>NC_140230.1:10320527-11666777 GCF_951802725.1 Rutilus rutilus | reverse complement strand
CACAGTCCTCTTATTGTGACACAAAAACAAACAACACGACGAGAAATGGTTCCACCCTAAGATAGCATACTATTTATATTTAGAGATTTAATCAGCATTCAATACACTCAAGTCAACACATAAACACTGATCAACACTGTAAACAAGGACAAACACAAACTATGTGCGCTCTTAAAATACACACAACCGTCCAAGACTTAATCAGCCACACAATTCATGTCAGCATGAGATAAAAATGTCCAAAACACCATAAAATTACCTGTGATTATGCAATCTTACATGTTCGCTGTGGTTAAAACTCAGCTTGAACTCTTGTACTCCGTTATGGCCAATCATCCCGACAGGAGTAATCAACTGCCTATCTATGGAGAGCTGCTCACATGAACCAGGCAGAACTAATCGTCAGTCCATCTTTTCCTGTGTATTCAACGAGCAATCAGACAGTCCTGGTGCCATCTATAGGTTATTTTGCGATATTTCTTTTTCTTTCTTAGAATATCAAAAACATTTAACATCAAGTCAATTGAACACATTCAAAATGCAGTAATGTTACTTTTTTTATGTTGCACTGACTGCAGGCTATTTATGGGATTAATATTATTTGGTTTTCTTTTGTTGTATTCTTTGATTTGTACACTCTTAAAAACACTTGGTTGAAAACAACCCAAATTGTTTTCAGCCCAAGGGCTGGGTAAATATGGGACAGAACACATGTTGGGTTAATTTTACCCAGCAAATTGGGTTGTTTATTTATCTATTTGTTTATCTTTTCTTTTTCTTTTCTTTTTTTACGTCATACATGCATTAATGTTTACAGATTAACTTAAATCCTCTAAACTTAAAAAATAAAAAATAAAATACTCCACACAACCATTGGTTTGCCAGATAATTCCTTTATATTTTCATCATGTTTTACAGTATAGCATATTTTATATAGTTTTGAATATATATTGCATACATTTAAGCTTGTTTAACAAATATTAAATGTAAAAATGAAACATTTAAAAGTAATTCAAGTGTAATCGATCAGCCTATCTTATATTGTCCCGTTTCCACCGCAACGGCGCTGGATCTCGTGCCGGCACTTGTATCATGTTTAGCGGGGGAACTTCTAACTTCAGACCGTCGGCCTGCGTTTCACTAGTAGCCGAAATATGCTGTGAATGATTCCATGACCTGTCCATAAACAATCAGTGTACAGTTCTGAGAACATATTTGAACTTTCCAGGCATTTTTATTCTCTATCTTTTTTTTGAATAAAATCATAACATTTTATTCAAGGCATCAGGCATTTCAGATAAAAAAAAAATAAAATAAAAAATAGATGGCGCAGATACAACAAGAGAAGTAATCAGCAGTCAAATTGGACTTGCCGGGAACATGCTGGACTGTAAACCGGAAAGCCAAAGACCATCGTGTGATCCTCCCATTGGTATCATTCATCTTTTCCAAAGACTGGAGAGCTTTATGGTCCGTTTCTAATTTGAACTCCCTTCCCAGTAGGTAATATCTCAAGTAGTCTAGGGCCCATTTAACTGCCAAACATTCTTTCTCTAGTGTAGAATGGCGAACTTCCCTTGGAAAGAGTTTCCGGCTAATGAAAGCCACAGGCCATACCTGATCTATAAGCCTCTGAAAGGTGGCTGGTGCAGGCCAAAGGGTAAAACTCGGAAATGGAATAGCCCCCATGGTGTCCTGAATGCTCGTCAGAATCAATGGTCATCAGGTATTTGGCTTTGCCCAGTCGATCAATTAAAGGATCTATACAGGGTGTAGGATATGAATCAAACTGTGATACAGAGTTCAAGTACTAGAAGTCAATACAAAATCAGATACTCCCATCCTTTTTCTGTACTAGGACCACCGGATGACACCACTCGCTTTTAGAGGGTTCAATAATTCCTAATCTCAGCATAAAGTTCACTTCCTCCTTCAAGGCCTATTGGAGTCTCTCAGGTATTCTGTAACTCAATTGTCTAACAGCTGAATCAAGGCTTTAATATCAAGTCAAGTCACATTTATTTATATAGCGCAGTGGTTCTCAAACTTTTTACGTCAAGTACCACCTCAGAAAATATGTGGCTCTCCAAGTACCACCATAATAACCCATATGAAAATACAGTAGCGTAGTAGGCCTAACTATTCAGCTACAGTTATGCACAGTTTTATTTCTAATAATACTATTTATTATTTCCAGCCACTTTAAACATTGTAAAAACACAGTTTGAATATTAACACTGCACTGTGCTGTTTACATACAGGTAAATAAAAAAACTTAAATAATGATTAAATTAAAATGTATTTTACCTAAAAGTGAAATAAAAACTGTAGCCTACTTAAAGATTATATTATGAAAATGTATTGTACTTAAAAGTTAAATAAAAACTGTACTGTACTTAAAATATTAAGTTAAAAAAAGTACTGTAATTAATACAAAAATTAGCACTGGCTGTGTATTCATATTTAACCTTTTTACACGTCCATTTAAAATATTCTGGCTGACCCCCGTGAGTTTTTCAAGGCGACCATTATTTAGAACCAAGCGTACCGCACAAGTGCTGAAAAGTTAAGCCAAAGCATCTCGATCGGCCACCGGTGGCTGGTCCCAGTATAGGTCATAAAGCCTGCCTGCCCATGAAGTCTAATGGGCGCGATGGAAACTAAACAATCAAATTACACTTAAAATAAATTTTGTTTAAAGATGGTTTCTGTCATTTTAGGTCATTTTTATCACGCTAATTTAAGTTTAAAAGTTGTTTTTTTTAAATAAGTTTGGTCTAAGTTAGTTATTTGATGCTATAAAAACGGAAATGTGACGTCATGATTGACAGCTGTGATTGACAGCTTCTCTAAACAAAGTAGTCACTGAGGCTACTCAGATTGGAGCTTCAACTTTAATATATACATGTCCATAACTTTTCACACAGTCAATTTTGTATTAACCGTTTCTGTGGGATTGAGGGCAGGACCTTGATATTGCGGCTTTACTTCCTGCTCACTACTGCGCAGAAGCAGGTCCCAAATCTGTGCAAGATGTCAGCGCCTTATTAGGACTTTGGCAGCTTCACTTTTCACCAATGGAAGAGGGTTAAGGGGCGTCGTCCATCTTTTTTTTACAGTCTATGTTTAGAACCTATCACTTTATTGTTTCCATGGTTCCATTTCCTTCATTGCTTGTCACGTAACACACCACAGCCACAATAGCGCTTAATGACTGATGATCTGCTTTTGTTTTCTTTTTTATTCAAAATATTCACAAATTTGTTAGCTATAGCATGAAATATCTGATATTCCGATTGTCAAATATGTGCAAGTGGAAGTGTTTTGTTGTTTAAACACCTTTATAACGATCGCATTTGTTGAGCTATATCCGCAATTGAGGGCGCCATGTTAGTTTGTGCCGCAGACGCAGTTCAGAGAATCGGATCTGTTGGATTTACAGAACCCATGCTCAGTCGGGGGGCCAGTTCTCCTCTGGCCATGATATCACATCTTGAGGATATTTAGAGAAGATTTCAGGGGTACATAGAGCTCTCACCTGGGATTGCTGATCTTCAGGCAGATGCTCCAGATTGATATCTCCAGCTACTGGTTGATGCAAGTACTGGTCCTCCCATTGCTCTTCCTCCTTCACCTGGCGAACATCATAACTTGTGCTCTCTGTTCAGGTCGAGATACACACTTATTTAAATGGTTTACATGAAGTACTCGACAAGCACGATCTTGCCCTGGAGAGACCACTTCACACGTGCTGGGGCCTAGCTAGTTCTTGATCTCAAAGGGGCCCTGCCACTTGCTTACCATTCTCCAGCAGCTCTACTTCAACTGCTTACTTTCCTGACTCGGCAGCATCACAAGCACTTTTTCTCCAACCAAAGAAGCCTCTTTCACGCTTTTTGGTGCTTCTGGGCCTCCATCAGGTTGGTTTGGGCCAATGCCCTAATTTTTTCCAGACGTTCCCTCATTTGCAAGACATAAGACACTATGTTAGTAGGCTCACTCTTACCATGGTATCCTTCCCAGACTTCTTTAAGTAATGTCCGAGGCCCCCGGACTTCAGCATTTGTTTTAACGTCTGATTAAATCGTTCGGTGAGTCCATCAGTTTGAGGTTGGTAGGTTGTCGTACGCAAACTCTTGATACCCAGCAACTGGTAGACCTGCTTCAGGATATTGGACATAAAATTGGTCCCTTAGTCAGTGAGAATTTTGCCAGGCAACCCGACTCTGGGAAAGAACTGGACTAAACAAGTTGCGACATATTTGGCTTTGATAGACTTTAAAGGAAATACCTCTGGGTACTTCGTAGCATAATCGGTGATCACCAGTAGAAACCAGTTACCTGCATGGTTCTTTTCCACCAGGCCAACGATATCCATGCCCAGCCTTTCGAACAGTGTACTGATTACAAGAAAGGGGCTGGAGGGGCACTCTTGATGGACGCTTGATAGATACTTTGACAATAAGGGCAGCTTTACAGTACTGGGCAACATCTGCTTCCAGGCCGGGCAAGTAAGTGTATTTTGATTCTTGCTGTGGTTTTCTTTTTCCCTAGGTGGCATGCCCAGGGAACTGGATGGCTCAGGTGAAGGACAACCTCCCAAGCATCCTGTGGGACCACCAGCTGTTTCACCGATCCAAAGGTAGTGTATGCCCTGCTCAAATAAATAACACTAACCCTTGTCATTAGTGAGTCCCCTCTCCTGCATTTTCCTGGTTTGCATTCTCTCGGATTTTTTTTTATTGAGTTTTAATTGAATTATATTGGTAGGCAGCTGAGCATGTGGTGTTAGATTGCATACACTCTCTACGATCAATCTGGAGGCATTATATTCAAGCTTTGCTTGGGGATTTTTTTTTTTTTAGGGAGCATATCTATAAGTCTGCATCATAAAATGGCAGTTGAAAGAATCTGTATTGGTTCCTCTGGGTGCTTTGCCGTAGCTCTTGATACCACCACATTGCACAGTTGCGAGTGCTGGACTAAATCTAGGAGTACTGGTAAATCACGACCGAAAGCTACGGGATACAGAAGATTATCTGCTACCCCTACCTCTAACAGGTAGGTTTGAACTTCTACCCCAATAGGTCTGCAGTGGGCACCAATCTCTCCTTCCCATGAATTCAGCAGATGGGTAATTTATTAGAGGACCTCATTAAAGATGGAGCCACAAATTTCCTGTTTACCAGGGTCTGGTCACTCCCAGTATCAACTAGGGCCTTTAGTTCTTTACCATTTACTGTCAATGTAATTGTCTGTAGCAGTATATTTAGCTTGTTTCCTTTTGCTGCCCCACCACTAAGAACATAGCATAAGTAAGTAAGTTTAGCTGCATTTTGTGGGCAGACTGGTCTTGTGTCGCGCTCTTGTCTGCACTGGAAACAAACGGCCAGACCTGGAGTTCAGGATAGAGCATGTGAAGATACTAAAATTATCATTTAACCCACCTCCTCGACGGTTTTCTCCCCAGGTCTAATCCACTTAACATAGAGTTCCTTAAGTCTTATATACAGTTCTTTTGGACTCTCGGATGGATGGACATCTAAGGAGTGAAACCTCTGTCTATAGGCCTCTCCACTGATATCGTATTTCATGAGGATGGCTGCCTTGAGCTTATTATACTTGATACAATCATCCAAGTCCATATTAACATACGCAGCCCTTGCTTTGCCAGTCAATAATGGAAACAAATGAAAAGCCCAATCAGTCTTGGGCCAGCGACAAGTTGTGGCAATTCGCTCAAAAGTTATTAAAAAGTGCTCTATATATCAGAGTAGTAGGTCATCCTGGTATTTTTCGCCTACTGTTTTATGAATACTATCAATTTGGACATACTATGCTGTAACTACTGAGACAAATCAGACACAAGTATATGTTATAGTTAACAAATAATATTCAAAACTCACTCTGGGATCTGTGGTCCCATCACCCCAACAAGGGCAAGAAGGTCTTAGTTACCATGACTACGATCAGATAAGTTGGATTTATTGCTGTCAAAAATGTGGTCACGTAGTCAAGACAGAGACGATATGGAAGACAGAAACAGCTTTTAATACAGACTTTGCTGCATTCATCATAGACAAACTGATCTATAAATGAACATAACTGTATGAATGATTTACTGTCTTGTGTACTATTATGTATTTGATACTACGTTATGTATTATTATAATACAACCAACGGTCAATGTTACAATGCTCACAAACTGTTTTTCACCTACTAGTAGGGACGTAGGCCTATTCAGATGCAGCATCAGTGTATTTTCAAAAATCTCACCTGTAGCTGTCAAGAGGACTTGCTATAGTTATGAATGTGCTATATTACCGATCAGAATCCTTAATCCCTTACGAAAAATACGTTTATTCAAGTGTGCTATTAGTATACTTCTAAACTAAAAAATATGAAAGTATACTTTCAGTGTACTTTTTATGCACTTAGAAATATACTTTATGTACTTCTCAGAAATATACTTAATTGCACTTTATACTTGACTCATACTGAGAGTAAAGTCTATAAGTATATTTGGCCTATACTTGTACTCAATCTTTTGATCGAGATATAAAGTACTTAAAAGTAAAATTAAGTATTTTAAGTATTTTATTTCAAGTATTTTAGAGTGTAGTTTTGTTTACTCTTTTGATTGAGGAGCCTATTAAATACATAGTACAAATGTATTTATTACATAAATACATTATCAAATAGTTTTACATACTGTCCTATAAACGTACATTTTTTGAAAATATTGATTTACAAAGAAAACATGTATGTTCCTAATTCTGAGTATCTGAATTTGTGTAGGCTAGACAACTGGTAGTGTACATAAAAATGTGCAAATCTACTTTACTCTTTCCCCGCCATTGACTACATTTTCCAGCTATCCAGGTTTTCACTGTTAGACTATTATGGGGCGCTATTTACGCATCTTCTAAATCTCTGAATCAAATGCGAAGAAGCAGAAACAAGTGCTAGAAGATTGCTTACATTTAGTCATTTAGCCAAGCGAGTCATCATGAAGAGGCAAAAACAATGCAAGAAGTGCTCAAAATACAAAGTTCAGACATTGCTTAGAGTAACATAAGCCAAAGGACAATTGAGGATTAAAGGAAAGGTTTTTTTTTTTTTTTTTTTTTTAAGAGGTTAAGTGCTCACGGAAGAGATGAGTTTTCAACTGTATTTGAATGTTGTCAGGGATTCTGCATTCCAGATGAAGGTGGGGAGATCATTCTACCAGCAAGAAACCGTGAATGAGAATGTTCTGGAGAGTGATTTTGTGGCTCTCTGTGATGGTACTAGAGCCATCGCTCATTGACCAATCGTAGACTTCTGGAAGGGATGTAGAGCTCTTAGGAGCGAATGAAAGTAGGAGGAACCTGAGCCTGTGGTAGATCTGTAAGCAAGCGTCAATGCTTTGAACTTGATGCGACTAGCCAGCGGTAGCCAGTGCAGAGAGATGAATAGAGGAGTGACATGCGTTCTGAATAATTTGTAGGGGTTTAATTGCACACGATGGAAGTCCAGCCACAAGAGCATTGCATTACTGATCTTGCTGATGTTGTGCAGTGCAAACCTGCATGATCGAGCTGTCTTTGTAATGTGGTCTGTGAAGGTCAGCTGGTCATCAAATATTACTCCAAGATTTCTGATCGACCTTGATGGGGTGATTGAGGATGAATCTAGCTCAATGGTGATGTAGCTCAATGATGTGCTGTAGAGACGAATTGGCAGGAAAGACGAGAAGCTCAGTCTTTGCCAGGTTGAGCTGCAGGTGATGTTCCTTCATCCATGCAGAGATGTCTGCCAGACAGCTTGAGATACGTGCAGCTACTGTGGGATCATCTGGTTGAAATGAGAGGAAGAGCTGTGTGTCATTAGCATAGCAATGGTAAGAGAAACCATGTGCCTGTATGATGGGTCCCAGTGATGTGGTGTAAATGAAGAAGAGGAGGGGATCAAGAACTGAACCCTGAGGAACCCCTGTGGTCAGTTGATGTGCTTTGGATACCTCGCCTCTCCATGCGACCCTGAAGGACCTACCTGTGAGATAGGATTCAAACCAGTGGAGTGGAGTTCCTGTGATGCCCAGTGATGAGAGGGTGGACAGAAGGATCTAATGATTCACAGTGTCGAAAGCACCAGACAGATCCAGGAGAATGAGAACTGATGATTTGGAAGCAGCTTTCGCAATCCACAGGGCTTCTGTGACTGACAGTAATGCAGTCTCGGTTGAATGCTCTTTCATTTGCTTATGCAAATATAAAATAACGCAATCATCATACATTGAACAGCATACAAGTTCAAAACTGCCAAACGTTACTGGAAACGATGGAGCTTTGGTGGTGTTGATGGACTCGATCTACTCCATCTGTGTTTTGATCATCGTTCTGAATCCCATTCAGACGAAGTCTTTGACAAAAATACGATTTTCTCAGCTTTTTGTTTCAAATGTTGCTTTTTTTATTAATCTTACCCACATTCAAATGTAGATTTAAAAAAAAAAAAAAATGCATGAAGCTAAAATAAAAAAATGGAAAATGGAAAGAGTTAAAGTAGGCCTACAGTTAAAGGTATATTTCAAGTATAAAAAATAATACCTAAATATGAACATAGTATATAGCTGTCACAGGTCCTGGCTGCAGCAGAGAAGAAACAGGTTTCTAAATGCAGCTTTATTAATCACAAACTCAAACTAACAGAATTACTCAAGATACTCAGAATTATAATACACAGAACAACCAAGCTTACAGTGCTGTCGACAAACAATTAGACAGGACTAAACTCAAGCTTAAATACACAGGCAAACAAAAAGGAGGTAATGAGACTACTTAACAAGACACACCTGAACTAAGGACTCTAATCAAATCTGAAACCATAGAAACAAACTGACAGAGGAGAACTGAACCAATCAACAAACTGGGAGATAAAGAATGACACTCAGACATGAACAGGGGCCCGTTCTTTGTACGTCGTTAACGCAGTTAGCTGGGTTTGATTGTTGGCGAGTTGGCATGATCTCGGATTGTTTGGTTCTTCGACGCTCATCCTGGACTTGTTGTCATAGCAACAGGTGCGCAATCTTAAACCTGCTCGGGAGCAGGGGCCCGTTCTTCGTACGTCGCTAACTCAGTTAGCTGGATTTGATTGTTGGCGATTTGGCACGATCTTCAGAACTGCCTTAATTCTACGTGGCATTGATTCAACAAGGTGCTGAAAGCATTCTTTAGAAATGTTGGCCCATATTGATAGGATAGCATCTTGCAGTTGATGGAGATTTGTGGGATGCACATCCAGGGCACGAAGCTCCCGTTCCACCACATCCCAAAGATGCTCTATTGGGTTGAGATCTGGTGACTGTGGGGGCCATTTTAGTACAGTGAACTCATTTTCATGTTCAAGAAACCAATTTGAAATGATTCGAGCTTTGTGACATGGTGCATTATCCTGCTGGAAGTAGCCATCAGAGGATGGGTACATGGTGGTCATAAAGGGATGGTCAGAAACAATGCTCAGGTAGGCCGTGGCATTTAAACGATGCCCAATTGGCACTAAGGGGCCTAAAGTGTGCCAAGAAAACATCCCCCACACCTTTACACCACCACCACCAGCCTGCACAGTGGTAACAAGGCATGATGGATCCATGTTCTCATCCTGTTTACGCCAAATTCTGACTCTACCATCTGAATGTCTCAACAGAAATCGAGACTCATCAGACCAGGCAACATTTTTCCAGTCTTCAACTGTCCAATTTTGGTGAGCTCGTGCAAATTGTAGCCTCTTTTTCCTATTTGTAGTGGAGATGAGTGGTACCCGGTGGGGTCTTCTGCTGTTGTAGCCCATCCGCCTCAAGGTTGTGCGTGTTATGGCTTCACAAATGCTTTGCTGCATACCTCGGATGTAACAAGTGGTTATTTCAGTCAAAGTTGCTCTTCTATCAGCTTGAATCAGTCGGCCCATTCTCCTCTGACCTCTAGCATCAACAAGGCATTTTCGCCCACAGGACTGCCGCATACTGGATGTTTTTCCCTTTTCACACCATTCTTTGTAAACCCTAGAAATGGCTGTGCGTGAAAATCCCAGTAACTGAGCAGATTGTGAAATACTCAGACCGGCCCGTCTGGCACCAACAACCATGCCACGCTCAAAATTGCTTAAATCACCTTTCTTTCCCATTCTGACATTCAGTTTGGAGTTCAGGAGATTGTCTTGACCAGGACCACACCCCTAAATGCATTGAAGCAACTGCCATGTGATTGGTTGATTAGATAATTGCATTAATGAGAAATTGAACAGGTGTTCCTAATAATCCTTTAGGTGAGTGTATATGAAACTTAGGCCTACATACTGTACACTGATAGTTACTGGCAGTGTAATATACTTCAATATTGACTATGTAAAACCATTGTAGTTATTGTCTAAAATATATCAACCATATAATTAACCACATGTTATACATATGATCGGTTAGCAGGGTTGGGTCAGATTGCTTTGAATACAAACAACATGGCAATATTAATAATCAGTTATGCAATTTACCTTTTAGCAACAGCCCAACTTGGAATATCATTTAAGATATTCCGAACAACCGAACAATGGTGTAATGATTCAGTTCGACTCCCAAGACAAGACGATGCTCACCCGACTGGCCAATAGGAACGTGGCCCTGCCCATGACACAATTTTCACAGCGAAAGCAAAATCCTGACACAAGAGCAAGAAATTGCATCGAGAGCAAAGAAAAGCGTTTTGAGAGAAACACACTTTTTTTTAGAGAAAATGTTTTCACACTGATAGCAAAAAATATATATTTGAGAGTTTTTTTCAAAGTATTTTTTCTCAGAAATAATTTTAAAAAATTCAAATTTAAATATTTTTATGTTCTATGAGAAAATACTTTTTTTCAACTTTTTTAGTCTCAAATATTATTAATCTTTGCTATTGGTATGAAAACTTTTTCTCTCAAATATTCTTTTTTCTCTCATGAAATGCTTTTTTGCTATCAGTGTGATAACTTTTCTCTCAAACTTTTTTTTTCTTCTCTCAGATCATTTATTTTCTCGCATGTAATAAAGACACAATTCTAGCTCCATAGTGACAGAGGAAAAAGGTTGGGGCTTTTGAACCAATTGAACCAATCATATTGAAGGTGACATGTTAGTCTTATTTGTTTTCTCGATTCTATACAAACTGTTGTATCCGTGTTATCTGGTGGGATTCTCAATGGAATTTGTCTGAGATCCTCTGGCCTTGCTTCTTGGGAGAGATTCCCTGAGAAAGTTGTGGCAAATTCAAAGCTCTTTTTGGTTCAGGTCTCAAAGTAGTTATTAAGTTATAGCAAATTCGAAGTCCTTGGTTCAGGTCACAAAGAAGTTTTTCAGAGTCGAGGTTCCAGGTCAGAAGAATAAACTTTATTGACAAACAACAAAGTGAGAAGCCAGTTGGTCATCTGAGGTTACAATGGCCAGTGTTCATGTCTTATACTTTTTCTTATCGCTAGGTGTCCAATGGGCACCCTCATATCTATCTCTTCTTCTTTGTCACTCCTTGTGGCCTTGCCACCATTAAAAACATCTCTCCCGAGACATTCTTCTATTGGTGGAACATCTAAAAAAACATGTTTTTCTGCCAGCGTATCCCAGCACCTGCATTTACAGACTTTTTGGGTACTTTTCCATTCTCTTATCCTTGTAACTGGGTACTTTTCCATTATCTTATCCTTGTGACCCATTTTCTGCTTGGCAGTACAGTATTCAGACTTTCACATGAGACGAGGGAAATTCTTCAACAAGAACTGCTCGGGAAGATCTCCTGGCCGTGATTCAAACATTTAAAGGACATTTGCAGATCTGTTTGTCGATTATTCCTGCGCAGGAAGCTAGTTTAGGAAGCTAGTTTAGGAAGTAAGCTAGTTTAGGGGAACAAGTTAGTTAGGTGACTATTATTGAATGGGGACATCGATTTTTTAGACAAGACCCAGGAGACGTCGATTTGTAGATGAGACCCAGATAGACTAAACGTCGACAGTGGACGTTCGGGGAAGTCGATTTGTAGACGAGACCCAGATAGTTAGGTTTAGGGAAAAATCTACCACAGTATACTTGCTACATAAATTATACTTACTTGAACTTACCGGTAACTCCACCCTGTGGTGAAAATCAAGTTAAGTAGGAGAATGCAGAACTTGACGTTGTTGCTAAGATGTTCTTCCCTGTGTATGTAAATTGCTTATATTTTAGATTTGCAAATAGTTTTGAAATGAACGATTGCATCAGTAACATATTAGCCAGCACCCCCGCTTTTGAAAAATACCAAAAAAATGGCATACCCAAACTAAAACAGATACAGTTCATGATCCCTTTGCACTAAAAGCACATATGGTCTCATTTGAAGGCAGACACTTGACCGTTTATTGTAAATTCAGAATGAATTATTGTCATCATGAAATATGTTATAAATAGCTTCAACTTTTTGTAAAGTTATTAGAAATTTATTTTTACGAAATATCTTTATGAAAATAAAATTGAAGTTGCCATTGTTTTAATCTAGAAATGCACAGCTTAAGCCACATGTCTGACCATGTCATATTTCAAATCTGAAGATTAAAATAATTCTAAAACTCTGAATTGAATTAAATGTTTTTCAAGATCATGTCATATGACTATATTTAGAGAAGACTCAAAAATGCTAAATGATGTTTATTGTCATTTTCTAAGCATCCATTCAGTCAATTGTCTATATTGTTTTGTGGTGCAAATCGACCCATTCAGTTTCAGTCTTCACACCTCTCCGGCCTGGTTATGGTTCTAATTATTAGTTTCTTTTGTCTTCATTTTATTTACTGACAACTTAATATTCACACTGTTTTAATCCCTAATTTCTTTGATCAAACTTCTCACTTCACCTTCTTTGAAACTGTATCAAATGCCCTTACTGAAAAAAAAAAAAGAAGAAACATTTCAGTGAGTTTTTCTATTCAAAATTATTCATAAAAATGGTGGCAGGTGCATCTTAGGGCTAGCTAGCATGTTATCTTAGCACATCATCAATACACAACAATTTATAAGATTAAAACCATGTGTTTGCTTAAAACTAACTTTATAACGCAAGTCAAGTTTTTTAAATAACCTTCTGTAATCGGATGTGGCTTCAAAACAGACAGAAAATGTATTATTTTATAGTATTCTGCACAATGATAAAGGCTATGTCAATTAGCAATGCATTATAAATATAATCTAATATGAAAATACCAAACATGGCATGAAGAACATAGATTAACCATACACCATATTTTAAAAGTGTCTATTTGTTATATCGATATCGATCTCTGGAAGCTTTGTTTATATCAGGGAGTTCCTGGAATGTCGTAAATACGAGTGGGAAGCTCAGGATTTTCTTTAATCCCTGATATTTACGAGTTGGGGACGTGTCTGTGAGAAACATGGCAGAATACCACAACACTTATGGGTATTTAGCTGTAATATTGTCAGGCTTTTCTATTTACAGCAAAGTAAGCTAAATGCCTGCACAGAATATGATGGAATTATAATATAACAATGTATTATGTAACAATTAAGATTCAGTGGCTTCATAAACTAATTAAAAACGTTAAAAACAAAGTACACATTATGCACATTTCTTTGTTCTTCATTTTCTAGAAATAGAGTTTAAGAACCTTACTGTATTTTTGTGTAATTAATTAAAAGAAAGTACACCACCATCTTACTCCATATAGAAATTTGACATAAACATATGAGTATGAAACATGAGAATCTATCAATATGTCTTCAAAATGTCTCCAACATTTTCATGACAACCGTACAGGAGATTTTTTTCTAAATGGGAGCGGCTGACGCTCATATTTCAAACAAAAATATCGACTCTGTTTTTCATATTCATAACTCCTGACACATATGAACAACTGTAACTTTGAGCTAATTTAAACAAAGAACACTTTTCAGTGAGTCGGCGTCCTTGTAAAGGTTAACATACATCATTATTGTCAAACAAAAGTGTCAAAAAACAGAACAAGGACAACTTTCAAGATAAACTCGATACATTCAGTTAAAAGGGGAACTTGGGGATGGTAAAAATATAAGCTACTCAGAATAAAAAAACTACTCTCTGGAGGAACAAGTTTGCGCTATGCAATTTGTGTCGAGGAATATTCAGAAGATCTGGAGTTTCTGGGTTCAGATAACTGTTGAAACAAATTTGTGCAATGGCAGAAACAAAATGGAAACTGATCTTTTAGGACTTTAAGGACTGCTCTTCTGAACTTCTGTCCAGCAAAGGCGTAGATAATAGGGTTGAGGCAACAGTGGCTTAAGGCGATAGTTTCCACCCACTGAATGGCAAGGCTCAAATTAGTATGCCAGTCGCAAGAAAGCAAGTAGCCTTTCCTCTGCAGGAACATGAGGAACATGACAATGTTGTATGGAGTCCAGAAGAGGAAATAAACTGCCACCACAGCCAGGATGAGTTTGATGACTTTGTATCTTTTTTGTGATTTTATGCTGAGCAGTGTGGGGATGATCCGGGAATAGCAAAAGCTCATAATAATCAGGGGAATAATCAAGCTCAGGAAGTTCATCTGAAGGTAAGTAAATGACATCCAGGCTGAACCAGGTGGAAAATCGGTTCCACAGGATGTTTTGATGCCTGAATCATTTTTCTCTTTGGCAAAAATAATATTAGGGAGGGATGAAAACAGACTGAGCATCCATACAAATGAGGCCAGAATCAAACCCATTTTTGCAGACCGATTTCTGGAAAAGAGACTGTGGGCATGGACGATGACGACATAGCGATCCAATGTCATTAGGACCATGAAGAAGATGCTGCCATAGAGGCCTATCATGAAGAAACCTGTTATGGTATGACACATGAATTTGCCGAAAATCCACTCATCTATGGCACCGTGAGCCCGAAAAGGGAGTGACACAAGAAAGAGCAGGTCAGATAGGGCTAGGTTGAAGAGGCACACGTCTGTCATATTGGATTTCTGACGGTATCTGATCAGGACCCACACTACCAGGCCGTTTCCGATTAAGCTAACAATGAAAACTATGCTGTACAGGGTGGGAAGGAAAACCTCACTGAAGGCCTTCGCGTTGCCATTGTTGCATGGGCTTCCAGGAATCTCTCCTTCTTGGTCATAGTAGTCAGCATAGCTTTCTGTCACTGTAGCTTGAAGGGCACACAAAGAACACAATGTATAATTGAATTATAATAGTATAATATGCTTATAATATATTCTGAAATCTTAACATTGTTTCAACATTTCTTTAGGTTTGAAGGTTAGACGCAATAAAATGACACCACAAGTAGGAACTTGTAACAGACTTGAATTTTAGTTGGTGTTTTCATGACATCTACTGGTCATAGCATGATCGTGTTCAGCATCATGCGTTGTAAACTGACAGCTTAAAGTCCAACTGAAATCAAAATGGACCCTATTTACTTTGTTAGCGCATATTACTAGTCTTGTGGTGAACAATTAATCCGTGCAAGTTAAAACACGGAAAAAATTTTTTGGGCTTCGTAATCTTTAATCAAAATCTGAAAATGCCCCTCCTCTCTGCATTGGAGGACCTTCCCTGATGACGTATGCTTGACGGCTTGGGTTGAGAAACGCTTAACCACTCCCCTCAAACCGTTAGTCTGCTATGAGCGAGAGATGGAGAGGAGGAGCGCTAGAGTAAAACCCTGCCCTCTGTTCAATATTCCTTTTCACTGGGAAATACGTCACAGCACTGGAGAAAAGTCGTTTGCAACTTCCGGTTCACGCGGACTTTAAAGCTAAAGTTTTTTTTTTTTCAGTTTCAGTTCAGTTTCTTTATTGAGTTTTTTTTTTTTTTCTTATCACAATAAACAATAAAGACGTCTGACAAAAAAAAATATAAATGTACAATATAAATCTTATTGAATTATAAACTAAGAGGCACACCTCCAGCAAATCATCTGAAAAGACATTTTCTATACTGTTCACATGACAAGGGAGAACAAACTAGATTGAAAGAACTCAAAACAATAAAAATAAGCTAAAACAAAATAAATAACATAAAACAAACCAAATAAGAGGGACTTAGCTCATCTGAAGTGTTATTAAACATTTATGCAGTTTTTTTAGCCTGGGCATTCTCAACCTTTATAAGACAGTTTTGGAACAGCAAAAGTTCATTTTTAAGTGCAGACCATGTGGGGGAGGACTTAGCAAATCGACATTTATGTATATAATATTTTGTTGCTATAATTAGATTATTGACCAAAAATTCATCATTTTGTTCTAATTGAAGATATTTCAGATTTGTTATAACCAAGAAAGAAGAGAGTGCTTCTTGTTCTACCCGGGTACAAAATGTTAACAAGAGTTTGCTTAAGGAATTTATTATTACATTTTGTATCTACCAGGTCCACATAATCGATTTTAATTTTGTGTAGTCTTGGTGATGCAATGTTCAAAAAATTATTCTTTATTGCTTGAATAAGGACCTTTTGAATGTTCTGTGTTACTTTGTTGTAATCCACAATTGAGCAGTTAATATTATATTTAGAATAAAATTCCTCCAGTTCAAGAATATTACCATTTTCATCCAATATATAAACAATAGACCATATTTGTTTTTCCCACCAGTCTTTCAGAAACATAGATTTCCTTCTACACAATATAACTCTGTTGTTCCATAATGGAACATTGTGGGGACTGAAGTTATGTTTAAACATCAGTTTCCACTGTAACAAAACCTGTTGATGAAAAGTTGAAAGTTTTATAGGCAATTTAGATATTTCAAAAAGTCACATGTTATTAAAAATGTAATACCTCCCACTTTATCAAAGATATATGCCGGTAAGGAGAACCATCTCTTCGCCGTTCCTCAAAAAAGATTGGAGCCATTTCATTTTCAATATTCCATTCATAATTTCAAAGTCGATTGCCTTTATGCCACCTTCCTCATAATTTTTCAACAGATCCCCTTTTCTAATGTAGTGATGTTTATTTTTCCAAATAAAATTAAAATTGATTCTATTAATTTCTTTAATTAACTTTGGAGAAATAGCAAGGGAGTAGGATGGATATATCAGTCTGGAAATAGATTCAATCTTGGTCAACATCGTTCTTCCAAATAATGTTAAAAATGCTTTGTAGCCAACTGTTTAATGTTTTTCCACATTTATCAATATTATCTTGGATATTCTTTTTTTCACTTGTATCTGATGATTTGGTAATCCAAATACCTAGATATCTAATGTCATTTTTGACTGGTATATTATATAGTGAGGATTCAGAGCAGTTATGAATGCTCATCAGTTCACATTTACTCAGATTCAGATATAAACCGCTCTACTTTTACAGCCACTGGTATTTGTTCCTTATTTTGTAAAAACAGAGTTGTATCGTCAGCGAGCTGACTTATGAGTAACTTGTGGTTGTTTATCTCTAAACCTTTAATATTCGATTTTTTAACCGCAATTGCTAGTAGTTCAGTCACTGCAATGAATAAAAGAGGAGAAATACTACAGCCCTGTCTTATTCCTTGTTCAACCTTAAATCTAGGACATGTACCTTCTGAGAGGGAAACACAGCTATTAATATCTGTATGTAACATAGTGATCATATCAAGAAACTTATTTCCAAAGCCAAAGTGTCTCAGTGTGTTAACAATAAATAAATGTTCCACTGAATCGAATGCTTTATGGAAATCCAAAAAAAAAGATAAAACCATCTTCCTTAATTAAATAATTATAATCAATAAGATCCAGGATCAGGCGGATGTTATTATGGATGGATCTTCCTAAGAAAACCAGATTGTGTTGGGCTGATTAATTTAGATATACCCGTCTTTAATCTTGCTGCCAAAACTGTTGTTAGAACCTTGTAGTCTGTATTCAACAGTGTAATAGGTCTTAAAGGGATAGTTCACTTTGAAATAAATTTTTGATATGTTTTAGCTTACCTCAAGGGCATCCAAGATGTAGGTGTCTTTGTTTCCGCAGTAGTTTCAATTTTGATATTTTTAGGTCAAACCGTTCTTGTCTGTCAGTCATATAATGCAGGTCTGTGGTCACTGTCTCAAAACACAAGCACAGAGTCCAAATTAAAACAATTCCCCATCGTCCAAATGAAACAATTCCCCATCATAAGTACACATTGATGGCCTAAGACACGAAACGAGCGGTTTGTGTGAGAAAACGAACAGTATTTATATAGTTTTTAGCTCTTGAAAACAGCACGCGTCCAAATGGTCTGACGGCGCGGGCGGGTATAGATGTATACATAGATGTCGCCTTGGCTACTGCAGTTCATTGGAACGAAACCGTAGCAAAGCGACATCTAGTGTATATATCTATGCGGGTATAGATGTATACACTAGATCTCGCCTTCGCTACTGCAGTTCATTGGAACGAAACCGTAGCCAAGGCGACATCTATGTATACATCTATACTCGCCCGCGCCGTCAGACCATTTGGACGTGTGCTGTTTTCAAGAGCTAAAAACTATATAAATACTGTTCGTTTTCTCACACAAACCGCTCGTTTCGTGTCTTAGGCCATCAATGTGTACTTATGATGGGGAATTGTTTCATTTGGACGATGGGGAATTGTTTTAATTTGGACTCTGTGCTTGTGTTTTGAGACAGTGACCACAGACCTGCATTAGGCCTATATGACTGACAGACAAGAACGGTTTGACCTAAAAATATCAAAATTGAAACTACTGCGGAAACAAAGACACCTACATCTCGGATGCCCTTGAGGTAAGCTAAAACATATCAAAAATTAATTTCAAAGTGAACTATCCCTTTAAATTGCTTAATATTTTCTTATCTTTTCCAGGTTTTGGAATCAATTTTATTATTCCTTGTTTTTTATTGTTTCCATCAGTTCTTTTTGATTAATACATTCATTTATAGCCTGAAACAATAGGTGTTTTAAGTCTTCCCAAAAGTGTTTATAGAAGTTAGTTGTAATACCGTCTGGTCCTGGCGAACGATCAGATGCCATTTTTTTTTATAGCATAGTCAAATTCTATACAATTCTTAGTTCCTCATCACCTATTGTTATTAGGGGCAGTCATGGCCAGGGGCAGTCATGGCCAGGGGCAGTCATGGCCAGGGGCAGTCATGGCCTAGTGGTTAGGGAGTTGGACTGGTAACCCAAGGTTGCTGGTTCGATTCCAGAACCGGTGGGAAATGACTGAGGTGCCCTTGAGCAAGGCACCTAACCCCTAATTGCTCCCCGGGCGCCACACAAAGGCTGCCCGCTGCTCTGGGTGTGTATCCACGTTTGCAGTGTGTGTTAACTACTCACTACTCTGCTCCTAATGTGTGTGCATTAACTTGGATGGGTTAAATGCAGAGGTCAAATTCCAAGTATGGGTTACCATACTTGGCCATCACGTGTCACTTTCACTTTCACTTTCACTTTCAAACTTCTTTAAAATTTCCATCAATAACAGGAATCAAGTTGTTAATTTTATCAAAAAAAAGATGAGGCATCTTGTACTGAGTAGGAAGATTTATAAAGATTCCTATAAAAATTGAAAACTTCTTTTTCAATGCGTTTGGGTTCTGTACATTCCTCTCCATCAAATGTTAGACTACAAATCGAATTATATCCTTGTCTGCGTTTTTCTAATTTGCACAAGTATGCAGTATTCTTTTCTCCTTCTTCAATCCACCGGGCCCTGGATCTAATATATGCACCTTTAGCTTTATCTATATACATTCTATCCAATTTGGATTGCAAATTACTTATTTTTTCTTTGTCCTCTTCACTCCAATCTGATTTACTATAAAGTGTCATGAGTTCTTTAACCACTGTTGCTTCTTGAGCTCTCTTTTCTTTATTCACTTTTTTACCAAACGTTATTGAATGCTTTCTAATACATAATAAATTTCAGAAATTCCCATTTTAGTATAGATGTGTCTAGTGTATTGTCATTTTTTATATCAAAAATATTTTTTTTAATGGAATGACAAAACTCTGAAGTCAGTTTTCTATACATACATATATATGCACTAACATTTGTATAGCATTTATGTACAAATAAAGAAGTTCCTGTGCAAAACTAAACTTGTAGTTAGGCACTGGTTTGGTATAAAAAAAAGTAATTTTCATGCTGTGCTGGGCCCCACCACCCCTCTCGAATCAATGTAAATGGTACGACCCGCAGTTCAGGTGCTTCTGCTGCGGACCTGCGGTCGGTGAATCAGTTGATGAGACAGGAGCTGGAGTGAGCCGTGATAGGAACTAGGAAGACAGGGTCATGTCTTTCCTTAAGAAAGGAAAATCAGGGGCTCAAAAACGAAAAGAAAAGAAGATTAAAGAGAGAAAGGCAAATGAGGGCAAGCAGTTGCTCACTCAGTTTTTTTAAAAGAAAGGTGAGCTCCAAATGCATCATCGAGCATTGACATTGTTTTAACATAAATATCTACTCCAGGTAGAATAGCATACATTTATGTTCGTACTCTATTTGAATTATATATCATCAATACTTTATAGTATCACAACCTACATAGCGAGTAAACAATGTTTCTGGGTAAATAACGGAGTGAGAAGCAGACGGAGGCGGAGCTGGGAGCTCAACACACTGCCACTCCAGGCAGCTGCGCAGCTTGTCTCCTCTTCTGCAGTTCTCCCCAGAGTCAGAAGTTTATGGAAACACTGTATATTTCCCTCCATTGTCAAAATCTAACACCCGCGAAAACACAGATCGTTAGCGCTATATTTTACCGCAATGTTATGCAAATTAGCTCGCGCACGCTCTTACATTAAGTACAGGATTGTTCTCAGTTTAATGCACATCTTAATGATTGAAAATGACTTATTTTAAAAACGTAATTCAAAGACTGAATGTCTAGTTTGGCGGTTAGTGTACCCTGTGATTCTATAGTCTGCATTTATTTTAAACAGACAAATAATCATCAATTAACTTGTACTTTTGACAATAAAACAAAAATATATTAATCAGAGTGTGGCTTATTTTGTTTAAATTTTAAGTGTTGTTATGATAAAAATGCAATACCCCACCCATTGGTATCACTATGGTATTTGGTACGGGGGCCCAGCAAGATGGTTTGTACCCAGGGCCCAAAATTTGGTGCTACGCCCCTGCCGCCAGGTCCGGTGCAATCCTGCGAAGAAGCTCCACCACCTCCGCTCTTATGTTTTCATTGGCCGTTTCTTTTTTCTCTTTGATGCGCAGGCACCACCGTCTTTTGTATCTGTCATTGTTCAATACCCGACCCCTCATGTCTTTATTTTCTTTAGTCAGTGTCTCTTCTTTTCCAGGTGTTTTATTTTCGTTTTACACTCTTTTAGCTCTTCTGGATTGGACTGCACCGATTTAGCAATAGAAGCTAGCATGGAGCTGTGCTGTTGCAACTGCGTGCCCTCGTTTGTTCTTGCTAACGTTAGCCATATCTGCATCGTCGTGTCCACTCGTCTTCACACAGCTTTCAAATGGGAGACTTTTTTGCGCCGGAGGCTTTCCGCTGTTGTTTTTCTTCATTTTCGTGCTGAGAACTGGACAAATGGCAGTTAATAGTGGATTTGTTTTTTTTAATTAACTCCCAGATAGCACACGACTATTTGATGTGAAACTTACATCTGGAAGACGTATTTTAAAGAGTGTTTGCTCATCTGCAATACGTCTATAGGACGTTTCCTGTCAGATGTCAAATAGACGTTTAGAAGATGTCTTTAAGATGTAATGATTTAGAATGATTTAGAATGTATGTTAAACTGACATCTTATAAACGTCTATTTGACATCTGACAGGAAACGTCCTATAGACGTATTGCAGATGAGCAAACACTCTTTAAAATACGTCTTCCAGATGTAAGTTTCACATCAAATAGTCGTGTGCTATCTGGGCTATAACATCGGGACTTCTCGAGGAGCTCAGTGAGATGCGACTGCACGGACCGCCCTGACGGCTTAAGTTGTCTAGATGTTGAAAAGTTATACCTTTTAATGTTTAAATACATATCATAATCATGCTGTTTCAATTTTTTTAATGGTTAACATTTTAACAAATAATGAATACAATTTTAATATACTGTATACTGTAACAAAAATCACGACAATAATAATAATAATAATAATAAATCTGCCCTAATTCTAAAAACTTATTATGAACTTATTATAAAAATATATTATGTAGCATAATTACATAACTAAAAATACTGTATATGACCTACCAGCCACAGTCCCTCGGTCCTCTGTCATGTTTCTTGGTAATGAACAGCTGAATATGTGAAATTTGTGTGATCCTGCGAAGCTTTAAAGCACAGGAGGTGCTATTTCCTGGACCTCCCCCAGGCGGGACAAAAACTAAACTAGCCTATGAATGGCATTAAAAAAAGATCGCACTGCTGTCTCTCATAAGTCATAACTGAAAAATGAAGCTTTTTTTTTTAACCCCTGATGCAAATACAAACAGTGGGTTTAATTAAAAGTTCTGATGAAATCATTCATATCAAAACCATTTTCTGTATCATTTGCAAATCTAAAATATAAGCAATATACATGCACAGGGAAGAACATCTTAGCAACAGCGTCAAGTTCTGCATTCTCATACTTAACATTATTATTGTCAAGCAAAAGTGTAAAAAAACAGAACAAAGACAACTTTCAAGATAAACTCGATACATAGAGTAAAAAGGGGAAAAATATAAGCTACTCAGAATGAAAACTACTCTCTGGAGGAACAAGTTTGCGCTATGCAATTTGTGTCGAGGAATACTCAGAAGATCTGGAGAAGACCGAGCTTCTGCGTTCAGATACTGTCGAGACAAATTTGTGCAATGGCTGAAACAAAATGGAAACTGATCTTTTAGGACTTTAAGAACTGCATCATTTTTCTCTTTGGCAAAAATAATATTAGGGAGGGATGAAAACAGACTGAGAAACCATACAAATGAGGCCAGAATCGAACCCATTTTTGCAGACCGATTTCTGGAAAAGAGACTGTGGGCATGGGCTGATGATGACAGCCCCTTAATTTGTTCTTTAGGGGCGTTCGCACCGGAAAGTTCTAGGAACTTAGTTCTAGGAACTAGCCACCAGGGTGGTTCCCCGATAACTAATGTTTGTTTTTTTTAATTTTTTTATTGCATTACAGTATAAATCAGTACAATGGAAATAATACAAAACAATGAACATGAACATGTGGGGATACAGAGAAAATGAAAGTAAATAATAACAGTAAATAAAATATTTTTACAATTTATATAAAACTTGTTCTATAATACAGGATGTTTTCGAAGCTTTTTTATTGGAGGGGATTTTTTGTTGTGAAGACAATAATAACTGTAAATCATAAGCAAAAAATGCAAAAAATGCAAGAAATATGGAAGCTGAAATTTGAAGCCAAAATTGTTTAGTATAAGAACAGAAGTAGAATAAGTGTAAAATAGATTCTACCTCCTCTTGGCAAAAAGAGCATAGTGGGGAAATATTACTGTAAAATTTCGAGAACTAATGGTGCCCAGTTCTCTTACGAGAGGTCTCTCGTACTGCGTAAGATATCTTACGCTAGGGGAAAATCCTTTTTCCGCGAGATATTGAAGCCAAAAATTATCCTTAATTTTGTAATAATGCAAAACGCGTTGCGGCAGCATACAGACATAGGCGAGGCAGCTCGAGCGCCTATTGGCTGTTCTGCGGCAACTGCAGCAGCCTTCGAGCGAGGCCTGGCGTGACGCCAGACCCAATGAGGGTGCTTCGCGCCCGCCACATCCTGCCGAAACGGGCGTGGTCTAGGCCTATAAATACCGCTTGCAGGCAGCTATTATCTGATTTTTCATCCTTCAAGCGAAGCACACGCATCGCTGGAGCTGGAGAAGAAGCCGCGCCGTCGAGAGAGAGCACCTTCAGTGGGACGAGTCACTGAAGTCGCTGGCCGCGCCGCCTTCCTTGCCTTCCTGCTGCGCTTTCCGGCGCTTATATCCTTTTATTCTCTGTACTCAGTGTGTGTGTGTGTCGCCGCCGCGACACACATTCTAAAAGAGCAGCGTCTTTTTCAAGATGTCTTCCTGCGGCTCGTGCAGAGCCACACTCAGCGACGGGGACCGCCATGTTATCTGCGTTTCCTGCCTGGGTGAGGAACATGCAGCTCTCGCGCTCGCTGATGGCGGCTGCCCTCACTGCGAGCTTATGCCCATGGCGACTCTGAGGACTCGCCTGGCTTTCTTCACCGAGACTGCTCCCCCGCCCGCCGCGGTGTCGCGCCGTAAGAAGCGCCGTGCCCAGCGGGTCCCGGAACCTTCCCCCAGCCGCCAAAGCTCGCCGGTTTGCCCGCCTGCTTCAGGCGGCGAGCCTCGGCCTCGAGTGGTCTTCGCCCGAGCAGCCCGCTCACAACCGGCTGGATGGCTTTTTCCTGCCTGGGGAGCGCGCTTCGCCTGCGTCCAGACCAGCGCCCTTTCTTCCTGAGCTACACGAAGAAGTCGCTAAGTCCTGGAACGCCCCCTATTCAGCTAGAGTGCGTCCTGCTGTTTCTTTGGCATTCTCTGCAGTAGACGATGCCAAGAACAGGGGATACCTTTCGCTGCCGCCGGTCGAAGAGGCGATAGCGGCCCACTTATGTCCGCCCTCCGCTGGACGGCGCGCTAAGCTGGCCCTGCCCTCTAAAGCTTGCCGCACGACGTCAAGCATGCTCCGCCGCGCTTTCTCCGCCGCCGGGCAAGCCGCGTCAGCGCTGCACACCATGGCCACGTTGCAGATCTTCCAGGCCGATCTCCTCCGTAAGCTGGATGAGAAAGGACCTGACGCGATCTGCGTGCCGGACCTAAGAAGCACCACGGACCTCGCTCTCCGTGCCACTAAGTCCGCAGCACAGGCCATTGGACGGAGTATGGCCTCTCTCACCGTGACCGAGAGACACCTGTGGGTGACGCTCTCAGAAATGGCCGAGTCCGAGCGCACCGCGTTCCTCGACGCCCCGCTTTCTCCCGCTGGCCTCTTTGGATCCTCCGTCAAGGATTTTGCGGAGAGATTCGCTGAGGTACAGAAAGCGTCACAGGCTATGAAGCACTTCCTCCCGAAGCGCTCCAGCTCTGCAGCAGGCCGTGCGAAACCGTCTGCACAGAGCTCACAGCCCCAGCCGCCGTCCACTGCCGCCACTTCGCAGCGGCGCCAGGCCCGGAGCGCGAGACCGCGCTCCCGCTCATCCAGCCGCCACCCCGCCACGCGTGGCCCGCGGCCTAGGATTGTGGTAAAGCCCGAGGCCCCGAAGTCGTCCTAGCACGCCTAGGAAAACGACGGTGTTCGAGTACCGCTGCGGCCGGACTCCCACCAAAGTTATTCGCTCGTCCAGTTCCAGCAAATGTGACTGTTCCAGTGTTTTCTGCAGCCAACAAGCCAGTTCTGTCACCCGCTTGCCTGCACACAAATGCCGTTTTCACGGCTACCCAGATAAATCCCCAAAAGAGTGTATTTTCTGGTGTCCCGGCCACGGCCGATGGTGTCTCATGTGTAGTAAGAATGCCCACTGCCCAGTGCCCATCTCTACACACAAGCACAGCCTGTCACACAGGGCCCGCGCACATAAAATCGACTCAGATCGGTTGCGCTTCAAATGTGGTAAATGTGCCCACTACCCAGTGCCCACAAACACCACGTTATGCATGTCTCACGGTTTCTGTAAAAACGAAACCAGCGTGCATTCGCTTCACTCAAGCGATCAATGCTTTCGGTGTGATAAATGTGCCCGCTGTCCCGCGCCCACATCCACACATAGACATGACAGTTCCTATGGGACTCGCCCAGCCCTCCCCCTCGCGGTTGACTGCCGCAGAGGAGTCGAGCGCGGGCAATCTGCCCGCTGTTATCAGCGCGCCCCATGCCTCAAATGTCACGAGCGCGACGCTTGTGTTACAGCACACCGAAGTCTCTCCATCGCTGAGCGAATGGAGCGCGCTTCGTATTCAACCCCTAGCTATTCATGCAGACGCATGGGCAAAGCTGCCCGGGGTTTCGAAGTGGGTGCTGGACATTATAAAAAGAGGCTATTCGCTACAGTTTCGCCGACGCCCTCGCCGCTATATGGCGCGCGTCGAGACCACGGTAAAAGCAGAAGTAGCACATTTACTTCGAGCCGAGGTGGCGAAACTATTGAACAAAGGGGCTATAGAGCTTCTCTCTCAAGTTCAGAGCGAAGGAGGGCTATACAGCAGATACTTCCTGGTGCCGAAAAAAGACGGGGGTCTCAGACCCATACTAGATCTAAGGCAACTGAACAGAGTGCTTGTGAAGCGACAGTTCAGGATGCTCACGACCAGAAAAATCCTCGCGCAGATTCGCCAAGGAGATTGGTTCGTGTCAATAGATCTGAAAGACGCGTATTTTCAAATACAGATAGCGTCACGTCACAGGCGATATTTGAGATTCGCCTTCGAGGGCCAGGCATATCAGTACACAGTCCTGCCGTTCGGTTTATCCCTGGCACCCCGTACATTTACGAAGTGCATGGATGCGGCGCTCGCACCCCTCAGAATGAGGGGCGTGCGAGTACTGAACTATTTGGACGATTGGCTGATTCTAGCGCAATCTCGCTCAGTGCTCATAGAGCACACGACCATTTTACTCGATCACCTCGAGAATTTGGGTCTCAGTGTCAATTGGGCGAAGAGCTCTCTGTCCCCCAGTCAGACTATATCTTTCCTGGGCACAGAGTTGGACTCGCTGTCCATGATAGCGTGACTATCACCACAGCGTGCGGTAGACATTCAGCGTACAGCGAACTCGTTCCGCTGCGGCACGTCTGTCCCGCTCAAGAAATTTCAGAAGATGCTGGGTCTCATGGCCTCAGCATCATCAGTGCTCCAGCTGGGCCTGCTCCGCATGCGCCCGCTGCAGTTCTGGCTGAAAGCGCGAGTCCCACGCCAAGCGTGGGCATCCGGTCTGCTTCGCCTCAAGGTCAATCAGAAGTGCGTCACAGCTCTGAAACCTTGGAAAGCGGACGACTGGTACCAATCAGGTGTAAGCCTGGGGACTTCCTCGAGAGAGTGGTGTCCACGGACGCATCCACCTCGGGCTGCTCGAGGGCAGACCATTCTTCAGCCAGTGGTCAGAACGGGAGAAGCTCCTGCACATAAACTGCCTCGAAATGCTGGCAGTAGACAACGCGCTGACGCGTTTTTGTCCCCAAATAAAAGGACGCCACGTCCTGGTCCGCTCGGACAACATGTCTGTGGTGTCCTACATAAATCGCCAGGGCGGCCTCAGGTCCAGGAACCTGTACAGGCTAGCAGAACGCCTCCTGGTATGGGCTCAGCGCAACCTGCGCTCGCTGAGAGTAGCGCACGTGCCAGGGCTCCTAAACATAGGACCAGACAGACTGTCCAGGAACAATGTTCCGGCAGGCGAATGGTCTCTACACCCACAGACAGTCCAACTGCTGTGGAAGAAATTCGGCAGAGCGGAAGTAGACCTGTTCGCGTCTCAAGAAAACGCTCACTGTCCGGAATTTTTCTCCAAGAGCAGGGCTGGCTCATGTATGGCCCCGCCGCCCGCTCTATGCTTTTCCCCCCGTCTCTCTCCTGCCTCAGGTGATAGAGCGGATCAGGGAAGAAGGATGCTCAGTACTGCTTGTAGCACCGTTCTGGGAAAACCAACCTTGGTTCCCAGTTGTGATGCAGCTAGCGACCTCCTCTCTCAGGCCCACGGCTCGATCTGGCATCCTCACCCAGAGTTGTGGTCCCTTCATGTCTGGGCCATCAACGGGTACATGTTGAACTCCCTAAGGGAGTATTAAACACGATCACGCAGGCTAGAGCTCCGTCTACGAGACGGCTCTACTCCTCGAAATGGTCAGTGTTTTCGGGCTGGTGCACAGCCCGTGGCGTGTCACCCACAGACTGTGGAGTGACGGAGGTGCTTTCCTTCCTACAAGAGCTGTTGGATAAGGGCAGGACCCCTTCCACGCTCAAAGTTTATGTGGCGGCTATAGCAGCGTTCTCAAGAACAACGCTTGGTCAGTCAATAGGAAGGAACGATTTAGTCATCCGCTTCCTTAGAGAAGACTGAATCCTCCCAGACCTCCCTCAGTCCCCGTATGGGACCTTTCTACGGTACTGGAAGCCATGAAAGGTGGACCATTCGAGCCTTTACAGACGATTGATCTGAAACATCTGTCTTTCAAGACTGTGTTTCTGCTGGCTCTCGCTTCAGTGGAGCGCATAGGGGACTTACACGCGCTCTCTGTGAGCGCGACGTGCATGGAATTTGGGCCTAATGACTCAAAAGTTATACTCAAACCTAAGCACGGTTATGTTCCAAAATTCCTCAACACACCGTTTAGGGCGCAGGTCATCTCCCTGTCAGCCCTACCGGTCCCTGATGAGGAAAGAGACGCGGGCCTCCTTTGCCCAGTCAAGGCATTACGAGCCTATGTGTCTCGCTCGTCTGTTTTCAGACAGACAGAGCAGCTCTTTGTTTCGTTCAGCGGGCGTTCTAAGGGACTAGCCGCGTTGAAACAGAGCCTATCCAGATGGATAGTTGATGCTATAGCGCTAGCATACGCCTCCAAGGGCATGCAGTGCCCGTTGGGTGTCAGAGCGCACTCCACGAGAGGCATGGCCTCTTCGTGGGCCTGGTCGAGTGGGATTGCCTTGCAAGATATTTGTACGGCGGCGGGCTGGGCCTCCCCGTTTACATTTATAAGGTTTTACAACCTAGAGGTTCCTGCCTTGCAGGCCAGGCTGCTGTCGGTCTAGTTAACCAGTATTATCTGACCTGATGCTATCAACTCAGAATGCTGCGTCTACTGAGCACAGCTCGATGATCGACAGTGAAAAGCAGTAGCACAAGATGTGCCTGGGCAAACTGTGTAAGACCCACATTTCCCCATCAGTTCAGGCCGTACCCCGCCCTGTCTGTATGATGAAATTCGCGTCTAAGCGACGCTGCCATATGTGGAAGAGTGCGGCTTTGCCCCTCCCTCTTCCCGGACTCCCTGTGAGTTCCCTGGGTGATTGTGCACTATATGAACCCCGGGCTTTCGCCCTTGGGTCTTTGGTGTCAGATCTCAGCATGCACGGCGTTTTGCATTGGGTCCCCTAGCGTAAGATATCTTACGCAGTACGAGAGACCTCTCGTAAGAGAACATACTCGGTTACTAACGTAACCTCGGTTCTCTCTAGAAGAGGGAACGAGTACTGCGTATCTTGCCGTGCATGCACACGCTCTGGTTGCTTCGATGATGAAAAATCAGATAATAGCTGCCTGCGAGCGGTATTTATAGGCCTAGACCACGCCCGTTTCGGCAGGATGTGACGCAGCGGGCGCGAAGCACCCTCATTGGGTCTGGCGTCACGCCAGGCCTCGCTCGATAGGCTGCTGCAGTTGCCGCAGAACAGCCAATAGGCGCGCGAGCTGCCTTGCCTATGTCTGTATGCTGCCGCAACGCGTTTTGCATTATTACAAAATTAAGGATAATTTTTGGCTTCAATATCTCGCGGAAAAAGGATTTTCCCCTAGCGTAAGATATCTTACGCAGTACTCGTTCCCTCTTCTAGAGAGAACCAAGGTTACGTTAGTAACCGAGTACGTTTTCCCAGTTGCATTCCCACCGCCATTAGGAACTCCGAAGTGACATAAGCTGCGCTTGTTGTTGTGACTTTTATTTTGAAGGCGCTGAGAACGCCAGCCAGAGCCTGAGAACACAGTGTTCATCAGTTTACGATCTGTCTAACAGTCCTGTCTAATACGTTATTAGATAGAACTGTTAGACATAGAAAGTAGACAATATATAAAAAGGTATAACGTATGCCGCGTGGTTGATGCCCAGTGTTGCTAGCTGAGCAGAAACACATACTCACATCACTGTGAGTGTGAGTCTCACAATCACTTCGTCTTTAGTGATTTTGCCTTCAAAATAAAAGTACGAGAACGTTTTTGCAGCAATGTTTTATTTTGAGATGAATTGATAGCTTTTAATTTGAAAAAATCTGAAAGACATTCAAAAGAGTCTGTGGATCGTTAGACACACCTCTAAAATAGATGTCATGAAATGTCTAATATTCTATTCTTTGCAAACAGCGACAACTTCATTGCAGATAAGACACACCGGCTTTGCACCCTTACGAAAAAGAAGTTTATGTGTTCAATCAGTATACTTCTTTTTATAACTAAAAATAAGAAAGTATACTTTCAGTCTACATTGTATATACTTCTCAGAAATATACTTTATGTACTTCTCAGAAATATACTTAAAATTACACTTAAGTGTACTTGACCTATACTGAGAGAAAAGTCCAAGTATATTTGGCCTGTACTTGTACTCAATATTTTGATTGAGATATACTTAAAAGTATAATTAAGTATTCAAAGTATACTTGGCTTGTAGTTGTGTTAACTCTTTTGATCGAGTGGCCTATTAAATATACTTTTTTTACATCGGTTTTCATATACAGTCTTATGAAACTTACATTGTTTGAAAATATGGATTAGAATATTGATATAAAACAGATATCAGAAAATCAACACAGATCATATCTACAAAAAAGCCCAGCAAAGACTTTTCCATCTCCGACAGCTCAAGAAATTCAGAGTAAGGTTTCATCTCCTGCTCCGCTTCTACACGGCCATCGTTGAAAGCATCCTCACCACATCCATCACAGTTTGGTTTGGCAGTCTTGACACACTTTCCCGGAAGAAATTACAGCGCATCATAAACAGAGCATCCAAAGTCACTGGTTCACCCCTACCATCCCTTGAATCACTCTACCACAAACGGACACTACGCAGAGCCCACAAGATAATTTCTGATATCACCCACCCTGCACACTACGCCTTCCAGCTACTGCCCTCTGGGAGGCGTTACAGGACAATCGCCTCCAGAACAACTCGCTTCAAAAACAGTTTCATCCCAATTGCTATAAACATTTTGAACTCTGAAGGCTGAGGACTGTGGATTAAGCATGACCCCTTATGTATTATTATGTATCTATGTGTTTGTCTGTATTTTTTATGTATGTTATTTTATTTTATATGTTTATTGTTTGTGTAATGTAATGCTGGAACCTGTACCAAAGAGCTGTACTGAAAACAAATTCCACCAGCTTGGCTGTGTGGTCATTAAAATCAAAATCAAAAATCAAAAAAATATGTTTCTGCATATCTGAATTTTTGTGTAGGCTAGTCCACTGGTAGTGTATAGGAATTTACTCTAAGGCTGCGTTCCAGTCCACTTTTAGACACGCACTTGCAAACTTCCCTAAGCACTTCCCCTTGGGGGAATCCCTGCCGCCATTTTGAAGTGCGTTCCACTTCCTGAAGTGGATGAGGGAAGTTTATATGGACAGACCCTTGTTCCCTCGATTTTGACAGAGGGAGCGAGTCTACTTCATATGTACACTTCAGGCACCTATATGTCCCACAATGCAGTACGATTGTGACGTCCCCACAGATCTCATCTAATCACCACCACAACAAACAACGATTAATTCAAAAAATTTTTATTTAAAACAACCCAAACACACCTATAAACGTTTGGATGCTGCATTAAACAAATTCTAAAAAAAAAAAAAAAAAACTCCACAGCTTATTCCAAGTGATCAAGGGCTTAAGACGTTCCAATTCAGCCCATTGCAGTTTCCGCCAGTAGTGGGCACTCGTGCAACGTAAGCAACGACGTACATTTGAGTGAATGAGACGGAGGGAAGTTAATGAGTGAAGGGCATGACAATTTTGGACTGGAACGCAGCATAATTCTACTTTACTCTTTCCCCTCCATTGACAGAATTTTTCAGCTATCCGTGTTTTTACTGTTATACGGTAGGGGGCGCTATGAGTATGACACATCTTCTAGTACAGAATCACCGGATCAAAACACAGGAGAAGAAGAAGCTGAAACAAGTGATAGAGGGTTTTCACCATAGACAGTATATAAACTGGACACAGCGACCCCATAGGTTTCAACGGAGAAAAGTGAAGCAAATTAGAAGCACTCACTTCCTGATGGCTGAGCATACTGCACAGACTCAAACTGAGCTTGATGACGTAGATGTGACGTGAGCAGCCTGTCTGACAGTTGTAAGTCTTCTAGTAGCTGTGCCAAGAGAAATCTGAATAATTCCCTTCCGAATCTTGCAGAGACGGAGAGCGTGAGTAGGAGCTGTCCATGAGCTAGGAGCAGGAGCAACTTTATGACTCTCTATGGGCTTCTCCCTTGATTTTATCGGACTTTATGCCTCCACGTTCCCCCGATTGACTGCGAGCTTCTCCTCCTGTCTATACGGTAATTTCCAGAGAGTCGCATGGTTATGGTTATGACGCAGTCGTTAGCCTACTTTTACAAAAACATCTTCTACGGGGCCATAATGTAAGATACAAGGTAATGGAGCCTTTTATACATTGTCGTGTTTCTTTAGAAATAAACAATGGATAAATGGAGTCTTTAAACACCTCAGATATAAAGTTATTCGCTGTCAAAGTGATGCCAAAATGAATGGGAGTCAATGGAATGCTAACAGTAGGTGATGGCTTGTTAGCCAATGGCGGCCCCCTGGGGTGGTACGGTTTTCGAGCGCTGGATTGACCCCCTGGTTTTCACCGACGTCACGTTCTGGGTGGTAACCCGGATGCGCGGCCATTGTGGAGGCACTCGGATGTAAACAACAGCATAGATTGCACAATTTATACTGAACACACTGTTACACTAATAAACCACGGAAAAAACACATGGAAGCTGCGAAATCATATAGAGAAGAACTTAGTAAGCAGGAAAGAGCGAAATTTTGCCAAACTAAAGTTAATATGTGGTAAAGATCCGAACGAGCTAGCTTCTAGCCCTTACTGCAATTCTTCCTTCTATTTCTTATCCCGACATAGGCTATGTTCAGATTGTCAGTCCAAAAAAGCACATGAAATCCGTTTCAAGCTGCATCCATATGTGGTTTGAAATCCTAATCAAATCACATATCAGGAAATCCGCTTCCGTCTGAATGCTCTGATCGGATTTTGCATATGTTACTTTATCACGCCACGTAAAATGTAAACGTCAGACGTTGTTATAGGGAACATGCTGAAAGTCGCTGCCGAAACAAGGCTGTGTTGTTGCAAAGTGGCGGACGAGCAGAAAATGATTATTTTTGAAACCGGCGCAGATAAGAGCGCGGAAAAAAAGCTGTGAATACCAGCCTCCTACAGTTCTGCAGCAGGCTCAAGACCAATGCTCAAGACGCAGTAGTCCAGCGCGCCGGCTACACATTTCCATGTTGTAAAATTTAAATAAGACAACATCTCTATTGCAAATGTAAACCCCTCCAACAACGCAACGTCATTGCCATATTGCCAAAGAGCTGCATGGACACACAAATCGGATCTGAACAGTTGCGATACACAGTGTGGACATCATTTTAGATCACATTCCAATCGGATACAAAGATAATCGGATTTGGACTGACAGTGTGAATGTAGCCATAGTTAACTACGTCAACATTTTAGCCATAGTCAACGCTTCATTTACACATTTGGCTGATGCTGTACCTCTCTCAACCACAAATGCCTTCTTTCATCAGTTTTTGCACTCTTCTCTTTAACTTCTGACAGTCTAAAGAGCTCGAAATGTTTTTTCCCGGTGCGACAGATTAGTACGGTCCAAAACTCGACCATTTTCAGCAGCAATAATCAGCCAAATTTGTGAGTCCGTTCAGTTCAGTGGCATTGTTTACATTCAGTGCCTCCAAAATGGCCGACTTCCGGATTGATGACGTATACTGAAAACCCTCTATAAAAGATTGCTCATGCAAATGTAAAATAACGTGATCATCAAACATTAAACAGCATGTAAATCAAAACTGCTTAGCATTACCAAATGAAATGAAGCGTAACCCATGAAGAGAAAACGACTGTGAAGCTTTGGGGGTGTTGTACTCGATCTACTCCATCTGTGTTTTGATCATCGTTCTGCTGCGGCCGGTTGCATAAACATCGCCATAATGTTAAGACAGTGTCTTAAAGGGATAGTTCACCCAAAAATGAAAATTCTGTCAGTAATTACTCACCCTTATGTTGTTCCAACCGTGTTTAAGCGTAGCGCGTCTGTGTTGCACGTCACCACGTATCACACATGACCAGCGTCGGCCAATAGTGAGCCTACGTGGTGACGTGCAACACAGACGCGCTACGCTTAAACACTACGCGAAAAGACCCGAGGCCCAGAGAGAAGGAAATGAAAAGTGGAATAAAGTCGTTATTTTTGTTTGTTTTTGCGCACAAAAAGTATTCTCGTCGCTTTATAAACTTAAGATTGAGCCACTGGAGTCACTTGGACTATATTAACGATGTCTTTAATACATTTTCTGGGCCAGCAAGTTTCAGTCCCTTAGAAGCCTATGGAGGAGTGAGACAACTCTCAGATTTAATCAAAAATATCTTAATTTGTGTTCCTTACGGGGTTGGAACAACATGAGGGTGAGTAATTACTGACAGAATTTTCATTTTTGGGTGAACTATCCCTTTAAGTTCTAGTATGACCTACTAGCAATTAGTCAGGGGCAGTCAGTCTTAGTTTTCGGTATCAAAGTATATAGGCTTATCTACGTTTTTATGTAACTGATTTAAAAAAAGCTATGAACCGTCTTAAAGAAAATAAATTGATGTCTAACTTGTAAGACTAGTCTTAGAGGTTTATGCAACCGGAAGTTGCAGAATGGTTGAGGAGTAGTCGAAGGCCACGAGCAGCAGGATGGCTGGGCAGAGCACAGTATAAGCAGACGAGACAGTACAAGACAAGTATTCAGTAGTGGAATGGCTGAGTAGACGGTAACTGCAGAGAACACAGGAATGAGCCTTACAAAGCAACAATAATCTGGCACTGAAACAGGGAGAATGGAAACTAGAAGTAGCAGGCAAAATCAGGTTGAAGAGAAAACGGATGTGGAGACAATCAGCGCGAACACTGATTGCGATGAGAGAGAGTGTGTGTGTGTGTGCGAGAGAGAGAGAGATCAACCCCGGTTCATGACAGCCCTATTGTGTCTTATTATTATAAATCCATTTGAAAAAATGTATGAAATTGACACCAAAGATGTTGCGTGCATGCATAGGTTTTAAAAATGAATTTATAAAGGTAAAAATGTCCATAAAAGGTAACAATCTAGGCCAAGGTACCAGCACGATATAATGTTGTCTAATCATCGGATAAAATCTCAGAAAATATCGATATATATATCGCACACCCTAGTAAAAACGTCCATCTTAGCCAGTATCCTAGTAAACATATTGGTTATTAGTGAACGTAAACAGTTGAGAAATAAAATGTATGCAACATATATTGAATCCGTGCATTAGTATATTGGATCCATGGTCTTCCAGGGACTTAATAAACCTGCTGCTGTGTTTTTAATGTTAATCAAACACTCACTGCTCTTGATTGAATTACTTTTGTAACTTTAGTAACAAATGTGTCTATATTTATACAGTGAAGACTATGCAGTGTTAATTTACATTTGATTACCCTACTTTATTCAAATTCTGTACCTGGAAACTAAGGTTAGACCAGAAAATTTGTGCCATTTGTAATTGGATTATTTGTTCGTATTTTATTACTGACTGTTTAATTGTCTTTAATAATGTTTTAAATTGACATTAATTAGGCTAGTAGTTTTTGCTGTATCAACATTGTAATAGAGAATTGTGATATTTCACTAGTATCTAAACATTTGAACCACTGACGCAACCAGGCCAGTAAATATGTGCTGCTCTATTAAATAAAGGATAAAATAATGATAGAGCAATAGAATGAACAGTGAAACAGAGACTAAATACATTTTAAAATGCATAATTAAGCATGAAAGTAACTGAAGGAAATATATATTTGCTAAACAAAAATACATCAATGAATATGATTCATATTCATTTTATCTACCTAATATATTTAAAAATTACAAATGCAGTGAAAATACACTACTGACAAGTTCCAAAGATGAAAGTATCGGTATGCCTAGGTCTGGAAAAAAGTGGTATTGGTGCATTCCTAGTTAAAAATGATGTATTTCAAGATATTAAAAAAAGGTATGCTTTAAAAGATATTGATTAATTCAACCAAATTTAAAATGTGTTACATAAGCAAATGGTAACACACACAACCTTGTTAATACACACCCCAAAATCATGGGTGCTGCTATCCAAGCCAGGCACCATTTATTTTTAAGACCTTTATCAATTAGGACATCTTCCCCAGGCTTCATAAACTTACTCTCCATCCTGCCGACTTATGGCAAGGCGTTTTAACATTTAATCATTTAAACCGACTAGTCTCTATTTTCATGCTACTAGTACTTATTTTTTAGATACTAGTGTCTATTCCATTAAGTACTAGTACTTATTCATTAGCTACTAGTGCTTATTCTTTAGGTACTAGTGCCTATTCTTTAGATACTAGTGCTTATCTAGGTACTTTAGGCACTAGTACCTTTATAAAGATACTAGTACGTATTCATTAGATACTAGTTCTTATTTATTAGATACTACTTATTCCAATAGTGACTAGTTCTTATTTATTAGGTACTAGTACTTATTCATTAGATACTAGTTCTTATTTATTAGATACTAGTACTTATTCATTAGATACTAGTACCTATTAAATAGATACTAGTACTTATTCATTAGATATTCATTAGACTTATTCCAGTAGTGACTAGAAATTATTCTTTTGTTACTAGTAACACTTTTTTTTTTTTTTTTTTGCCATTGACTTCTATGTGGATCTGTCATTCAGATATCAACTATTCAGTTCTGACTAGTATGTATTCCAATTGTGACTAGTACGTATTTATTAGATACTAGTAGTTATTAATTAGGTACTAGTACTTATTTTTTAGATACTAGTACCTATTACTAGATACTAGTATGTATTCAATAAATACTAGTACTAAGTCATTAGATACTAGTACCTATTAAATAGATACTAGTACCTATTAATTTGATACTAGTACTTATTCATTAGCTACTAGTACTTATTCAATATACTAGTACTTATTCTTTAGATACTAGTACTTATTATAAAGATTTTAACATATAACAAGTTTTTAAGCTGTTTTAACATTTAAAAACCTACTAGTCTCTATTTTCATGCTACTAGTACTTATTTTTTGTATATATAAAAAATCTAGGTATGCGCGTTTGAATATATGAGAGAGGCACAGTCTTTCTTTACAAATTGACATTGCCAAATTACTTGTCTGGCTTGCATAATACAGAATTTATAGTCATAAAGTCCATATAAAGTATAGTTATAAGTCAGAAACATTTTGAAAAAGAGGTAAGGGGAAGGGAAAGAGGCCTTCACAGGAGGGAGAGTAGTTGACACTTCAGGGCTGCGTTTTCTTCGTGTCCAGACTCCATGCGCAGGTCGTTCATCAGATCTGGATACGGCCTGGATCCGGCGAACAACGGTAAACGGCGGGATAAACAGAGAGACTAATATTAGTAATAAAATTATACTAATATTATTCTTATGATGTAACGAGTACATCAGGTGTTATAGGAAGTGTTCCCTGTTCGGCTGACCTAGTTTATGCAGCCTAACATTAAATTATAGAAGTTGATAATGTGCTATGTGTATGATAGGTTAAAAATATGTGTTTTTAGTCTAGATTTAAATTGACAGAGTGTGTCTGCTTCCTGGACAATGTTAGGAAGACTGTTCCAAAGATTAGGTGGTAAATAGGAAAAGGATCTACCACCAGCAGTCAATTTTGATATTCTAGGTATTATCAACTGGCCAGAGTTTTGAGATCGCAATAGACGTGAAGGACTATAATGCGTTAAGAGTTTGCTAAGAGCTAATCCATTTAGTGCTTTGTAAGTAATCAGTAACATTTAAAAATAATACGATGTTTAATAGGGAGCCAATGCAGCTGTTGACAGAACTGGGCGAATAGGGTAATTCTTCCTGGTTCTGGTAAGAATGTGCTGCTGTGTTTTGGACCAGCTGTAGTTTGTTTATTAAGCGTGCAAGGCAACCACCCATAATAGCATTACAATAATATAGCCTTGATGTCATGAACGCATGAACTAACTGTTCCGCATTTGTCATTGAGAGAATATGACGTAATTTAGATACATTTTTAAGATGGAAAAATGCAGTTTTACAGCTTCTAGAAACATGACTTTCAAATGAAAGATTGGTATCAAAGAGCACACCCAGGTTCTTAAATGACAACGAAGACTTGACAGAGCAGCCATCACGTGTTAGACAGTATTCTAGGTTATTACATGAGGAAGTTTTTTGTCCAATATTTATAATCTCTGTTTTTTCAGAATTCAGTAGTAGGAAATTACTAGTCATCAGACTAGTTTCGTCAGGGCATGAAGAAATATAGAGCTGAGTATCATCAGCATAACAGTGAAAACTAATGCCATACTTCCTAATGGTATCTCCTAAGGGTAGCATGTACAGAGTGAACAGCAACGGTCCTAGTACTGAGCCTTGTGGTACTCCATACTGAACTTGTGATCGATAAGACATCTCTTCCTTTACTGTTACAAACTGATAACGGTCAGATAAGTATGATTTAAACCATGCTAATGCAATTCCACAAATGTCAACATTATTGTGGTCAATAGTATCAAATGCAGCATTAAGATCGAGTAACACTAATAGAGAAATACAACCACGATCAGATGATAAGTGCAAATCATTTGTGACTTTAATGAGAGCTGTCTCAGTACTATGGTACGGTCTAAATCCTGACTGGAAATTCTTGCAGATACCATTTTTTTCTAAAAAGGAACATATTTGTGAGGATACTGCCTTTTCTAGTATCTTTGACAGAAAAGGTAGATTCGAGATCGGCCTGTATTTGACTAATTTTGTAGGATCAAGTTATAATAGTTATAATTTTCTCCCTGATATTAGCAATCATGTAAGTAAAGAAGTTCATAAAGTCATTACTGCTATGCTGCTTGGAAACATCTGGGGTTGAAGTTTAATTTTTCGTTAATTTAGCCACTGTTTCAAATAAATACCTAGGGTTTTGTTTATTTTCTTCTAATAGGGTTGAAAAATAAGCAGATCTAGCAGATTTTAAGGCCTCTCTGTACGCAATCGTGCTCTCTTTCCATGAAATGCTCTAATGCATGAAAAAACTCCAGTTGCCCTCCATTTTTCTGGCTGCTCTCTTAAGGGCCCGAGTGTGCTCGTTGTTCCACGGCGTTGGACTATTTTCTTTAATCTTCTTTAAGCGCAAAGGAGCAACTGTGTCTAAAGTGCTGGAAAAGAGAGAATCAAATGTTTCTGTCGCAGTATCGAATTCTTCTAAGTTTTCTGGGATGCTGAGGAGATGAAACTGATGAGGAAGATTATTAATAAAGCAATCTTTAGTGGCAGAAGTGATAGGTCTAACAGATTTGTAACACGGAGTCGGCTTTGCAGCCTTGTCTAAATTAAGTTTACACAAGACTAGATAATGATCTGAGATGTCATCACTCTGCTGCAGAATTTTCACAGCATCAACATTGATCCCATGTGATAATATTAGATCTACAGTTTGATTACAACAATGAGTAGGTCCTGACACGTTTTGTCTAACTCCAATAGAGTTCAGAATGTCTTTAAATGCCAATCCCAATGCATCTTTTCCATTATCTACATGTATATTAAAATCACCAACAATTAGGACTATCTGCAGCCAGTACTAACTCTGATAGAAAATCAGCAAATTCTTTGATAAAGTCTGTATGGTGCCCTGGTGGCCTGTATACAGTAGTCAGCACAAATCTCAAACGTGATTTATCATTTACACTAAATAGTGTTACATTAAGCACCAACACTTCAAAATAATTATATTTGAAACAAGACTTCTCAGTAATTCTGAAGATATCGCTATAAAACACCTCCCCCTTTGCCTTTCAGACGAGGCTCATGTTTATAACCGTAATCTCTGGGGGTGGACTCATTTAAAGTAATGTAATTGTCTGGTTTTAGCCAGGTTTCTGTCAAACACAGCACATCTAGGTTATAATCTGTAATCATATCATTAACAATAAGAGCTTTTGAAGCAAGGGATTGAATATTCAGCTACCCAAGTTTTATAATTTGTTCATCTGTAATATATCTGTTTTTTATCTGTTGAACATCAATTACATTTTTACCCTTAAATGAATTTGGGAGTTTTTTGTATTTCCTAATTCGGGGAACAGACACAGTCTCTATATGTTGATATCTTGGTGAAAGAGTCTCTATGTGATGGGATTTATCTGACCTCAGTGATGAGAGACAGCTAGCAGACGGTCGGTTTAGCCAGTCTGTATGCTTCCTGACCTGAGCCCCAATTCGTCATGTTTGAGCTCTAAGACTATGTGCCATATTACTAGAGAGAAGCGCAGCACCATCCCAGGAGGGATGAATACTATCTTTTTTCGACAGGTCAGGTCTGCCCCAAAAGAGCGGAAGAGTGGTGTTTTGTCCCGCAACTACAAGCGTCTCACGTCACCCAGTTGCCCTGCTGCACGGGCTCTACAGCCGGAACCAAACAATATACAGAGTTCACTAAGCTAGTCACATCCTGCTTTGGTAAAAAAGATTTGTATCTAAAGCCCTTGAACTCTTGCTATCCTCGATTAAAGTTTTGATGCGTGTCTCTAGTTCTGAAATCTTCTCCGTCAGCCTGACTATCTCCCTGCATTTATCACATGTAAAGCCCTCAGTGCTGACAGAGAATGCTATACTATACATATGACACAAAGTGCAAGTGACAATAAGAGGAGAAGACATTACTCACCGTGTTTGTTGACTGATCCTACTAACCACAGTTGTTTGATAGACTTGTAAAAGGCGCGAGCCCACAAGAGAAAAAAGAAGGCAAGCACGGATGGCAGGTTAACAGGTTAGCAAGATAGCGTGTTGTGCTAGCGATAACAATTTAGTTAAAATCTAGCGACGTCAGATTAATGTGATGGGCAATATTAGATAATATCTATGATGAGTAAGTTATATTTAGCAATCTAAACAACAAGGAATGATAGTAAATGGAGATTCAAAACAGAAAGCTACAGATGGTGGACAACCAGAATGAGACTTTTACCGCCGCCGTTCCCGCGGCGGCAAAATTGGGATGTGTATTTGCTGCCTTTTACCGCTGAGTGGCGCTGTAATCACAGACTTTGAAAAGTGTCAGTTTATTCTCTTTATGACGTAATCTGCCGCGGCAGTAATCTGAGCTGAGGCCACAGATAAATTCAAGATAAATATTGTGGTTAAACGAATTCAAATTCATTAAATTTAAACAAAGTATAGACACACGTTAACATTGTGTGCCCAGTTTTTCTATAATTTAGAAAGGCTATGTCAATAGGTTACTTGTCATTTACTTCGTGTTATTTTAATGTGTTTGTAGATTTATTAACTGAAACATAACAGTGAAATAAATTAAAATAATTTACCGTAAAATTAAAACATTTTCAGGACTTGCAGTAGGCTAGGCTACTAACCGATGTTAGTCGGTTTAAGCATTCTTTGTTATATTCAGAATTAAATAGGCTTACATGTTGTTATGATTATCAATTGAATTAATTAATAAAGAATCAACCACAATGCCTATTACTGCCGCGGCAAAAATAAGCCAGTCGAATTTCAAAGTCGTTCGCGAAATGACTAGGCTATAACGGGTGGTGCAAGTGACAGGGCAAAACAGCAGCAACTGCGGCATTTTAAAAGGTAAGTTAGCCTACCTATCTGTTTATTTTAAAAAAAATAAATTAAAAAAATAAAATAAACTTTTTTCATTATTTGAACAAAAATGAGACTGATTGAATATGTAAAAATATAAACAAACTTTTAGGACTGACAGTGATACCCGGCCATAGCAACGGTAGACATTTTCCAAAACAGATCGAACAAATCAGAAAAATACTTTCAATACAGTATTGCTTTCAATTAAAAAATAAACAATGAAAATGTAAAAGAAAAAGAAAATTAATTAAGTTTGAAAACCCATCGCACATTTCAAGGTATATGAATAAAGTGTCGGGACAGTTTATTTATTTAAACAGGGTTGCATCGATAGAGTTTATTCCCTTTGTGATGCAAAATAAGAAACACAGAATCTTATTCTTGCAACATTTTAAATTTCTATTGTCAAAGAAATTGCAGCTAAATTATAAAATTAAAACGGTACAAAACGAAAAAAGTTCAAAGCAACAAATTAAGAACAGGCGTTTTTCTTTGCCTCTCTCGCGCTGGATATTTTTTTATAATATCCAGTGTTATAAATCCAGTGATATAATATCCATAATATCCAGTGTTTATAATATCCAGTGATAATTAGTGTTTGTCCAACACTAATTCAACATGCCAGAATAAAACCTGGCTTTGGAACAATGCATAGCGCCACTCGTCGTGGTGTGACAACATTTTTTACAATAATTTAGTTTCAATTTATTCCTTTACAAATTAAATTAACACAAAGTCGGCTATAAGAGTCCTTTATAGGCTATACGTAAAAAAGCAAAGGGCTTACAGTCTTAACATTTAGGCTACTTTGCTTAAATTCGATACATTTATTTTCAGTAGGGCCTAATAAATTTGTAGGGATGTAATTTCAGTATGCTTTATCTGCTAAAGTTTGGTCTCCCTCACTGCGAGTGGCGGGTCTTTCTCGAAATTAAGCATTTCAGCGTAAAAAAACACCATACAGCTGATAATACTGTATATGTCGCTGTGTGTCATCCACACAAATCACGAAAGAAAAAACTGTAACAAATAGCTTTTGTTCCTTCAAAGATACAACATGCCTTGCTGAATTCACCTTACAATAAAACGAGGTGGGTCGCGAATTAAAGAGCTCTGCATTTGCTAAATTGAAATTGTGTGTGGAAAACCTTTAAATACAATCAATAAAACTACAATATATAATTTAATAAGATATAGGGCCTACTGTACATAGGCTATGGACTTTTGGAGATTTTGAGATTAATCCTTAAAAGAATTTAGCCTTTGCCTGCTCATCAGGCTGGCTCCGACACTCTCCATATGAAAGACGGAACATTAACACCTCTATCCTGCACCCCCACGATTAAGCAACTATTGCCTTCTCCAAACCCCCCACAGGCTAGCTGAGTTTGCAAAACAAAACAAAGAGTTTGCCACTCGTCGTGGTGTGCCAAAACACTTAATTATAAACTTCAATATTTCATACAAAACAATCTCAAAACGCTTTGTGACATTTTGAAAAGCCGTGGATGCATTACTGCCACTGGAACCATGAACGAAAAAGAATACTGGTTCTGATTTTATTGTTTGTCGTTTAAACGTCATATATATATATAGCCTATATATAGCCTATATATATTTTTTTTTTAACGGAACTGCTTTTGAAATTACGATTGGAATTATTATAGGCTACAGAAGTAAAGTCATTGTATAATATTTGTTCCTTAGTGTAAAATGGAAATGCATGGTGATTTTATTTTGTAAATAGCTATAAGCAAAAAAACTATGTTTTAGAACTAGACAAATCTCTCTGCATCAACAATAGACTATAAAATGCATTAATAGGCTAATATAAAAATATCAGTAATCCAAGTTAGTTCGGGATTCGAACCCGTGTCATCTAAACGATCGTAACGTAAGTTCAACCACTCGGCCACGATTCACTTGTTGCGACCTGGCCTAACGTTCCAGTGTGTTCGCTCACACGAGAGAGAAGCGCTCTTCATTCAAATGAACGCGCCGCCGCGTTTGTCCAACACTAATTCAACATGCCAGAATAAAACCTGGCTTTAGAACAATGCATAGCGCCACTCGTCGTGGTGTGCCAACATTTTTTACAATAATTTAGTTTCATTTATTTCAGTGTTAATGTTTGAGTTAAAAAAATCCTTTACAAATTAAATTAACACAAAGTCGGCTATAAGAGTCCTTTATAGGCTATACGTAAAAAAGCAAAGGGCTTACAGTCTTAACATTTAGGCTACTTTGCTTAAATTCGATACATTTATTTTCAGTAGGGCCTAATAAATTTGTAGGGATGTAATTTCAGTATGCTTTACCAACGCTATGTATTCAATTAAATTTCCAAGAGGTCTGGTCTCTATATTTCCTTCTCAGCTGACACTAATATGCAAGTGCACAGCAATAATCACAACTTGTGCTTGCTGCGAAGGCAAGTTATTTAAGGTGTCTCAACTGTACACAGTCTACCCTACAGTGTGAATTCGTTACAAGGTTTCATTTAATTAAATTAATGTGCAGCAATTTGTACAAATAGAGTCTATAGGCCTACTATACTGTTGTAGCCATTAAATAATCTCATTTAGTATCATATTTGTTAAAATATTATAATGTTATTTTTTTTCCATCTATGTTGAATATGAAAAGTGAACAGCACGAGTAAGATATGATGCATTATATCGAGAGATGGATATGGAGTGGGTCAGACATGATTTTGACCACTTCATTAAGTTTTGTTTAGTAGAAAACCTTTCTTTAAAGTGAATTTCGTTTTCTATAAATTGTATCTTAATTTAAAAAAAAAATTCATCAAAATTGCCTGGATTTAATAAGTAAGAGAAGCAAATATAACAGACACTAATCATGGAGGCGCCCGCGCGGTCACTTGCATTGCACGTCAGCTGGAGCGCATCTCATCCTCCTAACTTAACGAAACTCAGCGTATGCCTCACACAGACACGATAAATACATCAAATACACAAAGCTTGAAATGTCTTCAAACGAAATAATTCAAAACGAAAAGAAAAAGGTTACTCTCTGATTATGTCTTTATGTGCATTTCTCTCTAGGTGCGTTCACTACAAATATGGCGATCGTCAACTTCATCTTTGCAGTCGACACTGTCAGAAAACACTAGTTTATTGATAAAAATCAATGCACGCATCACCGGATTTACAAATACACATCTTGCTTGTTGCAGGCACACATTATGTCGAAAAAACGAAATATTATGTTGAAATAACATTATTATTAATAATACATCTTTTATAATATTTGATTAAATGCTGATTGTTGCGCTTGTTCAATTTAATAAAATTAAAACTTACTTGTGATAATTAAAATAATTGAAAATTAAATATTTAGTGGCCAAGTTTTGCTAATTTATTATATAGGCTATTATATGCCTATTGCCTATATTAAGTAGGTCATATTAAGACAAGGCATATATTAGTTATTTTAGCTATTTTAGTTATGAGAAAAAAAAATCTAACGAAATCTAAAATCTAAATCTAATAAATCAAAAAAAAAAAAAAAAAAATCTAATGCCAGTTCAACATGCCAGAATAAAACCAGATTTTTTAACAATGCGTAACGCCACTCGGCCTGGTGTGCCAAAACACTACATTTTAAACTTCAATGTTTAATCCAAAACAATCTCAAAACGCGTTGTGACATTTTTTTAAAGCAGTAGCCTAGCCAATATATACATTAAGGGCATTGAAACCAGGATCTTAACTAAAACGCGTTCCGCGTAATCTCTCAAAAATTATGCCACACTACTCCATGTATTATTTTTTTTTTTTTTAAGGACTGCTTTTGAAATCACTATAAATTACTATGTAATTGTATCGCTCACGAGAGCTCTTCATTTATCTAATTCCTCAATAGAATAGTAAAAATATTCCGCGTCATTGCTCCTAATATCGTCTCTATTTTTAACTTTTGATTCTATTTTTTCAGTTCTAAAATTGATTCTATCTTTGGTTCTATTCTGTTGTAGCCTAATAGGCCTATTTATATATGAAAAATATGCCTATTAGGCTTAGGGTTTTATATTTAACCCACTTACATTTTAAAATACGGCAATTGCTGCTGTTTTGCACAATGTCCCTTTGCGCCACCTGGCGGTCATTTCGGGAACGACTTTGAAATGCGGCTGGTTTATTTTCGCCGCGGTGATTTCGCCGCGGCAGCTGGCGCGGCGGTAATAGGCATTTTGGTTGTCCACCATCTGTATACAGAGCTTACAGACACAAACCAGCAGCAAGCTGGTAATAAATAATAAAATTAAGTAAATAATAATAATACAATTTATGATTTATTTTACAGTTTTATGATTCAATTAGGCTACTTAATACCTCCATCACAAACCCCAGTCTGGGAAACCCTGATGTATTTAATGCACTTCATGCTATTAAAATCAAAGAATGGAATATATTTTCTTTCTCTTTGTATTTTTTTATATCAATATGGTACAAGATTATCCTATTCAAATCAACATGATAAACGAGTTAAATCATAAGTAATCTAAAAGTAATCAAAAAGTAGTCTGAGTATATTACATTAAATGTGTAATGTAATGTATTACTTTACTAACTACCGCAATAAAGTGTTTTTTCCCCCCTCAGGATTCTGTAATGAACAGAACGTTTATTTGACTTATTACACCTATTCTAAAAAGAAATCTTTTGTGACATTATTGTTACACCCGCCAGCTGGAGTGCCCAGGATAACCTCCAGAGGGCACTCCTTCTGTCTCCTGTACTGCCTTCCCATCATGAACTAGAACTTCACTTCACATAACCCATTGCCTGGACTCATTATGGTCTCATTAATCCCAACTGTGTGTGATTAACTCTCTTGTGTTTGCTTTTTTAAAGCTCTGTGTTTTCACTCACTCATGGCAAAGTCTAGTATGTTGTAACACTGCATTTATGAGCATTCATTTGGTTTTGCATTCCTGCATTCCTGGAGCTTTTGTTTTGATTCTCTGATTCTCCGCGTGTTCTCTGTGTGTTCTCTGCGACCATTTTGCCTGTGTTTTCTGGACAGTTGCTCATTTGGATTGCTTGCCCGTGTGTTTGACCTATTGCCTGTTATATGAATTACGATTCTGGATTGTCCCAATAAAACTGCATTTGGATCTTTAACCCAAGTCTTGGAGTAGTTTGTAACAATTATAAATGTCTTTACTGCCTTTTTTTTCATTAGTTTCAAGTGTAGCAATCCCAACCTTTTGAATGTTAGTATTGGTTTTTATTGCTTCATTAAATGTTATATTTCTATTAAAAATTATAGTTTTATCATAAAGGGCTACAACTCTAAAAATAAATTCTCTTTCTTGTACTTTTCAGCTTTTAGTTTGTGCTTATCCCTCGCACGAGCCCCACTTTATTTCCTCTTGAATGCAATTTCTGGCAGAAACTTGCTGTTGTAACACATTGCAACATGCCAATAACAGGAAGACTTGTTGGGAACTCTGTAAACCTGCGAGATGAAGGTGGAAAGTGCATATCTGTTCACTGTTATAATTAAGTAACACTTAGATTTCTGTACATTCCATAATACTGACTGTCAGCAGGCATAGGACATAGCCATTGGCGTGCTGCAGGCAGACATGTCCTGGGTTGCCAGACATCTTGCCTGCATATCTCAGTAGGGTCAGAACAGATCCGGTCACTCTCCAATGACCAGAGCAGGACTCACAAATCAGAATTTTTTGATATGGCACCTGTAGGCCTACTTCTGCAGAGACAATTCCCATATTCGTGACTGGACCCTGAGAGACACCAATGCTGCTGTCCTTCGAGCAAGGCCTTTTGCTCACACTTATAGAGCCCTGGCGGGTGGCCCTGACTTGAGCCAGACATATGCTGTGATGGTCCTGTCAGCAGTGGCATCAGCACCTCTTCACAGGAGAAAAGAGGAGAGAGGTATGTTGATGTCAGTGTGTGTCTAAACCCTCAGGGAAAAAATAGTGATGCAATGCTATTCATAGATTGAGGAGTTGGACTGGACATTTCATACCTCAAAGCAGCACTATAAATATATTACACACACACACACACACACACACACACACACACACACACACAAATGGTCTTAACCATTTTAATCACAAATCACTGGTCAAGAAATTATTAGGAACTTCAAAAGTACTTTCCTTTAGATGTTTTAACTGTGTGGCTAAACTTGCAGACAGCTTTTTACAGGAAGAGGAGTCACTGTTGTTCCACTCAATGTTAATGGCTTCAAACAGTTCATGAGTGGTTGAAAAATGTCTCCCAGTTCGTTTGAGTTTAATTTGAGACCAAAAATTCACTATATTGTTCAAATCTGGACTCTGACCAGGCCAAAACCATTAGCCTGATGGACTTGTTCTCAAGCCACTTCTTGGTTGTCTTTGCAGTTTGGGCAGGAGCATTGTCTTGTTGAAAATTACCATATGATCATTCCTCTTTAGAAAACAACTTTTCATTTGTGGGAAGCAAGCCATTCTGCTGTAAATGACTTAAATCACTTTTCACAGTGAAGTAGCTCACCAATACCAGCTGATAAAAAGGCTCTCAACACAATGACACCTCTACCTCCCTGCTTCACTGTGCTAGAGATGCATTTATAATTATATTATTTATTATTATTATATTTATATAACTATTTTCATTGTGATTAATCACTCCAACACACGACTTCCCATATTCTGCCAAAAACTTCAATCCAAGACAGCAATGACTTTTTAAGTAGTGCATTTGCTTACATTTTGTGAATTTCCTGACCAATAATTTTTGGTTTAGACAATTAATAGCTTGATGTTTAGCAAATTTTGGCCTTAAAAAAAACAAACAAAAAAAATTAGTTTTGCCCAATAGGATGTAAAGGGAAATTTCCTTTTGAATGGTGAAAGGTTAAGATGGCCTGAATCCACCAGAGGGAGCAAGTACCCAAAATTTTCCAAAATGTATCTATTGATTTTGACAGGTTAGATGAGTTTCATATTTTGTTGATCCTGGAACAACATTCCCGTCAGAAAATGTAACCCTATCCCTACCCCTAAACCTAACCCTACCCAGAATGTATCCCTAAAATCAGAGGGAAATGAAAGGTGAATAACACATGATGTAGAAGCACCTAACCCTGTTTGTAAGCCTGAACTTAACATAAACTGCAAACTTGTCCCTCCAGGTAAACTGACCAAACCAGGTAACTGGACTTTATTATTATTATTTGTTTTACTGACCTTTAGAATTTCTTAATATAATCTTTTATCTCATTTTAAGTAAAAAAATCCACACAGTCATTCACTTTTATTTTTATTATTCTACATATTACATAATTTCCAATCCACTACTGTTCCATAAAAAAAAATAAAAAAATCCAAAATCATTTTAATGGCAAGAAATTAGAGTTTACCTTCATTGCTAAAACATTTAAATGCAATTCCAGTCTCAGTGACATTAAATTCATGTCATTAATATCAAGTGTTATTGTAATTAAATCCACTGTACTTACCTGTCCAATATAATAATTCAGTCTGCTGACATGATCTACTATGAAACACATACTGTAGAGCCACATAATACACTACAGTCTCTGAAAGTTCAGAGCAGAGAATATAACTCTACTCCACACACTTCATCTGTCATCTGCAGACACAGGTTCATTTTCATGACATGGGAAAGCTGTATCCTGTCACTCAGTCAGGTGTGTGTGCGAGTGTGTGAATGGTGTCGTTGGTGTGTGATGAGGTGAGACCCTGGTGTTGTGAAGAAGCCGTACCCTTTCACCACGGCGGCCTGATTCACAACACCAGCTGCCCTGCCCCATCATAGAGGTCTAAACACATCATCCATCGCTCCGTGCGGATCCACCTGTCAATCAATCAATCAATAAAAAAAAAAAAAAAAAAGCATCACATATGATTGTTTTACATCAGATTTTGATTATCATATAATTTAAAGACAAATGACACAGTCACCTCTGGCTTCCCGATTATAATATTTAAAACGTGCATTTTGTGTAATGCTACTTTGAAAAGGTTTGTATTGTCAAAACAGCTATACAAATAAACATGACCTGAATTGAATATAGCAATACATTCCTAGGACACATGTATGAAATTGTATAATTAGTATGTAATTATGTAATAATTTTTTCGGATTCTAAAATTCTAATTATCTAACACTAAAGAGTTAGCTAATTTGAATTTTAGAATCTGGAAAAGTTGATGCAATTCATTTTCAAAAAAAGAAAAAAGAAAAAAAAAAGCCATAAACATTACATTACATTGTAATTAAAAATAGCTAAATATTCAATAGTTTTACATTCTATATAGAATTAATGGTAACACGTTACAATAAAGTAAACATTAATGTACTAACTATCATGAACTAAAAACAAGCAATATATTTTTACAGCATTCATTTTATTATTATTTATTAATGTTTGTTCATGTTAGTTCACAGTGAATTATCTAATGTTAACAGATATATATTTTGAGCTTAAAAATGTGTTATGTTGTAGATTAACATTAACTTAGATTAATAAATGTAGAAGTATTGTTAATTGTTAGTTCTTGTTAACTAATGTGAACAAATGAAACCAATAGTGTTACCAAACTAATATTATAAAATATATAGGTAACACTTTACAATAAGGTTCATTAGTTAACATTAGTTAATGTATTAACTAATATGACCAAACAATGAGCAATGCATTTATTACTGTATTCATTAATCTTTGTTAATGTTGGTTAATAGAAATTCAGCTGTTCATGTATTGTTTATGTATGTTCACAGTGCATTAACTAATGTTAACAAATACAACCTTTGACTTCAATAAAGTATTAGTAAATGTTGAAATTAACATTAACTAAGATTAATAAATGCTGTAGAAGTATTGCTCATTCTTAATTCATTCATCGTTTTTTTTTTGTCAGACAAATGAATAAGCACATAATAATATGCATTATATGAGTTCCATAAGTTGAAGTTGCTGTTAATATTCCACCACACGCCTCACAAATCACTCTGCTCGACCCATAGAACAAAAGGCACAATTACTGTGTTCACCACACTGGGGAACGTGAACTTATGATAATTCCAGCCCAGTTACAGCAGAACCTCCAGGGTAGAGGTCTTATGAGTGCGCCACTTATGTTTCTGATTTCCAGTCCAAAGACTTAAGTGAGTTGAACTAATTCAATGGAGTTTTTTTCTCACAAAAAAAAAAAATATGACTCAATTATTTTGCCTGTTCTACTATCCCGTCTCTATCCATCGCAGGTTAATCCATGTTAATTCCTGCACAGATGAACGTCACAGCACATATAATATCCAGGCAATGCGTTCCCCTCTTCTAATCCTGTTTCATCAGCTCGCATGCCCTTTATGGTCAATCTAATTGAGACAAAGCCCACATAAGGCCTTTTGAGCCAAGAACTTCTTTAAGGTTTCAATAAAAGGCCGTGAGATTTTTGGATGTCTGCCAATGTCCTTCAAACACAGACTGGCACAGCGCAGAGTTGAAGCCATAAAAAGAATAGAACAAGGCATGTGTGTAAGGAAAATACATGCAGGCACGCTTTAAAACTTTGGGCAGGGAACTGTAAAAGCAGAAGCATGCGTGTGTGTTAAAAAGCGTCATGTGATCCATCTTTAAGGCAAGCAGAACTAATCATGCCCTCTCTCTACTCACTTCCAGCAGTCTTTGAGGATTTTAATACCCTTAATAAAGTTTAATTTTCAAATTGACCTCAACGATTTGTGCATTTAATCTTAAGTCCTCTTATATCTTCAATCGTGCAGCTCTCTCCTGTGCTATAGTGACTGATTTTAGTCTTTTAAAAATTAAGTGAATGAGATGGGACAACTTCAAACTATTTAATACATCTAACAGTGCGGGGCTTTTGATACATGATATGTTTTAAAACAGCTATATAACGGTATAATACTTAATAACGATATAATCATTTTGGTAACAATATACAATTTGGTTTCAATTAGTTAACATGAACTTATATTACATAACAATAGGCAAAACATTTGTTACATTACTTAGTAATAAAATAGTAATAAAGTAGTAACAAAATAGTAATAACGTAGTAATAAAGTAGTAATACAATAACAAAAAAGTAGTAATAAAAATACAATTGCTCATGGCTAGTTCGTGTTATCTCAGCTCCATTAAATAATATTAACAGATGCAACTTTTGATTTCAATAATGTCATAGCAAACGTTGAAATTAACATATGATTAATAAATGCTTTCTTTAGAAGAATCTTCATTGCTAGTTTATGTTAACTAATGTAGTTAACTAATGTTGAATGTTTTTACAGTTTTAAATAAGTTTGTGTATACATTTTTATTATAATTTATTAAAAATATTGGTTACACTTTAGTTTAGGGTCCGGTTATTAGCATGCATATTACTATGATATTGGCTGTTTATCAGTACTTATAAAGCACATATTAATGCCTTATTGAGCATGGCCATATTCTACATTCTTAATCCTACCCAATACTAAACTTAACAACTACCTAACTATTAATAAACAATAATTAGGAGTATATTGAGGCAAACGTCGTAGTTAATAGTGAGAATTGGAACCTAATCTGAAGTGTGACCAAAATATTTACAGAAATTATCTTTCAAGCTGTAAAACTTTTTAACAATATTTGTGACAAATTTATTTTTGAAAATATTTGAAATTCTATTTCAACTGAAATTTAGTTTTAATTTGATATATAAGATAAAGAATAATGACTACTGAACCCCAAATCCTCCTCATATAGAGATCTAGTAAAGGATCTTGATAATAGAGAGTGTCTGTAACTCAGCAGAGGTATATTTGCAGTGATGTTTGTGCAGTGCTCTTGATGGACGGCGCTCTGGACATTTCCATCTGAAGCACCAGCTGTTCTTCTGACAGTCTGTCTGGTACATCAGAACTAACTCATTTATCTCACACATCCCACACACTGCACACGTCAATGTCTCATCCTTCACTGAAGTTCACGTTATTATAGCCTACTGTATATACAGTACATTACAATATGTGAAAATGTGCAAGTGTACTTTATAATGAAAGCTTTCAGAATTTTAGATTACCTAACAAAAAATATTTACAGTATAGTAACAGATGCATATATAAAGATCTGAAGAGAATACATGCAATTTGTGCCATTTCAGTATACGTACTTTAAGTGGTCAGTGGTCACTACAGATAACACATAAGAAAGTATATTATATATTTTTTACAACTATAGCAGAAGCATGATACGAATAAAGCACAGTACACTGTAAAAAGTATATAATCAATAAGTTAAGTCAAGTCAAGTCATCTTCATTTATATATATATATGTAGATTGTTCCAAAGTAGATTGTTCCAAAGCAGCTTTACATTGATAATAGGAATCTTAAAGTGTTAAGACAACTTATGTTTTTACATTGCTTTAACTCATCAAAATAAGCTAAGCAATTTTCTACTTTTTTATAAGCTATATACAATGACAATTTTTTAAAAGTCAGTTTGATGTAATTTAATTCGAAATTACTTAAACATCCAAGTTGATTGTACTTAAAAATTTCACCGTATGCCCAAAAATCCACAGTCGTACAAAAACTGTAATACATAAAGGGGCATTTCACGTGATAAGTAAAAAAGAACAAGTCATCTTTTAATTTTACAGGGACAAAACATAAATTGACATTCCCAGAATTCTCGGTTTGATTTTTTATTGAAATAACTTTATTCGTAGTTTTTTTTTCTTATTAGGTATTCACATTAGAGTTTTATATTACATCTTCTGTTTGTTAAATTACTGTCTATTGCCTTTTAGTGTCATTTGTGTTATCATGATTGTGTTTTGTATTGTAAGAGAAAAGGCTTTCTCTTTACCACCTCTGCTTTTAAGGTGGTTGTCAAAAAAATAAAATAAAGATTTTAGTGATTTCTATATTAGTATTATTTAAATTAATAAAATGCATCTTTTTTTATAGTGTACATTTAATTTTAATCTTTAAAACCACTTTTTATGGCAACGACTGCTGCCGTTTTTTTAACCATACATTTCATGTATTTTTTTTTTTTTTTTTGTAGTGTACTGCATATTTTGTTGCTTAACTACACCCAGTTAGAACATTACGAATTTCTCCTAAGCAAACAACTCCTCAGACAGGAATCATGGACAGTTTGTCATGCTTGTTCTGCTTGCTAAACGCTGGCCCAAACATTAATGGCTCCTGGTCGTAATTAAAGCTCTTAAGGAAATTACCCTGAGCTGAGTTCTGCGGAGGACTCCATGGCACAATCCCAGGAAGCCTTGCCTCCTCAGACACGCCATCAAAGCCCTGACAGACCGACCCGTTGCCTCTGAGCTCTCCTGACAGCTAGGCTTAGTCAGCAGAGCGCTGGCCCGCCCTGCTCGCATTCTGGGACTTTACTTAGCCGGTTCAACGTATCCCGAAATCCCAGTAGGAAACCTAACAGAAGGATCAATCAAACCATTACAGCAACACAGAATCAGACACACGCTGGACGAGTCTTTCTAGCTGACGCTCTGCCAAAATACAACTGTAATCAGAAGATGCAATACTATAATAATATATGGAGTTTAATACATTTAAAGAGTCAAATATTATTCCTTACCAGTGTTGGGTAAGTTACTCGAATTACTAGCTACTAACTACATATTCTAGTTTAATTAGATTGATGTACTAATTACTCTCTCTAAAAAAAGTATTGGATTACTTATTACTAATTACTTTATAAATCTCTTATTAAACTCAACCAGTTGAATAATACAAGGACAGACACAAAACTGCATGTATCTTCATATGGCTGTTCTAGATTGCTACACATAATTTATTAGCATAATTAACATGAAATCTGTTTTTAACATCATTAACTGATAAATAAATAAATAAATAAAAGTTTTAGGATTTGATGCCGACTTACTGTGGATAACCAAGTAAACTGTGTGTGTGTGTGTGTGTGATTTTGATGGTCATTTTAAAGGCATCAGAAAAAACAGCAATGCGGTTTATACTCTTATCACATTCACTGCAGCTGCCAAAGGCAAACCTGCATTGAAAAGCGAAATGGAAAAAAAGATCAGTCCATCTACCCTATACTTTTGAAAAAAAAAAAAAAAATTTTTTGTTGACGGACATTTTAGGGACCCAAGGATGCCATTTTGAAAACCTCAATATGATTCATAACCATGAATGTACTTTACTCCTAAATATAGTTTCATTTCCAACAGCTAATAATAATTGCTGAGCTTCAAACATGCTAAGACATGTTACCAGTTGACTGTAAATATGACCTGTTAATTGGTAAATGCAATCAGGCCAGAGTGAATTTTTTGTAACTTACTACCATGCAGTGACCATTTCGAATTCATCCTTAAGTGTAAATCAAACTGTCTGTGACTATCAACCAAATCAACCGAAGGGAAAAGCATAATGTTAATGATAAGAAAGAAATGAACTGTGAAAATAATCTAATACCTACAGTCAGCAGATCTATTTCTTGAATCTGTTAAGCCGGAAGGCAGTTTGCTCATTACTAGTGAAATCTTGTGACGAGCTACTGGTCTGAATCGTGCTTCATACATTACACAACTCCTCTGCAAGTGGACAAACCACACACACAGACACACACACACACACACACCCAAACTTTCTTGTCTGACGGCCTTGTGATCTCCAGACTGTCGGAAAACGCATGGCATACAGTGATAGTCCCCGAGAATGTGTGCTTTGTACAACAATGCCTTTAAAAGTATTATTCTAAATATTAGATTAAAGATTCTAAAGACTAAATCTAATAATTACAATCATTAAAAAAAACGAATGCAGATAGATAAACTTAAGCCGATCTGATTCCACGCTGCACGGCTGTTTCTCCATTTGCTGTGATCCCTGCAGTAGTCAGACAGTAACACACAGCCTCTAGACACAAAATGGCTGTCTTTATCACACATTATACGCTGCTGTTCGGCGTAAAATGGTTAGCAATGCTAAATGCTACGGTTGCTTTCTGCTTTGTCTAATTTTACTTATGGAAATACTTTCTAGTCACATTGCCATCCCCAACTTATTATGCGTTGCTCAAATTCAATGCATGCTCAAATTAATGAAGATAAATTCTTAAATAGACCTGTAACCGTATAGGCTGGGGCTTATCTGGGCCTTTCTGTATCCAGACAGGGCTGAGAGTCTGAGAGTATTGTGTGCTGGGCAGGCGTGGCACTGCAGTGAGAGAGAGAGAGAGAGAGAGAGAGAGAGAGAGAGAGAGAGAGAGAGAGAGAGAGAGAGATGTTTGTTTGTGTGAATGTGTGTGAGAGTGCAATATTAAAACAAAAAGAGAGTTTCCATTTACACTGGTCCTCTCATGCAGCACAACAAAGTCATATGAGGAGGAAAGAAATGTCGCAGCACTTTTATGACTTCTGGTTTTTTTAAAGGAAAGGAAAGGAAAGGAAAGGAAAGGAAAGGAAAGGAAAGGAAAGGAAAGGAAAGGAAAGGAAAGGAAAGGAAAGGAAATGTAAGTAAAGTACAAAAGGAAGGGACTATGTGTTTCAAGCAAAAAAGAGAAAGACAGTGAAAAGAATGACAGATAACAAAAAAGAGAGTCAAAGGAATGACAGAAAAAAAATCTAAACAAAAGAGAAAAGGAATGAAAGATAAAAAACTAAAGAAAACAAAACAAATGAGTGAGGAATGACAGATTTTAAAAAGAGAGTAAATGGAATGACAAATCAAAATAAAACAGAACAGAGCAAAAGGAACGACAGATCAAAAAACAAAACTAAAGAGAGTAAAAGGAACGACAGATCAAAAAACAAAACTAAAGAGAGTAAAAGGAACGACAGATCAAAAAATAAAACTAAAGAGAGTAAAAGGAACGACAGATCAAAAAACAAACCTAAAGAGAGTAAAAGGAACGACAGATCAAAAAACAAAACTAAAGAGAGTAAAAGGAACGACAGATCAAAAAACAAAACTAAAGAGAGTAAAAGGAACGACAGATCAAAAAATAAAACAAAAGAGAGTAAAAGAAATGAGATAAAAAAAGTGAGTAAAAGGAATGACAGATTTTAAAAAGAGAGTAAATGGAATGACAAATCAAAATAAAACAGAACAGAACAAAAGGAACGACAGATCAAAAAACAAAACTAAAGAGAGTAAAAGGAACGACAGATCAAAAAACAAAACAAACGAGATTAAAAAGAATGACGGATCAAAAAACAAAAAACAAAGAGTAAAAGGAACGACAGATCAAATTTTTTTTTTACAAAATTAAATAGAAAAGACAGTACATTGCGCAAAAGAATTTGTGTTGCAATTAAAAAAAAAAGAAAAAAAGAAAAGAAAAGTACTCTCTTCCATGACATGGCATGAATCTGAAAGGAGAGAGTTACTCTTCCTCAGTTATCCAGCACTTCTGAACACAAACTTCACCAACCCTTCTGTTTATCGACCCGTTCACAAAAGCTTATAGTCGCGACTCCACACCAACAGACCAAACTGCACTGAATCCAAAAGGGGAAATCACTGCTTACATTAAACAAGTGTCATCACATTCAGTTCATTTCTGTTAAATGAAGTGACAAAAATAATGCTTTTTTAAAAGCTGGGACTCCCTGCAATAAAAAAATACACGGTGTAATATAATTGACTCCCTGCATTAAAAATATATTAGGTAAATAACCTTCTACCTTATGCCCTGCTAAACCGAGCATATACGGACGGTGAGGACATTCACCGGAAATGCTTGAGAAAGTCCATTAAAGTTGTCTTCTGCTAATTAGTCCCGCTGTAGGCCTCCCTGTAGAATTCACAAAATGCAAGTCATTCTGCAGCCATTCCCTTCCCCTCCTCCCCCATCACCATCTTGCCTTATCATCCTCGCTATTAAAAATCCGTAAGGACAAGGATCTGTTGAGCTGCATGAGGTACATGATAAAAATCAGTCATCTTGGAGAAGTAGATTTTGATTGACAGGAGACCGCAGACCCGTTACAGTGGGCGGATCAGAGGGAGAAGAGAAAAGCTGTTCTAGCATGATGTACAAGGCACACAACATTAACCGCATTATGTAACGATTAGCGGTTATGGCTAATGATGGCCAATAGGTTGGTAAATGATTCAAAAATAATGTTTCAATTTTAGTGCCATTAAAAATTCGGTCCAACACGGCATTTGCTGAGAGCTCTGCGGTCGTTCAGTGTGAAAATGAACCCTGGGTGAAGGTGTATTTTGTGTTTTTGAAAGAACGATGGCTGGAAATGGCTACATAAATGAAGTGCTTTGAAATAGCTTAGCATGATACAAAAGCAAACAGAAACCACAAGAGCAAAAACCACAAAATGCAAGTAAAATAAAGTATTAACAAATTAAAATGTTCTGCTTTTAACAGCTGCTCTAAATTTTTAGTTAAAAACAAAAACAAAAAACTTAGAATTATATTTGGTAACACTGTATTTTACAGTGTCTTTATTACATATTACATGTAGTTACTATATACATTATGCAAACTGCAACTAACCTAAATCAAACCCTACTCCTATCCATAACCCCATAGTAAGTACATATATTTAATTAATATTACTCAGTACTTAAATGTATAATTACACCGTAAAATAAAGTGGGTTACACTGTGTATTCTATAGGTTTAGGGTAGGATTAGGGTTTGGTTGTCATTGTAAATGTAATTATTAGGGATGTAACGATACCCTCATGTCACGATTCGATACATATCACAATACTGAACTCACGATACGATATTATATTATACAATTATATTATATTATATTACATTATATTCAACATTATATATAATATTTTAATGTAGTACTGACACTAAAACTCTGAAAACGTAATTTTTTCAGAAACTATTCACGATACATATTGTTGCTTTTTTGTATTGCGATATATTGTGACACGATATATTGTTACACCCCTAGTAATTATGTATAATTTACTATTATTACCATGGTAAGTACATGTAACATGTAACAAGGACACTAAAATAAAGTGTTACCCTTTATTTTAAGGTATCTTTGTTACGCTTTGTTGCACTGTAACTATACATTTAAGTACTGAGTAATGTTAAGTAACTAAATCTACTTAGTCGGGTAAGGATTAGGGTTTGGATTGGTTTATGGTTAGTTGCATGTAATTATGCATAATTGATAGTTATTACTATAGCAACTACATGTAACATGTAACAATGGCACTGTAAAATAAAGTGTTACCATGAAGTGTAATTTTATATTTGTTTGATAATATATTTCTAAACAATTAAAGTTCTGCATGACTGAAATCATGATTCAATAAGTTCTACTGAAAAATTATTACCACTTTTTAATCCAAATTGAATTAAGAATTTGGAATTAACTGTGGCTTCGAAAAGATTTATTTGTACATTTTAGAGGTTTAACAATTGCAAATTGACAAATTAGGATCTGTTCTTAAAAAAAAAATTGGTAGAAATATAATTTGCTCAGCAATGAACTGAGAACTTCCTTTAAGATTTCCAGGAAAATGTATTTAATTAACCAACAACATGTAATGCACTGAGATAAATAAATAGCTGTCAAAATGTAAATAGATTAAAAGTTTGTATTTTCTATTCTGTCTTGACTTTTATCCACAGGAAGCAAGAAGATTTAGCCAAAGCCTGTGAAAAAGACTGAATTTATTTGATTGATAATCTGATTACCGGTGAACACAGCGCGAGTAGAGAGAGGCCGAGGAAATAAAAGAAACGAAAGGAAGCCTGCATGCCGTCGGGGTTATATTTGCTGAAAAGATCTCTTGGCATGCCAGCCTGGTGCTTTCACACCATTCAAAGACACACACTCGCTCTCACACACAGTGACACAATGGACACGCGGCCACTCTTCTACCTGTCAGTCTAAACAAAGAGAGGAAAGGAAATATAACTGTGCTTCTCAGCAGACACTGCAGAGCTGGCCAGCGGAGAGCATGACAAAGCAAACACTGGATCTTTTATTCACAATATGCACACACTCATTTTTGCACACATTTGATTTACTAGCTTTACAAAGAATGCATACTTTCACTTTATTTATTTTATATGTAGCCTAGACTATAGTAAAGTTTAGCTATAAATGAGTTTTTTCGTGCCCAAAACACTCCAAAGATGAGAAAAACTGTAAAAGAAAATTTAAATAAATATTCAATCAGAAAGTTGCACTTTAAAAAAATCGGTAACACTTTACAATAAGGTTTCATTAGTTAATACATTAGCAATACATACTGCATTTATTCATCTTTGTTTATTGTTAGTTAATAAAAATACAGCTGTTCATTGTTCGTTCATGTTAGTTCACAGTGCATTAACTAATGTTAACAACCTTTGATTTTAATAATGTATTAGTAAATGTTGAAATTAACATTAATAAATGCTGTATAGTGCAGTTCATTATTAGTTCATGATAACTAATGCAATTAACTAATGAAACCTTATTGTACAGTGTTAAAGTGTTAAAAGTGCTACTCTGTTTCTGATTGAATATTTATTTAATTTTTTTACAGTTTTTCTCATCTATGGAGTGTTTTGGGCACGAAAAAACGTATTCATAGCTAAACTTTACTATAGTCTAGGCTACATACAAAATAAATAAAGTGAAAGTATGCATTCCTTGTAAAGAAAAATCTAAGCAAATAATTGTAAATAATATTATACAAGTATTGATAATTCATAAAAATAATACTTTATAACTAATATAAGTTATATATTATACGTATAACTTAAATCAGAATTTTATATTATTTTTGTATTTGGTTTATATATTTGGTTTCACTTTTATTTTAAATAGTTGCTTCATCATTGCTCATATGGAGGTATTGTTGCAGATTCACATGCATGAATCTTCACATTCATACAGTAAAAAATACTATTTTTGCATTTTTGTGTTTCCTCTCATACAACAATAAGCACAGTATGAGTTTTAGTTTCAGCTGATACTTTTACAGCTTCTGTTCATAATCATGAAAGCATAAACAACAAGAAAATAGGGTAACATTTTATTTCACAGTGTCATTGTTACATATGTTACGTGTAGTTACTATAGTAATAACTATAAATTATGCATAATTATATGCAACTAAACCAAACCAAACCCTAATCCTAACCCTGTACATGTAGTTACTTAATATGTGATAATAAATAGTATCATTAATAATTATAAACAGTATAATAAATCTAGTAATAAATGTATAATTACAGGGTAACAAAGACACCTTAAAATAAAGTGCAACCGAAAGTAGTTTGAAATTGACATCACTTGTTTATGAGATTTTCAGTGATGCATATGGGTTGGTTTTATGCCATAAAATCATTAAAATATGGACAAAATGAGATATTATTATTGCAATGCTTACCCTTCATAGGATCCACACGGTCTTGTGTAACATCATTCAGGAAGTTCCATTCTGTAGAAAAAGCACACAAAAAAACACAAGGAACTTTATTGTTAAAATAAAGATAAACATATCAAACAGGCACTATTTTGACACTCATTGTTGACACAATTATACTGAATTACAAAACAGCAAAACTAATGTATGGGATAATGTCTCTGAAATTGATTTAAAAAGTGGTGAACTGTAATTAAATATTTAAATGTCAATTTCAGTTTCTAAAGGGAGATTCGGTTGACTGATTTTAAATAGAAGGGTAAATGTGCATGAAATGATTGGGAAATGCAGTGCAGGAATCCTGAACGCCACAGCTTGAGGAAAATCTATGAGACAGCACTTCCGGTCTAGCACACATTTGAATACACATAAAAGGGGGAAAATATATTCCAAACATATAACTATGTGATCAGCAGGTTTGAAGCACTTTTTTTCACTGTGACGGAGTGAGAGTGACAGAGAAGAGAGAAATAAAGCAGGCGGAGAGTGAGCGAGAGAGAGAGAGAGAGAGAGAGAGAGGTGGAGTAGGAGGACATAAACACAGAAACAGAAAGGTAAGACAGTAGAAGAGGACGCCGGTGTATTTCTGGCTTTGTCCATGAGGGGGAGGGTTTCGAGGGACTCGTTTTTCAAAGTTAACAGTGTCATTAATCACCTGGCTCACACTCGGGCTCGATATGAGATTTAAACCGTATGATTACACTCATTGATCGAGCGCAGGTTTTCTCCAGCTGTCTGCTCGGTGCTGTTCCGGACCCGTTCTTTATTAATTGACTAAACGATTCAAGGACAAAAGCTGACAAACTGGACCATGAATAATTCTCCCTTCACTTTGCACTGCTAGAATCACATGAATGTATTAGTCAGGCTATCATTTTCATGAAGAAAAGATCCACTCTAATGGACTTATGATTTGTGATCGTGTGACGCAATGATTGTGATCGCAATGACTCATCTTTTCATCACTGAATGTGAAATATTGTTTTGTGTTTCCAGAGAAATCCCCTAAAATGTTTCATCAAAGAGAGCATCCATCTATCTATCTATCTATCTATCTATCTATCTATCTATCTATCTATCTATCTATCTATCTATCTATCTATCTATCTATCTATCTATCTATCTATCTATCTATCTATCTATCTATCTATCTATCTATCTATCCATCCATCCATCCATCCATCCATCCATCCATCCATCCATCTATCTGTGTCCCAAAGCACAGTATGTTGAAAAGAGTATGCCAGAAGTCCCAGGATGGTCTACTATTCCCGGTGGATTTTCGAAGTGTGGATCCGTGCTCACTATAAAGGCTAATATCGCCCACAACCCGTTACGCTTTGGAGGAGGAACTACAAACACGAGTAAAAAATGTGACATGGTGGATGTGTGTGACCAACGGTTAAGTAGAGAGGAAAGGGTAAAGGGGTTTGAGTGACTAATAATCAACATTTAAGCTGATAAAAAAAATATTTATGTAATGTTATCTGTGTTATATCTCATCTGCAGCATTTAGAAAGATCCGTTTGGCCATTAGCTTGTAAATGCACAGTTATGGATGAATATGAGGAGAGTCTCCGCATTAAAGACCCGTGACTGGCAGATCAACGTAACTCTGCATTTCTCTCCGATACGGTAGGAAATTAAATGTGGAGGATTTTATCTTTGACAAGATGATTGACAGGTCAGTTGATGCGTGTAATTAAGCGAAAGAGAGCAACCGTTAAAGACACAATTGTATGATGTGATAGTATGTCCCAAAGCTTGTCTACTCTTCTGCTACACACTCAAAAGTATCTACTTGTTCTTCACAAAAAGAGTACATACTTTTAGGGCGTAGTATAAGTAGACGAACTGAGACGCAGCAAATGTCTGTCTGTCCATCCGTCAGTATAAAATATAATGAATACATATGTTGTTTGTTTGTCCGTTTGTTCTCGAACAAAATATTTATACATTACATTCATACATTATATGGACGGATGGACAGACAGACAGACAGGTCGGTTGATTGAATTATTTATACATTATATTTATTATTATTACAGGTAGACAGACAGACAGATAGATAGATAAATAGATAGACAGACAGACAGACAGATAGATAGATAGATAGATAGATAGATAGATAGATAGATAGATAGATAGATAGATAGATAGATAGATAGATAGATAGATAGATAGATAGATAGATAGATAGATAGAAAAGCTAAACATTAATTAGCCTATATATATTTAGTTAATCTATATGTTTTTTTATAAATCTAATCATTTGCACATTTGAAACTGATCTTAGTATGACTTAGTATTTGTGGAATGCCTATGAATCAGCTGATGGCTGCAGACACACACACACACACACACACACACACACACACACACACAGCAGCTAGAATGTCCAGCACAGCTGTTTTTCCTCTGCGCGGCACACGCATGTTGATTATTTGACAGAACACCATTAGCGCCTTTAAAAGACGGTTAGTGGTGTGGACTACAGGCTGAGTACGCTTAAGTGTACAGTACATTAACCTTCTCTCTTTCACATAATTGCTGGCTTCCTGCATGCTAATTCGATCTGTGAGGCTTCGCTTCTTGCATTACAGGAAAGGGTATTCCTCCAGCAGATATATTGTTTATGATTCATACATGAGTATAATTGTGTTGATTATAAAAATGACTGTTAACATAATTCTTTTGAAGACAAGAATCTATGACTGTGAATTAAAAAAAAAGAAAAAAAAAGTGAGTGTGGGGGAAAAAAGCATTTTCACAGAGATAATTACAATTAATTGCATCACACTGATGATTTTAATTGAGATCTTCAGATATTTCTCTAACAGAGTAAAGAAGCGCTCACAGCTCGGTGGAAGCTGATAAAAGACTATCTGTCCACAACCTTTTAAAATTAGCATGGGAAACTGGAGCAGCCAAAAAGGAGACTTTAATTTTACAGAATTATTGTGACACCCAGGGGCATGGAGCAAATGATTGCTGCCTGTTCTAAATTGTGTAAAAATATAGTTTGCCATACGGACTAGGCCGTCATTGCCGCTACGCTGGAGCAATCTAGATCAACACATCGCTTTACATAAAGAGTGACTCAGAGTGTAATAGTGTTTAAAAGATAATTATTCATGTGAGCAGTTCGGCGCGGTGTGATGAATATAACCGAAGAAAGAGCTGAGGAGAGAAACAACTGAAGACACACATGACAAGAGTGTTAAAGACAGACCTGACAGAATGGTTGCGATTAACATTTTAAACCACGATTTTTTCCCCTTCTTCCCTCATCTGTCTCCCCTTCCAGAACCCTTGACACTCAAGGGATTATTTTTCATCGCATATCCGCTGTTAAGTTATATTCCAGTCTGGCAGGAGTCAATTGAAGTCTGTTTCTCAGAGAGAGGGAATTAAGAAAATCTGATTGTGTTTGTACAGGTGAAATGATCAAAGGAAAAGAAAATGCCTGTTATTGGAGATTCCCTTTTCTTAAGCTGGTTTGTGACAATATTGGTTTCTCCATCAGAACCAGTGAAATATCATTATAGTGTATTTTGTTACTGTGTCAAAAAGGTTGATTTTTGATGTATAGACAGTTTTAAGTTGTTATTATTATTATTGTTATTACAATATATAACTTTGTTTAATAACTTAGTTTATTATATTATTGCATTATATTATATATATATTATAACCACGGATTTAAATTTTTATTACAACATCTCATGTATGCTGTAACCATATATTCAATATATAAAAAAAAATCATCCTAAAAATACTGGTTGCATTTTAAAAAAAAACTATAATTGTCAAAACTGATTCAAACCCAATGCAATATTTATTGTGTGGAAATGAATTTCCAACACAACAAACAATTTTGCCACTAATTTTGCCACTTTTTTTTAAGTGAACCTTTATTAAGGAGACATCTATGTCAGTGAAGAGCATTGAGATGAAATTTAAATATTTCTATTGTGCTTTATATCTAATCAATATTTTGCAGATTATTGTTAACACTTTCCTGGTTAAATAAACATTACATAAAGACTAAATACAATAAAATTTTGAATTTTTTATTAATGTTCTATTCATTATATGTTCGCATTTTTACATTTATTCCAAAAGAATAACTTATTATTTACAAAAGTATATTTAAAAATGAACTGATTATCAGCTGCTCTTTTCAAAAGTCAACTTCTTTTGAAGTTGTCATGTATTATTATATACAGTATATTATATTGTATAATCAGGCAATTTGAAGTTTGATTTTGACGTGACATAAAGCAGTGATATCTAATTGGGTGAGTTGTTTACTTACTTTTTAAGTAGTCTTCCCATTAACTCCATCAGTGTCTTCATTCAAGGCCGATTTGCACCAGAAAATAAGAGGCGGGATTTATCGCACGAACCAATCATATCCAATTATAACCGATATTATCCAATCATAGCCCACTGCCTTCTCTCATGTGACTTTACCCCATTCATTCTCAATTACCCCCCACCAAACCCACCGCACTTTAGGGCGTCTATTAAAAGTCAATGGGCTCAGGGGAAGCACGAGTCCCGCTGTAAACTTTACCTGCTGGTGTCATTATTGAACAGCGCTACTTTAGAAAAACGAGTGATTCATACACGTTATTAATGTCACATTTTGTAATATTTGCATTGTGTCATTTTTGTAACATCGATTATTTTCTAATCCAATTTTTTTGAGGACATACTGCCTCCCTTGCCTTTGAGTAACGCCCCTTATATATATTATCTTTTCAGAATATCATCAAACACAACTTGAGATGTGGTGAAAAATGTTCAGGATGTTCATGACAAAAGCAACATGCATGTCAGTCCACTGTTGGACATTAGTGGACAAATTAAACAATGACAGTGTGAAAAGTGATTTTCTAAACGTGACCCTGGACCACAAAACCAGTCACATGGGTCAGTTTTTCAAAATTGAGATTTAAACATCATCCGAAAGCCGAATAAATAAGCTTTCCATTGGTGTATGGTTTGTTAGGATAGGACAATATTTTGCCGAGATACAACTATTGAAAATCTGAAATCTGAGGGTGCGATTGAGAAAATCGCCTTTAAAGTTGTCCATTTATGTTTGCCCTGCATTCACTCACAAGAATAAATGTTTTATATATTTATGGTACAAAATATATTCATGGAACATGATCTTTACTTAATATCCTGATGATTTCTGGCATAAAAAAAAAATCGATAATTTTGACCCATACAATGTATTGTTGGCTATTGCCACAAATATACCCGTGCCACTTGTGACTGGTTTTGTGATCCAGGGTCACAAATGTCCACAGGAACAAAAGTGCCCATATTTGAATAATACTACTAATAAAAGTAAAATACACCCAATTGAATGCACATTTTTCTTACATTTCGCAGTCAGAATTCATGGAAAGGAAAAGGAAGCATCTGTTCTCCTCAAGCAAAAGTAGAATTGCTGACAGTTTGTGGCTAAGTTTGGGCCCAGCAGCAGAAAATCCCCCACTGAGGAGGTATGGGTGTGAAATCCATTTAAGACTGCCGCGGGCACAAGCAATGTCATCCTGTAGAAAACAGGCTGTGAAAACTAGTGCTACAAGCCCTTTGTGTGTCACTCTATCACAACTGTGCAGAGTAGAGCAGGATCTAATGTGTTCGATGGCTGCACGGATAAAGTGTGAAGGTTAGTTGTGCGAATATGAATGTGCAATTGTTTTTTATACGGTGAGAAAAAAAAGGGTCAGTGCAGAGCCAGAGAGGGAGTGCGGAACAGAATTACTTCAAAGCTGCGGTTATTCAGGTCTTGCCGTCGATTAAAGCACACATATTAAGAGCGCGTGAAGAGCTCTTCTCTGGATTTAAAGAGCCACGGCAATTCAGGTTTCACGGCAACCGTTTCCGAAATCTGCTCTGATCCACACTTCACATAAACCCACAGGAGAACAGTTCAATAGCACATCAACACTGATTTAGGACAAAATGTTCATCTTTGTTACCTGATGTCCATTTTGTTTGCCTGTTTTGCCTCGAGTGCACAATTTCATTATTACCATCAAAGCTTGTCTTCTGGCATTCCATGAAAAATGGCAATTATCCTCATGTCATAATCCGAGTGTCGACACACTCATGATGTCGACAGCACACTAATGCCATGTAACTAATCCTCTTATACACTGGCAATGCAAATTCAATGCATAAATATTGATTGTTTTTACAATTTTCATCTACATTATTCATAAATGACAAATTAGAATTCTTTGGGATTTGGACTTGCACATTTGTGGAGTCAAAGAACAGTATTTGAAGCATTGTTAGCCAACTACGGTCGCAAATTCCATTGATCTCTGTCGGTAACAACGGAACTTGCAATCATAGTTGCTTTTGGAAAACTCACCCCACACCAGTAGCCCCAACAACTTAGAAGAAATGGAATTTTTTTCTTATTTCAAAGATTACCAGAAAATGGCTCCCAGTTTAGAAAAGAGACTCATATAAGTAGGCCATTCATAGGTGAATTTCAAAATGAGCAACATTGGTCAACCAACCCAATCTCATGTTAAAATGTAGCTATTTTATGCATTGGCAAATTAGTAAAGTCGTATGAATTTGTACAATTTGAGTAAAAAAAAAAAAGTAAGCACGAAGTTGGCCGTAAACCTCAACCAAAATGTTAAATAGTTATTTTATTGCCGGCTTAACCAATAGCAGCTTTATATCTGACCAATAACAGTTGGCAAATGTTTAAAAAACCTGTTTGACATTATGAAAACATTAATTCTATTGGCTATTCCATTAGTGGCGCAGAAATCCCGTTTTTGACCTTCAAAAAATAAAACCACAAAAGCTTTCAACGCAATACTAAATTGTCCCAATTAATACCAAAGATGTCGGATAAATTTCACCGTCCAATGCGCAACTGAGAAACTGAATATTACATCAATTTCTCAATCCCGATTTCCCCTGACATCTGTTAGGAGTGCTGTCTTGGACAGAAAAAGGTAGCTCCTGCTGAAGATAAAATCGAGTAAATCTTCAGCAGTTTTAACATGGATTTGTAGTGTGATTTACGCTCCTGACCCTTTTGTAGCACGCTAAGCTGTAGAAATGCAAGTAAAGGGAGTGGATGGGAGGGGGAGGAGGAGGAGGAGAAAGATGAACTGAGGGGAGGAGATGGAGTGAGTTCATATGAGGCTGAGTCTACAGTTCAAGCCAAATTCTTCCACTCTACTGAACACAAAACCGATGACGCCGTGAACTACAAAGCATTGAGAAATATGGCAAAGGATTGCCAGTAGTGTACTCATGTATTTCATTTAAAGTGGATCACCACTCCTGACTAGTCGATTCTGTGGTTTGTATCTGTGTCAAAAATGAATAATTGAATCCATATATGTAAAATGAGATACAATATATTGCAAATACACCAAATTTACATCAAATTCTAGAAGAAAAACATTGTTTCATTTGTTTGGCACATGGAAATAGTTTCTATCTATAAATAGTCTTTAATACATTTTGTTTCACTAGTTCATTAAATTCTTTCCTTCTGCATTCTTTTCTTTTGTGAATCAGCATTTTCAGACAAATCTAAACATGTGTGAGTCAAATGGACCAAAAAGCAAAGGATTTGCTCCTAATAAGGAACAAAAGGCGAGTACACACTATTGTGTTGTGTACCAAGTTCTGTTCTTCAGATAAGAATGGTGCACAATCTGGCACCGGCATCTGAAAAGCTGAAAAAACCCTTCTCTGATAAAGGCTCTTACAGTTGGTAGAGCTACGAACAGATAAAACCAAGGTGAAACCTATAAAAATAGCTCAATTAAACCTCAATCAAACTCAGCCTTGTTAAACAGAACTAATATTATCCTTGTCATAATAATTACAAAAATTTCCCGCCAGTAACTCCCGTGGTGATACCTCACCTTTTGATATGGAAATAAGTGGGCACGGATTCGGCACGTTTCCGCTAGGCAGTTGAGGAGGACAATGAGAGGAGGGAGAAACGGAGGAGAGAAAGAGAGAGCGGAAAGGCCAGACAACCCCTCGGTAAACGAGTGTGATGGAATGTGGGTCTTTGGGAAGCGCTTTACAATCAGCGACATGCTTTGGTCTTGCCACATTATGGTAAATGAATGACTACTCTTACAGTCATGGCTCCCCATGGTTGAGGATAAATAATGGATAGAGATGAAAAATGCATCAATAGTTAATTCCCAGCAAATTCCCAGCATGATAAAATTCCATCTTATATTTAAGAAATGCAAGATCATGTCGTTGGAATTGCTCCTTGAGGAACTGAATTTTGTCCTTTAAAATGCTGATAAGCTAAAGAAAATGATAAGACCAATTTGATAGCAAACCATATGCAGCATCAAGTGTAGTACTATGCAGGAAATCTTACAGGAGTCTTCTAGGAAATTAAACTAGGTGAAAGACAGCAAAGTATAAAAGAAGAAAGTGCTTACCTTCGTGTGTAAGTGCATCAGAACACTGGAGACTCATAAACACACAGGTGCGCGCACACACGTCCTGGTGCGAGCGACCAGACAGACAAGAGAACCCATCATTGTTCTCCACTTTCTCCACCCACACAAAGCCCACGCAGCGAGTGTGTGTGCAGATATGCAGGAGCAGCAGAGAACATACACACACATAGAGAAACACGCGTGTGTGGTGTGTCTGAGTGTGACAGCGTGAGAGGCTGCACACAAAGAACTCAGAGGAGACTCCAATGCGAGTCACATGACACGCGTACGTGTGCCTGAGTGCAAGTATGTACATGAAAACGCATGCTGGTGCGTGTGTGCATGTAAATGAAGAGGAAACAGATGAAGGGAAACCCTACACACACCGCATAGTGTGGATATAGAGCACGTCTGTTTTACGAGGCCCTCGGGGAATGCAGATGCTCAACGCACACACACAATCACCCTCCCTGTATTATTAATAACTTTTAATGGTTCCATTACATGGTATATTGGCTGCATTGCTTTAGCATGGATGAGTGTCAGAATTCATAAGAGCAAGCAAAGAGAGAACAGCCTCTAGTCAGCTTGCTCTCTAATGTGCCATCATTCTGTTGAACACTATATCTATAATTTCTTTAACGATATATGCCGATTAATGCATGAAATTAATTGTAATTAATAGCAGATTTGATATTAAAGATAATTGAAATGCATTGCATTATTGTGTAAAAAAAAAAAAAAAAAAAAAAAACGGAATAAAAATGACTAACTAAACTACAAAATGTGCAATTTTTATTGCATTATTTTTGATATATTAAAATTGGATTGTGTCCGTAAACAGATATTATCCCAGTATACTATGAAGAAACGTAAGAAAACAGAGAAAGAAGAGAGTAGAGAAGTGTTTTTTTTGTTTTTGTTTTTTACACAGTTCAGTCCCAAACGAGCTAATGATCTGAATCAGGTTTGTTAAAGAAAAACATGTGCAATGCTGTGGTTCTCCAGGACCAGGATTGAAAACCACTGGATAGAGCATGTAGCTCAGGAACGGAAATAGGAGGCTAATTCCGGCATAGGAAACCAATCAATGAGAAAAATGAGGTAGTGTGTGTGAGAGAGAAAGAGAGAGATAGAGATGGGTGGAGGGGGATGGGAGGCATGTTATCTCTTTAATAGACTAATCAGCGTTGGTATTGTGCATTTGCTCTGCTGAGAAGCTTTTGTCTGATATCGGCATTATTGTGGCACTGAATAGAATTTAGTATTAGCGAGTGCTGTGCTGAGGATTAACCAATAGAATAATGCATGCCAATACATTCCTTCACGTAAAGGCGATTTTCATAATAACGTAATTGACGTTAATAATAATGGCTTGTTTTAAATCAATATTCTGCAGATTTAAATGGGGGTTTTCTATACTTTATTGCCACTTTGAGCACTCTTGTTTAAAGGGCCAATTGTTGTATTAAGGAGATTTTAAAGAGGCTTGTTGGAGGTTAATTACTTTTATGAGACAAAAATTGGTCATAGAAATGTGTTTATCCAGCTATTTATTACTGTATTAATGTAGTAGCTGAATCATTTTGTATATTAAAATGACTGTGATAACATGAAAGAATTTATCAAAATGTTAAAAAGAGAAAATTAAACTGATAAATCAGTTCTAATATGTGCTTTTGCATTGCAAAAATGCTGTTGCTCTAATAGAAAGATCACTGAAATTAATGTCTAATTTATGAATTCATGAATATTAATTATGTGTCATTTAGAAAACTGGCCATAGTAACATTGTACCAAAAAACGAGACCTTGAATGTTCAACATGTAAATGCAATCTGATTGCAAAACCTCCACTCAGTCAACACAAAGCAAACGACACTCATTAGCTTTACGTACAGGTACTGCACACACACACACACACACACCTTTTTCTCCTAACATCTTTTAAAACGCGTCTAACATAATTCGCGTTGCACAAACACAGACGGAAAATGCATTAATTAGAAAATGAATTGCTTTCAAACTGCCTTTGTTAACGGTTATGGTTTAGAGAACAAAGACGAGGAACCTCCCTGGTGCGCTGGTGATTCTGCCTACACACTTCCTGAGCTCCTCACCATATAGCGCACATCCATCCTCGGAGGAATTCTCTGTCAATCACTGAGCCTGTGGGCAGCTCTGCCTCTACGGCCATTTTGTGAGCGGATCCTCAAGGAGGGATTCGTATTATAGAGATAGATTAATGCTATTATTATTTAACGATCCAAACAGCTCATTCATGTATAGATTCTATATATATTACGTTAAAGTAAATGCAGAATACTGAAGACGGATAATACAAAAAATTGTTCCCCTTTTCTGTCTGTCTTTGTCTTACACGCTTGTCTTTTGCAAATATAAATACTGTTTTCCAGTACCCTAAAGCATCTGTATATACAGTGTGAACACTGTCACTCACTAGTATTGCAATAATGGCCTCTGACATTGGAATAAAAGTCAGCCATGCCAGCCATGAAATAGTTGGTCTTAAATGCATCTTTTGCTTTGCAGTGCCGCTCATTTACAAATGACATTAATTGCCTCTTATACAAGAAAAAACCAACAGCGTTACACAACCGCTCGCAGACACACAGCTTAGGTAAATCCTCACGGTTAGTCCAGCATTCGGTTGCGTACGCACCACACCCAAAGCCACAGTGAGCATATGGAGCGCAACTGAGTCCAAATGGTACACTGAACAAGCACTAAAATCCAAATAATGTGTATGAGAGCAAATGTGTTTTGTTTAGGGAGCAATGCAAGTGAATTTTAAACATGGCTTAAAATGAACCTTGACAGATGTCATTGAGTCATCTTCAATTAGGATAATGAGAAACAGGCCTAAATATAATTCCGTCTATGGCCATTTTGAAAGGTTTCAATAAGCTGGAATTTTCTAGGAACTCGTCAGTTAGTGTTTCTTCAGGGTGTGATGAACATACGAGCAGAGAAATGCACAAGCGTAACCAAATCGCTGTTTGTAGAGCAGCTAGGTGCCACAATAGGGTCCATTTATTCAGGGCGTCATGCAAACCCATGTATGAATTGCACGCCGGGCGGAATCATTTTATGAGGCTCATTCTACATCATCAAGTTGCCATTATCATTTGTCAATTCTATTCACAAGATGGCATTAAATGTGCACCACACACTTGCATATGTGCCCGTGATACGCATACGTGTCCGTGAATAATGGGAATGTAGTCGGCTGACACTGACATCCTTGTGCTAAATACGTAACGTTCAACTCAATAAAGAGAAATTCAGCAACCTTAGCTTTAGTACATAATTCATGTGCACTTCAAATAATTTATTTGTTGATAAACTAAATGCACTGATGCTAAGAAATGAGCATACATGAGGATACATTCAGTCAATCAAGACAATTTTATTTGGCATATCTGTGATAAAGTGCATATCAGTGGATGCTGTTTGGTAGCACAGGGCAAATGGCCTTTCGCATTACGGTAAGCTGAGAACAGGAAATGTCAGAGTAGACTCCTGTGAGGATGGACGCAGGTGAGAGACGCAGGCTAATGTACCTGAGTTCCCTCAGCTCACTAATGAAGCCTCCCACTGACAAACCCACACAGAGATACATGGCACACATACATTTCCTTTACCAAAATACAAAAAAAACACATAGATGTTCCGATAGCACATACACGAAAAGAATTTTAGATACATAGATTCCTGTGAATATTAAAACGTCGCACAGTGAATTTGTAGCACAGATAGTATTTTGATAAAGGTTCATTTGTATGCAGGCCAACAGGAAAAGTCAACTACCGCCTAGACAGTGCGACCACACCTGACCTCTGACTAGTTGGCCTCCCAGGTTTCCCCACATTAAAACTACAGCTAAGCACAGAGGCTAAACTTTATCTACGGGGTCTCTGCATTGTCTCTCACTTCTAGCCTTAAATGGCTCTATCTATTCCATAGGGCAGGGCTTACTAAATCTCTCTGCATCTATAGAGCAGCATCTCCTGCACCTTCGCATAGATGAAAAGGCGACTTATATACTCATAATGACATCAGCTAGTTCTATTCTCGCTGCTTTATCTCACCCAAAGGAGTATGTGTGAGAATGAGTGCATACTGTCTGAACACATACGTGTCCATGTGTATGTATTTGCATGTGAACCGCTTCCGATTCCTTGCGGTGAACAGGGCTTGTGCAGTGATTTCTGGACAGCCTTTGCGGTGTTACATAAAATTGATCGCGTAAAGGTGTGCGTTTCTCTCGGCCACATGCGTTTTCCGTATTTTCGAAAATTCCGAGGGGATCTTTGAAAAGTCTCATTGTTTAAGGGAACCCAAAGGGACAGTCCCTCGTCCACATCACGGCTTGACAGAGAAGTCACTGTTCTTAGTGTGATGCTACAGTGGATAGATTGGCACAAAAATGTGATAGACCGTTATACAGAGAGAACTTGTACTTTTAAAGGGCATCACCGGTGATGTGCACAAGACACACACTCCAAATAAAGGAAGTATGGTCTGCAGGGCCTCAGGCATTAGAGCATACACACATAGACAATGTCAATGAGTGTGTGTAGTACATGTATGTCTGTGTGCGTGTGTGTGTGTGTGTGTGTGTGCTTGGCGCCTGCACTTACCGCTCGGACTCCCTCATGATCATTGCAGACAGTTGTGTTGATTGTGTCCCGTCGCTTCCATGAGCGTTCCCAGCTCTGATCTCACACACACTCTCTTTCATACTTCCTCTCGCTCTTGTTCACTAACTATGTTTCTTTCTCCATCCTTGCTTCCTACCTCCACTCACACACTCACACGCTCCAGGAGAATGTGATCGGTAGCCTCACCCTGGCACAGAGAGTAGGGAGACACATGGGAGGGGTGTTTTGTAATCTGCCAGGTTGTACCACCCACGGGAGAGCGCTGACAAGAGGGGGAACGGGAAAAGGGGAGGGAGAGAGGAAGCCGTAAGCGCTCTCCATCTATACCAACACCGACACCCTCTGTCTGACTGTGAGTGGTCTCTCCCACCTTCCGATTGGAGCTCCTGCCTTGTCTTCATTAAAATTCTTGCAAAAAAAAAGAGTAGAAACAAGGGGAATGCCTTCACACTGGAGATTGATTCAACTATTGGTATTTGCCTAAGACATAAGGATTAGGATAAGTCATCCAGACATGCTAGAATGAGCACGCTACCATCACTGCGCTGTGCATGAGCTGATGAAGCAGCATGTGCGAGCTTGCGGTGGGGGTAAAATTGGTGTGCATGACAGTAGAGTCACTGTGCGCACTAGAAAGCGAGGGTCTTTCATGCAAAAACAGCTTATTTAATATAGTAAGTTATCACTCAAGCAGGTAAAAAATAAATCAATGCTAATGGCACTAAACTGAGGGATCATGTGCCTAAGGGTTGACGCCATGATGACGTAGGCTGTTTCTCACTACGTGCTTCATTATAGAATTTCATTTACTCACTGACTAGGGTCTGGAAAACAATGACTCTGTGTCATGATTTGGAGGAAATGACATGTAAGTGCAGTTACAGTACGCAGAATGTGTGGCTTCGACTGTGTGCGGCTGCGTTCTTGCATCTGGGTTTGTTGGGTGGGGTTTTCTGCTTTGGCTTTTTGCGCAAAAAGAAAACCAGATATCTTCTTAAAAGCACTTTTCTAATCGCGAAGGTGTCTTCTTGTCTATTTATGCTTTATGTCGGAAAACGAATTGAGCGTGTGCTCGGATCGGTGAGTGAAGATGCATGAATAGCTACATTAGCCGTCCCATCACCCATCACTGTCTTCAGCGGTCTCTAAAATCAATGACAGAAATATGTTCGGAGAGATCAGCACAAAAGGTAGAGTTCCTCACGCCATATCTCCATATCCAGAACTTATCGAATCTGAACTCGATAGGCCAAAGCAAAAAGGGCTCAAATTTCAACATGTATGCAGTCAGGATTATAGAGATTGAAAGTGATCCCTGGGATTAAATAAAACCATGGGTGTTGTGACATATCTGAGCACCTTGGGCAGCAGGCTAAAGATAATTTGATGTGAGTCGGTTGGGCGTATTGTATCATGTTTGATTGACATAAATCCCTGCAGTAAAACAGCCAAAATCCATCAAGGCTCACGTTGACAGGCAATTTGATTGGCAGGTGGGTGTGGGAGGGCAAGTGCAATGTGTTTAATTGCATTTGTATATATAATGTTGTTTGACAACGTGAAATCTTGATATACCTAACAGAATAACCGACGGACAATTTGTCAGCTGTTTAACTGTAGAGACTTCTCATGCCTTTTTCTAGTCGTTTCAAATGTGCACCTACGAGCTTTGCGTGTGTGTCTAAATGGTTTGAGTAGCACGCATTTGAATTCACATGTCTTAGTGCTTAAGATTTAACCGTTTCTAAAAGTGTTTGTAAAAGACTGTGGTGCGTGTGTGTGAAGATAAAGACTGAATATGGTTCTACTCCCTACCCCCAACAAAGTGAACGCATTTACACGCCTCACTGCTACTGACACTAACAGTGTGTGCGTTTGCATATTTGTGTGTGTTTTAGCAATTATTAACCTTGTTAATACTCCCTATGTCAAGATTTTAAATGCACCATTTGTGGCATTAAGAAGCATTGCATGCATCGGTGTACGTACGTGTGCATGAACCCGGTGGCTATTGTGTTCATTCACACCATCAGACTGCCTTTCTACCCTCAGTTCATTCTCAGTCTTTTAAAGAGGTGTTTCTGAAATACACAAGGAAGGCTCTTTCATGCGGTTTGGCAGCGGGCACACCCTATAGGAACGTCTGTCTGCCTCCTGTCTTCTCCGCCATGCCAGAGAAGGGATATGATTAGCCAGCACTACTGGAGTTGGATGCAAGGATGGAGGAGAATAAAAGCATGTGGGGGATGGTGGGAGGAAATTGGCCATATATGCGTTTCTTTGTGATGGCCCTATTGATTTTGATGTATCATGAGACAGTGGTGAGGTTAGACAGCAAGACGGAAGAGTATTAACAGCAGAGGGAGGGATAGAGAGGGAGCGGCGACAGATGGAATCAAGAGGCTAGATATGTATGGAGCATATAGGGGAGACCATTGCTGATTGTGACTCTATGAGGTGTCACTATGCAATTCAGTGGTGAGGTGAGGTGAGGAGGAGTCACTATGAGGTGAGGAGTCAAAAGTCCAATTACACAAATGTGTGTTTTTTCAAGCAGTTGTTATGTTACACCTAGTGTAGTTCAAAACCATTTTAAAGGGATAGTTCACCCAACATTTCTGTCAAGTTCAAACCCACATGCCAATCCAACTGTATGACTTTCATCTGTGGAACATAAAATAAGATATTTTGAGAAATGTTGTTGTTGTAGGGTTGTGCGATTAATCGTAATAGTTTTTTCGATTTCGATTTCCAACGATTATGAAAACAAGATAATCGAGGTAAAATGATCATTGTGCCGCTGCCACATTCCGTCCAGCGCAGCTTCCTTTCCTTCACAGCGGTGCACTTTCGTTCCTCCCTAAAAGCCCAAACTTGACATCCAATTCAGCCATATAAGTGAGTGTTGTAAAATGCAGTCTACTGTTGCTAAACTGGGGGCTCTGCTTGATGTTAAACTGTTATTAAATGTGTATTAAGCCACGAAAGAGAAACTGTTCCCTAGGCGACCTCCTGTGCGCGTGCTCCGAGACTAGAAAGTATCCTCATAAACACAGTCGGTTATGTCTTAAGTGAATGTAAACACTGAGAAAGAGCGTGGGTGTTACAATATATTGGATACGTGCATTAGCTCTTAAAGTGACAGCAGCCTAATAAATCTGATGCAGTCCTTATTGTTAATCAAACAACAAAAGGCAAAGATAAAATTCCTTACTGCTCTTAAAGGGATAGTTTGGCCAAAAATGATATTAAACCCATGATTTACTCACCCTCAAGCCGTTCGAGATGCATATGTCAATAATTTTTCAGACGAACACATTTTCACTTATTTTAGAAACTGTCTTAGATCTTTCAGTGGTTATAATGTCAAGTTATGGGGTCCACTCCTTCAAGTCCCAAAAATGAGCATGCATCCTTCACAAAAGTAATCCATCCGGCTCCAGGGGGATAAACGAAGGCCTTCTGAGGGTAATCCGTGCGGTTTTGTCGTAAAAATATACATATTTAAAACTTTATAAACGAAAATAACTGGCTTCAGGCAACGGTCGTTGACGGCGTATGACGTAGCGTTTGATTTAGCTATACTTCGTTCTATGTCACGGCGCTTACTACGCTACGTCCTACGTCATACGCCATACGCCATCTCCCGTGAACGCGCGTCGACCGTTGCCGGAAGCCAGTTATTTTCATTTGTAAAGTTTTAAAAATGTATATTTTTACGACAAAACCGCACGGATTACCCTCAGAAGGCCTTCGTTTATCCCCCTGGAGCCGGATGGATTACTTTTGTGCAGGATGCATGCACATTTTTGGGACTTGAAGGAGTGGACCCCATAACTTGACATTATAACAACTGAAAGATCTAAGACATTTCTAAACTGAAAATGTGTTCGTCTGAAAAATGATTGACATATGCATCTCGAACGGCTTGAGGGTGAGTAAATCATGGGTTTAATATCATTTTTGGCCAAACTATCCCTTTAAACAAATAAAATAGTTTTAATAAGAATTAGTCTATATTGAATATATACAGCAGTGTTGTTTTACATTTGATTACATTACTTTATTACTCATCTGAATACCACTGTTAGTATGTCGTCCTGAAAAACCTAAAGCACTGTTTATTTAATTTGTATTTTTGATCTGTTGTATTTTTTCTCAATTTTGTTTGTAATTTAGTTTATTTGTTCTTATTGTATTGCTGACTGTTTACTTGTCTTCTGTAACTGTTTTTAGGACTTTTACTTGCATTAATTAACCTAGTATTAGTTTTTGCTTAAGTATTGATAATTGTGAAATTTCACTGCCATTTAAAATTAGTCACATCATGAAATAAGACTTTGATCATACCACCCACCAATAATCGTGTTAAATAATCATGATTTCAAAAATAATCGTGATTATGATGTTTGCCACAATCGAGCAATCCTAGTCCTACATATTTGGAATGACATGAAGGTAAGTAAATGATGACAGAATTTCCATTTTTGGATAAACTATCCTTTTAAATTAGAACCAATTATGTGAATGATTTTTGTATGTTAACTTTTCCATTCTTGTTTGTTCTTAATTGTTTTGTGTTTCATAAAGGCACTTCAAGTGAATATACTTCAAGTGAAATCGAAGAATGAACCAGTGAGACGTAATTTCGAACAAAATCAGGAGTTTGTTTCCAGAGTTCAAAACAGCTTGCCAAAGCTAACTTTTCAGAAAAGTTCGCTCTGGGGTGCGTTTCCCGAAAGTATCGTTAGCCAACTATGGTCGCAAGTTCCGTCGTTATCTGCATAGTTCAACAAGACGGTGTTTCCCGAAACCATGGTTTCAAAGAAAATTGCCAAACAGCATCACAAAGTTCACTGAAGCTGTGGTTAGAAGCATAGTTTTTTGTTTGCATGACATAATAAATCATTACCTTGAGCAAAATAAGATTCATACATTTCATTTCAAATTCGAATACATGTATATCATTTGGTCGTCTTTTATTTCATTAAGAGATGAAACAGTCATGACCAGCTAGTTGATTTCTTCAACGATGCATTGTACTATGGTAGTTAAGCAGCGAGTTACGTCGTTGTATGGGAAACGCACCCCTGGCTGGTAAACTACCATTGGTCCGTAGCAATTATGTACATTGGACAGGCAAGACTAAAAACACAAACACACTGGAAAGCTGTTTTATAGTGGAAATTGAAGTAGTAATTATGACCGCCGCTAGCGTAGCTAGCGAAAGCGGTCATATAAGGATTGTCAAAGTTTTTTTTTTTTTTTTTTTCTTCACCTTACTGAATTTTTCGTCAACGATACCAGGGACACCGAAGTACCGGGGAACATGAAATTTGGTGGGCATGTAGCCCCACTAGACTTCTAAGGAAAAATTTCGTTTGGTCCCCGGGGGCCACTCCCCCCCCGCGCTGGGCCCCCCCAAACCCAAAAAATGCAGTTTTTCCTAAATAACTACCTGAACCGTGGCACCGAGGATGAAGAAATTTTTATGGTATGTTGGTCTACTAGACTTTTACGGAAAAATTTCGTTTGGTCCCCGGGGGCCACTCCCCCCCCCGCGCTGGGGCCCCCTTAAATTTTTCGTCAACGATACCAGGGACACCGAAACACCGGGGAACATGAAATTTGGTGGGCATGTAGCCCCACTAGACTTCTAAGGAAAAATTTCGTTTGGTCCCCGGGGGCCACTCCCCCCCCGCGCTGGGCCCCCCCAAACCCAAAAAAATGCAGTTTTTCCTAAATAACTACCTGAACCGTGGCACCGAGGATGAAGAAATTTTTATGGTATGTTGGTCTACTAGACTTTTATGGAAAAATTTCGTTTGGTCCCCGGGGGCCACTTCCCCCCCCGCGCTGGGGCCCCCGTAAATTTTTCGTCAACGATACCAGGGACACCGAAGCACCGGGGAACATGAAATTCCCCGGGGGCCACTCCCCCCCCCCCGCGCTGGGCCCCCCCAAACCCAAAAAAATTCAGTTTTTCCTAAATAACTACCTGAACCGTGGCACAGAGGATGAAGAAATTTTTATGGTATGTTGCTCTTAAGGGCCCACATCAACCTAGCCCATAATCACTCATTTGTGATTTGCGCCCCTCCCATAAAAAATGAAAATGCAATATTATTCTGCTTTAATCGCCCCTATCTTCAGTGGAGATGTTCAGAACTGCACCATATTTCATGTGTATGATTAACTTGACATCCTCTGGGGGTATCCTCTGCTAAGGTTTGTAGAATTTCATCCATGGGGGGGTATAAAATAAATTCATTTATGTGCACATTTAGTGACTGTACACTCATCGGCCTGTAGATGGTGCTGTTGAGCGAAGGGTTGCTGGTTTAGGATGATACTGTCACACACACACACATGCAGGAATACAAACAAACGCAAGCATGCACACACACTGACATCCACACGCACAGACACACACCCATACACACACATACAAATCCACATGCACAGACACACACACACAAACACACACGCGCACACATGTACGCACACATACATACACGCACAGACACACACACACACACACAGACACACACATACACAAACACACACACATACACACACACACAAACACACATACACACACACACACACACACACACACACACACACACACAGACAGACATGCACATACTATTACTTTTTTTAGGTATATACATAAACACGCAATACAGCCAAATTACTCCACGTCATTTATTTTTGTGGAAAGCCAGTGCAGGCCTGAGCGGCGGTCATATTTTGTACCGCGATGCGGTACATCTAGTTCTAATTGAAAACATGACACTGTGGGCCCTATCTTGCACCCAGCGCAATTGACTTTGTACACGGACGCATGTATCATTCCTATTTTGCACCCACGCACAGCGGACTTTTCCCTCCACAGAAGCACGTCGGTTAACTAAGAAATACACTTGCGCTCCCCGGGGCGGTTCAGCGCAAAGAGGGGGCGTGTTCCGGCGCAAACGTTCCCTCATGCTATTTTACAGGTTTAGAAAACAATTGCGCCACTGACCGAAAAAAAAAACAGTTTAAAGTCAGTGGCGCGTTGCGCATGTTATTCATATGCTATTTTAAGGGCGCATGCTTGGCCTTAATCAATGTAGTGTGAGCACAACGCGCATACACTTTGATTCTCTCATCTACACACAGAGCAGCAGTTATCATTTTTGCAAATCATACATTATTACGAAAGATAGATAGATAGACAGATAGACAGATAGACAGATAGATAGATAGATAGATAGATAGATAGATAGATAGATAGATAGATAGATAGATAGACAGTTTATTATAAAAGCATACATCTAGCTTACACATTTACCCAAATTATCATACGCCTGTTTAACCGAAGTTAATTTGGGTGTGTTTCTCCATCCCCAACGTCCGCCGTTATAATAGGAATCCGCTTTAGAACAAGCGCGCCTGCTCTTAAAGGGAATGTGAGATGTTGCTCTGATTGGTTTATTTCACGTTACGCCCAAACCACACCTATGAATAATGAAGCTACTTCAGACCAACCCATTTTAGATTTGCGCCAGGCGCAAGAGTCATTTATCCCACCGGGAAAATAGCAACAGCGCCAAGACCCGCCCACAAAGTTACTTGCGCTTTGCGCTTTGACACTTGCGTTTCAGATCGTTAAAATAGGGCCCTGTATGTTTAATACTGCAAAGCTCCCTGTTTTAAAGCAATAAGTTGTATAAAGTGCTAAATATACTTGTGACATGACCTGACTTGACTGGAGTACTGAATTGCAGAGCTTGTTGCAGAGATCGTTATGATCAGATGCTTTCTTAACTGCTGTTTCTCACCAGTCCTTTTTGTTGTCTTTATTTTGTCATTGAGAGCAAAATGCACAGCACATATTTACATTCATATAAGCGCCGCTTCAAGTTCGCTGACAGTATACCGAAGCTCGGGTATTTTGAACTTCTTTTTAATCCCTAAGCGATGAATGAACAATATCTTTGCTGTGAGATTATAGGGGCCTTAAATGTTTTACTGTTTTAATTTAGCAAAAAACTTCTAGTGTTTTGTTTAATGGCAAGTTCCACTGTGAAAACTTTTTTCCTGGACAATAATATAGTGAAATAGGTTTTTTTATAGTCAAGACTTGAAGGGCTTGAAAAATATTCACTGGAGTAAAAACTGTGACTAGTCCCAGCATCTTTGATATTTTTCCCTCTGCAAAGAACAATTTGAAAGGAAAACATAATCTATTACACTATATGATCTATAAGAGAATCACAGAGGGTGAATAAATGAATAGCAGCGAGATGGCGAGAAAGAGAGACAGATGGAGAAGAGAAAGAAAGAGAATGTGGGAATATACATTTCCTCCTGTGATGGCGAATGAGGAAGCTCCATTGATTTGACTACATCATGTGACATCCCCTTTGGCAAATGTTACAGTCTAAATAGAGCGTATTCTCTGTGTGTGTGTGCGGGTGTGTGTGTGTGTGTGTGTAAGCCATCACAAGCTCCACAGACCAGCTCTTTTTCTAATAGATTCCATCTGTCTGCCCCAAGCCCCCACTGAGCAAGCAGAGATGCTGCTAATGTTTATGCTCACACTTCTGAAAAGATGGAGACCACCGGTGCTTTTTCTCAGAGGCTGGACATCAGGGTCACCATAGCTTATCATAGAAGATAGCAGAGTGGTGTGCAGAAGTTAATTCTGCAGATTAACATTACTAGCTTAACTATATGTCAGTAATGTGACATTAGAACTGTTTTTGAAACACTATAGTTTGTCTACAAGCTACTTTTACAACAAGATGTAATGCTGCTGTTTCGTCACACAGGGAATCACACTCACAGCTTTTCGGATGAGTGATCCAAGGCAATAATCATATTTGTTCTGATTCATGTTAGATGATTCTTCTAAACAAATGATTCAAGGATCAAATAAATACAGTAAATCATCATCAGTCTTCTTTTTTGTAGTTAAATATGCAGTTAAATGTTGCTGTACATCTAAGTTTTTTATGCTGTTGCGTAAATCATTGTTTTCTAGTTTTGATACTTGTTTTTAGTGTAAATTTATCAGTGCTGGATGAAGTACACAAGCATTTTATACAATGAGCTTCAGATCTTTGTAACTTCCAGTAATTTAAAACCTGAATATGATTTTCTTTTACAGTAAACGATCCTGAAATTCAACATTACCAACGTACTTTTCACACCATCAGTTAATTCCCTTCACAGACTCAAGCTGAGAATCAAATCGCTCCTGGTTCTTGGCTGATTTTGAATAGAACCAGAGAGATTCGCTCAAACAAGATAATTAAATCAGTGAGTCATTCACTCAAGAGCAGCTGCAATTGGATCATTTATCAGTTCAATATAATACATAGTTCAGTGTGATTTGTGAACCAATTGAAAGGAATTGTCTCAAAAGAATGATTCTTTCACAAATAGGACACAGTTATCAGGTCTCAATTTCTTCAGTTTGAAATAACAAGAAATATTTTTTATTATTTTTTTTTTTTTAAGAAATCTTGTGGGGTAAAAAGTAGGATACACTGTAAAAAATGTCTAGCCTCTCCAAGTCAAATTTTTCTAGTGACTGATAACATCTAAATTTTTAAATTGGCCCAAGTGCAATTCTTGTTGCAATAGTCTGTTAACATTGGCTCAATGAGAAATAATATGTCAGACTAATTGAAAAATTTAGATGTAACCAGTCACTAGAAAATTTTGACTTGGGGATGTCATTTTTTTTTTACAGTGTATAATGCTTTGAAATGTAGCCTAAAGTAAAAGTTTCCAAACATAAAAAAAACTCCATTGAGGTACATATACTTGAATAATTTACTTAATTAAATAGCAGTAGCAACAGATGTTTTCTTCTTTATTGTGACGTATGTAACGTAGTTTTGAAAAAGAAAATATAGGGCAGGGACTTAATAGCTCAACGCATCATTTGTTGATGATTCACCAATAAAATATACAATAAAGTTTATTCTAAATGTTATTATCAAATTAAGAACCAACCGAAACCACACATATGCAAAAATCATGTCAGACAAGACAGAGCACATTTGCTCAGAATGACGAAAGCCCTTAAAAAGAGATGGTTTGGCATGTTTTATACAAATTAGTAACTCCAAATTCATTAACATTAGAAGATTAAAAGCAGATTGTAAATCTTGTGAAAACTGAGAAAATCTCAGGTAGCTATAAATAATCAATTTAAAACTTAACAACGGAGATTTTTAAATAGCTGCAGTGTAGTTATGTTGGTTTCACTTTATTTTGATGGTCCCTTTAACACATTCTGTTGTCTAGAAGTAACATTGCACCTACATGTCTACTATCTCTCATTAGAGTATTAGTAGAGTATTAGTAGACTGGTAGGGTTAGGGTTAGAATAAGTTGACATGTAGTTGCAAAGTTACTTATAGTTAGTAGAGCGTCTGTTGGAGGACCATCACAATAAAGAGTTATCAGATATTAAGCAGACAGTACACTAATACTCTAATGAGAGTTAGTTGACATGTAGTTGCAAAGTTACTTATAGTCAACAGAATGTTCAAAAGGGACCATCAAAATAAAGTGTTACCGTTATGTTTTGTTAGTATCTTGTAGTATAATTTACTACTTTTCAAAAGTGCAGCTTGACTGTCTATATTGACTCTTTCTAAAAAGTGACCCCCAAAGCTTGCAGTCATATACCCCTTTGTGGGTTTGACATCACATTTCATTCGGTAACATAAGGTAGTTTTGATTCATACGCTGTTGAATGATCACGCTAGCTTAATTGTGCGTAAGTGATCTTCTATCCGCTCCTTCTAGTTTACGCAGATCTTCTTATTCGCTTGGTTTAGGATCCGGAGATGCTGTACTCTTATCAGAAGATAAGTAACAGCGCCCCCTATCGTATAACAGTGAAAACATGGAAAGCCGGAAAAACTTGTCAATGGCAGGGAAGTGTTGTGTCATAAATGACGGAAAATCTTGCCAAAGACGGAAAAAGAGTTAATTGCTTTTAGCTTGACAAGTTACAGTTTCAAAGTAGCTTCTCCAACACTGCTAGCGGCAATGAGTTAGCAATTTACCTCTTTGTGGTTGTGTAGTGTGGATATATGACCTGCAAATTAGCGCTAAATTTGTTTACTAACGCTTCATGGAGTAGGTTTAGTTGGAATCAAGGTCCAGTTATAGGGGCTGCTGGGATTTCATCCTCTCATAATCAAATAAAAGCCACTTATTCTTCTTATTTCCAACAAGATGCTGAAGCCAGCACAAACACCAGGCTCATCATTCACTGAGGGCTTGTTAAATGTGGCTTACAGTCTGATATAGACATTAACTGATTTCCAGTATGGCTGTGTGTGCGCGCGCGTGTGTGTGTGAGAGAGAGAGAGAGAGTGTTGAAAAGTAAAGAGCAGGCTGTCAGTTTCCCTGGCTCTTGAAATGCATGGCTGCCCACACGCCTGTTTGAGATCCACCCAGATGTCTCAGGCCCAGCTCAACCCTCCTGCTCCTGAGTAGGATGAGAGGATGTATGTGCGTGCATGTGTTAGTGTGTGTGTGTGTGTGTGTGTGTGTGTGTAGGTAGCACACAGACAATTGTCAAAGCTCAGCTATTTAAAGCCAAACTCCACTGCAGTTGGAAAAAAAACATTGGGAGTGAAAGAGAAAAGAGAGAAACAAACAGGGAGGACAATTCTTTGAACTGTGAACGGAAGAATGAACAGACTTTGCTCTTCGCTTTTTTCTAAACAATGAATAATCTATTAGCTCACAAATCAATCAAATGATTCCTCAATTTTTTGTTGATTATTCTTTTGTAAATGGCTACCTACACTGTGCCTAGAAAAAGGAAAGCATGGTAGATCAATTTTCTGAATGGTCAGACATAATGACACATGAATGTTGAGAAATGGCTACAGGAATAGCAATGAGTGCATGTCAGAGGCATATTACAGAGTATATTTTATTATTTCATTCAGGGTTCGAAATGACTTAGGACTCTTGGGGGGTCCCCTAAAATTTTATTATTAAATTATTAAAAATTCTGAAGACTACCTTGCTACACTATATACTGTAGGCAAAATTATATGGAGCAATGTTGAAGTGTTGAAGGTGGGATAATGGTCTTGGGATGTTTTTCATGGTTTGGGCTAGGCCCAGTATTGTAGTGGTGTCTGGAGAAGCGGCTATAATCTAACAGGTAACCCTCTAACTCTGAATAAAACATTTTAAAAGATAATAGCGACTTTTTATCTTACAATTGCGAGTTTACATCTCGCAATTCTGACTTTATAACATGCAATTGCGACTTTATTTCATGCAAATCTCGCAATTCTGAGAAATAAAGTCAGAATTGAGAGATATAAAGTCAGAGTTGCGTGAAATAAAGTCGCAATTGCGTCATATAAAGTCAGAATTCTGACTTTTTTTCTCGCAATTGCGACTTTATATCACGCAATTCTGACTTTATAACACATAATTGCGAGTTTATATCTCACAATTCTGACATCTTTTCTCAGAATTGTGAGATATAAACTAACAATTGTGAGATATTTAAGTCCAATTCTAAGGGAAAAAACAGAATCTCACAATTCTGATTTTATAACACGCAATTGCGACTTTATATCATGCAATTCTGACTTTATATCTCCCAATTGCGTATTATAAAGTCAGAATTGCGCGATATAAACATGCAATTCTGAGAAAAAAAGTCAGAATTTCAAGTAGCTATATTTCTCGCAATTGCGAGTTTATATCTGATAAGTCTGACTTTATAACACGCAATTGCGACTTTATATCACGCAATTTTGACTTAATAACATACAATTGCGACTTTATATCATGCAATTCTGACTTTATAACCTGCAATTGCGACTTTATATCACGTAATTCTGAGATAAAAAGTCAGAATTACCTTTTTTATTTTTCACTCTGTGGCGGAAACAAGCTTCCGTAGTCTGCTGTTAGCTGGCAGATCATTTGGCTTCATACACATACTTAGCTAACAAGAAACGTTGACAAACGTACTCTTCTAATCATTACACTGGGTATCTAGTTAATGCAACTTTTGATATAGGAACTCGAACTCCTAATATTTTACTATAAGCAATTATAGAGATATAAATATAATCGAAGCACTTACAGGATTTCACTCTTTGTGAGATTTCGTTTTGCCGCGTTCAGCTACAGTACGTGTCTGCGGGAGCACCACAACAACAATCTGTGACGCTGTATAGGAACTCACTCGGCTAATGGCTGCCCTGATTGCTGCCTCGCACTAGGAAATAAATGAATTACTGTTATAAATATAAAACGTCACTAAAGACCTATAATTTTCACAATTATTTTTAATGTTAAAATATATTTGTCGGGGACCCCCCAAAATCCAAAAATAAATTCTTATGGGGGGTCCCTAATGACTTATGGAGGGTCATGACCCCCCCAGACCCCCCTCATTTCGAACCCTGATTTCATTACACAGCTCTCTGGAATACTTGATTATGATTTGGTCAGATGCATCATTGAGCACAATCAATCTCTATATGGTTACACTTTATTTCAATAGTCCACTTAAGACATTCTAAAAACTATAAATAAGTACAGTATTAATAGTCTGTTAGGGTTAGTAGAATAAGTTGACATGAACTTGCAAGTTACTTATAGTCAGTTGAATGTCTGTTGAGGAGCGTCAAAATAAAGTGTGAGCAGATATTAAGCAGACAGTCTACTAATACTCTAATGAATGGTAGTTGACATGTCGTTGCAAAGTCACTTCTAGTTAGTAAAATGTCTAAAGTGGACTATCGGGAAAAAAAAGTGTTAACCTGTGTATTTAAATGTTGTCCATGGAAAAATACCAATGTTTCCTTTATGCGTCTCATATCACTTTGTAGTTTCTTTCTTTTTTTCCCCCTTCTGGCCTTGGAGGAGTTTACTATTAATTTGAATGAGAACAGCATCGCTTAGAAGAGCAAGGAACCCATAAAACACAACAAGCTTGATGTGAAATAACTAAAAAAAGGAACATTACACTGTAGCAGAATATGTTAATTATGAAGTAACTTGGATTGCAGATTCACAGTAATACATAAATTAATACTGTGATATTTTGCAGTGTTCTGCAATTCTGTAGTGTTTTACATGTTTAATTGTCATTAAAGGTGAACTAAGTAACTTTTTTACCTTAACTGAACAGCTTCGGAGTCATTGGAATGGTTATATTACTTATTTCGGATTGAATGGTGGTCGTTTCACACCCCCCTGGTGCCCGTGAGCGGAAAATCCGCACTTGCAAGTTTGAGCCGGCGGGCCGCCGGCCGCCGCGTCAGGAAGTATCGCGTGATATCAGGTCTCGCGATGTAAACAATTGCTTTACGGCCAAAAGAAATCTGCTAAAATGCTGTCATTATTGCGCTCCCTCACGCTGTTCGAACCCGAATGAAGAAGACGTTTTAAAGAATGTCCCATCTGCTTTGATGTCGTTGATCTACTAGCCTCTGGTGTCTGAGCATCGCCAACGAGTTTTTACAACAGTGTTGTCAAATATCTATTCCGAAGCTGTGGGGGGAGCTCTAGAGAGAAACCTCCGAGCAAAAAGCGAGAATACAGCGAAGAAATCCCGAAACTACTGAGCCCCGCTTTAAATTGACTTGATATCTAGACCTCTGCTTACACAAAAAAAGTTTGTCTCATGGTAGCTTTCATTTCTCAGCTCCAGGAACAGAGATGGTAGAGATAGATTACCATTTGCATATCAGGTACCAGCCGTAGGAATTAATAGATTTAAACCTCTTTTTTAATGTAATTTAAAAAAAACAAACATATTTTTCATGTACAAAAACATAATATATAATACATAGAGTATGACATAATTATAAACATAAGAAAGAACAGTAACACTATTTTGATGTTCCCTTTTGAACATTCTGTTGACTACAAGTAACTCTGCAACTACATGTCAAATAATTCATTTATTTGTATATGTAGACTGTCTGCTTAATATATGCAAACTCTTTATTGTGATGCTCCTCAACAGACACTCTACTGACTATACTGTGAGTAACTTTGCAAGTACGTCAACTTAATCTAACCCTAACCCTACCAGTCTACTAATACTCTAATGAGAGTTAGTAGACATGTTGGTGCAACTTTACTTATAGTCAACAGAATGTGTTAAAGGGACCATCAAAATAAAGTGAAACTAAAAGACCCCTTTGTTTCACAATTATTAGCCAACAACATTTGCAGGCCAGTGGTCTGTAATCTAAATCACAAATCGTAACTGAAAGTATTTTTCTGTGATATCTCTCTTTATAATAGCATTAAAAGCATATAAAAACCTGTAATAATGTCTCATACACTGTTACACTTCAATGCAAACATACACCCACCATGATGACCAGATGTACTTACATAAAATATCAAATCAGCGCCCTTGAGGTTGTTTCTTTTGTCTGAGATTTTCTTAACAGACTCCATTTTGCCTCCAGGACAGTGGTTTCATTGAAATTACATAACAGAAAGCATCCATTAGCATTTGCTTTGGATCTTCTGAGTCATAATAGAGATCTGGGCTAGCTTTCACGTTTACACGAGCTATTACAGAGTGGCACGTCCATAGGGCATGTAAATTTGCTGTTAAGTTTATTTTCACGCCTCCATTCTGTTTGCATTAAGTAGGAAGAAAACTGGAAGTTTGCAAAGGGATAGGAACGTGGATCGCAAGTGAATGGTTAGAAGCACTTACGGAAAGTGATGGGGTTTTGGTAAATGTCTAAATGTCCAGACTGGACTTGCCTGGAAGTGCAATCTCCATACCAGCCATCCTATTGACCCCCGCTGAACCAATGAGTGTTTCTCTGAGCCGTAGAGGAAATTGCATTCACTCATGTCTCCAGTCTCGCAACTCCCCCTTATCAGCTCCAAAATGAGTCAGCATTTCTGTTCAGCCTTTTTCCCTTTTCCCAGCCTCTGCCACCTTCCCAGAATACTGCACAGGTTTCCAGAGAAAGCCGGGCCAAGTGCTCCCTCAGGACTGATTGGAAAGCAATGACCAATAGCAGCCATCATCATGCTAGACATGAGTCAACTACAGATCACTGCACATGACTTCAGCACATTGTGTCATTAGTTTGCAGTGAGGATGAAGTAAAAATCAAGTACTTGAGTAACAGTACATACAAGTTACAGTTACCAAACAGTACGGTTACCAAAACATACACTATCAAAACGTTGCTATTTAAGCGTGCAAGCAAGTGAAAATTACAAAATATCCCAAAGAAATAGTTTTATGTAAATATGACATAAAATATAAAACTGGACAACTGGCTTAAACAGCTCGCCCGTTTACACAAATACCTGACCTGGGCTGCTTTTCCCGATAACGTTGTCTCTTAGCGCGCTACGAAGACTCTTAAGGTATAACTTAACTAAAGGTATATCATTTCTAGGCGTGTTCCCCGAACCATACCTTAGGAAGCTGCTTAAGATTTACCTTCTTACGTGCGACGTTACCCGGTGCTGTCCGTGGCGATGCTGCCGAATTGGTTGATATCGATGGCTCGAGAATCAATTATACTCTCGTGCAGGGGCTGCTTCACTGCGTTATGCGAGAAAGCGGTGTTCTTTATAAAAGAAGCACTTCAGAAATAGTTGAAATTGCATTTATTAGGACTCATGGGATAATATAAAAAATAATCCAATCTGTACTAGCCTATAATAGCCTAGCATACACATTTTTAAATTGTATCATATATTGCTGTCACAATAACCATTTCAGATGTTTCCGTCCTTTCTTCTCTGTTCGCTGAGGTGGAGCTGCGATGAAATATTGTTCTTTAATACTTTCCAGCATTTCAGTAATATAAGTGTGCATCTTACGTACGGTGCTCGGCAGTGATCAAAAAGGATTTAAACAGTGAATTTTGAATCTCTTCTTGTAAACGATTCAGACGGCAATTATATTACCACACGACCTGTTTGTCAAAAAACAGTAGGCCTAGGTATTAATTTGGCCAGGGATTTTTACGCGGGTTGGGTGAGAAAAAACACTGACATTATGGATTCGGACGGCAATAAAATCACTGACTTACCCCAGTAAATGTTTAAAATACCGTACGAGCCCATGAGAAACAATATTAGCGTCCGAATAGGACTTAACTGACAGTAGCCTATGCTTTCACTGGCCTTAAAAAGCGCTCCGCAGACGGCGCCGTCTTTTAGAACAACTATTCGCTGTATCGCTGCCATAGTTTGAGCAAACTCCCCACCACAATCATTCCCTTTAAATAGACTATTAAGCCTTTAATGGTTTGCCAGCTGATGTACTTTTGGATAATATAATTATATAACAACAATCAGTGTAATGAGAATTTTATTCTTTGCATGAAAACACTTGAATTCACCTAATTGAACACTGTCTGGGTGTATTAAAACTTCAGAATTATATTCTTATAGACCTGCAACAGTGATAAGGAAAAGCTAAGAGTGGTCCAGACCAACCTTCCGAACGTATGACTTACAGAAGGTATACTTAACTAAGAACCTTTCGGGAAACACGTATTAACGATAAGGTACAGCTTAAGGTGTAATTTAAGAACGACGTAGCGTTAAGAAGGTTTCGGGAAACGCAGCCCTGTCCTATATGATTTTCATTTACAATAATCAATATTCAATATTGAAATTCAGCATTAGCAACTTACTTTTTGTACCATTAGTCGTACACACATCTCCCGGTTTTAGGCTAATTTTGAGTCAGATATGAACATTCAGTGATTCAGTGATTCGGATTAGTCCAATTCGTGAATGAATAATTCAGTGTGATTTGAGAACCGATTTAACAGGTTCTTTGTAAAGAACATTTTGTTCATGAAAACAAGGAGGTGTCGATTTCTTCAGTTTGAAATAACAAGGAACGATATGTTTTGTTATGTTATAAAATGTAGTATAGTTAAGGCCCGATATCGAAGAGCGAACTGATGTGGCGTCATTTCGAACAAAACAAAGTTTGTTTGGAATTCGTTTCGGTTCGAAAGTTCGAAACTGCTTGCCAAAGCAAACTTTCCAGAAAAGTTTGCTTTTGCTGATAAACACTTGCATTTGCACACTTACATAATACTTAGGTGTGCGCGGAGGCTCCGCCTTCTTTGACATGCTAATCTTTTCCGGTTTATTTCTCCTGTTCAGTCCGTTGAGCTCAGACATCTGTGAGTGAAAACATGAACACACTGGAGAGTAGCTTTATAGTAGAAAATTGTACTTCTGATTAAACGAGACACTCATGTTTAATACGCTAAAGCTGCTTGATTTTAAGCAACCTATTGTATAAAATGCAATATAAATAAACGTGACGTGACTTTAATAGAGTGCCAAATTGCACATATCCATGTTGCTTGATCAGATGCTTTTCTTATGCTTTATTAAAATGTTTGCTGTCTTCTCATTTTGTTGTGTGATTGTTTTGTTATTGAGAGGAAAGCGCGCAGCACATATTTACATATTCATCTAAACGCCGCTCTCAGCAGAGTGAGCGGCGTCAGATGTTCGCTAACAGTATATCGATGGTCACGTATTTCAAATTCATTGTACATCTAAGCGAAGAACAAAAAAGAACTTCGACCTGAGTATATCGGGGCCTTAACAAGTACGATGTTATGCTTTGGAATTTAGTGATATTAAAATAAAAATACTCTGATGAAGAACAGATACCTGAAATATATACTTAAATACAGCACCAAAGTAAAATACTTTGTTACTGTCCATCACTGTTAGTTTGTAATACAGTACATGTGTGTGCTTTTGTATGTGTGTATTCTAATTTTCGTTTCATTTAATGTTTAACACAATATTTTACATATTCAGTGTTCATCTTGCAAAATCAACTTTTCACCTACTGCTAATGTTAATAGTATTTGGTAAATATAATTTATTGTTTCAAGACTTAAGTCTGGCAAATAACTGAGACCACTTAGTGTCTAAAATAATATTTGCTCAGTATTTTCTAGGGTCCACAAATGTTGATATAGCTAATTTATACATGATCCTATCAAAAGACACATGCTCATTTCAAGCATCAAATAAGTGTTGGCTAGAGCGTCTTTAATAGCAAGGGATAATTCATGAGCATTAAGAAGCCTCATCATCTCTCTATTAAAAAAGATCAATATGAATCTCAGAATTACAGCAGGATCATTGCTGCCCTGAGTGTTTTATTTTTAGCTCTAGATCTTTTTATCATTTTAGATATCTATAATTTGACTTAAGATTTGGAAAAAGATTACCTAAAATATATGTATATATTGTGGAATAGTTAAAAGATTTTTATGACGCAATATTTATGTAATTACAGCATTATTACAAAGTAATACCAATAATGCCACTTCTATTATAGTTAAACTTATCTGTAGCAGATCACAGTTCATTTGCTGATTGTGAAAATGTGCTATTTTGAATAATAGGCCACTGTGTACATAAATTACACATATTGATGCAGTTAATAAGTAGGAATGTGCAATTAAATAAAATTGAAAAATAAGTGACAGGCCTGAAATAATCATTTGAATTCCATTGATTTCCTAAAACCAAATGCACAAATGCCTGGCTTTTTTTTCTCAAGAAAACATGAATTCCATGACTTTATCATTTGAGGGGACATAATTTGATCTAAAATGTTTTCTTTTCTGACAGTTGTGATCGCATCAGTAAGACGTTTACAAGCTAAATCCCAAATATGACAAACAGAGCGTTATGTAGTGTTATGATTTTGCTAAATAAAGCATGAAAGAGAACAGAACTGTCCTGAATTCTTTCCCTCTATGTGTGTGTATGTGTGTGTGTGCACGCGCATGTGTGTGTGTGTGTGTGTGTACGTGCGGTTCCCACTGCAGTACTAGGGGTACGGCTCAGAGAAAAGGCTGATTCACTGGCGCTCTCCTCTGTGCCAAGCACATGGCAGCCTGGCAGAGCAACTTGGCATACTTCACCCTATGCTCACAAGAGGGCAAAGCAATGACAGAGAGTTAGAGAGTTAGAGAGAGGGGGGGGGGGGGGGGGGGGGGTAGACAAATATAGTGAAAAATAGAGTTTAGCTAGTCCACCTATAATAGCTAATTACCAACTGGTAACAGATCACCACAATCGTCATGGAAACCACTTAAATGGACTCTGCCAGGATATGTCATCCATCACAGAAAACAACAGAAAACAATATGACAGGCTACCTCATAACATCCAAATCTCCTGCGATGTACTATCAAAATAATTTCATATACAATGACCACTAGCTGACAAAAGAATGCTGGCAAAGTAGGATAAGAGATTTGTGACAAATCCAGACTGCTGCAGCTATATTTTGTCTAACAGAGTGAGAAAGATTCTGATTTCAGTAAATATGCATACAGACAGAAATAAAACAAAGACATTAGATTGTAGCGAAATAAGCAAATGATATGAAAACAACCGAATTTACTCAAACTCAAAATAATCTTACAGTCCATTATGTTTAAATTTGTAGGCCTATTTGTAATTGTACATTTGTTCAGATCTACTTTAAGTAAAGGGTCTTTACTTAGAAAAGACCCTTCGCAGCGGTACAGCAAGGGGTCCGGCAATTAACATTTGATCACTAATAATTTTTTGTTAAAAAAATAAAACATGGTTAAAAAACATCAGTCAAATGCTAAGCACCCTCAAATGAAATCAAGAGCACCCTCAGGTGATACTGTAATAATATCATATTGGCGAAACAGATTTGGCAAACGCTCCAGTGCTTATGTGTTTGTGCTCTGGAGAACTCAAATTGTTTTATTTACAACATGTTTTGGCATCAATGAGAAATATAACCAATCACAGACATGTTTCTTGATCTCTTTAACGAAATGGCCAATCAGAGGCGTTTAATTGAATCAGAAACTATTAACCACTCAAAATGCCTCATGCAAAATGACGGAAGTGACATCTACATTTAATGCGGGATTCACTCTCGAAATTGCAGTTGACATAGTGATAACCATAACACAGGACAAAAATATGACACTCAACAGACATTTCAATTCCGAACTGCCACAATATGTACAACAACCAAATGAAATAAAATGTTGCCAGATTATTGTTTATCTGTTTCAGATAATACAATTTTGCAGAAATGTCACCAGGCACATTTTCCCAATGAGCCTGGGTTGATTAATAATATTTTTGATCAACTCAAGTCCATTTACATTTTAATGTGTACCATGATGCATTATTGGAGAAATTAACTAGCTACTCATTGCTGTTTCCCGAAACCATGTAATTATGTTGCACATCCATCTTTTGAACACCTTGGTTCAATATACAGAATAAACCATAGTTAATGACATCACGCGGGTGATGGAGTAATAAATTGTGCTAATTAATCGGTTCAAGATCAAATTAATGTCAGATCACTGGTGTAAATAACGAACATGGCATCTGAGGACTACTAAGCTATAGGACTACTTCGCTTGGTTCTCTGGTATGCTTTATTTACAAATATTGATTTGCACATACACAATCTTCAAAAATGGGAACAACCGCGCTCGGACTTGGACCATGGCAGTGTGGAAGCTCCCTTAATTCAGTTACCTCATTTTGAACAGTCTTCTCATTAGAAGCCATATGTTACCTTTATAGGCAGCTTGCTAGGTCTTGGAACAGAGCTAGTGACAGTTGCAATTGCAAAGGACTATCAATCGCAGAGCTCTTTGTGCACTGCAAAGGCAGGTCTCTCTTCCAGGCTTTGCTTCCTCTTTAGGTTTTATTTCGGGCTATTTTTAGCTGACAGAGAAATGCTATTTTGGGAATAAGGCCCATGTCATTGATTATGTTAAAAGAAAGAAGCTTCACAGATGCAGTATTTACAGTGTACAGCGTATAGGACATTGTCACTAAAATAGAAATGGAAACGATTAATCACACAAAACCTAGAAAGAAACAGTGTATTTGTGTGTGTGTGTGCATTGTCCAGATTTATATTCTCAGTGTCTAAAATTCATTCAAAAATCGTATGATGTGCAAAAACTGCCAACCAACAAATAAGCTTAAACATACACATAAAACAGCGTTTAGAGAGGACAGCGTGGAAACAGGCTTCATTCAATAGGATAAATTGATCCCTGTGTTGGTGGCATAAGCACATTGGTTGTGGCGTAAGTACATTGGAGGAGGCAAAAAAAGGGAGATAAATGGGGGGATGGAGACGAGAGAGGGAAAAAAAGGAGGATGGCAAGAGAAGGAAACAGCAGCGTAACATCTAATTGCTATAAAGCAGCCTCAGAGTCTCTTCTCTCCCACATGCACAGCTCATCCCGGCCCGATTAAACTGGGCTCTGCTCTTTAATATGCTGTTAGGCTGCTGCCTCTGAGAGGACACATTAGCCAGACTCAGACTCAAATACGAACAGACAGAGGGGTTTTACTGGATCCACCACAGGCGTAGGGCACATATTTGCATTACAATGGCAATTAAACTGGGAATAAATGGTTTATAGTCAGTCATTGATATCATGGGTGCAGTTATTTCAGCTCTATCCCATTACAGCTAACTGCTTGTTTAAGCAGGAATTTGTATTTAAAATCTTACATGCTATACTGTAGATACATAGTACTAATTGCATAGAGTTTATATATAGGCCTACACTACTAGTCAAACATTTGGGCACAAAGAAATTATATATTTCAAATGATAAAGGGATAGTTCACCCACAAATGAAAATTCTGTCATCTTTTACCCTCATGTTGTTTCAAACCCAACAGACTTCTGTTCGTTTTCGGAACATATAATATTCTTTCATGATTTTGGTATATCCATTGAAAGTCCACTGAACCAAAATTTTCACAGAAAGACATGATGAAATAATATAAATATAAATTGAGTGGTTTAATCTAAGTTTACTAAAGAGACTAGATTGATTTATACGATAAACAGATTTAATTCAGGACTAATTTAGATTTTATTCACATATCTCGTAATCACTTCACATGAAGACAGCATAATACGAGTCGATGACGAGATGACACCGACATCTTTCAATTATAACTGTGACTCAACATGCAATATCGTTGACCAAAAAAGACATTTTCGTTAAAAAAATTATTTTAGTAAAACCTCTCTTTGATTTGTCGAAAAAGAGGCGACAAAATATTAGGCTACAGATTTTTTTAACAAGCCTCTATGAGCTTTCATGCTTGCAGTTGCCAGATGTCAAGATTTTACATTTTCTGTTAAAAGGAGACATTTTGTGCCCAGTGTTTTACTTAAAGGCAGCTGATTTATTCCAGAATTTATTTTTGTTTTGCTGGATAAAAGTGTCTAAAGTAAAGTGATCTAAATGTATTTATATGCATATATATTGTCAGTGGAAGGTGTAGGACCATAAAATGTTTGTCCAATCATTGTTATATACGATTAACCATACAATGACTGCCTGTCAACGTATATATTCTTGCCTGTCAACATATATATTCTATCCCTCCGCGCACTGACATCACTCCTCATCAGCGCGTTTCATGCTATGCAGAGTTAGACTGACGTCAGTCACCGAGCACCGCAACCGAAACAACAGCCACTTTTTACAGTCCCTCCTGAACAAAAACAATGAGCTAATGCTGTGTTCATGCTATCAAACTACCTTAATTTGTAAGAGATGGAAACCCTTGACGTTCCTTATTGTCAGGGCGGTTCGTGACTTTATGCGTTTCAATGGCAACACTATCAACGGTGAAATGAATCTGCAGCAGTCAGGTGGTACAGGACAGTACCCTTTAAGTTGTTTATGTTCATTATTATTGTAATGTTTTGTGCTTTGAGACATGAGGTATTTTAACATCGTCTCTCGTGACACTTTTCTTTGCTCCCTGCTGTACGTGGCTTGGCTTTGGTGTGGTTTTGGAGATGCTCTGAAGGGTGGGTGGGATCTTATGCTTTCAAAATTAGCCCGTTATTGCTAGACTCTCCAAAATTTGTCTACCATAATATTTGTAATCTGGCAACCATGCGCACCTCTCTACACTGCGGAAGTACCGCAAATTATCTGAAAAAACAAAAACACAGATAAACAAGAAAGCTGGAGTTCAGCCTTCTCCATTTGAGATATTCTGCTTAAATGAAAGCTCCTTCACGAGCCGCTTGTTCTGTTTGCTGCCACTAAATCTGCAATCAAACCTTCTCAGTGATGTACTGTAATCCAAACATGGATCTCAGCTATATTTGTGATTGTGGTTGCTGATTAAATGCACCTACGCAGCTCCGTGTGACAATACATAGTCTTTTTTGTTATTGTTTTAATAGAAAACATGAATGTAATTTGGAATTATTGGAATTACTTTTAATTTTGAGTGAAATTTCTTGCTTTCACAATGTTGAGAACATTAATTTAATAATAAATAGCCTATAATAAATCAGGAAACTAGATGAGGTCAAATAAACCATGTGTATGAGTTCACATTCTCAAATTATATTCTTGTAGGTAAAAGTGCAATAATTCTGATAAAATGTATATATAAACTTCTCAAATGACAACAATCGTGTCATTATAATTTTGAGCAAAATAACTATCAATTTAACCATTATGCAGCATGACACAAATTTGTGACTAAGTTTTCATTGACTAAAACTTAGACTAAAATGCACAGACTTTTACCCCTGCTTAAGTGCTTAAGCAATAAAAAACTGTTCATTGTACATGGAAAGTTCCTCTGTTGAAGCATTCCAGGATGCATTGCGGATTCCATAAAATTGCTGTCAAATTGCCGGAGAGCCATCTGTGTGAACAGAGCCTGACCGATGTTATGTATTGATGGTTCTAATTATAAAGCAACTGTTCGACCAGGGGAAGGAGGAGGAGAAAGCTTGGATATACAGTAACTATTTGTTACCACCAGAACATCGCAAAAGCATGTTAAAGGGATACTTCACCTCTGGAATGTGTATTTAAATTGGGTCATTTAGGTAGTAGAAATGTGAAATTATTTTAGAATTTGGAGCCTTCTAGACTGAGAAAAGCTAGAAAATGTATTTTTGGCTCATGTGGATGAAAGACAACAACTCCCAGAATGCACTTGCTTCGCTGCCCTAGGAGGCCACTCCCAAGCCACGCCTACCGGTTAGAGAGCAGTTAAACAACAAAGCTAAGATACTAGTGACGAGTCTGCCCGGGTTTTTGAGATCGCACAAAATGTCCGGGATTCGGCTTTTGCGTTCTACAGTCAGCATTCATCATGTTTACTGTGGCGACCAGGACGAGGCTAGGGCCGCGGGAGAACGACGTGAGGCCGGTGGCGTGATAACTGATGAGCGACACCTGTGAGACGCACCGGTCTCGTATCTCTCACTGAGGAGCGGGTATTTTCTTAGCAATGGTAAAACGCACATCAACCGATCACTTGTTTAGCGTTCATGTAAACACTACATTCAGATTCACCAATCGGAATGAATTCAGTTAGATTGAAACCAAAGGTGTGCATGTAAACAATGAATGGCGACCGCAGAAAGCAAAAGCCGAATCCCGGACATTTTGGACGATCTCGATGGCCGGACATGTACGGGAAAAAGAGGATGTAGGCTATGGTAAAACCCAACTACTCAGCTTTCTCCACAGAATAAGAACCCGTTAGCTTAGCTTCCAAATAAAAGATGGCTGACACTGTTTGTACATTCTGTGAGTGAGATCCCACCCTCTATGTGCGGGTTGAAAACATGCGGGACAGCTCCTACTACTTGCTGTAGTCTCCAGCCTCTGGCAAAAAAATCCTCAGATGACGCAAAATGACGATTTTTGCGTCATCGGAGGATTTTTTCCAGACAAAAAATACATAAATCTCTCGTCTCAGGGGGATATGAGGGAGGAAAGCATGGTAATTCGAAAATACTACAGGTTTTCTACTGATACAAAGCTTAATGCTAAATCCTGAAGTATCCCTTTAAGTATGTTGCACTAATTGTGAGTTAGCAGTGCGTTGACCAAGTCTACGCATCTGTAGTATACTTGCGTAAAGTATGTTTCTGGCGCAAATGTAGGAAGTTTTTACTTTCTATTCACTCTCACAAAGCTTCAGAAGAAGCCGTGGCAGTGTCGCTTTCAATTAATTACTATTACTATTATTAATATCTGCTATTAAACAAACCTCATTGAGAAGCGGAAGCTCTCCATTGTGTTCATGTTTTTACCCGTGTCTGACCTAGATGTACTGAACAGAAGAAATTAACTGGAGAAAATGTACACTTGTGGGTCACCTATTATGTAATAACCAATCTTTGAAGGTGTTTACAAGCCGAAGCAAACTTTTCTAGAAAGTTTTTTTTTTAGAGAGCTGTTTCAAACAAACTCCTTTTTGGCCTGCTTTTGTTCAAAATGTCACACCATTTAATTTTCTAGGATTTCGCTTGAAGTATATTGGGCCTTTTATACTTTTATATCCATCCATCCATCCTCCAAACTGCTTGTCCTACTATATGTAGTGTCACAGGGATGTCGGAGCCTATTTTGTAATGTGGTTGATTATGATTTAACTTTTCTAACTTTAGTTAGTGTGTAATGTTGCTGGTTAAGCATAAACTAAATCTGCAAAGTTACAATGCTCAAAGTTCAAAGCAAAGGGAGATATTTTCTTTTAAAGAAATTGCTTTTTAAGGACTACAACAAACGGCTGGTAGGGACTACACAACATTCCTCCAGGGTTAGTGACATCACCAACCCTAGAATTTACATAAACCCTGCCTCCTGAACAGACAGAATATGCTAATCAATGACTAGAAGATAACTACACATAAGCTACATAAATTCATCAACTAATCATTCAGAAATGTCCTGTTGCTTCTGTTGTCACTTCTTCTTGTCTTGAGTCTCTCCATCATTGTCTGAATCTGGTTTGAACATAAAAGGCTAAAGGTTTTTGAAATGTTCAGTGCATGTGTGTGTGTGGTAAAAGGTCATGAGCTCTTGAAGCTCCGCCCTCTACAGCAGCTCATTTGCATTTAAAGGAACAGACACAAAACAGTGCGTTTTTGCTCACCCTCAAAAAGTGACAACTTTAACATGCTATATAAAAATATCTGTGGGGTATTTTGAGCTAAAACTTCACATACAAACTCTGGGGACATCAAAGACTTATTTTACATCTTGTGAAAAGGGCATTTTACCACCCCTTTAAGCATATTGTGGTTAATGCCACTTCGGTGTTGTGCACCATTCAAACACATGATAATATCAAGACATTACCAAGGCTTTGACAGATTCTGCCGATGTGAAGTGAGAATGCCACAAAAGCGGCGTTTTGGTGAAGGATAAAAGTCGCTTACAGCAACTTATGAGACAGCCCTGGTTTGGACATGCACTCTGGAATGCAAGACTGACAGGCACCAATGTAATGTGGCTATAATCACATTTAGTCTAATGCTGTAGTTCTCATTGTCTCCTATTGACAACACGGAGTGGGGACAATCTCTTTTGCAAACCCCCACTATAAAACAACCTCTCTCTCAGTACATCAGCAGAAAGCTTGGGGTGAAAAATTTCTGCATCTGAATCCACAGTCCATTTGCAAATTATTGGACCTTAATTAACTCTAAGTGTTCTCCAAAAATGCTTTCAGAACAGGGAGAGACTCCTTGTAAACTTGCCATAAAGAAACCCATTTCATTTCCAAATGCTTCTGCTGACCCAGCGAAGAGCGACAAGGGAAAAACGAGGGAAGGCAGAAGGAGAGAGAGAGATAGGAGGAGAGAGAGACGGAAACCTCTTTCCATGGCTGTGCAGTTTTCAGACTCTTCATCATAATCCAGGATAAATCCTGCTGGTGGTTTTGTACTCATCACTCGATCCTCTCGGCCTCTGCTGCCTGCAACCCCCACCATCACCCATCACGACAAACCTTCAATCAAACTCTCTTCTCATCTGCGGCCCCAGAATGCCTCCTTAATGTTGCTATTTCAGAACGAAATCCACCCTTTAGCCTCTCTCTCCCTCAGGGGGGAAGCTCATTGTAAAACAAACCGTCTGTCTGTCACAGACCCTGTGTAGGTGTAAACGCACTCGCACTGCCTCGTCTGCATACATGAATATTTAAATACGGAAATTAGCCCGTTACCTCGGAATGCGGAGAGACGTAAAGATCTGATCCTCTTAGAAAAAGAGAGATCAAATAAGGTTTCTCTCAGAGCGGTTGTGGGATTAAATAGACAAATTTGAAACCTCAGCTGAGGACAATTCCTCCTGTTCTGTAATTGCAGTAAAAGGGAACGCGACACCGCTGTCATTAACGTTAAAAATGACTGTTAGTCAGCAATGATTGCTGTATCCTCAAAAACCTGAAAATAGACATTAGAGGATACTGAAATAGAGAAATCCATTCATGATCCTGCAGATGTGTGCTGTAAATAAGATTGAGGAGTTATAGAACAGCACAGGATATTAGAAGCTTTAACAGAAATTAGCAACCTAGGTCGATTGAAAATGCGTACCTCTACCTGAAAAACTCCGAAAACATACATACATGCAATTCACTGCAGTTTCAAGCTAAAATAAACACAAGTGGCAGTAAAAAACCAACAACTCCTTTTGACACAAATTATGATTAGGGCAGATAATCGATCAATAAAGACCTATTTTCACACAATCGCTTGCACAATACTATGCTATGACCTTAAAACTCATTTAAGTCAAGTCAAGTCAAGTCAAGTATATTTGTATAGCGCTTTTCACAATACAGATTGTATCAAAGCAGCTTCACAGTATTAAATTAAAATAATACAACAAGGTTTGTTTCTAGTGGAATTTATTGATTGATAAAATCAAATTAAATATCCCCAGAATATCCCCAACTGAGCAAGCCAAAGGCAACAGTGGCAAGGAACCGAAAAACTCCATCAAGTGACCTAATGGTGTCCTAAAACTCCATCACGTGACCCAATGGAGAAAAAAAAACCTTGGGAGAACCCAGGCTCAGTCGGGGGCCAGTTCTCCTCTGGCATTTATGAACTAGAGGCCGGATTGTAGTTTGAACTGTAAGATTAAAAATATTATATGAATGCCTGGCTGAAGAGATGCGACTTTAATCTAGTTTTAAACTGGGAGAGCGAGTCTGAGCAACGAACAGTATCAGGAAGGCTATTCCAGAGTTTTGGGGCTAAATGTGAAAATGCTCTCCCTCCTTTGGTGGATCTGGATATCCTAGGTATGACCAAAAGCCTTGAATTTAGTGATCTTAAAGAGCGCGATGGATTATAGGGCGATAGAAGATCCGTTAAATAGACTGGAGCTAAGCCGTTTAGAGCTTTATAAGTCAGTAGCAATACCTTGTAATTAATACGGAACTTTATAGGTAACCAATGCAGTGATGATAAAATCGGTGTTATATGATCATATTTTCTTGATCTACCATTTACCATAATGCACATGATTTGTAACCCAAACAGCAACGTAGATCCGGCCCATATCTGGTACACGTGGAAACCACAATTACCAGATGTGGGCCAGATCTGGGCCAACACTATGTTGCTGTCTGGTAAATTTTGACGCTTGCATCATCATGCAAACTTTCATGGTAGCTCACCTGGTACAGCATTGCATTGCATTCACACGAGTCACGATAAAAGGCCTCAAATGTGAAACAAGCAAGCATGGTTGCTTCAGCAAATGTGTTTGCTTCTCACATTCTATGTTTGCTTTTGTTAACACTATCGATTAGACTTAGGGAAGAGTTTAGTGTATGTGGTAACCTTTTAGAGCCATTCACCGGACATTTCATTTCCGAACTGCGGCAATACATATAATGAAATAACACATTGCCAGTTGCCAGTTTCAAAAACTGAATGCACTTTTAGCTCCACTCACTGGACATTTCACTTTAAAAGTGTTGTGAAACGTGCAAGAAGTAATTTTATTTATAAAATGTTGCCACAGGCACGTATTCCCAGTGAGCCTGATTGGAATATTTTGTATTTGAAATATGGTGTAAATAAAATACTTATTTTAAAATGACTGAAATTGTGAACTATAAATGTAAGCTGTTTTTTTTTCCTGCCATTCCTCAACAAATTATTATTTTTATTAATAAAAAGAAAACATAAGTACAGTATAAGTATAAATGTGTTGTGTTTCATTTGGTTTCATTTCATGGTAATTAGTGTTCCCTAATATTGTAATAGTATTATATTAAAATGACTGGCTCTTAAATCTGATCATAATTTACAACCTAAACTAAACATAATGAAGTCAGTATGAAATCAAAAATGACTATTCTTGTTTTTATGGAAAATTGCAGTATTTGTTATAAATGATTTATCCATGCACATCATTTTATTTTTTAAAAGTTCAAGTCCCCTCATAATCTTTAATCAAAATAGCTTCCCCTCCCTCTGGTGACATCTTTTCTCTGATGTTGTGTTTTTCGGGCGTGAGGGTGGGATAACCTGTCACTCGCATGAAATCACAGCAATAGAAAACCATAACGATCCCACGATCCAATCAATTCCCAATGGACAAAACCAAGTCCCGCCCTACATTTTTTTCTTGTTCGAGAAGCTGTCTCACATATGTCACAATAGGGACGAAAAGACAACTTCTGTTTCATGCTGAATTTAAGGCATCATAGGTTTGAAAAGGTTGGTTTCTTGCTATCTTGTACGCTTGGCTAGTAGCATTGAATATGTCTTTCATGTAGAAAGCCATCTCTAAACGCAGGACAGCAAGCTCAATATGATGGATGTTATTTAGATGATGTAGGTCTGCCCTAGTACACACAAAGTTTAAACACTAAATTTACCATCACAGTGTTGTCATATTTTGTTGATTTGACATGCAATTGAAACCACATTATTTATTCATGTGCAACTCGAAACCTTAGCGCAGCTGTGGACATCATACTGTTGCAGTTAATATACAAGTGATCAATGTCCTGCAGATACAGCTAATCATTGTAAGAGTTAGACAGACGTCCATGAAAACAGAAACTAACTAAACATAACGGTGACACTTATACTCTGAGCAGTTCATGACTCATATTTATGCGTTTCAATGGAAACACGATCAACGGTGAAATGAATCTACAGCAGTCAGGAGTAGTGGTCGGCCGATATACCACCAAGGCCGATATATCGGCCGATATTTGGCTTTTTTAAAATATCGGCATCGGCCGATACGTTTTTCTGATTGGGCGATGTGTTGGAACTTTTATTTTGTTACTTTTTTTATTTACTTTTATTTAGCGGCGACTTTTATTTTGACGGTGCTCCGGACTTTCATTTTGACGGGCGGCGCTGAGAACACCATCGCCAGACTGAACACAAAAGCCACACCACACAAATCCGGCTTTTAATTGGTTTATTTCGTTAGCAAACATGTCACTATAATTGTTAAGTTCATTCCATCGATCAGTTTCTTACTTTTACATTTAAAAGATTCCATGAGGTTAACTTATACCCTACCCTAAAATTTTGGAATAATATTGGCCTATGAAACAATCACATTAAAACTTTTACAGTGCATCCTAAAACCTCCACATAGAGTTCTGTAATGATATTCTTTATTGTTTTTGAAACATCAAGTTTTCTTCAGTTTTCTTCACTGATAATGTGTCTAATAGGAAATTGCTATTAGAATATGCTTCTGTGTGACTGTGTGTGTGTGTGTGTGTGTGTGTGTGTGTGTGTGTGTGTGTGTGTGTGTGTGTGTGTGTGTGTGTGTGTGTGTGTGTTTGTGTGTGTGTGTGAGAGGTCTTTAAGCATGTGTGAAGACGATACTTGTGAGCCGGCTCAATCATAAAGCCATTACCTTGGCCTATACTCACTCTCCCTATCTCTCACAGATTTTTCTTGAAATCAGATTTCCTCTGATGTCATTAGTGTGTAATAGACAGCGTGCCTTTTACCCCCAGCATGCCCCGCAGGGTTGTGTAAATGGACATTTTACCACCTCTATAATCTACTGAGGGCTAGAAATGGGAGAGTTGTAAGCTGGAGCGCATTATGTTCTGGAGGGCATTACTGTACAGCAGGTATTTATCACACATTAAGTTCTGTTTAATGCATGACACAGTAGGGATATTGATAGTAACAGATATAGTAACAAAATAACTAACAAAAGTATCCAGAAAAAAAGTATATATGAAATATATACACTGAAAAAAAATGATTCGTTGAATTCAATAAAAAAATGTATCGTAAGTGGTTGCACACAATTGATTTTAACTACATTTAAACAAATGCATTAAGTTGAACTTAATCAATTTTAGTTCAACGTAATGCATTTGTTTAAATGTAGCTAAAATCAATTGTGTGCAACCACTTACGATAAAAAAGTTGATTAAATTCAACGAATCATTTTTTTCAGTGTACTATATTGCCAAATTGTTTGGGATGTCTGCCTTTACATGCACATGAACTTTAATGACATCCCATTCCTGATCCGTAGGGTTTAATATGGAGTTGGTCCACCCTTTGCAGCCATAACAGCTTCAACTCTTCTGGGAAGGCTTTCCACGAGGTTTAGGAGTGATCCCAAAGGTGTTCTATCGGGTTGAGGTCAGGACTCTGTGCAGGCCAGTCAAGTTCCTCCACACCAAACTCGCTTATCCATGTCTTTATGGACCTTGTTTTGTGCACTGTTGCGCAGTCATGTTGGATCAGGAATGGGCCATCCCCAAACTGTTCCCACAAAGTTGGACACATTGTCACAATGTCTTGGTATGCTGAAGCATTAAGAGTTGCTTTCACTGGAACTAAGGGGCCAAGCCCAACCCCTGAAAAACAACCCCACACACTAATCCCCCCTCCACCAAACTTTACACTTGGCACAACGCAGTCAGGCAAGTGCCGTTCTCCTGGCAACCTACCACTTCGTGGCTGAGTTGCTGTTGTTCCCAATTGCTTCCACTTTGTTATAATACCACTAACAGTTGACCATGGAATATTTAGTAGTGAGGAAATTTCACGACTGGACTTATTGCACAGGTGGCAACCTATCACGGTATCACACTTGAATTCACTGAGCTCCTGAGAGCGACCCATTCTTTCACAAATGTTTGCAGACGCAGTCTGCATGCCTAGGTGCTTGATTTTATACAACTGTGGCCATGGAAATGATTGGAACACCTGAATTCAGTGATTTGGAGGGGTGTCCCAATACTTTTGGCAATATAGTGTACATTTCAGTGTCACATGATCCTTCAGAAATCATTCTAATTTGTGGATTGATGCTCAAGAAAGTATTATATGTTAAAAACACAATATTGCACTTCTTAATAATTCAGTGGAAACCGTGATACAATTTTCCCAGAATTATTTGATGAATAGAATGTTCAAAAGAACAGCATTCGTTTAAAAATAGAAATCTTTAACATAAACTTTAGAATGGTATGATATTAAATAATATATTTATATTTAAATGTACATTTTTAAGATGTAAAATTAAAACCATGCATCTACGTATATGCTTGTGATGACGAACATGGATGAAGACGTCATCAGAGTGTTGGAGTTTCATAAGTTTATTATTTGTTGCATATTGATGGTGTATATGTGTTTATGGACAATACCAACATCACTTGTTCAATTTGTTAAATGTTATGTGAGTTACTCTAGCACATGTCTGATACAGGTGGGTTCTGTAGCCGGAACATTCCATTTTCCAAAATAGAGAGACATATGAGTGTCAAATGATGTGTATGATGTGTTAAATGTTTTATTTTGTATTTGTATGTAGGGATTGTTTCTATTATGATGATTATTTGAGTAGGAAATTAGTTGTTTTTGAATATGTATAGTATTTAGTTGACAATGTTATGTGTAATTCCTTGATGGGTGTAACAGGAAAATGTTCCATCCTGAGACAATGGTTCGTCCCATTAATGTTTGGTGCTAAACTTGTCTATTTAAGCCATTGTTTGGAATGTCTGGGAGGGATGTTGAATTCTGTATACTGTGCAAGCTTTTTAATATGTTTGTCTGAGGTGAGATACGAATGCCGATTATGCCGGTTATGCCACTAGACATTGTTTAGTGCTAGACTACCAGGTTTTGCTGCTCACAGCTTTTTTTGTGTGTATAAGTATAAGTTGCATAAAATCTTCTTTTTTTTTTTTTTTTTTTTTACTTTATGTAGACTGCACCTTTTTGAAATGCAGCATGTAAATATATCACATAAGGCATTTGGGAAACTAACTACTCCATTGTACTGAGCCTTCCTAACTCATCGCAGGCCTCTCGACAACACACTACAATGCTTAATTTGAAATTACAGCAATAACATTATCATGACAGAATTACAGTTATTAAAACAGTCTGCTATAAGTACCAAAACTGTAGTTGCAATGAATTCTCACAGTTTGGTTTGCGAAATCACACATTGATAATAATGTATCAGGCTCCATCTTCTGCTCCCACTCATGTGGCCTGTCATTTTTTTTTTCTCCTCAAAGTGAGAAAGACTCAGTGGTGGTTCGGTGAATGGGACTTTCACTAAGTGTTAAGCTGCCACAGCTGACCTTATTAGCGATTGTCGCCGTCTACTCTCCAGCTCCTGTGAGCCTATAGCTGGGCTCACCGGCTAATGATTTACTATCGTTTCTCAACACAAGCGGCAATTACTGCAGTGGAATTATGGTGCTATTGATTGTGAAGACGGCCGGCTTTTACTGGAAGCAGCAAGACTAGCACTCAACCAAAGGAAGACTCCTCCTTCATTAGCTCTGCTCTTCTCTCTTTCCCTCTTTTTCTCTCAACGTTTTTTTTTTTTCATATGCTTTTATTCTGTTAGTCCTCTTATAAGTCGCCTCTAGCTTTATTTAGCACTCTGAAAGCCTTCAGAAGCTTATCTGAAGCTGTAATAGTGTGTGAGGTTGTTCCGAGTGTGAGGTAGCTATTGACAGATATTGATTAATGAAGAATTGCTGTGGGGTTTCACAGTTTTAGTATCTATCAGTGTTGTTTGAATGGACTCAGCAATCTAAATGGCTGACCAAGTGGGGCTTTATTTTCTTACACCCAGGCCAGAATGTATTTACGTATTTCAGTTACAGACTTGAGCTGAATACACAAAGAAAATCAGTGCTATAAATGGTGTGTGGCAGCCACACATCCTTAAGGAATGTTGTCAGGATATATATGGGTCCTGGTGTGGCCACATCAGTGTATTGGCTATATTTGTGCTTTGTATATTTGTGCCTGCATGAAAAGTGATATATTCTGTTATAATACAACCATATAGACATGTACGTACATCCATAAATATTGTTAGAGTTTGCTAGGGCATCACTATTATAGGCTTACACTATTGTTCATACGTAGCCTAGATGGTTTTGGGATTTGAACAAACCATAAGTACTGTCGGGAAATTTATGTTTGTGCTACAGAAATAAATTATACCTTAAATCATGTGGCTAGCGGCCAGACTTATAATTAATATAACAAATGTGAAATAGGTTAATAAAAAAAAAATCCTATACATTTACATTGCAGGAGGAACTCGAGCCTTATCTAAAGGCCAGAACATCATTATTATAAGGCAAGACACTGGTGAATAGGATACAAATTTGACATGATAGATACCACCATGCTTCTCCAGCCGATTAATCACAATACATTAAGACTATAGTTCTGCATTACAAGTTTTCTGAAATGTTATGTTTAAATATGCAAATGAGTCATTATCTATAATCACACATGCATACTTCCGGAAACAGAAATCTGAACATTGGATAAATCCAGGTTTAACATTTTTTGTTTCATTTTGTTGACATATTAGAGTTGTGTGGTTACCAGTATTTTTATATACTTGTATTAATAGTAAAAATCGATGAACAATGTTCTGTGAAGAAACAGAATGTGGATTGATCTACAAATTACCGAAACATACAATAAAAACGTCAACATACTAAAGTAACTGATAATTCAAGGGTGCAAACATGCGAAAATATCGAAATATAGACCTACCAAATAAATAAATAAATGCATGGTGACAAAAATAAAAATAAACAACACATGTGCCAAAATGTAATAACATTTTAAGAAGAACACTATACAAACGTATATCATTTGAAACTGTTACAGCAGCGGGGGAGATGCGTGGGCATTAATTTGCATTATTTTAAAGTTATTTATAGTTTTAAAGTAGATTGCCTCATATACAGATGTGAAACGCAAAAATGGACGCCCACAACATTTCATAGGCTACTCGGCTTAAACAGCTCGCATTTTTACATCAGATTTAGTTCACAAAAAACTGACATGACCTATGTGATTTTCTTTTACAATAATTAATACTGAAATTGGGAATAAAGTAACTTACTTTTCGCGCCAATAGTCGCGTGCAAACTCAAACGAGGATCTCACGAGACACGACTCACAATACAGATGAACAATACAGTGAATCGGATCATTGAATGATTGAGTAATGTTGAGAACAGCTGTAGTCAGTCCGATTCGTGAATGAATCATTCAGTTTGATTTGCAAACCAATTCAACATGTTCATTGAAAAGAATCATCTCATTCATGAATTTGGTTGTCCATTTCTTCAGTTCCAAATAAGAAGAACGATATGTTTTTATGAAATGTAGTAGAGTAAAAAGTACGATATTGTGCCTTTGAATTTAGTGAATTAAAAGTAATTAAAAGATTTTCAAAATAAAAATATTCTGATAAAGTATATAAAAAGTAATAAAAAATGTATAGGGGAGGCTACAATGGGGTTAAAGGCAGACCTTTTCACTACTCCCCTAGTGTATGCTTGAAGAAAAATAAATACATATATATATATATATATGTTTGTATTGAACATTTATGGAGCAGCAGATTTTGTGTGAAAATAAATCATAAGAGTTTTTTTTTTTTTTTATGTATACTTCGACGCTCCAGACACGTCGACACATCCGCCATCTTGGAACGGTTAACATGACCTGCCCATCACTCACACTCACAAATCAATGAATTTTCATTGAAAATATCACAGCATTGTACAGCCAATGGCTGTACAAACCAATGAGCTATACATTTCAGATGAAATGGGATAACCTTTCAGAGATGAGAATGTGGTGTGTATATATATGCAATATCCATATGCAGAATTATCACATTAATGTTAAATGAAATGCTGTTAATGCTAATCTGCTAATGTCTATTGTAGATATAGATATTATATGTGAATAACTAGGTTGCAGATGCACAGTCAACTTGCTCTCGAGTGGTCATGGACTGGCCTACTCGTGTATATATGAAAAAAACAAACAAAAAAAAAACATTCAAAATATCTTATAAATTGTATGGCACATGGTAACTAGCCACAACATCATAGCATCGTGGCGCAGTTTTGAACTGTGAAAAATGAGAAGCTCTAAACTAGTAGTTTACGTTACGGTTTCCCCAATAAAGGGTAACTGGATGAGGGGATCCCAGTTCACTAAAAACGTCAGATGATTGGACCTGATTAGCTGCTCCCGCATGATATTGTATAATGCAAAGCAGTGGGGGGAAATAGCAATTATCTCATCAGTCACGATGATTCTCTCTTTCTCTCCCTACATTTTTCTTTTCAAATCGTTTACCCTCTAGCTTGCCCCTGTCTCTGTCTCTTCAATCTTTTATGTCTTATATGACTCTTTCTGTCTCATTCCTGACTCATCTCTTTGGCTACATTCACGCTGTTAATATTTGGGACCATCAAATAGTTTATTTTTCTCTGTCAACGGCAATAGTTCTACATGCTGTTCTACGTGTGAGTGGATCGGAATAATGTGTGAATTTCTTGCAGTGGATATATATATATATATACTGTATATATGTATATATGTATATATATATATATAATTTTGAAAAAAAATAATAATAATTTTGAAAAAAAAATGTATTATTTTTATATGATTGAAAACATTTGTGGAATTATAGGAATCAACAGTTTATGTGATAAAACATGTTTTCTATGTTTTTACATAAAACATTATGTAAAAAATGTGATCTAAATCAAGATTTGTTTCTTTGTGCATGATCAGTTGTTTCCCATGATTGTGATTCCTGTCTAAATACACTTATACTGTCTAAATACACTTATATATACATATTACATAAATTAGTATTTGAAATAATAATTTTGAAACAGTAACATTTAATGTAGTTATAAGTATGGTTATAACTGCAAATATTAATTTTGAAAAAGTAACTGATATTTTCTTGAAATTATTTTAGTAAATTTAACAAGTACAATTTTACTTTAGTCATTATGTGAAAAAAGTAATCCCTCCATAAATGAACACTGCTGACAACGTTTTTCATCTGTTTTTTTCGTCTCCTGCCACTCTCTCTCTCTCTCTCTCTCTCTCTCTCTCTCTCTCTCTCCTGCATTACTCCATTATCGTCCTCATGCACCCTCTCCCCTGAAACTTCAATAGATGCATTTCCGCCCTCAGTAATGCAGTAATGCACTGATTTACCTCGTGAGCGCCGTGGGTGTGGCGGCTGGTCTATAGGAGTGGCGTTAGCTGAGACCTCATTACCCCTCCCTCCCCCTTCCTGAAAATGCACTCTCTCTAGCTGTAATTGCATTGGGGAGATAAGAGGCTTGGTTTGGGACAGGATGCTGTGTGTGTATGTAAGCGCTGGGGCTGGTCCGACCTGGCCTCTTAGCTCTAAATCAATGAGCCCATCTAGACCTAATGCAGAGCTGGACAACTCCTCCGGAAGCATTAGCCTTATTATTGCTGGCTTGGCAGGAACAACCCATGCGTTCATTTCACACACACACACACACACACACACACACACACACACACACACACACACACACACACACACACACACACACACACACACACACACACACACACGCACACGCACACGCAGTTGTATACTCTTGAACTATTATTTAAGGTGGCAAAAGGACATTCAGATGCAAAATGGCGGAGCCACACATGTACTGTACAGAAATGTATCTAGAGATATACTCACCTGCACGTAAACATTAACTGTCAGTACTGGGTACCTGGAGGTGAGTAGCCCACTCAGCAGTTCGGTCTGTTATGTTCCATGGGGTCAGCACAGTCAGTGGACAGAAAACTGAAAATATTCAGTCTCAGTGCTGTTTCTGTAGCTGTATTACTGAAACTCTATTTTAGAGCAGCTGCCAGGGTTTATCTGCCTAAACAGCACAGGCAGAGCCAAGACCTCTTAATTTAAATTACAAAAAGAAGACGACGACGGACGCTGGTTTATTTGCCAAGGTAGTTTAGAGGAATGCGCTCATTGGCTGTGACATGCACATGAATCCCAAATGATGATCCAAATGCAAGTTTCAAATATTAAATATTAAAATCTATTAATTTAAGTCATTAAAAATATTATTAGAGACTTTTATAAATTGAGTTTTATTATTAATACTGTAGGGATATCATAGAGACATCACAGAGGCTCAGGGTTGGGCTCTATCTACTTAGATCAGAAAGCAAACACCTATAACAACCAACATTACAAAAACACAAACATTAGGATAGTGTATAAAGTATCATTTTTATATGACAATGTCCAATAGCGATACCAGCAGATAATTTAAAGGGTACCTATTATGCCCCTTTTCACAAGATGTAATATAAGTCTCTGATGTCCCCAGAATGTGTCTGTGAAGTTTCAGCTCAAAATACCCCCCCATAAAATTTATTATAGCTTGTCAAATTTGTCCCTATTTGGGTGAGCTAAAACATGCCATTTTTTTGTGTGTGTGTGTCCCTTTAAAAACAAATGAGCTGCTGCTCCTGGCCCCTTTTCTGGAAGAGGACTTTAGCTTATTCACTGTATCCCCCAGAGTTAGATAAGTCCATACTTACCCTTTTCATCTCCGTGTGTGCCGTAACTCTGTCTGACGCACACACCGCTAGCCTAGCTTAGCACAAATACTGGAGGTAAACGGCTCCAGCTAGCATACTGCTCCCAATAAGTGACACAATAACACCAACATTTTCCTATTTACATGTTGTGATTTGTATAGTCACAGCGTGTACAAATAACAAGGTCACATGAGACACAGCCATCTTCTAACCGTATACATACTGGGAACTATATTCTCAGAAGGCGAATCACTGCTACTTGAGCGGAGTGATTTGCTCGCAGCACCTGAGAAGCCCTGTGGTGAGGAGCAGAGAGTTCACTCAGAGTTGGAGTTAAATCACTCCGCAGAAGTAGCAGTGCTTCGCCTTCTGAGAATATAGTTCCCAGTATGTATACGGTTCAGACTATACAAATATGTATAGTCCAGTATGCTAGCTGGAGCCCATGTGATAGGTAGGTTTAGGGGCGGGGTCAGGTGTAGGTCATTCGTATGAATTCATACAAATTGGGCAACTCGTACAATATGTACGAATTGCCGTGAGATCTTACTGGCTTTATGAGCATGGCTTTAAGAATTATTGGCTGGTGTTCAAACCTCATAAAACTTATAAAAAATAAAACCTCATACATTTTTTTGAATATGGACCTATTTCTTGGTTGGTTTCTCTGGTTCATGCCAAAAAAAAGGAACTGGCCAAAATATATATTTTCATTATATGCTAAATAGAAGTTGTATGTACAAAATGTATAACAAGGAGCAAGAAAATATATTTAGGATCTTAAAATACATTTTGGGTAAATGCAAAATGGCCTCGGAATGAATATATGAGAAAATAAGTAGGGGTGAATTCAGGTTGATTGGGACACTTTTACCCAGTCATCTCAATGGCAAAAAGTGACCCAATCAACCTGAATTCACCCCTAACTAAAACGCATTAAAAATATATTTCTATAAATATAATTTAAAGCATATTGGCAATATATTTTTTGGCCTTTTTACTACTTTTACCTTTTAACTACTTATAATTATCTTTAATTTACAGTGTAAATAAGGTATTTGTTATTTATACTTGGTGCTATTTATACTTCTCCCATGATCGCAACTGTAAATTGACCTCAATAGGTCAAACAGGTGGCAATGGATGTTACAAAGTGAACAACCTACCCTCAGATATCCCGAATTTTGGGCTTGTACAAATCAGAATGAAATTGAAATGACTTTAGGTGAGCCGGTATGTTGCAAGCAGTTCAGTTAAATTAAAGTTGAATGTCTGGGCTTGTGATAGCCAAACAACAGCTAGTAATACCTACGAGAAATACGCTAATAATAATAAATAAATAAACAGTTTTAACATTTTTTCCTCAGTAATGTTTTCAGAGAAAGTTCTAAAAGCCAGCTGAAATGTTGTAATCCCTCTATGTCACACTGAGTGATGTTTTAATGCAGCAGGGATGCAGTGAGTGAGTGTTGGGCTGTCTGGCTTCGGCAGGTCCTGGTCACCATGGCGACGGTAGTGCTGTTGTCTCACCTGAGTGGTTTCAGGCAGTCAGCAGTCGTGCAGTATTTCAGAAGATGCATTTGTGAGTGCCGTATTGCACGCTGCCCAATCCGAGGGTTATGGTCAGCAGCTGCTGGAATCACATACACACACTCTATACACGCTCACATCAGCTGTCATGTTTTATAGATTTTTATCTCTTTTTGCTTGGCACTCAGACCTTATTATTCCACGGGTGTATTTTTAGCACATTTCTAGCTAGTCCAGGGGCTGACAGCAAGCATGAGCGAAAGCGAGAATGCAGAAGAGAAACGGTAGATTGATTCCTCCCCTGTCTGTTGCTCCAGCTGTGGCCTGCTGAGTGTCATGAGCTGTACAGGAAGTAGTGGCACAGACGGAGAGAGATGGCTGAGCCCCGGGGTCTGATCACCCATTCTTTCCAAAACTTTTTTATTCTCGCTCTCTCTTGTACCCTGCAGTGGAGGTTTCCAACCAACACGCTAATTATCTCTTTTATTTTCATGATATATTGGAGCAACTGACATACTGAACCAATGTGGTTCAGTGTCTGGTAAAGTACGGTCACATTTACCATTGATTAGCAAAAATTTGCCCGGCGAAATTCAGTAATTTCTGTAAATTAATTCAGATTTTGCTGCAAAATTTCACTAATGTGATCACACCTTAAAGTCACTTTCAAACAAAGCAGTTTTGTTGGTCAACACGGTGAAATCGAGTGACCGACTTGATCCAATTGTGAAATCTGCACAGGAAAATCTTTCGCCCTCTCACGAAATTCCCAATCGTGTGGATTCCTGCGAAATGTGTGTGTGGAGAATTATTTCGCCTTCTCGCAGAATTCCCAATCGCATGGATTCCTGTTGAAATGACTGGATTTCACCCTTATTAAAAAATGTGTCGAACAATGATGAAGAGAGACTTTTCGTTCCATTGACTTCCATTTATACGAATGCATGAGCTCATGCAAATTTGTATGTGTTCCTGAGTTCAAGTTTTGTAAACTCTGCCCTGCAAATTCATATCATATGAATATTACATTTACATGTAACCATTTAACAGACTCTTTTATCCAAAGCGACTTACAAATTAGGGGAAAATTGAAGCAATTAAACCAACAATATATGTGCTGTGACTAGTCCTAGTTAGTATAACACAGTACACATAGCAAGTTTTTGTTTTGTTTTGGTAGAAGACCAAAGATGCGTCTTTAGCCGTTTCTTGAAAATTCTGCTTGGGTTAAGTTAGGCAGGCCATACAACCCAGCAAGCACAGGTCCGTGAACGTGATTTTGTGCCTCTTTGGGATGGCACTGCAAGGCACCGTTCACTTGCAGAAGACAAGCATCTGGAGGGCACATATATCTTAAGTTGTGAGTTTAGCTATAGGGATGTGGTGCAAGTGGTTGTTCTATAGGAAAACACCAGTGCCTTGAATTTGATGTGAGCAGCTAATGGCAACCATTGCAAATTGATGAAGAGAGGTGCAACATGAGCTCTCCCTGCCACATTCTGGATCAGTTGCAGATGTTTGACAGTACACTCTGGAAGGCCTGCCAAGAGAGCATTACAATAGTCCAGCCTGGATAGAACAAAAGCTTGGTAAAAGAGTTGTGTAGCATTCTCCGATAGGAAGGGCCTCTTTTTCCTAATGTTGTGTAAGGTTTTTCCTAAATGAGTGAAGTTTAATTGATCATCAATCACAGCTTCAAGCTGTCCTGTAAGGAGTTACGGTTGATGAGCCTAGCTGAATAGAGAAGTTGTGATAAAGTGTTGGGTTGGCCAAAACCATAAGCAGTTCTGTCTCGGAAAGGTTGAGTTGAAGGTGATGGTCCTCATCTGGAAAGAAATGTCTGTCAGACAGGCTGAGATGCGAGCAGCTACCGTCAGATCATCCAGCTAGAATGAGAGGTAGAGTTGTGTGTCATCAGCATAGCAGTGATAGGAAAAGCCATGTTTCTAAATGGCAGATCCTAGTGATGACATGTAGATGGAGAAGAGATGTGGTCCCAGCACTGAGCCCTGAGGCACCCCAGTAGCTAGATGTTGCAACTTAGACACCTCACCCCTCCAAGACACCCTGAAGGACCTACCAGAGAGGTAAGACTGGAACCACTGGAGTGTGTTTCCAGAGATGCCCTTTGTCATGAGGATCTTGTGGTTAAATGTGTCAAAAGCAGCAGACAGATCCAGCAAGATAAGTACTGATAACTAGGAAGCCGCTCTTGCTAGTCTCAGAGCTTCAATAACCAAAAGCAGGGCAGTTTTGGTTGAGTGGCCACTTTTGTAGCCAGACTTTGCTACTTCTGGTTGCTGTCCAGGAGGTCCAGGACTTGGTTGAACATGACTCGCTCAATTGTTATTGCAATGAATGGAAGAAGGGATACCAGTCTGTAGTTTTCTAAAACTGCTGGGTTTAGAGTGGGTTTCTTAAGCAGTGGGGTTGTCCAAGCCTGCTTAAATGCTGTGGGAAAGGTACCATTGTGAAGAGATGTGTTGATGATGTGAGTGAGTGTGAGTACAACTGAAGAAGAAATGGCTTAAAGGAGATGAGTGAGGATAGGAACACGCGAACAGGTAGTAGGGTGAGTGAAAAGGATGAGTTTGGATCGGAGAGAAGGAGGGGCGAGTGTTTGTATTTTCTATTAAGATGTGTTTGTTGGTTTGTGGTGTGGAGAATTGGCAGCTGATGGTTGTTTTATTTATGAAGAATGTGGCAAAGTTGTCATTAGTTACAGTTGATGAAGGAAGAGGACAAAGGTGGGAGGAAAAAGTTTAATATCTGTTAACACTATGTTGATGCTCCTCAACAGACATTCTACTGACTATAAGTAACTTTGCAACCACATTTCAACTTATTCTAATCCTAACCCTACCAGTCTACTAATACTCCACTAACACTAATGAGAGTTAGTAAACATGTAGGTGCAACGTTACTTAATTATAATCAACAGATTGTGTTAATGGGAGCACCAAAATAAAGTGAAACTGAAGAAACTGACTACGCAGAGGGGGACATCATAGTAGGACTGCATTAGGTTCTAGTGTCTGTAGACATTTAAAGTGCTCAAAATAGTGTAAACGCACCTCTTACAGTTTTATTTTCTTTAATTAGCCTAGTTCTCATTTAACTGCCAGAGAGAAACATTTAATCTTAATGGTTTTGTGTAATTGTAATGACCTGTCATCTTACCAACATTTTCCATGTTGCTATTTTGTTTGAAAATCAAATTAAGATGAACAAATTGCTCTGTGGTTATGCGAACATTCCAAAGCACAATTTTTTTTTAGCACGATAACCTCATTTACTGATGATGAGACCAGCAGCTTTTACGAGACTCCTTCCATGTTACTCGCATCTGCTGTGTTTGAAGAGACTTTTAGGAAGAATATTAGGATATTTATTGCCTGTAATTTGCCTCAGTCACGCTGTGGAGAGGTGACAGGCAGAAATGAGAACACGGACCCTACTTGGCGTTCGTTAATTTATTAATCAGAATGAAAAATCCCCAGCTGCATAAGACACATCATAGTCAGAGAGACTACTCATGTTAGTGGACTATTATAGTTGCTATCCATATATTTTTGGTTTTTAAAATCCCTCCAGTGATTCCACATTCTGTCATTTCCTGTCTGTGATGCCTAATAATTGGCTCCTTGTGGACCACAGGAAGCAATCACTGAGGCATTAACTAATGAGGGTCTAAATAAATGAATAGACATATGAACACCGAGCAAACAGACTCTCCCCGTTCCTCCTGAGGTTTACAGACATTTTATCCTTCTCTCTGTCTCTCTTTTTAAAGAAAATGTTATTGTGATGTTTTACAGCTGGGTTTTGAGCAGAGGATTCAAATTAACGCCATTTTTGTCTTTTTTTTTTTCTCACTAGGCACCATGTTGGCTCTGTTGTGAGTTCACTGCCTTATTTGTACAAAAAAGATGCGATTAATGTTAGATTATGTGAGATATACATGAATTCAGACTGGGAGGTCAATGACATTGACCATGTTTGTCATGTTGTCATGTTTTATGCGGACATTCAAAATACATAATGGTTTTTATACTGCACAAACTGTATGTTCTATCCCCTAACCCTATACCCATCACAGAAAAGCATTTTTAGATTTTCAAAAAACATCACTTTGTATGATCTATAAGCCGTTTTCCTCATGGGAACCAAAAAATGTCCCCATCAGGACAAGGATTGTCATCTTTGAGGGAACATTTTGTTCCCATAACATAAGGGTATACCTAAAATTTCTAAAACGAGTTTTTCAAGGACAATTTAAACTGCATCTCAGAGATCTGTCAACTAAGTAACATTTTATCTGCAATTTATTGTTATATACCAAAAACTTAAATAATTATCATTAACAGCCAGGATTTTAAAGGGATACTCCACTTTTTTTGGAAATAGGCTCATTTTACAACTCCCCCAGAGTTAAACAGTTGAGTTTTACCGTTTTCGAATCCATTCAGCCGATCTCCGGGTCCGGGGGTCCCACTTTTAGCATAGCTTAGCATAATGAATTGAACCGGACAAGACCATTAGCATCTCTCTCCTATTTTTCCTATTTAAAACTTGAGAGTATAGTTCCTAGCCATATCAGCCTAGAAAATCGCAACTTTTCATTTTCCGTCGGTCTTAGTACACGATGTAACTACAGAAGAGTCAAGTTTTAAATAGGAAAAATATCGAAACTCTGTTCATTTTTTTGAGAGAGATGCTAATGGTCTTGTCCGGTTCAATTCATTATGCTAAGCTATGCTAAAAGTGGTACCGCCAGACCCGGAGATCGGCTGAATGGATTCGAAAACGGTAAAACTCAACTGTTTAACTCTGGGGGAGTTGTAAAATGAGCCTATTTCCACAAAAAGTGGAGTATCCCTTTAATACTGTGTGCATTCTTACTTGATGTTGATGATTGGATAGGTGAAGGCAGATCTGAATGCAAAATCGACAGTAAGAAATGGACGGGGTTTAAGCAGGCTAAACGATTCGAGAAACCCGGCATCAGGGATTGAGCTAAGACATTCTGATTAAAAATTATGCAGTCAAATAAAAAAATTAAAAAATTAAACGGATGAATCGTTCACAAAAAGATCGAGAACATGCATTTATAGAAAACAGACTGAATATGCATTTCATACCAACTTTACAAACAACAATTGATGAATTGGCCATGTCACAGTCTAGATCTCAATCTAACTACTATTATAAATACAAATGTATAGCTTACAATAAGTCATACCTAGTGGAAGTGGTGTCATCATGTGAATTTGTGCATCATGGCGCTGTAACACTATTGCAGTTCTGTGTGTGTGGTGCCTATGCAGAGAGAGAGAGAGAATGAAATAGAGAGACAGCCGAGAGATGGTGAGAAATCGGCGTGAGAGAAGGGGGAATTTAATAAATTAGATCTAATATAGGCGCCGGGCTGGTCTCCTAGCAACCCACCAGAGCCCTGTCTGCCGAGGGCTGTGTGAAGACCTCCTCCGGCCGTATGCTGAGACGACCCATAGTGCACTGCATCTCCTCCCTCTCTGTTGCTCTCGTATACCTCAAGACAGCAAAACACACTCCCACAGATTAACCTCATATATGTGTGTGACTCAGAGAGATCGTAATGAACTCGCAAGGTTGAGAAATTTGTGGCGTCTGTGTGGGGTATGACACATCTCAGGTGTTCTTAAAAGTAAACTAAACAGCTTACCGCATTGGGTAAATACCACGCAATCTGGTGCATGAACAATATGAAAATGCTTTCCCATACACAAAAGAAATATATTTTCTGGATATGTTTTGGAATATATGCAAATATTTGAAATTGGCCCAATAAATATATTTCATACTTATATTTCATATATTTTTGTTATATTTCAGAATATATTTCAATGTATTTGGAATATATGCCACATATATTTTTGACACTTTTGGGGACCCGTACAGAAAAAAATACATTGAAATATATTCTGAAATATAACAAAAATATATGAAATATAAGTATGAAATATATTTATTGGGCCAATTTCAAATATGTGCATATTATTCCAAAACATATCCAGAAAATATATTTCAAATATAATTATTTTGTGTATGGGTTAACACATTTACAAGAGAGGTGCACCATACATGGTGTTTTTTCAATAATAATAAAAAAGTGCACTCATAAGGTATATATACACTTACGTTTCACGAGTTCACATCTACATATAATTATTACGGTAAAGGTTATGCGTATTTGGCGTGCTGTCCGGGTGGAGGGCTCCGAGCTCGGAATTTCTGCCCGAACCCAGAGTACTCCAGAGTTGGTAAGAGTAGATGGAACTAGAAGTGAGGAGATGGAACTAAAAGTGAGGAGATGGGGTGGAGGTGGGATGCTGATAAACTGTCAAGGAACAGAGGTGGGTTCTGCTGTTATTTATCTTGTCCTGAGTTGATTACTGATTGATCTCCACTTGTGCTAATTGGGTTAATTATCTGCACCTGCTCCTCCCGAACCTTGTTAATAAAACATCATTATGAGAGAACATTGGTGACACTTAATATTCTGTAATATTATTGATTTGCCTGCACTGACACTATTGGATTAGAACTGAACTGAGCTGGATGATGACGTCACTGTTTTCTCCAGAGCTTCTTTATAGACGAATGAAACTCTTTTCATAAGTAATGCTCTTTTACACAGTTATTGAACCAAACTGAATCAACACTGAACTGATTTCACCTGAATAATGACTGTTTACAGCAGAATTGAAATCTGTTTGCATCACTGAATAAGTATTTTCATGTTTATCTCTGTAAAGCTGCTTTAAAACAATCTGTATTGTATAAAGCACTAGCCTATATAAATAAAGGTGACTTGACATCGTCTTAAAGCGTTACTTCACCCAAAAATTAAAATTCAGTTATCATTTATTCACCATCATGTTGTTCCAAACCTGTTATTTTCTTCTTCTTCTGTGGAACCCACAAAATAAAGATATTTTGAAGAATATTTCAACTCTTCCACTGTAGAAAAATTAAACCAGAAATGGCCGCTGCCAATGACGTCATTTGGAGCCCGAGTGTGCGCAGTAGTGATCCTGAGGTGGAGCCGCGGTATCAAGATCGGGGCGATCAAAATGTTTCGGCTTTACTTTTCAGGTGTGCGGCACACTTGATTCAACTATTTTTGTCCATACAGTGTAAGGTCAACGGGGTCTAAAACACCACTGGAAGCCACTAGCCGCGTTTCCACTGTCGGGCCAGGGCCGGGCCGTGCTAGTGCGTGCCAGGGCCAGTCGCGTTTCCACTGTCACTTCCGGGGCTTGATCGGGGCTTGATCGGGGCCAACGGCCAGGATTTCTGGCCCGTCGAATACCTTGGGCCAAAGCGGGCCAGCTCGGGCTAAGGGGTGGTTACCAACAGAGGAAGAGTTTACCGTTGGGAGACGGCAGCGCCGGATGATTCTGTCAGATTAAAGACTTAAAAATAAAATAATTTAAATCGCGTTCATGTTTGAATGCCTTCTGTTTGTGATGCAAAAGACTATGCGCGCTAGCCGTTACCATAGTAAACATAGTAAACGCTTGAAGATACGCATAGTAAAAAATCAGACCAATCTTAAAGGCTATCACAGTCATGTTTTTATTTTATCTGTCATAGCCTACGTCTCGTCTCTTTAAACCGGACTATCTAAAAATAAAGTAACTTTTTTTTTCGGGAGCTTCCTCTGTTTCTCTGACTGAAAATATCTGTATGGGAGTCGAGAGAGTGCTAAAGCTCCTCAGGTCGTATGGCATATATTTGTAGAAATGATCATTTTTTCTAAATGTGATGTAAATATGTCCTGTAACTAAGTTACCAGATAAAGAAACAGACGCGACTGAAAAAGTAAGTGTGTCCTCTTTCTTTTGTGAAATAGACCTAACGGTAATTTATTTCTGAGTGACTAATGTGCAATTTTTACATAAATTAATTCATTATGATCAATGTATCACTTTTTATTGTAAACCTGTGGTAAAACATCGATGCGTGGGTTTTAAATATTCAAGAAGCTGCTAAACAAACAAACAAACAAACAAACAAAAAAAAAAGCTAGCAAACGGCCGCTTTTATCGTGTTTGTTTTCAACGCTGTTTCCAGTGATTTCTGATTAGTTTTCTTATAAAACTTCCATTTGTTGGTGACATGATGGGTTAGTGTGACGTTGTCCCAGAGAGGCGTGTTACGGGCGTGTTTTAGTGAAGCGCTGTGGAGCTTCTGGCCCGACAGTGGAAACGCATGCCCGGTGCTATTGGCCCGAGGCTATTTAAAGCCCTGGCCCGGGCCTGGCCCGACAGTGGAAATGCGGCTACTGACTTTAATTGTATGGTCAAAAAACACAAATATCTTTTAAAAATGCCTCTTTTACCTCTTTAAGTATACACTTCAGTCTTCCAAAGACAATAGATTTTGAATGGGCTCTCTTTTTCCCCCTTGAAAATTACCTCAGATTTTAAGTTGTCAGTTACGTAAAACTGAATTAAATTTGTCTGGGTAAAATTCCTTACACTCTTAAAAATAAAGGTTCTTAAAAGGGGGTTTTCCACAGTGATGCCATGGAAGAACCATTTTTGGATTCCCAAAGAACCATTTCAGTGAAACTTTTTTTTTTCTTATTGGGAAGGGCAGTTTAATAGTCTAAAGAACCTTGTTCCACTATAAAGAACCTTCTGTGCAATGGAAAGGAACCATAAATGAACCATAAATGGCAAAATGAACCTGTATTTAGAAGAGTAGGAGAAATATAAATAAATACAAATGAATATTGATGTGCAGTTCAGCTATGAAATTAATGTGATAAGCATAGCTCAGATAATTTAGAAGAATTTGACAAGGAATATTTGAGTTCCTAGTTAAATCACTGACTTTTGATTGCAGACGAAATCCTTTGGTAATGTACACTGCTGTTCAAAAGTTTGGGGTGGGAACTTAATACGTTTATTCATTAAATTGATCAAAAGAGACAGTAAAGATATGTATAATGTTGCAAAGGTTTTTATTTCAAATAAATTCCGTTATTTTTCTAGTCAACAAAGAATCCTGAATAATAGTATCATGGTTTCCACAGAAATATTAAGCAGCACAACATTGATGATAATAATAAGAAATGTTCACAATATTAGCATGATATCTGTAGGATCATGTGACACTGAAGACTGGATAATGGCTGATGAAATTTAGCAAAAAATGATCATTTAAAATACATTAAAATAGAACAGCTTTACTGTAAAATTTGTATAATATTACATAATACGTAATAATGCATGCACTTGTCTGTGTACTGTTGTAATCGAGTAAACTAACACACACGGTCTGTTCCATTATGTTAGGAACAGTTTCCCAGAACATCCGTTAGCAGCAAATATTTGTGATGCACAATTTGAGAATCCATGCACTACAAAACTATCAACTTAGTACATTGCTTAAATTTGCTTTTTACTTTAATTCAGTAAAGCACTCTTGCTCATTCAGCATTACCACATGCAAAGGAAGTGGAGTTGTAAAGTGCTTCCTGTGGGTTGAGCTGGAGGGTCATATTATTGATGTAGCGGATGTTATGATGGCTTAACATTGCCCTTGATGCTTAACTGCATTGACTCTATAGTCAGTGTCAGTAAGTGTGTGTGATTTAACTGCATGGACTCTAAATGTGTGTGTTGGTGGGGGTGGTGCAGGGCGGTAACATCCCTGCAGTGTTACATTGTGCCCTCTTGTGGATATGAACAGAAATTGTGTGTAGACCTTCAGAATGGCGACCACGTATCGTCTCACTGAGCACATATCGAATCAGTAGTGACAGTCTAAGAAATATTTATGCAAAAGGAGAGTCTACAAAAATAGGGTTACAAATTTGTAAGAAATGCTTTTTATCAATGCCATGAGTGAGGTAAAAAGACATTTAATGTATAATATAAATGATCAGGAGAGCGTTTTCCACCTGCTGTGTCATATCGGTTTCCAGACAACGGTCTGGCCTCAGTGAGTCATATGATGATGGTGTTTTACTGTATATGACCTTTAAGACAGGGGACAGCTGTATTCAGACTCATAAAATTTGTTTATTATTATTCAAATTAACAACAGACATCAAGTTCACACATGAAAAATAGATTTGTCAAACCTGGAAAAATATAAATTCAAACAATTATTATGTACAAAATCTTTATGACAGCCTCAATTTAATTCAAAACAATAATAATGATACTAAAATAATGTTTCCTAACAAAATAATGCCTATTAAGCACTGAATGCGTTATACAGTATATTGACTTTGCCCTGAGGCATGTTGCATTTATTTTGCCTGAAGGCTTAAACTCTGACCTGGGGCTCAGTACCATTTCAGTTTTGTGAAAACACCAGCCTACAGGCGAAGATAAAGGCAAGATGGACTTTAAATGGTTGAGGATATTACAAAAGGCACTTAAAAAGATTTTGTGGCAATTTTACATAAAAATCTTCTCATAATAAGTAAAGTGATACACGTGAACTGCATGACCGGAGGATATACATGCTTTCTGTTGATCCACCTGTGGTCAGCTCCCTTCTGATCCTAACAAAGAATCTTTTACAGTTTGATGAGGTAGAAAACAACAAAAAGGCTTCAAAAGCTATAAAACACAATCACTACTGTCTCACATTCTGATAAAGGTTCATGAAAGTTTATAAACACAAAGAAATGTTAAAAATGTTTTTGTTTTTTTAAATGAAAACCATAGGGATACATGTATTTGGACATTTAAGTTAATTAAAGTGCCTAATTGCTCTCAGTTACATGTCTATGGTCACTAAATAATACCTTAGTGAATGTACCACAAAATGTTATCGATTGTCATAATAATGGACAATTATCATAATATTATAACATATTTATATCCAAATCAAAGATAAACAGATTTTAAGATACATTTTCACATTATTATATCATCATAATTATGTGGACATGGAAACTTGACATGGAAAAAACTCAAACTCAAACTCTCTGATCCCAATATCGGACTCAACAACGGTAATTTGCTGACACGCATGAGAGTGTGTGCATGTGGAGAAACACAGCTCTGCAGAAAGCCATGTTTGGATAGTTCCAGAAGAAAAGTACCTTCATCATCACTCTTCAGTTTATCGTTTCACAGACATGAAGTATCTTCTGGTTGAAATCCTCTGGCTGATCAGCATACACATAGTGTCCTGCACCTCGTATGGCCTAAAACCAAAGCAAGCCAATAAGAAATTGAACACAGCTTAAAAGCAGACAGACATTGACTAAGATTACCAAGAAAATAATCAGTGTATACCAGAAGTGCCATAATAAAATGAAGGTGTTTATTTTGAACCAGTGCCACAGATTGTGATATAACGTTGCAATATTTTCACTTGGCTTTAACATCCCTAATAACTCGAAGATTACACAATGGCCTTTCAGAACTAGAATAATTAGCTCAGTTTTTGTGGTGGTGAGAGGAGTCAGTCTGGAACACAAGCATATTCATTGTACAAAGACTTTTGTTTTTGTTCTGCCTGCCAATTGAAATTGTACTTTTTCAATACTGCTTGCTCTCAACAGTTTAATCTATTAGAATTCATGCAAAAGAACTCCCACTGGAATTAAGAAGTTATTTGTGGAAGTTATGCCATCCAGGCAAAGCTCCAAATGTCTATGAAATCCCATGAAGGATATCTTGCCCATCATCATGCCCTAACGGGTCATATCATGAGGTCCTGAGGTCCACTAATCTAACCTTTTATTGTGCTAAAAATAGTCATACTGTCAAGTTTCCTTTCAGAATCATCACGTTTGCATGCAGATTGAGATAGTAAAAATAGTATTTAACTGTCCCATCCTTCAAAAATAGCTTTTTTGAAAAACCTACATGCATTATTAAAGAATCACAAAGCAATGTGCTACACAAACTGTTACATTTTCAACTTTGTAATGTTGCTGTTTGAGCATGAAAAAGGACTGCAAAGTTACAAAGCACAAAGTCCACTCTAAAGGCAGTTATTCTTTTTATCAGTAAGCGCTGTTTCTGAACTCCCTGAAATGCCTCGATTGTAGTCCGGAAAGTAACAATATGTCACAATATTCCTCATTTAAATATTTCCCGCCAATGTATTCGCAAAAAAAGAAGGGGGTCGAGGCCTTATTGAGATGCGTTAGTTGTGTGCTGTCGCCATGACCATGATTTTTCGATCTAACGCGGTTACGGGATTCCGAAACACACTTGAAAAATAAGGTTTCTGAACATTCAAGCATGAAAATATAGGCCTATCCTAGTAGACCCCAAAAACAAAATCAATATTTTGTAAAAGGGCATAATAGGTCCTCTTTAAGGTCATATTGAAATGATAAGGAATCTTGAAAAAAAAAAACTTCAGTCACACATTTGAAACACTGGGATCCTTCAGAAGGATATGGAGAGTGTAGGTGCTACACACTGACGGGAACAGCACAGCCTGGCTGTCATTACCTTGTACATGTAAATGTGGGCAACCATGTGTTCAAATGCATTTCTGTATGAAATCATACAGATCTGTGTGATGTTGCAAAGTTGCAGTATGTTTTCTTAGTACATCAAGCTGTTATCGCAAAAGATCAAGAAAAGTTTCTCTGAGTGGCAGTGTGTGCTGAGCAGTGAATAGAGAACTCACAATGATCTCTACATGGGAGTTTGGCCTCATTTCTTTGATTGAATTGCCGGAGTGGCCATCTATGCTGGAGCGTGAGCCATAGATCACCGTAATGGGGATGTCGCTGTGAATCAGGCCAATTCTCTGCAGCATGGGCCTCTTTGCCCAGCCATACGGAATGGTCATGTTTTTATAGGCTGTTTCACCGCTAAAATATTAGGATCATAATAAAAAAATAAACAGCAGACCGTTATGAGAATTTCAACGCTCAGACATATATCAAAGCCATTCACAACAAAAAGCATAAGGGAGAGGGTAAGGGAGAGAAAGAATGAGATAGATAGATAGATAGATAGATAGATAGATAGATAGATAGATAGATAGATAGATAGATAGATAGATAGATAGATAGATAGATTTGGTACCTTGGACTTTGGACATTAAGATGGAAGATATATTCTGTGACTCTATTGTCATTAAACATAGCTGCAAATTTCTTTTTGAAGTCTGGTCTCAGAGTCTGCACAAGAGTGGGACCTACAGGACAATGCAAAACACACATCTGAAAAAAACTACAAAGTGAAAATCCACCAGAAATTGATCTATCCAAAAATGATGGATCACCCATACATTTTTCATCCTATCATTAATTCTTCAGTTCATGTGTCACATGTTCCCATTGTCAGTGACTAATATCCAGCCCCCTTCAGAATCCTACAGAACTTGACAAAAAGCTCTGCAGATTTCAAGGAATTGAAACGTCCATCACTCACAAAGTTCTACACATGACCAGAGGCAGCTCGTCAGGGGAGGCACAGCCCACTCGAAATTTTGAAAGAATAATTTAATGATAATACATTTGTTGTGTTGTTATGTGTTCAGTATGTGTATTTCTTGTTTTTATTTCACCACTGCAGACCATAAAATATGACTGAAATTGGAGCTACCGGTTGTTTGCTTTTCTGCTGCTTTTCCCCCATGAACATGCCGAATATGCCGATGTGATTGCTAAGGCGAATCTGAAGACAGAGAAGGGGAGGAGGGGTGGCACAATCCATATCCAGAGATTTTTGCCTCCGTTGGTAAAAGAAAATTAGCCACCAGTCACCAGTAAGTATTTCACTTTCTCAGCATCACAGAGATGATTAGCCTCTCTTAGTATAACAGCCAATCATTCTAGAAAACATGTGGGGCCCTATCTTGCACCCAGCGCAATTTATTTTGTACACCGACGCATGTATCATTCCTATTTTGCACCCACGCACAGCAGACTTTTCCCTCCACAGACGCACGTCAGTAAATTAGGCCCTGTTTACACGAGAACGCTCGCGGGTGAAAACGTAAAAATATTTTATCAGATGTGCCTTTCGTTTAGACGGCGACAGCGTTTTTGGGGCTTAAAAACGCAAAAAAGTGAAACCACCCTCCAGAGTGGAAATCTTAAAAACGCTCCACCGTCGCGTTTCCGTCTAAACGGTAAAAACGCAAAAGTCTGCTAGACAGTGAAGGCACCGATCAGTGCTTCACATTGCCACCTAGCCGCCTGGAGTGCATACTACATTGAATTTCACACACTTTTGCGACACCATATGCACGCAGATTTCCCCCCCATAACGCTCGTCTAAACGCAGAATAAAAAGTGATCACTTTTGCGTTTTCTCTTCAGATCGTTTCCGTGTAAACGTAGCCTTAGGAAATGAACTTGCGCTCCCGGGGGCGGTTCAGCGCAAAGAGGAGGCGTGTTCCGGCGCAAACGTTCCCTGGTGCTATTTTGCAGGTTTAGAAAACAATTCCGCCACTGACCAGGAAAAACCTAGTCTAAAGTTAGTGGAATAATATAACATTCGCATAATGTTGTTGTTATTAATATATGAATAGTATATGCATGGTATTCATATGCTATTTTAAGGGTGCATGCTTGGCCATAATCAATGTAGCTTGTGCACAACGCGCATGCACTTTGCTGATCTCATCTACACACAGACGCAGCAGTTCTCATTTTTAGAAAACCATACATTATTACAAGGAAAAATATTAACACACGAGGGAAATCATTGTTGTGTCCATGAAGATGTGAAAAAATAGGCATAAATCTAGCTTACACATTTACCCAAATTTTTATACGCCTGTTTAACCGAAGCTAATTTGGGTGGGTTTCTCCCATCCCCATACAATGTCACTTCTCTGTGTTTTACGGTCCTGACGAGAACGTCGGTCTCCTCAGCTGTGAACCGCTAATTCGCCGTTATAATAGCAAGCCGCCATGGAACAAGCACGCCTGCTCTTAAAGGGAATGTGAGATGTCGCTCTGATTGGTTTATTTCACGTTACGCCCAAACCACACCTATGAATAATGAAGCTACTTCAGACCAACCCATTTTAGATTTGCGTCGGGCGCAAGAGTCATTTATCCCGCCGGTATAATAGCAACAGCGCCTGAGACCCGCCCACAAAGTTACTTGCGTTTCGCGCTTGATACTTGCGTTTCAGATTGTTAAAATAGGGCCTGTGATATTAGTTTGAACTGCTCCCGCTGATAATCTATTCTTGACAACCTAATTATGAATTATAGAAATATTGAATATTTTCCAAAAATGTACCAAGCTACCATTCGAGCAAAAGACCCACGCCTAAGCTTGACATACAGCAATCATTTTCATTAAATAGCAGAGGGTGCGAGACAGAACAATACTGTAGGATGGATGTTATGATAGGAGAGTGAAATTCTATTTATATTGTCTTGCTGTGTATGTATAATGTAATTTTATTACATCTAAAAGACATTTTAAGCAGTTAATTAAAAAAATTAATAATCCGGGTTCTCAGATTAAGTGTGCCTCCTTTATTAAAAAGCCCACCAGCCACCACTGCACATCACTATTGTGTTTTGTTTATTACATATTCTGGATAATTAGATTTTTAGCGCAATTTTCCACCGGACAAAATTGCGATTGTTAACTCATGATTTCTGTTCTGTCTGTGCGCACCAATCTTGCACTTCTATCTACTCCTCAACCAGACCACCTAGAGACTTCGGGTTTTCGGCATTATGTTAAGGAAGGTCTAATCTCGGGAACGCACAAAAAAAATCCTGGAAAAGATTTTGGATTTCCTGGAAATTCCAGAAAAAATTCTGTTTTTTGCAAATTTCTCGGCAACCATAATAGCTATCGAGTTGAAACAAATTGCAATCGATAGCTTCTAAAATGTACAATAATATTAGAAAAAAAGAATTGATCAAAAATCTTTCCTTTATGCTTCAAAAATTAATTAAAACTTTATATGAAGGGAAATAAGAAAAATATTGCCTTTTCACCTATAAAACTATTGTTCCACAGAAATACGTAAGGAAGGTATTCACAAGAGTCATGAGCACAATTAATTCCACTGAATTACGGCAAGAAATCAATGAAGGTATCGATCAAGATTTGGAGAAGGAGCAAGAATATATGAGAAAACGACAAGAGGTTGTTGCAAAATAAATGGAAGAACGTTCAGCAAAGCGACAAAAGATGGCGACATCCACACCAACGGCTTCCTCATCAGGCGTATCTGATTTCTACGATGACTCGTGGCTTTCAGAGGATGTTTTGGCAAATATCTCGAAAGCAGAAGAAGAGTTTACAAAGTCACAAGCCAATAGTCAAGCAGAAAAGAAGGAAGAATCTGAAGAGGACAAAGCAGAAAAGGAAGCTGATACAGAGAAAATCGAGGATAATGAGTGAACACAAGATGTAAAAAATAATGAGCTAATAAAAAAAAATGATGTTCAACTAGTCAAGTGATTGTGCCTTTTTTATTATCCATTGCTGATTTGATTTCAGAAAGTTCATTTGAATTTCAAGAGAAAGTTATATTCTCGAGCAACTTATTTTCTCTTTCATTTACTATCTCTTAGTGTTGTGATCCCATGACGTGAGAAAATTGCGCTTAAACACTCACTGAGTTTTTATTACTTGTTTTTGGTATCTTTCAGCTATTAATAATAGTATAGTACTCACAGTTCCATTTAACACTTTTCACTATGCTAGATGGATAATTCACCCGAAAATTTTAATTCTGTCATTAATTTCTCACTCTCATGTCATTCCAAACCTGTAAGACTTTAGTTTATCTTCGGAACACAAATGAAGATCTTTTTGATGAAATCAGAGATTTCTGTCCCTCCGTTGACAGCTACGCAACTACAACTTTAACGATTCAAAAAGTTCAGAAAGAGATCATAAAACGAATGCATATGAATTGAGCGGTTTAGTCCAAATTAGTGTGTAAATGTATTGTAATGTACAATGTAAAGCGACCTTGAGATACGAAAAGGCGCACTATAAATAAAACTTCTTCTTCTTCAAATTTTCCGAAGAGACTCGATCGCTTTATTATATGATGAAAAGATTGAATTCAGGCTTTTATTCTCATATAAAAATTCATCAACTTACACATCAGTTGTGGTAAATGGAAGCTCAAGTATGCTTGCAATGAGGTTCATTCTCGTGTTACACAGCACATTCTAGCTTCAGCAAGAACCAATTAGATTCATTCTCGTGTTACGCAGCATGTTCGAGCTTCAGCAAGAACCAATGAGATTAATTCTAGTGTTATGCAGCACGTTCTAGCTTCAGCAAGAACCAATGAGATTCATTCTCGTGTTACGCAGCACGTTCTAGCTTCAGCAAGAACCAATGAGATTAATTCTAGTGTTATGCAGCACGTTCGAGCTTCAGCAAGAACCAATGAGATTTATTCTCGTGTTACGCAGCACGTTCTAGCTTCAGCAAGAACCAATTAGATTCATTCTCGTGTTACGCAGCACGTTTGAGCTTCAGCAAGAACCAATGAGATTCATTCTCGTGTTACGCAACACGTTCTAGCTTCAGCAAGAACCAATTAGATTCATTCTTGTGTTACGCAGCACGTTTGAGCTTCAGCAAGAACCAATGAGATTCATTCTCGTGTTACGCAGCACGTTCTGACATCTACAACATGCAGCAATTAATGACATAATTTACAGTTTTGGTTGAACTAGCCTATCCCTTTAATATCCATTCCACATAATTCTGTAGATTTCCCTAAGAAAACAGCCCATAAAATGTGAAAGTCTGAAGATTTCATCTGGGCTTGTGTATGATCACAACTATCCTGAGTCAGGGGGTTTCTGGATATGAGGTTTTGGTTCTCCTAAAATACTGGATACTTTTATACTAAACTAGGACTCAAGGACACTGAGATGACACATCATTTTTGGATCTATCTGAAATTCATATACAACAAAAACAAACATTATCAGTGTAGAAAAAAGGTAAAGAGAGAAAGAGATATGAAATATGATCTCAGATGAGATATTAAAAAGCTAGCTTGGTAAAATATGAGTGGAACATCATTAATATTAATCTATGAAATTCAAAATACTAATTTTCAGATCCTTGATAATTCTAGGATTTTTTCCAAAGCCAATTTGTTCTTGCAAAACAATTGCAGCATATACACAGAAGGTAATGTGATTAAGGTATGCGATATGAGACAAGTATGACGTATGAAAAAAGACATGCTCCAATTACTGAGAGAATCATTTCAGTGAAATTGCAAGTGCGACGTCTTGGCTAAATCTGTCCCTGGGTTTCATTACTGACAATCTTTATCACATGGTGTTCCACATCATTTAAGATATACAAGCACATCTTGAGCCTTAAGCTGTAATTTCTCTTTTTCTCATTAATACTTTTATTACGTTTGATTTGCACTCTCAGATTAGAGTAAATCTTACCTAAAGGTCCAGCCAATCTGAGACCAGCGAGGGGGTTGAATGGGCTCAGCATTGCCCCTATTGCTTTGATCCACACAGGAATGGGCCTATCTTGGTCTCCTGGGTCAGGACGTTCTGGAAAACCCCATGGTTCCACCAGAATCAGGTGCTTTACTCTGGACAGTGGGTAAATAGAAGGACATACTGTAATATATCTGTAGTTTATTTTCAACTGAATCACAATGGACTTACACCAAGCTACAACTAGTTTGTGGCTCATTTGCATATTCATAGAACCACGTATACTAAATGAGGCAAGGGTGTAGAGTTACATTCAAGCTATTTTAAGGCATGAAGAAAATTCAGTTTTAAGGAAAAAACTTTTAAATATGTCATTTTGGTGATCAAAGATGAGTTTTAAGGAATACGATTATTGACTAGAGGGGGACTTTAAAGTAATCTGTGAGACACAAAAAAAAAAAAAACCTTTGTGGGCAGGATAGAGCGAAAATATGGAATATGCAGCAACTCTGATGCTTGTTGAAATCGAATGCTAACAAAAAAAGTTTCGAATCAAATTCTGAGGTCAAACTGCTGACAGATATAAAGGTTGTGGGAAATGGGGAAACAGGAAGGATGTGAAAAAAAGTGTTCTGCATTCAGAGCCACAATTACAACACGACACAGAAGTGAGATTCTATTCATCAAGGGGCTGATTTGAAATCAGATTTAAATTTGTATTAAAGGTATAGCGGAGGATTTTCTTTTTCTGGGTGGATCATCAAGACTATTGGTCCTCCTAGTTGTCAATCATTCTGGTGATTTGTTTACGTAAGGCCGTCGTACGTGCTCGTCCCTAGGTAGTTTTCGCTTTCTGCGCATGTGCACTTTCGGGTGTATATGTGTGGTGAGCTACGGTTTCAGCCATTCATTGAAGCTCGCCGTGGCGTTCTCACCGGGTTTTTTCAAAATGTCTGAGGGTCGCAAGAGAAAAAGTGTCTACGAATTGTATGACAAGAAGAGAAAGGCCTCTGAAGAAAGAAACAAGACCAGAGTGTTTTTTGGAGAATATTTCACACGCTGGCGTGCGCTAAAAGCACAGGTTAGGCTTCCCACTGATGCCTCAGTCGCAAAGTTTCTACTCGACAGGTAAAGTTTGGCATGCTATTTGGGGAAATCCATTTAAAATCACTGCTAGTAAAAGTTAATGTAAGCTATGATTAGCGATGCTAGCCCTGGCACAAGTCACGCACTAGGCTTGTGCATTCTCTCTTGTGCACACGTTTAATAGGCGTTCCCTCTCGGGAGCAGGAAGAGTGTTGCGCATGTGCATTTTTTCAACTTTTGCAAGTGGAGAGGGCGGTTCTTTTCTAAAATTCGGGAAAATCCTCCACTATACCTTTAAGGTAAGACACAGGATACAGAATGGCAAATTACAAATTTGAATTTATAGAAGTAGAACTACAATGGGGAAAAAAATCAAAGAAATGCATGTTTAGTTTTCAATAATGCAATTCATTTTTCTGTATGAATTATGCAGAAGTATATGATCTCATTCACATCACATGGGGTATTTTCAGAAACATTAGATAATTGTTATGGACCATGGAGGAAACAACACTTCGTTTACACGCTACTCTAATGTACTAATTTACATGTGTCAATATTTATTTTATAAAATAAAAATTTGCTTTGATGCTGTGTTAATTGTTTTGGCAGTTAACTTAAGTAATAAGCATTCAAATTAGATGTGATAAATGTATCTAGGCAGAATTAGTAATAAATAGGCAGAATTAGTCAAAATTAATGATGTAATATGTTATGTTTTGCCTTAAAACTAATGTAACTCTCTGTTGTTAAATTGCCAATTCATTTCAAATTCAAATTCATGAAATGCAAGGCAGCCAATTCTCAAATTCTGACATTTGTTAAACTCTGCCAGGAGTATCATTAAAATGTTTATGATTATCAAAAATTACCACAAAAAAGATGCAACATCCATTCAATCAATAAATATAACATTTGTAAATCAATCAAATACACTCTGCTCTAATGTAGATATTTACTATACATTTTTGTGCTTGCATAGTATTTAATCCCTCACTCAATTAGAGGATCATAATACATATATATTTCGCCAAAGCTGAACTCTTTCCTGTCTTTTTAGTTACAAACCTATCTGGGTATGTGATTGCGTAGGAGGCAGCCAGATATCCTCCCAGGTTATGGCCCAACATAATCATACTTTCCAGGCCCAGTTTCTTCCTCCACTGTTCGATGGAATCAACAAACTGGAGCTCAGCCTCCTGGGCGTCCGTGCTGAAGTGAGGTCTGCTGCTCTGGCCAAAGCCCAGCAGGTCGAAGGCGTAAACGGGCCTCTGCTGAGCGAGAGAGTCCAGGTTCAAGGCCCAAAATCCCACACCACTCCCAAATCCATGCAGCAGAACCAGAGGGGTTTTATTTTCCACTGGCCCCTTAAATACCAAAGTCCACAGTCTGTTTTTGTCAGATATGTGAACAAACTGCCTGCAGAACTTGCTTGTGACGTCTGAAAGGAATAAAAAGAAAAGGTTTCTGTATTATAAAGGGCACAGAAAATGTATCTGCAAAGGTTACATCTTACCAGAAAATTATATATATATATATATATATATATATATATACACACACAAGCACACACACACACACATACACATATGCATATCAATGCAGAAATCAGATATGTTTGGCAAAGACTATTTGTATGCAAAAAAACATTAAATGTTATTTACACTAAAAGAAAATAGCAGTATTTCTTTACCCTAAGTGTGCACATTTTAGTTAGATGCTATTTATACTTCATATTTATACACCTCAGTGTATTGTAGTAATTAGAATAGAATCGGGCATTTATATAGCGCTTTCATATGTACTACTGTACACCCAAAGCGCTTTACAATCATGTCAGGGGATCTCTCCTCAACCACCACCAGTGTGCAGCATCCACTTGGATGATGCGACGGCAGCCACAGTACAACGGCGCCAGTGCGCTCACCACACACCGGATATAGGTGGAGAGAGGAGAGAGAGTGATAGAGCCAATTCAATGTAAGGGGATTATTAGGAGGCCATGATTGGTAAGGGCCAATGGTGTGTGGCCATGACACCGGGGTTACACCCCTACTCTTTACGAGAAATGCCATGGGATTTTTAATGACCACAGAGAGTCAGGACCTCGGTTTAACGTCTCATCCGAAGGACGGTGCTCTTTGACAGTATAGTGTCCCCGTCACTACACTGGGGCGTTAGGACCCACACAGACCACAGGGTGAGCACCCCCTGCTGGCCTCACTAACACCTCTTCCAGCAGCAACCTGGTTTTTCTCAGGAGGTCTCCCATCCAGGTACTAACCAGGCTCAGCCCTGCTTAGCTTCAGTGGGCAACCAGTCTTGGGCTACAGGGAGATATGGCTGCCGGGCTAATTATAAAACAGTATGCAATAATAACAACATATTCAGTGTATTTGATTATTTACTAAAATCATAAATGGATGCTGCCAATTAGGACATTACTTGTCCTTATCCCTAAAGCACACCTCTACACCTCTGTTGGAGGTTCAAACTAAACCTGCTGATCAGTAAATGTATCCTCGAAGGTCCAGTAAAGAAACCATGGTTTTGGCTCGATGGTGTTTTTAGCCCCCAATGGCTCCTTCCAGGCAGCTAACCCTAACCTCAACCTTAAACCTACCCATCCCCTCGCTGCCTGGAAGGCGCCGTTGGGGGCTAAAAACACCAAACACCATGGTGCTGAGTGTGGTAATATGAGCTACATGTGTCGTGGTTGAGCTCGTCCGTAGTGCCAGCACATCGATCAACGATCATGAGGACACCACATCCAGTTTCAATTATAGGTCAGTTAAAAACATGTTGAACACTTTATTCCCACTATTAAAAAGGCAGATTCGAACTTGCGTTGGTCACATAACAGCACACGTCTGAGGGTATGTTTACAAGACAACGATGTACTAAAAAAGGAAACGTTTTACCTTCGTGTTTTTCGCGTACAGACGACAACGTTATCAAAACGATCCCCGTTCACACGATTCACGAAAATGACTCAAAACGCTGTATTCTGCTGCTAGGCCAGTAGTTGGCGCTGTCACTTTGTAAAGAAAAACTATGCGCCTATAGATTGAACACATGATACACAGGCGCATGACGTCACCGTTTTCACAAATTCGCGTTTTTGTAGTTTACACGGAGATGATAACGGTATTGTTTTAAAGGGTAACTCAACCCCTGGTCAGAGCCTGACTCCACCCACTGGCAATATTTGAAAAATGCTAGAAAACTGCGGAGATAGTGGGGACGAACCCTTGGTTGCTGAGCAGGGGGGCGTGCACCTGAGACCCGCGTTTAAATAGCGCACGCTCTCTGTAGGCATGTTAACATATAATGAATTGACATGAGAACCACTGACATATCTATCTTTTCATACAGATTAGTGAGATTACATAAACAGAGAATATTTGTTTTCGTTTTGAATTAGATCATTTAATTGCAGAGACTTAAATGTTTATAAAAAATATATTGCTTATGCCTGTGTGACTAGTATTCGCTGAGTTTTGTTTAAGTTTAGAGACGTGCTTCAGAAAAAAAGTTCAAGGAGACGGAGAGGCAGAAAGCACACCCTGTTTATTTGTTTTATTTTACAAAAGCAACGTTTTTTTTTTGACTGTAAGTGGATGCATAAAAAAGTAGACATTTAACAGTTTATTTTTTCATATTTCTTAAGTCTGTATGACCATAAATGACGGAGTATTTTAAGTCTAATTTGCTGCTATGTGACACTGACAAAATCCAGCAAAACGTGCCGGCGCATTTGTCGACCCCCAGAGGGTTAACTTTAGCCTAATAGGAAGGAACATAAATTGTGATTAAAAATATATGCCCACTCACATCAGGACGCCGCTGCGGTGGTGGAGTCCATGCAGGAGGAGCAGCGGCGTTTGGCACTGCGTCGCTTTTCAGCGCGAGCTGTTTGGAGAAGCCCATTTTATCTAGGCTACACGAAATAATCTAAATAACTATATAAATGCTATGCTAACTAGATGCTAATATACACTATCCTGATCGTTTTCAATACTCGCAATTCCAACTACTGACTTGCTACATTTGTTTTGACGGAACAAGATGCTTTTATACCAGGGGCTGCCAAGGGTGTGGTGAGCCAGCCCGTTCTCATCCCAAGGCGTCATATACTGACGCTTTTGACATTTCGTCTACATCCAACGCACATGGCACCCTTTAGCGTCAATATGAGACGCAGATAGATATGGGCCAGAAGGCGCCTCCTAGCAGTCTAACCCTAACCCTACCCCAGACCTAAACCTACCCATAACCGAACAAAGCTATCTGCGTGTCATATTGACGCTAAAGGGTGCCATGTGCGTTGGATGTAGACGAAATGTCAAAAGCGTCAGTATATGACGCCATAGGATGAGAATGCGTTGGGTGAGCTCCTACCAAGGGCGTGGTGAGCTGGTCCCCTCTTACGTCACAGGGCACCACAACTTCCAATAGGAAAATTCAACTGCAGTAGCCACCGTTCAACCTGAAGAGGGCAGCACTTAGACGTTTTTTTTGCGTTATCAGGCCCCCAAAACACAGAGTAAATGAATGGCCAAAACGAATAAAAAGTTTAAAGTTTTTAGTTGAAAATGGTCTTGTAAACGCTCCCTTACTCTCCACACCACTGCTCCTGTTTTCAAATGGGTTTCTTTTGTAGTTTTGTCTCACTCAACCAGACAATAGTGGGCGGAGCTAGTGTAAATAGCCTCTGCCAACAAGGCAAAATTCAACTATTTGATTTTGGTGTAAATAGACACTCCGGACATTTTTTACAAAGGGTTCACAAACGTATTATTGCCACTCTGTATATTGATCATCATCAATTATGTTTATTAAAGGAGTCATAACCTGCAATTTTCACTTTTCCACGAGAATCAATGTATGTTATGATCGACTAACGATTATACACTGGCCGGGAAGCCGATATTTAAAAGTGAAGCGTTTGTTTACCTCAGGGTAAATAAACCAGCGCGCGTGCACGCGCACTCAAATACGAGATTTTGATTTCAGCTCCCTCTTGACGTCATGAGGTAGTAGGATATACCATATATGGACAGCGCAGCAGGAAGCCCCCCCTTCCCCTCTCCCCCTCATATTCAGTTCAGTCGGGAAAGATGGAGAAACCGAGTGCACACCGGACTTGCTCTGTGGTTGATTGCCATAAAAAACATGTAAATGTGTTTTATCTCCCAAAATCGGACGAAACTATCAGGGACCAGTGGATGAAATTCATTTTTAATGACGCTGTCCCAACAACACTTTCAACTGGCGTGCAGAGCCATATAGAGCGTCCACGACAGCCAAAACATCGCATTGATCTCGCGAGACAAAAATGCCTTCAGAAATAAGGGTAAAAGTAGGTCTGTGTTTATTTTTTTTCCACTTTTCTTTTTTAGAAGGGCCTGAAAGACTATAATACAGCAGTAGGTATCCAATGTAATACTAGGTTATGACTCCTTTAAATAATTCTAGAGACAATTTGCCATACCTAACAAAAACCTGAATAGTTTGGAGTTTAAATTTTGATTTGGCAATGGTTGGTGTTACTCACAGTGCAGCATCCTCTCTTCAGCCTCCTTCAGTTGGTTCTGAGATGTTGGGCTCCAGGACGGCAGCCAGTCGGTAATCCACCATGACCTACAATAAAATTAAATGTGAGCTTCTCATTCTTATTTCACTTAGAAAGAAACCAACATGATATGGCTGAAAATTTTTGTTCTTTACAACAACAATTAGGCTAATGACAATAATGACAGGTTAAAATCTGCTTTCAGAGCAAAATAAATTCATTAATTAATAAATAACATATACAGGAAATATTAAGTAGGCTTTCAAATCTGCTTTCAGAGGACACAAGCCCTTAGACCTTGAGGAATTACTTCATATAACGTATTGGACATTGTAACAGAATTGTACATTACAGTGTCCATGTTACACATATTATGTTAATTATATATTAAATATGTATACTGTATATGTAGTTGTGCTCATTCTGACAAAAGTAAGGTACAATATGGCTAAACCTCCCAAAACTAAATCGAAGCCAAAACTAATTAGTACTATACACCTGACTGTTGCTATGTACTGTGAAATTGCCCTAATTTACCATGAGGTCATCAAGAGCAATGACAGGAGCAATTACTGATTCATGATTATTAAATGAACAAATCATTGATTTAATCTTTTATTATCATTATTATTATTTTATATATTGATGATTTAGACAGTTAATTAGAATCTCTGATACTATTATCTTGAGACAAAATACTTTATTTAATCAACTTGAACAAAACTGAATATGCTTTTCAGCACCAGCATAAAATACCCACTTTGGCCAAACAATGCCACTGAAACACTACAATTTTCCATAAATAGGAGGGAAAAGATTTGGTAGAATTTAAATTTGATTTAGAATATTGGTTCACATTTAGTATAGCCATATGTTGCTAGGATTACAATGTAGGTTATGTAATAACATGAACACTGTAAAGTGACCAAAACTTAGAGGCACTTAGTAGAGTTAGTTTATGAATAACATTTGGACACATTTTACCTTACTGTCTTGTCCAAGAAAGAGAAAACACTGTAGAAGAGACTACGAATACCAAGAAACATCAGTACACGCTGTGCCAGTCTAAAGCCAAGAGAATGTGAAAGTGCTGTCAATCAAAGACTGTAATAATTGTATTACAATACAGGCAATTCATAATTTAGTTAGAAATCAGTTTTGTATTAATTTAAAGAGTTTGTTAATTGGCAGACAGAAAGAATTGTAAGAAGTAACTTAAATAGCCTACATTAACAACAACCTTGGGTTTTATTGATAAACACTGACAGTAACGTTACACAAACAGTACGCGTACGGCGTGCAAACGAAAACGAATAAATCTAACTAAACGACAACAATAGCGACGCACATATAATTCACACCATTTAAAAAATGTTTAAGCAAATGTGTGTTTAGAGGGTCACTTACCCAGTGTCCGCTAACACTGTCTCCTCAGCCATGTTTTCGACACAGTGCTGTTCACTATTCAGTTAGACATTGTGTACATTATGTTCTTATGAGTCGAATCTTTTATTGAATCAGTTGAACAAGTTAAAAAAACAGACTGAATTAATGTCTCCTTCGTACATGATGGGCAGAAACCCGAGAAAATGTATAGTAGGAGCATTTGCAGGGTGATTAACTGTTGGGATAAAAAAATAATAATAAGTAAATTGTCAGATACAAAAAAATGATAAAAAATAAAATATCGGTGAAAGTTTAAGGGCTCGCGTGAGTAACGTTACGTAATCGTGGAGTAAAATAATCACTGATTTATTTTTAACCAGTTCTTTAAACAAATTGTTGAACCAATTTAGGCTGAATTTAGAATAACATTCTCTACTGTTTCTGACAATCACTTACTGACACAGTAACACTACTGATATGCATTGCTCTATCTTGTTATATAGGCTACACATAAGCAATAGTGTCCATTAGCTGTGAAAACTGCTTACACACAAACTAATTTAATTTGAAGATATTCTAATAGTGAAGCTTAACGCACCCCAGATCGCGATATGTATGTATCTGGTTTGCGAATCAATTCAGACTGGTTCATTACAAAGAACCGGTCCAAGAGAGTCAATTCACTCACGACTCGTACATCACTAACAATGATCACGTGACAAAACGTCAACAGTGAACTTTGATCGGGTCTTCTCAGCTGTCTGCTGATAATTATCTGCGTTAAATATTCAGTTCAGAAGTCGTTTTCCCTGCACACGTATTGTCTGAAGGCACAAATATTTCCATTTTCTTTATGTTAAAACGCGATAATGGAAACGGCGTATGCACGAATAACTAAGCGGATCTAACGTTATTTCAAGCGCATTTACTGTAGGTTCTGTCTCCATTTCTAAATCAGTGTTGATAAATCACTCACACATGCATGTGTTTGTATAACAGGTTTGAACGGTGGGTGGGTGTGATCTAGAATTAGGGCTGTGTCATCTCGATGACGTGGAGGAACTCAAGTCAGCCTTAACTTTAAACCTCTCCTGCTCATACACTTGAATTATACCCAAACCCAATCAAGGTTTTTACATAAACTAGCTTAAATGGGAGTCTGAAGTGCAGGACTGACGTCTGTTTCACGTTCCGGACAGCTGATTGCGCGTGCAACACTGTGAGTAGACAGTTTCATGTCAGTGGGGTATCAGGCCTGTCATGCGGTTTTGTATCATTAATATGTTATTTTACAAGCGTTTAAGCATTGCAAAGTGGTAAAAATAGGTTACATTTGTAAACTATCCGTATAAATGTGACTGGGATCACATAAATGCTAGTCTGTCTTTGTATGTTTCCTTGTCGGGCATGGCATGCGTGTTTAGCTCCGCCCAGTGATCTGTCAAGACGTCCACAGAAAAGAGAGATTGTGTTTTTCATGTTTACTGTAATAAGAATCACATGCTGTGTTTCCCGAGACATGTCCAAAAACACCGGGATAGTCCTCCAGGATTAGTTTCTTTAGGTTTCCGTTTTTTTGCCACACCTTTTCGTGCAATGTTACTTTTCAGGTTTTTATCCGAACTGTATATTGCATGTATATTGATGCATGTGTCTTTAAATTGGTGATGTTGGGTAGAACATATTAGGTGTTGTTAAAGAGTTTATTCGACCTTTTTGAATAGGCAGAGACAATTCATTTGTATAGATACATGGGCTACATGCATTATTAATCACATCAGACAATTTGCTGTATAAAAGCGGGCAGACACAATATACAAAAAACACATTCGCTTTGTACCTTTTTGGGGACTTTCCATTGACTTAAGTTGTTTTTATATTGAACCAATGCAATTTTGATCTCCTAACCCCAAACCTAACCCTTATAGAAAACTTTTAGAAACATATTGCAAATATATGTGTAATATAATTTAACAATAACAATGTAAATTTGACTTTGAAGAGAATAAGTACCCCTTGCATTAATACTTTCTTACAATTGTTAAAGAGATAGTTCACCCAAACATGAAAATTCCGTCATTAATTACTCACCCTCATGTCAATCCAAACCCGTAAGACTTTATATGATGAACAGATTTAATTTAGGCTTTTATTCACATTTAAAAACTGATGTGAACATAAACAGAAGCTCAACCGAACCTGCTCGATGCTCGAGAACAAACCTCATTGGTTCTTGCTGACACTCAAATGTGCTGCGTAACACGAGAATGAACCTCATTGGTTCTTGCTGAAACTCAAACCTGCAGCGTAACATGAGAATGAACCTCATTGGTTCTTGCACGTCAAGTGAACATGCTTGAGCTTCCGTTTACCACAACTGATGTATGATTTGATGATGTGAATAAAAGGCTAAATTAAATCTGTTCATCATATAAAGTGATCACTTTATGAACTTTTTGAAGCGTCACAGTGGTAGTGGCGTAGCTGTCAATGGAAGGACAGAAAGCTCTCTGATTTCATCAAAAAGATCTTCATTTGTGTTCTGAACATGAAAGAAAGTCTTATCGGGTTTGACATGAGGGTGAGTAATTAATGACAGAATTTTTATTTTTGGGTGAACTATCCCTTTAACAGTGTGACATTGGAGGGTTTTCATGCACCCCACCACATTTCAATTGGATTGAGGTCTGGACTTTGACTTTGCCATTCCTAACCCTTCCATTTCTTGCTTCAGAGCCATTCTTTTGTGTATTTGCTTGCATGTTTTGGGTAATTATTATGTTCAAAACTCAGCTTCAACATTTTTACTGATCGTCTCACATTCTTCCCAAGCATTCTTTGGTATGATGTGGAATTCAGATTTGCCAGGCCCTGAAGCAGCACACCAACTTCCTGAAGCTTCTTGATCTGTACTCTGGAGTGCAGTGGAATAGCAGAGAACTTGGAAAGGCTCTGCTATCTACTTTAAGTCCCTTTCCAGACTTTCCTTCAACTTTCCTTCTGAGGTTGAAGGATGTCATGTACTTGATTATGTCCAAACCAGACCAGTTTGTTGAGTTGTAAATAAGGTCTTCCTCTGGTTTTCCTCTTTATTAATTAATGTTCTACTATTTGTTAAAGGGATAGGTCACCCAAAAATAATTTACTCACCCTCAAGTAGTTCCAAACATAATTTTTCTTTTATGGAACAACAAAGAAGATAAAAAAAATAAAAATAAAGTTGGTAACCAAAATTGTTGGTTGACTAGCTTCAATTGTCTTTTTTTTTAAATCTATACAATGTAAGTCAATGGGAACCTAAACTTCATTTTTTGGACGGACTATCCCTTTAAACTGGATTTTAATTTTAGGCTTGATGTAGTAAATGTAGAGTTGTAGTATTTATTTATTTTTTCACTGAAATAACAAAATGTACATTTGAAGAGTAAATTGTTAAAAGCTGACTTTTATAAATCGCCACTGGTGAAATGTCAGCGTCATATTTATATGAATATATATTTATTTATACAAATAGTTATGCTTTTACATTTTAATTTGATTCATTTTTACACACAGTATAGGCACAATACAGACATTGAATACATAATGGATAATGTACAGTTGATCAGTTGATCATTATCGCAAAGTTAATAACCCTGGTCTGTTGGCTGGTTTTAGGATATACTGTACAAAAATAGAGACCACAGTGATACAAGAGACATGAAAATATCACTGGCATGTTTCTACTGTATATGGTCAGGTGAAATATGGAGTAGTGATACAAAAATATGATACAAAATCATTGACTGCTCAATGCCACGAGTGACAATATTTCAGAGTGTGGAATTAACAGTGTACTGTTATAAACACAGATAAGTATTTGCAAACTAGTACAATACTTACAAACACCAGCTCCTTTAGAGCATCTTCTATTCTATTCTGTCATCAGGTTAGTTATTGCTTCCTTTTTTTTGACTATCAAAATGTATATACATCTCCTATGCTGATCAAGCCTGCATATATTTGATCAAAAATACAGTAAAAACAGTAATATTGTGAAACATTATTACAATTTTAAGTATCTGTTTTCTATTTTAATGTATTTAAAAAATGTAATTTATTCCAGTGATGGTATCATTACCCCAGTCTTCCATGTCACATGATCCTTCAGAAATGATTCTAATATGCTGATTTGGTGCTCAAGAAACATTTAACCCTCAGACGGTCCTCGGTCATTTCTGACTTGAATTCATTTGAATTTCTAAAAATCACAGCTTCATCGGAATGTTATGAAACTTGGTGACTTTTATGGCATTAGGTATGTGAATACAAAAAAAAATTTGAGGTCATGATCCGAGCATGCTAAGTGGTCGTAAAAAAAATAGTGACGATTTTGGTCTTCGGTCAAAAATGACCGACCCATAGGAAATGAATGGGAAATTGACAAAAAAAAAAAAATTCTCCGAATTTTTGTCTGTACAATCTACAAATCGGCCTCAATCCTAAAAAAAAGTACACCGCTGTAAAGGGGTGACACTCTACAACATCAAGAGTACAAAAAAGACACACCCACCCACACACACACACACTTTTATACACATAAACACCAATAAATTTTGATTACAAAAAATCTGTTTTGAATTTTTTTAAATCACAGCTTCATTGGAATGTTCCGAAACTTGGTGACTTGTATGGCATTAGGTATGTGCACGCACAAAAAAATTGAGGTCATGATTCGAGCATGCTAAGTGGTCGTAAAAAAAATAGTCACACTTGTGGTCTTCGGTCAAAAATGACCCCCATAGAAAATGAATGGGAAATTGAAAAAAAAATTAAAAAACTTAATATTATTTTACAAAAAGTGTTATAATTGAATGAATTGCATTTTTTGTTACAAATTCTGTACAAATTGTGTCCATAAACAGCTGGGGAATTCACATGCCTCTCCATAGAGAACTGTAGATGCCATCTAGTGGTTACACCATGCTCCTACGCTTTCTCTCCATACTCTCACCAGATGGTGCTAATCTGCTTCAAACATTTTTTTTTTGAAGGCCTAGACTCTATATTAAACTAAAATACTGTATATATATATATTTTTTAAATACATATATTTATATACATTTTTTAATTATTTTCAATGGCAAAAATAGACCATAAATATTGCATAAATATTAATAAATTCAATAAAATGATCTCAAAATACTAAATTAAAAAGAATAAATATTATAGAACAAAAATAAATTGCATTGGTTTTACTAGGATGGAGGAAGTTTCATTTTTAGGCCTCCGGTCACTTCTGACCGGGAAGGCCCAGGATGCGACTCCGAAACGAAGACCGTCTGAGGGTTAAAGTTAAGCAGTTATGCTGCTTAATATATATATATTTTTGTGGGAAACCAAGGTCATTTTTTAAAGATTTTTTGATGAATAAAAAGTTAAAAAGAACAGCATTTATTTGAAATAGATTTTAATGGTAGAGGATATTGGAATAGTGAGTCATATCACACAGTGAATTTTATATGATATGTCTTCATCATCAAGCAATACGCAATGTGCGACGTGATGAAATTTTCTGTGGCGTGACTTTTATTGCGGCACCTAATTTTTAGAATGACCTATTTGCATTTGATACTTCTCAGTAACAGGAAAATATTTCCATAAACAGTTATGGATGCAAATAAAGCTCGTTCTTCACCGGGTGAAATGTTTGGTGTTTCTTGTGGTGTATATTCTGCATCTGAATCTTGAGGAGAGTGATATGTTTTATTTATAATTTATTTTGCCCCTTGCCTCTCTTGGTCTGTGTATAACACAGGGATCAGGAAAAATGCATCTCGGCATGTCGGTTTCTGACAGTGATGTCTCTTCGTTCACCCCTCTGGTGGTCCTGGAGCTTGCTGATGACACTAAAGCAGAGGCCATCACTTGGTTACTAAACAGGATCAGAGACAAGCAGCAAAATGGAGGTGAGACCCTTGGCATGTTACATCTAGGGATAGAGGTTGACAGGAACTGAACATTTTCTGAAATATGATATCTGCTTGCCTTCTGAAGTTGTCTGTGTCTGAAGTGCCTTTGTCAGTGTTACTCAACCACTGTGACCCACCAAATGTGAACCCTGCCCTTCACAGAGGTCACAGATATAGAATATCAGATTCTGCCTGTAGAGGAAACACACATGCTTCTCTTTTAAACTTACTTCATACATATTGCTTGCACAGACACTTGGTTCTGATAAAAAATTATAACTGTAGCATATGCTCAGTACTCTATTTGTTAATTAAAATAGTCTGACATTACAGTGTTAAATAGATATTATTACAAGTTCTGTATTTAATTTTGATTCAACTTAATTAAATAAGCTGCAGTAAACGATAAATGCTGTAACGTTTAAATACCAGAAACCAGTAACATGAGGTGGTTTTATATGAAAATTAAGAACTGATGATGGTTCAGTGACATTATGCTCGTTTATAAAAAAAGAAAATCATTACAAATTTAATTTTGAATATAGGCAACCTTTTCTTTGATGAGCAAGTTTACAATTTCTTTTCTGTATTAAAGGTACAATATGTAAGATTTTTGCATTAAAATATCCCAAACTCTCAAGGCCAGTGTTATATATTTTGTTAAGTTGATTACTTACAATATCCCAAATGTTTCCAACTGTTTTTAAATCGTGAGAAAATTGTGATTTTAACCAAGGAAACGGGGCGTTAGAGCAGGGGGGAGCTGGGAGTCGCCAGTCAATTGCGTCATATCCGCGTTACCCTCGGTTTCCGCTCGTACTGCGTGGAGTCCTGGACAAATGCGGAAGTTGTAGTTGTAGCGTCTATCAAGCAACAAACGTTAGCTTGTTTCGTGCAGTCGTTATGGAACACAATTATTCTTTACCGATTGCAGCTGGTTCTGTTGACAAAGCATGCTTAATTTTATATTTTCCAAATGTAGCATTCGGTAATAGTTATGTTTATGTAAGGAAAGTATTATTGCTTTAGGTTTGTGTTTAGTTTATTGACATTGTTTATCACGTCTGGTGTTTATGGCCATGTAAATAAATGTGTTATACATAAAGATTAATCAGTATTTTGGCAAATGATGTGGGTATGTTAAAATGTACTTTTACGCAGAAAACTGCGCCGCGTTATCACAACAATGAATTCGACAAATACAGTAACATCTATGATAACCAATTTAGTATTAAACCTTACTTTTCTTGCTGTAAATTCATTTTAATGAAATGAAAGTGTGATGAGGTTCAAGAGTCAGGAAGGAAGAAGACGGGTCGGCGTGACTGGGACTGTATTAAAATAAAACAAAACAAACAAAAGTCGCACACAACGCGCATTCACCGTGGCAACCGTGACGGCACAAAACAGTTCAAAAATGAAAGCTCGGATCCACCGGTTTTCTTTCTCTTCGTCCAATTTTCTCTCCAGTCTCTCGTACGAGTCCTCAGTCCCTCTCTCTCTCTCTCGTTCCAGCACGGTCTCTCCACGCCAGTAATACTGCAATAAGATACAGGTTTTCGTCATTTGCACTCGTCTCGTTTCTCTCTCTCCCGTTACAGACCGAGCTGAACCACGCCCCCCTCGCCACAAAAAGCATGTCATTAAACGCAACGTTTATAAAAATATAACTTAACCTCATCCATGAACATGATTTTTCGATTCCCTTCTGACTGATTTACATCCACGGTGGAGTTGAAAACAACAGTTCCCATCATTCCACGCTCCTTCACATCGTCATCAAGCTACGCCGTTGTTGTTGTTTGGAATGTAGCGCCCTCTAGCGGCAGATAATGTTGCATATTGTACCTTTAAAATCCATTTAGGGCATAAAGTTAAATATTTCGGGGTGATGCAACTGTTCTGGTAATTAATTCCTTAAAAGAGTAGTTTCGCATAATAACAATTATAATCAAAACGGCCGATACCTATAATGTTTCATAACTTTTGCCTGTAATATGCATGTATCATGTGGTGTAGCCAACATGCAAAAAAAACCCATAAAACAGGAAGTGATACTGTTCTCTGGTGGAATGAGCTGCCAACCTCGACCCAATTTCGACCCAATCTTTCCATCATCATTCTTTTCCTTTCTGCATTTCACCTCTGTTCTATCTTGTTTACTAAATTAGATTTTTACTAAACCTGTCATTGTGTGCAATAAAAATTGTTGGCCATATGAGAAATTGCTTGTGATCTTCCTTATTTGTATGGATAAATGAATAAATGCAAATGTGTATCAAGATCAATAATTCTCAAAATATCAGAAAATGTTTATTTTTATGACGACATGTAGTGATATCTATAAAGTAATCATTTAAATTATTAGGAATTGGTATTTGTAGAAATACGTTTTTCCTTGAAAATATATTTAATCTAAAAGTGTGTACACTCATATGTATTCAAGGTGTAAGGAAAATATGTTCTATACTTTTTTTTTAACTTGATGGTTACACCACATGACACTTTTTTAGAGTAATTAAATTGAAACGTTTCTTGAAAATGGATTCAGATATTTCAAAACCAAATGAAACCAACATGAATACAGAGAAAGTACAATATGTAAGAACATGGTATAACTAGATTTTTAAGACTACAGAGGGCACTCTTACATGTCAGTGATCTTGATATACATATTTCATATTATGATATGTCATCACATGTAGTTTTCTTTCTAACACTGAGCAATACTTTTCAGTGTTAATTGTATACGTGTGTCATTTATCAGGACATACCCAGTTCCTAAAACTGCCATTTCTTTTATAGGAGCAGAGTTGTTGGTGGATCAAGTGCTTCTTCCAGTTCAGGATGATCAGAAGTCTAACCCAAATGTCTATGTGGTGGGTTCCACGTTACAGAGGCTTTTAAACGGAGCTGAGGATGTTGGGTTGTTTAAGGAGTTTCAAGATGGCACAATGCGAGGGTTCACTTATGCCAATAGAGAAAGCTTCAGAGACTTTGAGGGTGAGCTTCATTTATAACCGAATATAAGGAGTATGATAGTGTGTTGCTGTATTGTTTTTTTCACAGTATGTTGAGAAACCATTTTGGGGATTTCGGCTGCATTAGTTCCTCACATAGGCTTTACGTAGATTTGGTCCTGGTTGCTCTATAAGACTGTTGTGTTGTGCTCATAGGAGATGGTCAAGCATTTCTCAGTGATGCGGAGTGTCAATACATTATCAAACATGAGTTGGATACACTTAGGGCTAAGAATGAAGAGCACGTTCCAGGATACCCGAAACTGAAGCTCTACCCTGGAAAATCAGTTGGTAAGTGTATTTTTTTTGTATTACCTACTGCACTAGATTAAAAAAAAAAACTTTGGGCTGCACGATTTTGGGAAAAATCGACTTGCATTTTTTTCTGATAAAAAATTGCGTCTGCGGTTTTAAAATGTGATAAAAAAATAAATAAAAACAGGTATGCTGTTCTTGTTTGTAGGGCTGCACAATTTTTCCAAATATATTATATATCAATGTGGAAATAAAATATTATAATAATTACTATTGTAATATTTTACTGTAAGAAATACAATACAAATATTTATGGCTGTGTTCATTTAATTTCAGAAGTTAAACCATCAAACTTTTATTTTGATGGAAAACCACATGAAGCAATTTAAGCTTCTCTAATGTTGATAAGCGCTTCCTATTGCAAGTATGGGAAGATGATTGGCACAAATGCACGTTAGAGCAACCCAAACTCTATAAAAGATATAAAGATGGAGTTCGTGTGAAGCAACATTTACTGTGAACTGAGCCACTTTGACATTGCAAACATTTGACATTATTGATGCAAATGTGTTTAATTACCTGTTTATTTACTTGATTCAAAGTTGAAATTCAGATATATTATTCAATTAGGGAATATAAATATCGGTATTTGTAATAAGTAATTCTTTATTTTTTTGTTTTGCATTCTGATTTGACACATGATTTGACTTTATACTGCCACCTATGGGTGTGGATGCATCATATGACAGAAAAGAAAACATTTTGGCTTACCACTGATATTGTGGAGCAACCTAATGTATTTATCACCTATGATTATTTTATTATGCAACTGAAAGTGCCTGATATTTAACAGATCATGTGATCTCAACATGGCAGCCCCCATGATTGGAAGACCCTCCCCTTGTAGAATAAAATGTCATTTTTAAGCCACTGACTTCATCTCATTGGGAGTACATTATTTTAAACATTTGTCAAAAAATTAGAAAAAGTTACTTTGTATACCTTTAAAAAAAAAACATCACCATTCAAACCATCATATTTGCTGTTTTACAATATTAATCCTTTAGTATTTTTTAAATCACATGTAATTGTAATTGTCCACAATGTTTTTTTCATCATTTGAATAATAAGTTACATTTTGATGGTAAACTCTTTTTCAGTGCGGAGATTGCAATCCAAAGGTGTCCTAGTCCAGTATTTCCCTCTCCATAACAAAGAAGACCTTAAGAGACTCTCGTTCTCTTGGTACAAAAAGATCAAACTATCCTTCCAGCCACTGGGTGAGTCACTCTGTCTGTGTGCGCTGGCAGCATGAACTTTAAACCCAACTCCAGCCTTTATATCAGTTTGTTGATACAACTTACTGTGAAAAGAATTTCACAAGAATTTTGGTTATATAAGTACAGCTGAATGTCATATTCGGTGGGTGGGTGTGATTTATAGCAGTTTTACATACTTTTGCTTCTCTTGAATTATTGTGGAAATTCAACGAATTCTGTTGATTGCTTGTTTAATGCAAATGTAAAGTGAAGCAGAATTGTACCTGCTCCATCTTAAAAACTGGTGTTTTAGATCATCAAACAATTGCATTGAAACCACAATGCACTGTGCTTTATTCATTGAAGATGTTCTCTTTGTGTCATCCATAATGTAGATGACATCAGATGTTACTTTGGTGAGGGTCTGGCGCTCTATTTTGGATTTCTGGAGTATTTCACATTTGCCTTGGTACCCATGGCCCTCATTGGTATCCCTTACTACCTCTTTGACTGGGAGGACTACGACAAGTACGTGCTGTTTGCTGTCTTCAACCTGGTTTGGTCTACGGTTTTCCTGGAAGTGTGGAAGAGATGCAGCGCTACGTTAGCGTACGGGTGGGGAACGCTGAGCCGCAAGAAAGCGTTTGAAGAACCGAGGCCTGGATTCCATGGAGCTCTGGGGTTTAATCCAGTCACGGGGCGAGAGGAACCAGTCTACCCTAGCTCCAAGTACCAATTTTTGAAATATTGTCATGTTTTGGCAGACAAAAAGGGATATTAAGCACATCTTTTATACTTTGATTGGCACCAAAACCTGGTTTGCATGTCTCAGACCTTTAAAATGTAATAATGATAATAAATAGAACTGCATATTCGAAATCAACATCAAACAAATACAAGCATGATAAATATGGAAAGTGTTCTAGATGCTCATTTTGTTTTGACAGTGTTTTTTTTCCCTTGACAGGCGGCAGTTGAGGATATATTTGGTGTCGGTTCCTTTCGTTCTGCTGTGCCTGTATCTGTCCTTTTACGTGATGATGATTTACTTTGACATGGAGAACTGGGCCATAAGCATATACACCGAAAATCCAAACTTTGCGTCCGGCATTCTGATGTTTGTTCCCAGTATCATCTACGCTGTGGTCATTGAGATCATGAACTTATTGTATCGCTATGCTGCTGAGTTTCTCACAAACTGGGGTAAGCCTGAAATTCTTTCTTTCTTTTTTCTTTCTTTCTTTTATCATCTTCTGTTACACTTTATTTCAGTGGTCCACTTTAGACATTGTACTAACAATAAGTAACTTTGCAACTACATGTCAACTAGTATTAGTAGACTGTTTGGTTTGGGTTAGGTGTTAAGGTCTCGATACACTTGAAGTGAAATGTAAGAACGAACTGGTGTGACGTAATTTCGAAACAAAATCAGGCCAAAATAAAGTTTGTTTTGTGTTCATTTTGGGAGTTCGAAACTCGAGACTTCGAGACTTTCCAGAAAAGTTTGCTCTGGCTGGTAAACACCTTCAAACTACCATTGGTCCTTGGCGAATACGTAGTCAAGTCAAGTCACCTTCATTTACATAGCACTTTTAACAATATAGATTGTTTCAAAGCAGCTTTACAATGATAATAGGAAATTATTGGAACGGAGATGGATTAATGGAGCAGCTCTAGAATATAGTTATTGTCCAGCTAAAGTTAGTTTTGATTGATTCACTTCCGTTGCAAAGATCATTAGTTATTAACTTAGGGGTGCTAACACGACACCGTTCTAACAGAAAACACTCAACGGCCCGGTCATCCGCACAACAACAGTGCCTGGTGGCTCAAGAATGCAAACCCTGAAATAGGTTCCAAGGTGCAAGCCTTGAAAATTTGTGAATAAAAGTTTATCTCTGCACAAACCTCAAAAACGCAAACCCGCGAAAACGCTGACGGCGTGCACATACGCATCACGTGTTTAGTCTATAGGTATGCGCATTTGAATATATATATGTGCGCAGGCGTGTAGTCCTTCTTTACAAACCAACCCTCAACAAACTACTCAACCAGAATTATCCCGACAGCGTTTTATCTGTACAGAGGTAAAGAGAAGGGAAGGAGGCCTTCACAGGGGAGAGACTAGTTGACACTTCAGGACTGCGTTGTCGTCGTGTCCAGGCGCAGGTCCTTCATCAGATCTGGATACGGCCTGGATACAGATAATAGTTTGGTGTGCTCTGAGGCTCCGTCTTCTTTGACATCGAAATCTTCTCTGCTTCATTTCTTCAGTTCAGACGTCTGCGAGTAAAAACACACTGGAGAGCCGCTTTATAGTAGAAAATTAAGTTGTTTTCAATTTCTAATTGAAAGAGATACTGACACTGTTTTCATGTGTAATACAGTAAAGCTGCTTGGTTTAAAAATCTATTGTATAAAGTGGTATATAAAAGTGACGTGACTTTACTGGAGTGCTGAATTGCAGAGCTCGTGCAAACATCCAAATCGCTACGATCAGATGTTTTCTTAAGTGCTGTTTTCTCACCGCTGTCTTTTTTGTTGTGTGTTTGTTTTGTTATTGAAAGGAAACTGCACAGCACATATTTGCATATTCATCTAAACGCCGCTCTCAGGAGCGTTGGCGGCGTCAGGATGTTCAGTAACGCTATACCGCTGCAAAGGTATTTCAAACTTCTTTTTACCCCAAAGCGAAGAACGAAAAAGAACTTCGCTGTGAGTATAGCCTTTAGACCTTACTCTTACGGCCTTTAGAGTTCAGGTTTGCAGAATAAGTTGACATGTCGTTGCCAAATTACTTGCAGTCAGTAGAATGTCTGTTGGGGAGCATCATGATAAAGTGTTAGCAGATAAGCAGACAGTCTACTAATACTCTAATAAACGGTAGTTAACGTGTAGTTGCTTATAGATTGTATTTCAATGGTCCACTTTAGACATTCTACTGTTATCCTCTTTTCAGTGTGTTTTATTTATTTTTATTTTTTTTATCTTGGCTAGTATAATAGTAGAATGCTATTTTGTAATCTTATCTTGGTTAAGTTTAAACTATCTTAAGGAAACCCATTTCTGCCTCAAAGTATATTTTTTTTAAAGTGACAACATTTAAAATCTGAAATAAAATCACACTGTGAGATATAAAGTTGCTATTACAAGATATTAAGTCACATTGGCCCTCATTTATCAAAAGTGCGTACACCAAATTTCCAGCGTACACCTGGCGTACACCCAAAACCACGGTGACTTTGAGATTTATCAATATGGACGTTGGCGTACGGCACGCTCAAATCCTACGCCAGCTCAGGAGGTGGTGTACGCACGTTTTGAGTGCGGGAATGCGCAGAAAAACAATTACTAACACCACAAAACGCACTGACAAACTAAAAGATATGATATATTATGACCCACTGTAAAAAAACAACAACATAGTAATTATAAACTTCAGTGTTTATTTTTGTGCAACATGGACTTCAATATTTAATTTGTGTGACTTTACCAAAGCATTTGAATTGTAGGCATATGTATTCCTTAAGTTGCGAGCCTGTGCGCTTTACCTGACGTTTCAAGCCTTGTTTATACTTTCGCCTGGCTCCGCAGCGCGAGTCTCCGCAGACTGCGCGCGCACCTCCCCAAACGGACGAGGCGTTTATACTCGACGCGCTCGCCGTTGTACTATTCTTTGAAACGATGGTTAGGCCAGGGTTAGGCCCGGCAGGTGTGCACGGACTGGGTTTAGTAATGAAAGGCTTTCAATGACCAAAAAAATAATTCAGACTGACAAAATAATAAAAATGACATTCTTCTTCTTTTAAATAATAATAATAATAATAATAATAATAATACAAATAATAATAATAACGACATTCTTCTCCTAAATAACAATAAGCGTCATTAATAATAAAAATCTAGAAATCAATTTTGTTTCTTTCCTCTTCCCTGGTTTCGCTTTCTCTTTCTCAAAGAAGTTTCTCTTCTTTGCCGTCTTCCGTGTGTCCATGGCGTAAAATGAGGGCGTGGGGGGAGCGGAGACTTGAATATATAGGGGCGTGTTATTCTAATGACGCTCGTTTTCAGCCGCGGCATTTATCAAGGGCAGGTATTGCGTACACCTGGATTTCAAAGGTACGCACAGCTTCATAAATCAGGCGGTGAGAAGAGTGTAAGCATAATCTTACGCCAACATATACGCCCGTTTCTAATCAAGAATGATAAATGAGGGCCATTGTGAGATATAAAGTCGCTATTGTAAGATGTAAAATCACATTGCGAGATTTAACTAGCAATTATGAGAAATAAAGACAAAATAATGATTCCAAATGTATGTTTTTATTTGAAGCCCGCCTCCCCTGTATATACGTTAAGATATTTCCAGAATTTTGCTGTAATTATGAAAAAGCTGTTTGTTTTCAAAACATTTTTATTTATGTATTGAATTATTTAACATTTTACATTAAATAACCATGATTAATTTTTGGATTACCCATGTTATGTTTTATAATTTTACATTATTAATTAATATATATATATATATATATATACACACACACATGTACAGTGCAATGCATAAGTGAATACACCCATGCTAAAGTTGACTAAAAAGAGGAATAAAAAATCATATTTTGGAAATTGAACTTAATGCCTTAATTTAAAAAATTTGGAAAAATCCAACCTTTCAGGACACCAATTTTCTTTGTGAATGAATAATGTATCGTAAATAAATAAATGTTCTTCCTTAAAATACAGGGTGCATAAGTGAGTACACCCCTATGTTAAATTCCCATAGAGGCAGGAAGATTTTTATTTTTAAGGTTTTTTTTTTTTTTTTTTTTTTTTTTGGGATACTATGCATCCTGATAAAGTTCCCTTGGCCTTTGGAATTAAAATAGCCCCACATCATCACATAGCATTCACCATACCTAGAGATTGGCATGGTTTTATTTCAGTTAGCCTAATAGCTAGTTTGATTTGCATTGAGAGATGATCTTATGGAAAGTACCCCATGCCAATCTCTAGGTATGGTGAAGGTTATGTGATGATGTGGGGCTATTTTAATTCCAAAGGCCAAGGGAACTTTATCAGGATGCATAGTATCCTAAAAAATTTTTTAAAAACATACTTACAAATAAAAATCTGCCTGCCTCTATGGGAATTTAACATAGGGGTGTACTCACTTATGCACCATGTATTTTAAGGAAGAACATTTATTTATTTACGATACATTATTCATTCACAAAGAAAATTGGTGTCCTGAAAGGTTGGATTTTTCCTAATTTTGTTTAATTAAGGCATTAAGTTCAATTTCCAAAATATGATTTTTTATTCCTCTTTTTAGTCAACTTTAGCATGGGTGTATTCACTTATGCATTGCACTGTATATATATATATATATAGCCTATTATTTTAATAGAAATTAATATATTATTTTAATAAAAATGTATATATTAAAATAATAGCCTATTATTTTAATAGAAATTAATATATTATTTTAATTAAAATGAATATATTAAAACAATAGGCTATCTATCTATCTATCTATCTATCTATCTATCTATCTATCTATCTATCTATCTATCTATCTATCTATCTATCTATCTATCTATCTATCTATCTAGATAGATAGCCTATTATTTTAATATATTCATTTTTATTAATTATTTATTAATTTAAATACTTTTAAGTCATCCCGCTGTCTCCTTTGAAATTTGCTGAGGAAGTTTGCCCCTTGTCTAAATTATATGTGACTTGTCCATACTTTCATGTAAATGTCATTAATGTCTCACTCTAATTGTTTTTTTTACTCTTGAAATTAAAATGTTTCTTCTCAACATGGAGGTAAATCCCATTTTCATGTATTTTGTTGTTCAGAAAACCACAGATTGGAGTCATCATTTCAAAATCACCTCGTGCTCAAGGTTTTGGTGGTATGTTTTCAAGTTTTTTGTGTGTTTTTATACTTCATGCAGTCTTATTACTGAATGTTTTACTATTTCATTGATTGATATTTTACCTCATGTAAATGGATTTATGCCTGCAATATTCCCACTAATTTTAAAATTGTGATTTTCAGGCCTGAAAATATTAAAAAGTCATCTCTATATCATTACATTTAATAATCTTTATTGAAATGAAAGTAAAAGTAGTGCAAATGCTTTGGGTTAAAGGTTCGTCCCTTGCAATTCAAATTAAGCAAATTTCTAAAGTGCAAATTTAGTCTTAATTATTGGATTTGTTGTTGTTTGTTTCCAGTTTAACTTCGTAAACTGCTTTGCCTCTCTCTTCTATATTGCCTTTGTCATGCAAGATATGGTGCTTCTTAGACAGGTGAGTATTTCAGAGCTCAGCTGCATCCACAAATAAATCAAGTGAAGTTGAATGACTTAATAACAACCTATGATTTACAAGTTGCATTATAGTTTTAAATGCAAGTATCTTTGCCTCTTGCTTGTGTGTGAATCTTCAGAGTTTGGCCACTCTGCTCATCACCTCTCAAATCCTGAACCAAGTGATGGAGGCCTTCCTGCCATACTGGCTGCAGAGGAGGAGGAACAAGAAGGTACACAAGAGGATGAGGAGGCTGATGGGGGATAAAGAGCTCCCCCTGCTGGAACAAGTTCAGCTGGAATCTGACATGAACACCTATCTGGTAGGTCCTCATTTGGGTGCCTCGAGTTGGCAGTATTAAAATAATTGGCAATATTAACAAACAAGTAGAATTATGGACTGGATTTTGTGAGCAAGCACTTAGTATATACTGTGTATACACACACACACACACACACACACACACACACACACACACACACACACACACACACACACACACACACAGAGCTTTAAATAGGTTACAGCTCAGTCTGACATCATTATGAAGTATTATGAATTGTCAAGGAGCCAGCACTAGTCAATAAGGAAGATTATGCAGACACTTAATATGAGTTGATCTGCCAGTAAGAAGACTTTTATTACCAACATTTGTCATACACTGATAATTACTGAAAATTCAAGTGTGCAAACAACAACTGGCAGTAACAAAATATACCATATATTACATAGAAATGAAGAAAAACATAATGTGAGTTTTAAAAAATGTGAACATACAATACAAAAACAAACGTCTCATAGGGCAAAAATGTGTTAACTTTTTTTTTAAAGAATGCTATGCAAACATACTAGTTTTACATCATTTGAAACTGCTATGGCAGCGGGGAAGATGCATGGGCATTAATTTGCATTATTTTAATGTTATGTTTAGTTTATACCTAGTTTTTACAGACTTACAGTCGTGACCTAAATTTGATTTTCATTTACAATAATAAATCCTATAATTCTGCATTTGCACGTGTACTAAAGCTCCGAGGATTTCCCGTTCTTGGCTCTTTTTGAGTCAGACTTGTAAATTCAATGAACCACTTAACTGGAGTCTCGCTCTGACCGCTTCATTTGAATCAGTGAGTTTTTTTTCTTTCTTTTTTTAAACATTACAAAGCATTAAAGCAATACAGACAAACATGGAAACAACAGAAAGATACACAGACACAAATAAGTTGCCAGGGTAACAAAAAAACAAGAACAATGCAATAACATTTATACCTTAAGAGGACAAAAAAGATGAATGTAGAGATACAGTTTTCATTGCTTTGGGATTAACAGAGCTTTGGATAGTTTCCATGTACTTGTCTAGATCATCTTTGAATAAATCAGTGAGTTGTTGACTCGAGAACAGATGCAATCGGATTGGTCCAATTCACAAATGAATCGTTCAGTGAGATTAGCGGACCGATTTAACAGATTCATTGGAAAGAATCAGTTCGTTCACGAATCGGACACTGCTAGTGACGATTTCTTCAGTTCAAAATAACGAGGAATGACAATGATTTTATGAAATGTAGTGGAGTGAAAAGTAAGATATTGAAATTTAGTGAAGTAAAAGTTTTCCGTTATAAAAATACTCTGATAAAGAACTGATACTCGAACAATGTACTACTATACATTTATAAATGTATACTTAAAGGAATAGTTCTCTTAAAAAAATGAAAATTCTGTCATCATTTACTCACCCTCAAGTTTCAAACCTGTATGAAGATATTTTGAAAAATGTCGGTAACCAGACAGTTGATGACTGATAGAAGGACAAATAGATACACTATGGAAGTAAATGGGGTCCATCAACTGTTTGGTTACCGACATTCTTCAAAATATCTTCTTTTGTGTTCAGCAGAAGAAAGAAATTCATACAGGTTTGAAACAACTTGAGGGTGAGTAAATGATGACAGAATTTTCATTTTTAAGTACAGTAACAAAGTAAAAATAATGTGTTCCTGTCCACTGTTTCTTGCATCAAAAACAGTCATAATTTAGTTTGACATGACCCTCTTTGACCTTTAGAATTGAATCTCTCTGAAATACTTTGATCACCAGGGCACATTTGACGACTACCTTGAGCAGTTCCTGTTGTTCGGCTATGTGAGTCTGTTCTCCTGTGTGTACCCGCTGGCTGCCGTGCTGGTGGTGCTGAACAACATCACTGAGGTTTATTCTGACGCCTTCAAGATGTGCCATGTTTTCAAGCGTCCCTTCTCAGAACCAGCCGCGAACATCGGGGTGTGGCAGGTGAGAAAACCTGGTGAGAAAGTCTCACTTCCAGAAGAGATGATCATTTCTGTACTTTAAGGAAGGCTTAAGAGACACAGAAAATGTACAGTGCTGTAGAAAGCAGAGGACATAAACTTCAATAGTAGCATATTATAACAGTCAATAATAGCCCATATGAGTCATAATAATAATGGATTTATGTAAAAAAAAAAAAGGGGGAAAAAGGGCTATTATAAATATACATTAGCAGTAAAAAATTGGCCCACACCTACTCATTCTTTAAAGGTACACTACACACATTTGTTACAATATTTACGTTCGAAAGTTTGGGGTCTGTATGATTTCTTTTCTTTGTTTTTGAAACAAATCTCTTATGCTCAAGGCTGCATTTATTTGATAAAAATAGTAAAAAATGTGAATTATTATAATATATAACTCATATTTATACATCTAATGTCCACTTGTATGCATGTGAGATTATTATTCAATATTTGATTGAAATGTCTTTATGATCATAAGAAGCATGCAGTTAAGTCTGTCACAATACTTAATGCTGTATTTTACATTAATAATTGTATTATTATTTATAAACTATGATGGTATTTATTAAAATTTTGAATTAGCTTTTATTTTTATACTTTCAGTTTTCTCTTTAGTTGAGTTTAGATTTTTAGCAATTTTTTATATGCCTTGATTTTTATTAGTTATTTTCTATTTCTATTTCTAACAAAAATATTTCTATTTGCATTTTAGTAATTTTAGTACTGCAACTTGAACATATGTTAATTTTTTTTTAAGTTTAAGATTGTCATCTAATGTTTAGATTTAATTTTATTTCAGCTATATTTCAATTACGTAAATAATTTTTTAAAAGTTTAAGTTTTAGTTAACAACAATAGCACCGTTACGCACACACACTCACAAAAAATAACATTTGGGCCTTTTATTCTTCCAGTTGGCATTCGAGACAATGAGTGTTATCGCCGTGGTGACCAACTGTGCCTTGATTGGTTTGTCTCCACAAGTGAACACGTACTTCCCTGAATCAGAGACTCAGCTGATCCTTGTTGTGGTGGCGATAGAGGTAACACATTCTCTCCTTTCCTCACAACATGATAACCTTTTGCAATGGCCAAAATTATCCATAAGGTGGCATCAGTGAGCTGTTTTCCCTTCTGTGTGTATATGAGTGTTAAAGGGTGCTAAACTTGGCTGTAGTCCTCGTTTCCTTAACAGCCATCCTAGTGGTTTGGATAATGCAGGAAACATAGTGTGCTAGACATTGTCAGATTGTGTAACAGAATAATCCAGAACCCCACTACCGTGAAACTCCAGTCCATATGGGTTAACATCAGAATTAAACAGGAAGTTCAGTAGCTGAACCAAAGCATGGAGAGAAACACACACTCGCACACAGACACACACTAGAGACGGGAGAGAGAAAAACAGAACTCCTGATATTCTGTGTGATCCTGGTGGGGATCTGGGAAGAAATTCATTGTGCCATGTCTTGTTTTCCGCTAATTAAACTTCGCAGTAATCACTGGAGTTGTAATTAGGCCACACTGATTCACGCACAGCATCAGTGTACCATGACAGAATTTTAAATAAAACTCGAAACCGGGAGTGTTGAGGGAATAGAAAAGTCTTTACAAACCTCAAAAGTCTGTGTGTGGCTTTGTTGTTTCGTTCTGCAACATTAAATCCAGTAAACTTTATCCAAATTGACTGAAGTCAGAGAGGATGTGCATGTTAAATCAAAAGCAAATGGTAGTGTTGGTCAGAAATTGTAATTCAAATTGATTGGATTGAGTTTGGCCGCTGTGAATTGATTTGTTTAGGGCTGGTGCAGCTGGGATACGGGTATGCTGGGAACACAAGGGCGCACTGCTCTAAATCAACAGTGTTTGTGGGTGATTGTGTGGCTACACTGTTTCTCTGACGTGTTCTATTCATTTCCTGTGAGGGTCATGACGCTTTCAACCTTCGATGGCGGATGCTACAGACATAATATATATATGGGCCATTATACAGAATTGGTGCAAACTGCTGTCCCATTACCAAAAAACACATTTAAAAAACATTTAAGTATTCAAATTTTAGAGGTTTACAAAGATCCTTCTATTATCTATTGAATCCCAATAATATTTAAAATATCAGTAAGCTTAAAGCTGCAGTCCGTAACGTTTTTTGGTTAAAAATTATCGAAAATAATTTTTTGAGCAAGTACATAACCAGCCAGTTTTCAAAACTCTCTGCTTGCCGTAACTCGATTCAAAATGGTAAGCTTGTAATAATGTTTTTAATTCCAGTGGTACTGGTGGATTTCCGCGGGAAATTCGAGCATGTCTTTGCGTCATTACGTCACATCTGTACACATAAAGAAGGAGTCTCGGCTAGTAGGCTATATTACGAGTGAGGATGTTGGCGGTGGAGATTTATAGCCTTTTCTCACAGCACTTGATATAATTAAACTTATCAATTTGATGGCGGATCCAGAAAGGTTCAAACGACAATCACCAGTGACAATTGGAGATTCACCCGTTGTAAAATGCAAAAGACTTCGGACTTCGGATCGGCTACAGAAAAAAGAGCCTGCAACCGGCCCATGCAAAAACAAGGATAAATATTGGAAGGGCATTAAATGTAGTCACGCAATGCTGATGTTGTTAACATTAACAATTTGAGAACAAAGTATAATTTGCACGGTTTGACGTGATTTGATAAGCGATCATTAGATTTAATCGGTGTGATTTACTGCAATGTTTTTTTTCCCTTAGTTGGTCAGAACAAAAGTGGATGTTACTTTCTTGTTCAGACGACTTTTTCCGGTGAAAATTCTTATGTTGGTCATACTTCCAAAAAGTAGAATCTGTGATTGCGAATGACAGTTTCCACACCACCGGCGCGGTGATTGACAGCCGCACATTCTCCTCAAAGCATTGGATTCATCCGCGCTGTGCAGTGCCGACGCACAACCCACGTAAAGTTGATAATTCCGTGAATAACTGCAATTGCACATTTCGAACAGAGATGGCGACAAAGAGGAAAAACTACAGACTGCAGCTTTAATAAATATAAAATCATAATTTATTGGGTACTTTCAATTGGGAGGTGGCTGTCCCGAACCCTAACCCCAAAATTTCAACGTGTGAAAATGATATTGAAATGTTTTTTTGTTTTTTTTCAATGTTTTCCATTGTTGTTTTTAAAAAATATCTTTTTGATTTCTTTTAAAAAGTGAAGTAAAAAAAAACAAAAACATTAAATGTAAAAACTTTATGTAAAAAAAATGTGTCCTGCATTTTCATGTCACTACCGAAACAGTGTGTGTTTTAGTCCATTGGCTGAGACTGATTTTAACCACACCCCTCTACATTTTTGATCAGGAAATATTCCTGTGTCCCTCTCTCTAATAGCCGCTCTTTCATTGTAGATTAGGTACCATCATTTTCAAAAGTTTGTAACTTTGTAAGTTTGTAACTTTAAGGAACGTCACTACCACTAATATTTTTTGTTCTACAATTAAGCAAACAATTTTTTGGGTGTTATTCCATAAAAAATTATTCTTTTTTTTTTATGTGTGTACAACTGTTCAGAACTGTGCTAGGTAACCATTTGCTGGTTATCATCTTTGACCTAGGCTCAAAAGTATTTCAAATCGTCACTACCGAAACATGTGGTGAGGTGTGTGTGTGTGTGAGTGTGTGTGTGTATATATATATATATATATATATATATATAATGGAATGCTTCTGAAAAAAAATCCATCTATATTATTATCCATCTATGTATTTATTTTTTTCTCAAGTTCAGTGTTGACATAGTTACAGGTTTTTTGCCTTTATAGGGCAGTATAGGGCCGTTTCCACATTTTAGAATGATAGTCCAAATCATTCATTATGTAATGAACAAAATCCATCAACTTATAACTAAAAATTAAGCATTTAAAGCTATTAGATCAACTTGTCAATCTATACATTTTTGATTTAGAAGGTATCATTAGGATAATATTTGTTGTTTTAGGGTGATGGAATCATGTTTTTCAGAACCAGTTCAATTTAAAAAATAAATACAGAAAACAAATTACTACTAGAAGTTCGTTTCACAACACAGGTTTTCATTCTGCCACCGAAACATTAAAGATAGAGCATGACTAGTTTTATACGTGCCAGGGTTATTACTAAAACTAAATCTAAAACCATAAAATATTCATTTCAATTCATTTTTTATTGAAATAAAATAAACGTTAACTGAAATGAATAAGATAATAAAACTTAAACTTATTTTATTTCAGCTAGCTGCCAAGACAACATTTCTTTTAATTTTCATCTAGTTAAACTAGATGTAGTAAAATAACTAAAACTGAAATAAAAATAAATAAAAACGAATAAAAATTACAAAAATGCACACCTAAATTATTAAAGCTTTTACTCAAATTAAAATAATGGAAAATATATAAAACACTTCAACATATTAATAAAATACTATCTTGATTGATAGTATCTCAATATTACTAAAATTGTGAACGACTGATCTGGTCATGAGCTGGTTCTATAAGCTGTTATTCATAATAATTGGTCAAAAAGACTCACATGAGGCATTGATTTCAATCAATTTAAATTAATTGAACTTAAATCAGTGAAATGAATGACTCTTTGTTCATATGACAGTGTTCATTTTAAAATATTGTATTTTTTTAGTTTTTGTTTAATCTTTAAGAACAAATGTTGTATGCAAGGTGCTTCCTCAAAATTGATAAAATAATTGTTAATGGAATTGTTAAGGAGCCTATAAATTCCTTAAGATTCCACTCCTTAATATCTATAAAGATTCATCAACCCTCTGTACTGTGTGTATGCGCACATTTGTATGTCTGCTACATACAGCTCTCACAATAAGCTGCAAGCAAATCACATTCTCTGTCTATTATGCAGGGCGCTTTTCAAGGCTGTCTTTATATATTTTATTGAGTCTGTTAGTTCATTAAGTGGAGTGAGCAGGGATTGGCATTGGATCAGCATAAGCGGATGGGGGAAGGTCTGGCTCTTCTGGACTGCAGAGCACTGTCTGATGTATAGATTCTTTCAGAAGTAGTAACAGTGTTTACTACTCACTGTAACACAATATCAGGTGCGTTCATGCCATGTCGTAATTACCATAATGATTCTGAACTGTAAAAAGCCTTCATATGCTTGTAGAACATAGTACTTAGTAATTACAACGTGTAAACATGTTATTTTCTGAGAGCTACGGCTTGTACCACATGGCCGCTGCTGTACCACCTGACCACTGCAGATTTAAAGTGTGTTCTTTTTGAAGCGGCAGACCAACGTATGACGTCTGACTAGTGCGAAAGCGATTCGAAAGCAAACATTGCTTTGTTTACGGCGAATTTATTTAAACAGTTAGCATCACACTGTTTCCCTCGACAAAAACCCAATAGGATTTTCCCATAGACTTTTGGATTATCGCTAAAAACAAGCTCTGTGATCAACAAAAGTTAATGATACTTGCATGTTTTGTCCATCATGATAATTATCACAGATGAACACAACTTTTATTAATTTTGAAGCCTAAATGCAGTCGTCAGAAGTAATAAGCTAAAGGTAGGCTATAAACAGACTACACCATGGTTGCTCGACTTCAACGTCACCATTACTAAGATTCCAATAACTCTTTCAGTTTTTATCTAAAAACATTTTCCCCAAACTTTTTAGTTTGAATAGTTTATAAGAGCACAATTATATACATAACGATGCTGTAAAAGCTGACTGAGTTGACCTTTAATCTCTTCGACAGCCTCCCATTTAGCCACTTGTTAGCAACCGCCTTTTTTAAGACATGTTACAGCTTAAAAAAAATCACGAGTGGGGTAATATTGATGTATTTTATGTCGTAGAATAGAATGTGAAAGTGTCTTGAGCTTGTGTTCACCACAGACCTTATTTCAGCCATTTAAACAAAACCCCATTAAAAAAACCCATTGACTTTGGGACGATGGAACCGGAGGAGCTAAAATGCTAATTCGCTTCCGCGTTTTGGCCTACAAAGTGATGTCATACCTGCACCCCTCTATTACGACATGACGTGACGCAGCATAAACGAAGGAACTGTGAACACAGGAAAGACAGAACGAAAACAAAAAAAAACCATGTTTTTCTATTCCACTGCATTTTCTATGGAAATACACTCTAGACGGACGTGTTGTCAACTGCATGTGTATCTCGTGTCTTTTGCAGTGTCTCGCGCATGACACGCCCTTTTCAAAAAACAGCGCTCAAATTACAATAGGTTCGACTTTTTAAAAAAAAACGTGTCTTTTTTCATTCCACTGACCTGACGTTTTGTACTTTAAAAAACGTGTTCTGTGTGAATGGCCTCCTTAGGGCAGAAAAACACAGGCAAACCATTGCAATAATATGGCATTAAATTATCATTATGGCATGAAATGATCAAACAGGATGGTTCATAATTACTGTTGAAAAATATCTTCTTGCTATTGAAGCTTGTTTCCACACTTAGAAAAAAAAAAAGAAAAAAAAAAGGTAATTGCGACTTTTTATCTAAATTCGGACTCTTTTTCTCAGAATTGTGAGATATGAATATATAATTCTGAGAAAATAAGTCAGAATTGTGAGGGAAAAAAAGTAGCAATTATCTTTTATCACTTAATATTCAACAACACTATTGATCTGCCTGCATTGACACCATTATATGAGAACTTTTTTTTTTGCCCTTTTTTTTTGCCTATCTACCAGTCAAAAATCATAAGTGTGTTTGTTTTGAAAAGTAATAGTGAATCTTACCTCAAAAAGCCACATGATTTGAGATGATATTCATGTCTGTAGCACAAAAAGTGCAGGATTAGTGTTTAATACTTGAGGTTAAGTGTTTTTTCAACCCTAGGTTTGAGATATTCTGTAGGTCTGATGGTATTTAAATATAGGAAAACATGGATTTATTGTTTTTTTGTTGCATAAATGAGAAAATCATCCAAAAAAGATTCATGCAGAAATAATCTGTGCCCTCAAAGGTCATCTTTTAATGATGGGTAATGCAAATGTTCCCTCGCTTTGTTATCTATTCTTTACTTTGCTTTTGTGTGCAGTGTCACTGGCTCACGGTGGAATGAATCAGAGAGGTTTGTGAGTGTGTGTGTGTGTCATTGCTGGTATTTCTCAGAGCCATGACTGCTGCCTATTTTTGGGCCATTCGATACTCAGGTAATTACACGATGACATGCCTCAGAGAGCAGTAACTAGGCAACAGTGTAGCCACGGTGACAGGAGACGGCTGAGGATCAGGAAGAACTGAAAAGCTTGATGGTAGAGAGGATGACTGTGACCTCTGAGAGAGAGAGAAAGAGAGATTTGTCTACAAGCAAATGCACACGCTTAATAAAGCAAAACAATGATTTTTCAAACATTTTGGATGTTTTAGGGGCGAATTCATTTTCAAGGGCAATTCAGGGGTGTAAATTGCTCAAATGCAATGTTGCTTTGACTAAATAAATAACTTACTAACTTAACTGAATTTTAGCTTTAAAGTAGTTATACTTTTTTTTTTTTTACTTGTTTAAATGTATCTGTTATGTATGGAAGCTTGTTTCCGCCACTGAATAAAAAGTAAAAAAGGCAACTTTTTATCTTACAATTCTGACTTTTTTTCTCATAATTACGTGATATAAACTTGCAATTGCGAGAAAAAAAGTCAGAATTGCCAGAAAAAAAGTCAGAATTGCGAGTTTATATCATTATACTTCGGGCCCTGTTTTAACAATCTAAGCGCATGGTCTAATGCATGAATGCAAGCAAGTGCACTTCGGCGTGTCCGAATCCACTTTTTCTAGTTTAGCGACGGGAGAAAATGGTCGACGCACTCGGTGCTTAGTCTAAAAGGGTTGTCCCTATTCTCTTAATGAGTAATGGGTGTGATTTGGGCGTAACATGAAATAAACCAACCAGAGTCTCATCTCCCATTCCCTTTAAAAGCCAGTTGCGCTCGCGCCATGGCGGATTCGCTATTTACATGACAGAATTTGCAAGCGGAAAGACTGAGCGCTTCTCCAGAGCGCAAATTGATCAACTTGTGCGCGAGGTTAAAGCACGCAAACAGACCATCTACGGGACAAGCCAGTTTCCACCTTATTTTTATGTACACATAATTCATCTTTTACATTGTAATCCTTTTATTTATAATATTTGGCATGTTTGTGTGCTGTTGCGCGTGTCCCTGTGTGTGTAATAAGCAGTGTAAGAACGTTGTGGACCCGCCTATAGGCTCACATTACTAACGTGCTCTTTAAATAACAAAAACAAATATCGCACAGTCTATTTCAGTTGCCTCAAAATAGCAACGCTCCAACAATGCGCCTGAACACATCTCGTTTTAAGACCAGTATGCCCATCGGCGCATAAATAGGCCAAATGCATTTGCTATTTAAACAACGTGGTGCAGGACGTCAAAAAAATGATTACTGCGTAGGGCTGAAACTAGCAAAAAACACTTGCGTCGCGCTTGGCGCTGCATTGCGCCGAGTGTATGATAGGGCCCTTCATGTGCAAACACTATCTACATAAGAGCCAGTGGCAAATTCCCAAAGAACTGAAGATTCCCAAAAGATAAAGCTGCGCATGAGTACATGAGTACATCTCAGAAAATGTCTAATTGTCAAATAGGTACCATGTTTATATTTATATATAAGTCGCATATATAAGGTCTAAATAACTACATTCTTGCATAAAAAAACACTTAAAACTACATTCCGTGACTCAACAACAGTAGTATTCGTAAAATAATGGTGGTTTGCTCGTCCGCCATGACACTCTTTTTGAGAAATGCTGCAAGCGGAGTGAATCAAAGGGTGAAACGGTTCCCATGGTGATACTGGTAGAATATCGCATGGCTGGAAAAGGCTCTCAGCCAATTAGAATTGAGAACCAGAACAAACTGTTGTATAAGGGGTAATGTACATCCAGCTGTTGCAAAATGGCAGCAGATGCGTTTGTACTCAAAATATTGATTTGAGTTTTAATATTATATTAGCTTACTAAATCGGGGAATAACATACCGCTGGATGGCGGTAAAACATAAAACATGAAAATATCTTGAGCTTGTGTTCACCAAAGATCTTATTTCAGGCATTTGACAAAAACCCATTCAAAAAACCCATTAACTTCAGGATTATGGAACCGGAGGTGCTAAAATGTTAACTCGTTTCCGGGTTTTGGCCTACAAAAATACATCATCCTTGCAGCACTCTATTCGGCACGTTTTTGTAATTTGACATTGTGTGACATTATTGTCGTACTATACTATATCTAAGAATCTCTCATTGTGAACTTTGCCATTATCTGCAGCATGGCTTTCTACGGGAATATTTCAAAGAGCGAATACGGTTTTCATATAATCTGATTTGACTGCGACTGTCTAGATGTCAGTGGTTAAATTAGCAATCGGTCAAGATGAGAGTGTGTGTATTTGTGTACACCCCACCCATCGAGTGTTCATGTTAACAGGCTGACAGGCTCTTCCAGGGCTGTTTAACTGAAGACTGTTATGTTCCATGACTCCCTAACCATGTCTGACATGCTGCAAGATCAGATGTGTCTCTCTCTCTCACGTCTTAAAGAGGATGACGGCTAGCCTGGAAACACTCTGACACCTCTCCGACACGCATATCCCTCCAGTTCACCGGTCACACATGAGATTGGTCACCAACAGGCTGAACAAATCAATGGCTGTACCATTTCCTTTCTCACTCTTCTTTAGTTATATACTACATTGCAATACAATGTTGTCTTTAAAATGAGTGAAATTTCATGGGCAAAAAAGGTCCACTGTCCATTGTCTATAATGTAGTGATGCATAAAGCACAGTTCACTCAGAAGCCAAACAGCTTTCTGTTGGTCAGTGCGCTGAATATGTGTGACCAACTTGAATCTGTTGTGAAATTTGTGATTCCAATCGAAATGACTGAATTTCGCGAAAACAGCAAACAAAAATTTGGAGAACAGCGGTAAATGTGACCACACTCCTTCCTATTCTATTCTATTCTATTCTATTCTATTCTATTCTATTCTATTCTATTCTATTCTATTCTATTCTATTCCAGTGTACCCCTAATGAGTCTCTTGTTTTATTTTAAAATTATAATAGGATTTTATTATTCTATTCTATTCCAGTGCACTCTTAATTAGTCTCTGGTTGATTCTATTCTATTCTATTCTATTCTATTCTATTCTATTCTATTCTATTCTATTCTATTCTATTCCAGTGTACTCCTGAGTCTGTTTGCTTTTCATAGTATAGCTCCTTTGATAATAGGGTTTTATTATAAGAATTCTATTCAAATTCTATTCTATTCTATTCTATTCTATTCTATTCTATTCTAGTGTACCCTTAATGAGTCTCTGGTTGGATTTGATATTATTGCTCCTTTAGTAATAAGTATTTATTAAGGTTCTGTTTACCTATTCTATTCAATATTTGTCTGTATTTGTGTTGTGGCTGCACTTTGAAGTACATCAGCAATCATGATTCTATTCTATTCTATTCTATTCTATTCTATTCTATTCTATTCTATTCTATTCTATTCTATTCGAGTATACTCCTAATGAGTCTCTGTTTGCTTTTGATGGTATTGCCCCTTTAATATTAGGATTTTACTACAAGGATTCTATTCTATTCTATTCTATTCTATTCTATTCTATTCTATTCTATTCTATTCTATTCCAATGTACCCCTAATGAGTCTCTGGTTGAGTTTTATTATTATAATAGGATTTTATTATTTTTCCATTCTATTCTATTTCAGTGCACTCTTAATTAGTCTCTGGTTGTTTGATATTATAGCTCCTTTAGTAATAAGGTTTTATTATTAAGGTTCTGTTAACCTATTCTATTCCATATTTGTCTTTATTTGTGGTGTGGCTGCACTTTGAAGTACATATCCAAGCATTATTCTATTCTATTCTATTCTATTCTATTCTATTCTATTCTATTCTATTCTATTCTATTCTATTCTATTCTATTCTATTCTATTCTATTCCACCCCTAATGACTCTCTGGTTGGATTTTATTATTCTGCTCTATTCTATTCTAGTGCACTCTTAATTAGTCTCTGGTTGCTTTTGATAGAACAGCTCCTTTAATAATATGATTTTATTCTGTTCACCTATTCAAACATTTCTATATTTGTCTGTATTTGTAGTGTTGCTGCCCTTTGATGTACATCTGCAGTCATGATACATTTGTTTGTTAAAGACAAATTTTTCTCTTGGAGAAAAATGTGACTACAGAAATAATCGGGGCTTTGTTCTCTCATTATATCAGATCTTAGATTCTCAGCGTCTGCATCACACTCTCTCATCACACTCTCTCGCTCTCAGACAGCAATCAGGCTGAAGAGAGGGTGGCATTTTCCACAGTTCACGCTCAAATGCAACATCATTTTGAGTCACACTTCTGCACCTGCTCTGTGTGTTTTAAGCAGTGCCCAGCAGGAGACTGTGCTTGTCTGTTACTGATGTACTGTTTTGATAAATCACTGATGAATCATTCAGTCAGCGCTCTCAAACCTCTGAGTGTAGAGTCCTTTTTTAGGCTTGCTGATGGAGATTTGCTTTCAATTTTATAAAAACACGGTAGTTCTATTACAAATCCTGGTGAGCAACTTACCTAGTTTCAGGTTTTGTGTATGTGAAAGGAGCAAAGACTCAAGTGCAGGACAATGGGTATTTAATGATAATAAAATAAAACAAAACAGACAACAAAAACTACCCCGAGGGGGATGGGATGACTTGACTTGACTTGACACATGGAGAATAAATAGGGAGCACAAACAAAGCAGGTAACGAGGGAGGACAGGTGAGCCAAATGGTAACAAGATGGTTAGACAATCGACAGGAGAGCACATAGCACAAGTAAACACATGACAATTCATGTGCTTACACCAAACGTGACAAACACATGAGCACATGGGCCGCAAACACAATCACCAGCCATGTGCCCCAACAAAAGAAGACATGAACACGCAGCTAATGAGAACACTCATAAGCCACGTGTTCACACAAAACATGACAACATGAAAGCACGCACGCAGCCAGTAAAAGACACAAGCTGCATGCGACACAGCACAAGACAAAACATGACATGAAAGCACATGAAACGAGGCACACAGACAAGACAAAACAGGAGTGTCAGGGCTCTGTCACAAAACCAAGAAATAGACGACAGAAGTGACCAAATTTAACCAAATTCTAAAGGTGTGATAACATTTACCGATGTTCAGTGAATTTTCGCAGGCGAAATCCAGTCTTTTAAATAGCAATCTACACAGTCTGTCATTTCTTGTGAGGGCGAAATATTTCTGCCGACAGATTTTGCATCAAGTTCAAGTTGGTCTCGCAAATTTGCCACAATCACATAAAAACATTGTATGGAAATACATTGCTCCATTAAAGCTGACAATTACACCCAATATTTGCATATGCTGTTTGTTTTTTATTAGCCTATCCCATTATTAGCTTTGCAATATGCTAACATCAGACTGGAAGTAGATGTGTAAATTAAGACTCGTGTGAGCCTTACATGACGAATGATGTTTTTGTTGTATACCATATGAATTGCTGCTTTTGTAGAGCGTTTCAAATTATTAAGTGGTCTAATCACAGCCGCAATTATGAGGTTTTATGAGGTTCAATTATAATGCTGCTTTAGGAGCCTTATGTAGGAAAGCAAGCCAAACTCACTATTTGGAACAGCAGGGTTTTGTTATTAATTGACATTCAAACTATTTCTCAAAAGAAAAAAGTTTTCAGCTAGGCAAATTAACATATTTGTCAACAAGTAAAACATTTTTGTTTCATCTAGGCCTACATAATTTGTTTTATGTCACCATTATTATTTGATTTCAATGAGTTTCTTAGTGTAAGACAGTTGAGGTCTTACTCTAAGAGGACAGTTGAGGCTCTGCCGTGACTCCTTAAGATTTACCTCGATTTCGACTTTTCCGGGACGAGTCGCTTGAGTTCAGTTGTCCTGAGGTTTCCTCAGCCAACAACACAGCAGTAACTCTGAAGCTGATGCCCTGGGCTGTTTCCTCAGCCTTTCTGAATCTGGGTTACTCCGGTCTTTAATAATTACCATACGTGTGTCTAGCACAGGATGAGGCAAGGTTTGTTGAGTTCATTTAGTCAGCATGTCATTTTACATTCTACAAAATGTTTAATGATGCTGTGACTACTTGTATATTTCATGAAGTCTAGAATATAGAAATGAAATATTCAAATTGCTATTAGCTGTGGAGTGAACACATTTAGACTGGTATATATATGAATGAAAATGAGGTGAAAGGGTGGTTTGCCTGCACAATAAAGCTAAAGTTGCTGTCACACTTATGGATCATTTGTGTTATCAGAGCCTTAAATAATGATGTTAGATATGTGTGCGCTTGTATGGTAAGTGTCTCAAAAGAGCGATTTGGCTTTTTGTGTATTTCCCAACCAATATCAAAATAATCAGCCTTTCACTACATCATTTATAATAATGATGTACATAATTCTGTCATCCACACAAGAAAAGCAGATTTTTGTATTGCGTTTCACATAAATCTGGTTCCATGAGTCCCAGCTTTAGCTAATGTCTATTCTCTGGCTTTAAAGTGTTAACATTGTTGACTGTTTATTGATATCTGAGCTAAACTACTCCATCCGAAGCAGAGCTGGTACATTTTCCACATTAGTCAACAATAGCTGACTAACAGAGAGATTAAAGACAGATGCAGTTTATGTTGAATTTTGTAGACCATCATCGCTTGCGTTATTTGTATTTATACGAGAGCTAACAACAGTATGCTGCATTTAAGAAATGTTTAAAGGGTTTTACTCACCCTCAATGACTCACCTTCATGTTGCTTCAAATCCATTAGACTTTCGTTCATCTTTGAAACACAGATATTTTTAGAGATTTCAATCCCTACAAATTCCACATAATCAACACTTTGACACCTCAAAAGGTTTATAAAGACTTTTGAAGAGACACAATTATATGGTGAACAGATTTCATTTAGACTTTTATTCACATATAAACATTGATCAACGCACATAGAGCACGTCAAATATGGTAAATGGAATGTCAAACGTGCTTGCTTGACCAATAAGGATTGTTGCATCAAAAACACGGTTGTGCAATATTTGATGTGCTATATGTATGTGCACTGATCAGTGTTTATATATGAATAAAAGCCTAAAATAAATGTGTTCAGAAGACTTAGTGCTAGCAATGTGCTAAAAACAGAAAAGGTTCACACAGATCAACGAAAACTGTATTATGCATGCCAGGCCAGTAGTTGGCGATGTCAATTTGTAGAGAAAAACTACGCGCCTGTAGACTGCAATAAGTCATGTGCATGATGTCACTGTTTTCACAAATTCAGGTTTTTACAGTTTACACGGAGACAATAATGTTATCGTTTTCAAAAACGTTAATTTTATGTGTTCAGTGCACAACATAAACATTTCATGCTCAAGGTCAGAATTTAAAAACGACCAGGACTCCCTTATATTGAAATAGTTTAAAGTGTGCAGTTCTTATTTATACATTACCTAAACTGTATAAAAATAATTCTTCAGATCTCTTTAAATCGCACAAAGGTGAATATTGAGCCTGTTTCAGAGGCTGCATCTGGTGATTCATTTTAATACACTGGAGCTGCAATGACAGTTGACACTCTGCCAGCAGCATTCATCTCACTAATGTGGCCTTTGAAGACATCGAGAGCCATAAAGTTCATCTAGCCATTCAGTATGACTGAAATATGTTCCCTTTTGATTTCACGTGTCTCTGTATGTCAAGAGAGGTTCTCAATATAAAAAAAGCCTGTCCATTAAATGCAATTGATCTGTCTGGAAAGTGTGAGGTGTTAGATTGCAAGACAAGTATGAATTGCTAAATAAACCCTCAAATGAATCATAAAAGAATATCCGAGATGTATTTAGCACTTGCTTTATAATTACAGAGAAATGAAATGAAAGCTGTGTTTTAAACTTGTCTTTTTCTGTTTATTGCAGCACGTTCTCCTGGCCTTCAAGTTCATCCTGGCATTCGTCATTCCAGATGTTCCTAAACACATCCAAGTCAAACTAGACAAGCTGGAATTTGACTCCCTAGAAGCTCTTAAGAAAAGGGTGAGTACGTTTGTACATGTGCACATATCTGTAGCATGCAAACAGGAAATGGGTCCGTTCAGTGCAAATAGCGACTCGCGTACATGCCTCTGTGGACTTTACAGAGTCAACAACACATGTCTGCATCAACAGAAGCGGTTATGCGGCAACCATTATTCCTCTGCTCAGAGAGGCAGAGAGCAGCATTAACATGCTTTCTGATCATTAAATGATCCAGAGAGACCTTTGTACATGCTGAGAAGCTCTACTGACATACAGAGTGTTTGCTAATGAGGTTTAGCTATTTGGGCAGATGTTTATCACCTCACATGCAGCTTAAGAAGTAGGTCACTCACAAAGAAACACACACTGCAGTCTGCCCTTAGCAGTCAGGCAGAATTAATAATGAGGAAAAAAACATTTTTTTTTTTTTTCCTTAAAAGACAAAGGCTATGTTTGGAATGAAATACTAACATACTGCTTGCTGCAAACTATCTTCTATTTTTAAAAATAACAGTGAGAGAGATTGTATTATGCAGTGATAAATAATTCAAACAGTAGAATGCAACAAGGAGGGGAGCTCACATTCATAATTGTAGAAAAATTCTTGTAAAAAAACCCTACAAACAAACAGAGGTGCAAAGAGTACCTGAAAACCATACTTGAGTAATGGTTTATACCTTACAGTTACAGTCTCCAATTCCAATACGGCTTGAGTAAAAGCCTTAGATTATCTGATTTTACCAGTACTTAATATTTTACTCACACTGAATGTTGGCTCAAAGATACACTAGCCATCAACAACTAAGAGACATGCCAGTGAAAAACAAGGAACAGTTGATTTGTGAGTAGAGCAATCATGTTTATTTTCTAAAATTGAAATAAAACTGAACACCTCAAAATTGAAATAAATCAAGGTCGACACAACAGCCTCTTAAACGTCTGCAAACACTCAAGTGTCAGTTAAGCTCAAGTGCTCAGAAATGGCAGAAGTAAACCAAAATCCTTCAATAAGGTCTCTTCATTCAAAATGTAAAAAGTAATTGCATTACTCATCACAAATGTATTAAAGTAAAGATTACATATACTTATTCAAAAATGTAGTTAAGTAGAGAGTGAAAGTTTCTAATATCTTTAATACTCCGTAAAACTACAAAGTAGCCTAAAAGATACTTAAGTAAAGTAACTTACGCACCAAAGTAATTTGTTTGTCTATACATTCCTTCAGCATTTGACGTGGATGTTTTTGCTGTTGTAGTATGTGCTCACGACCTCATTATGTTGCAAGTCTCAGAAATAAATATGGTTATTTACCATTTATCAAAAAATAAAAATTTATAATAATAATAATAATAATAATAATAATATTTTTTCTGTTTTAATGAAAAAAGGTCAATAATGAAATATTTGCTGTTAAAATAGGCTGTGTTTATTTGCATAATAATGGTTTAAATTACTTTTGATTCATCTGTCTGATGAAACTGTAAATCTGTGAGTGAGGTGTTATTTTTTAAGCAATATGAAAATGTTTAATAATGCATAAGTCATGAGACAGTTGAATATACACTTATTATAATGTTTAATATACACATAGCACTATTATAGTATTTGTTGCTTGTTGATAGTGATTTCATTCAAAAACTGTGCACAGTGAGAATGATTTATGAATGTACACTACCATTCAAAAGTTTGTTTAATGTTTCCTTGCTACATAAAAGTATACATTTCTTAAAAAAAAAAAAATAGATCCCAATCTTTTGAACAGTAGTGTACATATATGAATTTACTGTCCATTGGATTAAAAAAAAATCCCAGATAAGGATTTTGCAATCACTAATGATGTACTAGTATATGGAAGTATGCAATTCTGAACAAAGCCTTAAAATGATTGTTCAAAAAAATGTATGCACCCACATGTCATTTCAAACCTGCATGTATTTCTTTCTAGTTTAAAAAAAGAATGTCTCAGTGGACACAAACGGCTTAAATGTTCTTCAAAATATCCAATTTAATGCTTCACACAAGAAAGAAAATCATAGAGGTTTGGACTGATATGATGATGAGAGTAAATCATTTTCATTTTTGGGTTAACTATCCCTGGAAGATGTCTGTGCATATCCGCAAATAGATTTTTACTGTTATTCAAAGGTCAAAGTAGGTGGTGCCAGTAATTTGTTTATGGATATGAACCTTAGCCAGTTGACTGAAAGAGTGAGTCACAATTGTAACATTTGTGGTAATGAATTCAGACCACTGTCCCTCTTCTAAAATAGGAAAAGGCATGATATATTGTCTAAAGTATTAATAATGATTCTATACAATGTCTGTAAAAGCGACAGCATCGACACGCTTTAACAGGATTCAATGGCTTTATTTTTGCAGAGACGAGCCCTCGGTCGGTAAGTCCGTTGCCATGGCTCTAGTGATATGGCACAGTTGGATTGTGAATGACAATGAGCTGGCGTGTGCTGTTGGCATCCAGCGTTATCCTTAATGTGGCCTTGTGTTTCCTCCCTTCACTAACAGCAGATAAGATGTGTGCGATACGGCCCCCCTTTGCCTCCTAATGCTGTGGATTATAATGTTTCCAATTAATTTAGGTACATTATGAGCACTGCTCTAATAGTTGTGCATTTTTATGTGTTGGTTTTCTCTAATCGCAACACTGGTGTGCACGGGCGTAGGGACGAACATAGTGGGGGGTAGATTATAAAATCAGTTTGCTTATGAATATCAATTGGTTCTGCTTTATTTGCTGAAAAGCAGACATTGATAAATATGTGCAAGCCAAGCAGGTTCATAATACCTGGAGAGTGCTATTTGTTAGCAGTCTCATTTATCTCAATGGCAGTTGCTCAGCTGGTGCAGGACCCCTCGGAAGAATGTGAATTGAATCATGCCATATCGCTCATATGCACTCAGTTCCAGACAGGTTTTTTTTTTTTAAGGCAATCGACTAAGCTGTAAATGCCATGTGACTAGTTAATCTTTAGCCGATGAAAAGGGACATCCTGACATCAGGCTGAAGGTGAAAACCCCCCAAGCCCTTCAATAGCTATAATTGCATGTGAAGTGAATGGTAGCAATGTAAGACAGTTTTACTGTACGCTTTTAATAACACCAGGAAATAAAAAAATAACTTTTTTTGACTTTTAGTTCATATGGATGACTCAGCCTGTACTATACAGATTTTTGTCCAATTTAAAAATATCCATCCCCCTTATATCACCTTCGACTAGGAAGTAGCAAATCATGGTTTATTGCTGTGACATAAAGCCCGTGTGGATATTTAAAGAGGGGATGTGCTCTTAGATCTGTCTTACCCAAACATCCTATAGGAAATTTGTCAGCACTGGAAAGATGACAGGTCTGGAGAAAGTAATTGAATGGGTTATTTAAGAGCCCTTCAGTAAAATCAGGCACATTAAATATAATGAATTTCAAATCATATGCTGCTTGCAAAAAATATATTTCCCACTGTGACCAAGCATCCAACTATAAATTCTGTATAAAACAAATGTTAAATAAATGTTGTGATGCTATTTCCATCAAGAGGTGCATCCATTTTTGGTCAAGGACTATTGACAATGCAAGAGTCCAGCACTCTGTAAAGTCTCCTCCAGCACATCCCAACGACTTTTAATGAATTTAAGGTCTGGATTCGGAGATGACAATTCATGTGTGAAAATTATTCTTAATACTCTCTCCCAACCATTCTTTCACAATTTGAGCCTGATGAAGCTTGACATTATCATTCTGGAATATGGCCATGATGTGTCTTCCTACATAGTTGTTTAGAGCAGGGGTGTCCAAACTCAGTCCTGGAGGGCCACTGTCCTGCAGAGTTTAGCTCCAACCCCAATTAAACACACCTGAACCAGATAATCAAGGTCTGATTATATGTTTCAGGTGTGTTTAATTGGGGTTGGAGCTAAACTCTGCAGGACAGTGGCCCTCCAGGACTGAGTTTGGACACCCCTGGTTTAGAGGGATAGCTCACCCAAAAAATGAAAATTGGGTCATCATTTACTCGCCCTCAAGTTGTTCCAAACCTGTATGAATTTCTTTCTTCTGCTGAACACAAAAGAAGGTATTTTGAAGAGTGTCGGTAATCAAACAGTTGATGGTCCCCATTTGACTTCCATAGTATTTATTTTTCCATACTATGGGAGTCAATGGGGCCTTGGGCCTGTTTGGTTGCCCATATTCTTCAACATAGCTCCTTTTGTGTTCAACAGAAGAAATAAACTCATTCAAGTTTGGAACAACTATAGGTGAGTAAATGATAACAGAATTTTCATTTTTGGGTGAACAATCCCTTTAAGAAATGAAAAGCGACTCTAAATATATATATATATATACAGTATAATTAATCCACAATCGGCAGTAAAACTAACAGAAAAATAGAAAAATATGATTCAGTGTTCAACCCTTGACCCACCATAGGATAAACGGTTTGGAGAAAGGATGGATAGATTCAGTGTTTAACTGATAAGGCTGATATTTGCTGCGTAAGGAAACATCCTGATTGGAATGATTGTTTGTTCATTAATATACCTAGATATTTATTCAAGGAGGAAGCACTGAAAGCATATTGATGGCTTCAGATTCATGAAGACTGTCATCAAAGATCTGTGGGAATGTAGGTACTGAAAAGGGAAGACCATTCTCACAGCGAAATCAAGACAGCACATTTAATGATCTGATGGAGCACTTGGCTGACGAGCTGCGATGAAGGCGGGACTCCATCGAAGTTTCATCCGTCAAACATTTCTTTTAATTTAGCAGAGAGACGCAGGTCGTAAAACACATATTGATTATGTTTCAGGATGACTGAAGACGTGATGTTTCTGGGCTTCTGCCCCTCCGATTCTCTCTCACAAACTTCACCTGACACCGGCTCATCCCTCTGCCAGTGCTGGCGCTGCGTTGGCTGGCGCTGCGCTGAGTCTCTCCATCAGGATGATGGACGGTGGCTAATCGTTTCAGCGGCCTCGTCCTGATCTGTTAGAGTTCAAAAGTGCCGACTGCAGTTAAACGGTGCGATTGTTTGGTGATATAAGACTACAGGACTTCAGGGAGGTACTCGGTCCAGTGGTTTGAGGGCGCTAGAGTTGAGCAAGCACCACATGACGCCATTTGGCTGTATTTCCATGTGTTCAGCAGCTTGAGAGGGTGAAGACAGCTGTCAGGAGAAAAGTTCCCACTGCTCTAGGGCAAAGGGACTCTGAAAATAGCCGGCACTTGCGGCAGCAATGGAAACCCCCTGTTAGTGGCCAGTCTTTGGAAAGGATCCGGGGTGAACTCCAGGAAAAGGCCAAGCTGCCAACACTAGCATGGAACTATTATGGAAACTGGGGATTTTGGCCTTCCTGCTCTGTTGAATCTGTTTAACCCATAACAACTGTATGAGTGGCTGATAGGATTAGAAAACAAAGACGGAGACAGTGGCCCTCCAGGAGCAGGATTGGACATCCCTGTGATAATTGTTTGGTCACAGGTGATGAGTTAAGTGAAACGTAGGGGGATGCCTGCTTTTCCTACTGAACATCAATGGCAAACATCTCACTCTCTCCAAAGAAGACTAAGGGAAATGGGTGGGGAACATCTGTGTTGATTCACATTTGTATTGTGAATGTATGAATATCATTGAATATGACAATGTGGCAGTAGAGAGATACGGTCATCTTGATAAGATATTGGTTCCCATCCATGGGTGATCCATAATCAGAAAGCTTTGATGAGATACATTTCTCCCTTTAAAAGGCAGCTTGTATTATGCATGCATGTTGTGTCCCAGGTTTTGATTTGCTTCGTTTCAGAACTGAGAATTAATGGTTTGTTTTTTCCAGCCGATGTCAATTTGTTAAATGATGGAGGCCATTTATCTTAGAACCAGTGCTGTCAGTTTAACACATTCATTTAGTGTGAGTAATTATAAAAATAAATAATGTGCTACAAATTAATACAATTGATCATGTCACCCGACCCTTAAGTAAATTCCTTAATGAGAAATTGTCCTACCTCTGGAGCAATTCAAGCTTCAGTGGCCACCTTTTGCCAATCCATACTCAGTGCTGTCCGGCTGCTATTACATGAACACATCAAACCATACTGTACCACACATCCTGCAGAGTTTACCTCCATCTTGTCCCAACATACCAGTCTGGAAGATTTTTGTAATCCTGAAGACCTTGTCGGTTATTGGGGTTGGAGCTAAACTCTGCAGGACTCTACTACTGGAGCAGGATTGAACACCCGTGCAGAAGGTGATTCATTATCATTGATCAGATTCTGTTTCAGGATTTTCTTTTCTTTTCTGGAAGATCATTTAAACTTTGTAGAAAAAAACAAAGAGCTAAGTTAAAAATGGTGCCAAAAAGGGCCTGATCATTGTCAAGCAAGGCTCCTAAAGACGTCTTAGTGTTAAAGTAAAACATATTTTTGTATATTTTAAGGGGTCAAGGGGCTACAGTTGTCAGCTCGCACTTTGTGCGCTAATAGCTGAGATTCTTTTAAAAGTCTCGGACTGGTTTTAAAGGCCCTTGATAGTCTTAGGTCCCTTTGGCCCAGTTAAAAAATCAGCCCTGGTGTCAAAGAATGTTAGTTGTGTGATGGACCTCGTCAGATTCAGTCTGTTTTCACATCATTGCCTGACCACCGTCACAGGGAGTGGAACAAGCCAGTCATCCGAGGGAATCTGTCAACTTGCTGAAGTCCATGAGAATGTGACATGTCCCGCATTAACCTTTAATGGTGTTGGGAAAAATGGAGTCAATATAACACTTTCAATATAGCCGGAGTTGGAACTGAGGGAATTCACAAACTGTGAATCAGACATTAAACTGGAAACACCTTGACGGGTTTTCATAAATGATTAGGCTATAGAGACAATATCTTATCACTGTGATGGGATTCTTCACAGCTGTTAAACCTCTAATGATTCATTGACCCTGAGTTTGCACTTGTATTTGAGTAGAGTTGTTAACATGAGTGATAGTATGTTGGTGTTGTAGAAGCTTTAAAGCTTTTAACCCACCCTGCCTCCTTCTAACATAATCAATACTGACATGGACCCGTCAATTATCCCAGTACGCCCATCAGGACCTCCCTTGAAATCCAGAATATTTGCTCCAATTAGGCGCATGTCAGCCACCTTTATTTGAACTTCAGTTCTCACTGTTGTTAATGCTAATCCAGCCTGCAGGAAGGAAAGGGAGAAAAGTGTCTCCTGAGATGAGCTCCTGAAAATTCGTCTTCTGTGAGCATCTGAGAAAGATTGACTCACAGTGTGAACAGAGACAGAGTCTGAGAGAAAGAGGAAAGTTTAAAGAGGCAATTCTCATTTTGAGTATAAGATTGTTTTAGAAAAATAAAATAAAAAATACTACCCTTTTAGAGGAAGACATTGATTGGATTGAAATCCCATGCACTCATCGTGAATAATCAGATTTATGGAATTTGCATGCTTTTAACTTAATAACAAACCATTACTAAAGCCCAAAGTATACTTCAGCCGACCACGCTCCGTGACGGTCCGCGCACTGTCTGTGTGTAGCACAACTTTTGAGTCCACTCGTACGGTGCACGCACAACAGTGCATGTGCGAGTGACTTGTGCACTTGAAAACAAAGTCCACTAGATAGTGTGCATGCGCTGAACATGAAGTATACCCGGGCCTTAAAACATAGTACATTAACTTGTACTTGTAGGTGAATCTCATGAATAATGTCAAGAACATGTGAAGGTCAAATTCCATCCATCCATCCATTTGTTTAGCCACTTGTCCATCCATCCATCCATCCATTTGTTTAGCCACTTGTCCGTCCATCCATCCATCCATCCATCCATCCACCTGTCCGTCGAACCATCCATCCATTTGTTTAGCCACTTATCCATCCATCCATCCATCCATCCATCCATCCGTCCAACCATCCATCCATTTGTTTAGCCACTTATCCATCATCCATCCTTCCATCCATCTATCCACCTGTCCGTCCATCCATCCATCCATCCATCCATCCATCTGTTCGTCCAACCATCCATCCATTTGTTTAGCCACTTATCCATCCATCCATCATCCATCCTTCCATCCATCTATCCACCTGTCCGTCCATCCATCCATTTGTTTAGCCACTTATCCATCCATCCTTCCATCCATCTCTCCATCCATCCATCCATCCATCCATCCATCCACCTACCTGTCCGTCCATCCATCCATCATCCACCTGTCCGTCCAACCATCCATCCATTTGTTTAGCCATCCATCCATCCATCCATCCATCCATCCATCCATCCATCCATCCATCCATCCATCCGTTTAGCCACTTGTCCATCCATCCATCCATCCATCCATCCATCCGTTTAGCCACTTGTCTGTCCATCCATCCATCCATCCATCCATCCATTTGTTTTGCCATCCATCCATCCATCCATCCATCCATCCATTTTGCCATCCATCCATCCATCCATCCATCCATCCATCCGTTTAGCCACTTGTCCATCCATCCATCCATCCATCCATCCATCCATCCATCCGTTTAGCCACTTGTCTGTCCATCCATCCATCCATCCATCCATCCATCCATCCATCCATCCATCCATCCATCCATTTGTTTTGCCATCCATCCATTTTGCCATCCATCCATCCACTTGTCTATCCATCATCATTATTTTTTACATTACTGGAAAGGAATGGGAGATTTTATGACTGCCTTTTATTTTTTTCATATTATTGACATTTAATTAATTTTTTTCCTGGTGAAATATGACTTGAAGATTCCAGTGGGGGCCACAGTATGAAAACTGTTTTGTAGACCTCTTTAATTATTGAAAGAAGTATTTCTTTCACCACATTCCTCCTTTACATCTGGTGCCTAGCCATTGTGCAGTTTCCTCAGAGGAGAGCAGAGCGTGGACTCACTGAACCTACACGCACAGAATCACAGCGTCAGCAGCTCCGGCCCTATCGATCTCTCTTTTGGATTGAAAAGTTAATTGCACCTAACACTTTTTCACTGAGAATGTAATTTGCTCTGGTTTGCTCGAGGCAGTGAAATTAATTGATTAAATGAAACTCGGTATATGCCATAGTCTGGGAGGTGTGTATATGAGAGAGAGAGAGAGAAACTGTTATGGGCAGATGGGTTCATTGTGATTGTCTTTTTAGGAAGATTTAGTAGCTTTCTGTAATGTTCTTTTATTGTTAAAAAGCTTTCAATATAGTCCTACAGCATCCCTGCTTCTCTCCATCGCTGAAAACCCAGCGTGACTCATTTGAAGCGCAGTCCTGCCTGAGGCTGTATGTATGCTGAACTAAGATCAGCTTTTGCCTTTTATATCCCAACATGGAGAACTGATGCTAAGTCAGCCTAAATCAGTTCTCTCGCATTATACAGATTATGAGTATAAGCCTTGGTTATTTGTGTGAAATCTCTCAGAAGAGATTAAATGGATAAAGGGGAACATACCCCAGATTTGTACATCATATTCTGAGACTTTTTGTGCACAAACATCTAAGATTTTCTTTTCACCCCCTGCACTCTTAAAAATAAAGGTTCCAAAACTGGGTTTTCGCAGCGATGCCATAGAAGAATTTTTGCTACCTCAAAGAACCTTTCAGAGAACAGTTCTTAAAAGAACATTTTAAATATCTAAATAACATTTGTGGAATGGAAAGGATGCATTAATGTTCTTCATGGAACTCTTGATGCCAATAGAGAATCTTTGTTTTTAATGTTCATCTGAGATCAGACGTTGAAAACTCTTTAAACGTATTTCATAATGGATTCCAAATAAGTTCCACCATTAATTTTTGATTTTGTTTGTCTTTTCAGAAAATACTGGAAGATGCGGAGACCAGAAATACATGGAATAAGTGACATGTGACAACAACACAGCGAAAGAACTCAAGGTGTACACATGCTGTAAACTATCTAGTATTATATATTTCACTGAATTTAAATATGCACTCCTTGCCATGTTATCCACAAAATGGCTTATTGAAAATGACAGGGTTTTTATTATATTTTCCAAGCATTGCAGTTGCACGCATTGTTTTATGATTTCTCTTGGCCAATAAAACGGTTACTGACATAATGAGAGAGGTGAAAATGGGAATCCAGTTAACGTATGATGGGGTCAAATGACCAGGTTAATTTGGTTAGTCATCTCTATTCCTGTTTAAATGTCTGAATCAGTAAAAAAATTAAATAAAATAATGTTGTAAAGAGATGGTTATACCTTGGGTCTTTAAAATCCCAAACAAAAATATGTATTGTAATTTTCTGAGGTATTGCATTGACCGGTTTCATTGACTGAGTTCTACCAAAGATAGAGCAGTGCCTTTAAACATCACATTTACCTGTTATGGCTTTTGTTTACAGGCCACTTCACCCTGTGCTGTACTTGAATTAAGCATATTCAATATTCTCTGCCTGAAAATAAACACTTTAAATATTGAGATAACATGTTCTTCATCCTTGAGACATCCTTTAGAGCTTGTGTGTGTTTAGAAGATGTCCTCTATCAGTCATAAACCCAGCAGCTGCCTTACCAAAAAAGAAACTTTTATAGTTAATGACATTTCAGCGATTCAGCACATAATTTTGTGATCTGAGGTCCATATTCTGGGTAAGCAGAAGGTCATTCTGAAAATGTTTTTTTTCAGTGTATCTGTATATGTGATTAGCTCCACATTCTGAATAAGTTAAAGCATGCACGTTCTTTTCTCGCTATTTTCCTGTAATGCTCATACTTTTTACTCAATTTTCATTCGTCCTTGACAATAGCACACAACGGCATGAAACGTAGGGCCTGGAATTCTTTTCCCATCTGTATATTGATTTATGCTAATTTCAGTTATTTAACTCTTTCCCCACCAGCATGTTGCCAGTATTTTCACAAAATGTCATGCCCCCCAGAATATGTTGTTGTATGAATATCTGAACATGCAATTTATCAAAAGAAAGCCTGTTTTATTCTAGCTTCATGCATTCTTTTTTTATCAAGACTTGAATATGGGTAAGTTTCATAAAAAAAAGCAACATTTTGAGCGCAAAGCTTAGAAAATCACGTTTTTAATTAAAGACTTTATCCAGATGGGATTCAGAATGATGATCAAAACATAGATGGAGTAGATTGAGTCCATCAACACCCCCAACAGTCCTATAGCTCGTCCTGGGTCACTAAAGTAACTTTAGGCAGTTTTGATTTGTATGCTGTTTAATGTTGATGATCGCGTTATTTTACATATGCATCTGCTTACATATGCAAAAAAGAAGCAGAAACAAGCGATAGCATGTGTATCGATCCGGAGACTCTGTCTCTTTCAGAAGTTGTGCAATAGCACCCCCTACCATATAACAGTAAAAACACGGAAAGCCAGGAAATTCAGTCAGGCAGGTAGGGCTGGGAAAAAAAAATCGATTTGATTTAAAAATCGAGTTGGTAGGTCAAATCGATTCATATTTTCCCCCTCTTCAGTATAGCGTTAATTTTTTAACGGTCCTCCACGACGACGACGGCGCGCGCGCGAGTGAGTGAGCGAGTGTGTGTGACTGTGTGTGTGAGAGAGAGAGAGAGAGAGAGAGAGAGAGAGAGAGAGAGAGAGAGAGAGTGTGTGTGTGTGTGTGTGCGCGCGCGAGTTAATGAGTGTGTGAGACGGCTCGCGATGACTGGTCGGAAAACAACGTGTAGTCTGACATGTTTCTTGTCCACGACATGACAAGATTTTTAGGAGTCAAAATCGTGTAATGTGACACAGTGACTATCGTAACAGACAAAAAAAAATCGAATCGAATCGTAAATCGAGTTTTTTATTTAAAAATCGCAGATTTTTTTAGGGAAAAAAAAAAATCACCCAGCTCTACAGGCAGGGAAGCATTGTCTCATAAATGACAGAAAATTCTGTCAATGGCAGAATCTTTATTCATAATCTGTATTCGTCTAAAACACCTAACGTGCTTGATCATTCAAGCAATCATGGATTTATAGAGGTTGTTGTTGTTTTAATTAAAAGTGGGTGTATTATTATTATTGAGGGTGGGAGAGGTATGCCCCCCCAGTGACACAACGAGGCCCCCTCGTTCCGTATGTCCTGGCGCCGACCATAGATATCATATAAGGCTAGATGTCTTAAGGCGGAGTCACTTCCGGCATCACCGGCGGCCATCTTAGGACAGGGCTCTGTGAATTAAGGTGAGTGAGCAGCACGCACACAAATCCTCTTATCTCGCTGAAATCTGGACGGATTTACAAACGGTTTGGTTTCTTACAAACGTTATTAACGTGGCTATAATTCTGAATGCTTAAACATTTTGAACATAATTATTCATATGTATGCAGTATAGTAGCTACATCTCTGACATTTATAACAAACCAAACCGTTTGAAAATCGGTAGAAAATTGAGCAAGTTATGGTTATTTAAAAGTACATGCACCATGTTATGAGTGAGCGAGCACCCTGTCTTAAGATGGCCGCCGTGTGCGGATGTCGAGCTCCATTGGCCAGCAGCGCGGACGAGACATCTAGCCTTTATATGATATCTATGGCGCCGACCCTGTGCTGCTGCATAGTCATATATAAATCCCGGAGCAGATTTAGACAGGTGGAGCTGGAGGAGGAGCGGGGTTTCAGAGAAACTCTATACGCACATACTATATTCTTTGCAAATTCCTATTGAGCAGCTTTTTGGTATATTCTCAATGTGAATGTTAGTTACAGTTTTGGGTGATCAGGTCTAAAGCACTTTCCATTTTTACAAACATTTTAACACAACAGGCAAGCATTTTGTTTCATTAGGGTAACTAAGGAGTAAAATCCATGCGCTCACTTAACTGAGAGGGAAAAGCAGATTATATGGGATTGCACAGAATTGTGTTATGCTTGAAAACGGTCGTTTGTCATCTTGTCTTGATCGAGACTGCTGATTAAAGTTGTATTTGACGTTACAGAAAAGTATTTAAAAGTACTTCCAGGTTTTGGGAGCCAAATAACTTTGCGTCTTCTTCACACTTGATGTTTTCTGAGGCCAGTGTGATTAGCCAGCTTACAACTCAGTCTAATAGAGGAACAGCTTGTCACACTTTCTGAGACCGATGCGGTCTCAGCAGTTTCCACTGAGCAGCAATGACACCATGCAGAACGTGTCTGTGCGCTCGCAAGGTGCTCCACTGACAACACATATAGTGTGTTTGACCATTAAACTGATGCTGGACATGTACTTGGATGAGAAGTGTGTACTTGAGACACCCCTGAAAAGCTCTGGGTTATTGGAAACTCCTTGGCAGCACAAGCGGGCAGTAAATTAGGAGCAAATACCTTTCAGCAGCAGGGAGTTGTGGGCAGCGCTACTCTTGTTAAGTTTAACTTCTTTCCACACCGTCCAGTCCTTTGAACCGAGACTTTTACTGTTGTACAGAAAGCCCACAGATAAACAACTTGAATCATTTTACTTTCATAATGTGACGTATTTTGGAGTGAAACAAGATATTCAATGAGAAAACCGTAGTGCCCATCCCACACACTGACAGAAAAAAGGACAAAAGTCCAGGTTTAAAGACAACATATTTCACATTTAATTTTGGACATCACCATAGCTATATGTAACTTTTAAGGACAAGTTTCAGCAACAGAACATTTAATCATTTTGCTTGTTCAAAGTTGTTTTTTTTTCTTTTCTTTTTCTTTTAACGTCAGTACATGGTTTGGTCCTGTAACATTTTGTGGTGGTTCTTTTCCTCTGAATGAACGGGGATCAAAAATGTCAAACGCACAACACATGCACATGACGTTTAGCTGTTTACATAAGGGTAGGACAAAGTCAGAGACTGACATAATGCATATAGCACTGTTTTCTACTCACCCTCCCTTGCTCTGTTCTTGACACTCATATCTAATAAGGCTATATTACAGCTATGAACAAGAAGTCCAACACTGCATTTCTAAGTGTAGAGCACCATATTTACACCAATATTTACAGACGTTATTTTTTTTTAAACAAAGAGACAAAACAAACAGAAATACTTAAGATAAATTTGGGTCAAATGAGCCATTTGAAGGATGTACAGATTTGAAATATAAAAACAAAACCAAAAAAAATATATTTACATATAGCTGCAACTTATAGCTTAGCTTATTGCAAATGCCCTTTAAATCTCTCAACCTATTCTTTCACACTCTTCACCTGTAGAGCTTTGACTTATTTCTATGCCATATGATGGTCAGCCAATGGCCAACTCTTGAGCCATATTTCCTGAAAGAGTGGCCATCCACTGAATAGATGACATACCATTTAATTATTTATCTGTTATCAGGTGGCCAGGTGACAAAAAAAGCCCCATTTTATCCCAACTATAAGCCAGTTTAAGGCCCACATCCAAAACAGCATTTTAAAACAGCAGTCCTTTCAAAAAAATAAACTTTGAAAAAAAAAATATATGTACATACTTATTAACAGCCCCTAAGGCCAGTCAATTCTGAGACTGGTATATACAGTAACTCAAAGCTGAATGGTACAAGAACAACAGGGTTGAAAGAGATCGGAATCTGCAACCGAAAATGATTTTTAAAGCCAAAGCAGTGTCCTTAACGATAAAATCACTTCTCCATTCAAAATTTCGTCTTGTAATAATGACATTTAAAACGAGGGGCACCGGCTCAACGGTTCTCATTAAAGTATTCAGTACAACACAAGCTGAATACTGTCGCTGTCTGCGGGTTTGATTTCGCTCTGGCAGAAGCAGCGTTGTAAAGGCTAATTATCCCCACTGTGATTCAAAGTATCCTAATTGTAGACTTACTTATACCGTGGTGCAATTTTAATCTGATAATTTGATAAAAACTAGGATGAACACATTAATGTGTGGGTGTATCCACAGTGCTGTCTGGGATGCGAATTTGGCAAACATTGTTACTTAAGAGGGCATTTCGCAGAGCTTGAACGGATAAATTGCACTTAAATCCCAAATGATCCCTCAAATATACATATGTGTTGTGACTTGTATGCGTCAATGTAATTCAAACAAAGTCATGTGGATTATCCGTAGCCCCCTTAAGGGAATTTCCCCTTGTTATTGCAACTGATTGTCACTAACCTCAAAAATTTAGTTATATTGAACATTTCTAAAAGGTGATGTGGAAACACTTCAATAGCACTTTAAAAATGGAGGGGGAGAAAAAAAAAACACACAAAAAAACAAAAACAAAGCAAAATGGTCATTTAGTTTAAGACTCGTCAGACAGCACTATGAATTAAAACAGGGGTTGTTATTTACTCTCACTATTGCTTTAACTGTATTACCATCTCGTTACAATCATATTGGGGCTTAAATTTACAAAACCAATTGTGGTATTTATAGGTTGAGCTTCTTTAAGTGCTTGCATTATGAATTGCCATGTTCTGCTCTATCACATACTGTTGGTCTTAATTTAAATACCTCACTTTATTAAAAGGTCATTTTATTTATACATACAGTTTTCACAACTCTTGATTGATTGGGTGGTGTCGGAACCATGGAATTCAAATTAAGAGTGTTTAATTTCAAGGGCTATAAAAGCAAAATAAACAGGACTTAAAAACAAATGTTGAATTCTATTAAAAGTCTAACTGGGCAAAACGAATAAAGACACACAATAAAGAAAAGGATAGCAGCGTGCACTTCATTAAAAACAAATGGGTCCAAGAGAAGAAACTTAATAAATAAGTTGTGAGAATGATTAAGACAACACAGAAGGCAGGTTTAAAGGTCAAGTTGGGATCAAGAGAGGTCATATACAGCTACTGGTGGAGAACTCAAGTCATCATATGCTACAAATGTGGCAATTGGAACAATCCACTCAGAACCAGCCGTGTGCTGTGCCATCATATGACCTGACAGCAGCTGGCCTGGGCTGAGGCACAGAGTAGCCCATCCCTGGGGCTTCGCTGGATGTTCACGGAGATGGTCTTTTCACACAGAGGTAGCTGGAGAACATTATTTTTCAAGTTCAGATTGTTCTCCTTGACCAGGCCAAGTTCATTTAACATGACTGCTGTTTGGTCTTGATAATGCTCCATTGCCCCAACGCCACCATTCAAGGCAGGGTTGATCACTTTGTCCAGACTGTTGTTGGAGCCAATGCACATCTTCCAGGAGGACTTCTCCTGGATTTTAACGCTGGACAGGCTCTGAGGATCAAGGATAAACCGTCCCCCACCACCCCCTCCAGAGCTGCGATGTTGAAACTGAGAACTTAAACACAGACTCATGAGTTTTAGACTTTCTACCAGTTCCCCTGCACTCCGCGCTGCACTACGTGTTGAGCCAGATGAAGCATTGTTGTTGTTGCTACGCGAACAGCTGGAAGGGCCTCCTTGTCCTTTTGTACTCCCGCCACCTCCACTGCTCCCTCCTGTACTACCACCATTTCCTCCTCCTGGAGGGCTGCCCTTGTCTGGTCCTGAGTTACCTTCACCAGGTGGTTTGCTCTGCCCTCCGCTACTACCGCCCCCATTACCCCCAGAGTTTCCAGGCGGACCCTCACTACTGTCCCTGCGGTTCCTGCTGTAGGTGAACCCTGTGTCTTTGTCTAGTCGTCGGCGATGGCTCTCTGAATCATCGTCGCTGGTCTCCGAGCTAGAGCAGCTCGAACCACGGCCCTGACTTTTGCGGCGGTGGTAACGCTTCTGGGCTGTACCAGGAGATGCTATGTTCATCTTCAACCGGCTGAGCTTGGGCGGAAGACTCTCATCCATGTCGAAGTCATCGTCTGACTCGCCTTCCTCCTCGAAGATCTGATTGAGCACTGGGGCACTTTTTCGAGATGTAAGTCGGTTGGTGATGGACAGTGGTTTGCGGCGCAATACCACCTGGGTCGGCAATGGTGAAGGCTCCTGTTCTTCCTCCTCCTCCTCATCTTCCTCCACTCGAAAGAGGCAAGTTCGTTGCTTGGCTGAAGTGGATGCAAGAGGGGCCATGACCCCAGGCTTAAGGGGGTTTGGGGGCAGAGCAGCAGGGACAGCAGAGCTGCTGGAGGCTTCGCTGATCTCCTCTCTACGGCTCACTTCCAGAAGCCCTTTATTGCGGTGACCGTTCAGCAGGCTCTCTGTACTGCGAGCCGGAGCCTGTGGACCCCCAGCATGAGAGATGGACGAAGAGGCTAAGCTGTCCTCGATATCCTGATGCATGTCGATTTTAGTTGGCCATGACTGCCTGCAAAAAAGAAAAGAACATAGTCCTTGATATAAATAACCTTGCTTTAAATAGAGTACAATCTCCCTTAAAGTCAAAAACAGCATAAGGTTGTGACTAAAAGCAGGATAATATTAAGTACAGGTGGACATTGCCAAAAACTATTTTTAAAGACAGAAGCTCGAGAGTGCCTTAGGAAAACAGCCCAAATGGTAATGACAGTCCTTGACAAAAAAGCCAGACTTGCTTCTTGTGCCAAGCACTCAAGCAAGAAACATGGCAATTCAGAAATACATCTCTGACTTGATGCTGCAACTTACTTTTATTGTCTTTTCCTATATCCTTACCTTCCTGCTAGAGTTTCATTTACACAGCACAGTGTGTGCACTTATGCAAGTTGCTATGGAAAGATACTTTGCTAAAGAGATACTTTAGGCTTTTGAAACAAAGTGAAACAGAGCTCCACAATGTCCTCCCTGGTTGTCATAACCACATCAACACTCCATAAACTTTATGCTGGGCGATAAAACGGTATCGGTATTTATTGACGGTACACCATTGTCTGTAACGATATAAAAAATGTTCGATATAGCGTTCCATATTTTCATTAAAATGCGCGCATCGCTAGCGCAACCACCACAAGGATTGCCCAACGTCACATGGCAAACGTACTGAAAGCAGAATTAAACTGCGCTACTCATTTTGTGCTTCACGGACCGTTTATCAGTTTGGACCATCAATGTCAGTGCTGTGCGAGCCGATCTAGATCAAGCAACACTGTTACTACACAGCGCTAAGAGATGCAGTAACAAAAGCATTTGAATTCGCCAATGAAGTAACAACATCGCTGCGAGATCTAGTGAGAAAATTTGCACTTGAAATTTCTCCGTTATAAACATGTCACACATCTTTTTCCAGTACTTCAAAACTCAAATATGATCATATTTAAATATTTTTAATGTGATGACTGTTTGAAAATGTGATAAATTATTTGTTCATCCTTCAAAGCTTACCCCCATTTATAAAACTAAAAGTTTCCACACACTTTCCACCTTTGTTGCCATTGGCTTGGCTTGCTTAGTTGGGGACATTAAATTTAACATTTCATTTAATATTCAACAATAATATTGATCTGCCTGCATTGACACTATGATACTAGAACTGAACTGAGCTGGACGATGTCATCATGGTTTTCTCCAGAGCGGCTGTATATGTATATGTATATGTATATGTATATATATATATATATATATATATATATAAACTAAATTAATAACTTTTTTTTTTACTACAAAAATGAAACATCACTGAACTAACTTAAGCTGGACTGTGACGCTATTTTCTTCAAGAAACAAACTTTTTTGCATTATTTTCCTGTTATCTCTGTAATGCTGCTTTGAAACAATCTGTATTGTAAAAAGCGCTATAAAAATAAATGTGACTTGACTTGACAATTTTATTTTTTAAATTTTTTACATTTGATTTTTTTAAATCAAGGAAATTTCTCTGGCATTTCTTTCTTTTTGCTGTATCGAAAACGTACCTAACTGTGACACCACTGTGTCGTATCGAACCGAACCGTGAATTTTGTGCCGGACCCCTACTTCTCACAGATGTTGATCTACCTCAAAGTTTGCCTTGATTGTTCAATGTTTACACTTTTACATTGCACACATTTTGTAACATTTGATTCAAGTTCAAGAGTTTCTTTAACACTTAATCTTTTATATTTACTATTTACTTACTGTTACACTTACTATTTATAAGGCATAAAGATATTTTGGTTTACATTTTATTTTTGTTTTTGACTGCTAAAACTAATATAATTTGTTGTTTGCCTTAATAATGTGGATAAAAAAAAATAAAAAATAAAAATAAATAAATAAATAAATAATAATAATTATATATATATATATATATATATATATATATATATATATATATATATATATATATATATATATTAATAAAAAAATATATATATATATGGTTTAAATCAAACTTTTCTACTTGTCTTTAAATAAATAAATAAAAAAGGTTATAAAAAGTCAATAATTATTGATACCGAACGATATTAAACATTATATCATGATACATTTTTTAGCTATATCGCACAGCCCTACGGCAAACGCAAATGCCTTGATTAAACAAATATTTAATCACATTTTTGCTTAGAGAGAACAGTAAAGAAAATCTGTTAACAAGGATACAGGGTGAAACTTGTCAAATGGCTTGGTAAAATATTGCCCCTTTTTGCATTACTTGTGTTACTATTTTTAGGATATAATGAATTAGTGGACTTAGACCAAGTCTGATTTATAAAACTATAGCTATGCTTAGAGGCCTCATGAGAAATGATTGTAAACATTTCTGTATCTGTTCATCATAAAGAAAAGAATAAGATAATTTCTGCAATGGCTTAAGGCTTTTGCAAATGATGCTGTCAGTCTGATGATGCTGTCCGCATTTCATGTGTAACTTCAAAAGTCAACCTCATACAGTGAAATAACGTTTCAGGCAGAATTTATACTCTACCGCTCATCAACATTCTCCACTAGGATGAGGAATTACAATTCTGAGTACATACAGCCTATAAACTATTTCTGTCTATGAAGGGCACAACTGATGAACGAGAACAATGCAATCGTGATCTGGGTAACCAATGGCTCCAACCGAATTGATTCTGGGAAGAATCTGGGAGGCTCAGTTTGCTTTTCCATTCTGTTGATATTTCTACGTGGATTCCCATAAAAAAATCATGTCACCCTTCATGATCCCTGCTGCATCCTGAGGACTCTTTCCTCTCTTCACCCCATCCAACATATTCCTCTCTTACTACTTTCCCACACCACATCCTCTCATTTCTTCCATTCCCAGCTCCTTTCAAAAAGCATCCGCAGCCTCGCTGCTTTTCTAGGTCAGTCCAAACCAATTTCAGCCTCATCTTTTAAACACATTTGTCACCCGGTGCGGCGCTCAGAGGATGTGCTGGCTGTCCACACACAGCACAGTGAACAGACAGGAATACTGACATCTAGCAGAGCTGACCTCTCACAACCTCTTATAGTGAATCCTGCTCCCCTATGAGCACCAACACCTACTCCCAAGAGCCTGCCTGTGTACACCATGACATGGTCAACTCTTTTGAAAGATAATCATTTTTGACTAAGTTTTGACACTAACAACAAATAATATGAGCAAGACTTTTTGCCTGTTGCACCAAAACTAAGAAACCGTAGAGGACTTAAAGGGATAGTTCACCCAAAAATGAAAATTCTGTCAGTAATTACTCACCCTCATGTTGTTCCAACCCCGTAAGACCTTCGTTCATCTTCGGAACTCAAATTAAGATATTTTTGATTAAATCTGAGAGCTGGCTCACTCCTCCATAGACTTCTAAGACACTATAACTTGCTGGCCCAGAAAATGTATTAAAGATATCGTTAATATAGTCCAAGTGACTACAGTGGCTCAATCTTAAGTTTATAAAGCGACGAGAATACTTTTTGTGCACAAAAACAAACAAAAATAACGACTTTATTCCACTTTTCATTTCCTTCTCTCTGGGCCTCGAGTCTTTTCACGTAGTGTTTAAGCGTAGCGCGTCTGTGTTGCACGTCACCACATAGGCTCACTATTGGGCGATGCTGGTCATGTGTGTGATACGTGGTGATACATTTTCTGGGCCAGCAAGTTATAGTGTCTTAGAAGTCTATGGAGGAGTGAGCCAGCTCTCAGATTTAATCAAAAATATCTTAATTTGTGTTCTGAAGATGAACGAAGGTCTTACGGGGTTGGAACAACATGAGGGTGAGTAATTACTGACAGAATTTTCATTTTTGGGTGAACTAACCCTTTAACAATACATCTCATAACTACATAGCATTCTACTGACAAAACATGAGTGTATAAATAACAGACAGCAGAAATGGAGGAACCCCCATGAAGTACCTGAATTGGGCCTTGATGTTACTGGGGCTGGAAGAACGAGGTTGCACCTCCTTCTCCTGCTTTTCCCTCAAGATCCGTTCAGCCAACAAGAAGTAAGTAGCAGTGATGTGGTTGTACTTGTTTGTCTCCAGGGCTCTGGAGGCAGAGCAAAGAGAATGGACAAGTGAGAAGGAGATACAGTGTGTGAGAGAGAAACACCAGTTTAGACAATGAAATTTGGCATGTCAGTAACAAGTAAAACTCCACGGCTCTAACAACTAGAGACCCATGTGGCTTCTATCAGTTCAAAAGGTCTTGTATAGTGGCATTCATTTTGAACACCTGAGACTAAAATAACTGAAAAATCCCAGATAGCACACTGTCCCAATACAAATGGGACATTCTGCATTCAGCTTTTTAAGATGGCGAGTCTGGGCATGTTAGCAGAGATTACACTGCTTCTTCAGGGATTGCATACCAACAATTGAACAAATGAGTTTGAATCATGCAGCGACAATCTTTTGGCAAGGATTGAGTTCACGTCATGGCCTGTGTTCATGGCCCATTTCAGCTCTTATGCACTGAGCGTTTAACATGAGCAAAGAAGTAAGACCCACTTGTGTTTTGATCTAACTTGTTTTTGTGTGTGTGTGTGTGTGAAACAAGGACATTTTGGAAAAGGAAGAATGACTTGTACATGGGATTTTAATGCAATCATTCAGTACACATCCTCTTTAAAACATATTGAGGGTTCCTTTAAGGCAGACTGACTGCAGTTTCTCATAGTGGGGTTCCCCAGCTGTCAGGGAGTGGAATCGAAGACATAAAGGAAAGACTGATGGGTGTTTTGAACTGTCACCCAGCATGCATCTTTCTACAAGACTGTACAGCAGGAGTCTTCTGCACTGTTCGTTTCATGCTCCACTGTCAGCGGGATGAAAATATTTTCCAACACTTGTGAAAAATGGTACCCTACTAATAATAAAACCATGTTATCTTACAAAAGCTTAGATAGACAACAGAATAGAACATAACACAATCAATCATTTTGATTTGATAGTCATAAAGTTGTCAAAGGTTTAACTAAAGCCGTGGTCACACATGCAAAATGTCTTCGGACACTGCAGCGGTCGTGATATGATGTCAAGATCTGCAGCGTCTTTATAAACATGAATTCAATGTATAACATTTAGTAATTCACTGAAAATGTAAAAAAATATACACTCTACTTGACATTATGGCAAAAATATCATTCTATTAATTCAGCCAAGAGGTAAGCAAAGTGCTTTGGAACCCTTTACACCAAATTCTTTAAGGTGACCACACATAAACCTGGACGCTCTTTCTAACGCAGTCTGTGATTTCAAGATAGTCCTGCTTAAGGAAAAATATAAGAACAACGGAGATACACTTCTGTTGAAAATGTTGTACATCTCAGCTTCTTAAAATCTGTATCACAAGCCTTACTCAATGATGGCTTCTCTATCGGCGATGTCTCCCAGCACCATGCGTTGGATGATGCCGTTGTGTTCCTCTTCTGAAAGATTCTTGTGAGACACCAGTGGGGTGTTGAATTTGGTAGCTGGAGATGGGTCCACCCCTTGAAGCCACGCGTGGCTCTCGATCTCCTCCAGTGATGCTCGCCTCTTCGGATCCCTCTGAAGCATTCGGTTTATCAGGCTGTGAAGAGCAGAAAGAGAAGATGAGGATGCACATCAAGTTTCTTGAACATGAACATGTGAGCCTAATTCTAGACACTGTTCAAGTCTTAACCCAGGATTGTGTCGTTCTTTGCTGGAAACCCAGGATTAGTTCAGGGCTAGTCCAAATATTTATTTGGGGGAAAATGCTCCATGATATTCATGTCACTATTAAGTTAGCATGTTTCAATGGTTTAGCTAGGCATCTTACATGTTTTTTTTTACCCTGAAAGCAAATAGGGAACATGCTTAAGATGTAGCTGCCACAGAGGGGCTTTCTATCATTAACTGAAGAGAAGCCAATAACACTTGTATTAGCTGACTGAAAATGACTTGAGTTGCTGTTGTTGTGAGCAGCCGCTGAGGCAAAGTTCGACCGGGGCGCATCAGCATTCAGCACACGTACGTGGCAAAATTACAGCCCAACCACCATGAAAGAGCCGAGGAGATTCAGCAGGCTTACAGCGGCAGTCTGAAAATCAGCACCACTGAGCTGCAGAAGCAGCCAGCCCGCTCTAGTCATTATCTGCACGCTGGAAATTTGTGAAGGCAGAGAGAGAATAAATAGATATGAGAACTGGCGAGAGAATCTGCCTGTTCGTCTCCACTTGATTATGCTGCCAGGCTCTTATCAACCAACATTACATCTCAAATTGCCATTATAATGCCAAAAATGGGATTCAGAACAACAGGACTCTTTTAGAACAGAACCTAAGTGATTAAAGCCACAATTTCTCCATCACAATATGATAGGGGACGAGACTGCAAGCTGTCATGATGACATTTCCTCTCCAGGGTTTCAGAAATAACTAGTCATTGGGCATTCTGGCAACGACAACTGTCATTAGTGAAACGTAATAAGAGTGTAGTTATCAAAGGCTATGGGACAAAGTAATGGGGTCCAGATGTGACCTTTCAATGTCAACATTAAAAAGCCCAAAAGAACAAACTATGCACTGTGTCTGACATCTCAAAGGCTGCGGATAAATGATTTCTCGGTATTCCTGTCATCAAGGCTGCTTGAGTTTATTAATATGCTGTTGAAACATTTAAAGGTAAAGTGCATTTGCAGTTTAAAGGCACACTATGTAATTTGTCACCACTAGAGGTCATTTATTCAAAACAAAGAATAGGCTTGATGACGCCTTGATTTCGCAGAATCATGGGAGTTGTTGTCTTCCCCTTTACAGCCGGAGGAGAATACGTCGAGACTCATGCAGAAGTCATATTCATGGATGACCGGTAATGTATTAAATATTTATTAACGTTACGAAAGCCGCTGGAGCGATTGCTAATGAGAGACAAGCACGACACAGCTCAAGGGCAGTGGAGCTTTTATTATTCCGCAATATTACTTTATTATTCTTCCGAATCATGCGTATCTGGGCTAACGCAGCGCTGTTTTATCATATTAGATTAGATACATCTGAGTGTGTTGAAAGTTGTTCTAATGCTATTCAGTGCATTCGCTCGGCGGCTACTATATGAAACACTTGTTGCACACTGCAGTGACCTAGAGCGATATTACGCATGGTAAATATGGTACTCGCGGTAAATCAAGAAATCGAGATTTAACTGTGTTGAGCTGTATAACAATGATTAGTTTTCTGTCTATGAATGTATCCAAACAGTTGCTTAATAAAATCATAATATATTAAAGCGTCATTGTTTCCATGATTAAAAAACAGAAATCGAGGGTAACGTGGGTATGATGTCATTGACAGGCGATGCGGTTAAAATGGCTTATTTCTCTGGAATTAAACATTATTATATAGCCAACTATATACTTTTAACCTCTCATTGTTTTTAACACATTTGTCTATGAAATATTCATGCAACAGAAGAGTTTTCCATTTCTATACTCCACAGAAGAAAAAAGCTCCTTCTGCAAAAAGAAAATGCTTCAGGGTTTTATCTAAAACTGTTATTCCTTTCCTGTGAGGATTTACACTCTTGTCTCAATCTGGTAATGACAATTATGCCAAGTTGCTAACTGTCCGCGGCCTCTCTGTGAAGGTCATTTTACTACTTTCAATGTTCTTATCAGCTAAAGACAAATTGAGATTTCACAAAAGCTAGACATTTGAGTAGCTTGCAGTTGAAGTGGAGGGCTGTACCTCAATAGCTTGAATTTCACATGCGAATCAAATGTGTGAAAATAGAGGTAGTTGTTTAATGAGAGTGAGAATATTATGCAAGCAGGCAGTGACTAAATTAATCTGCCTGACGCGATTTCCTTAAAATACCCAGTCTGAAAAGCCCTGGAGATAAAACCAAATCCAAACAAAAGAGCTTAAAACAGAAATCAGAGAGACACTGACAAGCCGCAAGACAGTTAAAGTGAAGGAGGAATCAAATCAAATGCTCATATATGAAATAATAAAATGCTGCCAACATAACAATTATATTTAATGTCAACAAATAAAGAGATTTAGACATCAAATTAGACATTTAAAATCGAATTCCAATCCATTTCTTTCGATAACTATTTAAATAGGTATATAATAAGGGTCCAAGCACCGATGGTGAGATGATCCTATTGGAATTTCTCCATTTTAAAATATATATAACTTAATATTAGAAAAAAACTATATCAAGGTCAAGGTGTCTTTATTAGTACCCAAGGGTAAATTTCTTGTGCAGACAGGAGATTCAGCAAACCATACTTAAAGGGATAGTTCGGCCAAAAATGATATTTAACCCATGATTTACTCACCCTCAAGCCGTTCGAGATGCATATGTAGTGCTGGGAGGTATGACCAAAAATCCACATCACGGTATTTTTCTAAATTACACCGGTTTCACGGTATATGGCGGTATTTCTTTTTTTCCAAGGATGACTGGGTGTAAAACACATTTTTCACTGAGTGAGAGAGGAAATGCTGCAGTAGATTGACTTAGAATGCCCTATTTTACTGTCATGAGTGAATATTGTAGAAAAAAAAATCCACACTAGAATTATGATTATTACAGGTTTGCAAGGCTGTTTATAAAGAGGTGCCAGCAGGAGGCGCTTTAGGAGCGGCAGAAATAGCGGTTTCCCCGGTAACGGCTGTACACAAAGCAGCAACGCTCATAAACGCTGCTTTCAGGAAAGATAAAGAAAGATTCAATCGTAATAACAAAGAAACTTTTCTAAAGACCGTCAGTTCACTTCAGATACATTAATATAAAAACACCCACGCTGCGTTTTGATTTTGAAACGTGCAGTGCTCATGTTTATTCAACGATGTCAATGTCAACCACAAATAGATTTTCCAAAAGGCTGTGTTGATATTGTGAACCAATGTATGGGAAACACTGTAATATAATTTGACAGCTATCAATTATAGTTTAACCTATCCATCTTCAAAGTCACGCTTACACGTGCATCACTACAGTGCAACAGTGAAAAGACCCTCTCAAACAGTGTTTGCGCTCCGATCATTATTAAAGCGACATACATCGGTATTGCGGTATTTTAAAAATTCATATCATGACAAAAATAAACACCGGTATTCGGTATGAACCGGTATACCGCCCAGCACTATGCATATGTCAATCTTTTTTCAGACGAACACATTTTCAGTTATTTTAGAAAATGTCTTAGATCTTTCAGTGGTTATAGTGTGAAGCTATGGGGTCCATCTCCTCCAAGTCCCAAAATGTGCATGCATCCTTCACAAAAGTAATCCATCCGGCTCCAGGGGGATAAACGAAGGCCTTCTGAGGGTAATCCGTGCGGTTTTGTCGTAAAAATATACATATTTAAAACTTTACAAATGAAAATAACTGGCTTCCGGTAGCGGTCGACGCGCGTTCACGGAGATGGATGCTGGCGTATGACGTAGGACGTAGCGTAGGAAGCGTCGTGACGTAGAACGAACGTAGAGTTTTGTTTTGCTCTGCTCTCTGGCTGCGCTATCACGTTCGTTCTACGTCACGACGCTTCCTACGCTACGTTCTACATCATACGCCAGCATCCATCTCCGTGAACGCGCGTCGACTGCTACCGGAAGCCAGTTATTTTCATATATTCGACAAAACCGCACGGATTACCCTCAGAAGGCCTCCGTTTATCCCCCAGGAGCCGGATGGATTACTTTTGTGAAGGATGCATGCACATTTTGGGACTTGGAGGAGATGGACCCCATAGCTTCACACTAAAACCACTGAAAGATCTAAGACATTTTCTAAAATAACTGAAAATGTGTTCGTCTGAAAAAAGATTGACATATGCATCTCGAACGGCTTGAGGGTGAGTAAATCATGGGTTAAATATCATTTTTGGCCGAACTATCCCTTTAAGACAAATCATAAAACATCGAAACAATAAAAGTATAAGAAACTTATAAGAATAATGTGCCTCTGCACACACCCTCACAATTTTTACCATTCCATTTGTTGACACTTGTGGTAAAGAAATGACACACTGCAGTGTTAAGCATTTTTAGTAACATCAAAGCTTAAATTTAAAGTAAAAACCAGTCAACATGTCACATTGTGATTTGTCATCTTGCTGCAGTGGGTTCAGCATTGGATTCATGGACTGACTCTCTCTCTCTATGATACCAGACTGCTGTCAGCAACCACTTCCACACACTGCACGGATCTCCAGCATGGCAGGCAACCCTGATAAGACTGCTACTCGAGCCTAATAATCACTATATCGCTGCTGAACGGTCCAAAACAGTGTAGCAGACCACTACAGCTTACTTACAGCACATGTCTCATATTTGGGACACAAGAGAAGGTTTATATTCCCAACGTAAAAGTGAACGTCTACAGTCCAGGGGGAAAAGATAAATAAAAGTGAAACAGAAATGTAAGGCCCCAATATACTTCAACAGAAATCAAAGAACAAACCGGTGACAGCATTTCGAACAAAATCTGGCCAAAACGAACTTGGTTTGAAGTTCTCTGAAAACAGCTTGTCAAAGCAATTCTTTTGGAAAAGTTTCCTCTGGCTGTTTAACACCTTTGAGCTACCATATCAATTACATAATAGGTAGGTGTGTTCTGTGGCTCTGCCTTCTTTGACGTGGAAATCTTCAGATCATTTCTTCAGTTCAGCCTGTCAAGGTCAGACGTGAGTAAAACCATGAACACACTGGAGAGCTGCTTTTACAAGTAGAAACTGAAGTTGTAATTTTTATTGGAAGTGACACGGTCACTACCTTTTCATGTTTAATACTGTAAAGCTGCTTGCTTTAAAGCAGTGGTTCTCAACTGGTTTGGCAAAGGGACAAACCACATTTTCCATGGTCATTAAGCCGTGACGATTTTTTTTAAGGAATTTGATCATATATAGACTATAAAAATTATCTTGCAACCCACCAGTTGAGAAACACTGCTTTAAAGCAATCGATTGTAAAAAGTTGTACATAAACAAGAGCTTGTACAAACATATACATATAGCTAAGATCAGAAGCTTTCTTAATGGCTGTTTTCTCACCGCTGTCATCATTATGTGTTTATTGTGTTATTGAGAGGAGCACGCAGCACAAACATAATCATCTAAAAGCTTCCCTCAGATATTTCAAACTTATTTTTAAGCAAAAGAACGAAAAAGAACTTTGCCGTGAGCATATCGAGGCCTTAACTTCAACTTCAGCAGAGATTTGTAAAGGATGTCCCCCCCCCCCACCCCCACCCCCACCCCAGCTGAGAAATGGGCACTTTGATTGTTTAGTCTAAATTTATCTCCAGTCTCTCTGCTAGCGGAAAGGCCATCGCAGGAGGAACCGTGGAAATCTGTTTGGAATGTTTACGCTCTTCCCGAGGCTTCCGAGGATAACTACAGCAGATATCACTGCATGTAAAATAACAGAAGACACAACTTCCAGCGCACAAATGTAGGCTGTAGGCTGAACAATCCAAATTATGCTTTCTTTTAGTGTTGAAACAAGAATATTGACATTCAAAATCCTCTTTCTCCTCAAAGAATGTAGGAATGTAGAGTAAACAAAAGTGACCAAATAATGCTGAATTATTCATGTTAATGATGGTTGACATTAAAATGGTGGCAGATGGAAGCAGGGTGATGTTGATGAGCCAACCACTGCTTGTACATGTATTAACCACATGGTGTGCTGCAATGCCTATCAAATTCATCTGTGATTCTGCAACGCTGAGAAAGAAAGCAACCCGACAGCAGTCCCAGGGGTGTAGAGAGGGCTAAATCACACAGCTGGCTCTTTTTACGGTCAAACTACACATTGAACATGCATGTCAGTCTTAAACGCTGCAAGTTTATGCTGCATGAGCCAAACTAAACACGGAAAAAGGAATAAAATAAAGTCACAGGAGGAATTTGCAGAAGTGCCCCGCAGGGTTGGACGTAGAGCAGGGCACACCCTGATGAGAGGAGATGTTAAGACAAAATGACAGATAGTGCAACTAGTTCTAGTTGCTGAAGAATCTTTCCTTGTGTTGACACACAGGCCAGGGTTCCTTTTTTTCTGTTAACAGTGTTTTAAAGGAGCAATGCAATAATTAAGTTCATTAGATTTTCATTTTTTATCATTTCTGCTTTCATTTTAATGTAAAGTTTGTTTATTAAAATGACATTTTAAATTAAAATGTAAAGTTTTAGTAATTTCGTCACAATGTCGTCATTTTTATTCGTTTTTATTCGTAAAAAAAACAAACTATATAGCCATTTTTAACTAAATTTAGTTTTTAGATTTAGTTTATTTAAGCTATTTTAGAACTTGAGAAATGTTGCCTTGAGAACTAGCATAAATCAAATTATAACAAGTTTAAATGATGTGGAACACCTTTTGATAAAGACTGTCATGAGAAACCCAGGGAAAGATTTTCACATTTTCACTGGAATGATTTAGTAATAGGAGAATCATGTCTTTTATCATACTTCATACCCGTCTCATATTGCACAACTTAATTACATTGCCTTCTGCGTATATGCTGCAGTTCAAGTAAATAATTTTTTTATGGTTTTAGTTTTAGACAACGATAATAACTTATGGGGCTCACGTGACTTTTGGGGGGTTTTCCAGTGTACAGTACCTAGTACCTGGTAATTTTTTTAGTACCACCTCGGTTGAGGTTCCAAGCGAGCCGTACCGATACTAAAATGTGACGTGTAAACACTGCAGATCACTGATTGGTCAGAGAGAATCGTCACTACCAGCATCATTGGGGATTTGCGAGACAAGACACCAAACCTGCTATGTTTCAATAGTCGACTGTTTTTAAACGGCCGTCGCACGGAACTTGAAAAAAGAAAATGGCTGTACATGGTCAGAAGACGAGGTGAAGACGTTCCTCACGTTGGTAGCCGAGGAGCAGCAGTAGAGGCGGCACAACTATGACGATCAGTCTATAATCCCACACACTTTGAATCGGTACTAAACTGCAGTGGAAAAGCGCCTTTAGTGACACTAAATGGAGTTGTAAATGTAACGATTTATCAAGTTTACTCACTTTTTTTGTTGTTGTCTTTTTCCAAGGATGTTTAAGGAAGTATTCTAACATAATGGAGAAAAAAGGTTTATTCTTATCTACTGAACATTTAAAGAGCTTAAAAGCTTGCTTGAAAGCATGCTTTAAGTAGTGGAATGTATACACATAATGCTGAAAGGTAAAAGAAATCCTTTCAGAGAAAACCATAAGTTTCTATAATATTGGTTTTAGTGGAGACAGTTTGCTGATAAAGCCATAAATCACATTTACCACACTGCACTGTAACAGAGAGCATGTTTGTGCAGCAGATGCAGTTCCATCGTGAAAATCAAAATGACAAACAGCAAAAAATGTGGAGGAAATAAATAAATAAATCAAATGAGAAGGGTGAAAGCACAGGACAAAAATAGAAAACTAATTGAGGGAAAAATGAAAATGAACAAATAAAACCACTAATGGAATGCTTACATTTTTCATGCATCACTAGTTCGCATTTGAAGATGCCGAGAGAGCTGCACATTAAATGATTATCATCCAATATTACCATATTTATTAAACTTCCAGACAATAATAACAAAAAGGGGACTATTAATTTGAGGACTATGAAAGGCAAAAACTGCAAAATGTTAATAAAGAAAAAGATCACGTAAGATACAAGAAATTAGAAAAATAAATAAAAATCGAACAAAAATGTTGACATGGACACCAAAATAACTCTGAATGAAGGAGATTCAGCTCAGTGAACTTTTGGACCTGACTGGATCCCCACTGAAAGTTTGCTCGCATGCCAACAGCCAATTAGCCCAGTGCTCTCCATGTGAACATTTCCACAGCTTACTGTATTAACCTTATTAACATATGTTGGCTCTACAGGTCTACGTTGTGTTGTTGCTTCTAACGTATGCATAAAAAAAAGAAATCTTACGCTTTAACACCATGTACTAACCAGATGCGACAACATGTAGTTTTGTTATTTCTGTGTTGCAAATATTCGTATTATCACAGAAGTTGGCTACTATGATAAAAGTTTATAGTTCTGATATAAACACTGTTGTCTAGGATAACGATCAAAAGAGCAAACACCTTTTGAAAGTAATAAAGATCGTATCGATTTCATTGTTACGCCACAGGGTAGCGACAAGTGACTGCTAAAAAATGTGTTGCCAATGCCATTGAAAAGCATTCGTTCAAAACCGATGATTCATCCAGTAATGAATCAAGTGAAATACTTAGGACTGAGTCATTGAATTATTCATTCAAACAGTTGTTAAAATAATTCATTCAGATTAATTAAACGGTTTAAATAGACTGCGTCAATTAACATTTTGTCAGAACTCGTTAATTACGTTATTTTGTTTAGTTGTCTGTTCAGAATCGTGGGAGAATTGTGATCACTGTTTGAAAAATGTGTGATTCTCAATTTAACCAGAATCGTGCAGCTCTAAATGAGACTAGCTAAACTAGGTTACTCTGAAGTCATTCTGATGCAGCTTTGAATAACCACCTCATCATCTTTGTAATAGGTCACAATCTGTCACCTTTACACAATTCCTTTCATTCCAAGAGTAGTTTGCATCAATGAGTTGAGTTTATCAATCGCTCTTAACGCAAATATGTACTGAAATGTTTACCACCGGTGAAACAGGTTTTGTTTCTGTGCTAAATTGGCCCAACTGTTCATGTAATTTCCAACCGAGCATTGTGTGAAACTTTTAACAGCCTAACAATTGCATCCCGCTGAGAAACGACATCAAGACCCAACACATTTCCTTACCCCGCCGCACAGTTTCCACCTTGTTCACCCTGAAAGTGATAATGACAGGATGAAGTCTGCAGCATTATCAGAACACAAGCTAACTTTTCTGAATTGTTTGAATGCGTTTGGTACTTACATTTATCTTAAACAGGGGCTGTGATAATCAGAAAACAATAATCCTGTAAATATCAAAAGTAGGCACAAAAGGCATTAAGGATGTGGAAATAACAATCGGCTGATAAACTTGAGAAATTATTCAACCCCAAATTGCAAATCAGGTTTATTGGCAAAATGTACAGACTTTCAGCTGTTTGCAGTGAACAAATCAAACAAAAGTAATTGAAATAGCTCAAGACAACAAATGTTTCAAGTGGTTTCTCCAAAATTAACTGAAAATGCAACTTTTAACGACTTCTGCAGTATTCAACCCCCTGAATATAATCCCTCACAACAGCACAAATCTGCAAAACAGGTGTTGTTTCAAGCACACCTGATGCAACTAATCAAGGGCTTCATTAACTGGATCAGGTGTGCTTGAGCTAGAACACATGAAATATCTGAACTGGCTAGGTTTGTTGATTGTCACTTTGACTGCATGTTAGAAATATGGTTAAGTCGAAAGAATGGTCCAAAAAGTTATCATTAAAAAAAAAAGATATCATTGCCCTTCACAAACAAGGAACAGGATACAAAAAGATACCGTTGGAAGCATAGTTTGCAAGTTCAAAGTTAAAGGAACAGTGGTTACACTAGACGGACGGGCCAGAAAAGGCAGCTATCAACGGTTGCAACCAGATTTCTGAGAAGGCAGCAAAAGACCTGCAGCAAGACTTGGTGGCAACAGGCACTGAGGTTTCAGCTGCACAGTAAGGCGCATACCAAACGCATGTCAGAACTCCAAGACGTACACTAATACTGACCCAAAAGCACAAGAAAAGTCGGCTCCAATTTATATAAATAAGCGTAGTGTGTTGCCAAAAGTACCGACTTCGGTACCGAAATTTAAAATATGACAATACCAGCATTTGCCTCACTGCATTTTGAGCACTGTTGAACGAATTCTTAAAGGGATACTCCACTTTTTTTGGAAATAGGCTCATTTTACAACTCCCCCAGAGTTAAACAGTTGAGTTTTACCGTTTTCGAATCCATTCAGCCGATGTCTGGCGGTACCACATTTAGCATAGCTTAGCATAGATCATTGAATCGGACAAGACCATTAGCATCTCTCTCAAAAAAATGACCAAAGAGTTTCGATATTTTTCCTATTTAAAACTTGACTCTTCTGTAGTTACATCGTGTACTAAGACCGACGGAAAATGTAAAGTTGCGATTTTCTAGGCTGATATGGCTAGGAACTATACTCTCATTCCTGCGTAATAATCAAGAAACTCCAGCAGTCCAGCAGGCGTAATGATATGACGCAGCGCCTGAAAATAGTCCCCACCTCGGTAACTCCCAACGTGACCGGGACTAAGTTAATCTAACCCATTAGACCTATTTTCAGGCGCTGCGTCATATCATTACGCCTGCTGCACTCATGGTACGGCAGCAAAGTTTCTTGATTATTACGCAGGAATGAGAGTATAGTTCCTAGCCATATCAGCCTAGAAAATCGCAACTTTACATTTTCCGTCGGTCTTAGTACACGATGTAACTACAGAAGAGTCAAGTGAAGTAAGTGAAGACAACAGGGGTTTTTTTACGTTTTGAGTCATTGTTCCACTAGTGCTGTCAAAAGTCCTGACGTCGGTACCAAGGTAATTTAGACAAGACTAGTGGAGCAATTAAACAAAACTGGAACTTTTTGGCTCTACGGATCAACGGGATTTGAAGGTGGTGGTTGCAGCACGCAAACCCAAGAATATTACTGAACTAAACATTCCTGATTTATTCAAGAATGAGACAGATGTTTATGAATGGGTCATTGAATCTTTGACTATCTTTGTCAAAACGCTGAATCATTCAGTAATGAAAACACGGCTGAGTGTTGCTGTGAGATGCGCGCTCTGCTGTGATCTTTGTTTGGAACTATATCCGCTGCTGAAACAGAACAAAAACCGTCAATATTGCATCTAAAATGTAAAAGACTTTCAACTGTTTATTGAACTGTTGTATGAAATCAATGTCAAATTTTCAATCGTGATGGTATTCAGGAAAACAGCACTCGTCGTGTGAGGGCAACTCTATCATACAGTTCTACTCGTCAACTGTAATCATATGTTTAAATTATAAAAACGCCACATTTTATAGGCAGTATGTTGTTAACTGAGTTTTTTGTGTGTGAGCTTTGCTTATTTGTTTCGATTTCTCCTCGAGAGGCTGCGCGAGCCTCAACAGCACAACATTGTTACCGTCAGTAATACATTTATTATCCACTATCGATCGCAACTTAAAAAATAAAATCTGAGTCATTCTCTCGTTTAGTGATTTCCTAGTTATTTTTTTATTATTAAAGTTCTAATCAGGCTACTATAAAACATTTTACAGTCAATATAGAAGATAATAGGCTTATGTTCAATTACATGAACATAAAACAAAAAATCTAAACAATTAATTTCTAAAGTCAGATTTTGCAATATTTTTTTTCAATGGTTTGGTGTACACAATGTAATGTCTTTGAAAAATATTTTAATATTTAAGACATACAATTTTTATTGATAATAATTTGGGAGCAAATACTAATACATGCAATTAATTGCAAATAATCACCATATGTCACGCAAATTAATTTGCATATATTGCAAAGAAAATCAGTTACAGCTGTTCAAAAGATGTTCCAAGATACATTTCTGCTCAAACAGTGGCAGGGCATGTAAATCACACAAACCATTTTGGACCAGATTGTAGCGTGTCCACCAGCTGGACGTATGCATGTGTGTGTTCTGCGCTGTTTCTCTGTGAACAGACTTTCCATTTAAGCTATGATATAAGCAGAGTCTAATTTTAGCTGTTGGCAGTAGTTCTGAAAGATGTTAACACTAAACATGTGTGCTCACAAAGCCCGGACAAAGAACTGAAGAAAAAACAAAAAAAAACAGAGACTTGCCTGACATGCAAGTTCCTGAGGACAGACCGCAAGAGATAGCTAGTTGTGAGAGCTAAACGACACAGTTTGAAGTGGAGGGGGGGAATATGGTGAGTGAATGAGAAAGGTTAGTTTTGGCTTCTGTAAAGATACCCGGAGCTTATCAGTTACATAACCGTGCTGTTTGCCTCAATACAATCAGTCTGGCTGCAACAGCCTAACATCACAACGCAAACTCTGACTCCCGTTTAACCAATCACAAGCACCCTGACACCTTAACAGGGTTTCTGCACACTTTTTAAAGTCAAATTTAAGGCTTTTTAAGACCTTTTTAAGACCCGAAGAAATCAAAATTAATACCATGCATTAGGGGTGTGAAATATTGACAAAATATGTCTCGATATTTTCAAAGTTTTGTTGATAGTAATTAGATAATATTTTACTGATTGTGTTTCTGTGCTTGGTGCCATGGCTGGTTTAGGCCTGTTGTTGACAGCTGACTCATGAAGATATTCATATTTTTCATTTTCATGTCACAGCAGTGACAGAATTTGTTTATTAAGGGGTAATACTTGCCACCTTAAATTGATTTCCAGGGGCATTTGCACCTATATATGGACATTTGTAGATGTATGCATCACCTTTTATGTCAAATTCTAACATTCAAATTAAATTCTATTAGAATAATTACACAATACCACTGTTACCAGTCAAATTAAATCATTAAATCAAAATCCATCTTTGCAGTGCAGAGGTGACACAGAACTGGCATTAATATATTTACACTGCATTTACAATTGCATAAATAAAGCTATGAGATTGTTAAATAGGAACTGATTTCTAATTTTAACATTCTAATTAAAGGGTAGGCTACTTTAAATATGAAACTAAAACTGCCAGTAGGTGGCGGCAAGTGAGTTGAGGGAGTCATTCATTCAACCGATTTGATCAAACGGCTGATTCATTCGGGAAAGAAGCAAGTGATTGTTCATTGAATCATTAAATTGATTCGTTCAAAACGCGGATTCGCCGTCTGTTGCATTGAGACTCTGCTATGGCTTCATTTTGAAATTCTCGTCAGCGAAATAAAGGGAAAACAAACAATATTGACAAAATTGTTAATAAAATGTAACTCACGATGTTAATTTATTGTTAATTTAACTGTTATATAAAATAAATATCACATTTGCAATTGTGAACTCTTGCTGATGTGATATTGTAGGCCTATGATAACAACATAATATTATATAAATATAAGACAAAAACTCATTTGGGAACATACCTATAATTGCACACATCACGCAGTGAAAGCACGAGAGACAAAAGCGGTGTGAGCTCGCAGTGTCTCGTACATTGTTAAAACAATGATTACAAAATCATCATAGACAACACACATCGCACACTCCCAAGCACATAAAGAATGAACTTACAATTGAACTGACATTTACCAACTCGCTTCTCCTTCTCTCCTCCTGTTTCGCGTGCAGGAGACAGACGTAATGCTGCCGCGAATGTGACGCGAAATGTCACGTGAACAAGCAAATCCACAAAGAAAGAATAATAAATAAAAAAAGTACGCTAATTAGATATTTCTCATTTGGAAAACATTTAGATATGTCTAAGTCAAATTGCCATCGAAAAATTAAGACCTTTAATAGGTAAAAATAAGACTTTTTATGGCCTTAAATTTTTAAAATCTAATTTAAGACTTTTTAAGGATCCGCGCCGCGGACACCCTGCCTTAAGGACACATCAGATCGCTTTTTACCTTAGGTCTTCAACCCTGCTAAATAAGGGATGCCTCCGCATACCTTGTAACTCAATAAATCTCTTGACGCATGTAGGCCTAATTTTGTACTTAGCAGTCATGTCCAGGACATTGAATAGGCCTACTAATATTTGTTATTTTACAAATAACATTTGAACATGTTATTTTTTTGTGTATTATGGATGAGGTACAGCCTAGCCAGTGTCAAGGACACCAAATGCAGCTATTCATGACGTGTCCTATCATAAACAAGTCATACAACTATACTTGTGGAGAACAGCACTTTATTAACTATTTTTCAGGATAAAACACTAGAACTAATGCTACTACTTACTACTACTATAGTCAATGTAAATTGGTACAGGTTTAAATATTTCAAGCTTTCATAACTGTAGGGCTAATGGTTTATTCCCTCTATTAACTGCGTATGTTAATATTATGTAGATCTATTGTTTACATCAAATTCATGCTTTATTCATCAGTCCAATCCATTTAATGGCTTGCAGGCTGCGTTTAGCTTTAAAGGGCATCTTTGACAATGGTATTTTATAAAAAATGAAGATCATAATCCCCATTACACAACCCCAAATTCATAAATCCCCATTATACACTCTAAAAGCATACAATTTGGCCCCACCACTTTTGGAATAGTGGTGCAACCCTTGAATTAAATTATTAATTGCAATTATTTGTATGACAATTAATAACTGACAAAACTCATATAATCGTGACAGCTCCACAGAAGACCTTTCCAAACTAGTCACAGAAGTAAAAAGCAAGACAGATATTTCGATTCCTCGAAGGTCATTCCAAGTCTGTCTGAGGTAGCTTATTAACATCCATGTCAACAATACTGTGTCTGGCTTTCTATATGATGAATGTACGATGAAATGCTCCAAAAAGCCATTGTGTCTCAATAGCCTAGGGGAAAAACCGTCAACATTCAAGATGCAGGAAATGCCAGAGATGATCCGACTGGGTCTGAGACAGAGGTTAAGGCGGTGACTTACTCTTTGCAGGCGTTGGAGACGTGGGCAGGTACAGTGTATTTGCAGTCCATGATCATAGTGAGGGTCTCGCTGTCGTTGGCCTCCTGGAAGGGGGGCTGACCACACACTAGCATGAAGAGGATGACCCCTAGACTCCAGATATCTACAGGGAAGAGGGTGAAAATGTCATCAGGCAGAATGAAACAAACCAAATGTAATGCATAACACAATTTTTTGTTGTTGTGGTTGACACCTTAAACTGGTTCACGGTAAGCGTGACCGAGCATGAGTGCATGTCAAGGTCTACACACCTTCAATGACAAGCAAGAATTTGGCAAAGAGTAACATCTGGCACATTATTTGCATTTATGTTCAGTATTGATTTATGCTTCTCAAGAAATCAGCAGCGGTGTCTCTGGTTTTGGTGCGGACCTATTTTCAACCAACCATAACTTTTGGTTACTTTGATTAGTGCGAAAGCTGTCATTGAAACATGATTGCGTACAAAAGAACTGTATGATTCAATAAATAAAAAAAAATTAAAAAAGAAGCATACTGAAGGAAAGGGGGACAAACTGATTTTGGTTTCAAACTCCAATGTACAAAGTGTGAACACAATTTTAAAGAAATAGTTCACCGCAAAGTGAAAAACTATCATCACGAGTCACGACACAAAATAATCACACGATTCGAATTGAAAAAGAGCGTTTTGAAGAAAAGGGAAACAAACTGAATTCGGTTTCAGAGCCAATCAAATGTGTGAACACAATGTTTAATTAGTTCACACCAAAATAAATTTTGTCATCATTGTCACTCATTTAATCTCAAACTGTTCTTTCTTATAATTTTGTCAAATATCATCTTGTGAGGTGGTGGAAGTTGGAATGACTAGCCTGGCACAGGAATTTCCCTGGATTTTTCCCTGAGTTCCCCGAGTAAAACTCTGTAGCTTGTGTGATTATATTCACTGATTAAAATTTTTCTGTAATCGTGCAGCATCTAATGTGCACTTTGGTGGAGAGCAGCCGAAAAGAACACAGTTTGGAAGAAGTGGTTGAGCCCATTAGCAGACATTAAATCAATTTAGCAGTGTGGGTGGGCCACAGAATAAGAAACATTGTTTTGTCGCAGCCAAAATCTACCACACGAGTCCAGGCTGTCAAAACACATGGGAAGTAATTAACAAATGCTACGGAATGTTCAATAACTAAACAGCATAAAACAAAACCACTGAATGAGCAGTTGCAGTGACATTCACAACTTAATCTCAAATCTGAAATTCCGAGTGCAGCTGTAACTTTAATGAAAAAGAAGTTTAAGCAAAACTTCCATTAGCCCTTCACTCTCAGAGGATGTCGGCGCAACTGTGGCAGTGGCACTGCAGTTCGCATTGGCAAGAAGCACCACTTTAAACAGCCCCATTTATGAAATTGACAACACAGTCAAGAAAATGGAAGAGGCATGATTTCTTGCTCGAGCTTGCACAGATGGCAGGGGTGCATTACTAGGAGGTAATGGGAGATGTTTTATCTGATAATGGCCCCGCGGAGAGCTCCAATCTGCTGTGGAGTGTGCAGAAGTACACCTGAGGCTCAGAGCAGACGTGGTTATGTGGCTCCGGACCGTTTCTGTCCCTGCTGGGACTGTTCGGCTGTAATGACCTGTACGCCCACAGGCCACAGGTTTTGCTCTGACCACTGACAGACAGATGGATCAGAAACAAATCTGGCCCAGCAAGAGGCATTTTGTATAGCCAGAGATCCTGAAGCATGTCAAACTCTACCATTCACATGAGGGCAAACACACAGCATGCTCTACATATGAGCAAAGAGGTTAAAGTCCCCCTGTAGTATTTTTTTTCTTTCTTGAAACTCATCTTTGATCACTAAAATGATATATTTAAACGCTTTTTTTTAAATAAATAAAAAATCCTTCATGCCTTAAAATAGCTTGAATGTAACTACACCCTTGCTTCATTATATATGCGGTTCTATGAATATGCAAATGAGCCCCGCCTCCACTCACTCACACCAGCCCAGAGATCCACTCGTTGACGATCACACGTTGACCACGTAGTTTGTGACGTAAGAAACGCCAGCGATTTCAAACCACGTTTTTGAGACTGTCTTTGTTTGGTTCACTGCAGTTTTAGAGAGAAAATATTAAACAATGGTGTTGACCTATGAATTTGCACATGGCTTGTCTTAAAGCATATTAAAAACACCACATAGACAGTGTTAAATCATTAAAAGCTTGATTTTCACCACAGGGTTAATTATCCCATTTGATCGTCTGAGCATTGACATTTCTGATTCTTACATTTGAATTAAACAGGTCATTTATGGTGGCACTAGAAAGTATTAAAAATAGTTATTGTTATAGTTCTCATCCTTGGTGTCAGTGGGCCTTCAAACACAGGGCTGACCGACTAATGTGTCTATTTTTCCCCATGCACCGGATCTATTTATTATTTCAAATATCCATTAAAAATGCAATTCATAAACATAATGGTTTGAATGTGCCTCTGAATTAAATTCTGAATTAAACTTTATCATGCAAAAAGTAATTTGTAATATTTAGTTATTAAAATATATCTCCTTGAGAGGAGCGACATGAGGCTAAGTAATTAAATGACAGAATTAATTAATGCTTTTAATAATTATTTAATTTTATTGTTAATGAGAATTAAATAAACAGATTTAAAATGTCAATTAATTTGTAACTTGTAATGTGATGAATCAATGTTATTGATGTTATGTTTGTTTAACTACATGAATAACGTTTTAAATATGTATATTTATTTGTCTTTATTATTATTATTAATAATAATAATAATAATAATAAGCAGATTTAATTTTAATTTTTAAGTGGCACTCCATATGTTATGAAAAAATAATCCAAAATATCAGGCTGCGCGTTTAAAGATCTGCAGAACGGGGCAAAGTTGAAATAATTTGATCATTGTTTCAACGCTTGACGCTTAACTCCATCTAGGCTAATTAAACGTGCTGGAAAAAGTAGACGCGTATCCTGTGAAGGCACCTTTATTCACTTGATGGCTTCTATTATAACACAGGGCACTATTATTCAGCACACTATTATAAAAATCATAATCAGGTTATTGATAGATCATGCCTTTTCCAATTTGTCAGAGAAAATAAATTGCAACAAAAGGCGCACACAAACAAAGACACTGAGGCTCTCATCGAGATACTGGAATCATAACAATACGAAGCCATTCAGAGACAAAATCTGATATTCACAGCTCTTTGGCCCATCAAAAAGATCAATCAAAGCGAAATAAATCAAACAACTCGTTTCACCGTCTGTGTATTTCAAATATGAATGCATTTGGCGACAGGACAGTGCCTCTAACACACTCTCCCCAGCTCTAGACAAAGACTAATGGGTCGTGGCCAAACAAAGGGCTGCTTTAGTGTACGAGTCCATCTGTGGCGCTCTGTCTGTCAGCTGTGGATGAACTTCAAATGTAGTTCCCTTATAAAGAAACAATGGCACAGTCTGTGAAGTCTGCAGTAGAACTGTAGCAAGTCTTAAACAGATGCCAACACCACTGCGTCCCGTGATGTCTAGAGTGCTTTTCTTTGTGTCAAGCCGTCAGATGCAGCTCTATTCACGGTTCGTTGTCACACTGCACATATATTTTCTAATATTTAAGTATTTGAGAGCATGTTTTGCTTATTTCGACTCTCTGATAGGTGGAATTCTCTGTACAGCATCATGGGTTTTATAGTTTTACACCACGAATTCTGCTGATAAGCACGATTATTTTAAAACTAAGTTGAAATAATGCAGGCTAGCGGCTTAGACGGAAGCAAATACCATCGATTAACAACCTCAATGCTCACAGTAGGGCTGTCTTTAAAGGTTATAAGTCATTGTTAAAAATCTATTTCCCTATGGAGAGAAACTGAATGGAGGTGTCAGTGCAGTCAAGTCAATAATATTACAGAATATTAAGCGTCCCCAACTAAGAAAGCCAAAAGGCGACAGTGGCAAAGATCTCCAGAAATCTCGCAAGAACTCCATCAGTGACAGAATGAAGAAAAACAACCTGGGGAGAAACCAGGCTCAGTCGGGGTCCAGTTCTCCTCTGGCCAGACGAACCAACGTGGAGTTATTTCCGGGCTGCATCACAATTCAGATTGTGGATTAATATCCTTCTGAATATTTCAACCAGTTCCTTCTGCTTGAAAACTGGGATACATTATGCCAGCATTTGGTGGCTCTACCAAGTCATTATGCAAAACCTGGGTTATTTTAACCTCAGGGCTGGACAATACTCAAGCCTGGAGGCATCTTAAGACTATTACACAACCTTGGCACTAGAAACGCCTGCACTAAATATACAATATTTACAGCATAATGTAATCCAAGTATAATTCGATAGCATGAAGAGCACATACACACTCCAGCTCTAAATCTCAAAATGATTTGTTTAAGCCTCTCAATGCCCTTATGAACACCTAAAATAACATGTCATGTAGATTCAAAAATCTAAAATAAAAGTTGCATTTAAAATGCAAAACATTTAAACATGACAAACACTTCATGTCACTCCAGTAATCAATCACACTAGCATTTCTTACAAAATGTATAAAACACTTCCATCCTGAATCTGTGTGAAAGCACAAGCCCGTATCGCTCATGTCTCCCACAGTCTCCGGATGCCGCTCTCCCGACTGCTCCATGCATGCATAATGTGAGAGAAAAATCAGCATGTTAGACCTCTGGGGTTTGCCGTAAACTAGAGCTCTCTACAATTCAGATGAAAAAAAAAAGCTCACACGGAAAACTGCAGCGGTTAATTGTTCACAAGACTAGTCATGTGCACTAACAATAATGTCAATTTTGATTTCATGCCGACTTTAAAGCAGAAGATCCAGCTCGGTATGAGATCCCACTATGGGAGCTTTTAGGAATGACAGTCACGCTCTCTTATTGAATGCAACAGGTGAGCTGTTATTACATAACACAGGTGCAACAGTCTAAATGCGGATGGTGTGACTTTAGGTCATTTATATATATGTGTATGCTACAGTACAATATTGATAATTGTTTCATATACAGTAAAAAAAGAACTGCATGGTTTAAAATTGCATTCTGTAATTTTGCTGCAAAATAATGTCAAATGTATGGTTCTTGCACGTAAAAGAAAAAAAAAAATATATATTTTACAATATCATTTATGTTGAAGTCCCAGAAGTCATTGAATGACACATCACGTGATCATATTTTTATACAAATAATTTAGTTTTTTTGTAATTATTTATATCAGGAATGTACATCATGCTGTTTTGTGTTACATTTTGTCATTTAGTTAAAGGCACTCTATCTTTTTTTGTTAAAAATGAACAAAATGAACACAATGAGTAAGTCCATCAGGGAAATACCGTGTCTATTAATGAGTATAGCGACAGTAATGTCTTCAGCTAGTCAGCTTGAGATCCTTTCCAACTAAACTGGTAATATCTAGATGTTTTATGAGAAGTAGGATAACCATATTCATCCGCACAGTCACGCAGAGTCAAACCACAACCAAAACAATGTTCTTCTGCAGAATGCATGCAGTTTCGTTTCAACCGCAAGAGGGTCAGAAGTTACACAGTTTACCTTTAATGTTCACTGCATTATTTCTGTGTCGTGTGTTACCCTGATGGCGTTTTGACTTTTGTGAATAATTTGTCAATTATTACCTTGTTTTATGCACCGGCCACTTACGATGGACTCTGATTCATCATGTGGCTTTGTGTTTAACATTGTTACCATATTTATGGAAACCACTGCTGCCATTTTTTTTTTACCGTAAATTTAATAGGATATTTTTACAGCGTATGGCTGAAGTCCTCCTTAGATTGAGTCTGTGGCATTGTTTTGCAGGTTTTATTATCAGCCGCTCGAAAACCATAGAAAAGTAATGGCACGACATAATGAATCACACAATTAGAGTCCTATGATACATTTTCATAATAAAATACGGTGTGGTTCGAGTTGCTCACCGACGTTTTGTTCACTTCTCTGAACCCAAGTATGAGTAATAATAGTAATACATAATCTGCAGAAATGCATTACAGAAAGCATGACAGTTTCAAACACACTGGTGCTTTTACTATTGCATAAGACTCAATGGCCAATTGGCTTTCAGAAAGTCGAATTCATCAAGCTAAACAAAAATGGTCCAACTCTTTTTCCCAAAAGGTCAAGTGATAAAAAGTACCTTCAACAAACATTTGGTTAAATGTTAGTTACCCTATGCTTATATAACAAGTCACAACTGATTTTAAGTGACATATACAATAGCTCAGGGTGTTTGGACACTTACACAACATTGTAATTGCATTAAATAGCAAATTATGAAAGCATTTGGTATTTAATTTTAAGAAACTTTTAGAACGCTGACACATGGATGCCACATGTGACGTATTAACTGAAACACACAAGACCTTTGTTTTGCTGAATCTGTAACACCCACACCAAACCCATCCAATGGTCTCATAACATTGTGCGACTGCTGACCTGAACCTAAGGGGACCAAAACAATAAGGACTATTTAAGTTTCAGAGCAGGACTCAGGGTTTTTTTGTATGTTGTATGTCTGTGGCATCTGTGTGCTTCAACTGATGCTCCAGCAGGAACTGAAAGCGACAGATTTGTAGCACATCCTTGTTTGAGGGCAATAGGATCATGAGGAAGAGGAAAGCTTTGCCTTCATTTGTCCCATCACCTCTGACCACTGTACGCACTCCTCCTGTGTGTTTACACAAAATAAAGAGTCCTATTAAATCAAAGGTCAGCTATTGAAAAGAATCATTGTCTAAGGAGAAAGGTGTGTGAGACTGCACAAGGAAGTTGTGTGCAAAAACAAGCGCAAAAAAAATATGAAGTGCCCAATCACTGCATATAGACACCTGTGACAACAGAGAACACCAACTGGGGAAGGGCGGACGATTTTATTTTTAGACATTAATAATGTTCTCAGCTCACGCAACTAGACACCAGCTGATGTTGCTTGATATTAACCGAGTCCTCAGTGTTTAAAAAAAAACACACAGATGAACCAAAACATTTAATCCGTTAAAAGCACCAGGGAATGCAATCTTGATAAGAGCAGTGAAGGGAAAAAATAACTGGCATCCAAAGCTGACTTCGATCACCAAGGCAATGTTATCTAGGTGGCTAATACAATATATAAGCAGTTGTTCAAACTGTGAGAACGGTTTAAGAATTTTGGAAGAACTGATCAGTTGAATGAGTTTAAAATCATAAAGAAAATACCATTATTATTATTATTATTATTCAAATAAAGTGTTTGGTTTATGGCAATTTCTAGCTAGTGTTCCAACTTAATAAATTAATTGATGTAAGTTGTTTAAAAGTTTTAAAGAAAAATATACAGATTTTTCTGACACATAAAAATGTTGAATAATAGTTATGTTAATTTAAAAAATATTATTTAAAATAAAAATAAAATTATTGTTTCTATTATTTCTATTAGTTATATATATATATATATATATATATATATACAGTGCTATGCATAAGTTTAGACACCCATACTAATGTTGACTAAAAAGAGGAATAAAAAATCATCTTTTGGAAACTGACCTTAATGCCTTAATTAAAAAAATTAGGAAAAATCCAACCTGTAAGGACACCAATTTTCTTTGTGAATGAATAATGTATCGTAAATAAATAAATGTTCTTCCTTAAAATACAGGGTGCATAAGTCTGGACACCCCTATGTTAAATTCCCATAGAGGCAGGCAGATTTTTATTTTTAAAGGCCAGTTACTTCATGGATCCAGGATACTATGCATCCTGATAAAGTTCCCTTGGCCTTTGGAATTAAAATAGCCCCACATCATCACATAGCCTTCACCATACCTAGAGATTGGCATGGTATTATTTCAGTTAGCCTAATAGCTAGTTTGATTTGCATTGAGAGATGATCTTATGGAAAGTACCCCATGCCAATCTCTAGGTATGGTGAAGGCTATGTGATGATGTGGGGCTATTTTAATTCCAAAGGCCAAGGGAACTTTATGAGGATGCATAGTATCCTAAAAATTTTTTTTTTTTAAATACTTAAAAATAAAAATCTGCCTGCCTCTATGGGAATTTAACATAGGGGTGTCCAAACTTATGCACCCTGTATTTTAAGGAAGAACATTTATTTATTTACGATGCATTATTCATTCACAAAGAAAATTGGTGTCCTTAAAGGCTGGATTTTTCCTAATTTTTTAAATTAAGGCATTAAGTTCAATTTCCAAAAGAGGATTTTTTATTCCTCTTTTTAGTCAACTTTAGCATGGGTGTCTAAACTTATGCATAGCACTGTATATATATATACATATATACATACATATGTATATATATATATATATATATATATATATATATATATATATATATATATATATATATATATATATATATATATATATATACACACATGTATATAAAATATTTGTATAAAATAGTGTTCCAAATTAAAAAGTTATTTGCAAAAAAAAAGTATTTGTTTAAAAAAAAAAAGTATAAAACAAAGACTTGTTTTGCTTTTTCACTAATAAAAATGTGCTGTTGTTTTTTTCTGACAAATAATATTTATTAAATAATAATAGTAGTAGTAAGTAAAAAATATCGGTTTAATTTTTTGAATTTATTACGCATTAATATTATGTAATTTATTTATTTACGGTGTGAGTAAATATTGTCTGGGCAAGCACAAACTGAACTACTTGTCTGACTGGGCCTAGCAACAAAACAAATGATTGTTGAGCGCTAAAAGAGTGGAACGCATCAGTAGCCCGGCACCTGGAGTCTTGTTCTTGAGTGCTTGTGTCAGGTCTGACGAGTGATCTGAACAGGGGGCACAAACCTCACGTGTCCCGGACACACCTGGATCAACAGCGGCAGCAGGGGTTACCATAGCAACCAGCGGCCCTCTGGGTGGATTTCACAATTCACCAGAAGACGCCACTCTAGACATAGTTCCTCCATTTCCTTTAATAGCCTGCACCATCCATCTCACGGTACATTCATGTTCTGCTCCCTCCCTTTCCAACCCAGAGAAGAAAGAGACGCAGGAGGAGGGTAGAGGTCCCCTGGTTTATAAGCGTGCAGGACCGTGTAAGCGTGCAGGCAGCATATGTGCCTCGCTGGTGCTTTAATTAGTGATTGGGGATTAGTCACTTGGCAACTTTCTCTGGTGAGCTCACCGCACCAGTAACTATCTTCAGAGCGGCTCAGAGAAGAGCAGTGTGGGGCTCCGACAGAAGGAACGCATCATTTCCTCTAACACATTCATAGAGTCCTTCACTATAAACTAGCCTATCCGATACTGATGTAGGCCTATACCTCGCCACACAGGGCTAGTCAGAGGAGTCCTGGAGACTTCAGTCTGTGCTAAAGGTTGGTTAAAGCAGGGATCTTTCTTTCTTGCTTTCTATTTTTCTTTCTACTGTTCAAACGTTTGGGGTCTGTAAGATTTATAAAAATTAAAATAAAATTAAAATATTTAAAAAAAGTACGTTTCTTATGCTCAAAAATGCAAAAAAGGTCTGCACTCTAAAAAATCATTTATTATAAACAGTAAATAAAGTTAACAAACGTTTCGGCTCTTTTCCTTCGTCAGTGCAGACCTTTTTTTGCATTTTTGGATTGATACATAGGTCTCAGCACCTAATTAGCTGGGAGAGAGCTGTGAGTGTGTTGAATGAAGTTTCTTATGCTCACCAAGACTCCATTTATTTGATCAAAAATACAGTAAAACAGTAATATTGTAAAAAATAAAAAAAAATAAAAAAGGTATGTAATTTATTCCTGTGATGTCCAAAGCTGAATTCTCTGCAACCATTACTCCAGTGTCACACGATCCTTCAAAAATCATTCTGTTACGAGCATTTATATTTTAGAATTGTCAGGATGGTTTTCGTTGGAAATTGCGCACATGCGTCACTTTTGGGGTATGTGACATCACGATTTTTTATCGTGGATGAAATATAAAGAAATATTGTAGTATCGTGCTACAGTGTATTCTATCAGTTGCAGTTCTGGCGCCTCCGTCCCAACATACTGTGTAGAGGTTAGAGTTACACTCACGGGACACTGCAATGCACAGAAGTTCATTATTTGCATGTGCTTTAAAGCCTTGCCGGTTAAACATTTCATTCGCTTGCTGATGCGTGGTTCTAACATGCACTTTTCTCAAAGCGCACACATACAAAAAGCCTGTCAAACAGCGTGTGAATACTAAACTTAGTTGTCTCTCGAGTCTTTTTGAACCAAACACACACTTGGTTCTATGAGCTGTCAAGCTGGCCTCGGGCTTTTCCTGACAAAATTGTGGGAAATCATTGTTATTTTTTCTGCACATTTTTGAGTGACACTTTGCTGGGTCTAGGCTACCATCAACAGCCAAAGCCAAAGGAATTACCCAATGAACTGTCTATCCAATCTTCACTTTCGCCAGTTTCATTCTATTGGTTAGAGATGTCTTGATACCAACTTAATCCAAAATAATAGCAGTGAAATTGTCATTCTCTAGATATTGATTCCAATGCTAACAAAAACGAAAGCACTACTAAACACAAATACTTTAAATAGTTTAATATTACTATAAACAAGTTAAAACAATGGCACATTGCCTTAGTATTGCTCAAGTAAACAAGGTTTTTCAAATCATTATTCGAGCAGTCAGTAATGAAGAAATAAATGAAATGCAGTGTGTATGTTAGTTTTTTTCTTTTGCCAATATTGTTGCTTTATTAATATTAATGATATAATAGACAGTGGCAGGTCTATTAGCCTAATGTACTGCCAAGGCTTAATGCATTGATCCATTTGACTGTTTATATTAATATCTCACCAAGATAGGAATTTGCATTAGACTGTTCACACACATAAGTTACCATAAGCCACGCACATTCTCCATAGAGCACGTACTGATTGTTCGAATAGAGTCGCCTGTCTGTCAGACAACAGTACAAATGTCAGTACTTTGAACTTTATATACTGTAGAAAGACTGTACTGCGGTTTTATTTTGATGATCGTGTTATTTTACATATACACTTGTGGTCCGAATTAATGGCACCCCTGGTAAATATGATCAAAAATGGCTGTAAAAAATAAATCAGCATTGTTTATCCTTTTGATCTTTCATTCAAAAAATGTGCAAAAATCTAACCTTTCAGATTTTACCGCAGGTCATGTGGCAAGAACCAACCAATCAGCTTCACCCTTTTCAGACCACCATTGAAAGCTCAGTCAACATGAAGAATGGGGGTGCACCCAAACACTACGGGTGTTTTTCCTCTTTTCCGTAAATAAATCTTGCAGCAGAGATACAGCAAGCGTTTTTCAGTGGTGGAAATCCATTAGCTACTTGGCTAAAACTTCTTTGTTGTTGTGGAGAGTTGCCTAGCAACACAACGGTTGCATAGCAACGAAAGATGCCACGGAAAATCGGACCGAATTTTACTATTAATTCTAAAAGATAAGCTAAAGTGCATTGTAAATGTCAGTAATTGATCTTTTTTGACTCATTCTTTTTAACAAAATGATTTAAAGGCTGAAATATGTGAGGTTTATCTTTTTATAAAACCTTTTTTTGTCAAAACTTTATTTGAACTTGTACGTGTTGGTAGATAACATGTTGCAAGACACTCCTTTAACCCCTTAAACCCTGAGGCCATTTTTGGAGTTGTTTTGTCTGAGTGACACACAAAAAAGTAAAGACTCATAACTTCAAAACTATAACAAGGAGAGTCAAAAGGTAGGTATCGTTTGATAGAACTCTTTTCAAATTTTTTGAAAATATAAATTACATTACATTTGGATATTCTCCTGCCGAGAAACTGCTGATAAATACAAAAAAAAAAAACATAATTTTTATTATGATTTTGCATATCTCTCTTGTTTGACATGCAATAACTTGGGAAGGAAATATGGTAGCAGATTAATTCTTTTTTGGGGAAGTACCCCTAAATGTGAGCTGCATCTGAATCAAATTTTGTGGTGATCGCATAAAGTACTCAAACGTTACAGCATTTGGAACAAAGGTAGCCTTTTTGTTTAGTCCTCGCACATTTGGAAAGCAATAAAAAAAATGAGTTTTCTGAGTGACATACACAAAACTACAGACTCATAACTTCAAAACTATAGCAAGGAGAGTCAAAAGGTAGGTATCGTTTGAAAGAACACTTTTCAAATTTTTTGAAAATATAAATTACATTACATTTGGACATTCTGCTGCCGAGAAACTGCTGATAAAAGACAAAAAATATATATTTTTTTTATAATGATAATGCATATCTTTCTTGTTTGACATGGTATAACTCAGGAAGGAAATAAGGTAGGAGGAAAATTCTTTTTTGGGGAAGTCCCTCTACATATGAGCTGCATCTGGATAAAATTTTGTGGTGATTGGATAAAGTAATCAAAAGTTACAGCAAGAAAAAAAAAGATAGCCTTTTTGTTGAGACCTTGACGCCCCCTCATGGGCATTTTTGATAGTGTTTCACCATGAAGAATATCTTATCATAAAAGCAATAGATAAAGTTAATTTTGGGCTCATTTTAATTGTATTAATATGCTGTAAAAAATGAAGTGCCATTTTCAACGATTTTTTTAATGTTTCATGAGATGTATGATGTTTTTGACACATTGCAGTACATAGTACAAAAAAGTATTTTATAGATTATGATTTTTTTTATATATTTATCAGCAAATAACTCAGCAATACTTAGGAGTTTTTCAAATTGGCTACATTCACTGTAAAGTTCAGACTCTAAGGTTTCAAATGACACCAATTTTGTTTGAATCAAGGCAATATTTTTGAAAAATATGATAATGAATATTTTCGCAGCTAGGTGGCGCCATGGGTGGTGCACGCGGTCGGTACACTCCGGTTTAGAGAGACTAGTCAGCACTTGTTCAGAGTTGATTGAAGTGGTTGGATTCTTTAAAAAGCTGAGATTCTAAGCTTTAAGATGATACATATTTTTTGTTATTCCACATTTGAAAACGAGCGCGGACGGTTCCGGGAAAATTGGAAAACACTTTGCTCCCCAGAAGGATGAGAGACTTGTTTTTTAGCCAAGTATGCATCACTTCGTGAGGAATATCTCGTGATCAAAGCAATGGATTATGTTGTGTTTGGGCTCTTTGTAATCGTGAGAGTCTGCTGTCAATAAAGATGTTGTGATTTTTCACAATCCATGCATGTTTTATTGAGTTATGAGCTGAAACGTCACATCAAAACAACATAGCTTCACTGCTATTGCTACTTCATAGGTGCGCCTCTGGTATTTTTTTGTGTCAGAACGCCATAAGGAATATCTTTAGATCTGAGTGATGGATTATGGTGTGTTTGGGCTCTTTTTAATCTTAAAGGGGTGGTTCAGGATTTTCAACATCGGACCTCATTTTCAAGTGAGCCTGTTTGTCATTCATCAGTGGAGACCGTTTTCAAAAAAAAATTCATCCAGTCCTTACTTTTGGATAGTTCGCTGGTGCTAGGCTAGCGCGAGTCAACGGTAGATGCGTTAGCCTGCCATTAAAAACAGTTTTACCCACTCCACAGTACATCAAAAGCAAATCAATTATAACGCCAGACTACCGATATAAATGTCTGTTGAGAGAATAATGTTAGAAATCAAACTACCCTTTCATCGCATTGCAATAGTTATACTTTGTTCCCTGTGTTTATTAGCACAGTCTACAGCAGCGGCGGAGTGATATTAAGTTACCTAGGCAACCGAGACTACTACTAGCTAGCTAGACGTCCCGACTGTAGTGCGCTTCTTTTGTGTTTACTTTTCGGCGCAGTACTAACCGGAGCAAAGTAAAATTCCGCCACTGCTGAGAAACTAGTTCCTGTAAATGTAATGCGATCATTGAGATGCAAGTGTAGTTTGATTTCTAACATTATTCTCTCAACAGACATTTATATCGGTAGTCTGGCGTTATAATTGATTTTCTTTTGATGTACTGTGGAGTGGGTAAAACTGTTTTTAATGGCAGGCTAACGCATCTACCGTTAACTCGCGCTAGCCTAGCACCAGCGAACTATCCAAAAGTAAAGACTGGATGAATTTTTTTGAAAACTGTCTCCACTGATGAATGACAAACAGGCTCACTTGAAAATGAGGTCCGATGTTGAAAATCCTGAACCACCCCTTTAACAATCTGCTGTAAATAATGATGTGCAATTTTCCACAATTGATGCATGCTTCATTGAGTTATGAGTTAGAACGCGACATAAGTGCTACATCTATAATAAAGATCTATGTGCGCATTTGTGGCTTCGTGTGTTACAACTCCACGAGGAATAACTTTAGATATGAGTGATGGATTATGCTGAGTTTGGGCTCTTTTTAATCGTGAGAGTCTTCTGAAAATAATGATGTGCATTTTTCTACGATATGTGCATGCTTCATGAAGTTATAAGTGAAAACCAAACGTGAGTGCTTCATGAGTATATATTTGGCTAGGTGCGTCTTTGGTATTTTCTGTGTTAGAACGCCATGAAGAATATCTTTAGATATGATTGATGAGTTTGGGCTCTTCTTAATCGTGAGCTCCTGCTGTAAATAACGATGTGTCATTTTTCATGATCGATGTATGTTTCATGAAGATACGAGTAAAAAGGCCAAGTCTAAGCTACCTCGCTTGGCTACGTGCGTTTGTGTATTTTTTGTGTATTAGAACTCCATGAGGAGTATCTTTAGTTCTGAGTGATGGATTACGTTGAGTTTGGACTCATTTTAATTCTAAGCATCTGCTGTAAATAATGGTGTGTCATTTTCCACAATCAGAGCATGTTTCATGAAGTTACAAGCGGAAATGTGTCTAAAATTCAGCATCCATATATGGTTTACCCATGGGTCTCTTGAGGGGCTTATTTTACAAAAACCTTGCTCAAGTTTAGTAAAAGCCTGAAACAATTATGCTTGTTGTATTCTACTCATTGAGACCTTTCAAATGACATATGACACATGACTATCTGAGCAGTATGATGTTTTTGACACATATCAGTACAAAATAATTTCCTCTTCCTCATAAATTATGTATAAAAAAAAAATCATTTTATCAGCAAATAACTCAGCACTACGATAATCATAATGGCTACATTCATTGTAAAGTTTAGACTCTAAGCTTTCAAATGATGCCTATTTTGTGTTGATCAATGCAGTAGTTTTGAAAAATATGACAATTAATTTTTTCCATAGCTAGGTGGCGCCCTCCGGCGGTATAATCCGTTCTAAAGGAATAACTCAGCACCTTTTAGGAGTTGAATAAAATGTATAGGTGCATTGAAAAGCTGAGATTCTAAGCTTTAAAATGATACCTATTTTGTATTATATCATTCAGTGGTTGCTTAGTAATTTGATTATGAATTTTTTTCATGGGGTGGCGTCCCGCCGGCGGGACGCTTAGGGTTTAAGGGGTTAAAATGGTCATAATTTTGTATGTTATTAATTTAATGTTTATGTAAACAAAAAGTGTATATTGATGCTAATTTTATTTGTTATTTGCTGTTTTTCGACATAAAACTTGGTGAGATGATTTCATTGTGTACTATTAGTACTTTTTAAACAGGACTGTGATAACTGTGATCATTTTGGTCAAATTTCATGCCATTTCAATCAACAATAATTATGTGTTTTTACAGTATAATATGCAAAGTACAATTTTCTATAAAAAAAATTATTTTCTCTGACATTTAAGGGTGACAGGCCTACAAAAACTCTTTTAGGTCTAAAACAGTTTGGATAGTTGTTAATATGAGAGTTATGAGACATTATTTAAGATATTTAAGTATTGCATTACATGAGTAGCTCTCGGCCACTTTCATTTTTAAAAAGTAGCTCGCAAACGAAAAAAGGTTGGAGACCCCGGCCTGTACTATATATTGTAGCTGCTGTACAGCCGAAATTAACTCCATTTGCATCATTTAATCATTTTGCTGTTATCACTGTAAAGCTGCTTTGAAACAATCTGTATTGTATAAAGCGCTATATAAATAAAGGTGACGACATGAATTTTGTCTTATTCTATTAAAAACTATTTTGAAGCAGTTGAGTGAAGATCTAAGTGGTGTGAGTTCAGATCAGTTCTTGTTTTTTTACTGTTAAAGACCCGTGAAATGTTTTATGGAGGAGGCTAATGTTGTATAATACCAGGGGGCCAATGTTTCGTAAAAATGTTAAGCTTCCCCGGGCGCCGCCATTGATTAGCAGACCCCCACCTGCTGTTAGCATTCCATTGACTCCCATTCATTTTGGCGTCACTTTGACAGCGAATAACTTTATATCTGAGGCGTTTAAAGACTCCATTTGCCCATTATTTATTTCTAAAGAAACACGACAATGTATAAAAGGCTCCATTACCTTGTATCTTACGTTATGGCCCCGTAGAAGCAGTTTTTGTAATAAATAGGCTAACGATTGCGTCATAACCACGCGACTCTCTGTCGCACAGTAGAGAATTACCGTATGGACAGGAGAAGAAGCTCGCGGGCAATCGGGGGGACGTGGAGGCAAAATGACAAAGTAATTAATCAGGATACTTAGCAAAAGTTTCTCCTGCTCCTAGCTCATGGACACCTCCTACTCACACTCCGTCTCTGCAAGTTTCGGAAGGGAATGATTCAGATTTCTCTTGGCACAGCTACTAGAAGACAGGCAGGCTGCTCACATCACATCTACGTCGTCAAGCTCAGTTTGAGTCTGCGCAGTACCCTCAGCCATCAGGAAGTGAGAGCTTCTAATTTGCTTCACTTTTCTCCGTTGAAACCTAACTGTTAGAATGAATTTTATTAATATATGTACATTGTCCAATATACGTCGTTAAAAAACGGTAACAAACCGCGATACTCGGGTAACAGGTATTGTTTTGACAAGTAGCCGATTAGGAGAAATGAATGAATCTATATTGACTTTATAAAGTGAAGACAATGCAGTGTTGTTTTACATTTATTAGCCTATTCACTTTTTGAATCTGAATATTACTGTTAGATCTGTTAACAAAAAAACGTCTTATTTAATTTGTATCTTTTTTTCTTTTGTATTTATTTGTGCTATTGCTTGTGATTTGTTTATTTGTTCTTATTTAATTCCCGTTTACTTTACTTTGCCTATATCATATTTGAGATTTAGAAAAAAAGTAACAATTTTAACTATAGAAAAAAATCCTTAGCATTGAGCCCTACAAGCATTAACAAATAATGCAATGACTATAGTGTGTGTGCCATTTCATGATGCTCTGGTGAGTGTTAACGTCAGATAAAGTCATTTATAGCAGGCGTGAGACGCTCTAGGAGGTGAACCTGAGGGACTCTGCTGGAAGTGTGGAAGAAAGCGGAGAACATTTACACACAAGCTGCACTTCATGCCACCAGCCTTTATTTATGTGTGTGTGTGTGTGTCCCGCAGTGTGTACGCGTTTGCCTTTGGTGATGGTTTCAGAGGACTGAATGGACAGGGTTCTAGATGAATGAGGCTACATGCACACAAGACCACAGGAAGGTGTTAAGATGTGACTTTTTGAACGTGCAAAATGGAGACGTTTGCATTATCTGTCTGGACGAGGAGTACATTTGTACTGATGCACCATTTTTTAAATGCTTCGCAGGAATTTGCAGTACGCGTTAATATCTAGTCGGTCCGTTTAGTCCTTTTGATAAATCTTGATTTTGAAAGCAGAATAATGCAGGAATGTTACGTTCAAAACAAAACAAAATTCTACTGTTACAGTGCCAATAAACCAACCAACCAACCAACCAACCACAGTCAAGATTGAATTTTACAGACATCAGTGTTCATGGTCCTGGAATTCAGCTTGTTTCCGGTGTTTAGATTATCATACAACAAATCGAACAAACGTCAACACTCCAGAGCCTGAGAAAAACATGGAAAATTTCAGCTTTGCTATAAATAATAAATATTTAAGATTAAGAGGTCATAATGTTGGTGTAAAGAAGCTTCTAGTTTGCCATAACATGATGAAGACATTTATTTAATTAACAACATTTAAGGACTCAATTTTCCATGTGCTGCTTGTTACAAATACTTTTGTGATCTCAACAGGGGCCAATATTTCTGCAGCGATGCATTGCAGCAGCGCCGTCATATAAGGCTATAACATGTCATATAGCCTATAACAAGCTCTCACACGTTTATTTTTTAACATTTTGGGAGGAGTTTGCGGTTTCAAAAAGCAGATGCATTGACACATGTCCAGTTTCGTCTGGGCGTCTCAGACCACCTTCTGAAGTGGTTTGAGCGATCGGATTTAAATCTCTCTCGAAAGCGTTTCAGAGGGCATTTACACCTGGTCTTTTCACGATTGGATAGCTATTGGATCAGAGAAAACGCATGAAGTGAGTGACCAGGTGTAAACAGGCCCATAGTCTCTGCCTGAGGCTGCTAAATTAAAAACTAGATAAACAGAGAGTGCTAGACAAATATTACACTGTTCTTAGCGTTAACCAAATTAGACTTAAAATAAAGTCAGATCATTGCAGATCAGGCATCAAGTTCAGGTCGAGAATTTAAAATAATAACAATAATGAATATAAAAATAAAATAAAAAAACTTTTCCATGGCTGGAATTCACAATGTTTTACTGGTTTTCCATGACGTGGGAAACCTGGAGTTAATTTGTCTTCAAATCCTGCTATGCAAAGTTTCCCCGACAAAAGACTAAGTTATCTTTGGCTTGACTTGAAGTAAAGAATTGAGAAGTGAAGGAAACCAACATCAACAAACATGTCATGGCATGATTCAACATTTTTATTAGTTTTTTTAATCAGATAGGCGTCACGCAATCAATCAATTCACTGAAGTGAAAAGTCAAATTCCTTTTTAGAGTTGCCATCGTTTCAAATGGCGGTCGCTTTCACAAGCCGGTTCTTCTCTTTAGTTTATTCATTTTATTACAGTAGATGGCTAGAAAGCATCAATGCTTAAGGTAAAAATGTAATAAAAAAAAAAAAAAAATTAGGGATGCGTCAGGATCACACTCAGTCGAGAATGGCCAAACTAACTAGTTGCAGTCTGACAATTGAGAGAGAGATAAGAGAAATGTAAAAGGTATTCCAATAAATAAATACCCATGAACCACTGAAGTTATATCACAAGATTACAGACAGAGCTGCTACGATTGATGTTTCTGTCATCGGTTATTTATTTGCAGTTGTCGGTGCTGCAAATAACCGAACTGTGTATGAACGTAACCGTATTAAGGACTCAAATACAGGACTGACAACAGTATTCTGTTGCTGTGTACACGTGGCCATAGTATGAACTGCACAAGATATTAGCACAAATATTTAGTGCTCACAGGGCCTCTCAGTTAGGGTCCAAATATGTCTCTGTTTCACAGAGGTGCATCTTTCCAGTCGCACAATGAGGTATTTAAGCAGGTTTCCCAGCCAAACACTGGACAAATTATTATCGATTAGGAAGCAAAACCAGAAATCACCTCAGCAGGGAGCCCGCCGGCATCAGAGCACAATGTGTGTTTGATCACACTGACAGTGTCAATAACAAGTGTTTAACCAGGGCTCCGGCAGGGAAGCTCGGCTCAAACAAAGAGCGGATTAACTGTCCAACCACCTGCCTGGTGCCTGTATAAGGGCTGGAAATACAATTAACCCAAGACCATGTCACTATGACTGCAGTGTTGTGACAGTTACTGTACAAATGTGTACAAAGCTTAACCAAGAGCTATCTGGAATAACACTGCATGTTTAGATTAAAGCTCTTCAGCAAAACCACACATCTTTTCTATGGATATTACGTTTATTACTAGAGATATTACAATTGTGGTCCATACAGTCAAGTCGATACTAATTTTTTTTATGTTACGGCAGATAACATATACATTTCTTTAAATGGCCTACAAAATTTGGCATTGTGTCCAAATAAATTAAAAATAAAACATTCAAAACTCTTCAAATGAAATACCGTAACACTTTATTTTACAGTGTCCTTGTTACACGTTGCATTTAGTTACTATATTAATAACTATAAATTATGCGTAATTTCAAGCAAGTTCATATTATTACTCAGTACTTAAATGTATAATTACACTGTAACAGGGACACCTTAAAATAAAGTGTAACCCAAATACTAAAAATGGATATTAATTTTGAAATTTGCTACATTTAAAATAGCATTTAGTTTATTAGTGGGAAATTATTAAATAGTTAAAACAAAATAGTGCTTTAAAAGATTAAATAGATTCAAGTGAATGTTGAAGATATTCTAAATTTTAAAACATGAGAAATGAACATGCAATTAAATATATAGACAAAAAATAAATAAAATCTCTATAGTTGCCAATAACTGATATGGTACTGATCATATCAGTGCTGTTTTTTAACTTGTAGTATTTTATTCTGTTAAAAAAAATTGTTGCATACAGTTTCTAAAGATCGTGGCTAGGGCTGCTCGATTATGGAAAAAATCATAATCACGATTTTTTTGGTCAGTATTGAAATCACGATTATGTAACACGATTATTTCACATGACTTTGGGAACGTGTTGCATTTATTAAAAAGACACCTTTCAACAATTCTTAAAAAATAGAAATTTGAACATTTATTGTACTTTTTGAACTATTAAAATAAATAATATAACAGATAATACTTCAACAAGTATTTTAATTTTCCCGCAGGTCTACCACTTATAATGCGGGAAATTCCCCCACATTGATTCACTTTAGCAAGATTGTATGAGTAGCCTAAATTAATCCACACAGATTATAAAATCAAATCTATCATTTTAAAACTTTCGCAAAGACGCAATTTCACAAACCGCGTGAGTGTTCTCTCTCTCTCGGTCTCTCAAAATGGGTTGGACAAAGCAAGCGACGAAACTACACACGCATTTAGGATTCGGGACATGACGGAATTGTCACTTGCACAATCGGGCCAGTATTGCATCGTAACTAAAGTTGATCATTTTCACTTCTTTAAGTCTTATCAGTTGAAACATTCAAGCTGAGAGAGTTTACGGCTTCGGGAGGGGCGGATGTGCGCGTGTCATTCAGAACACAAGACAAAATAAGAGTGTTCTTGGAAAACAGAACATGGCAAAATAATCGTTTTTACTCGATTGTACTATTTTGGTGATCGTTGGGAGCCAAAATCGAAATCAAATCGAAATTCAATTAATTGCACAGCCCTAATCGTGGCTGCAGTAATACATTAAATAAGGCATTATCTGATTTGAATATTTCATATCAAGTGCAAAAAAGTGCTTGTTTTGAGTACTCGCCTTTGCCTGCCTGTCCTGGCCAGTGGATAGATTGGAGCTTTGCATGCCAGGACATGTCTAACGCCTCTACCACCTCTTAATCTTGGAAAGGTTACGTGTCAACCTGCATCAACTTGTTCTATGTTCACTATCTCAAAGAGCCAACGCAACAATGATGAAATGATTCCACCAACGCACTTCAGGAATCCATGGCCTAATAATCCAGAACTTGAAGCTCAAATGAAATTCTCTCTTCATAACTGACGAGAAGAACCACATTTGCAGTATCTGGGGTTGAGGGGGGTTGTTCTGACACGTTCTCTGATAAAGAGGTTAAGCCGTGTTTTTGACAGCAGTATGGACATGCCTTACAGCGACAGATAACAAGATCAATAGAATATGATGCTGCTCAGTCCTGCTCACACTGGGATAGTTTATCATATGGAAAATGCAATTAACAATATTTAGATGCCATTTGTTTGTTTAGAGGTCACCTGTAAACAGGAACCATTGCTGGAAAATCAGCTCTGCTAATTGTACGAGCCTGTTCACACCAACACGAATGTTTGGCATGAAATTTTGGTCTGACTTTCACACACAGCCTGATTGGAAAAGCAAATTTACTCTCTGACAGTAGGTGGCGCTTAATGAAAATCATGTGACAGCCTGTGCTTAAAAGAGATTAGACCATGTGACACCAGTGAGATCTTGGGTAAAAGTCAAGTCAGACTTTCTGTGTCTGTTCTGACAACCTCATTTTCACACATTTTCACATACTCCAACTTGAACTAAAATAAGTATACATACATTTTTTCCGTTACTGTTTATTTTCCTGAAAATGTTTTTAATGGTTTATTTTTAGTTAACGATAATGGGCCTGATTACAATTAAAGGAGTAGTTCACTTCAGAATTAAAATGTCCTGATAATTTACTCACCCCCAAGTCATCCAAGATGTTCATGTCTTTCTTTTTTCAGTCGAAAATAAAGGTTTTTGATGAAAACATTGCAGGATTTTTCTCCATATAGTGGACTTCAACGGGAACCAACAGGTTGAAGGCCCAAATTGCCATTTCAATGAACCTTCAAAGGGCTCTACATTATCCCAGCGAGGAATAGGGGTCTTATCTAACGAAACAATTGGTCATTTTCTAAACGAATATATACAAATATACTTTTTAACCACAAATGCTCGTCTTGCACGTCCACGACTGGAATCACGTTGGAAAGGTCAAGCGTGACGTAGGCGGAAAATGTAGGGTGAAAAACTAATTTTCTCATTTTCAACCTCAAAATCGTCCGACATCGTTATTTTATCTTTTATTTTTGTTACATTTTTTGTAAAGGGTGTTTGACTTAGTCTTTGCACGTTTGCTTTGTAAACATTGGTACTAGTACTTCCGCCTATGTCACGCTTGACCTTTCAACATGATTAAGTAATGTGTGGCGCAACACAGCTAGTGCAAGACAAGCAATTGTGTTTTGTTTTTTTTTGTTTTTTTAAATGGCAGATCATTTGACTAGATAAGACCCTTATTCCTCGGCTGGGATCGTGTAGAGCCCTTTCAAGCTGCATTGAAACGGCTATTTGGACCTTCAACCCGTTGATAACCGTTGAAGACCACTGTATGGAGAAAAATCCTGGAATGTTTTCCTCAAAAACCTTTTCGACTGAAGAAAGAAACACGTGAACATCTTGGATGACGTGAGGGTGAGTAAATTATCAGGACATTTTAATTCTGAAGTGAACTAATCCTTTAATTTTATTATGGGGTAAAGAAGGTTTTCTCAACTATCCAAAAACGTTGTGCCAAACAACATCTTTACACATGATAAAAATCACTGTTTCACCAGTTTTTAGAGACACTAAAATAATAATGAGGAAATAAACAGTGCTTGAATAAACGCCCATGGCAAACTGAATCTTTGTTTTGTACGCTGGAGTGTGAATTACTGAGCTGAGATGCACAGGCACTTACCCACAGCAGGTGCATCATACTCATCTCCCAGCAGGATCTCAGGGGCAGAATAAGCCAGCGAGCCACAGCTGGTGGTCAGCTTCTTTCCCGGCTGAAACTTATTGCTGAAGCCAAAGTCGGTGAGCTTGACCACTCCCTGTTTCTCAAAGAACACCACGTTCTCCGGCTTCAGGTCGCGGTGAACCACATGCAACCGGTGGCAGTACGAGATGGCGTGCACTATCTGGGCGAAATATTTCTTTGCCAGCTCCTCGCTCAATCCCTCCTCGTGCTTCATGATGTAATCAAACATGTCACCGCCATCGCCGAGCTCCAAGATCAGGTAGAGCTTGGTCTGCGTGTCGATGACCTCATAGAGCCGAACGATGTTGGGGTGCTGGACCAGTTTCATACAGCGGACCTCCTGGAAGAGGTGACCAGTTGCGACCGTGTCAAGCTTGGTCTTGTCGATTACCTTGACTGCCACTTTTTCGCCGGTGAAGACGTGACGCGCGAGTTTGACCACGGCGAAATGGCCACGGCCGAGCGTCTTGTCCAGGTCATACAGTCCAGCGATCTTTCCGTCGTATCCGCGCTTGATTCCCGCCATGATTGCTGGTCCTCCGGTGGGATGGAGGGGGTGTGGCCCCTGGGGGAGGGGTGGGGTTTAAACCGGAGGGAAAATCCAGCTCACTTTAGCACATTGGCTGGTAACGGCAATACCATGATGGCAGGTTCCTGTTAATCAGAGATATACCAGTACAAAAATTAGTCATTAGAACGCAAACAGTCATAAATTGATAACAGCCACAATTATCATTTTATAATGTTTGTAATCTTGCATGTTAACGTCACACTGAAGACCTTAAAGCTGTATTACCCAATGGTTTTCCGAGAGCTATTACATTAACCAATTTCAGCCAAGTTTGTGAAGGTTTACCACTGTTTTTCAATCTGTTAATATTATGGTGAATATAGATAAAAAAAAATAAATAAACGGGATTTAAAAAGACTTTAAAAATATCTTTCATTTTATATAGGCCTTAACATGTTGACAGTTAGAGGTAGCTGTTCAAGGCGCTTTACAAGGGAGGGCAAAAAACTAAAGTTAAAGAAAAATAAAGAAAAAGTCCAGAATGAAATGCACAGCAACATTAAAACATATCAAAAAGAGAAATTATTAATAATGAAATATACAACATTAAAAGTCAAAATAAAGGCTTTTCTAAAATGACATGTTATGCAAGTAACATACAGTCTACCAGTTATGCTTGTTAAAGTGTAGAAGGGTCAAACATACAGTTTGTCAAATCATAATCAAGCATCTCAAAGAGCCACTAATAAAAAAATGTAGGCCTAACAATTAAGTTTAAGAGTCGATTTTAACTCTTTATTCTAGCTTCAAATAATAAAGGATTCCCATGTTTATGTAGTCCAACAGCAGATTTGACTGAAAATCTGAGTAATCCATTCCCATCATGCCAAGCTACACTGCCACAGGCCTTCAACATGGACCATCATGGATTTGTATTGATTTCGTCTTGTTAGTGAAAAAAAAAAAAGCCACATGGCTGGCAAGTAAGCTGGTGCTCCAGAAGAGAGGCTGCCTCCTAAAAGGGCTGATTTAATTCCAGTAGCATTAACCTCAGGCCAGTGCTGGAGATGACTGCCATGAGAGCGGCCATGACTTTCACATGTTCACAGCATCCTAGATCTTCTCCTTATCTCCATATATCATATCACTCATCAGGAAGAGATGAAGTGTAAAGTCAATGAGGGTGCTAAAACATACTCGAAAACATTGTTGTTACCACAGGGAAAACTGACATATATACTGCCATACAGATATTATATTAGAATTGTTTCTCATTTTGTTACAATATCTTACACAGCAAAGGGAGGCTTTATTTAAATATTTGAACTAAATTCACACAAAAGGAAAAACAAGTAAAAAAGTCAGAAATAAAATAAGAACAAATAAACAAATTGAAAGTTATTCAGGTAGGGCCCTATGATTTCCGGTGCGATGTGGAAAACACGGACGGAATCCAGTCATAAAAACTGAATTTACTGTATAATGCAGAATTTAACGGAATTTGTCAATTTTTTTTACGAAAAGCAGGTCAGTTCACTTAAATCAAATCATGATTTAGACTAGTGTCTGTGAATATTAAACCACAAAAAGACTTAAATATGAATCCTACATGTTCTGCATTTCTCAGTGTGAATGAATGGAGCGGTTTCATTTACCACACACACACACACACACACACACACACACAGAAGCACGCGTGATGCTCGCGCTGTTTTCAGCCTCCGCCACAACATGAATGCATGAACTTCATCACCAGAGCCGCTCTGAGAGATAGGCTACTTAAGCATTTTACCGGTTCATTTGACAAAACTATCGTCATATATCAAAAACACACAAACTTAAAGGTCTTCACGGCAACCCGTCAAAATAAAAGTTTGGTTTAGCTTTAAAAATTGTGACAGAAATAGGCTATATTACAGTTGTACAGCAGAATTTAGCTACGTCTCGCTCTCGATGTAATAATGATACTAACACTAATAATAATAATAATAATAAATTATTATTAAAACTTTATTTAAGGGATAATCAAAAATTGTCTTCCATTAATTTTAAGAGTAAAGCTCTGTTGTGCAGCACTTTGTTTGACAAAAGTTTGCTCAATTTCATATAAATAAAAGATAAATTAAATTAAATGTTTTATGCCTACATTTGATTGCCAGAAGAATTAATACAAGACAAAATTTATGGAATTATTATTATTTTTAAATATATATATATATATATATATATATATATATATATATATATATATATATATATATATATACACATTTTTTTTTTATTAATATATATATATATTTTTTTTAAATAGACATGTTTTTTTATTATTAATTTAACCATTAAAATGGAATCCAGAAAATTTAAAACAGAAAACACAGAATTTGGTAAAAAATAAAACAGAATTTGTGAAGAATAAAACGCATTTTCCTCTCTCAACTATTTACGTTCCAAAACAAGACAGGCATTCTGACATAATTGTGTGTGTGTATTTGACCATTTAAGAGCAGTAAGCCACTTATTTTGAGAGGCGGATTTATGTGTGCACAGTATATATATATATATAAAATCAGTCTGTGTGCTTTTGTTGTGAGCCCGAAAACTGCAGGAATTAGTCAAATTATGCGCAATACAAGCACTAATTAATAGAGGTGGGGGGAACAATCGATTCACATATGAATTGCGATTCTATCTTCTACTTATATCGATGCACAAATTTAAAAAATCGATTACACTTTAACTTTGCAGTAGCCTACCACTTAAAGTTTCTGACACGTTAAGAGTGTTCTTAACCACAATAAGCCATGAGGAAGGACTCAATGCGGCGCAAGCACAGATGCCGCCTCTCAGATGCATACGATCCCGAATTCAGTTCTCTTTCACAGCTTATTGCGCTTAAATGGTCAAATACACACACAATTATGTCCAAATGCACACTTGTGAATGTAAACAGTTAGGGAAAATCAGATGTGTAATATTAGCCTAGTTATTATCTGTGCATTCATTCTTAAAGGGACAATAGCCTAATAAACTGTTGCAGCCCGTTTCATTCATGTTCATTTAAAAAAATCACTCACTAAAACTAAACAATTTTCAATGTTTACAATTAATTCAGGTTTTTTTTGTTTTTTTTTCAAGACCTATTAAACTGTCTAACCAAAAAGTAATACAAAACTAGGCCTATACCTATAATTCCTAAAGTTAGAAATTCATTCAGACCCCTAACCCTAAATATGAGAAGCAGCAGCATGTTTGCCTTAAAGCAAACAACATAAATTAGTCAGCAAAATCCATTAATTTTACATAGCGCTTTCATAGTACACAAATAATAGCTTGGATCATTAACAATGAACACTACAGGCCACTACACCATCTTTTGTTCAACCGAAAGAAATGTCCTTCTCTTTTCATAAAACAGAGCTTGTTGTGGTTTAAGAGGAGCACTTGTTCAAGGATTTGGATTGTTCGGCCCCCTTCACTAGTGATTATGTTGTCATCATAAACAGTTGATTATTACTGATATCGACACCAAAGCCCACATTGAATTGGTGAAAATTTCTAAGGATAATATTAGTATGCATTTACAAAATCTGGTCTTCTTCCAAACAAGGCGGCCCAGATGCTCCAGACCATTTTGTACACAACAAAAATGGAAGATTACCACAAATAGCATTTCAGATTTCAGCTTGCCTATTGAACAGCCTACAGAAAAGCTTAAATAAATCATATCACGCTGTAATGCCTAATGCTGGCCGCCAACCAATTACCAAGCAGTCGTAATGGATTCAAATGACCCCGGCTGAACGGTCAACCCCTTGAATGTTCCAATGTGAAACACTAAAATCAGAATACATTTACAGTCCTTTCACAATAACACATCAACAGCTCCACCTTTTTTTTAGAGAATTCCTAAAACACAAGCGTATCAGCCAACAGACTGTTCATGGCCAGGAATGCACTGTAACTGTTGTGTAACATTGCACAGTCTCTCTAATTACACAGGTGAGTTCAGAGTTAACCCTGTAAAGCCTAACATATGAAGTCTTTTTTTACCAAAGGTTACTAAACATTTAAATAAAATCTATGTTTCATATTTGATACATCAGGCTTTTAGTTTTATGGCCCATTTAGTATGATATATTGAGAATATGGAGATCGTAGTTGAGAGAAAAAACAGCTCAATTTTATTCAGAGACAAAAATATACAATTTTTATAGCAGACTGCATATATTAATTCATGCTTATATTAATTAAACATATCAATTAAATGCTTATTAATTAAATGCTTAGTTTTGTGATCAAATATAAGCACCTCTTGATGGAAATAACATCACAACATTTATTTCCATCAAGAGGTGCATACATTTTTGGTACTTTGGTCATTCTTGGACTTGTATTGACAATGCAAGAGTCCAGCACTCTGTAAAGTCTCCTCCAGCACATCCCAACGACTTTCAATGAATTTAAGGTCTGGATTCGGAGGTGCCAATTCATGTGTGAAAATGATTCTTAATACTCTCTCCCAACCATTCTTTCACAATTTGAGCCTGATGAATCTTGACATTGTCATTCTGGAATATGACCATGATGTGTTTTCCTATAGGCTAGTTGTTTAAGAAATGAAAAGCTACACACTCCATCAATAAGGTTTAGAAGAACAGTTGCCAAACATGTATGCTAGACACATAATAATCACTGCAATAATGATCCAGTCATAAGCTGCGTTTCCATTACCCTTCAAATTGCGCGAACTGAAAATACGCCCAATGGAAACACGTCAATTTCGCAAAAACTCCCATTTATCGCAAAAAAGTTTTTACGCTCGCATGAGGTGGTTTTTCAGGCAATTCGAAAAAGGAATATTTCGCAAAACTGCAATGGAAACAGTTTTTGCGCATTTACAGGTCACCTGACGTAGACGACGCGGTGTGTTTGGACAGAATACGAGACAGAGTTCTTTTCTTTATTAAACTCATAAAAGACAAAAGAATGACAGGAATACTGGATTCTAAACCTCAAATAAATGCCACAATCAAGGCCTCGAAGCAGATATGAGGGAGAAACACCCAGAAACACCTCATATGTGCCACTCACAAGTATAATTAGGGTCGTTCCTTACCATTAATGCTTGGAAAACACACATACATCTACTTCGATTAATAATAATGGCTAGTGCAGTGGCTGGGATATAGTACATAAACCTACCAACGTCCATGGTTTTTGGAATGATTTTACTTATCGCGAGAGGAAAAATTAAGTTTTAGTCGCATAACATCAGTTAATGGAAACACCATTTCACAATCGATTTTTGTCGACATTTAGAAAAAAAAATTACGAATAATAATAAATCGCAAAAGTTTTGCGCAAATCTGTAATGGAAACGCGCCTATAGACTCTCACCCCTGGTTTCACAGACAAGGCTTAAGACTAGTCCAAGACTACAAAGCATGTATGAGCTGTTTTAACCCTCTGGGGTCTGAGGTGTTTTTGGGGTCCTTGAGATGTTCTGACATGCCCTGACATTTGTGCTTTTTTCAGTTGCTTATAAACATAGTAATGGCAAAAAAAAATTACACACTATTTAGCACAAACAGGGCTACCATAATATGTGAGCAACAAGAATGTACATGTCTGCATTTTTGAGAGAATAATGTTTATGCGTGGTTATTGAAAAAACTAAAAACTAAAGTTTCTGAAATAAGACCACAAAACACACACTAAATATGTGCCAATAAGACTTTTGTCTAATGGATGTCATCGCCTAGTGTTTTTTCTTCAAAATTATGTGAAAATCACCCTGCCTAATCCTTCACATAACACAATACATTGATTTGAATTTTGCAAAGCACTTTCTGTTTGGAAAGGCCATATGCGGAGTGGGCGTCACAGATCATGCATATGTAGTGGTTCACACCTGAGGACCGCATACTTAATGAGCCATTCATTCAGGTGAATCACTGAGCCACAAGAATGCAAGAGCAACAGTTGGAAGCATCTCAATTCTTTTTTATTTTTCCACATATTGTGCTTGCAATTTGGCCTATAATATCCAAGGAAAACATGTAATTGTGCCGTTAATTCTCATACTGTATTTTCAGTTTTGGAATATTTATCCTCTCCCCAAATTTGTCACTAATAAAACACAATAAAAATTATTTAAAGAAAAGGCTTATATTTACCTTTTAATAGTTTGTTTACATCTACCTTGTAAATATTTAAATAAACAACAATTCAAGTGTAATCTTTCTTTGTACAAACTAAAGTATACATTTTATCATACATATTTCAAAGTTAAGGATTTGATTGATTATTTGATTATTTTTGACAAAAAAATTGGCAAATAAAAGCTTATTTGAGGTGGCAGATATTTTACAGTAAAAATGTATAATCTATCCAAAACTAATCAACGAAATGTTGTCTTTCATATGTCTGTAACATAGGTCTTTCATTTTTATTATAAGGAATATAAATGCTAATTTGCAGTTTAATACGTTGCTTATACAAATATATATATGTGCATACACACACACACATATACATGTGTATATATTTATACACAAAAATAAATTTTATTTATATTTTTTATATACATTTTTTTTTCCACAAATTGTGCTTGTAAATTGTATAATATCCAAGGTAAACATGTCTAGTAATTGTGCAGTAAATTCTCATACTGTATTTTCAGTTTTGGAATATTTATCCTCTCCCCAAATTTGTTACTAATAAAACACAATAAAAATTATTTAAAGAAAAAAAAATTATATTTACCTTTTAATAGTTTGTTTACATCTACCTTTTGAGGGACATTTTCCCTTATTATTATTATTCCTCACAGCGCTGCGAGACGGTGTAAACAAGTAATGATCTGAATAAACTTGTTTTCTTGAGCTGATATGGGGCTCGAGAAAACACAGCCCCTCACAGGTTTGCGCCGTGGATTCCCGCGAGTCAGACGCGGATACTGTGTTTGTTTTAGGCTCGCGCAGTCTTCACTCGGACGCGCGCTTCAATCCGTTGTGGAGACTCTCTTTTCGTTCCAGTGAAATTACAAAACAAAATACACACACACACATGTCTCTGCCTGATATACAACCACTGATAAACATAATCTGATTTGACAAAAAAAAAAAAAAAACTATGAGTGCAGATTCGAACTCAGAACCTCTGACACGCTAGGCAAATGTTCTACCACTAGACCACTTGAGTTCACGTATTTACTCACGTGAAAACTCGGTGTTTACTCGGCGTGATCAATTCACTCTTGAACATGCTGCCGTTCGTCTGAGTTACAATCTTCCTCATCATTCATGATGATCTCCAGTTCAAGCACCTTATGTTGTGATTGCTAGCCTATTTACTTTTTATGTATTAAATCCAGGAAATTTGTTAATGAAAATAATATTAAAATTAAGATACAATTAAAACAAAACGAAATTCGTTTTAAAGAATGGATTTGTGCTTTCTGTTTTGAAGTCTCTGTGAAAGTTTGAAAGTCTTTTAGTGCTGCTTCAGAGCGCTCGCGTCCATAATGGAGAACTGTCACGTAATATTGTTTTTTCCTCATAAATGCGAACATGTGTCAACTAATGCAAGTAAATTTAAAAAGACTTACCCGAAATATTATCCACGGCTGGATCAAGTCGCTCAACGTTCGTCGCTCAAAATACAAACGTTCGTCGTCAGAGTCCTGCTCTTCTTCTGAGCAAAATTTGAACTCGTGTCATCTTCCAACAGCACAGGAAAGTGAATAAATGAAACTTGCTGGTTTTAAGGCATTTCAGGGGGCGTTTACCTTATTTTGCATAGATCACCTCAGCTCATTATCTTATGAATAGCGCGCTCTGCGAGTGGGTGTGAACTCATTACCGATAATTAGGTGAGACGGGAGAAACTGTACTTCTCTTTAGTTTCTTACAGATTACATTGCAGGCGAATATTTGTTTTGAATGTGAATTGTTTTATTTAAAAGTAGAAATTTAAAGCTTTCTTTAGACGCATGTTTCATGGTTGTGTGATAAGTATTAGCTGAGTTTCAGTTCATTTTCCAGACTTGTTTCAAAAAGATTTTTGCGGAGACAGAGTGAGCTGAAAGCGCACCCTGTTTATTTTATTTATTTAAAAATAAAAACAAGGTTTTGATGTTAATGTGAGTGTACACAAAAAAAAAAAGACCCTCTATAGTTTATAATCATGTATTTATTTTATTAATATGACCGTAAATGACGGACTTTTTTAAGTTTATGTTGCTTCTATGTGAAAAAAATCCAGCAAAACGCGGGGGCGCGTTTGCCGACCTCAGAGGGTTAACTGAAAGCAACTTGCATCAACACATCTTAAAGGGGTCATATAATGGTACATGCACTTTTACAAGTTGATTGTACTGAAATGTGTGTTGGCAGTGCCTGTACACAACCATCATAAAATGATAAAAATCCATCCAGTGGGTTTTTTTTTTAAATCTTCTTATATGTTTCCCCCCAACTCAAATCAAGCTGTTCGATTTTGTGACGTCACAAAATCGACGCCCCTCCCACGATTGTTGATTGACAGCAGCGTTTCAACACAGCCGACCGGCGCGTTCATTGTTGATAGCTGGAGCACTGTATGAGCAGAATGGCGTCTAAGCGATTGTGGTGTTCTGTTCTTGGGTGTAATAACGAACACAGCAGTCATTTGATGTTCCTAAATCCAAACCGCTGAAGACGCAGTGCCTGAGTTTGTTTTCGAAGGTAATATTCCCCACGATCAACGTCAATGCTTTCATGTTTGCGCGAATCATTTCACCAGACTGCTTTACAAACGAGGTCAGTATAAAGCTGGTCATTTGCTAAGAAGCTGCTCCTGAAAAAAGGATTAGTACCAACTATTCGTGTTACTGCTGCACCTCCAGAAGAACTGAAGTGAGTATAACGTTTTATTGACCTTTATATTAATCTTTATTAATTTTTGCAAATCGCTTGCACGCTTCACGATGAATGCAGCTATTTTTACACTCAGGGTAGCCTACATTACGGCATGTTTTCTATGTATGACGTTCTCAATATAATTCATAATCCCATGTTTATAATAAACAACGCGTTATGGTTATTGTGTTACAAACTGTGTATGCACAGAACAGAGGGGCGGGGTGAGCAAAGCTCATTATCATTTAAAGACGCACGCACTTAAACGGCGTGCTGAAAACAGAGCTGTTTTTGACCAGGTAAAATTAGTGTTTTCTTACAATACTAATGAGAATTTTTAATTAAAGTATATTACAAACTTTTAATTTAGACCCTAAAGAATCATATTCGCTTGTACAAAAATGACATTATATGACCCCTTTAAAGTAACTTTTGCTCTCGGGGTCCCCCTACAGTTGGGAAACAGTATTGTCTTCTACTGCGGTCGTAAAATCTGTCATGGTAACAACAGGGGATACACGTGACATGCATTTGTTGACAAGCCGATACCCCGAACTCTGCAGAAGGAGTTCTCACGTCTTGGGCAGACTGCCTGCGTTGCGTGTGAAATGTCTTCATCCCAGGTACAGTGGCATATATTTCAGCATGTCATATGAATATAATTTCATGGGTTTTAATTTTTTTCAAACGCCAAAAGATCGCGTAGCTCACGTTTACAAGCCAGCGTCATTATAGTAGCCTGTTGGCTACTGTTTTACAGAATGCTAATTCAATTCAATGTTTGTGTGGTAGGTAATAGCTATATATCGTCAATATTATAATATCAAGCAACCATAGATGAATCTGCAAAGTTGAAAAATCGATTTGCATTATAGCCTGAGGCAAGACACTTTCACAAGAAAAATAAATAAACAAACATGACTATCAGCCTGCAGTCATTAGGCTAGTTAGCCTAAAAGATGATTTTGTCCGTCTAATCATGTATTATTTACTTGCAAGAATGTAGCTCCTACCAAACTTGTACACGCCGTTTAGACATAGGCATACTTTTTTTTTGTCCATGACAAAAACATACGCACGAAAGCCGGAAAGCAAACACTGGTTGGCCCATAGAAATGGGTAGGCCTCTCACGTTCGAGTGGTGGGGGAAGTGACGTATGCCGTAAAGCAGTCGAATTTTGTAGTTCTTTTTGTGCTCGGGTTACTACCCGAACCCCGAAGTTACATAGTGCCAGTAAAAGCGATACAGACTAGGGGTGGTTAATCTGTCTGATTTCCCGATTCGATTCGATTACGATTATTGAAGTCCCGATTCGATTACAGTCGATTTTCGATTATTAACGATTCTCGATTAGCGATTATTGATTTTCCAGTTCACAACAGTAAACGAAAATACACTACAAAGTGATTGCAGTATTAAAAAAAGTCAGCTGCTGAATTGCTTAACTCTTTTATTGAGTAACAACTCAAAGCACTTTCTGTGTCATGTAGTTATAACTTCAGAATTATTTGTATGTAGCTTATGTTCTGTAGAACACAGAAATGAATACATCACATTGTGTTGTGACTCATCAAGTTGAACTAAACAATAACAAATAAATGAAAGGCTTATTTCCTTTAGGAAGTAGATCAGAACCAACATACTGTAGAAATTGGACAATTTTCTTCTAGAAAGACAAGGTGTTCAGCTAAAGATATTAAATAGCAGTCCCAAACGAGCTTTTGTTAATACAATGTTGGTATGAGCCACCACAGTATTTTACAAATATAAAAAATATCACAGTGAAAATAAAGTGGCATTTTGGCGTTAATATTGAAACGACAGTTACCATGGTGAATACACAATACTAACAAGAACTGTTAATGAAACATGGAAACTGCTCCTGGTGAATAGAATGAAAATCATACATGCAAATCCTTCTCAGCTAACACACGACGTACCAGTAACGTGATTTATTGGTATTTTACTTTTATTTCATGACTTACTAATTTACAACGTAACAACGTTGCATGCTCGTAGTTTCCTTTGCACTTTGCACTATACAGTGAAGCGATACACGGCGCGCCCCTCCGCATTTGCGCGTGCAATTGAAGAGTGTGCGCTACGAGTACAGTATAACGGCTGACAGGACAGGAACGTCCGTTTTTCTGAGGTGAAATACTTTTTATTTCAGCGTACACATACGTCACTGCCTGGTAGTTCCTATATTGTGCTGGGTTTTCTGAAGTAGTTGTGATTCGCCTCTCATAACATAACATGCTCTAAATGCACGCAGAGTGGATTTTTTATTTTATTTTTTTATCGCGGCTTTGAACGAATCGTGGCATCCAATTATTATTTTTTTTTTAATAAAAAAATAGATTTTTGAAAATTTAATAATCGATTCATACTCGTCCATAACATACTCGTGATTAATCAATAATCGATTTTTTTCACCACCCCTAATACAGACCCCGTCAGGCTATGGCAGACGTGTCATTCAACCTATTGTAAGTCGATGTACCATCACAAGGGTCTTGGAAATATATTATGAAGGTTGAAAAGCTACATAGTGTTGCTTTAAAACGTCAGTGCCATTGCCATTGCTTTGTCTCTTTTTTTCTAAGGATTGTTTATAAAAGCTACTTAAATGCCCAAATTGAACTAAGGCCAAATCCTGGCTTAATCTAAGCACTGTCTGCGAAACCGGGCCTTAAGCATTTGCCTATTTTAATCCAAACAGCAACTTTTTTTGGCCGGGCATGGGTAGTTCATAACGCAATGCAATAATGCCTGAGAAATATAAATAAACATTCCTCAAAAACAGGTTGTACCACATTTGATACTTAGTACAATTATTACATGTAGATAAAAAAAAAAAAAAAAGTATAATTAAGTAGGCCTAAATCTAGGTTACTTCAGTAAATGTTCTGACGTTTACTTTTTAAAAATCAGCAGAAATACACGTGTACCATAACCTGAATAACTTTTAGAATTATATGAAAAGGCTTTTTACTTACTAAAAAAATAACTATCAATCAGACGACAGAAGGCATGTCGTAAATGGTGTAAAACAGGTTTTTCAGCAGTTCTGATCATGCTGATAATTTAGAGGCCATCCATGTCAAATACGATACAGTAGGCTTTATAGAGTTATGGTCCAAGTCGTGTACTTGAGCTGTTCTTAGGCTCAGTTTTACATCAAGAAGTGGTTATTTCTTTAATATTAACATCGCATTCTAACCACAAATTATAAGACAACCCTGCCAAATCAACACAATCATATTGCCTGCAGTTACAGGCCCAGTTTTACCTTTCAGATTGCATAACATGATTACAGTACATGAGGCTGAAGGAACGTGTTCCACACCTTACACATTCCAGTGTGACATGAGACATATTGATCAGAGTACACTAGGCTGAACCTGATCTTCTGAACTCTTACATGCCTCAGCAATTGAGAATGAAAGGACTGATGAAACATTAAAACTCCAAGTGAAGACTTTAAAGCTTAAAGCGTTGTGAAATCAAGCAAATTAAAGCGTTATATGTTCACAAAGCTAATTAGACTAAATGAAACTTGCAAAAAATGGACATACAACCTTTAATACTGAGAGCATCAAACCACACACTCACATCAGAAGCATGCAAAACCACATCCATCTTCTTGATACTATGCAATTAACCAAGCTTATCCTTTAAAAAAACTGACTTGTTAAAGTCCATCATCATTAAACATTCTTCAGCCATCAATACTACCAAAACCACAAGTGCAAAGAGAGAAAAGCATCCATGTCTGCTGATGATCATGGACACATCATGTGAAAGCAGACCTGATATGCCCATGCATCATGTCAGGCCTGATCTGGCCCATAAGCTCCTTATGAGCTCCATACATCCATAGAGAGGAAGAGGATATAAATAATGGCTAACTGGCTACACGCTTCTACCACAGCCCGTGATTATCAGATAAACTGGAACCAGGCCGATCCAGCATCGTGTGCCCCCATAGAGCATGCATGCAGCTGTCAAATCACATCCACATTAACGGAGGTTGTTTAACGCACGTTTATTGTGTCTTAAACAGATGCTAACCGGCTAACAGTGTTAGCATTCTAACGCACTATCACACAAAGCTTTGACTTACCGCTCTCTAAGGCGAACATTAAAACCACTTAAAACTCCTAAATGTCCCGGCGGCTGTGGATCCGAAGACGGGTGAAGCCCGGCTGAGTGCGAGTCCAGCCCCGTGTGTGTGTGTGTGTGAGTGAGTGAGTGAGTGAGGTTAGTACTGATCAGTGTGTGTAAAGGCTGCTGGTGGAAGTGCGACTCTCAGCGCTTCTCGCTCTCCGCCCTGAAACCATGGAACTGCACGGAAACATTGGATGAGTCACATTGTAGCGGGCTGCACTGAAATATACCGTCAACAGAGGGCGCTATGTGGCCGTGACTTTCGCGCTTGGGTAGAGACTTCATACCTATTTTTTACAGTTTATGCTTCATACGGTTTTCACATTCCTTCATCATGGTGGAGCATTCAATCTTCCAAATCATGCTGAAATGGGGTCTAACAAGTACACTAAATATGTTTAATTCTGAGTATTGCTTGAGGAAGGTTAAATAGCATTTCACACAGCTTTTCTGTAAAAAAAAAAAAATAAAATAAATTCTGCGAACAGAATATTTCAAGGACGTGTCGTAAACAATAACAAACTCGTTGGAACGCTACTGCGCATGTCTGGCTCTGGAACATTTCCGGTGGCGCCATTTTTAAATCACTGATCTGTCGAAACAAGCGCGTACTTTTAGTCTAGCGCAAAAGGAACGGTATTTACAAAAACTGAAAACAAACTATGTGGAATAACTGGGCCCTTTAAATAAGACAATGAGACGCAAACTTTTCACACAGAACATTAAACGTTCACCTGGAGTATCTTATCCAGACAACTATCCGACTCTGTGCGCCTAGAGATGCTTTAAAAACATATCGCAGTCTGGATGCTTACAATGTACAATATGGGCAATGTACAATTGTACTTACAATGTACAATATGGACGACATTTGTCTTGTGTTTGGTGAAGCTGAAGCTAATCAACTATTGTAAAAAAAAAAAAACGTACTCTGGTCAATGACATGACCTGCATAATGTTTGTGTTCAAGTGCATTTTTTTCCTTTTGAAATTATTTGATAAATTCATGACATATAGCACTTTATTCTATAAAACTTATTTTGTTTGAATACATTTTTAGTACATTTAAATAATACATGTTATTTTATGTGTTATCTTAAACCCCCTAAAATGTCAGGTGGTGCAACTGTCTGGACAAATGAACAGAACACTTTTTAAAATGGTGTCTTAATAAAAAATAAAAAAAAATACTATGGCATCATTTTAGGTTTGAAACCTTTCATATAAACAAATGTTATAAATATTAGTAGTTTTAAAGCTGTTGAGATAAGTCAGGGTGGCACAACTGCAAACAGGGCTCTTTTATTATGAAATAATATCAGTACACATGATAATGCATCATTTAGAGGACAATGGTCAAAAAGGTTGATCTCTCACAAATACTGGTAAAAACGGCTCATTTCAATTATGAGTAAGTTGGTACACTTTCCATGTCTGGTGGTACAACTACAGTATATATACACAACTATTTGGTTGTACTCCCCGACATAAAAAAAAAAAAATCAAAAAATGTATTTAAACACTTTGAAATGTTATTTAATAACTGCAACTTGTTTAAACACATTGTTCATGACTCAAAAATATTACATCAGTTTTGAAAGCTTTTTTTTCAGCACCTTTTTTGAAGCTTTTTCATGGTTTGTCGCTAATGTCCCAGGGGAGAGTTTACATTGCACTTGCATGGTTGGGTTATGTATCTATGCAAATAGTAAATTATATTGCTAACTGTATGCTAAACTAATTGAAATGTGCCATTATAACTTATTTCATATGTTTCATTGACTTTTCCAAGCCAGTCAGACAAAGAGCAGTTCAGAATACTTATTAGGTCATTGAAGGTAAAGGAAACATTTGTAGAAACCTGATAAATGACAACATATGCAAAATATGTTCATATATGGTTTTCAAGTATAGCCTACAGTCACGGATATGCAAAGAACACAGACATTAAAAATAAATATTAGTTGTAACGTAGCCTATTAAATTAATTAGAATTCCGATCACACTTTATGTGGTCTTGGCTACTGTACTAACCATTTTATACAATATAATCATTAAATATGCAGCCTATATGTAATTACACTTAAAATACTTGCATATAATTAGCATTTGTTGTAACTTGTTACAATGTAAACTATAACTCAAAACCTAACCTAACTCTAACCCTATACCTTTACTCCTAAACACAACAATCCCTCATAATATAAATAATAATAATATAAAAAAAGAATTTATTTTATTTTATAAATAAGATAATTCCTTTTTTACTCAATTATGTCACAATTCTGACCTTTTTTTCAGAATTGTGACATAAAAAGTCGAAATTATAGCAACCTTTATGTATTTATTTATTTATTTATTTATTCTGTGGCGGAAAACTCATTAGCAATAAATGTGGGAATTGTCCATGCATGTAGTAACACAGTAAATACATAAATGCATGGTATTGTGGGTAGTATAATGTTAGGACATAGTCAATGCCACCTACTATGAAGTGTGACCAGAGTTTCTGATGAAAATCCTGTTATTACTCACCGATCCGTCACGTTGCTCCAGTCCAGACCACTTTCATGAAATAAAAGCTGAAACATCAAATGCCTACATCCGCACGTGTTCGACGGAAGAATATTGAGTAAACACATCATTCGTCGTAAAATATATTAAATTCAATTAGTTGCATTTATTAACAAGACTTGTTATAAGAGATCAGGGTCGTTTTCATATCACGTGACATATTTGACCAATCAGACGTAACTTTGACGGTGCGGAAATAATAGTAATTCGTTTGAAAGCTGTTGTCTTTTATAGGATTTAAATGTAGTTCTAATATTAAAACAATCTCATTCTTGTACGTCACTGGACGCGTTTATATTGTGGAGGGTTTTGCATTTTTAAAATTTAAATTATTATTCTTACAGCGAAATTATTTTGTATGGGCCATTTGAAAGTTATTTATTCACGGCATATTTTTTCATGCTTTCTAAACAGAGTGGATTATGAAACCATGCCTTAAATTGCGGCCAAATGCATACAGGGTTAAATGGATGTTTCAGTTTTTATATTTGTTTCTAGGCCTATATAGTGCACCGCACCTGCCTCACACTGCTTTCACATAATGAAATTGTGTTATAATAGGCCTATTTGAGACATCATAAGGAACCTTATTTCAGCATAAGGAACACATCCATTCAAGTAAACATGTACATATGGAATCATTATTGTTATAAATAATACATGATGATACTATAGGCTAATAAACAAGCCATTGCAACAGCCATCAGCAATGTGACACATTTGATAGAGTTAGTTAGGCTACTGATTATGCTTGCAGAAGCCATATAGCCTGGTTCTTGACCCAGGAGACACGGATTTGCAATGGCTCTTGTAAAAGATGTTATAAAGCTGCAGTTCACTGGAGAGAGATGCAGCTACACATGACTGCAAAGAGCATGAGCAATGAAATTACCATTCGTTTCTTGAAAAGAAGGTTCGTTGTACAATACTACACACTGCCTCAACACTGAATATTAAATTCAGCATTTATTTTCACATTCCAGTTAGTAAGAAAGGAGCTGAAAAGCACAAATGTTTTTTTAAAAGCTATCGTCTGCCATCTACTGGTCAATAGTGGTACTCTTTGTATTTAAAGAGCTCTGCATTAACGATTTACCACAGAATAAATGACAATTATTAAGCATATTATGAGACATATAGGCACTGATCACTTTAGTGATTAAAATAGACAATTTTACTAGTGTGCTAATCTTCTATAAGAACGCATTTTAATAAATTGTTGTTGTACCTCAAATTGGCTCTAGAGGGCGCCGTATTACCGCTTAGAATCAACGAGAACTTAAAATCACTGAGATCACCTTTAAAAGACAATCGTTCCCAAAACACGAGACTCTTAAATCATGGCATGGATAATTTCTCTGTTAGAAAAATTGTAAGTCAATAAAGAAAAGGTCTGTAGCCTGTTCAGGTCATGTTATCTGCGTTCATGACAAAGATGTAGCCTACCAACAATAACACAAACACTGTGGCATTATGAAGTCTATGGATATTAGCTTATTACTTTTTGCTGGTTTGCTCAAATGAACTTTTAAAATTACAGTAACACCCAAGAGTGTAATTAATAGTAGGCTATACTCAATCATCTATAGCTAATATTCAAACACCTTCAAAGTCACCGATAGGCTACAGTTATACTCAAGTAAATAAACGAGTTGAATGTCAAGTTTAAAGTTTAAGTGAATCAGTATATGTCTAAGTATACCATAAGGCAATCTATTCTTAAGTTAGTTGACTAGTAAATAAATAATTAAATATATAGGTAGCCTACAATTAAATTGGTGGAGACAGTGTGTACATATACCGAAGTTTTTCCCAATTTACCATTTAATATTTAACGAACATTATTTAAAATGAATTAAATTCACTAGGAGATGAATTTTAATATTAATATGTAGCCTACTTTCATTGTGCTCTCTCACATGGGACTTTCAATTGTGCTGCGATGCTCTCGCGATAACACGAATACAAACGTCAGACTGATTAGAGGCGATAAGATCTCGCGAGGTTTTCTCGTCTGAGCTCGGTCATCGCTGTGGGTGGAGACTTCTCCAGCAGCTGGTTAATGCTCACAGAATACGCGCGACAGAGTCGATTTTGTGCAACTTAGCGATACAAATTGCCGATAACTCGTCAGTTAATCGCTGTGGTGAATGAACACATCACGTATTTAACACAATTACCCCGAAAATGCTGCGTTTGTCCGTTGTAAAGTTGTAAATGATCATTGGCGCTGGTTTGCTGGAGCTGCTGTTGAAACAGTGTATCCGCAGTGACTTCACATCACTTCGTCCTGGATCACCTTTCCCACAGGTATGATATGCATTTGCTTGTCCATATGGTTTGTTATGTATTATTGTCTGTCTGTTTTGGAAAACTTAATGCAAAAAAGTTTCTTTTCCACCAGCTGTCGTGATGAAAAGGTAGATGCTTCGATCTTCTCGATTATTGCCGATCGATCACCCACACAGTTTCTATTCTAGATATTTCCAACCGTACCTCATGTCATAATTTCTATACTCAAATATAATATATATAAATCATCGAATAGCTGTATTAAACTGCTACCTGTTGTGTTTCACAGGATACGTGTGTGTGTGTGTGTGTGTGTGTGTGTGTGTGTATATATATATATATATATATATATATATATATATATATATATATATATATATATGAATATATATATATATATATATATATATATATATATATATATATATATATATATGAATATATATATATATATATATATATATATATATATATTTCTACATAGAATCATATATATATATATATACATATATATATATATATATGAATACATATATTTCTACATAGAATTTGAATATATATATATATATATATATATATATATATATATATATATATATATATATATATATATATGAATATGTGTGTGTCTATATGTTATATATAAAAGCACAGGGTAATATTAGAATAAAAATAAAACGGGCAAAGGGCACAACTGGAAGGACAGCACCAGATGTGATGCTGCCACTATTATAAGCATTTGACATATATAAGCCAACCTTTTTAAAAACATTTGTACATGCTTTCTTGCTGACTGTTACATTGAATCAACTTTATTTTTCATCAAGGACAGGAATGCCTGCTAGACGTCACTCTCAAAACTATGTAGACCTGTCTGAATCCTCTGAGACATCCTAACTTTAAAACTGTCTAACCAGGATATTGGTGCAGAGACAGGGGTTCCTGCATATTATGGAGCTTATTATATGACAAAATGATTTGAATTTGAATTGTGTAAATTTGAATTATTGAAATGTTGTTATGGCTGAATTTTATAGACCTGTATTTTCAAACAGTTGTTTTTTTTCTTCTGAATTCTTTGACTGCAAATATCCTGTTTTAAAAAAGTAGACATTCAGGTTTAAGATTTCAAGAAATTCTGAACTTCAAATTCAGTTTTCTAAAATTCAAAACGCTGAAAATTCAGATCGTACAGAAAATAGGTCACAGGTCATCCAAAGGGAAGAGTAGAGGATCTCAGAAAAGTCGAACGAAGCATTTTGGCCAATTACAGAGCTGCGCTGCAGTAGTTTTCTGCCGCAAACGTGCTGGTGGTTCAAGAGAATCCGTGTATCCTTCGTTCAGTCGATTCTAATGATTCTATGATTTCTAATATTCTAATAATAGTCCTCCGATGCTGCAGTTGTACAGATTCTTAACGCGTTTATTGCAACTACATAGTAAAAATGTATACTTTTTCTCATCAAACAACCAGACTAACCAATGCCTCGACACAACCCGTACCGGGGAAGAGCTTAGACAGGGCTTTCTTCTGTGTAGATATACATTCACCTACGCTTTGCATCAGCTGGGTGTGGCAGGGTAAATGACGGCTGTCACAGCCTGCATGGTCGCCCAGTACGTCAAGAAAAGAAATAATAAATTAAGATATAAATCAATATAATTAGTAGTAAATTAAATATTTTTAACACTAATACAAAAAGGAAAGAATAATGCATTGACTTGGGTATATAATAGGCCTAACGTTCATGAACTGTCATTCAGAGATATCAGAGATATTAAAATACATACTCTTCTGAGTTTTATGATGTAGGCCTTGTGTTTTATTTTTATAAAAAATTATTATAATTTATATCTCAACAGGATGCGCTTGTGCATTCTCTGACATTACATTTATTTATTTCATTAATATTGAGTGTCGAGTGACGTCAAACAAGACGGTGCGTGTTAATTTCTCTGCCAACTAAGCTAAGTCATTGTGCGTTCTCTGTGCGCTGTCCAGTGTGTCCCGCAGCTTTTCTACGTAGATTTTGAGAGTTGGCCAGCTAAACGAAATAGGCCAAAGAAGTAGACTAATGGCTAGTGTCCAGGAGATGCGAGGTACATTATAATAAAAGTGAATTTGTCTACACCAAAATAAATGTCCAAGGACCCCTTAATAATAGCAGTGATTAAGCCCAAAATTAATGTGGGTGGGAGTAATGAACACTGTTTTTTTTTTTTTTTTTTTTTTACATAAATAAATAAAAACGTTTCAGTTCGTTAAATTTAAAATGTTCAATATTCGTTTAAAGAAATCAAATTCAGAACTATGTAAAATTCCACAAATTATTCAAATTTGTTAGATTACACTTGTCAATAATTCAAATTTACACAATTCAAATTCAAATAATTTTGTCATATTATAAGCTCCATATGTTAAATGAAAGATCTGAAGCCAAAATCTATCATCTGTTTAACTTTATTTGTCTTCAAAAGGACTTTTCTTTTTGGTTGACAGGTCTATAATACATGAAGTTAGCTATTAGTTAACATTCCCATTCACCTCAATGGCAGTTTCTAGGTTGACGCAGGACCCCATGATGGGAGCTGGGTAAAAGAGACAAGTAGTAGAATTAAAGTTATGACAATGCTGATGAAACCTCAAGAACATGCACAGTCCCAAGCCCTTCACTAGCGACTATCTTGTGCTGAACTGTGACGTACAAGGCAACAGACATGAAATCATATAAGTCTATTTCATGCTTTTTTGGATCTCCCTAAAACACTGTCGGTAAAGAAAGATGCATTTCAAATAAAAATTGACAGCGAACATTGACTGCCTGCATTGAATCCAACAGCCGCAACATTTAGGGGTTGATGTTATCATCAAAAGCATCAGTGAAAGTATTTTTCGACTCAGATCGTTCCCTATTCTCGAAAACGCTATAGCCTCAATTTCCATAAGCAAACTCAATTCGTATGTATATTTCTTCTTTTTGATTTTCTTCTTGTCTTTTTCCTGCTCCGGTGTTTTGTCATTTAGCTGTCCTCAACCCAGCTCTGCAGTGTTACGTAGAGTCCTTCTCCCAGGAGGCAGAGTGACACTGTTTCCTGTAACCCCCTCTGAAAAGCTCTTTCAGACCCATTCTTCATCTGTCCCCGAGGAACAGAGGGACGTTGAAGACGTTTGCCTTTTTCAGTGCTTACTATATGAATCAGCATGCAGCTTATTAAGGCTAATAACAATAGGTGAATTCTGGAACCTGCTTCACCACCCTATGCTAATTTATAGAAGATAAAAGACAAAATACAACGGTGTACTACAAGAGTTAGGCATTTGTGAAGTGTAGTTTGGTTTTTTTGGGGTTCAAAAAGAGAAGTGCATTATATGAAATTGTTACACTCAAAACGCTTATGGCGCAAAATGCTGAAAAAAACACTGCAAATCAAAGTCCGTCTGAAGGATATATACATCAGCAAAATTCTAAATCGGCACAGAAATTAGCACAAAATTACCAAAAATCCTGTTCACAAGGTAATTAAAAATAATTAGCAGGAGATACGAAGAGGCATAATGATTGTGTCTCTTTAACCCGAGCGTTTTCTGTCGTGGGCAGGGAGCCGAGTAGGGAATCTCCTTGGCTATCCTGAAGGGAAGAAAGCCACTGAAAGACTGAGAGCCGTGTCTTTCCAGGAGCCTTATTAAAATGCATTAGAAGCACTAGGCTGCCTTCCCCCATCATTGTGGTGCTTATCATCCACATAGCAAACAGCCCAGCTGTACACAAGGGAGCTGGGCAAGCCCTGTCAGCCAGGCCCATAATCCCATTCTCTCTCACGCAGTCATAAACACGTGGACCCGGCTCCTCCGAAAAAAAAGAAAAAAAACCCTCTCTTGCATGATGTGACCCCCTGCTTCCTTTCTTCATATGCATGGAAAGGACAGCTTTTCAAGGACGTGAGGTCTGCCTGCTCTTTGCTGAGGGATTTCGATCTGGACAGCTCCTTAGTGCCATGCGCTCCCAAAGTCTTTATGCTCTTTAGCAAATTACTCGCCTCTGTCTCTCTTTAATGTGTTTGCATATCGCTTCACCAAACAAATCAGTTTTAAACCCCTTTTCCCCCATGAGCTCTGCTATGTTAATGTGCGTCAATGGTCTGGATTTAGCTTAGATTTTTTCATTGTAGTGAATGAACCTCCTATTATCTGATCCATGTCACAGTGCATTACATGCAAGCAGTTTCAACATCCTCCCTCGGGGTTTTTGTTTTTTGTTTTTTGTGTGTTTGTGTGTGTGTCAGTTTTGCTCACAGCATCATCAAACATATGCCAGATCTGAATGATAGCCAAGAAGTCGAGCATGTGAAACACATGAGCTTGCATGTAATCTTAAAATCAGATGCTCAGCTAGATGCTAATACAAGCATCAACCAATTTGCAGAGTTAAAAGTATACACTGTATTGTAATAATTAAAATCCATAGAAAAATAGAAAAGGTACTGGGGTTGTGCCGATAGAGTCAGGCTCGGAGATATCACCGGTGGCTGATGCCTTTGACCATATCAAGATGATTATTATTATAGCTGCGTTCACACCATGTCGTAATTACCGCAATTTCGAGATGAATTCACGTGATGTTCTCAAAGCTGTTCACGTCCTCAGACCTGGAATGATGCGTTTCTTTGGCAACACTATCATCAATGCCTAAATTAATAGAGCTCTCTGGCGGTACATACAAAAATGATATAATAACAGTCTTTTAGGTCCAAAACCACTGCACAATAATCAGTCATCGATGAAAATCAAAAGCAGCTTCAAACACTGGCTTAAAAAATTTTAACAAGAAATATTGATTCTTCAAATTTTTTTCACTATATTCTTATGGATTAGTTTTACGATTACATTTTGAAGCGTCAAAGTGATAGTGGCGTAGCTGTCTATGGAGGGACATTTGTATTCCAAAGATGAACAAAAGTCTATGGGTTTGGAACGACATGAGGGTGAACTATTAATGACAGAATTAAAACATTTTGGGTGAACTAACCCTTTAACTAACCCTTTAAGCCAATAACCCTTTTCTTTTTTTTATCACCAACTCCATCTTGGCTAGCAAAATGATAGACAATGATTCTCATTTCCCGTGGCATAAAAAAAACAGAGCAAGTAAAATTAAATAAATGAGTAAATAATAATACCATGTATCGCGATCTCACAGGATGACGATAGGACGAACACTAAAAGGTACTGGTCATTTTTTTGCCAGGACATTTTCTTTTACCCTTAACAAAACACAATACAATGCAGAATTCAAAATTGAGGAAAAAACAACATGGACAATTCATATTATATAAATTCATAGTAACACATTACTTATTTTTTCAGACTTTTCTTAAAAAAAAATTTATAAGAAAATATTGGTAACTGTTTTGCATAATACTATGCTGCATTGCTGTCCCATGACCAACACATCCCCTCCAGTTATGATTCTGAGAAATAAATATGGTTATTTATAAATACATTTTGTGAAAAAATGTCTTTAACATTTGTTACTCTGGTCAAAGTACCATTCGTCAAAGAAATAGTTATTAAAAATCATTGCTGATTTTTATTTCTCGTTCTTTTGTCAGATTGGAAATTGGAGGCAAAGTCAAACATTGCATTACAGTATTCCATGCAGAATTCTTGTGTTGTATAGACATGTAATAGGTCAGCTGGGTATTCCATGCACACAGAAAATGTGCATGTTGTGCACAGTGTACATACAGGACTGAAGAAATTGAAATTGCAGAATGAGCAGCATGTTAGTCTAGATTTTGCAAACAGCTTTTTTTTATGGGAGTGCTGCATATTATTACTGAAAAATCATTTTGTTGGTTTGTTTTATCAAGGCTATAATTTCTTTGAGTGATTATGGTGCAGTGACACTGAGTTGAGTGAAGTTATTTGAAATAATCACTGGCAGAATGGTGTAGGCGTAACAGCGTTGTGGGTGTTAAGTCCCAGGAGAGAGAAAGACTGAACACTGAAACGGATGTAAATGTTACCTGAAACCAAAATAGACTCGATTAGAAATGGACTCATGACAGTTCTTACTTTATTAAAAACTTCTTTTTTTACACCCCTCCTTGCTGATTTGATTATTTTTTTCCAAGATAAATAATGTATGAGATGAAGTGCAATGTTGATTTGATTATCACCTCTTGTATAAGCCAAATTTAGGTACGTCTTAAATTATGTGTGATTTTTACAGTGAAAATATAACAAGAATTAGTGATATAGTATTATTATGAAAATGATTAATTAGTAAAAAGCTTGTTGTTGCTCTTTTAGGCGATCATGTGACATTTTGAGGCAATACACCCTGGGGAGCCCAAGCAATATGGGGTTTATAACCATTCATTCTTCAGTTTATGCCTAATTTCCAAGCAGACATCAAAGACATTTCAGTCTTATGTGAGCTGAGATGGTGCCACTAAGGGTTTGCTCAGTAGTTTCAATACGTAGCTGACATTTTGCAGGCATTTGTTAGTTGGCAAAGCCTTTTTATGTTTCCCTCTGGGTTGTCTTTGCAGTGAAGGGAATTAAATGCATAAATGGCGACACTGCCATTCCTGCTGTTTGTATCCTTGTGGATTGAACGTTAATACCGCTTAATTCTCAAAACATGAAATACTGTGGATGAAAACAAACAAGGAAGATTGTCCTTCACATCCTGAAAATTAGCATTTTTCATCCACGAGATGTGACAGCAAGAAGCTCTGCCAGCCTCCTCCTAATTTTTAGTACTGATAAAGCTTTTAACGTCGTTAGAATGTAGTCTCCCTCAATTTGATGCAGTCGTTGTGAAATATAGGAAGAGCTGTCACTATTTTAGATTACTGAAACAGGTTATTTGTCTTTTCCAAAATATTTTCTTATCTCCTTCTAAAAACAGTCTAGCAGGCACAGTTAAAGCATTAACCTGTAGGCTGTTGCAAACATGGGACACTGAGAACACGCACATTGAATTTTACTGCCAAATTCTGTGAATGTGTGGCTGCAGGTGGGCATCTTTAGCCAGTCTGTGGTATCCATGGCTCTGCTGGCTACCCTAGAATGCCAGCAGCTCAAAGGATTAGATTATGTCAAGGTTTTTCTTTTCTTTTCTTTTTTTTTATAAAAGCTTAGTACTGAGAGGGAATACAGGCATATGCAATGGTGAAAGTCACAAGAATGACAAGAGGTAATGAATTCAGTTTAACAACTTTAACTTAAAATGATTATTGAAGTGATGCAAACTTTCTGCTGTAGAAATCTGATTTTTGCCATGATTTGGAGTCTTGAGATATGTAAACACGTACACAATATATTCACAATGTGTATATATCCTAACATGGGTCTTGTATAACCCTGGAATTCACAATATTTGGTATCCTTCCCTCTCTCGATATCCTACTCTTTTCTTTTCTTTTTTTTTTCCTCTGTGATTATTCTCTTCTCTATGTTTATGATGTATTAAGATAGAGGTATTCAACCCCCCTGAGACCCACTGTCCTGTAGAGTTTAGCTCCAACTCTATTAAGCTCTTTAGGATCACTTGAAAATCACAGACAGGCATGCTGAAGCAGGTTGGGAATAAACTTTGCCAGAAAAATATCCAGGAGCAGGGTTGAAGACCTCTGTTTTAATATATATTAGTGTTTGTTACTCACAAACTTGATTCAAACATGGTATTCTGATCTTTGCAGGTAGAGGAGCATGAGTGTGGGGTCGGAGTTCTGCTGTGATGCGTGCTATTGGGTGTAGGATGAACCTGCCGGCAGTGCTAAATGGCCTGCTGGTGTCAGTGGTGGCAGCCTTGCTTTGGAAATACGTTTGCCTGATTGAACACACATCTCAGTTGGAAGAGGAGCTACAGCTCACACGCCAATCACAGGAGTTCTCACAGGTGCATATCGACTACCACGGTGCCCTGTTAGCACTCCAAGAACATGGCACCAGAATGGTCTGCACTGGGAAGATGCACACCGATCGCATCTGCCGCTTTGACTACCTCTGCTACTGCACGGAGGCTGAGGAGTTTGTATTCTTCCACAGTAATGACTCTGTGATGCTGCCCAACCTTGGCCCTCGGCGTTTCCAGCCCGCCCTGCTGGACCTCTCTTCTGTTGAAGACCACAACACTCAATACTTTAACTTTCTTGAGCTCCCGGCAGCGGCTCTGAAGTTCATGCCGAAACCTGTGTTTGTGCCAGATGTCACTCTAATTCTGAACCGATTTAACCCAGACAACCTCATGCACATTTTCCACGATGATCTTTTGCCCATCTACTACACAATGCAGCAGTATTCAGACTTGGATGACGAGGCCAGGCTTGTCTTCATGGAGGGTTGGGGTGAAGGTGCTCACTTTGATCTCTACCGTTTGCTCAGCAGTAAGCAACCACTACTCAAGATGCAGTTAAAGACCTTTGGCAAACTCATGTGCTTCACCAAGTCCTACGTAGGACTTTCAAAGATGACAACATGGTACCAATATGGCTTTGTGCAACCGCAAGGACCCAAAGCCAATATTCTGATATCGGGTAACGAGATCCGCCAGTTTGCTTCATTTTTGATGGAGAGGCTTAACATCACGCGAGAGGAGAGTGATGACTACATTGTAGTTTTTAAACGTACCACTAACAGGCTCATCCTCAATGAGGCGGAACTTCTTCTTGCTTTAGCCCAAGAGTTTCAAATGAGGACTGTCACTGTGTCTTTGGAGGAGCAGTCGTTTGATAGCATTATCCAAATAATTAGTGGGGCGTCTATGTTGGTCAGCATGCACGGAGCCCAGATGATCACCTCAATGTTCTTGCCCCGTGGTGCCGCTGTGGTTGAACTCTACCCTTATGCTGTAAACCCAGAGCAGTACACTCCCTACAAAACCTTGGCCTCCTTACCTGGCATGGACCTTCAGTATGTCGCATGGCGAAACACCTTGGAAAAAAACAGTGTTACATATCCCGATCGCCCCTGGGATCAGGGTGGCATCGTCCATTTGGACAAAGAGGAACAAGAACGTATCCTTGCCAGCAAGGATGTGCCAAGACATCTTTGTTGTCGTAATCCAGAGTGGCTTTTTCGCATTTACCAGGACACTATTGTGGACATCGCCTCTTTTCTGGACGTACTCAGAGAAGCTCTAAAAAAGCCTAATCTCAAAAAGGCTAAGGTGGCTAGTACTGTACATCCTGGTCGAGTCAGAGAGCCCAAGTGTCAGACGTCAGTACAGGCCACCAATGAAGCAAAGCTCTCAGTGTCATGGCAGATACCTTGGAACCTGAAGTACTTGAAGGTTAAAGAGGTGAAATATGAGGTGTGGATCCAGGAGCAGGGAGAGAACACATATATGCCTTACATTCTGCCCCATCAGAACTACACATTCTCAGAGAACATCAAACCCTTTACCACATATTTAGTATGGGTGCGCTGTATCTTTAACAAGAACCTCTTGGGCCCATTTGCAGATGTTCTTATATGTAAAACTTGATTCAGCAATCAGTTTAAACGTAACACTGTCACTGTCAGCTAGTGAAGAATTAATTTGAAGATTAATTCTCAGCAGCTATCCTGAAAATTAAACGGTGTGACACGGGTGAATTGTTTTCGACCTCGGTAGTCATTCTTGTGACTTGACTGTTCTTCATGGTCCTTATGGAGTGTCATGAACTGACGGAGAATGAAAGCCCTGGCTGCAGTTAAGGTTAGAAAGGGAATCCAGTTTACAGAACTGGCCAGTCCTTTTAGATTTCGTATCACCATCCAAGCAAAATATTTATTTATCAGAAATGTATTATGTAATTTAAATTCATATTTTTAAGTTCAAGACACTGGTTTTGTCTGACACCTGCTTTTGTTAACTGAAAACCGCACACATTTCATTGGCTTAAGTGAAGGTTTTGCATTGTATTTTTCATCGCTTTTAGTTATAATGAAGCGTTTTGGGGGGGTTTAAATATATTGAATGAAGTAAACATTTTGAGTAAACGTTGTACTATACATTGTACTATTTAAAAAAATAAGATACTGTTTTCTAGCTTGGGTTAATTCGTTTTTCTACAGTGTTGTTGTTCTTTTTTTTGTTTTGTTTTTCAACCAGCCTCAAAACCACTCATTATTATTTAGCCTACCTGTTCAGTAGGAAATATTTGAATTTGTTTGCCAGTGAGATATATCAAATTCTGCTCATGTTTGTAAGGTTTATAGAATCACATCACACATAGAAGACTGATTGGGGTGAAAATAGTCTGAGATAGTGTCCTGAAATCCGAAAAAGTCTATTCTTTGTTTGATGGCATGTCAGTAATTACCTCTATGTTAAGTAATTTGGAACCTATGTTAGGAGGGGTTGTATATTTGGTAGTAGCATCATAGTGGGCTAGTAGCACAAATAAATGAGGTTCAAATCTTGGAAAGGCTAATTCATGAAGTTACCGAGTAGAGTTACCAAGTAACTGGCTAAAAGCATTTGCTAAATGTCCACTAAGGAGTAAAAGTACTTCAAAAACTTTTATGACTGCATAAGCCTTACGTGCAATATTAAAGATCTGAAGATTACTATTCATATGATATGTAAAGAAACAACTGTTTAGATGTGCTTCCTATGTCCTGTCAACAAGTGAGTGTAAAACAGCATCTGTATCTGCTTTAGAGAAAGACGATGGCAGTTTCTCTTGTTTTTTTAGATGATGTTGCGCAACTTCATGTCTCATCTGCATTTCTGTAAAGTCGAGCTGTGTTGTGCTGGCCTCTCTGGATTATTGAGAAGATGGAAACATGTACTTTATCTCTGCCAATTATTTATTGAAGAAGACCTCTGGAAAGATACACATACTGTGGCCCAGATTTGTTAAAGGTTGCGCTGTTTATTTTTGTATTTTTTCACTGCTGTGATCAATGAATGGAACATGTGAAATTCAACAACCAACCACAAGCATTCTTTCTCTGTGTTGTTCTGAAATGGCCTGTCGAGGCATCTGTATTTTTTATTGTTTATTTTTTTCTCAGTGAGGTTTTATTCTGTCCTTCGCTTTGAGGACATTCTGCATCACATGGAAATGGATTTAAATGATGCTAAAACAGATTAAACCAAGAACATTTCTAATTGAAATTCGGAAATGGCAAACCTGAGCCATGCAGTTTATTAGCATAACTCTGTGTTTTAATGGTAATTTTATTCAAGTACGAGGATAATAAATGAATTCTGTTTGTTATACAAAATAGCACAAATGTCCTTTGCATATATTCAGAGAAAAGCAACCTAGCATGTAAATCTTTAACCATCTTTCCTCCACTCTGAGTTAAGAAACAGTTGTCCGTGATTGGAAACTTCTCAGATTTCGCATTCTTTCATTTCAATCATTAGATGGTAGTGTTTTTTTTTTGTGTGTGTGTGTGTGTGTGTGTGTTTCATTTATTTATTTTTTTACATAGATACAGATATATACATATATATATATTAGGATTGCAGGCTTGGGTCCTGTAAACTGTCTCGTTCCCTGTGCCAGTTCATGAGATTTACCATTATGTGCCACTGGAATGCCATACATAGTTTTTGTCAGTTTTATTAAATGGACAGTTTCTCAGATATCTTTGTGATGTCTTGTTATTTAACATGTCTGTATCCTTTATCAATATTATTATTATTTAATGTTGATGAATTTATTGTCTTTCAATTCAATATCTTATGATTTTTGTAAACATTTTCTAAACCTTTAAGAAGTGCCGGACTATTAAACTGAAATGCGTAACAGAAGGACTGGTAAATAACATTGACCCAGCAGCCATGATTAGGGGAATTTTGTCCCCCTTTTTTGGTCAGAATGTGCAGTCTAGAGCTCATTCACTCTTCCCTACATTACTCCACTAATATAGTCCACTTGAAGGAGCGAATGAAAAGGAGTGAGTGAATTCGAACAATGAGTGTGCATGCCAGAAGGGCTGCCGCTTTTGCATAGTTTGTGCTTGCCGTTTAATAATAATTTGAAACTGGCAGCTCCAGTATTAATGGAAAGATTTGTCTTTGACTCTGTCATGGAAACTATACCCCTTTTATTTAAAGAATTTATTAATCAATTACAAAGGATATTTATACCTGTATGATATTACTCTGTACCCACATTGGATCAGCGGTTTGGAAAATGGATGGCTGGATGATTCAGCTGCGGGCGCCATCTTCTGGCGAAATGTGGGAAATTATTCGGCACAATCTTCACAGTGCATTATGGGTATTCTCTGGCCCTGATGTACACTCATTATTGCGGTGCATTATGTGATTGAATGACTGCACTTGATAACATCCACTATGGTTTCAGACATCACTACAAATGGCTGTCCCCTCAAATAGTGCCCTATTTAAGGGTATAGGGGGCGATTTCGGACACAGCCCACTTCACCCATACCAGAGATCCAGTGATTCATTGGTTAAACTTTCAAATGACATTTAAATCTGCGTCATGAGAGCGACCAGGGCCGGATTTACCTCATACTGTGACATAGGCAAAAAAACGAATTTCGAAGATTATTGTAGCTGTAGCTATGCGAGCGCTTGTTTTTATTTTTCTTGTTTTTTTCTGTAATTTGGACAAAATCTCACGTTATAATGAAGCGCGGCTATTTTGGCTATGACTCGACGACAAATGCGTCACTCTTCTCCACTCCTCAAATACATAAAAGATTAACCTTTATATTTAAAATGTTTCTTTAGTAAAGAAAACGCTGTACATATTCAAAGAACCAGTTCGTTCTTTACCCTTGCACTGTAAATAAACAGAGACACTCCAAACTGCTTGTGGCACTTCATTCACAATGCAGAGTTATGGGTTTTGACTGGCAGTTTTGAGGATCCACTGGAGCTTTGGTCACAACCTCTTTTTTGATGCTTCTCATTGGTTAAATATTCGCAAAACCCACAGACAGGTTAAAGAGGTTTAGTTTAACTATTAATTAATCGCCGATAATTTAACGACAATCGATTATGGGAATTTTGTCATTTGACATCTTTAGTTTGAACCCACCATATACAGATAATGTACGGATATATTTGATACGGTTATTGTGAAAGCATTTATAATGCTGCTGCTGTCTTTTGGAGGACAGTGGAATAATCCTCGCCTCTTTGTTGCAACACATCTTTTCCTCTGCTTGCTATTTTTTGCCTTTCTAATTTTGAGATCAGAATCACTGTGACCTCCAAAGACAGATTTGTTTATGAATGCTGCATCTGCCTACAGAATGGAACATAAATGAATAGTGAATCTGATAATATACTGAGCGTCTCAATGTAAGGCAGTGTCAGTTCAAGGTGTTATGCATAGCCGAAGGGGACACTGCTGAACTGCAATGAGACGATTAAAGAGAGAGACTGTGCGTTGTGCTTAACATGTTGAGACCAATTCAAGTTACATCAGCTTGCTCTGAACTCATTAAACTAAACACAAAATGGCATGGTGGTTTTATTTTTCCATTCTTAAGGAATCTTTAGAAATTTGCCTTCTGTATTGGAGCATATCATTTTCAAGAAAATACAATTTTCAAGAGTTCAGCTCCAACCCTAATCAAAAACAACTGAACAAGCTAATCAAGGGCTGCGTCTGAAAAATGAGGCATTATTGCCTCGCTGCCTTATCAGGCAATGACTTTGTAGGCAGCGTTTGCACAAAGCCACCTCACGAAATGGATTTCCGACAGACTTCTGACTCTGAGGCAGCGTAACGGTTTAATGATCTACAGAAAAATAGAGCGAGCTTTGGTGAAAACTAAGCAAATATTTAATTACTACACTTGAAATTACATCAGAAGTGGAAAATGTTGGTCAAAAACATTCATTCACACACAAACTGACCAGCAACTGCAACTTTCAGACACCATCTTTATTTTTTTTAGCTTAACTCCCACACAATGGAACAAAGATAGTGAAGGATACATCTATGCTGCCTTCAGATGAAGGTATCTCAGGAGACAACATTGGATTTGGATGTGCTATCTTGGAATGTATCAGAAGGCTGTATTTTTTTAAAGGGGTGGTATAATGCCATTTTCACAAGATGTAAAATAAGTCTTTGATGTTCCCAGAGTGTGTATGTGAAGTTTTAGCTCAAAATGCCCCACAGATATTTTTATATAGCATGTTAAAATTGTCTATTTTTGAGGGTGTGCAGAAACGGCTCGTTTTGTGTGTGTCCCTTTAAATGCAAATGAGCTGCTGCTCCCAGCACAGGGGGCGGAGCTTTCACATCTTGCACTCACACACACATGCACTGAAAATTTCAAAAACTTTTAGTCTTTTTTGTTCAAACCGGATTCAGACAATGATGGAGAGACTCAAGAAGAAGTGACAACATGTACAATACAACAGGACATTTCTGAATGGTTAGTTGATGAATTTATGTAGCTTATGTATAGTTATATTCTAGTCATTGATTAGCATATTCTGTCATGATAATCTATAAATGGCGTTCCCGGGGGCGGGGTTTATGTAAATTCTAGGGTTAGTGATGTCACGTCGTGTAGTCCCTACCAGCCGTTTGTTGTAGTCCTTAAAGGGATACTTCACCTCTGGGAAGATGAATGTGTATTTAAAATAGGTCATTTAAGTAGAAGAAATGTGAAGAAATTTTTGAATTTGGAGCTTTCTAGACTGAGAAAAGCCAGAAAATGTATTTTTGGCTTATGTGGATGAAAGACAACAACTCCCAGAATGCACTTGCTTCGCTGCCTTAGGAGGCCACGCCTACCGGTAAGAGTGCGCAGTTTAAAACAACAAAGCTAGCCTACGTGATGAGTTTGCGAGGGATTTAGAGATAGCCCAAAATGTCCGGGATTCGGCTTTTGCGTTCTACAGTCGCCATTCATTCATCATGTTTACTGTGGCGAGCAGGACGAGGCTGACGGACGCGGGAGAACAGCGTGAGGCCGGTGGCATGATTACTGAGACGCGCCGGGTCTCCCATCTCTCACGGAGGAGCGGGAATTTTTCTTAGCAATGGTAAAACGCACATCAACCGATCACTTGTTTAGCGTTCATGTAAACACTACATTCAAATTCACCAATCGGAATGAATTCAGTTAGATTGAAACAAAAGGTGTGCATGTAAACAAGGAATAGCGACCGCAGAAAGCAAAAGCTGAATCCCGTACATTTTGAACGATCTCGCCCGCCGGACAAGTCCGGGAAAAGGAGGATGGTTACTTACTCAGCTTTCTCCTACTATTCAGCTTTCTCCACAGAACAAGAGCCTGCTAGCTTAGCTTCCAAAGAAAGACGGCTGACACTGTGTACATTCTGTGAGTGAGATCCCACCCTGTATGGGCGGGCTGAAAACATGCGGAACAACGCCATCTACTGGCTGTAGTCTTTAGCCTCTGGCCAGAAAATCCTCCGATGACGCAAAATGACGATTTTTGCGTCATCGGAGGATTTTTTCCAGACAAAAAATACATAAATCTCTTGTCTCAGGGGGATATGAGGGTGGAAAGCATGGTAATTCTAAAATACTACAGGTTTTCTACTAATACAAAGCTTAATGCTAAATCCTGAAGTAACCCTTTAAAAAGCGATTTCTTTAAAAGCAAATATCTCCCTTTGCTTTGAACTTTGAGCGTCGTAACTTTGTAGATGTTGTTTATGCTCAAACAGCAACATTACACACTAACTAAAGTTAGAAAAGTGAAATCATAATCAACCACCCCTTTAAGTCTTCAGATGCAGCCATGGTCTTCAGTTACAGGTAGGTAAGTTTGATCAGGGTTTGAGCAAAACTAGCCTACTAAGGGCATGGGCCCCTCCAGGGCCGAATCTAAGAAACCCTGCTGTAGATATTTTTATGGTGTATTTTTTGGATATGGCCATTACGGAAGGTCTTATGCAAATATATAATTATAACATTATGTGTATAATTAAGTGAAGAAACTGTGTTCCTTTTTCTAACTTTACTTGTATTATTATTGAATGGGATGCCAGTAGTATTTAAACCACATGTCAAACTCTGCTCCTGGGCCACTGTCCTGGATAGTGTAGCTTATTCAGCTTATTCAAAACACCTGCCTGGAAGCTTCTTGACAACTTCTTAGCAATTTACATAAAAAAAAAAAAAATAATTGCTTCAAAAATCAAGGTATAGGACTAAAATGTAGATTGTGAAATGAAAATGAGAGTCTTTTCATGTAATGTTAACAACAAACCTTATTTTCTCTTAAATAAAAAACCCATGTGAATTCCTTAGGGAACCCATGGTCATAATAAATGAGGAGAAGCATTTAAAAAATTAAAATAAATACTTTATCTTAATCACAGTAATTCCTGCATGGACTGGATTTGGTTTCTCATAGGACCTCTTAGTAACCCCAAAAATAGATCGTACAGTGGGTAATTTGCTACATCATTTGTTCTGAGGTTATGTGAGTAATAACCAAATACAGTCATTTATTTTAGATGGTATTGAAATCACAGTGTGTCTTTGAAGCAAAAATTGACTTAACCTCGACAGGGAAATCTATCCCTGTCCAAATAATGTTAAAGACCAGAAATTGGCATTCATTAGTGGAAATTTCTTAGATGTGCAATACGTTGATAGTGTTCTTCTTTTCAAAGGAAATGTGGCTCTTAATTGGACTTTATTTTCAAAAGTAAACCCATTTGAGTAAAGATGGGTTTAAGGTTAAGCTCACAGCGTTTGAGGTTTCATTGCAGGCCAAAGGTTCAAATTGTTCAACCTTTGATGTTATTTCCTGAGCTATTTTTGTAAAAGAACACAATTGGACATCGCTATGTCTCACATGATTTTTTTTTAATTTTTAATCAATGTGCCAAGGAGAACTTGGGTGGATAGCAAGATTTTCATCAAATAATGAATTCAATTTTAGCCTGTTTCTCACAAAAAGCTAGTATATGACAGAAAACTCTAATAAAGAATATAACACTTAAGTGTTATTAATGATTTTTATGGTAGATGTATACTGCTTTACCCCCTTTTTAAAGTTTGAAAACCTATTACTGAAACTGCGAGAGACCAACAATAGACCCTTTTCACAGACTGTGATGATGCGTTTCCATATTAACATTGTAAATTTAGCAAACTCTTTTATATTTTCATAAAAAACAAAACAAAACATTTATAACATTATACTTTGTGTTATATTACCTTGGCATTAAATTAATTATAAAAAAATAAATAAAATCAAGCTGTGTGAATGTTAATACAACTAGGGAGTGACGGCAAGTTTGACATCTTTCTCTCTTCTGACCAATGTAATCTTTCTATATATTTTTTTCTTCTTTTGGATTTTTTCTTTGGCCTTTTGGAGCAAATGCGATTGCACAAATATGGATTTGGAACAGTATTACCAGAATTGATTTCTGGTACGATTTCACTTAATTCAGCAGAATTACCTTTACAAACCTGGGTAGAATCATCAAAACATAACAAAACGTGTATTTTTTTCGGTGCTTGCAATGGAGCACAGTCCATTTGTGCTTGCACAAACAATTTACAACCAAATAAGTAAGCTTGAATTGAACAAATGTGACATTGGCATATTTCTTCTCATATTCTCCATATTATCTCAGTCTGAGATCCCGTTTTAAAGTGAGCCTTTGCCAGCAGTGTAAACTCTCATTAAAGCCGTGGAACGAAAGAGAGAGGGCAGCCAAATGACTCTCTCCTGTTACTGTCACATCTTTACACCTGAGATAGCAGCCTCGAGTGGGATCTGTCAATCACATCGTCACAATGAGCCTGAGAGGGTGCCTGGCGCTGACTGCTCATTGTCATGGCAACACTCCCAAGGTGAGGACCTTAAGGACTCTCAATTGCGTCAGAGAGATTAACCAGAGGGCACAATAGTTTCTGAACGGGTATATAGGAACATCTTTTTGAAGCAAGAATTTAAGAGTACATCCTCTGTCTAAATAGCTTCCAAAAAATGTTTTATTAGCAAAGTTCTGGAGGAGCACGTTCAGATAATCTGCCCAATCAGCATGAGAGGAAGCATATATATTATGCGTATATAGAGCCGACTTACCTCGGTTCCATAAAAAAAAAAAAAGTCAGCATTCCTCCTCCACCCCAACTCCTCACACTTGATTATTCCTATCCCAACCAGGGATGGTACTCTGAGTTTGGGCCCTTCGGACATCACGCCAAATAAACATATTCCATACCCTATCTGATTATACAGTATGTGCAAACAAGTAAAAGTACTATATCTGAAACAACTGGAAGCATGTGGTGGTTTTTCTCTTTGCTGAATTGTTCTTTATGTTTAATTACTAAAAATGAGATAAGTTGACAGTCAGGACAAGATATCAGTATGTAATTCTGGCAAAAAAACAATCTAAACATGAGCCACGAAATAACTGTTGATGTAAAAGACATCCATAATGAAGCATGTCAGACAGGGACAGAGCATTCAAAAATACATATAGTCGTCTCAAACCAATTAAATCCATATTTTTTAAAAAGGACATGGTTATATTCTGCTTTTTTCATGAAACATAGTTTTTATGCTGTCTTATGAAATGTTTTGAAGGAAGCGTGACCCTGATCATGACAGTCTTTCTACTGCTGAATGCGGTAGCTGTTTCTCCAGACGAGGGTTAATAGGATAACCGTGTCTTAAATAAATCACTAGCAACAAGGAAAGAAGAGACAGCAGAGATAACAGCCTACTCACGTAGCTCTCAGGGTTCTGAAACCAAATTTATCACATGCTGTTAGTTAGTAAATGCTCACTAAGGTGGCATTTACTTGATGAAAAAAATGCAGTATAATATTTTAGAATTTAAAATGTTTTCTATTTTTATATACTAGTGCAGGGCCCGTGCAAAATCTGTTTTTGTGTGTGTTTTTGGTAATTGTTGGTTTGGTGTGTTTGAGTTCTCATTGTTACAATTACACAGCAAAAGTTCAGTGACATTTTTATTTGTGCATGGTAGAAAGCAAATACTGATACTGACATAATGACACAATATATATGGAAAATTGAACTACATGGTTGCAAAACAATTTATAATGGTGATATTAGGTGACATGTATTTGGGTATCTGTGTACAGGTAGCAGGAGTTTAGATTAGATTAGATTAGATTTACATTAGTTTCAACTTTGTTGTCATTGTGCAGATTACACTTATAGAGACAATGAAGGCAGTCCTGCATAGCCTATGAGCTATCCTGTTGAATAGGCAGGGCAACTATTTAACATAGCATATTCAACATCACACAGTTACAGGCTAACTGCAGCGCGCATGACAACGTAATAACTTAGCATTGAGACCAGGCTATGCTTGAGCAAACAGTTTGTGAATAGGCTACTACAAATGATGGCCGTGAAAGAGACTGTGAACGCATTGAATAGGATATGTTTAGTTGGTGAATAGCATAGGCTGCTATTACACAGTAGCGATAACGTTAAGCGCACCAGAATAAAATATAATATTCAGAAATAAACAGTGTAGCTGACTTACAGATTCAGTTAACATCCACAAATGAATAAGCGCGACAATTCAGGGAGCAGGCTACATAGTGAACTCCGAGAAAACGCTACTTAAGCTCCGCTGCTTTCTTCGACCCTCTGTGTCTGGTGCTGCGCTGTGCTCACTCAGTGTCAGTGTGAGAGAGGGAGTGGCCAGCTGTGCTCACTCAGTGTCAGTGTGAAAGGGGGAGTGGCCAGCTGTGCTCACTCAGTGTCAGTGTGAGAGGGGGAGTGGCCAGCTGTGCTCACTCAGTGTGCAGTGTGAGAAGGGGAGTGGCCAGCTGTGCTCACTCAGTGTCAGTGTGAAAGGGGGAGTGGCCAGCTGTGCTCAGTGTCAGTGTGAGAGGGGGAGTGGCCAGCTGTGCTCACTCAGTGTGCAGTGTGAGAGGGGGAGTGGCCAGAGGCTAGAGCGGCAAAAGCCAATGTGTGCTTCTTTTACCAATATATTTACCAATATCTTTTGCTTTAATCCAAACAACGTCAAACTTGGCACTGCACTTATTCGTGCCCGTAGCAAGACACCTGTCAAGTTTGAAATCCATCGGACTAATGGTTCGAGAGATATGCGAATAACAGACACACAGACAAACAGAAAGACGTTCCTGCAATTTATAGATAGATAATAGATATTTTAAATGCCTTTTATTCCAGTGATGAATTTTCATCAGCCATTACTCCAGCCTTCATTGTCACACGATCCTTCAGAAATCATAATATACTGATTTTGTGCTCAATAAATATTTCTTCCCGGACAGCAACATAGTGTCGGCCCACATCTGGTAAGCGTGGATTCCACATTTGTGTGGATGTGGGCCGGATCTGGGCCGACACTATGTTGCTGTCTGGGTTATTATATTAATGTTGAAAACAGTTGTGCTGCTTACTGTTTTTGTGGAAACAGTGATAGATTTTTTCAAGGCTCTTTGATAAATAGAAGGTTATATAAAACAAATTTTCTTTAGATCTGTATAAATGTTTTATATTTAAATAATATGTGATCTAAACACAAATGTTATATGAAAGTAACTGCTTTGCCAGTGCAGTGGTTACTTTTGAAGTTGGCAAATGAGAGAGAGTTAGTTAATTCTTTCCAGAGAGCAATGAGAGCTGTTGCTTTTGAAAATAACATTTTGTTCCCCAGTACTTTCCAAAGGAATACACACTCTCAAAACAGATTCAGGTTTGGCATAGATTATTTATTTTATGTTTCCAAAAACATGATTTTTTGACGTTTTTTTATGATTTTATCTATGCCAGAAATTCAAGTTCTAATGGCAGTGACAAGAAACAGAAGGGCAAGTGTTCCTCATTTACTTCTAAGAGCCTCCATACTATTGTAACGCTCTGTAGACACTTGTAGGCTACATTTAGTGTGTGTTCACATTTGGCAGGTTTGGTTTGACAAAAAATAACTCTGGTGTGATTGCTCTGTTAGTGCGGTTCATTTGAATAACTGTGAACGCTGCCAACACCTGGTGCATACCAAACAAGCGGACCAAGACACATCAAAAGGTTCCAAATGAACTCTGGTGCAGTTTGAGTGAAATATGAATGCAACACAGACAAAGACATCCAACAAGCAAACTAAAAATAGGATTTGATGTCACAAGATGCAACCCTATAGAAAAGAATGTTCAAGCGTACCCAGATTATTCTCATAATAGGAGCTATGTTGTCTCCTTGCAGTAGATCTTTATTTGTGTGTGTAACGGAGGAATTCCTAGTAGGGGTGGGCGGATCGATCCTGAAGTATCGATACTATCGATACTGACATGGTATCGAAAAGGATCGATCCTCACATAAAAATATCGATCCTTTAATTTTTAATCCGATTAATTTAGCACACAATTCAGTGCGTAAAATAAGCTTCTAAGTGGAAAAATAAGCGAATGTTAGCGGATAATTGTGTAGGATAGAACTTTTTCTCCTAGTCATCTGGATACAAGACGAAACCAATCAATCACAGACAATGCTGGTGCTTCGCTGAGCTCACTGGCCCACAGTGCGTTTGGGAACGAAGCCTTGCTTAGATGACAGAGAAACAATCGGGAGTTATTTCGCAATAAAACAAACCAAAAGTGTATATAACGGATCAAAATGTTGACGTCAGTAAGATTTTTTTAATGAAATTAATATTTTTATTCAACAAGGATCGATGCATTAAATTGATCAAAAGTGACAGTCAAGGGTTTTACACTGTTAAAAAAATAAAATCTACTTCATATAAATGCTGTTCTTTCAACTTTGTTCATCAAATAATTCTGTATAAAATGTAAAATATCATGGTTTCCACAAAAATATGAAACTCTTTTCAACATTGATAATAAAAAAATGTTTCCTGAGCAGCAAATCAGCATATTAAAATGAATTATCATCATGACTGGAGTAATGATGCCGAAAATTCAGCTTTGATCACATGAATAAATGTTAAAAAAAAATTAAATTGTAATATTACAGTTTTTACTGTATTTTTGATCAAATAAATGCAGAAGAGAATTAAAAATCTTACAGACCCCAAACTTTTGAACAGTAGGCTAGTACTATAATTAGGGTAGTTTTGTAAAAGTCACTGACTGATTACAGGCGAGTTGAGAGCACAAATCACAAAATATTTAGTAGTCATGAAAACGTATTCAGATTTAGCATATTAATGATGCATTCACCTCATAAATCATGACACACTGCTCTAGCACAGGAAAGTGCATACAAGTTCAAGTGCATGCTTTTAAAATGAAAAAGTATTGGTATCGGTATCGATATCGGCGATACTGGCCCTGTATTTACTTGGTATCGGATCGATACCGAAATTTGCAGTATCGCCCACCACTAATTCCTAGTGCTGTTTTGATCCCTTTACACATTTTATAAGCTCTTTGTGAGTTCTCAGCTGGTAAAAATATCATTAAATGTACACAAATACAACAAGAGCATTTAGCCCAGCACGCAGCATTGTTTTGGATGTTCTAAGTCCAGTTGAAAAATGTACATCATAAAATGTTTATTTTTATTTTACTTTTGTTGTTGTTGTTGTTCAAGTTCGGTCTTAAAAATGACAGAGCGCTAAGTGAACCGGGACTAAACGTATCGTTTTCTTTTTTGGTCTGGACCAAAAAACCAAGAGAATCGAACTACAAGTGTGAACACAACCTACACTTAACATGTTAATTACATTCACGTTAGTAGTCATGAAATTCAGAGAAAAAGTCAGAGATCATTTTCTGAAGAAAATGTGTGTGGTGCATTCTCATGCAAAACTAAGGTTGTTGTTGGTGGATGCCACATTGCAAGACTGTTGTAGGTTGTTGCGAGGCAGTTATTTAAAGAGAGTATTTAAAGCAACAATATTTTAGAAATCTTTCGGTTAAAGATAATGAAAAGATACTGACAGTATCAGTACAGAAAGCCACACCTCCTCCAAAAGACATGAAAGGCAGCATTGGGCAAAAAAACCAAAACAAAAACAACAACAACAAAAAACTTTCATGAGAGGCATTGTTAAACTCACTCATATCTCAAAGCACATAACAATACAATAATAATGAACATAAACAACTCAAAGAGCACTGACCTGTACCACCTGACTGCTGCAGATTAAAGTTTGGCATTCATATTGTGTTGCCATTGAAACTAAGTATCAAGTATTGAGTATAACGTTACGGGTTTCCATCTCTTCCAAATTATGGTAGTTATGGTGTGAACGCAGCATAAGCTCGTTGTTTTGGTTCAGGAGGAAGGTGGCTGCTGTTTCGGACAAAATCCAATGATTGGACGAACATTTTATGGTCCTATGATATAGACCACAGACAATATATATATATATATATATATATATATATATATTATAACAAAAAAAATATTTTTATAACAAAAAATGTTTCTGGAGCAAATCGCCTATCTTTCCTTTAATAGCCCAAGTCAAATCTCGGTAACACTTTATATTACGACCCGCAAACAACTGCGTAAGTAAACCAAAATTACGGTGTACGTTTCTGTAATTATAGTGTACTTCCGTGTAGGTATAAGGGAACAATATGTTAAGTTTTGGGTAATAAAGGGGTAACAAGCAGATATACAACCTGCAAAGAATTTCGTAAGTAAACCGAAATTACGGTGTACCCCACTAAGCAAAATGATGTCCGGAAGACGTCTTTTCAATGTCTTTGTTACAAAAATCGGACGTTGAAATGACGTCCACTGAGGAGCCAGAATGAAAGTTTTTATGACGTCTTTTTTTGACGTGTTCTGCACGTCCGATATGGACGTTCATAGAACCTTCGTACAAGGTTAAAAACTAGTTCAAATGTGGCCATTGTGGAAATATTGCAACATCATTTATGGTCTCATTTAGACATAATTACTTTGACTATTGCTGTCAGATGATCTTAGTGAGAATTAACAGAGGTTTAGCTGTTGATATTTGTTTAATTTGAAGTGTCACCATTGTGGTGATCAGTGTTTGCTTTAGTTGGGCTCTTGGTCCCCTTTCTTTTTACTTTAACTTTTCTTTGACTGCTGTAACAGTGTGTTTGTGTAACACAATTGTTGTGGCAGAGAAAACCTAGAAAAAGTTTGAGGTGTTATCAGCTCAATGTTGATGATGACATAATCATCACAAAATGGGCCTTTAATATTGTGTTTAAAGTTTTTTGTTTATATTTGGCATTCATAACCACCAACTTTGTGGAACTGCATTATTGGTGGCAAAAGCATTAAAATGATCACTTATTTGAAGGTGTATAAAAAGCATGTGCACATGTTATCAGCAAATGTGTCATATAGTCACACACAGACATCAAGATTTTGGATATGAATCACAACAACGGTGACAATCAAATAAAAAAGCTTGGGAATTAAGGATGAGTTTTGTACTACGAAAGCTACCCATCATGCATTGCAGCATAAAGCTTTTTTTTTTTTAAATTGTCACCATTGTTGTGAATCATATGCACAATCTTGATGTCTGTGTGTGACTATATGATACATTTACTCAAAACATCATGCTGTTGAGCACATGCTATTTATACATCTTCAAATAAGTGATCATTTTAATGCTTTTGGCACCAATAATGCAGTTCCACAAGGTTGGTGGTTATGAATGCCAAATATAAACACAAAACTTTAAAAACAGACGCCCGTTTTGTGATGATTATGTCATCATCAACATTGAGCTGATAACATTGAGCTGACTTTTTCTAGGCTTTCTCTGCCACAATAATTGTGTTACACAAACACACTGTTACAGCAGTCAAAGGAAAGTTAAAGTATAAAGAAAGGGGACCAAGAGCCCAACTAAAGCAAACACTGATCACCACAATGGTGACACTTCAAATTAAACAAATATCAACATCTAAACCTCTGTTAATTCTCACTAAGATCATCTGACAGCAATAGTCAAAGTAATTATGTCTAAATGAGACCATAAATGATGTTGCAATATGTCCACAATGGCCACATCTGAACTAGTTTTAAACTTGTACGAAGGTTCGATGAACGTCTATATCGGACGTGCAGAACACGTCAAAAAAAGACGTCATAAAAACTTTCATTCTGGCTCCTCAGTGGACGTCATTTCAACGTCCGATTTCTGTAACAAAGACATTGAAAAGACGTCTTTCGGACATCATTTTGCTTAGTGGGACGTTTCTGTAATTATAGTGTACCTCCGTGTAGGTATAAGGGAACAATATGTTAAGTTTTGGGTGTTAAAGGGGTACAACCAGATATGCAAGCAAATTATTTATAATGTAATAATTTTAAAACTAACAGGTACCTATTCTGTTAATATATTCCAGGCAAAAATTGTACGTCTGTTGTATATAAACGTTTTCTACTGTTCCTATAGTGCCACAGCCCTCAGGAGTCCCCAGTGGAAGTTAATAAAAAGAAGAGCAAGAAAAGAAAGAAGAAGAAAAGCAAGAGAAGCAAATAAAGGGAGGGGGGGGGGGGGGGATATAATGTGTTACTTTGTTGTTTGAGTATACTGTAGAAAAGACAATGTTTTATTAAGATGAAAAAGTGTTTTGACATTTTTTTGTAAAATAAAAGTCAGAAATTAAATGGGATCCTTTATTGTATATTTACTGCACTTACCCTGTAACTACACAGAACAAGGGGGTAACAAGCTCCACTTTAATTTACAGCCCGCAGGAGCCTTTATTACCCAAAACTTAACATAGTGTTCCCTTATACCTACACGGAAGTACACTATAATTACAGAAACGTACACCGTAATTTCGGTTTACTTACGCAGTTGTTTGCGGGTCGTAATATAAAGTGTTACCCAAATCTCTCTCAAAGTCTTAAAAATATTGTGATAATTATATGACTCAAGTCCCTTCTTGTTTGTCTATAAGGTTTTTTTTTTTTTTTGTCTATAAGAACAACAGGAGAGAACATCAGTCTGTGAGTGTTTACTTTTCCCAGTAGATTTGAGCGTGGTTCTTTGTTGCTAGGAAACTTTGTTTAATTTACTCTGGCAAAACGCGCGCCCAAGTGGCATTTGTTTGTGTGTCGTGACTTTTGAGTTTTGCTTGGCTAAAGAGTAGGTCGTGGCCTGCTGTATTCAATAATGAGGTATTAGGCGTGTATAAAATAGGTTAGTGCACTGGCAGTGGTCGTGGCAGCCCATGGTGTGTAGACCGAAGAGTGTAAAGACCAACAACTCTACCTGTGCGACCGAAGAGTGTAAAGACCAACAACTCTAACTTACCTGTGCGACCGAAGAGTGTAAAGACCAACAACTCTACCTGTGCAGCTCCACCAAACAAGGACACCGACAAGGCACTTGAGTATTAATTTCTTGTTGTTTATTTAATTCTCTTGTTTCCTTTCTCTTCTACACAACTTTTCATCTGATCGGTCTGTTTGTGAGCTCTCTTACACTGGTTTCAAATCCCTATAATTACTAACATGCGTAAATAAAATATCACACGTCGGAGGTAACGTTAACTTAGTCCAATCCTAACAACCTGCGTACCTTTCCGGTGTCTTCTAGTACTATATTCTCTTCTATTTAAAAAAAAAAAAGAAGAAAAAAAGTACTACTGCATTAGATTAAACTGAGAAGGGTCATAGCACTTGCATATTGTTGTCCTAGCCTACTGTTAGTTTAACTGCTTCTATTGTTCTCATTTGTAAGTCGCTTTGGATAAAAGCGTCTGCTAAATGAAGTAATGTAAGTATTAAATGTAAGTTATAATATTTTTTTTATTATTGTTTTGCTTTCCTTAGCCTGAATTCTCCAGGTTTTCCAGGAGATGTGTATATCGCGTTCTTTAAAGGGATACTCCACTTTTTTCGGAAATAAGCTCATTTTACAACTCCCCCAGAGTTAAACAGTTGAGTTTTACCGTTTTAGAATCCATTCAGCCGAACTCCGGGTCTGACGGTACCACTTTTAGCATAGCTTAGCACAGATCATTGATTCTGATGAGTCCAGTAGCATTTCTTTCAAAATGACCAAAGAGTTTCAATATTTTTCCTATTTAAAACTTGACTCTTCTGTAGTTAAACCGTGTACTAAGATCGACGGAAAATGAAAAGCTGCGATTTTCTAAGCCTATATGGCTAGGAACTACTCTCATTCCAGCGTAATAATCAAGGAACTGTGTGGCTGTACCATGGGTGCAGCAGGCGTAATGATATGACGCAGCGCCTGAAAATAGTCCCCAGCTCGGTAACTTCTTCCAACGTGACCGGGACTAAGTTTGTCTAACCTATTAGACCTATTTTCAGGCGCTGCGTCATATCACTACGCCTGCTGCACTCATGGTACAGCCGCACAGTTCCTTGATTATTACGCTGGAATGAGAGTAGTTCCTAGCCATTTAGGCTTAGAAAATCGCAACTTTTCATTTTCCGTCGATCTTAGTACACGGTTTAACTACAGAAGAGTCAAGTTTTAAATAGGAAAAATATTGAAACTCTTTGGTCATTTTGAAAGAAATGCTACTGGACTCATCAGAATCAATGATCTGTGCTAAGCTATGCTAAAAGTGGTACCGTCAGACCCGGAGTTCGGCTGAATGGATTCTAAAACGGTAAAACTCAACTGTTTAACTCTGGGGGAGATGTAAAATGAGCATATTTCCGAAAAAAGTGGAGTATCCCTTTAAAGGGATAGTTCACCCAAAAATGAAAATTCTGTCAGTAATTACTCACCCTCATGTTGTTCCAACCCCGTAAGACCTTCGTTCATCTTCGGAACACAAATTAAGATATTTCTGATTAAATCTGAGAGTTGTCTCACTCCTCCATAGGCTTCTAAGGGACTGAAACTTGCTGGCCCAGAAAATGTATTAAAGATATCGTTAATATAGTCCAAATGACTCCAGTGGCTCAATCTTAAGTTTATAAAGCGACGAGAATACTTTTTGTGCGCAAAAACAAACAAAAATAACGACTTTATTCCACTTTTCATTTCCTTCTCTCTGGGCCTCGGGTCTTTTCGCGTAGTGTTTAAGCGTAGCGCGTCTGTGTTGCACGTCACCACGTAGGCTCACTATTGGCCGACGCTGGTCATGTGTGATACGTGGTGACGTGCAACACAGACGCGCTACGGAGTGAGGAGTGAGACAACTCTCAGATTTAATCAAAAATATCTTAATTTGTGTTCCGAAGATTAACGAAGGTCTTACGGGGTTGGAACAACATGAGGGTGAGTAATTACTGACAGAATTTTCATTTTTGGGTGAACTATCCCTTTAATGGTCCGCCTGGAAACAAAGCAGTCATGACACTTATGGAAGAAGAAAGCTGTTGTGTTTACAACTGTGACAACAAGTGCTTAAGTGCAACATCAACTTTTTTTTACGGCCCTAAACATGATGTTAAGAAAATGCTAAAAAAAATAAATGTGATTGGTTGCTTTACATGTCGGTCAGATGTCCTCTTGGGCAGTGGCCAATAAAAGCTTCTATATGGGCTGCGTTCCAGTCCACTTTTAGACACGCACTTGCAAACTTCCCTAAGCACTTTCCCTCGGGGGAATCCCTGCCGCCATTTTGAAGTGCGTTCCACTTTGTGAAGTGGACGAGGGAAGTTTATATGGACAGACCCTCGCTCTCTCGATTTTGACGGAATTGAATTTCTACTTCATATGTACATTTCAGGCAGCTCCAAATACCACAATGCAACATGATTGTGATGTCAACGCATATTGTGTTTAATTTACCCCACCACAAACAACTCTGATATATTAATTATATAAAATAAATTTAAACAACTCAAACACACCTATATACATATAGAATGCTGCATTAAACAATTTTTTAATAACAAATCAACACCATAGTGGATTCTAAGTGATCATGGGCTTAGCACGTTCCAATTCAGCCTATTGCAAAGGTTCCGCCAGTAGTGGGCACTCAATGTAAGCAATGCAATGTAAGCAATGACGTACATCCGAGTGAACGAGATGGAGGGAAGTTAGAGAGTGAAGGGCATGACAATTTTGGTCCAGTAGGTGAGTGCCAAAATGTATACTTAAAGGGATAGGTCACAAAAAAAAAAATTGTCATTTACTCACCCTAATGTCATTTTCTTTCTCATGTGGAACACAAATTAAATTTTTTAGAAGAATTTTGGTCATCAAAGTTTCAGTGACATTGGCATATTTAAAAGAAGAAAAAAAGAAATTTCTCAAAATATATATATTTTTTATGTTCATGAGAAGAAAGATTGTCATACAGGTTTAGAACGACATTATGAGTACGGGATGACATAATTGTCCTTTTTGGGTGAACTATCCCTTTAAGGGTTTGTTTTCTTAGTATAACTATTAGTAACCTTAGCATGATTGAGTATTGGAGAGTTAAACTGTGACCAAAAAAGAAGGCACCCTAGGTAAGTTTACAAAGATGCTCTAACACAATTGTGTTCCTGGAGATCTACCTTCTTGCAAAGTTCAGCTCCAACCCTGATCAAAACAACTAAACCAACTAGATATTCAGGAACACTTGACAATTACAGAAAGGTGTGTTTGATCAGGGTTGGAACTGAACTCTGCAGATAGTAGATCTCAGGACTGGGCACCCCTGGTCTAACAAAATATCACTAAATATGTGAAGACACACAACTACAGTTTTACTGTGAGGCATGGATGATGCTTTTATCTATGCTCAAGGGGAAGAATACATTATGTGCTCACTTGTCAACAGAAACCGAGAACAGAGGTTAGAAAAGAGCTCACTTTCATCTGGAGAATTGCATCCTTGTTCACTTTTTTCACATTCTTTGTCTTTCTCTCTAATTACACTTAGTTTAATCTCTCCCTGGTTATGATGAATTAAAATGTTGTTTCTATTAAAATGGATGCAGGCCAAAGGTAACACATGGCAGAGACTTCTGCTTTACTCACAGTCTTCTGAGAAACCCTTTTACATGGTCCAGCAATAATGGCTTGGTCCACTAATCTCTTGCCTAATGATGAGAGCGTGTAGTTTTATATTTCATCTTTTTTTATCCTGACCTTGTAAGACAACTGCGATCGAGTTGCACTTATTTATAAATTGCAAAACCAAGGACTTGGAAGGAAATTAAACGCTTATATGGTCTTTGGGAAATTAGGCTAAGCTGATTATAAAACATAGAAAAGCAATTATATTTTGGAATACTTAACGGACAGGCTGATATTAGGGAATTAAGTAATTCTATGGAGCAAATGTTCTTCAAGGAAATGATTTCTTAACTTTTCACAATTAATATTTGTTAATTGCAGTAAGGGAAATTTTACACTTTCATCCTTTACACCAAAATGTGAATTTCTGAGGTTTCTAGAGTGTTTTGTTATTATGTGGTTAAACTGTTTTCCCTTAAGGCCGTGACGCACCAAGCCGACCTAAAAGAACTAGCGGCGACAAAAGCTGACGTGTTGTCGCCTTGCGATGGCTGTGTCTGGGCCAAAAAGCTGGACTATACACCAAAAGGACTACAGGTGACTGCCAACTAGCATGTGTGCTCTGCGGTCTGCGCACAACTGAAATGAACTAATGATATTAAGGAGAGGATCTATGACCTCTGGAAGCATCTCTTTTAATAGTTGTTTAGTCGATATAGGGTCTAACATACATGTTGATTTAGATGATTTAACGAGTCTAGACAATTCTTCCTCTCCTATAGCAGGACCAAACAAGCCCAAGGGGGAAAATGGGGAGTCGAGGAAAGCTGCTTTGTCAGCGTCCTTGATCTCTGTTAAAGGAGCATTTCACTTGTGGGAACATTAATCTTTATTGAAAGTGGGTCATATATGTAGTCGAAATAACATAAATTTCGAATTTGGTGCCTTCTTGACCAAGGAAAGACAGAAAGTAACTTTAGGGCGCATTTGTATGGAAGACAACAACTCCCACAATGCACCACATTGCACAGCTCCGCAAGCCACTCCCACTAATCCAGAAACTAGGATGGTTCACAACACAAATGTCCGTGTCCTCGTCTGATTCAGAGATTTCGTCCAGGAGAAATTGGCATTGTTGAAATTCTTTGCAGCAGACTGACTCTATCTCTGTGTCCGTAGGCGCACAGTGAGAGCACAGGCACCACCAGTCCGCCCCAGCTCGAGCCAGTCAGGGCTCCTCGTCCGCGACAGCCAGGTGTTCTGCCTCGGCTGCAGAAGCCGCCTCCTGTTCCTCCATCAGCCTCAGCTGCTCTTCGCTATATTGCGGCTCGTAAAGGTAGCCACAAACATCTGATTCGAGCATCAGATTTTCAAAATCCTCTTCTTCCATATCATATTGAGTACCTTCCGCCATTGTCGTAACTTCACATCTGGCTCCACAGCGCCTGTTAGCTTAGCTTCCAAACAAGATGGCGGATATTGCTTTTAGTTTCTGCAAGTGAAGTCCCACCCACTGATCTGTAATAGGTCTGTAGCGTGAGTGGGTCCCACCCCCTGGAAAAATGAGGAATGAGTGTTTGTAGTCTCAACCCCTCTACAGAGATATGGGACTTCCTGCTTAGAATGATGCAAAATTACGATTTTTACATCATTATAAGCAGGAACTGCAACACTGAAATCCGTATTACTCCCGTCTCATGGGGAAAATTAGGGAATAATGCACGACCATATAAAAATATGACTGGGTTTCTAACGATACAAAGTTAACGATACTATTAATGCAAATAGGTGAAGTGTTCCTTTAAGTTGAACAAAAGGTGGCTCTCAAGGACCACCAAATTGGCCATCTTGTACCCGATTGCCTGGGCTGTGTCTTTAGTGGCGCGCAGGGCGAGGTCAGCTGCGGCTGCCGGGCCTGGGCCGCTTTCATCCATATCATGGAGGAGCTTGGCCTAATATACTTGGTTTTTCTTTTTGAATGACAAATCCAGACTATTGATACCTGCTGATATAGACAGTTCCCTTTCAATATGGTTCACTTCGCATTGCGTCAGTCTCTGACGTGCATTGGGGGAAACTCTGTTTTCTCAGAATACTAAAGCCTGTATTACGACTATACGAAGCTTTCCCCACTAGAGGAAGCTGTCACCGCACATCTGTGCCGCTCATAGCCCTCAGCTGGAAGACCAAGGCTTCCCATCCGTCCAAGCCATGCAAGACAACCATATCTGTGACGACCACCCGACTCCTGCAGATTAATTTTGGCCATTGATAGTGTTGCCATAAAAAAACGCATAATTCCCAGTCTGAGGACGTGAACAGCTTTGAGTTGAACTTTTGTGTTGTCATCTCGAAATTACAGTAATTACGACATGGCGTGAACACCCAATTATTTGATACACCCAAAAATTTGCATGATCATTAGACACTCGAGAGCCAATGCCATCTCACAATCAAAGCTGACATAACACTTATTCTGGTGGCAAATCAATAGTTTGGCCTCGGAACACATGGAATATTTGTTCTTTTTAATATATTGTGATTGTAGTCGTATTTGCCTGTTATATCCTGTGTTTTATATTATGTCTAAATACTGTAAATCAAGTAAAATAAATGTAAATAAAATTAAATTATGCTGGCTGATTAAATTGAAAACTACACCCCAACATGTATGTCGTAATGGAAAAATTATACCACAATATATACTTTCATCATGATGATAACATTTCCATGCCCATTGCATCTGTGTATGATGCCAAAGGTTTCTCATTGAAAGCAATGGAATACACTCCACATCGAAAAAAGTGTGGCACTGAGGGGTCCTGACCAAGTGTCAATTGTCAACCATCGGCTCTTATGAGACCTGCTGTACGAGTACTTATGCTTTACCCAACTTTTCTTACAAAACACTAACACTATAACACTTTCCTTGTCATTTTAAATATAATATCGCCTCATCAATAATATAAAATATCTCTGCAATCAGCATTTATGCTAAACAAGTCTGATGTTCTCGGGGGGTTACAATTTCTGCTCTTTGTAGAAATGCTCTTTGTGAACTCTCTTCCTAAGTTTAAAAAGAAGCAGTCAAAGAACTTTGAAGTGAAATTGGAAGCAGAACACAGACAGGAATCTCTCGCCCACATTAGGCAAATGTAAATGAGACCTGTGGGAATTTAAACTGGATGAAAGGGAGATTTAATGTTTCGCTGATATCATTTATTTTTCTCCCTCTGCATGCTCCTAATCTCCAAATGTGCGATCAGTATGAGGCTTATAGGAAGTGACAAGATCAGCTCATGAACAGATGGGCTCGATATAGCCACTCTAAACTCTACTTCAGTCTCTGTCTCTGATTGAACTGGTATCTGCTGAATATCGTTGGATTATTTTGAAGTTTCCAGTTGTGTTTGACCAAAGAAAGATAAACTCAAAAGTGCAAACTCCAAAAATGTGATTTGATCAGTGATGTGTGTGTGTGTGTGTGTGTATTATAAATATGCCATCAGATACTTTTGATTCTTCTTATGATTGAGGTTTTTGACCAGTCTTCATAAACACATTTATTTAAGACCAATTTCTAATTCAGCAAGTTACATTCAATATTCCATAGTTCCAGTCATTTATAATTACATTTCCAAAAATAATGACTTTTTAATTATACATAAACTAAATTATGCAAAATGCAGTTAATTTAACAAAAAGTCCACGTACATACTGCAATGTTTGGTCAGTAACAACCATGTGTAAATATGAGTGATTCCTCTAATAGTGATGTTCTATTCTTGAACGAATCATTTTTTTTAAGCGGGTAACTGTTGTGCGTTTCCCGTACAATGACGTAACTCACTGGTTAACTACCATAGTACGATGCATCGTTGAAGAAATCAACTAACTAACTATACACGACTGTTTCCCGAAACCTTATTGTCGCGAATTGGTTGTTTAACCACGTTGTTTAATGATGTCATGCACCTGTTGGAGTAATAACTTATTTTAATGTATCTGTTTGAGATCAAATTAATACTAGACGGTTTGCTATAAATTACGGACCTGGCATCTGAGGACTATTTCTCATTTTTCGTAGTTATTTTGCTTTATTTCCAGATTCAATCATCGGCTCATTCTTATGTAGTAGAGCACGTTCGCACATGCGCACTCTTCAAAAACGACACTTTAAATCTCTTGACAAACTAAAAGATGTAAAACAATTTGTATGTATTTTAAATAAAAGACACAGGTTGTACTGAATGTCAGCTTGCTTATTTTGCTCACGACAAAGATTTATTAAGTCCACATGTCATGCAAACAAGAAACTATGCTTGTAACTCGAGGGCTGTCGTTCCAACCACACAACTTTGCGATGCTGTTTGCGAATGTTCGTTGGAACGATGGTTTCGGGAAACACAGACTCGTTGAACTATGCTGGTAACGACGGAACTTGCGACCATAGTTTACTAACCATGCTTTCGGGAAACGCACCCCAGGCCGGTTCACAGAATTTAACTGAATCAAGCTTTTAGTTTTAGGTTGATAGAGCAAGATGCACATCCGAAGTAGCACACTCCTTGAGCCAATAACCATGTTCAGATGGGTTATTGAACCAAAGAACTGGTTTGAAATGAACGAATAAAAAGAAAACCAGCTCAAAAAGATCTGAATGAGTCGGTTCTAACTGTCAGAGTTTTCTGAGGTTCCTTGGAAAACTTTGACAGTATCGGCTTATTCGTTTTTTAGTCGGACATGACTGAAAAGTTGACTTTCAGCTCTGCATGTAGCTTTGATTCATTCATTTCAAACCGGTTCTTTGGTTCAATTACAGTTCTGGACATGCTTATTGGCTCAATCGGTGCTCCACAAGCGTGCTTGCTACTTTGGATGTCCATCTTGAGTCATCAACCTGGAACTAAAGTTCAAATCAATTGTTAACCGGCTCGAATGGTTACAGCCTAAAAGAACAATTCATTCAAGAATTTAATATCACTATCAATTAAAACAGTAGTTGTAAACCAGGGTGCTGGGGCGCACTAGGGGGTCTCAGCAAACTTCCAAGGGGGCCTCAAGATGACTTAAAATCATTTAAAATAAGAGAAAGCAAAGTAAAACAAACAAACAAAAATCAGGGTTTTTCTTATTTTAATTCATCTCTCAACTATGAATATATATTTTTCTAGTTATGCCAAGCTTTAAAATAATAATAATAACATTGAGTAGAAACTGGGTTGTCAAGTTGAAAATCTGGAAAAGTTTCAGATAGAAAATGTATACTTAATTTTCATTTTTGGGTGAACTAACCCTTTATGTCATTAATGACTCACCCTCATGTCGTTCCAAGCCCGTAAGACCTCCGTTCATCTTCGGAACACAGTTTAAGATATTTTAGATTTAGTCCGAGAGCTTTCTGTCCCTCCATGTACGGTATACTGTCCATGTCCAGAAAAGGTGACTACAGTGGCTCAATCTTAAGTTTATAAAGCGACGAGAATACTTTTTGTGCGCAAAAAAACAACAAAAATAACGACTTTATTCCACTATTCATTTCCTTCTCTCTGGGCCTCGAGTTAGTTCACGTAGTATAACTGCGTAGCGCATCTGAGTTGTACGTTACACGTAGGCTCACTATTGGCCGACGCTGGTCATGTGTGTGATGCGTGTGACGTACAACCCAAGAAGCGCTACGCAGTTATACTACGTGAACTAACTCGAGGCCCAGAGAGAAGGAAATGAATAGTGAAATAAAGTCGTTATTTTTGTTTGTTTTTGCGCACAAAAAGTATTCTCGTCGCTTTATAAACTTAAGATTGAGCCACTGTGGTCACTTGGACTACTTTGATGTCTGTATTACCTTTTCTGGACATGGACAGTATACCGTACATACATTTTCAATGGAGGTACAGAAAGCTCTCGGACTAAATCTAAAATATCTTAAACTGTGTTCCGAAGATGAACGGAGGTCTTACGGGCTTGGAACGACATGAGGGTGAGTCATTAATGACATAATTTTCATTTTTGGGTGAACTAACCCTTTAATCCTTATCCAGTAAATCACAAACTGGAGAAGTCACGGGGCCTTTGAATATTGTTTTTGACAATGGGAGGCCAAATAGGAGTCAGAAAGGCAGAGAACCACTGGTCTAAATTATTATTGCTCAAACAACCATATTTAACTGCAGTGTGTGTACAGTATGTGGCCTATAAGACCAAGACAAAAACCTAGAATTACGTACTGTATGATAACTCTGCTGAGTCTAAATTTGTGCTGTCCTATGCAGTTTTGTTCACAACTGTGCCTTTAGGCACTGAGTGCCCTGTAGCAGCCAGCAGGAGATACCTGGCTCAGTTTCACTCCACACCACAGTTTCATAGTCCTCAGCACCTATTCTAGACTGTATATCAGCCTTCATTAAAGATTTAGCTTGTACAACATAATTCCATTGTTTTTTTTTTAAGCTTAGCCTCATTTTTCATTTACAGATGCAGTTACCTTTTCTGAGTGCACCACAGAAAGCCTTGCAAAAATCAAAGCTCCATTTCTTCCATGTAAATTCTGGCTTTGTCCAATGTAGATGAGCGAAAGATTTTGTCAATTGTTTGGCTTCTACATTATTTTTTTGTAAATGAGCAAAAGATGTTCGCATTTAATTCATTATGTTCCTTGCAATTTCTTTGTAACTGTTTCTGAAATGTACTTAAAATACTACATAATACTAAATAAATTTTGTCAGTAACATTACACTGAGAATGTTGAAATTCCACAATGAAATCTGATTAATCCAAAATCCCACTCCTCATAACTTAAATATTCCATTAAATAGTTAAATAGTCCATTAAATAGTCCATTAAATATTACATATCTTCTAATTGGCTGTAACTGTGTGCCATCGGACAGCACTTTCACATGCAGCATGGAAAGATAAATAGCTTGTTGTTGAAATCTTATTGCATCGTGTCTGCTTAGGACATAGTGTAAGTCTCTTCACAGTGATGGGCCTCTGCATGAGTCCTGCTTTGCAAATGACCATCTGGAATCTCTTCTCTCATATACTGAGAGCATCAGTTAATCAAAGTTCAACACTGATTAGGGAAATCATTCAAAAATCCATGCAAATGCACTGCCTCCTCTCATTTAAGCTGTCTTCCATAGTTTGCATGACTTTGTAAACAGCACATCAAACACACTTCGAGACATGCACATAAATTAATCTGGGCAAACCAAATCAAAGCAAACAATTTCCATAAATCTTTTGTGTCCTCTGAGAATTCAGTAATTGATTATTTACAAAATGTGAGAATCTCTTCATGGGAGAGTTATAGACCTCTGTTAAGTCTCAGTTTCTTCTCTTGTATATGCTGGATAAGGGCCTTGGCTCTCTGTTCTATGTGCCGGATGAGAGATTTGAGTCCGGACACCTTTCCTCTGCTCATCCAGAATTCCTGATCCGCAGATAGGGAGCGAAGAAGCATCCTCTCCAGACATCCTGACTGCAGCACTGAAACAGCACGTTCCGGAAACCTGGCAATCAACAAATAGTCACAGTTAAGGTCTGTTCACACCACGAATGATAACTATAAAGATAACTAGTGGCCACACCAACACACAATATCATTCTGTTTATTCTAAGAGTGCAGTTATGTCATCTGCCACTTTAAGTGCTCCAGCTCTTTAAAGGTATAGCGGAGGATTTTCCCGAATTTTAGAAAAGAACCGCCCTCTCCACTTTTTGAAAAAATGCACATGCGCAACACTCTACCTGCTCCCGAGAGGGAACGCCTATTAAACGTGTGCACGAGAGAGCATGCACGAGCCTAGTTCTCCTCGTGCACGCTCTGTTTACAAATTGCTGTTGGCATGGCTCATACAAGCCTACTTTCCTTTACCTGTCGAGTAGAAACTTCGTGACTGAGGCATCAGTGGGAAGCCCAACCTGTGCTTTTAGCGCACGCCAGCGTGTGAAATATTCTCCCAAGAACACTCTAACTCAAAAACATTCATGCAAGACAAAATGTCAAATGCCCTTCCGTGTTTTATTTACTTATTATACTGATCGATTGAGTGAGGACTCAAGACATGATCTGCAGTGGAGAAGTAGCTTGTTGCATTTGTGTAATAAATACTATGTGAACACATTGGAATTATCAAAAATGAACACACAAGGTTTTAGAACATTTCAGCGTGATACCTTTTACCATTTGGTCATAATTACTTTAGACAGATTGAGATGTTTACCGTGTCTGCGCGGTGCGTGACTTGTGCCAGGGCTAGCATCGCTAATCATAGCTTACATTAACTTTTACTAGCAGTGATTTTAAATGGATTTCTCCAAATAGCATGCCAAACTTTACCTGTCGAGTAGAAACTTCGCGACTGAGGCATCAGTGGGAAGCCCAACCTGTGCTTTTAGCGCACGCCAGCGTGTGAAATATTCTCCCAAAAACTCTCTGGTCTTGTTTCTTTCTTCAGCGGCCTTTCTCTTCTTGTCATACAATTCGTAGACACTTTTTCTCTTGCGACCCTCAGACATTTTGAAAAAAAAAAAAACCCGGTGAGAACGGCGAGCATCAATGAATGGCTGAAACCGTAACGTTAGCTCACCACACATATACACCCGAAAGTGCGCATGCGCAGAAAGCGAAAACTACTTAGGGACGAGCACGTACGACGGCCTTACGTAAACATATCACCAGAATGCCCACACTTTGAAACCCGTTTTCAAAAGTTTGAGTTTTCAGGCACCCAAAACGACCCAACTCGTCGTGTAAACGAACGGCCAAACCGCATTACGTTATAATTTTTTTTTTTATGAAACGGTGTCGTGTATACAGCCCCTAAGCCTCTAGTGTTGACTTTAGCTCTAATTTAAGAACTTATGAATGACTGGTGCAACCCTACCCTGGAGAGCTACTATCCTGCAGAGTTTAGCTCCAACCCCAATTAAACACACCTCTACCAGCTAATCAAAGTGTTCAGGGTTACTTGAAAATTGCTGACAGGCGTGTTGGGAGAAGGGTTGGAACCAGATGACAGATGACACCATTCACTCACACCGTTCTGTGAGTGAAGCAGAACGGTGTGATGCTCAGCTCAATATTCTGCTCTATGCTAGTACGCTCCACTCAATCACTCATGGCCCAAGCGATCCTCCACTCATACCAGTCACACTCATGGTCAAATAAAGTCCCTCAAATCCCGCTCCCGCAAGGGTCACAGTGATTTTTCCAATTAAGACGTTCCTATATCAACAATGAAGTTGATCCAGGAACATGTTGTACTTGGTGAAATCATGTTCACCATTTCTCCACAACTTTCAATTTCTTCTTCTTTATTCCTAACTTTGATGTTTACCATGCATTTAGGCTATGTATAAGGTTCGTAACCTCCTTAAAACAATATTTGAACTCCGTAACCTTAGACCTATTGCTTCACGTATTCTCGAACCAGCATATCACAAAGAGCATTCTGGGATGAGCGAACGACCCTGAGCAAGTGGAGCTGAATCTTCAGAAAGGCGCTTTCCGCTCCGGAGGAAATATTACAGCTTCGCTCACATGCTCTAGTTGGAATTGAAGTCTCCAGGAAAGTATCTTTCCAGGATCAGGTTTGGAGACCCCTGCTGTAAACAGTATGGGTAGTGTAAATATTCACAAATATTAATACTTACTCATCAATACCTTTAACAAGTCTGAAGTTGAGATTGTCTTGTGGTTGGTGAGGTCTTCCTGCATTGTCAATAAAAACCAGTCTGGATGGTTCTGTCTTCCGAACCTATAAATAGAGGTTTACATAGCGATTCATCGTTATTTACTGGTATATTATGTGCAGAGGCCTCAAAATTACAATTTTTAATGAAGCATGAGCAATTTCTGATTTCTTGAATGCCCATAGATTTGTTCAAGTTGAGCAGTTTAATCCAACTCTTCAAAAGAGACTTGATCACGTTATAAGACTCCAACAGATTTAATTTTGGCTTTTATACGCATTAACATTAATTAACACACATACATATAGAGCTCATCAAATGTGGTAAACAGAAGCTCAACTGTATTTGCTTGGCATGTGAGAACCAACCTTTTATTGGTTCTTGCAGAAGCTCAAACGTGCTTGTGTGACTCACAAGAACAAACCTCATTGATTATTGTGCGTCAAGCAAGCGCATTTGAGCTTCTGCTTTGATGAACATTAATCAATTTTTATTTTAAAGACTAAATTATATTATCATATAAAGCCATAATGTCACTTTTGAAGACCTGGATTAACCACTAGATTAATATTGTGTTTACAATGTCTTTTGAAACATTTTGAAGTGTCAAAGTTTTGGTTGTGTGGACTTTGATGGAGGGACAGAAATCTCTCAGGTTTTAATATCTATCATTTGTGTTTTGCAAAGGGCAATTGATGACAGAATTGTCTTTTTTGTTGTTATTGAACAAACCATTTAAGTCACACTTATTTATTTTTTTAATTGCATTGCATTAGACACAAAATATGAAACCAAGTGACACCTGATACCAATTGCTAGACCTCTTTTCTCTTTTCTTTTTTATTCTGTTGAATTGCGTCAAGACTAAAGTAACACTGAAACATCCTATCTGCCAAAAAGTCAGACTGGCATAAAATATGACTTTTTATGCACGTTTAATTTCAGGGTTAGGGTTAACAAAAAAAAACACAGCTTTTATGAATTATACTAGTCGCTGTGAGCTTCTAAGTGACAGGGAGATATTTCTAAAATTGTGGACATTTTTTGTGAGCAAGCAATATTAAAACCGATGACTTTTGGAGCTGCAGTTCTCCGAACACTATCAGATAATGACTACAGAACCAATCTAAAGGCTCCCATGGAAACGGATTGCCTTGACTCATTGTAGCTGCCTCACTTAATATAGCTGGGTTTCTAACTCACAGTTTGAGTGGGAGCTCAAACTTCACATAGATCTCAAGAGCTGTTGGAAAGTTATTACTTTTGATATTGGAAAGCAGAATGAAAGAATTTTTTTTATACTCTCTCCTGGTAGAAAAACGAATGCTTGCCAGCTATGTGACCTTGTTGTGAGACCAGTCAATAAAACTAGATGGATAAAAAAGGAACTGCTTCAAGTTTCACTGAAGCCATAGTATCATTATTTATCCATGTTTACTTTCTTCAAAGTCAAATGAACTCCTGACTAGTTTAAGGACACATGAACAAGGTAAAAAGGATTTTACATATATTTAAAAAAATGATAAATATATCCTTTATTCTCCAAATATATATAATATGAATATACATGTATGCTTTATCCTCTAATATAATAATACAATGAATTACAAGTGCACTGATCGTGTACCCTTGAAGAACTGTTTCTTTATAAATAAACCATTTCACATCTATAAAATATAGGACCCTTTTCTCCACAACTGGGAGATCATATAATGTGAGGATGTTGTGTGCTGCTTTGTATTGATATGTTATAATCAGATGATCTGACAAATATCAATATTTCATTTACCAGGATGTGCACCAGATTTAAGTCCTTTGGGTTTTCACATTTGATATGCAGCAGGTTTTCTACACACAGTTCTGATGGGTCTGGTCTGAAACCACAGCAAGACCGGTCCAGTCTGTCATTCACCTAAAAAGCAACAAATGAATCACATTTTAAAAGAAATAAAATGCTCTGTAATCTCTGTTATATGAAAAATAGACGGTAACAATTCCAGTTTGGGGACCAATAGTTGCTTATTAGCATGCATATTACTAGCACATTGGCTGTTTATTAGTACATATTAATGCCTTATTTTACATGACCATATTCTACATCCCTAAATCCATACCTAAACTTAACCACTACAACAACTACCTTACTAACTATTAATAAGCAGTAAAATAGGAGTTCATTGAGGCAAAAGTCATAGTTAATAGTGAATATGTGTTCCCCAAACTAAAGTGTGACCAAATAGACATGGTTCATCTCTCTTATACTATGTCAATAGACATGAATATAGGCTTTTAAACTACATCTTCACTTTTTAAACTATTTGTAACTTAAATATAAAGTGTTACGGTGAACTGTACTAATCCAAGAAAGACACAAGAAGATGATCAAACTGACTTTTAATGAACACTAGGTAAAACAAAGCACTACATGCTATAACATATGGTTAACACTAGAAAACCTACTAAGGAAAACTCAAGAAAATACACAATGAGGCTAATTAACAGAACTGGAGACAGGTGCCTAACATAATCAGTAACCATAGAAACAAACAAGGATCGGGAACAGAACAGAACAGAACCAAACATACTTGTGACATTATTTAGATTTTTTTTCAGCAATGCCATAAAGCTAATTTTGGTTCCCTTTCAGGTAACCATTTTTTCCCCCTAATGCATAGAACAGTATTCTGAATAACCTTTTTCCACTATAAAGAAACTTTTGTGCTGTGGAAAGGTTCCATGGATGTAAATATCTTCATGTAACCATAGATGCCCACGACACATAGGGACCTACTTGTTTAATCAGTGTTATTAACCTCACAAATATTCAGATAAGAAAGTTAACACAGAATTTTCAGTGTAAGCCTACTGTATACAATCATGAGTTCTGACTACTCCGGATTATTTTCTAACCCAGAGTAATATAAACAGTTTTATGACTCATACTTCCTTTAACAAGGCAAGCAACTACTTTCAGGGCAGAGAGTATTAAGAGATTCCAGTGGTGATACTGTGGTTTATCTTTTCTCACAAGATTTAACAACATTCCTCCTCTTTGGTTCCTGTGTGTCATGATACATGATCCTGTGGGTGAGGAGTTAAGGTGAGATGTGACCCTGTAGTGCAGAAAGTGTGTTTTACCAGCTCATTCCCAGTTTGAACACCTTCCTTCCCCCGCAAACTCCACAAGCCATTCTGACATATCACTGCTATATTTCACATTGTAAAGTGAACCAGGTCTGATCTCAGAACAACACTGTTTATCCACTGAAAATGGATATGATTTCAATAGCTGGGTAATAATTCTGCTTTTAAATGTTATAAGAATGTTTTCCCCCTCATGGACTTAAAACTCTTAAAAAAATTGGTACATGTCCATTGTTAATGTAATGACCAAAACCTGTGATTCCAATAAATGCAATTAAAGGTAGTTCTGAGACAAAGCAAAATTTATTAAAAGATGCCAATTGGTTTAATATATTGTATAGTCTTACTGCATGTATTGAAATTCATGTTTGGGCTGCACGATTATTTGAAATAAAACCGAAATGGTGAAATGGCTTATTGCAATTTTATCATAATTTTTTACTCTTTTTAATTTCATGGAGATTGTCTTGTTAATAATTTGCTCCTACGATTTATTAATTTGTTCCCTCGATTTGATTGAACTAAAACAAGGGAACAAATTATTACAATGTGGCCACGATTTAGTCATTCGAGGCAACTAATTATTATATTGTGCACACAATTGACTTAAAACGAGGGAATGAATTGGTAAAACGTCCTGACGTATTAGTAAGTCATGGGAATGAATTGGTAATTAAATTGCCACGATAATAGGCATACATTTATTTATACATTTATACCAGACTCTGCTACTTCGCTTTGCTTCGTAGAGAGAGTCTGGAGTTCCGTAATAGAAAAACATTTTCTTTACCGCCTGGGGGCGCTAGTCTGAAGCTTAAAATCATTGGTTACCCGTAAGCCAATCACATAACGTTTGGTTATGGCGTGTGTTATGCGCATGCTCAGCCGCATCTAACTTCCACTGTAAACACATGTATGATGCGAAAACAAAACCATCGAGCGAAATACCGGAGTGAACATGGCTGTGAACGACTTTTGCAGATTATGTGATGTAAATCTACGCATCCACGGTACAATCAGCGTCTACGTCACGGCTCTCAGCCCGCCCTCTGTTCGTTGATTGTCCGGCTGTTTTCAGGCCGGAGGAAAACGGAAAGCTATGACGCGGTCTCAGACTGAGTACAGAAGCGAAATGAAATTGAGCGGAAGTACGAAGTCTGACGTAGTCAGGCTAGGGAAAGAGCACCTCTATGGAAAAGAGCACCTCTATGGAAAAGAGCACCTTGGAGCATTTCTTGTGTTTCATGGGGAAGACATAAAAATATATAAAATGAATACATAAAATCTATAAAGGTTTGCAATGACATGAGTAAATGACGATTTTATATATATAAAATTGTGTCTCTTTTGTGGTTATGTTTGCTTGCCTGGCTTTGTTTGGATTTACCTGTGGATACTGTTAAAGAGTGTCTTGGACGAAGAAGATACAGATCCAAGACAGTCTTTAATAGTATCCACAGGTAAATCCAAACAAAGCTGGGCAAGCAAACACAACCATAACATAGATGAGACCGGACAAATGAGAACTGAAAACAGGAACTATTATACACAGATCAAATAAGCTATTAAATAATGAACAGAAATCAAATCAGCAACCATCGTGACAAACTCAAGCGGGAAACGACTAATATAGTCCAAACATAATAGAACCATGATTGTTAGTATAAGAAAAGTCTTTGTCGATTATGTTGAAAATGTAACCTTTAAAATAGATGGGAAAAGATGCTTATGTCACTTGTCTACATGCTGATATTATACTCAGAATAATACGATTTTAACATCAGCTCAGTGTCTGTGACAGCTGCTGTGTCAGTTGGCAGTATCAGAAGCAGACAGTCGTCAACACACATTGTGTTCCTCTTGCACATCATACTCAAATCTATGCTCTCTTTCTTTACACAGCCAGCACTGTGATAACCTTAGGGCTCGCTTACGTAATGTTTAAGCCCAGTACTGCCACTGAACCATGGTGAATGCCACAGAGCATTTCTGTCGAAGACATTTCCATGTCACAGCTTCTCAAATTTTGAATCATGTAACCTTTTGCTCAGAAACCAAGACAACCATTTTTGCCATTGGTTTTAGTGATGTTGGGTTTATATATACAGAGATTTTATACATAGCACATTACTCTATTGGTAAAAGAAGATCCTTCTGTTTTGCATTTTTAATGAAACAAAATTAACGAAAATATTGTAATTTCAAATTATATTGGTAACACTTTTTTCAATAGTCCATTTTAGTTCCTTATAGGAACTTTTCAACTACATGTCAACTAACTCTCATTAGAGTATTAGTAGACTGTCTGCTTCATATCTGCAACACTATTTTGATGCTCCTCAACAGACATTCTATTGACTTTAAGTAACTTTGCAACTACATGTCAACTTATTCTAACCCAAATCCTAACACCGAACTCCACAGTAAAAGTCTACTAATACACTAATGAGAGTTAGTTAACATGTATTTGCAAAGTTACTTATAGTTTCAAAAGTGACCATCGAAATAAATGTAACAATAATATGTAGCATATTCAGAATAACAATTTGATTAAAAAAAAAATCCTTCATTTTGTACGAAGGAGTTCACATGGTTCATGTCACAAATGTTTGTATTTGACCGTGAAGCAATGCAGGAGGTTAAACATGTACTATTAATTTGACATCACTTTTTTTTTTTTTTTTTGCAGATTTGGACCCTGTTGTACTCAGACTTTTAACCACTTACAAACAAAAAAGTAACAAAAATATTTGAATATTGCAACTCAATATATATTATATTATATTTTTAAAGGTATAGCGGAGGATTTTTTTACTTCCGGGTGGATCACCTATACTATTGGTCCTCCTAATTGTCAATCATTCTGGTGAATCAATCAAACTTATTCAAAAAGTGGAGAGGGCGGGTCTTATCTAAAATTCGGAAAGATCCTCCACTATACCTTTAAGTATCCAGCTCCCGTGTCATAGAATCCTGTGTTGAATAGAAACTGTGAAATTGAAAAATATCTTAAAGAGGAGAAAATATAAGCCTTTATGCATCTTTATCTATATCAATGGTTCTCAAATGGTTTTACTTCTGTCTGATTCTACTCACTGATTATTATTTTTTTTATTAGGATTTCCTTGCCTGGAAAAGTCAGGGAAAAGGATAAAGTTTTTAAAAAGTTGAGGAGAAATAATGGAATACTAATTTATAAAAATGAATGAAAAATGATTTTTTTAAAATAAATGCATTAACAATAGCTGGCCATTATATATGTCAATAGTGTAGCGATGCATGAAGCGTCTCTTGGTTAGAGTTTGCTTCTAAACCATGCTGCTGTGACAAATTGCACAAAAAATCTCCTTGATTCCGATGTGAAATCAATATGCAGAAAATGTTCACCTCGTGTCTCGCACAAAATTCCAAATCATGTGGATTCCTATTGAGTTTCACCCATGGAATTTCGCTGTACGAAGGTAAATGTAAACACATGGAACATGGAATGTGGTAAAAAATGCCAAATGATCTGACGTCAACAACCAAATGTATGTGAAGTGTTTTCCTCCTCACAAGAAGTCTATTTAATTTGCTACCCAGATTTTATGGTTGGCTGCATTGTATTTTATGCATTATCTCATTTATGATCATATCAGGCCAGATCTGTGGCCCCAATTAAGAACCACTGATCAAGATTTCAGAGCGGCACACAGAAGGTCTTGTGGTGACAGTGAGTGTGTCCTTCACACTGTTCTGTGATTAAGGGTGTGAGGTTTCACATCAGTGTCATCAGAGGTGCTAAATGAATAGAGAGGAACAAATGTTCAAGGGTCCCAGTCAGCAATTTCACTAAATCAATACAAAGCTATTAGCTGTTGGCCATGTTACAGCTATTGACTTTTCTTCTAAGACCTAATGTATTATTCATGGGCGTCCATACACCCACATTTGTACAGCGCGCAGTTTTCACACACAGATTATACTCACAAATCCATCAAGCACATTCATGAGCACATGCAATTACACATGCACTCACATTCTGCCTCATCTGCCATCAAGTGATATTTTCACTCTTGATTTGGCATGGTTTGTAATCAAGCGGGAAGAAGTGTTTTTCTTAAACTCTTAATCCGGGCTCAGACTACAGGAGTTTTTAAACTGAACCGATTGGGAAATATTGGCGAATCACACTATGCAAGATATTCGTAAAGTCCCCCTGTGGTGAAAATCCAGCTTTTAATGTTGTTTATATGTGGTGTTTTTAATATGCTTTAAGACAATCCATGTTCAAATTCACAAGTCAACACCATTGTTGAGTATTTTCTCCTTGAAAACTGCAGTGAACCAAAGACAGTCTCAGGCTACGTCTACATTAATCCGGATACATATGAAAACGGCGTTTTCGTTTAAATATATTTTAAAAATGCTCTCCGTCCACACTAGCGTTTTCAGGCGTTTTCGGACGTTTCAGTGTGGATGAGAAACTTTTGAAAAACGCCTGAAAACGCTAAATTCACCTTACTGCGCATGCGTAAAACCCCACAAATGATCACTGAAATGATTCAGAATAAATGAAGTTATCGCGCAATTCTTCTGTAGGGATCATTTTATTTAGTAAAATATCTCACCATTCACTGATGCGGTCCAGGTCGCACGCAATCACCATATGTTTGGTCTAAAACGCAACTGCTCTCATGTATTGCCGCAGGACAGCAAATGTGAGTCAATTCTGTCATCTTTGCAGGACTGTGATATGAAGAGTGTGCAATGTAGAATATTTTTAGCAACAGTGTGAAAGTGAATAGCACGTAACTGGCACAATACTGATATAAACATGAATATCTATTGGTACAATATGCGTCACATGACTAAATTTACGTCATCGTTTTTAAATACCACTGGTTTCACAGTCCACACTACAACGTGAAAACAGCGTTTTCAAATGTATCCACTTTGGAGTGGGTTTTCAAAAAAGCTTCGTTTTCATTAATAAAAACGCCGTCTCAGTGTGGACGGAAGGCCAAAACGGAGAGAAAAATACACGTTTTCAAACGAAAACGTATTAGTGTGGACATGGCCTCAAAAACACGGTTTGAGATCACTGGTGTTTCTGACGTCACAAACTACCTTGTAACCAATCATGTCAATGTGTGATCGTCAACGAGTGGATCTCTGAGCTGGTGTGAGTGAGTGGAGGCGGGGCTCATTTGCATATTCATAGAACAGCATATACTAAATGAGGCAAGGGTGTAGAGTTACATTCAAGCTATTTTAGGCCATAAGATTTTTTTTTTTTATATTTCATTTTGGTGATCAAAGATGAGTTTTAAGGGATAACATTATGACTACAAGGGGGATTATCATGCCAGATTTAGCACCTCACATGATCTCACTGGGAAGCGAATGTAAACAAAATGGATACATTATATGAAGAGACATTATAAAGGCAGTCGTGTTATCCGTTCCTCGCCTGTTCACGTCACCTTGTAGACTTGTCTCTAATTGGCTATTGTGGAAGTACTGATCCTGATTTAAAACCCTAAATATCAAACACGATATTGCCCGGGTGGCCCTAATGTGTCTGCGAGCACATCGAGAGGTTTAAGATTTCTAAAAGATGTCTAAATGCCTCACATGATCAGATAATCTGGACATCGGAACCGACCGATGCCCTGAACATGTTTGTTTTCTCCGAATTTTGGGAGGGGTAAATCGGGCATAACTCGGCCTGAAACTCCTGTAGTCTGAGCCCAGCTTAAAACAGTATAAACCCCACAAAAGAAACTCCAAGTTAACATTTAATGACATTTTTGTGCTGTAAATTGCATGGAATGTCTTAAAAACGTTTCCTTCTGTGTTAAAATTAGTGAAAGAGAGCGATAATTGTACTTTTGTGAATATTATCATAGAAGCACAAAACCACAAAGGACATTTCAACCAGTCACTTTCACTTTCAACCTGTTCAGAAAGGACGCATGCATGGATTTTTTTCTATTACCTATGTTCAAAATTTTAATTAAACGTCACCATGATGACAATGGTTCTTGAAAGAATTGCTGCTATGTGGAGCAAAAAGTGGAGGAGAGGAAGGAAAGTGTAAAAGACATCATATAAACCTGTTAATGAGGTGATACCGAATCACAATCCTCATGTGATCAAGATTAGATATATAATCATTCACAGTGAATTAAAGTCTCTCTTGTTACTTTTCCAACTTTGCCAACATAAAATAAGTGTGCTTGGATGGATGATGCTCTGGAAATTATTTTGAAATACTTATTAATTAATTAATGAATTTGTTTGTTTGACCTTTTTTCACTTTTTATCATTAATAGTAATCATCATAGATATTTGGGAACCCCCAATATTTAAATTCATGTCAACAAGTTTTTCAATGAAAAGCATTATCCCCAATTCTATATTGTTACAGTTCAGCTACCAATCTGTTTGAACCATGTCATGTATGATCAGTGTTGGGGAAAGTTTCCTTTTAAAAGTAATGCCTTACAATATTGTGTTTGTCCCTAAAGAAGTAACTAATTGTGTTACTTAGTTACTTTTTAAATGAAGTAATGTTTCTTTGTTACATTACTTTGCATTACTTTTTTTTTCATCTAGCCTGGGCTTGCTTGTTTGTTTGTTTGTTTTTTTATATTTAAAAAAAAATCTATTTTTTGCAAATGTAAAGGCCATTTCACACAAGGGGCCAGATTTACTAACAGCTTGCGCCAGTGCAAACCCTCTTTTGTGTTAAAAAACTACTGTCAGGATTTACTAAAGACACACAGTGAAAAATTAGTGCTGAAAAGGAGTGGACAGGGTTATTTTTGCAGCTGACCTTATTGCAAATGCATTTATAGGAGTTTCCCTTTCAGACGCAAAATTTATGGGAGGGGAGTATTTAAATGAATCATGCAAGGTGATTTACTACGGTCAGTTTACTGGTATTTACGGCATTATTTGACGACCAAAAAAAAACATGTCTTAAAGGGATAGTTCACCCAAAAATGAAAATTCTATCATTGTTTACTCACCCTCAAGTTGTTCCAAATCTGTTGTGGTCCAAATCGGTCCCCATTGACTACCATAGTATATTTTTTTCCTACTATGGAAGTCAATGGGGACCGAGATCTGTTGATTACAAACGTTCTTCCAAATATCTTCCTTTGTGTTCAGCAGAACAAAGAAACTCATACAGGTTTGGAACAACTTGAGGGTGAGTAAATGATGACAGAATTTTCATTTTTGGGTGAACTATCCCTTTAAACCAGATGCTAATTTGCACTGCTCTTGGTAGATTGCGTTGGTCATTATGGAAATGATCCGGCTGAGTCTGTGTTCTTTTTGCGCGTCGTCCGTAGATCACGCACATAACTTTCCTTTCCCATTGGAGCTTTTATGAAATTGCTCTCTCACACTAATTTGCCCTGTTTAGTAAATCTGGCCCAAGGTATATTTGCATTCTTTAAAATAATTCATTATTACAAGTTGTATTTTACTGTTTTTATTAATTTTGAGAAATACTGCATCTGTTTTTTGTGCAAGAGATGAGTAAATAAATGTAGTCTAGAACTACAATAACCATAATGTTAACACAGCGCACACAATGCCTCTAGCCTGGAAATCTAGACCTAAATCTGAAAGATGAATGGTCTGGCATCGACTAATGAAAATCGGCCAGCTCGAGCATGCACCAAGCATGCATTTGAAAATCTCACTGCACGCAATTGGATAACGCTACGACCAATCACAACAAGCTCCATACGCTTAGCTACGAGCGGAGCTAACTCGTAGATTAGACTCTTCCCGTATCTGGTCGGTCGGCAAAAAAACGCGAAAACGCCCTTCTTGCAAAGGAACGATTCGAGCGCCGTCTTCTGTTCCTCTTTTAGATAAAAAGCCAAGTCTAACTCGTTCATTGTAGTGGCCAAAGCCGTTTCAAACAACTGGTGTTCATCCATAGCCATCTTGCAATGTTTACTAATGACTTCGACGTCACAGCGCTGTTGTCATCTGTTTAGCTCGCCTCTGGGCTGGCCCGCCTATATCAGATAACCCGATGTGATTGGTGCAGCTCGGATACAAGGGCATATTTAATCAGCATCATTACTCAACGCCAGAGTAACTCGCTGAGCAAATTCACCTTGTGCTCTCGCGAGAACTCTGGATTTCCAGGGTACAATGCCTCTGCATCTTTATCCCGATTTCTCTCAACATGCACTCTAAAAAATGCTGGGTTGTTTTAACCCAATGTTGGGTCAAATATGGACTAACCCAACGTTGGGTTAAAAATGCAATTTAAAAATGGACAAACCCAGCCGTTGGGTTACATTTTTAATGTAACCAATGGAATTTGTCCATTTTTTAATTGCATTTTTGTACATTTTTGATTTTGTCCAAAATGCAATTTGTCCATTTTTAAACTGCATTTTTTAACCCAACGTTGGGTTAGTCCATATTTGACCCAACATTGGGTTAAAACAACCCAGCATTTTTTAGAGTGTGGGGACAAGAAAGGTGTCTAAACAAGATAATATAAGATAAATGGCTAAACAAATCTTGTTATTTTGTAAACTTTTTTGGAAAAAAAGTAATCTGATTATGTAAATCACATTACTTGTATGATTATCTTATGAAAATCAATCCAATCTGAAATAATCCATCAAATAATGTGACTACAGTAAGTTCAGTATCCTGTTAATTAAATCTGTAGTACGTCAGCAACACACAAGGAACATCAATGAATCCTGAGAATGACCTGTTTACAGTCCTCTGCCAAGTTTGTGATGGGCTGATGGCAGCTTACCTATCCTAGAAGCCAAAAAAGAAAGAGAAAAAAATCCTAGAAAATAAATGTAATACAATGGGTTGATAATATGTTTGCTCATAGTAGGCCATGAAGAGATAATTAAACTGAGCTAAATCACCATTTCATTAAATGCATGTCAAACGTACACATTCAATTAAATGCAACACTTTTTGAACATGCCTGTGATTCAGCTGGGTAGGAACTGCCTGGTTATCACTCACAAACATTGTTTTAAACAACTAGGTTGACTTGGTCATGAACTCACAGTGATTGCATTTTTAATTAAAATCATTCTGAGAGCTATCATAAGAAAGCTGACAAGAAAGAAAATAAAATAAAATCAGCCTTATATGAAACTGCTTATAGGTGAAGTGTGTAAAAACATTTATTTATTTATTTTTTAAACTGTTTTCTCCTTTCCTAGTATAATATCTAAAGACAACAGGCAATTTTGAGTTTGGTTTTTCAATATTGTAATTAAGCTTTTATTTATATGCAAATATTAATTTACATTTAAAGCTTTAGAATATATACTGTATGTAACTTTTAAAATGATTAAGTTTATACTGTATGCTTTCTTTTAAGCTTGATGTGAACCTAAAGAAATTACAAAAACAATCCAGTTGAGTCTTTCAGATGCATTCTCTAACTTATAGCAGTGCTGCTTCTTCTTATCTTGTTGTTTAATATGACATTCGTGTCAATTTATAATAGAGATTCAACTGTGGATCAAACCCTGAGTTGCCAGAAAACTTTTATTGTGAATAGACCCCTGAACCTGATCTAAACCAGTTTAGATTTGTTTGGTTTGTCAACTCCAGACCTATTCTGAAAATCAGAATTTGTTTTACCTTTGTGCAACAGGCCTACCTGACTGAGCATCCCGGCCAGCACAACATAGCAATCATGGCCCAACCAATGACTTAACTTAGAGGCAAAACTTACTGTTAGTCTAAACAATGCCAGATGGGGCAAGTGTTCAAAAAACATGTTTGAAAACTAAAATCACACACTTCACTTTTAAAGAGAGTCGGTTTTGAACAGGAAAAATGCCAATGCTAAACATGAATTACTTTAAATACCAGGCTTGGCAGGTAGGCCATTATGTAGTTGGCAGGCCTACATTTTGTGACTCATAAAAGAGTTTCTAACCACAACGGTCAAAGACCTAATTTAAATGCATATAAACTGGAGTCATATAACCTAGTCAACCTTTTAAACTTAAGTTAGTGACCATTTCTATTGTCTACATATCCTGATCTTTTTGGATTCACATTAGAAGATAATCACATTTTCTTGTGTAATTTGAAAGTTACATATGCAATTTACTCTCATAAAATACATTTTTACACATTAGACATAGGAGTTTGTGGAAACCAAATATCCTAAATGTTGTAATATGTTTTCACAGTGCCTCTTACCTGCAGCAGGAAGTCAAACAAGGCCAGCCGCCCCCACTCTGAATGATGAACTCCCACACATGTTGTAAAGTTCAACGGTACTCGAGTACCACACCTGCTCTTAAGCAGAGTCTGATATTGTGGCCAAGTAAGTGAAAAAGAGTTCTGGTCATTGTCAGCATCAGACAGATGCTGGATGCTGGGATCCCACCATACCACTGGTCTGGGAGATCCAGTTGTGTACCTGTATGGTAGAATCTCACTGTGGAATGTTCTCAACACTGCTGGCAAGCTCCGGTTCAGACCTAGAACTCTGTCCAGGTGAAAGGCGAACACCTCAAACCAGTCATTGGGGCGTTTTATGAGAGCACAGCTTCCGGTCTGGCAGCGTTTGATATGATTGTCCCCTGCAGAAGCATAAATGCTATATCTATCACTGAATCCAACCTGAAGCACTTGACCATGGCCTGGAAGCCTGGCTTTACTCAACACAGTGCCACTGGAGAGAAGTGCCATCTTTTTCACATCATCCTCACTGAGCCAGGGTAGAGTCTCTGCTTTGGTCTGGTTCCAGTTTTCAATAAAAGTCTCATCAGAGACAGTCTTACACCAGTCAGTGGCTGACTCCTTGATGCCAGCCTTTGCTGGAATCCCATCGTTGTTTTCTGCCCCGGATTTGGGCCTCTTCCTCTCGGTGGGCCTTGCTCGTCTTTCATGTGTTCCTGCTTCTCCAGGGGCCTGTTTCAGTTTTGCCACCTGCTGTGTATCAGAGAACTGCCCCACAAGCCTCTTTATTCTGTCCCCATCTGGAGTGCATTTGTGCCTGCATATCTTGTTATTTGGGCGGAGGCTTTGGATGCTGGCAGGCTGAGGGAAAGCTGGGTCATGTCTGGAGCGAAGAAGATGGATGGTTGTGTTATTGCTATTTCCTAGTCTATTGGCTCGCCCTCTTTTGGCTCTGGCTGCAAATGGCTTGACTGGATGCTTGTTTGTGTTCTGCAGATATCGTTCTTTTTTGTTTACTTTACTTTTTGGATGCTTTTTGATTGATTCTTTTTCCTGAACTTGTTTTCCGGAGGAAAATGATAGTTGGTGATGGTTGACCATCAGGAGATGCTTAGCTGAATCTTTCATTTCAGGGATCTTCCAGGTTCTGCTGTTCTGTCCATATGAAAACACTGGAAGGTAAGGTTTCAGAGACCACTTCTCCACCAGCTTGCTGGGTTTGTTATTGCGGGGGCCCCGTAGATTCACCCTGCTCTCCTCAGATGGGAAGGGAGGAAGGGTGTATATCATCGCCACTGTCAGACTGAAGAAAAAAAGGAAGGCCACCACAAACCGACATTTTAGTCTGAACTTCAACCACACTCTTAGAGCCTGAAAGACACAGCAGAGAAGGTAGTGGTAAAGACAAATGGTACAATAAAGTCAGCAAGCAAGTCGTAAATGTAAATTTACAAAATGTAAAAGAGAAAAGGTTTTGTAAACTACAACAGGAAAAGCAGTTTGGATTTCAGGAAAGGTAGGGAAATCTGAATGAGTGAATGTTTTTAGAGGGAATTCCATTCAGAGGGCTGGATGTTGAACACACATGCTTGAGATTCATTTCACCCTTTTCCATATGTGGATAAGATTGACATCATGCCTAGAGATATTTACCATATGTGTCTGTTCCATAGTGCACTCCAGGTTCTACAGTGTCAGACTGGAATGTAGATTGAATTTTTCCAAGCTGTTAGTTTTACAGAGATAGGCCTATGCAGAGAATTAATCAGATTGAATACAGAAATTCAAAATGAACAATTCTTATTTTTTATGGAATATTGCAGTATTTATTAGAAATGATTTGTCTGTGCACATCATCTATCTATAAATTACAGAAACGTCTGTCTGTCTGTCAGTCAGTCTGTGTGTCTGTCTGTTATTCGTATATCTCTCGAACCGTTAGTCCGATGGATTTCAAACTTGACAGGTGTCTCGCTACGGGCACGAGTAAGTGCAGTGCCAAGTTTGACATTGTTTGGATTAGAAATGCAAAAGATATTGTTAAATATATTGCTAAAACAAGCACTTAGAAGGTTGTGGTTTAAAAATAAACATTCTGACATAAAGACTCTGTCAGCTACACTGTTTACTTCTGAATATTATATTTTATTCATGGCCAACATTTGTGTAGCCTACTCCCTGAATCGTCGCGCTTATTCATTTGTGGATGTTAACTGAATCTGTAAGTCACCTATGCTGTTTATTTCTGTAAATTATATCTATCTATAAATTACGGGAATGTCTTTCTGTCTGTGTGTGTGTGTGTGTGTGTGTGTGTGTGTGTGTGTGTGAGTGTGAGTGTGAGTGTGTGTGTGTGTGTGTGTGTGTGTGTGTGTTAGTCCGTTAGTCCGATGGATTTCAAACATGACGGCATGAGTAGCAAGTTTGACGTTGTTTGGTTGTTTGATAAGAAATGCAAAAGATATCGTTAAATATATATCGGTAAAAGAAGCACACACTGGCTTTTGCGCTCTAGCCGCTGGCCACTCCCCCTCTCACACTGACACTGAGTGAGCACAGTCCAGGACCAGAGACAGAGAGGGTCGAAGAAAGCAGCAGAGCTTAAGTAGCGTTTTCTCGGAGTTCACTGTGTAGCCTGCTCCCTGAATCGTGTAGTTCAATTTTCCACATTTATTGTATGTCATTATGTCAGTATCAGTATTTGCTTTCTACCATGCACAAATAAAAATGTCACTGAACTTTTGCTGTGTAATTGTAACAAAGAGCACTCAAACACACCAAACCAACAATTACTAAAAACACACACAAAAACTGATTTTGCACAGGCACTTTGCACTGCTCCCTGAATCAACGCACTTATTAATTTGTGGATGTTAACTGAATCTGTAAGTCAGCTATGCTGTTTACTTCTGAATATTATATTTTATTCTGGTGCGCTTAACGTTATCGCCACTGTGTAATAGTAGCCTATGCTATTCACCAACTAAACATATCCTATTCAATGCGTTCACAGTCTCTTTCACGGCCATCATTTGTAGTAGCCTATTCACAAACTGTTTGCTCAAGCATAGCGTTTTCTCAGAGTTCACTGTGTGCTTTCTACCATGCACAATTAAAAATGACACTGAACTTTTGCTGTGTAATTGTAACAATGAGCACTCAAACACACCGAACCAACAATTACTAAAAACACAAACAAAAACTGATTTTGCATGGGCATTTTGCACTAGTTATTTAAATAAAAATAATAATCATGCCCTCTGTTGCAACTTCCATTTCATGCCGACTTTAACATCTAATAACAAACAGTAGTGAACAAATAAACAATTCCTTGTTAATGTTATTGCATTTGGCTTATTTTTTTTAGTTGCAGTCTCTAATGTTCCTGCCCTAGCCATGACCCGTTCCAAACTGGGCGAAGCCTGTCATTTAAGGTTTAGAAGAGATACCAATCCTCCCAAAACTGTACACACAACTGTAAAAACTAAAATAATGCTTGGAAAAAATCACAACATTTAGATGAAAAGTCTAGATTTTTTTGTTTTGTTTACTGTGTCAAACATTGTTAGGTAAACTTAGCAACAACAAGCTATAGTAGTCAAACTAAAGTGAAGCTCTTTTGAAAAATTAGTTAACTACAACGTACATTACAAGCTACTAATAAAAAGAAAAATATATTTAAATATGTATAGCCATACTTTGATATAATTTATAACTAAATAATGATAGTCATTAGAAAAAGTAGTTTGTAACTGAAAAAGCTACTCTACTCTGTCATGATACTGACAAATGTAGATTAGTTACTCCTCAACACTTGAACATGTAGAATGAACACTTGAAGATTGAAGAATGTAACATACAAAACCTTAGAAAATATGCATTTCATATGGGCAACATTTAGTCTATATAATATAGCCTACAGATTAATAGCATGTTTGATATTAGTTGTTGGCAGGCATAAAAAAAAAGTTCAATATAAGGCATAAACATGTGCATGAGACCTAACTGCCATGTATTTCAATTCCACATATATTTGGATGCTAAACAGGGAAGAAAAGTCTCAATACTGTGAGATCTCTCTTTCCTGGCTGATATTTTCATGACTTCAGCAGATCGCACATGTGAAAGACTTCCATTATGCTTCAGTTTAAAGAATGTCTTGTGTGAAGTTTCACAAGGCTGAGGAGAGCATCAGTTGAGACACAGCCTGGACAGGTTAGGGCCTGTTTGACTGCTAACTTACACAAAAAAGTTAATGTTTCTTTGAAGGCAAGTGGATATGTAAATACACTAATCCAGAGACACAGAATATCTGCCAAAACAAACAAACAAAAAACCTTCATAACCATTACCAAATCTTAGACCTCTTAAAGTGTCAAATGTGTTTGATTACCCACTGGTGAGTGAAGGGGAAGGTGACTAGACATTCAGAAGGTTAAATGAAAGGGTTGAAGGTACTGTATAGCTGGTGTGAAACTTAACATAGACTGAATTTGCATCTTTCTGAACTTTCAGAGTTGTTGTATCTGTGGTTTAGAGACGACCCTGGCGAAAAGTGCCTTGCATTAAGCTCTCTGTGTTCCTTTTAACAACTAAGCATATTGACACCACAGTGCTAAACTGGCAAATGCAAACGGCACAAACAAGTATGGCATAGACATCACACTGTTAAAGGCAGCAATCCAAGCACAACAAACACAGGGAGACAGACTGAGAACATGAAGAGGAATTACACAGACAAGTACAATGTTTTGGGGAAAACATGCTCACATCCAAAGTTATTGTTTTTCCGGGTCTTACTTGCACAGACTACGCCTTCATAACTCAAAACACAGTGTATAAATCCGACACTGGTGAAATAATGGAAAGTAAGTATAGAAGTAATAAAAACCAAATAGCATTACTTAAAAAACCTCCAAATGAATCCAATAAACATGTTGTCTACAGTCAAAATATGACATGGTAGTTACTTCTCACCGTGGATTATTCAAAGCAAGGTGTTTGAAATGTTAATGTAAGGTGATATATATCCCTCTTGTTTGTTCTTGCCAGCTCTTTCTCTTATCTCCTCAGTTAATTTGGCACATCTGGGCTAATTTTACCAGTAGTGATAAAACCCTTCACAGCAAAATATACACTACCAAAAGTTTGGCATGATAAAATATATTTTTTTATGTTTTTGAAAGAACTTGTGTCTTGGTGAAGGCTGCATTTATTTGTTCAAAAATACAATGAAAATGTGGTGTTCCCTATCAGTCGGTCACTCTCGACGTACGTCGTGACCCGACAGTAGGAATCTCACTAGATAGCCAAATTTACTTTGAGTGAAACTAAAAGAGCCAATGCACATAGATTCCTATTGTCGGTCACGACGTACGTCTCTGTTCCCTCCTTCAGGGAACGAGGGTTACCAAACGTAACCGAGATGACATTTTATTACGATTTAAAACAACTATGTGGTGAGGGGTTGTTCAGTGGAGTCGGCAATGGGAGATTAAGACAGGTTCATAAATAGATCAAGTACAGTTTATTTTCTTTGGTATTATTTTGTGAATAAAATATCCGAGTACACCTCAGCCTACCCTGCCTTCTCCTCATTTCCTTGAACCTGTGTTACAGTAGTGCTGAAACTTGGGAGGCCATCAGGCGCTCCTGGATATAAGGGAAGACCAGGACCAGTGCTTCCGTCCCCTAGCCAGCAAGCTGTTCCAGAGCTGGATGAATCAGGAGCTTCGGTCTGCAGAACCCCATTCCACCACTGCTCATGTGCCTCTCACTAAAATGGTCCACAGGACGACCCAGAGGCATTTGTGGATCCATTCGAAAAGACCGTGGAATCACGTGAGTGGCCGTGGGCCCACTGGCCAGTGCGCCTCATTGGGAGGCGCAGGTGGCCACCCAACAGCTGCCAATGCAGAACCTCCTGGTCTACGACGACCTCAGATGGGCCATCCTGCAGCGGGTCAGCCGCAGTGCAGAACAACACCGGGGGTTGGCAAACCCCTACCCTCAGTATCTCTCTCCAACCCTGCCCCTTCTGTTTATCCCTCTACCTCTCGACCTGTTCCTATCCCCAGGTCCCGTAGCAATTTGTTGCCCCGAGCCGGGCCAGTGGACCAGTAATGGAGTTTGCAGCGGGACTGAGAGTGCCTTCAAGGGGGGGCAAAAATAGGACTAAATGGCTGGAGACTCTGTTATTCGCTGTGCATGAGCTCCCGCAAGCCTCCACAGGTTTCCCCCCCTTCAAGCTTCTCTATGGACATCGGCCTAGCGGAGTGCTCGATGTCCTCCAAGAAGCTTGGGAGGATGGACCTTCATATAGTAAAAATTACATTCAATATATTCTGGACCTTTGAGCAAAACTCCACACATTGTTGCAGCTCTCTATGAAAAATTGGCTGCAGACCACACTTTACTCCAGTCTTCAGTGTTACTAGATCCTTCTAAATCATTCTAATTTGCTTATTTGGGGCTTAAGAATTTTTTTTTTACATAATATTTTTGTGGAAACCGATACACTCAAAAATTTGGGGTATTTAAGATAAAAAAGAGAAATAAATACTTTTAATAAGCAAATATACATGACATTTTCTCAAAATTGACAGTGCAGAAATGTATAATGTTACAAAATATTTCTGTTCCAAATAAATGCTGTTCTTTTTAAATTTGTTATTATTCAAAAATAAATAAATAAATAAATAAATTCAGCTTTGCCCTCACAGGAATAAATGACACTTTAAAATATATTTAAATAAAAAACAGTTATTTTAGATTAATATTATTTTACAAATTTTCTATTGTTTTTACTGTATTTTTTTATCAAATAAATGATTCCTTGGTGAGCATAAGAGAGAAAAATCGTAAGTATTCTAAGCTTTTGACCGGTAGTGTATATATGAAACATATGATATGGTTAAAACAACTGTGAAATTATTTTATGATTTTCCAAAACCGGTATCATGAGAAAACATAACTGTGTTTTTGAGGTGTCGATTTCATAAAAAAAAAAAAAAAAGATTTTTAGAAAAAAAAGTAAGCATGAAGTTCCACCCATAAACCCAACTGTCATTGGGGAGTAAGTAGATTGCACAAAAATACAAATGACGAATTAGCCACCAATTCACCAAAACACAAAATAATTACGATTTGCCATGAGAGTATGTTGGATTTTAAAGTAAACTGAAGTAAACTGAAATGACCCCTATTTCAATCAAAAGTAGGTTACTCGTTTTCCCTAAAAAGACACAATGCACATTTGAATAAGAGTTTGTTCTTTCGAGCAGTTTATCAAGCTATTCTTAAACGATAGGGGACAGCAAAAGAAAACTAGATGTCACACTTTCACTTTTAAGGGCTAGTCCAGTCGGAAGAAAATAGAGCAAAGCCTACAAGAAAATTTGAAACCGTTTTCTGTGGAAGTTCTAGCTCCCACTCACCTGCTCACTGGCCCTTCTCATTGAAAATAAATTGTGACCATTCGAGACACTCTTTCAGAGCAGCTCCCTGTGCTTTCATTCACTGTCCTCTCTCACTTCAGCTTCTATGTGTCTACAGTACATCATAGAATTAGGATAAGTGGGTTGTCCTTGAAAATCTATTTATTTAAGCCAAAACGCTGTCAATGGATCTTCAAGGTGAACTGGTTTTCCTTTTCTGAAAGTAAAATATCTCTTCCTATCCTAGTTTAATATGCAGAGACAACTATAATAAAGCCATTTGCTCTGTTTGCAACATTGCTCTGTTCATTTGAGCACTCTGCCCAGTCTAGCAACATTTTCTCAACCAATGGCATGACTTTGGGGTAGTGTGATCTGTTTGGATGACCAATGACAGATCGGAGGAGTGTTCGGGTAGACATTTTTTTTAAAACGGTCATTAATTTTTGTAGATCCATTTGTTGCTTCAAGTGGCACAAAAAATTAAACACTCCACTTTTAACTTGTATTAACCCAGAACATTCATTTAAATAAATACAGCCAGTTCTGTCAGATTTCTATACATCTTAAAATTGGCATTATTCCATTACATACACATTAGTTTCTTGGCATCAAATACTATCCAGAAAGGAGGAGTTGCTGAATTTCTGATTGAACGAAAAGACTATGAAATGTCAGACTACTTTACATCATCTATCTCTGCCAAGAGCAAGACAAAGGAAACAAACAAATTGTCAGCGTCTGAGTGGTTATTTATGACAGCTGCATGAAAGATCTGAATGAACATCTCATGAGAACAGAGAACAAAGACTCACTCAATTCTATTGTCACTGTACATTCATCTGTCTATTACATTTTTTATATTTTCAAGAATTAGTTCGGTAAATTAGTTAAGATAGTGTATCTACTTTTTTTTTTTTTTTTTTATCATTGTGCATTTATCAACCTATTATGTAGTTTATGTTTAGGGTATGGGTGAGATTAAGTAGCCAAAAATATCTTTCTAAAATGTTTTGTTTTCCTTTAAAAATCAAACAAACAACAACAAAACAGATATCATAATGCTTACACTGAGAAACTGTAGCCCCCTCAGACTAAACAAAAATTGTAATGTCAGCACACCAAGATCTTCCATAAAGTACCATGACCGGCTGTAAGGAAAACTCTGTTTGATGTACGATCTTTCATGCATTGTGCAAATGTCAGCATTACCCTCTATCCGTATAGGAGGATCGGCTATATCATTGCATGCAGGAGGCAAATGGTTTAGGGGGAGAGAAAGGTGCGATGAGGGGGGGGGAGTGAGAGAGAAAAGAGAGAGGAAGAAAAAGGGATGAACCATCTGCTGTCTTGTCTGTCCTACCTCAGAGTGTCATCAGTGGAGTGTCTTTTTTATTACGGAGCAGATGCTTTTGACACTAGTGTCATCCAGAAATATATAATGTGCAGGTCTCTGTGTGTAGGATGAAAATGTGTCACTGACAGTCTGCTGCCTGCAGTCATTTATATTCACACAAAACAACAGTAACAACAACAGTAACAACAACAGAGAAACACACAGCCACATAAAAAAATAAAAATACAAAATACAGAAACAGGCTCTTGTAACCCATCCTTTAGTAAGCTAATAAATACACAACCAAACAGTAGTATCTGTGCACATGTAGATGCAGGGCTACTCGTATTAATTTAGATACCACAAATAGATGTCATTAAGCGCACATTCAACATCAATTGCATAAACAAAAACAAACACTGTCCACAAAACAAAATGTGAACAAATATTCGATGATTACCCAGCAAGACATTTTGCGTTTAAATAGCCGTTCCAAACACAGCCCAGACGTTTAGGCTAAAACAAGGCAAAATTTGAGCTGTCAGTGAACATTTTATAGACATCTAACCATAGCCCAAGAATAGACTAGTCATCAATTAGATAACAAAGAAATGAAATGAGTGAAGAAATGAAAACAAATCACTGTTTACTTTGCTTACATGATGGAATATCATACATCTTGCAAGTTGTTTTGGCAAAAACGACATGTAACCAAATTCAAGGTTATTTTGGCTAGAAGTGGGTTACTCATAGTCGGACTATATCAGGTCTATAGTTAACCTAGATGGTGAAATGATGGCTATTGCTTGCTAGGTAATAACATCTATAACAAAAAAACAACTGCCATAATGGGGAAACCCGAGACATTCCCTTTCAAAGTAGAACTTCGACGTTGCATCTTGGTGCTGATGCCATGGGGAACGCCATCAGCGTGACCGGTGTCTGAGGCATGTGTAACCTCATGCCTATATCCATAGGCAGACGACAGTCCATGAAGTCACAAGCAGAGTGTCGGCAAGTACAAAAAGGTGCCTGTAATACACATCATCAGCTTTTTTCTTCAGGAGCCATTTTGTTTGCAGCACGTGATAATCGAAGATAAACTGTGGATAAACCAAGCAGCAAGTGCTTTAGAAAGTGCGCGCATCTGAGTCCATATCAGTGTTAATTTTGACAGCCATTTCTGATTTAGGTATAGTTTTCATTTGCAGACAAAAATGAGTCTTAAGGGCCCTACACACCGGGACGAATATCGGCGCGCGTTATTCGCCAGCGTTTTTCAATGCGTTTTTTGTGTTCACACCCAAGCGATTTTCGCTGACGATGAGCCGAGTGAACATGCAAATTCATTCCCTGACATTAGATGGCGCTTAATGTAAAACAGAAACCACTCCATAACAATTCTCTTTTATCAAGATTTTTGTAGTCGCTGTCGCGTTTGTCATATAGTTCTTTATGTTCCGACACCAACGAGACCAGCAGCTCTACACTCATCTTGCCTTGCATCTTCCTCGTCTTATTTCTTCCCGGCAGTGTAGACGCTACTTGGTGTATATCTTCTTCGCCGTTACGTACGTGTGCACGGCAAGACCTTTTGTGTTTGAGCGCCCCCAAGTTGTGTTTTACTGTAACTTCAGAAGCTCCAGACACGTGAGCAAAAGCGCCAATCTCATTGGTCGGATTGTTTTTGACGCGGCGCGTCAAACCAAAAAAACGAACCCGAGGCGTTTTTTAAAAAATTACGCTTTTACGCGTGCCGTTTTTCGCGCCGGTGTGCACACTCATATTGGCGCCCTTTGTTTAGTCACGAGGCGTTAAACGTCGGCGAATATCGCGCGCGAAATTCGTCCCGGTGTGAACAGGCCTTTAGTCACATGTTAGTCATTTATGTCTCTCTTTAATCCGAGAGGCGTTACTGTGGCTGCGGATGCCATATGCTCCAGGAGCCTCTGAAATAGTTTCAGTGGGGCCGCCGTCCTGCCCTTGAGGGAGTTCCGGCAGTTCAGCACCGACCGAGCACATTCAACCGTGAGGCGTGCTGTCAGGTTGACCGATTCCATGTCCATACCGAGAAAAGAGATCCTTTGCACGGGGTAGAGCGCAGCTCCTGCATTAGCAGTGGATCAGAACTACACTCGTCCAAGTCTTTAAGGGCTTGAAATACATGCAGGAGAGTCATGGCATGCAGGGCAGAGGCGGCCTGTCCAGCGGCTCTGTAAGCCTTGGCCGTAAGAACAGACGAGAACTTACAGGCCTTGGATGGTAGATGTGGATTACCCCTCCAGGCGGCAACGCTCTTAGGACACAACTGCATTGCTACACAGCGCTCCACTGGGGGGATCTCCACATACCCCTAAATAAAAGCATAGCTGTCAGCTCTGGGTCAGACTCGATCAATGCTTCTTTCCCCGAAGAGGACAACACAGCTGGGTCTTCATGCCCGTCTTCATACTCTAGCTCACCTTCCGATGCCGCAATCGACATCCAGTCTTCCGCCGGAGCCCCGAATGAAACGCTTGGTCCCTAATGAGAAGGACCAGCAATCTTATCTCGAAGCTCCAAAGCTTGCAGTGTACTAGAGTAGTGGGTGGGCCATGGAGATTGGCTTGGTGGGTAGTGTGATCCTCAGGTCACCCTGGCCAAGTAGCCCTTTTCTGATTACCAGTAGAGGAACTAGATCAGGGTATAGGTACAGTCTCGACCGCAACACTGTGATCGGTCAACATGCGGTCATCTTACCGCAATGGGTTGCATGACTCATCCAAAAACACCACCTAAGCACGCTTTAAGCCCTGACACCTGAGGCAACGACCGTGACTGTCAGACAGAGCCAGGTAACGATCACATCCATAAACACATGGGTGGAATGATATCTTTAAAAAGACGCAGTGTAACACCAATGCTTGCTCTTTTAGGGAAATACGCTCTTTCAATGCCAAAGTGCACAGGGGAAATGGTCGCGGTACAGCTCGCAGGATTTAGTGCCGTCTGCAGTGTGCAACAAGCTCTGAAGGCTTTCAAACCTCTTTGAAGTCACAACCACAGCTGCAGCGCCATCACACCAACACCGGATGCAGAACTTCTCCCGCAGAGCAGTCGCAGACACTCTTAGAGGTGACGGGTAGAGAACAGTACAACCACTTGGCTCCGAAGTGAAAAGCTGAATGTGCATTGCACGCTCTCCTCCTTATATATCCACTTCGTGGAGTGGAGTTCGCAATGCAAATCGTGCAGGCCAATGTGCATTGGCTCGTTTCGTTTAGTTAATGTCGAACATGACTGACTGAAAGGAAACTTTTATCTTTAATAAGGCTACACAACAATAGATATCTATGGGTAAAACATGCATCAAATGACTGATACATACCTCATAGTTTCAAATGGATTTTTCTTTTGTAAAGTTTTCAAATTTATCCGTATTAATGTGGATGTAGCCTTAGATGAAATACCGGGAAGCTGAAGCCCCCTTAAATAGAGTATAGAAAAACCTAAACCAATAAGTACCACAAAGTAAGTTTGTCTTAAAAAAAAAAAAATCAGGCATATCTACCTCAGACAAATTCAGATCCGTTTGCTGGATGAACCAAATGAATTCAGTAACAGGCTATAGATTACCTGCTTGCAGTGCCTCCAGATATAGATAAACACAAATATCATCATCTTTCTTGATTATTTACATTTAGTCTCTCCCTGACACCGACTTGCTCCAAAAGCTCAACAAAATTGTATGCAGGTGCTGTTACTCCATGGCAATTTGAAAAGCCATTATTATAATGTCAGAACTTCCTCGAACAATCAATTCTAATTCCCTTGGTGACTATCTCACTCTGCCATGTTCGTGCACAGCTCACTGCTCATTGGCTGCCTCTGATTAACAGGCAGACCAATAACACTGCAGAAATGACTTCTAGATAATATGTGAGTCAGAGTTATGTCTCAATTAATGGTGAAAAAATCAAATAAAAATAGTAATCAACTGTTCAACAATCAGTTGTTTAAAACTCAAGTCTAAGTCCTACTATGTCACCACATCACTGGTGGATGATGGTCACAGAGTAAAGAAAAACTTAAGCTTCAGCAATCTTGCGTATATGCTTTTTATATGCTTCTAATATATTATATGCTGATTTGTTGCTCAAGGTCACAGTTGAAAATGGTTGTGCTGCTTAATATTTTTGTGGAAACTGTGAAACCGTGATTTTTTGTGTGTTTGATAACAGCATATATTAACTGTTAAATAACTGTTTAATATTAAGCATTAAAATGCTAACAGCATATATTCACATAAATGTTCTTTCTTTCCATAAAAACAAAAACAAAATATTGATGACCCCAAACTTTTACGTTAGTATAAGTCCTATGGTACTTACAAGATACTTCAATGTACTTCAAAGAACATTATTGAATTACCATGATACAAGCAATAGTAATGTATGTTTTTTAATTTTTTAATTTTTTTTTACCATGATAAAACTACTACTATTACTTATTATTACAACTTTATATAAAATCCACCGATGTTAAATAAAGGAAAGAAATAAGCTTGCTGTTCTTAACTATTGCTTGGGAATCTGGGACAGCAATACTTAAAGTTATCTGTAGAAAATACTGCTCTCTCAGGAGCTAAGCAGTAACTGGCAAACAGATGGCATAGAATATTTTCAAAAATAGTTCCCTTTACAAGTCAATTCAAGATGTTCAGCAACGAGTCACAAGTTCTGAATAAAATGCTGAACGTTTCAACCTCACCTGCAAATGAAGCAGACTTCACTAAATGATAGTGATGTTTTGGTTTTGTGGAATGGTAATATTATTTGGGTTTTCAGAATCCATAAATCTGTGACAAATCTGGAAAAACACAGTATTGTTTTTATACTGTAATCTAGTAGAAAAGTCATGCCAGCTATCATAAAACAACACAAACATAACTTCCAAAATAATTGGAACTCTTGACAGATGTGCATTAGATGAATGTTCTTTGCTTTGAAAACATCTGGCTATCCCAAAGCTTGCCAACAATTAAGAGATATATGCTCATGTAAGATTAGAGAACACAAATTGATGAGACATAAGGCTATAGACATATATAAATCAGACAATACATTTAAAATTGTTTATTGTACACACAACAAGGACCTGGTTTCAACAATCCTGAAACCTGTAATTAAACACCATCTCCATTCCAACAAAACAGTTGGAAGTTTCGCCAGAAGAAAACTCTTAACTCTTGCCAAAGTAAAATTGTGTGCCCAGAGTTTCCGATTGTTTAAAAAAGGAAATTAAAAAAAAAAAAAATCAAAAAAAAAAATTAAAACACAGCTGTCCTGGGTTTAGTTTTGGTGTAAAAAATGTTATGTCATGCAGACAATTACCAAATCTCTCTATGAGGTCTGATCATTTGGTTTTCTTTCAAAAAACAGATTAAATTATTTCAATTCCAGATTTTACATCAACATCTGTATGCCAGTGCCAGCAAATGCAATAAAATGTTTTGTCAAATGCCTCTATACATGCATTATTTCCTTACTATGGGGGCTCTTAATTGCTTAAATCTGATTGGTTGATGAACATTCTAAGTTGTGCGTGTGCAATTATTTTCAGGGAAACATTAGGCAAAAGTATAGTTCCAGGCAGATCACTTCGCCAAATGTTTTCAGTTATTTCAAAGGTCCTTACAACCTACAACAACAAAAGAACCAAAACCCACAATGGACCAAAACCCAAAAAGACAAATTATTTAAATGATTTTGCCACAAAATTACATTTAAATATGCAGGAAAAGCGCATACTCTCCAGCTCTCTCTCCCACTCAAATGCACACACACATAGTACGGACACACACTTGCTATAAACGTGTTGTCAGCGCTGCTCTGCTCTTTTATCAGTAAAGGAGTTTAGCTAGCCTGGAAATCCAGACCTAAATCTGAAAGATTACTGGTCTGGCGTCGACTAATGAAAATCGGCCAGCTCGAGGGGCGGCACAAAGCATGTATTTGAAAATCTCACTGCACGCAATTGGATAACACTAAGACCAATCACAACAAGTTATCACTTAGCTACCAGCGGAGCTAACAGGTAGTTTAGACTCTTACCGTATCCGGTCAGCAAAACAGCAAAAACGCCCTTCTTGCAAAGGAACGATTTGAGGCGCCGTCTTCTGTTCCTCTTTTAGAGAAAAAGGCAAGTCTAATCTTTCATTGTAGCGGCCAAAGCTGTTTCAAACAACTGGTGTTCATCCATAGCCATCTTGCAATGTTTACTAATGACTTCGCGCAGCGCTGTCGTCATCTCGCCTCTGGCCCGCCTATATCAGATAACCCGATGTGATTGGTGCAGCTCAGATCGAGGGGCATATTTAATGAGCATCATTACTCGACACCAGAGTAACGCCCGTTTCACACATACTCCGTTTGCAGTGCGTATGCGGTGCGTATTTTTTTCCGTACCCATGTTAACAGGTTAGAGCTTTCACACTGCACGCGGTTGCAGTCCGTCGATCCGTTCCAGTTGCGGTGCGTATACAGCAGTGCAGAGATCGTTTCCGCACCGAGTCTATTTTTGCTGTGCTGCAAACGCTGAATTAAAGTGACAGCACATGGTTCGTGGTCAAAATGAACACAGATTGACCTGAAAATGTAGAAATTTCACCATAAATGCGATTAATGAAATAAAATGTAGTAATCTCACCATAAATGTATTTAATTAAATACTACTTTTTCCACAAGACCGGGGTAAAGCAAGGAAAGCTACAATTTACCTCAAGGCGACATACAACACTTGTCTCATTCGTGGAGGTAAAAAAAACAAGTTCTTTGTGAAATGCAAGATTTATTGTATTAAAATTTAAATGAAAAAGAAAAGGCATGCAAGTGGGCTGTTTTTGTCAATTTTAAGTTTTAATTTAAAATGTTTGCGATTTAATATGTAGGCTACATGGTTAAATTTGATCACTTGCTTGAGCAACTTAATATAAGTAGAAGTAGGCTATGCATTGAATAATAGGCTGCCGTTGTTTAAATTGTGTTTAAACGTGCATACGTCTATTAAAGAGTGTATGTACAAAGAGAATCGCAATGCTGAGACGTTAAGACCGGGGTAAATCAATGGAAAATACAATTTACCTCAACAAGGCGACATAATGAACAACACTCGTCTCATTCGTGGAGGTGGAAAAGTTCTTTGTGACATGCAAGATTTATTATATAAAGATTTAAATTATGCAAGGAAAGGGTTTGAGTCTGCTGTTTTTGTCAATTTTACGTTTTAATTTAAAATGTAGGCTTTGCGATTTCAAGTAGGCTACATGGTAAAATATTTTACCACTTGCTTGAGCAACTTAATATATAATTATATAGAAGTAATGCATTTAATATGATGTTTAAATTGTGTTTAAACGTGAATACGTCTATTAAAGAGTGTAGGCTATATGTGTACAAAGAGAATCGCAATGCTGACAAAAAAAAAAACATTTTTTAAATAAAAGTTGCTGATAACTTCTTGATTTGAAATACAAATTGAGAGTATGTATTTGTGGTATAGCCAGCAGCGGATCAGTTACGCACTGCAAACGCAGCATATGTGAAAGCACTATTGCGCGTGCTGCTCCTGCACTGCATACGCACTGCAACACGCACCGCACACGCACTGCACACGGAGTATGTGTGAAACGGGCGTAACTCGCTGAGCAAATTCAACTTGTGCTCTCGCGAGAACTCTGGATTACCAGGGTAGAGTTTAGCAACAAAAACACTACATGACATTTATAACTAGTGAGGTGATAACGGTGCTGTTCATGAAGCAGATAAGCTTACAGTTTCGCTAGTAGAGACGCTGCTGCCGAAGACTGCTGAGATACGCACGGACTCACACACGCTTAACCGCTTGTGGTGTGCATTCTTTTCTAATAATTCAACAGACAGTCATCAATTATTCCTTACTTAATCATTATTAAAGAAGGGTTTCCCAAACTGGTGTTTGAGGGAACTGCAGGGGGTTTGCGACTGGTTGAAAAGCTAATAATTAAAATAAATAATTTTAAATACAATAAGCAAACTATTGTCTTTCTAGAGTTGCTTTACAGCAGAAGTTGAACGTCTCATATTTAAAGTGTGTTGTTAAAAACTATATAGGTATAAATAAAAGTGACTTGACTTCGAATAAAATCAATCAAAATTAAACAGTAAAATATTACATATCATTTCAGTATTAAATCTCAGTGAGTTCTTCAAGAAAATATTGGGTGCGGCTGACAATAAAGTTTGTGAATCCCTGTAATAAAGGACTCAATGTTCTAGAAGCAAAGAGTGTCCACTATGTTCAAAATTGTGCCTAAAGCAGTGACCCACATAAAAGAAAACTTTAAATAATTTTACCTCATACAAGACTAGATTTATCCTAGTGGTGCAATGATAAGCAGATAAAGACCACATACGATTTTTCATCACATTCTCTGCAAATGATAGCAATGCAAATGCATGGTAACTGCAACCAAACCCTCACAGGCAGAACTCAGTCAACTTTGTGTTTGCTGAGTAAGGGAATTTAACAGGGTCTGCTGGGGAGGGCTGGAGCTGGGATGAATGATTCAAAGAACTCTCAATGCTGTAAAAGTTGTACAACTCTTGGATGCATCTTGCATAACTGACAGAGTGTTTTCTGCATAGTGTAAATAAGAGGTCTGATCGCAATACACACAATGTGCTTTAGTGCCATGTCCTGCAAAGAGCACTACAACAAATTCTTTTGATCTGTCTCTGAACTATTATTTTCCACTGAATTCAGATACATAACACGCAATTCCAACTTATCCAACTTAGGTGAGAGTTTGCATTGTGAGTTAAACAATAAAAACTCATCTCAAACAATGAATGCTTACAGGTATTTGATAATTCACTGAAGAACATGACCTGTGCAACATAAACTCTAGCAACTTTAAAATGTATAACAATGAACAGTTCTCAATTGGACACTTACCATCATAAACACTAACGTCAGCAGCCTAATGCTTTGGCTGTTCACTCACAGCATCAGCGCCACATCATCTTAATTCCTTAACTCCTCATTCAAACACACTATTATTCCAGCACGTAAAGCTCTCATCTTAACTGGACCATACGTGAGATGCATCCAAAGTCAGATTGTTTAGTGACTTTCCCTTGGTTTATTCTTCAGTTTCCAATGCAAAGTCTCCAAAGTCTCAGAACAAAGCACTGATCTCTAGCAACACGTTGCAGGAGGATGGTGGACTTAAGAAGGGAAAGCAGAGTGGAGGTTTGGAGAGGAATGTGCTGTGTAACATGAGAAGTCTTTAAAAAAAAAACATACTGAGGAGATTTATTGTCCTGGCCAGCGCGCCTCTAGAGTTTACGCCGTATTGCTAATGCACATAGTTGTATGTGATCTTCATTTTATTTTTTACGTAAACAAAATCCTCATTCAGATCTCATTAAATTGACTATGTTAACTGTAATTTCCACTGATGTTATTACATCTGGAGTTAATGTTTTACAACATTTCTGTGGCATCTTGGTGTTAATATATCATTAAAAAAAAAAAAAGAACAAAATGATGAAATATTCTGAAACATTGTTTGAAGAAAGGTCCGATATTAATAAATTATGATTTCACTGTATTAACAATAATTGTCCCTAAAATGGGGAACTGGAGGAAGAAATGGAGGGCTTTGGAAAATTGTTTCACTTGAATTTTACGAAGAAAATGATTTCTATCAAGTATATTATTCATTATTTCACATTATGTGTCATGGTCCTTAAAGATTTTGTCTAGAAATTATTTATTGGACCTTGAGAACTTATTGTGGCATTATACTGTCCTCTTCTGGCAGAATGGTGATTTACAGTATAAGCGAAGATTGCACATCACGCTAGTTCATGGGACCATGTTGTCACTAGTGTACACTTCACTTTTTTTCTATTTTCAGACATGAAATTTCATCTGTTTGGAGTAAAAAGTTCACTTGTCATTTCTATAACTGTGAGAGAATGGATTTGTTGTGAAGTTTGTGCAAAACAGGTTTTTAGTTAACTAAAAAAAAAAATCTTAAAAAAAATCATTTTCATTACTTGAAATAAAATGTTAACTGAAATAAATATACAAAACCTTAAACTTATTTTTTTTAAGCTAGTTGCCAAGGCAGCATTTCTCATTTGCATTTAGTTTAACTTGATGTACTAAAATAACTTAAAACTAAACTAAAATGAATACAATTTACATAGACATAAAATAATGTTAAACTTTAACTAAAATGATAAACAATAAAAAATATTTAAAAAATATTATTATAAACTATAATAGTATTTCAACGAAAATAGCATTGGTGCAAACTGGGCTCACTGATTTTTCAGTAACTGTAATATTTAATCAATAATAAAACACTTTGGACTAAAACATCTTTAAGGGATGCTTTTAGCTTTTTTAACCTAATAATATGATGGTGAATTATATCTGTTCAGATTAACTTTACAAGTACGTACAGTACATATGCTCTGTATACATAAAAAAAAAAAAAAAAAAAAAAATTCTACTGTTTTGTGTAACTTGCTTACTGGAGTGTTGTAAGGCACTATTCTGTGTAAAGTGCTTTGGAACAATATGTTTTGATAAATTCACTATACATTTTTTTTATTTTTTTTATTAATAATTTCTAGACATTAAACATGGAAAACAGACAGGAGGGTTTCAGAAGATGTTTTGAAAAAATAAAAATCTCCAGCTGAAGTCACACAAGAAAAAGTTTTTTGTTAGGGCCAACAAAAATATAACTGGTAGTCATTATCTGGACTATCCAGTATTTAATGTAGAATGTTATATATATATATATATATATATATATATATATATATATATATATATATATATATATATATATATATATATATATATATATATATATATATATATATAATACATTTTATGGTTGGTCTTCTTAATGTTTTATTTGTTAACAGACAGACCCTGGCAGAAGCTTTAACAGACACAACCCAAAGTAATCCCTTCCTTGTCTCCATTTTTAATAACATTAACATTATTACATTATAGAATGCCCAATGCCCATATCACAAGTTAAAATACCTAATTTCCCTAGCAATATAATCAATAGTCTTCACTGCCATAACAACCATAACATTTATTTAGATACTATGACATTTCATCCAAAGACAATGTGTGCTGAAGAGCACATGCAGAAATACATGTTTGAGATACATAAGGCATGATGCTAGGGATAAGACAAACATTAGATACAATACACAATCAAAACATTGACATGACCATAGTAGATACTTTTTACTGTATATAAGCTAAAACCTTTACTTTGTCTTCGGTGTCTTCATTCAAATTCACAGTACAAGAGCTTGCCACTGTATTCCTGGACTAGAAAGACCTGTACCCGTTTTTGGATAGAATGACATTTAATACAGGTTTTTAAACACATTTGGAGTTCACATCAGGCATCTTTTTTTAAACCTTAGCACCGCTAGACATTTAAGACCTTCAGGTTCCAAAACTAAAATCCTTCTCTAGCAGGTACATCTGCATTGACACATCAGTGTCTCTCCTGGTTTCCAAAACCTCCCTAAGTGGGACACTGGTCCTACAGATGAGAACTCAGTACAATATAGATGGGAACTCAGTACAAACACCTCAATAACAGAAGCGTGCCAGAGCAATGACAAGGTACGTGAGGGTGATAATAGTCAGTGCAGAGAACAGGAGGAGGAGTCCAGTGAAAAGAACGTTGTTTATGGGTAACTTGATGATTTTCCCTTCGGCTGGGATCATGTTGGAAAGTGCAAGCATGTAGCCAAGGGACCAAGCTATACTGGTCTTATTTACCTGAAACACAAAGAGACAAATGAAGAGGTCCAGTTCACTGCAGCATTTTGGATAGACAGAGCTGATTTGCTGGAGGGGGAGAGATGATATAATTTGGCAGATATTTCACATTACAATCATGCACTGAGACTGGAGGTGACTGTTCCATAGAAATCATGTGCTCAGAAATGCATTTGCTGTGAAAAGGTTTTAAAATAATATTTCACTTCAGGTTAAAGTCAATCGACAACGTTTGTCACAACAAATATGAAGTTTATGGTGAGCCACTTACAATGGATGTAAATGGGACCAGTTTTTTGGACCATTTAGAAGCAGATATATGAAGATTCAAATGTTTAGAAAAATATGTACATTAAGTGTTTAGTAACACTTTTTTATATACATACATAAAAAAATAAAAATAAAAAAAAGACAGCCGTTTTAGGTTTTTATGTGCAATAATATCATGGCATATATATAGTATACAGTATATATATTGTATGGCATCATTGTTTATATACATATACAAACACAATATATAGCCTATATATTCACATAATCTCATGATAAACATGAAACGCAATGCACCTCTTTCTGAAAATTGAGATTTTTCCAGTTGCCTGTGTTGAACTTGTAACCATCTGCAAGAATGGTATGCACATAATTTGCAGAGTAGCAGTAGGACTTCAGATGGATGCCACTGATGTTGTAGTTTTGCTTGAGCTAAAGGAAGGGGAGGGGGGACATTAAAAGGTAGGTTTATTGATTGTAAACATCAGTCATAAATGTAACACAAATAACCACACCCTCCCAATCTATATTTTCCTGCAAGTCGTGATTTTGCAGTTGGCTGGTACTCACACTTTTCCAGTCCATTGAGCAGAACAGCTTCATGTTCATGTTGAATAGCTCCATACTTTTGGAACCCTCTACTTTAAGAGCCCGAGCAGTCCAGTAAAACCCTGCATAGGCCTAAGACACAAAAATAAGTGCTTTAATATGAAAGAAATATAGCTTAGGTTGTAACATTTGGTCACATTAACATGCAAGAAACAATGACATTTTATGTTATTGGGGTTCCTCTGGGTGCGAAGCTCCAGCAGTCCAGCATTAAAATCTGCTAGTCTAATCCTAATTAAACGCACCTTAATCAGTTAATCGAGGTCTTCAGTATTACTAGGCTATGTCTGAAATTGCCACACTACCCTTAAATAAGGTACTATTTGAGGGAACAGCCATTTGTAGTGGTGTCCGAAACCATAGTGGACGTTATCGAGTGCAGTCATTCAATCCCATAATGCACCGCAATAACGATTGTACAACTAATGTACACTCAACGGCTAGAGAATACCCATAATGCACTGTAAGGGTCGTCCCAAATGAATTCCCATGTCTCGCCAGAAGATAACGCCCGCAGCTGAATCATCCATCCATCCATCCATTTTCAAAACCGCTGGTCCAATGAGGCTACAGCATAATATCATACAGATATAAATTGCTTTTTAAATCATTATTAAATTGTTTACTTAAGGTTTATACATGCTATAGTTTCCGTGACAGAGTTCAAGATCAATCTTTTCATTACTAGTTGCTAGTTTGCCAAGTTCTGATTATTTACGGCAAGCACAAACTATGCAAAAGCGGCTGCCCTTCTGGCACACTAATCCACTCTTTTTCATTCACTCCTTCAAGTGCACTATATTAGTGGAGTAATGTAGGGAATGGTGAATGAGGGTATAGGGGGCGATAAAAAAAACAGCTCTAGAAATTTCCAGGCAGGTGTTTTTGGAGCTACACTGCAGGACAGTGGCCCTCCAGGAGCAGAGTTAGATAAATATGACATACTGTACAGGTTTGGAATGATATGAAGTTGAGTAAATAATGACAGAATTTTCATTCTTTGGTAAACTGTTCCTAGTTTTATCTTAACTAAAGAAAAATACCTACCATGAAGTTTCCACTGAGGTTTGGTTGATAAACTCCATCAAAGGAGCAGTTTTCAGCTCCCTGGCAGGACGTTAGGTCAAAGATACTCCTGACCAAGACTTTACACTGTTCAGGGTTACTCTGTCCAAAGAAAGTAATATTTTGCTTTGGCCTATACCCCAAAGGAGCGTCATTATTTGTGCATTCACTTCCAAAAATATCCTCTGCAGGCATAGAGATATTATAACCAGAAGGATAACAGGGGTGCTTCACATTAGCCCAGTTGGTGGATTCCTAAAAGGAAACCAATTCAAAGAGTTAATACATGTTATATATATATATAATTGTAAGTAACAGGTTAAGCTATTTCCAGGAAGATTTTACCTAAGAGCAAATCAGGGAAATGTAACATAATCCATCCCTCTATTTCAACCCTACATTAAATGACTGAAGTTTTGACATGATTTGTTGGGGAAATGTTAAGCATAAGCTACGGGTTTAATTGCATCGCTCAGCATCAGCAATAATGGATTTTCTAAGAAAGGTTTTACACAATTTTGTGATCAATATCTTAGTATAATTACTGATGGAGGAAACATACAATAATACTCATATCTAAAAGTACAAAATAGTCTGCATCCTAAATAAGGTTTAGGTTATAGGTTTATATATATATATATTATACACATATTTTGGTTGAAGGAGCATTTAATGACATGAGCATACTGTACCTTTGAAAGTTTGGCCCAAACTCTTTTCTCAGCTTCATTCTTCCCGTAGCAAAGGAAACTGTGTGTGTAGATATTATATTCATAGCCATAGAGTGAAACCGTAATAATATCTTCTCCTTTGGCATCATCAGAGGTAGCAAAGGCAATCTGGGTGGAGGCTCCACCCAAGTCCAATGAACCAACTGTCTTAGCCCCACGAGGATGTACCCAGGCATTCCAAAGATTTTTCTATAAAACAGACTAAAATTTTACATTTTAAAATTGCAATTAAGCTCTGTTGTCCAATTCTGGTTTAGATTCAGTATTGTGTCATAAGATGCTTGCAATGCCTTAAACACATCCGGACTCTGTTTCATAATGAAGACATATAACTGGGCTAATACTACAGTATGAGGCTAAACTCAAAATCTTGCACTGACAGGGTTAAAGGCCCACTGAAGTTCCTAGAAACGCACAGCGTTTTTCAATGACATGACGTAATTTCAACTGCAACAGGAAGACACGGTGGGACATATCAAGCAGCTCCTCTCCTTTTTTTTAAAAATAGCCAATAGCGTTTTGCTTATATTACAGCTCGGCCAGAGCCATTGAGCTCGGCAATGCCACATTTGACAGCTTATGACAGCCACAGTCTAATACATTCCCCTTTAGATTTAAATATGAAATTGTTACTGAAGCAAAACAGTGATCATAATCATGCAGAGGATGTAGTTTGAAAAGTGTAGTTTGTGTAGATGTGTCATTTTGAAATGTATGTTGGTGCATGCATGGCACCATTGTTATGTCTTCCACTCGTCAGTGCTGTTTCTAATGGTGAATCTGTTTAACCGTGTCTCCTCCTAATCTCCTCCATATCGCTTTAAAATATAGCATTCTATGGGTCAAATGGGTTTAATATGTTTTGTGGTCATATGATCCACTCTGTGCTATCGTGTCTCTGAACCAGAGCAGACACTAATGCAAAACCAGACTTCATTCACCCCAATGGAAAGCATATTTACACTGTACAATTCACCATTCACCATATAGAAAATAGTAATAATGTGAACAAGTGACCGATTTCAGACACAGCCACATTCATCTCATCTGAGGAGATAAGCTGAAGTGCAAAGTGATGTCATCAAAATCATTAATCATATTGGCAGAGGTGAGAGACGGTAAGTTTTTAATGCTTATATCTTCTAAATGCGAATATCATCATTGTTATTGAGCACATTAGCTTATAGATAACCTTTAAGGCTAACATATTCATACTAAAAGCCCAAAAAATTCAATTTTGATTTCATGGGGACTTTAAACATTTATGTTGTTTGAATACATTTAAGATGAAACAAACAAATTCTAAGATAATCATTTAGTTCCAAAGACCAAAATAAAAAAAAGGTTCAGTAAAGCAGCCCATGAACTGACCTCTAGGAAGTTCCCCATCAGGTAGTTGACGGTGATCCAACCATAAAGGCCTTCTTCCTGTCCAGAGATGATGGAAGCATTTTGGAAATTAAAAGGAAGAGAGCTAAGGTAGTTCCTCATGTCTTTCAGGATAGCGTTGGATGTGTCTTCATTTTTCATACTGTGTAAAAAAGATTGGGCAAAGATGCAGCACACATGGCGTCAGGGTCAGGTTAACTCTGTGGCAAAATATATGCATTTATACATAATCATTTATTTGAGAAATAACACAATCATTTAAACACTAGAAACAAGTGCATTAAGACATTTTTCTTTTGCTATTCACCTTATTTTTATCGTAAGAGTGGACGGCAGCATTTGTAAATTGAATGTTTCTGGCTTCCAATTTCAACAGCTTCCTGTTATTTTTAGCTGTACAAAACAGCTTGTTATGCTGCTTGAAAATGCAAGCTCTCTTATTTCTGACCATATTATTTCATTATGCATTGTCACAATTATAAACATTCTGGTTTGTTCTGGTCTGTTTCCTTGTTCAAGTTTCCCACCACTCATCAGTTTCCATGGACACTCCTTAATAAACACAGCTGTATGTCATTATGTTCATCACCTTTGTTTATCTAAGTTCCTTACCTCCTTTCCCTCATTGTCTGGTATTGTTTGAGTCATGCACACTGTTTTATGTTAGTAGCTCGCGTTAAATAAATCTTGTTGTTATTTTGAATGAACTGAATCTGCCTTCATCTTCATTGGATATAGGCGTTACAGTATGATGAGCTCTCAGTATCAAAGCAAATGGTTTTGATACATCTACTGATACATACATATATTGCGACGCAAAGGTAAGAACGTAACCAGAAAATATGATCAAAAAGAGGAATGGAAAATCATTCTTACTGTAGGAGCCTCATCCCTGCTGTCGCCCCAAGGAAGACTGGGGTGGAGTTATACTGATGGGAGGGAATGGCCTTGGTTATCTCTGCCATACAATGTTTTAAACTTTTCCATGTCTTTTTGTCCTGTTCCTTGTCTACACCAAGATCTGAAATTCCGGGGCCTTGAAAAGACATCATATTATATAAGTTCTGTTATCAGCCTATGTATGTATATTTTTAAGTCACATTATTATTCTATCACTGTATATTGCTCAGTAAAAAGAATGGTAACACTTTAGAATACTGTTCCTTCATTAATGAATAATTACACAGGAACAAACGAGTAACGTATTATTAACATTCTAGTAACTAACAAGAAACTCTGATTAACAAATTAGTAAGTAATAGCACTCAGATGAATGTAATAGTTCATTATTAGCTAATCAATAACTACTACTTTTTTCATACCTCCCAGAGAACTACTATATACAGGTTCATAATTAACATGAATAATGCATAATTTATAATAAAAGGTAATGGTAACCCACTAGTAATGACTCAAGTATTTACTACATCATTCTAAAGGAACTACTAATTATTTGGATCAGTATTCTAAAGTGAAAAACATGATAACTACCTAATATTGACTGAAGTCATTGTAAGCTTTTGAGATTTTTGTTAGATTTTGAATAGTAATTCCTTCCAATGGATTTGGTAACACTTTAGTCATTACTAGTGTGTTCCCATGATCTTCACTTTAGAATACCGATCCAAATAATTAGTAGTTCCTTTAGAAAGATGTAGTAACACTTGAGTCATTACTATCCAAAACCTTACAAAAGCCTTAAAAGCTTACAATATTAGGTATTTAACATGTTTTTTCACTAGAATACTGATCCAAATTATTAGTAGTTCCTTTAGAAGGATGTAGTAACACTTGATTCATTACTAATGGGCTACCATTACCTTATATTAAAGGGACACTTCACCCATTTGCATTAAGCTTTGTATTGTTAGAAACCCAGTCATATATTATAATAAATGTGGATTTTTCATCCATTTTTCCCTGAGATGGGAGAAATAAGGATTTAAGTGTTTTACTTCCTGCTTATTATGACGTAAAAATCATCATTTTGCGTCATAATAAGCAGGAAGTCACATTTCATTGAAAAGTGTAGAGACTACAGACACTCGTTCCTCATCTTTCCCAGGGGGCGGGAACCGCTCACGCTACAGGCCTATTACAGATCAGTGGGTGGGATTGACTTTCTGAAAACTAAAAGCAATATCCTCCATCTTGTTTGGAAGCTAAGCTAACAGGCGCTGTGGAGACAGATGTAAAGTTATGACAATAGCGGAGGAGAGTGCTCAATATGATATAGAGGAAGAGGATTTCAGAAGTCTGATGCTTGAATCAGGTGTTTGTGGCTACCTTTACAAGCCGCATTATAGCGAAGAGCAGCCGAGGCAGAAGACCTGCCTGCCGCGGACGAGGAGCCCGGACTGGCTCGGGTTAGGGCGGACTGGTGGCGCCGGTGATCTCACTATGCAACTACGAACCGCTACGAACACAGAGATAGAGTCCGACTGTGGCAAAGAATTTCAACAATGACAACTTCTCCTGGATGAAATCTCTGAATCAGACGAGGACACGGACGTTTGTGTTGTGAATCAGACGAGGACACGGACGTTTGTGTTGTGAACTATCCTAGTTTCGCACCGCATCTGACTGAACATCCAGGTAACGTTACAATGCAATAATTCACCACTTCGAAAGAAATACAAATGAAGAGTAATTCACTAATGAGTTCGCCAACTAACTAGACATTTTGTGTGAAATTAATTTCAAGCTCTGGTGGTAGCTAGCCTTGTAGACGGAAGAGTTATTTCTCTTAGGCAGATATGCGCTTTCTGGATTAGTGGGAGTGGCTTGCGCAGCTGTGCAATGTGGTGCATTGTGGGAGTTGGTGTCTTTCATACAAATGCGTCCTGAAGTTACTTTCTTTCTTTCCTCGGCCAAGAAGGCACCAAATTCAAAATTAATTTTACATTTCGACTACATATATGACCCACTTTCAATAAAGATCAATGTTCCCATGGGTGAAGTGTCCCTTTAAACATTGTGCATTATAAATATTAATTATTAACCTGTATATAGCAGTTCTTATAGTCTTCAGTGAGGCATTAAAATAGTAGTTATTGATTAGCTAATAGTAAACTACCACATTCGACTGTGCACTATTACTTACTAATTCGTTAATCAGAGTTTCTTGTTATTTAATAGTAGTTACTAGAGTGTTACTAATGCATTACTCATTTGTTCCTGTGTAGTTATTCATTAATGAAGGAACAGTATTCTAAAGTGTTACCAAAAGAATTATACTCTCAAACCAAATACTAATTATGAAATCACAGCTGGAAAAATTAAATGACTAATTTTCCAAACTTAGTTTTCTACATTCGACCTTTTTTACGGTGTTGTCATTTATAACTGACTTTGTCCTATTAGGGTATATGGTTTTTTGGCAAATTGTCAAACTTCACACACACATTCAAATGCAGTTTCACAATCTGAAAAGTAGTGAAAAGTTCTTGGTGTTTCAAAAAACATTACAAAGCATTGTTAACATTCCATTTCATTTCATCTTGTGCTGCTATATATCATTTGGAACTTGCATGTGAAAATGTCAAAAACTTGGCACAAATTCAGATGCAACTTCGCTGCCTAGAAAGTAGTGAAACCATGTCTAATGCCTGGTACACATTGTACGATTTTGGGTTGTCCCATACAAAAGATAACCAATCGTGGTGATTTCTGTGGCTGTGGTCTAAATGGTAATCCTATGTCGTACAGTGTGTTTGCTGCTACGACCTATGTCTAACTAGCCAAATAAATGCAACATAAAATGGCGTATTGATCAATGAGACATGGCGCTAAAACTACTTACCTCAAGTTCCATTTGCAAATTTGGAATGCTAAGTTGGCCTCTTTTCCCTAGCCATGATCACGTCCATGGTCTCCTCTTTCGCCTCCTCCCCTTTTTTTTCAGGTCACATGAAAACCAATGCCTAAGTGTGATTGATGTTGCTCTATTTGTTTTACCACTAGCACATGCTGATTACGTTGTATTCTTCCATACTAACTTGCAACGTAGTCTACGATACAATGGGTGTCTACATTCTACATGCATGTCGTACCCAAGTTTATTAGATTCATGGCGTACAGTGTGATTTGTAATGATCTTATAGGATTGCCCAAACCGCACAGTCTGTAGCAGGCATTGGGGTTTAAAAATAAAAATAAAAATAAAAATCTTTAACATGGTTTCTTTCTTGGATTTTCAAATCATCAAGTGAAAATCAACAAGACTCTTCTCTTTCAGTGTACCCCCACACATATCTCGATTTTGATTTGTTTAGTCATCATTTGTGGATCATTTGCTTGTCATTGTTGAGGCCAATAGGCACCTGACCTTTCTCTGGTTGTAGTATGGATAACACCTTCCAAACTGGCATAGGATAATGTACCCAAATGCCTGACTTCCACAACAATCTGTGACTTATATTCTTCATCTCTACCCTCACCCTCACTGCTTCTATCCTCTTTGATCTTCAACTTCTTCCTTTCTTACTACGACCTTATTTTCCTTTGCATTGCCGTCACCATTATCAATACTTTCTGGAAAAGGCACAGCTTTTCTTCTCTGTCTTCTATAAAACTTACTAACAAAACACAGCCAAAAAGGCTATTATACTGCCTGCCAGTAATGAACAATATTGCCAGCTACGCAGAAAATTTCGACAATTTCGACAATACTCAACAATTTCGAGGACCCCCTCGAAAACGAGATGGCTCATCTCAAGGGGTTATTCCTCTTCAATAAATAAACGTCAAATAAATATGTATCCTCTAAAACAGTGGTTCCCAATTCCAGTCCTCGTGACCCACTGCTCTGCACATTTTGTAGGTCTCTCTTATCTGACACACTCAGTTCAGTTCATGGAGTCTCTCCTAATGAGCTGATGATCTGGTTCAGGTGTGTTAAATAAGGGAGACATACAAAATGTGCAGAGCAGTGGGTCACGAGGACTGGAATTGGGAACCACTGCTCTAAAAGGACTATGTCATTTATGCATAACACACAGATTTTTTGGTCTTTGAGTTATTGATTTTACAAAATTTGCATTAAAAATGACCAAAAACATGTTTGGATGTTCAATTATATTTTTTATTAATTTAATTTATGTGTATTTCCTAGTCTAAAATGAATTCACAATAGAGCCTTGACAGCATGTGTCCTAACATGTGCAAATGTCCAACATCAAAACAAAGTATTAGCAGATATTAAGCAACGACTCTACTGATACTCTAATGAGAGTTAGTTGACATGTAGTTGCAAATTTACTTTGTCTAAAGTGGACCATTGAAATAACACGTTAACATATATTTAAAAGTGTACGAATTTGGTAGCAGGGTTGCAAGTAACATGGCTGTATATTTAACCTAAATGAAAAGAACGCTCCCTTTACAATTGCTGGAGCTGTCAATCAGCGCGAGTTTATCAGTGACTGATTTCTGGACTCTCGCCAAAACTTCCGTTATAATCAACTAATTTCTTATTTACAAAGTGTTTGCAATGTTAGTTATGATGAAAGCATTTGTGAAAGTGCAGAAATCGAGTTGCAATGATGAGATCACTGCATTTATGCACTCAATACATCTGTGATCGGTTACAATGCTCATCCACAGCAACCTTTCATGTCACGATCTAAATATAATATAATACTTATCTGACCGTTATAAGTTTGTTGTAGCAGTAAATGAAGAGATATCTTATCGATCCGGGCTGTATCCAGATCAGATTGAGGACCTGCGCCTAAACACGACCACAACACATCCCTGAAGTATCAGCAGAGGTTGTGTCAACTAGACTCCCCCCTGTGAAGGCCTCATCGACACGACAGCCATCGGCACTGATCCTCAACAAACCCGTCTCCATACCGGTGTGATGACTTCGATGTTAAACCAGATAGAACTGGATAATATTCTGATTGTTCCAATCCAGTCTGACTTCTGACCTGTAATGCTGCCTGAATCATAATCATACACTGTTCGTTCGTTGGCCAGAGGAGAACTGGTCCTCCGACTGAGCCTGGTTTCTCCCAAGGTTTTTTTTGGTTCCTTGGCACTGTTGTCTTTTTCGGCTTTTTTCACCTTTGTTGCCATTGGCTTTTGGCTTGCTTAGTTGGGGACATTAAATGTAACATTTAATTTAATATTCAACAATAATATTGATCTGCCTGAATTGACACCATTAAATGAGAACTGAACTGAGTTGGACGATGACATCACGGTTTTCTCCAGAGCGGCTATATACAGTATATATATAAATAAATTAACAAAAAAAATGTACAACAAAATGAAACATCACTGAATTTACTTAAGCTGGACTGTGACGCTATTTTCTTCTGGAAGAAACAAACTTTGTTGCATTTTCCTGTTATCTCTGTAAAGCTGCTTTGAAACAATCTGTATTGTAAAAAGCGCTATATAAATAAATGTGACTTGACGTCTTTAAACCTAGTGCTTTTCACACCAATTTGAATTTTAGAGCAATAAAACAAAATTGGTATTTGTTAACCAAAGTATACAGAATTCGTGGAAAGTGCCACCAACGTCTAGTTCAGCTTTTAGCCACTATATAAAGAATAAGCCACCATGTGTTTATGTTAACCATCCAAGGTTTTATGTCAGTTGATTTGTACCTTCAACCTGACACTTTGTTGTCTGGCTCACAACCCCAGTGTTGTTTTCTTTTTCGGCAGGCCACTCATAGAGATAAATGGTAGTCCTGGACGAGCCTGCATCCAACACAATACCATACTGGAGAAAGAGAGAGCAACAGAAGTGAAGAAGGACATTACTGTAACCAAAGATCAAGCTCTAAAGATCTTGCAAAGCCATAAAGAGCTCATTCATTTGCACCGTTCACAAAATACATTGCTGAATAGCAATTGCCTGAGGTCTGAGTGAAAAACAGACATGTCTATTTGCCCTTAGCTCTATTGAAAAAAGAAAAAGCACATTATTCTTTGGGAAAATTTTCAAGGACTTTATGAGTCATCAAAAGGATCATGTATCTCAATATTAAGGATGCAGCATTGTATTGAATTAAATAATTCCATGAATGGTGATTATCCATTGAAAGTTGTTTTGTGTTTATAGCTTTCCGTTCCGTGTTACAAAAACCATATCATTTGTTTTCACGGAAACTGAATGAAGCAGTATAAAATAAAAGCAGAATCCATCTTTCAGCACATTTTACCTGCCATTCATCTGTAAATGAATAGTGGCCCATGTCATAACATATGTGGGATGTGAGACGTTCGTTTTTCCAACACACAATAGAAATATTAAAAATACAAACGCTACTATTTCCAATATAATTAACAAGAAAATCAGTATGATTAAACAATAGGAATGAATAATTTAAGGGAAAGTCATTCTTGAACATGGTAAACACCAATTATGCTTTTATGTCCCATAATTTTACACACTTTAAGAGGTACACAATAGGTCTGTTTAACTGGATTCCACTTGTACGGTTTGTATCAGGCATGCTCAAATTGAAGAACTTTACCTTGAGTCCACGGGATATATAAGTCTTCTTATGAGTTTGCACAACTGCTATAGAAATGATGACCGCTATGCTGGCCAGCATAAACGCAGCGGCTAAAGCTACTGCCACTTTTGCCATCCTCACCTACAGACAAAAACATGAATAAATCAAATTCCCATTGATTCCCATAGCTGAACGCTCCTTATGCTCTTCACAACATTAACGTGTCTGAGACGTGAGCAATTCTCTTTTTTACTCTGAATGTGGTCATAAAATGCATCATAATTACTCAATTACTTTTTCACTTTAAAAGTAATGTGCCAGATCATTGGTAGTTCTTGAAGAGTGAATAGATAACACTTGAGTAATTAAGGATGCATTTTATGACCACGTTCAGAGTAAAACAAGACAAACTTCAAGAACTGCTACCTGGACCATTATTTTTAAATGTCTCAGACACGTTAATGTTGTGATTAGTAATTAACTGGCAATTCTTTATCATTTCTCATAGTTAGTAGTTCTTAATGAGGCTAATTTGAATCTGCAATAATTTGATCACCTAATAAGGAACTAGCTCAGTCCTAAATTTGCTGTTATCTTGTATTACTTCATACATAGTTACCTTGACGGACCGTTATTCTGAAGTGTTACCTTTTTTTTCCCTCCAAAGAATCATGTTTCCAACACAAGAAGCATAATTAGCCAAAAATGGATCATTGTAAAAGGTTAATGTGCAGTTGTAAGCTTTAAATTTAAAGTGCACTGTTGTAACCTTCAAGTTTATTCATATTAAATGTAACATTTGATTTTAACATTAATTTAGATGTTATGACATGAAGCACATTTTTATTTTAACTGACAAAATAATTTTAGTGTTTTTGATAGTAAGAGGGTTATTTGCTGAGCCCAATAAAGATGAAAAAACTTTACTTTTTAAATGATTTCATTCTCAGCATTAGCTTGAACCAGTTAAAAACGTGCGAGTAGAGACATATCTGCTTTTGCCATGTTGGACATTTTTGAAAACTCTTTCACACACTGTCAAGCTCGCACGCACTCTGTCAATCGTTGGCTTGTAATCTCATGTGAAAATCATCTGAAGCACACCCAGTTTTGTACCTTCCTCAGCCAATATACACATATCATCATGAAGACTTTTTCCATTACCCATATTATGGTTTCTAATTTGATTAAAGAAAGTGCTTAGCGGTTTGAACTCAAAGACTGATGCATACAGTATCTTTTTAAATAACAGCACAGAAGCTGGATAAGAATGACATCCAAAACTCTTAACCATGCCATTGCTTTTAAAAGTACATATATTATACATTTCTTATATATTATTGTACTATAATATTTTATAAAATTATATATTTTTTAATTTTTTAATTATTTAATGCTCTTTTTTTAGAGAAATGGCAGATTGCAGAGACACAAATCAATAACATTTTATAACAAAATCAATTAATCTGAACCCACATTTGGTCCATGATCTGATAAGAAAGCAAACATCAAATACAAAATACATTCATGCTTGCAACAATCAGGGCATTAATACAGTAATAAAAGGTTTTGCCTACCCCTCTGCGCGAGGCCGCTGTAAGGTGGTCAGAAGATTGGGACTCCTTATTGATCATTCTGTCCAGACGTGCAAGACTGAGAATGTGTAACTGTGTTTGGATGTGTGTGAGCGTGTGTGCATATGTTTGTGAGTGAAAAAGCGCGCTGAAGAGACTGAATGGGAGAGGTTTGGCTGTCACTCCCAATAAGCAGGACCTTTCTATTGAAGTTCATTACAAAACTCCACCCATTCAGATGGATTTTAATAAACAAAAGACCATGCTGAAGAGACTAAATGGGAGGGGTTTGGCTGTCACTTACCATAAGCAGGTCCTTTCTATTAAAGTTAATTGGAAACTCCTCCTATTCAGATTGATGTTGTTAATAATCAAAAAGCCATTGTTAACTTTTCTGAAAATAATGAAATACTACTTTATATTTAGCTATTTATGCATTATCTTTGTGGATGATTTTTTAATATTTTTATTTTTATTTTTATTAAATGACTAAAATATATATAATTTTTTTAAATGGAAGCACTTAAACACGATTAACATTCCCACGATGCTGTACAGACACATTTTGATTCCTTTCTGGATGTGTGCTGTTACATATATTCTTATGAATATAGCAGTTCCCATTGTAAAGAAAAAAATATCAATATCAGTATAAAAAAAAATTTCATTCCATAATGTTAGAGTACAAAATAATGACTAGATTTGTGGGAAATACAGACAACGTAAAGACAGTGAGTAGATACTGGCAATTTAGCGGTAAAATATACAATTCTCTTTCTGCCCACAGCACATTAGGTCAAAAAGCTTGTAATATTATTTGAAAATCCCCCTTTTAATGGGTTACTTTGTTTGCTTGGTCAGCTGGATATGTTTATGCCTGGTCCTAATGGGGCACTTTACAGCAACCTGAGAATGAACGAAAGAGCTCTGTGGTGATCAGTGCTTATGGAGATCCCTTTATTGGAAAGTACGGACCGCATGAGAGACATACTGACACTGACATTACATTAACTCTCTGCTAGAACAGGATCCATTTTCAAAACAGAACCATACTTTGCAGTGTGATTTATGTTGAGTAATGAATCCTTCAAAAAAAAAAAAAAAAAAAATGTAGCACCAGTCTTGCCGCCAGGTAGAGGCTCACTGAACCAGAGGCTTGACACAGGGGTTAGAAAGCTGCACCAGTCAGGCTGCCAGGCAGTTAAGAGTGAGTGGCCATGGAACTCGGGATACAGGGCAGGAACACACAGAAGAACATACAAGACGAGACTCAAGACAAAGACAGACAAGATACAGCAACAATTAAGAGAACCAAAATTAAACTGAAAAGATCAATGACTTGAGAAACAAAAAGTAGAGACATAAATATAACAAAAGCAAACTAAGGAGAAAGAAGGTTAAAAAAAAAAACCCAAAAACTAGGAACTAAGATAAAAAAAACTGGAATTGCAAAAAAAAGCAAGACTTCCAGTAGATGGGGAAAATAAGAACTGAAAATAACTAAAAATAAAATTCTAAAACAAAAGAGAACTCAAACTAGATTATAAAGCACAAGAGCTAAATCTAAGCAAAACAGATGCAGAGAAAAACAAAATAGCAACAAGAATACTCTGATACTGGGAATTAGATACAAAAAACTAGAGTAAGCGCTAAAATGATTTCAAGAGCACAAGCCAGAAAACACCACAAAGTGCAAACACAAATAACCAGCAAAGACATCCCATACAAAAATTTTATATATGGCCATATATGTACTTATATTTTAAATAGCATGACATATATCTATACATATATTTGACTTATCTGAGAACACAATATATGCCTGCAACATATATGAACATTTATGTGTCCAAACATGTGAAGAAAATATTTGAGTTCATCCATATATGATACCATATATCTGCATATATTACAGTATAGTATTGGTTTCTCGCATATATGGACAACATTAAGTATAAATATGTGACATACATATTTGTTTTCCACATATTTAATAAATGTATGTAAACATACATGCATGTGATACTGATGCATTTTTAAAGCTGTGGCATATGGTTATGGTACTTTGTGGATGTATTTGTCAAAAATGACAAAGAAAACACTGCATTATTGTATTAAAAATACTATATTTGGTATTCACACAATACAGACACAAAATATCCAACTATAGGCATTTAATTACAAGGCATTCAGTTATAAGATATAAAACAGTACATTTTAAAAATTGGCGTTTGAATGTATACATATATGCGTCTTACATATATTTCACATTTATGTGCATATACGGGAAAATATATGGCACTTACATGAAAACGGCCATTTTTGCTATATTTTGAAATATGTTTCATATATGTCTATGTGTTTTACATATATGAATTTTGCATATATTCTCATAAAGGCAGCAGACATACATGGGCACTGACATTATATATGTAATTTACATATATTACATTTCTGTATGAAATAGGATAAGGAGAACAAGGAGCAGGTCTTGTTAGTTGCACCATACTGGACTAGTTACACAGTGTCGCACCTTGTGACAGCCCCTCCCTGGTGGATTCCTCTGAGGAAGGGAACCAGACTGGGAACCATATCGCACCCACTTCTGGAACTCTTGAACCTCCACATGTGGTCTCTGGACCAGACGCGCAGAACTTAAGAGATCTATCCCCAGCAGTGGTAGACACTATCACTTAAGCGAGAGCGTGCAAGGCGTGCTTACACTATTGAAGTGGAACCTGTTCGTTTAGTGGTGTTCTTCTCGCCGAGAAAACCACTGTAAGTGTCCGATCAGAACTGTGCTTTCCTTCCTGCAAGAAGGGTTGGACTGTCTCCCTCAACCCTAAAAGTGTATGTTGACGCTATCGCTGCACATCACAATGCAGTAGATGGTAAGTAACTGAGAAAACACGACCTGATCATCAAGCTCCTCAGAGGCGCGAGGTGGCAGAATCCTCCCCACCCTCACCTTGCACCCTCTTGGGACCTCACCTTGGTCTTGTCAGTCTTGCAGAGAGCGCCCGTCGAGCATGGTGTGTATTAACAAGCATTTAAACAAACATTATATTTACAAACTTTGCTTTTTTATTGCAGTTAAATACATTTCTTTGAATTTAATTTCACTTTAATTCAAGCTCCATTCAAATTTGAATTGTGTCACAGTTGGTTGCAGAGTAGTTGAGGCAGGTACAGTCACTTTATTTAGAAATACACCTAAACAAAAAACACCCAGAAGCACAGGAGAATACAGGGACACAGGAGAAACACAACAAACTAAAAATAAATGAGAATGGACAAAGAACACCTCAAACTGAGGGCTATATTTTCATAGAGTAACTAAATGGCTAAACAAGGAATGGGTGAATCAAATTAATCAAACAGTAAGTTACCACGACAACAAAGGAAAACATACCAACATAACCAAGACAACCAAGGAAACACTGGAAATAATGAGAAGCAAACTAAAACAACAACCGAACATTTTCAAACTACAGTTTGGTGTCCCTTTTGCTAATTGTGGTCTAAATTGATTTTTTTATTCAAATTTAAAACTTTAACTGGAATTTTAAAAAGATTTTCAATTAAATTCAAAATCAAATTCTCAAAAGTTTTGAACTACCAACAATGCAAAGCTTGTAATAAGTTAATTGCACTTTTTCAACCAGTTTTCTTACTGTTTAAGAAAAAAAAAATTCAAGAAAATTTAAATTTTATCCAGATTAAAGGTACGTAGAATTTTGTATCAAAATATATATATATATAAAAAAAAACACTTGCACAGTGTTATATATTTCTTTCAATTGTGTACTTACATTATCCTAAATGTTTCCAAGAATTTGTAAATTCAGAGAAATTCACAATTTTAAATAGTGCCCGTCCCTTGTCACTTGTCGCCTGTCGATGACGTAATATCTGCGTTATCCCTGGTTTCCACTTGTCCTGCCATAGTAACCATGGCGACAGACGTGGACAACTGCGTAACGTCTAGCGGAACGTTGTTGTTGTTTCGTTCAAACATTATGGACCATGGCAAACAGACTTTAGGACAAAAGGAGAAATAAAACGAGGATCAATATCGGCGTGGCGTTTTCGAGATGCCGAGAGCTCCGCGTCCGTGACAAACCTCGACTTGACATTGAGCTTCACGAGTCACGACTTGACAGAGACGCCACTCTTGTATGTACTTTATTAGACAGGTGAGCAAATGTACATAAAACAAATCAATGTTATATAGCTCAAGTTGATGAAATGTTAGAATATGATCAGTATGTTTTTCTAATGTTGATCTAGCAGTTGCTAGTCTCATACAGCCAACAAACTAACATATAGAATAACATTATAACTTTCAACACACTCAAATGCAGTTTAGTTTGATAGTGTAGACCAAGTGAAACAGTGCTGCATTACCTCACAATTTTAACTAGTTACATAAACTGACCCGTTTATTAACTCAGCACTTGCGTGTATAGTTCGGTATATATTCCTTTATATCTGCGGGAGTCACGTGTGGCGCTGATATCTGTCTCTCATTAGCAATCGTGACCTGCTTCATTCCACAGTCATGTTAAAAAACATCAATGTATTCACTCATCCATAAACATTATTTCCCATAAACTTTATTAGATCAATCGGCATGATAAGTTCCATGATTCCGCTTATTCACTGCGTCATCAATCTACGCTTTCGTTATTGTAAGAAGTTAGCGACCCCTAGCGCGAAAAATGAATAAAATAGATGTTAAATAGATGCTTCAACTTTCTTGTGACAGATCGATAGACCTTTAAAATGGATCTAACAGCAGTGGAGATTCTCCTCCTCTCCCAGGGGGATCTGTACCTTGAGGCCCACACACAGAGGTATTTGGATTTGGTAACTTTGGTCCATTATGACGACACCAGCCTCTGTGTGTTTTTCCGGGCAGGTCTCAACGCAGAGACCAGAGCACGCCTGGAGATGGGTCTCGGGGGAGCTCCTAGGACTAGAGTGGGTGCTTGTCCACAATGGATCCCCTTTTACCATCGCGGAGGGAACCAGCATGCCAGCCATCATGCCTGCGACCAGAACAGTCTCCGGGTGATCAAGATTAACCCTCTGGGGTCTGAGGTGTTTTCTGGGCCCTGGAGGTGTAGGAAACTCAGAAGCGAAGACCAGGAGACTTGGTTGTATCTTCAGCAGGATTCTTTATTGAGAACACGAGCTGTCGGTAGCTGCCGTCATCAAGTCTAACTAAGGCAGTGTACATTGTAGTTTATATACATTTAGAAGGCAGTGCTTAGAAATGGAGACAAAGCACCTGGGTGATGACCTTAAACAAAGCATGCAAATGAAGTATCCAGGTTTAGGAACCCGCCCTAGACTCTAGAGTGTTACCCATCCTAATCCAATCAGCATAACTATTCAACGACTGAGACAGGGGCTCCAAGAGCCATTAAAGACAAAGGGTGAGAGTCTCAGTAATCTGACTCATTTAACTTACAATAGAGAGAACAGGACTGGCAGGAATCTTGCTGGAAACGTTGCTTAACAGCTTATATCATCATCATAACCTTAAATGCTAAATTCAATGTACTCTACCTTAGTTTTTCATGTTATGTTATGTAAGGACATAAAATCAGCAGATCTTATACAGATACAGAAATTTGTAACTCCACAAGGTGTTCCGGCATGCTCTGACATTTGTGCTTATTTCTGTTACTTCATGGCTAAAGTCTGATTACACTGTATTCAGCACAAACTCTGCTACAATAATATATCAGCAGCATGTATGTAAAAGTTTGTAGTTTTGAAATAATGACGTTTATGCATGGTTTGTGAAAAAACTAAAAAGAATTGTCACTGAAATAAGGTCATAAAACCCATACTGATTCTTTCTTCACAAGACTTTTGACAATTGTATCACGTAGCCTAGAATATTTGCTCCAAAACTATGTGGAAATCATCCTGCCTACTCATTCAGATAAAACAATATTTTGATTTAAAATTTGTAAGACATGTTTTGTGTAAGAAAGCTTTATGAATATCATGAATGAATATTAATGTGTCTCACACCTGAGATAGACAAAGAGAGAACCTGTGAGAGAACCAGAACAAAGAATTAGGAGAGATTTAAAAAGGAATAGCTTTTTGATTGTTTGGATGTATTTACAACACAGCATAATCCAAAGATACACAACAAAGGACAAAAAAAAAAAAAAGCACATTATTGAACACACTGATCTAAAGACAGAGACTTGAACAGTCACACACCTTTGTGCCATTCCTGAAACTACATACCTGTCATTTCCAAGGTTTTGAATTTTCATTTTACCATGTTCATGTTCAGAGACTCATGTGAATGTTTAAGTCTGCAGGACTCATCAGTGGCATCTGGTCCATGTAAAAAAAAAAAAACAACTAGGGAAGAAATTTTAGATTTTTCTGGTCAAAATGGTGATTTAAAATGTAAAAAAAAAAAAAAAAATATATATATATAATGAACACCAGATTTGTTGTGCCTTGTAGGCATATACTTGTAGGGCTGCATAAAATATGATCTTTAGATCTGGTTTCCTGTTATGTGATCTGTCTGTATTTCTAGGTTTTTTATTTCATCCCTTTCACCTGTTGTCTTGTTAATTACTCGTTAGTCTTGTCAGCTGTATCTCGTTTTCCTGATCTGTTCTGTGTATTTAAGCCCTGTGTTTCAGAATTTTCCTTGTCTGTCGATGTTGTGTTTTAGTAGGCAGTTCTGTTCCTGTTTTTTGATCCTGTTTGTGAGATTTGAGTTGGTTTAATAAACATTACTGCAATTAGAACCTGCATCCTCTCTGCTTCAACCTGTTTGTGACAATAAGTAGGTTGTGCTCATAAAAATGTTGGTAACTTAAACTTCCAAATGAATCAGACGATATCTATAAGCTCACTATAATATCACATTATTTACACTGTGCTCATTTTAATTTCTGCCTAATTCATTTCACGTTACATCTGTAAATCTTTTACGTTTACTATTATTACTTGACCAAGCTCTGCAAAAGTGTAGTGTTCAGACCCAGATCGTACTGGATAATAATTGTATTTGTTCATAAAATATTTTGAATTCCCTCTGTTGAGGTTCATCTGTCCTCCACTGCAGTTCTAAGAAAATATGGGCATCCTCGCCACCCTGACGCCTCACACATCTAGCCAGAGCTGCCTGAGAAGATTAAGAACACCTTAACACTGACTGGAGATGAAGACAGCCAAACTGAATTAGATTGTTCTCTTCGTCATAGGGTGTGCTGAAACATGTATTTTTAGCTGCTGGAAGTGCGATTTGACACTCCATTAGCCTGAAGAAGCCGGAAAGTCAGTTCTTCGCAATTGGATTAGGATAGAGAAGGGAGGGAAAACAGGCATATTAAAGCCTTTCTCACTATGCTATAACATTGTTTGCAGTTCTTGGGTTCACTGCCATGTACACAGGCCTTGCATCTATAAATACCCTTGCTTGTCAGTGGTGTTTAATATCAATAATGTGATCCACCACGTTGACAGCATGGTTTACTGCAGATTATTGTGTTGCTGTTTGTATGACTGAATTAATGACATTAAGATCCACTTCATCCCTTTTCCAATTTTTTTTTTCTATATTTATTTTTTTGTAAAAAAAAAAAAAAAAAAAAAGTTTGTTGATTTGGTGGGTATGTATTTTATGTTTATATGTACTTTACAGTGTAAAAAAAAAAAAAACCTTTCAAAAATGCTAACACTGTAAAGTGCATATACACTAATTGGTTGGATTCTTTACATTATTTAATGTACAGTCTAGGTCAACATTCATTTAAAATATACTATATTCTTCATCTTTATTTTCTGTGAAAACACCACTGGCTACCACATTAACTTTTGTAAACGTATAGAAATTTTATATATGATATTATTTGTATAATTATTCTAAGTAATTATAATTATTTTTGTTTAAAAATAAAATAATATAAATATATATATGGTAACACTTTATTTTAAGGTGTCATTGTTACAGTGTAATTATATATTTAAGTACTGAGTAATATTAACCAACAACATGTACTTACAATAGGGTTAGGGTAGGATTTGGATGAGGGTTAGTTGCATGTAATTATGCATAATTTACTGTTAATACTATGGTAATAACTTCTATTCGCAATCATTCAAATTCATGTTCAGTGTAAAACTCTCCAACTGTGTATACAGTCTCCTTTACAAATTATGTATAATGAGTGTGATGGTAGACAGAATAAATGTGTTCCTTTAATTCTATTAATATATCATACAACCACTGAAATATATAATAGCACTTGATTCAATTCTCATCTCAGTGAAACTCAATACCGGCTTACCGCCATTAGATAAGGAGCCCGGAGTCGATGCAAAGTTTAAGTGTGAGGAAATATGAACGATTAACTCATTCATCATAATATCCCTGATGTTTTGATAGTTGAAGTGTTTAGAAGACTTCTTAATAACATTTATCCCCTAATAAGGCTAAAATAACACTTATCCCTAGATAAACATTGGTCATTTGAATCAATTAAGTGGTGAATAGCAATAATAATCAAGAATGAATGACCACAATTAGGATCTACACAAAGATTATTCTCAATTAATTATTAAGAAACATTAAAGGGTTAAATTCTGTCAGCAATTACTCACCCTCATGTTGTTCCCTCAGACTTTTGTTCATTGTGGGCCTCTGAGTGAGTTCACGTAGTGTAACAGCGCAGCGCTTCTGGGTTGTACGTCAGAACGTAGGCTCACTATTGGCCAGCATCACACGCATCACACACATCACCAGCGTTGGCCAATTGTGAGCCTACGTTCTGACTATTTTAAACATTGTCTTTACTAACTTTCTGGGCCGGCAAGTTTCAATAACATAGAAGCCTATGGAAGAGTGATCCAGCTCTCAGATTTAATCAAAAATATCTTAATTTGTGTTCCGAAGATGAACGAAAGTCTTACGGGGTTGGAACAACATGAGGGTGAGTAATTACTGACAAAATTTTGGGTGAACTAACCCTTTAATGCTGCAGCTGTACCACTGATAATGTATTCCTTTAACTGTACAGTCAATAAATATTGTGTTTTGTTGATACATCTGTATTAGTTACTCTATCAAATGCTTTCAGAACACATTAATGCTTCCATTTGGCATCTGAAAAAAATAGAGTTTGGGATGTGTGATATTCCTCTATAAGCAATTAGTAGAGCAAGCGCTCTTATGCTTTACAGCTGACAGACACTGGCCACAAAAAGAAATACTGCTCTTTTTACATCCACAGCAGTTAATCAAATAGCACAGATTCAGGAAGTGAGGACAACATTTATGTAACTGTACACAAATCATTCCTTATATGTCTAAAGAGTTATCATGTCATGTTTGTGGTGAACTGTACATCTTCATTACCCAGAGTGCATTTCCTCAAACTCTTTAACAATTAAGGACAGAAGGAATCTAAGTGTGCTGGGACATCCCTGCATGGGATATTTGAAAAAAGGCATTTGAATGAGTGGCATACGATATCCTGTCATATTCTAGAGACATAATGTGAGAGGACCAGACGCTTTAACAAACAAGCCAATGGACACATTTATTCTAAAATTTCAGATGCCATTTATATAAAGGGATGATCAACAGAATGAATGTTACATTTTTGGTATGCACTTTGCACAGACTTCCCATCTGCTAATTGTGCTTTCTGTGTCCATACTTCAAGTGTGACATCACAATTGGACACTTGTCCTTTTTTATAGACTGGGAGATGAATAGTCTTTCTGGAGACCCTCAAAGTCAAAAAGTAGATTTCAAAATGCCATTTACACAATTGAACATTTGTGTGTAATGTGTGTGATTCACTATAATCATCTGCCAGGGATGCTGTCTGGCCACCCAACTTTGGAAAGTGTTGCATGCAACTACCATTAGGCTAATTTGGTGCATTAAAAGGAAAATAATAATAATTCAGTTAACAATTCATCATATATCTGTGTAACATGTGAATATATCCTCTACTCTCCTCCAATATGATACATTTAAGGATAGTTACACCCAAAATAGAATTTTGCCATCATTTACGCACCTCTATGTTGTTGTTCCAAACCTGCAAAAAAACATGAGAATTTTTTTTTTCACATTATCTTCTCGTGTTCCACAGAAGACAGACAGTCAAACAGGTTTAAAATGAAGACGTGTGAGTGGAATCCAGAGGGTTGTTGTTTGAATTGCTTTGGTAAAAAATTTTTATATGGAAAGCTTAGGCCAAAATAGTCGATCTCCGAATGCAATGTAACAGGGAGGAGATGGAAAGCTCCTAAAGCTTAGTTCCATATAAATTCACAGATAATTTGTTGTTTTGTCGTTAGTGAAAATCGATATTGTAGTCACCTTGAGGAAACATTTGATTCATTCATTGCTATAGGAGAGGAAGAATTTTCTAAACTTGTTAAATCATCTAAATCGACAACATGTCTGTTAGACCCTATACCGACTAAGCTATTGAAAGAGATGCTTCCAGAGGTCACAGATCCTTTTAACTGCTTGTTTAAAAAAAAGCAACTTGATCCTACAGAATTAGTCAATTACAGGCCTGCGAGGATTTTCAGTCACGATTTAGACCGTACCATACTACTGAGACAGCTCTCATTAGAGTCACAAATTATTTGCTCTTATCATCCGATTGTGGTTGTATAAGTGTTACTCGATCTTAGTGCTGCATTTGATACTATTGACCACAAAATTATTTTAAATATTCGAAAATTATGTTGGCATTAGTGGAATTGCTAGACTGGGTAAACCCAGCCCGATCTGCCGGCGATTTGATTTCGCCCTGCAGCTCTGGCTGGAAACCTGTAAATATATCTATATACAAATTTGCGGGAATCAATCACAAACTGGCTTATCCACCTGGCGCGCTATTGGAGGGTTTAATCCAATCCAATTCCTTTTAACCTCTCGACGATGCTCAATGGCTTCTTTTTAGCAAACAAATCACTTGAGTGAGTGTAAATACCACTAAATTTCATGGTTTTTTTTTACACAACCTGCAAAAATCGCTCGACTCCATTGCTGCTTCCGCAAACCGCTGATCAACACATTCAGTTACTCCTTCCTTCTGGAGTTTTCGCGTTGATCTGCAAAGTACGTCACCAGGATCGTTGGTCTGATTGGTTGAAGGACTATCCAATTGCAATACAGAGTCCTTTGAACTATGCCCGTTGATTACACCTCTTGTGCAGTAGAAAATACATAGCAGACTCCCCAGACCAATGTTTAATCTTAAAAGATTGAGCTTGGTCTGGTGATAGCCAGACTATGGAATTGCATTAGCATGGTTTAAATCATACTTATCTGACCGTTATCGGTTTGTAGCAGTAAATGAAGAGATGTCTTATCAATCTAAAGTTCAGTATGGTGTACCACAAGGCTCAGTGCTAGGACCTTTGCTGTTCACTCTGTACATGCTACCCTTAGGAGATGTCATTAGGAAGCATGGCATTAGTTTTCACTGTTATGCTGTAGATACTCAGCTCTATATTTCTTCACACCCTGACAAAATTAACGGAATGCATAGCTGATATAAAAAAAACCTGGATGACTAGTAATTTCCTACTACTTAATTCTGGAAAAAACAAACAAAAAAAACAGAGATTCTAATTATTGGACAAAAAACGTCCTCACGTAATAACCTAGAATACTGTCTAACACTTGATGGCTGCTCTGTCAAGTCTTCGTTGTCGGTTAGGAAACTGGGTGTGCTCTTTGATACCAATCTTTCATTTGAAAGTAATGTGTCTAGTATCTGTAAAACCGCATTTTCCGCATCTTAAAAATATATCTAAATTATGTCATATGCTCTCAATGACAAATGCAGAACAATTAGTTAATGCGTTCATGACATCAAGGCTAGATTATTGTAATCCTATTATGGGTGGTTGCCCTGCACCCTTAATAAACAAACTACAGCTGGTCCAAAACGCAGCTAACATTGTCTGGGAAGCAGACACACTCTGTCGGTTCAAATCTAGACTAAAAACACATCTCTTTGACCTAGCATACACATGACACATTATAGACCTCTATAATTCAATGTTAGGCTGCATAGATTAAGTCAGCTGGAACCGGGAACACTTCCCATAAATCCTGATGTACTTGTTACATCATAAGAAGGATGGCATCTACGCTAATATTAGTCTCTCTGTTTATCCCGAGGTTTACCGCAGTCCGCTGGATCCAGACCATATCCAGATCTGATGAAGGACCTGCGCCTGGACACGACGACAACGCAGTCCTTGTTTCTCCCCTGTGAGGGCCTCCTTCCCTTCCCTTTACCTCTGTACAGATAAAGCGATAAATAATTCTTTATTATAAATTTTTAAGGCCAGACAAGTAGTTTGTTGAGGGTTGGTTTGTAAAGAAGGACTACACGCCTGCGCACCTATATATTCAAACGCGCATAACTATAGACTAAACACGTGATGCACATGTGCACGCCGTCGGCATTTTCGCGAGTTTGCGCGAATTTCGCAGAGAAAACCTTTTTTTTTCTACATTTTTCAAGGCTTGCATTCTTGAGCCACCAGGAACTGTTTTGTGTGGATGAGCGGGCCAGGGCACGTTGAGTGTTTTGTGTTAGAACGGTGTCGTGTTAGCGGCCCCTAAGTTAATAACTAATGATCTTTGCAATTGAAGTGAATCAATCAATCAATCAATCAAAACTAACTTTAGCTGGACAATAACTTTATTATAGAGCTGCTGTAATGCTAAAACAATCTCTGTTACTGTAATTTCCTATTATCACTGTAAAGCTTCTTTGAAACAATCTATATTGTTAAAAGCGCCATATAAATGAGGGTGACTTGACTTGACATATTTGTGTCACGGTTCATAAATTCATTGCTTCCTTCTTGTCTCGTGTAACTGTTGTTCTGTGTGTGTGTGTGTGTGTGAGTGGGCGTGGCACTCATTCCGGATGATCAGCGATCCAGCTGATCTCATTCAACACTCCAGCTGCAGCTCATTCAACCACCTATAAAACCTCACCGCACTTTTCTCTCATTGTCAGATCGTTGGTTGATGTCTCCCGTGTGTGATCCCAGTTTGTCGACGTTCCTGTTTCATGTTCCCGTTCCTGTTCCTCGTTCCTCGGATTTCGTCTTCACCTGGGTTTCACGGTTTCAGCACTTCACCACGGACATCTCGCTGACCATCCAGTCCTTGTGTCACCAGCTCCTCACTCATCACCGGATCTTCACGTTCATCTTACCAATAAACTGAGTTTACTTGCACTATTGCTTCTGTCGTTTGTTCGCCATGACAATTTGAGGTCTAAATGACTACATTCTCGCCTACAAAAACTCTTAAAACTACATTTTGTGACAATAATTCTTTTTTTTTTATAGTGGATTTGCTTGACAGTCGCTGCAAGCGGAGTGATGCGGTCAGAGTTCGGTTACTGGGTGAATATCGCACGGCTGGAAAAGGCTTTCAGCCAATCAGATTCAAGAACTAGAAAGATCTGTTGTATAATAACACATGTTATGAAACATATTCAACAACATATTTAACAAATCCAAAAACATAGCCTAGGCTTTGAATAAAATTAATTCATAAGTTTACTCAATTCATGTGTAAAATTCAAAACAACTGATCGAACAAGTTGTGCTGAAAGTCGAGTTCTTTGAGCAGGTATAAGGACTGATAACCGTGTTTAGTGAACCCAACGATAACCGCCCTCAATGTCCAATTCCTCAAAGCTGAGAGCGGGTCCTCATCCGGAGAGGAAGAAATCGCTGAGATAAAAATACAAAATACAGAATCCTAAATGTACAGTGTCAATTACATGTTTGGACCAGTACATGCTTGCCTAGTAGCGGCGTTTTGAAGAGGCCCAGCACAAGGTGTACTGCTAACAACTCAAGGCAGTTGATGTGCCAATGCAGTTGAGGCCCCGTCCACAGACCTGAAGCTGCATGCCTGTTGCACGTGGCCCCCCAGCCGGTGGCAGAGGCATCCGTGGTGACCACAACATGTGATGGCTGCTGCGACGGCTTATCGAGAGCGGAGGATACCGCAGGAGGTTGACCTCAGCGACGAGCGGACGGAGGGTCTGCGGCCGGCGGACGGGTGGAGGCAGCAGCGGTCTGCCAGGACAGGATGTGCCGGATGGCCTCCATCTGCTTCTGGGCAGCCGAGAACTGTTGGGCGAAGCTCTCGACTGGGTCCCCGAATAACCCAACCTGGGAGAGGGGGGAGTCCAGGAACCGATATTTATCGGTCTCCCTCATATCCGCCAGGTTGAGCCAAAGGTGGCGTTCCTGGACCCAGCACAATCGCCTGTCTGGTGGACATCGCCTGACCAACTGAATTTTCCTTAGTTGCCTAGAGGGCGAGGTTGGTTGCCGCATGGAGCTCCCGGAGGAGAACGATTCGTTCACGAACGTAACATCATTACTAGTGAGCTTCCATAATGTTTACGCATTAGGTCAGTAGGTGGAGAGTAGGCAGTCTTTTGTGCTGTTCAGACGTATTTGACCACATGAACGTTTTCACAACAAATGCAATCCGGTTAAATAAGTTTTCGACAACCTCTGGAAGTGGTCGAAAGTGGACAAGCTCAAAATGTTTTAGACCATGTTTACATCTGTATGTAGCGTCGTCCACTTGTGATCCGAACGACCAAAACACATCTTAATGCCAGGTGTAAACAGGGCCTTACTTATATGGCTAAAAAATATCAGGGAAAATATATATGTAACCTAGGCCTTTAAAACAGAAAGAACAAACATACACACACATTACTAGTGGTGGGCAATCTTATCACAAATCTTATTTCATGATATCAGTGATTTTATTTTATGATAACGATAGTATACATCACAAAATATATATTTTGTATTGTTTTATTTTTGTTATTAAAAATAAGAACAAAGATGCAAATAACAAATGCTAAGACAAATGCAGGGCTTTAAGTTTTTCAAGTACAGTAGGTCTATTTAACAGTAGCATTCAAGTAATTGAAAAATGTAATATTGGATTATAAGAAATAAAACACTAGTATTCATTAAATATACACTGATTGTTATTAAAGCTTCAAAAGTTATGATCCTTCAAGAGCAGTCAACTTTTGTTGTTTGATTAACATTAAGGACAGACAGCAGCAGGTATAATAGGCTGCTGTTAAGACCTTTTTTAATTCATTTCTTTTCGACACACTTCTAATTTCTCTTCAGACTGTTTATATTCACTTAAGACGAGCGATAACATGGTAACATTCAAAACTTTTCCACATGGTCCAAATTGACCCAGGAATGCAACAGGCATGTACAGTTTTAATGCAGTGCCATCTGGACACAAAAAGCAATTCTCCTTTGTCGGCCATGCGAAATGAACTGTGTATCCTGCACCAAGCAAATTTGGTAAGATGAATGTGGAATTCTAGACAATGTGTTATCCTCCAGGCCTCCCTAAGATAAATTGATGAATAAATTGGTGGTACTTAAATGTTAATTGAATAATTTGATTATGAGATTTGAGAGCTATGGTTTCAATTTTCAAAGAATAATATTTTAAGTTTAAAGCAGAACTTGGTAACTTTTTTAACTTAATAAAACTGTCTAGAAATCATTTGGATGGTTAAACAACCTGTTCTGGTGATATTGGTGACTTTCCCCGCTCCCCCCAGCGTTCCCAGGCGGAAAACCAACCTTGCAACTTGGGGACTACCGTCCCGGCAAGATAGAAATTGGAAGTCTCGTGAGAAGCGAGAACGAGAACGAGAACGAGCGCGAAACACGAATTGCTTTACGGCAATTCGACATAAACACACACGCATGTATGATGTATTACCAGATTACCCACCTCAGTAGACATAGCTCCACACGATACAGTTGGCTTGCTCCGATCAAAACAAACGCACACGAGCAGCGGTAGAGAGGGGGAGGAGGCCGCCGCAAGTGAGTTTTTTACGACCGTGTTGTGAAATATACGCCCCCCCCCCACAGCTGTAGGGGGAGCTCGTGGGGAAAACATGCGACAACAAAAGGGAAAATCAGCGAAGAAGTGACTAGAGTTCGCTAGAGTTGCCGAGTTCTCCTTTAAGTTGTCGAAGGGCTTTAGTGGACTCAGAATATAGTGCATTTAGGAAAAATATTTCAGGATTATAGTACTTTTATAGGACTTTTTTTGTTCTGTTTTTCGAGTATGACATCTCTTGTTTACAATAAAATAATACAAAAAAATTTACCCATTTAGAGTAACATCAACTGAGTGATATCAAATTAAACAGCATTCGACAGCATCTCTGTTTCATAACTATGATGATGACTGGACTGGAGTCAGTCAACATGTTTCGACAGCATCTCTGTTTCATAACAGAGATCATTAGCACTGTGTGACAGTTCTTCATACAGCCCATTTACTAGTCATTCAACACTTGATATAAACAGAGAATATATGCACACCTAATAAAACATTCATATGAGTGGCAAATACGCAAACACACCCAACAGCATATCCATACACATAAGCGACCACGCAACCAGTTGATGGATGGATGTTTTTAGTTTTTTGGTTTTCATGTGTCCTTGTTAGTCTTCTGTAATGTCTGTAAAGTTTTTTAAGGATAGTTAAAGATATTGAAATAAGAAAAAGTTTATATAAATAATAGGCTACATAGAAAGCTGTCTCTCTCTAGCTCTTTATTTTCATTTAACTTCATTTCATTCTTGCCATAGATGAGTCAAGTCAAGTCAAGTCACCTTCATTTATATAGCGCTTTTGTTTCAAAGCAGCTTTACAGAGATAATAGAAAACTACCGTAACAGATTGTTTAGGCTTTACAACAGCTCTGGGATAAAGGTATTGTCCAGCTAAAGTTAGTTTTGATTGATTGATTCACTTCCGTTGCGAAGATCATTAGTTATAAACTTAGGGGCCGCTAACACAACACCGTTCTAACAGGAAAGTTATAACATCATTCTTAACACGCTCCAGCCGGCCATCCGCACGAAACAGTACCTGGTGTCTCGAGAACGCACTCCCTGAAATAGGTTCGAAGGTGCAAACGATTATCCGTTATCTCTGCACAAACCTCAAAAACGCAAACCCTTGAAAACACAGATGCACATGCGCATTACGTGTTCAGTCCAAAGGTATGCGCGTTTGGATATATATGTGTGCAGGCGTGTAGTCCTTCTTTACAAATCAAACCTCAATAAACTACTTGTCTGAGCTTAAAAATGTATAATACAGAATTCTTTTGTTGCGTCTGCGTATCCACGCAAACCCGGAATTATCCCGACAACGTTTTATCTGTACAGAGGTAAAGGGAAGGGAAGGAGGCCTTCACAGGGGAGAGACAAGGACTGCGCTGTCATCATGTCCAGGAGCAGGTCCTTCATCAGATCTGGATACGGCCTGAAAATTACCGTAACAGATTGTTTAGGCTTTACAACAGCTCTAGGATAAAGCTATTGTCCAGCTAAAGTTAGTTTTAAAGTTAGTTTTGATTGACTGATTCACTCCCAGAAAATCATAGAAGTCTATAATGTGTTATGTGTAAGCTAGGCCAAAGAGATGTGTTTTTAGTCTAGATTTGAACTGATAGAGTGTGTCTGCTTCCCGGACAATGTTAGGAAGATTGTTCCAAAGTTTTGGTGCTAAAAAGGAAAAGGATCTACCACCAGCAGTTGATTTTAATATTCTAGGTATTATCAACTGGCCGGAATTTTGAGATCGCAATAGACATGAAGGACTCTAATGCGTTAAGAGCTCGCTCAAATACTGGGGAGCTAAACCACTTAGTGCTTTGTAAGTGATCAGTAATATTTTTAAATGTATACAATGTTTAATAGGGAGCCAATGCAGTGTTGACAGAACCGGGCTAATATGGTCATACTTCCTGGTTCTGCAAGAACTCCAGCTGCTGCGTTTTGGACCAGCTGTAGTTTGTTTATTAAGCATGCAGGGCACCTCCCATAATAGCATTACAATAATCTAGCCTTGATGTCATGAACTAATTCTTCTGCATTTTTCACTGAGAGCATATGACGTAATTTAGATATATTTTTAAGATGAAAAAATGCAGTTTTACAGATACTTGACATGTGACTTTCAAACGAAAGATTGGTATCAAAGAACACACCCAGGTTCTGACGACGAAGACTTGACGGAGCAGCCATCAAGTGTTAGACAGTATTCTGGGTTATTACGCGAAGAAGTTTTTTGTCCAATAATTAGAATCTCTGTTTTTTCAGAATTAAGTAGTAGGAAGTTGCTAGTCATCCAGTTTTTTATATCATGTACAGAGTGAACAGCAACGGTCCTAGTACTGAGCCTTGTGGTACACCATACTGAATTTGTGATCGATAAGACATATCTTCATTTACTGCTACAAACTGATAACAGTCAGATAAGGATGATTTAAACCATGCTAATGCAATTCCACTAATGCCAACATCATTTTCGAGTCCATTTAAAAGAATGTTGTGGTCGATAGTATCAAATGCAGCACTAGATCAAGTAACAATAACACTGTAAAAAAAATGTACATCCCCAAGTCAAAAATTTCAAGTGACCGATAACATCTAAATTTTTCAGTTAGTCTGACGTATTATTTCTCATTGAGCCAATGTTAACAGACTATTGCAACAAGAATTTCACTTGGGCCAATTGAAAAATTTAGATGTTATCGGTCACTTGAAATTTTTGATTTGGGAGGGTTAGAAATTTTTTACAGTGAATAGAGAGATACAACCACAATCGGATGATAAGAGCAAAATCATTTGTAACTCCAATGAGAGCAGTCTCGGTACTATGGTGCGGTCTAAATCCTGATTGAAAATCGTCGCAGATATCATTTCTTTCTAAAAAGGAACATATTTGTGAAGATACTGCCTTTTCTAGTATCTTTGACAGAAAAGGTAGATTCGAGCAAAATGTCACATCTCTAAATGAACTGCTGACTTCATAGATGGATAGAGTATATTGCCAAAAGTATTGGGACACCCCTCCAAATCACTGAAACCAGGTGTTCCAATCACTTCCATGGCCACAGTTGTATACAATCAAGCACCTAGGCATGCAGACTGCTTATACAAACATTTGTGAAAGAATGGGTCGCTCTCAGGAGCTCAGTGAATTCAAGTGTGATACCGTGATAGGTTGCCACCTGTGCAATAAGTCCAGTCGTAAAATTTCCTCACTACTTAATATTCCACGGTCAACTGTTAGTGGTATTATAACAAAGTGGAAGCAATTGGGAACAACAGCAACTCTGCCACGAAGTGGTAGACCACTTAAAATCACAGAGCAGGGTCAATGCATGCTGTGGTGCACAGTGTGCAGAAGTCGCCAACTTTCTGCAGAGTGAATAGCTACAGACCTCCAAACTTCATGTGGCCTTCAGATTAGCTCAAGAACAGTGCATAGAGAGCTCATGGATTGGGTTTCCATGGCCAAGCAGCTGCATCCAAGCATCATATCACCAAGTGCAATGCAACGCATCGATGCAGTGGTCTAAAACACGCCACCACTGGACTCTAGAGCAGTGGAGACGTGTTCTCTGGAGTGACGAATCACGCTTCTCTGTCTGGCAATCCGATGGATGAGTCTGGGTTTGGTGGTTGCCAGGAGAATGGTAATTGCCTGACTGTTTTGTGCCAAGTGGAAAATTTGGTGGAAAATTAGTGTGTGGGGTTGTTTTTCAGGGGTTGGGCTTGGCCCCCTAGTTCCAGTGAAAGCAACTCTTAATGCTTCAGCATACCAAGACATTTTGGACAATTTCATGCTCCCAACTTTGTGGGAACAGTTCAGGGATGGCCCCTTCCTGTTCCAACGCGACTGCGCACCAGTGCACAAAGGTCCAGATAGATAGATAGATAGATAGATAGATAGATATAGATAGATGTTTTAGATGAACTGTTTTATAACAGAGTTGCAAAAAGATATTTAGACCTCAAACTAATGATTTAAAGTATTTAAGTCCAGATGCAGCAGTGGTTGATATTGTAATGCTGTTATATGTACATCTGTTAAGTTTCCAATCAACTGACTTCCAGTAGGCTTACCAGTAATGTCAGAGTGTGTAATCACATTACATGCATCTGTCTTAGGCTACTCTCTGTAATCTCTATGTAGATGACATTAACATTTTCGAAACCTTGTCTTGACAAAGCCATTTTGTTTCATATATTATGTAATGAGCTTCTGTGCCTCAATAAAATAACATGCCATTTTCATGTTTGGTGACTTTGGGCTTTACCTTTGAACCTGACAGCTCCCATTACGATGTTGTTCTATTTTAAAATAACATACAATAATCTTAAAAGTGTGATTTGCAACATTTTGGGAAACCCATTCACAGACCTCAAACTAATGATCTGAATACTTTGAGAATATCTGTATATAGGGATATGTATTTATTCAGAGCATTCATTATAGTCCAGATGCAGCAGTGGCAGTAATGCTGTTCTGTGTGCGTCTGTTAAGTTTCCAACCAAATTACTTCCAATTTGCCAACCAGTACTTCCAACCTGACAACTCACATTGCAATGTTGCTCTGTTTTAAAATAAACACAGTCTTAAAAATTTGATTTTCAACATTGTGGGAAACCTATCGAGTATCGACTGTTCATTATATTTTGTACTCGGTGCTTCAGGAAATAAAACTGCAGCAAGAAAGTAACAATGATATTGTTTTTTTAAGCCATATTGCCATCTGCTGGGTTTGAATAGTCACTGCAACAACTAACTCATCAATAAAAGTGTGGATTGATTGATTGATTGATTGATTGATTCACTTTTATTTAAATAGTGCTTTACAATACAGATAGTTTTAAAGCAGCTTTACTGTTATAAACAGAAAAGTAATGATCAATGATGTAAACATAATTCAATTCAAATCAGCTCTAAAAAGACAGTTTAATTTTTTCAGCTGAGGTCAGTTCAGTGTTGATTCCGTTCCGTTCAATATCTGTATATAAAGTTAATTAATTATGGAATTGACTAACTCCTACTGCCAAACCAACAAACGTGGTGTGATTATGTTTGTATACAGTGCTATGCATAAGTTTAGACACCCATGCTAAAGTTGACTAAAAAGAGGAATAAAAAATCATCTTTTGGAAATTGAACTTAATGCCTTAATTTAAAAAATTAGGAAAAATCCAACCTTTAAGGACACCAATTTTCCTTGTGAATGAATAATGTATCGTAAATAAATAAATGTTCTTCCTTAAAATACAGGGTGCATAAGTTTGGACACCCCTATGTTAAATTCCCATAGAGGCAGGCAGATTTTTATTTTTAAGTATTTTTTGTTATTTTTTGTTTAGGATACTATGCATCCTGATAAAGTTCCCTTGGCCTTTGGAATTAAAATAGCCCCACATCATCACATAGCCTTCACCACACCTAGAGATTGGCATGGTTTTATTTCAGTTAGCCTAATAGCTAGTTTGATTTGCATTGAGAGATGATCTTATGGAAAGTACCCCATGCCAATCTCTAGGTATGGTGAAGGCTATGTGATGATGTGGGGCTATTTTAATTCCAAAGGCCAAGGGAACTTTATCAGGATGCATAGTATCCTAAAAAAAAAAAAAAAAAAAATACTTAAAAATAAAAATCTGCCTGCCTCTATGGGAATTTAACATAGGGGTGTCCAAACTTATGCACCCTGTATTTTAAGGAAGAACATTTATTTATTTACGATACATTATTCATTCACAAAGAAAATTGGTGTCCTTAAAGGTTGGATTTTTCCTAATTTTTTAAATTAAGGCATTAAGTTCAATTTCCAAAAGATGATTTTTTATTCCTCTTTTTAGTCAACTTTAGCATGGGTGTCTAAACTTATGCATAGCACTGTATTTATTTATTGGCATAATTTTAGGCCATGCCGTTTTTAATTTTGTTACACATTTTTGGTATGGAGTATGGGAATAGGGTTATCAATGAATAAAACTTCTACACTATTTATTAATCTTATTTAACCATGAACCAAAAAAAAACTACACATAATTATTTCAAAATTACCCGTATTGGAATTAACTGTTTTTTGCCTAACAAGTAGGTTTTTCCTATTAAGTAAATAATTAAAATAACTGATTTTACACAAATGTTTAATATATCAATCATGTTTATTTGTCCAAAAACGCATATATTTTTTTCTAAACAAACTACTAAAATAGATTTACTGTAAAGTATATTTTAGTCTGAACATTCACTCCACACATTTCTCACAGACCATGTGAAAATGATCTTTGCAGACAAAGGCAGAAAAGTAGCTTGTAGCCTTTCTCTACTCGTCTACTGCATCTGAAATCACATATACTGTCTGAGGTTCTACATTTGAGAACTTCATGACTTAAAAAGTATGCATGTTACAGTATGAAAGTATTATCAACCATGAATGTGTGTAATATGAGCGCAATCTCCGCTGCCATGTTAGCATTGTAATGCGAGCTATAGTTAGTTGGGTTGTTTCCCCTTGATGACTTGACTCCCATGGCCTATCATGGATAGTAAAATGTCCATTGTATGTGAACTTGATAATCATGGCAGAAATAGTAGGTCATGCAGGTACTTTTTTTGCCTACTGTTTAATGAATACTGTGAATTTAGACATACTACTTATTTAACATACGGCCTACTGCTTTACAATACTACAGTATATAGGGCCTACTGCTTTACAGATTTGCATATCCAGACACAGGGTTGGTTTCAGAGGCGAATTCTTGGCTCCGAGCAAAAAAGTCACAATATCTAGCAAGTAATCCATAAAGAAATGTTATTATTGCCAAAAATGTATCCAAAAATACTGTTGAGTCACAATTCCATAGAAAATGAATATGGGTCAATATGACCCCCTTTATACATTCTTGGGGTAGTAATACAAAAATATATTATTTTCCCCTATGAACAAGAAATATGAAAATGATATTGATTAGAGTCAGAAACAAGGTTTTTGAAGAATTTATGGAATATCAAAGAAATAAATGTTTTCATTGAAAACATATATTTTAATATATTTGACTCCCTTGCATTCTATGGTAAATATACACTCACCTAAAGGATTATTAGGAACACCTGTTCAATTTCTCATTAATGCAATTATCTAATCAACCAATCACATGGCACGTGCTTCAATGCATTTAGGGGTGTGGTCCTGGTCAAGACAATCTCCTGAACTCCAAACTAAATGTCAGAATGGGAAAGAAAGGTGATTTAAGCAATTTTGAGCATGGCATGGTTGTTGGTGCCAGACAGGCCGGTCTGAGTATTTCACAATCTGCTCAGTTACTGGGATTTTCACGCACAACCATTTCTAGGGTTTACAAAGAATGGTGTGTAAAGGGAAAAACATCCAGTATGCGGCAGTCCTGTGGGCGAAAATGCCTTGTTGATGCTAGAGGTCAGAGGAGAATGGGCCGGCTGATTCAAGCTGATAGAAGAGCAACTTTGACTGAAATAACCACTCGTTACAACCGAGGTATGCAGCAAAGCATTTGTGAATCCACAACACGCACAACCTTGAGGCGGATGGGCTACAACAGCAGAAGACCCCACCGGGTACCACTCATCTCCACTACAAATAGGAAAAAGAGGCTACAATTTGCACGAGCTCACCAAAATTGGACAGTTGAAGACTGGAAAAATGTTGCCTGGTCTGATGAGTCTCGATTTCTGTTGAGACATTCAGATGGTAGAGTCAGAATTTGGCGTAAACAGAATGAGAACATGGATCCATCATGCCTTGTTACCACTGTGCAGGCTGGTGGTGGTGGTGTAATGGTGTGAGGGATGTTTTCTTGGCACACTTTAGGCCCCTTAGTGCCAATTGGGCATCGTTTAAATGCCACGGCCTACCTGAGCATTGTTTCTGACCATGTCCATCCCTTTATGACCACCATGTACCCATCCTCTGATGGCTACTTCCAGCAGGATAATGCACCATGTCACAAAGCTCGAATCATTTCAAATTGGTTTCTTGAACATGACAATGAGTTCACTGTACTAAAATGGCCCCCACAGTCACCAGATCTCAACCCAATAGAGCATCTTTGGGATGTGGTGGAACGGGAGCTTCGTGCCCTGGATGTGCATCCCACAAATCTCCATCAACTGCAAGATGCTATCCTATCAATATGGGCCAACATTTCTAAAGAATGCTTTCAGCAGCTTGTTGAATCAATGCCACGTAGAATTAAGTCAGTTCTGAAGGCGAAAGGGGGTCAAACACAGTATTAGTATGGTGTTCCTAATAATCCTTTAGGTGAGTGTATATTTATATTTTTAACATGAACAAGCAATGAACAGTTATATTATTTTATTAATATTAAAGATTAATAAATACTGTTGTATGTTGTAAAATGTATTGCTCATAATGTCAGCCAATTAACTAATACCTTAGTGTAAAGAGTTTACTCTATCTTATTTTTAATTAGGGTTGCAAAGGGGCGGACAATTTCTGGTAAATTTCCAGAAACTTTCCATGGGAACTTAATCTGGGAAATTTAAGTTGGAAACTTAACAGGAATTTATTGGACATTTGCAAATTCTCAGTTTATTCCCATTAATTCCTGTTAATTCCCAGATATTCCCGTTAATTCCCATGGAAAGTTTCATGGGAAAAAAATCATCTGCAGTCCAGTGAACAAGATTATGAGTGTTGCTAAAACCTAGCATCATGAAATAAACCTTAGCATCTCTGAAGAATGTAGCAGTATACATTTCACACGCAACATTTTGGGAGAAATGCACTTTATTGTGTATGTTAATACATATACACTACTATTTAATATGTACCAGTCACTTTTTTTGGGGGGCACAACTGTGTCAAAGAAGGTTGGTAAGGTATCGCGTCACAGAAGCTGTGCTGAGTCAAGAACAATACTTTAGAAAAAGAAAGGAAAGAGATTAGGCTTAATATCTATTTTTGAAAATGCAGAATAGTGAGCAAAGCAGAAACAATAAAGGCCAATGCTTTGGTAAAAGCAGTCTGAAAACTTTCTCTATACTCTAATTCAAGAGAAAACATTCTCTGAATATATTACAAAACATATTTCATTTTCAATATAGACACAATATAAAATGCACACGTACAGTAGTGGCCAAAAGTGATGTCCGGCCTTGGAAAATTGATATATTAACCCTTTATTTAAATATTAATATTGATTTATTTAACGATTTTGTAATCATATTAAGTAGTGGTGCTTGGAGTCAATTGTTTTATTTGTGACAAAGCAATTAAACATGCAAAATTGTGCTGACATATTTTTTTTGGACAGGCTGTCATACAAAGAAATTGTAATAAATATTAATAACTGATCATGTTGTAGTCAGTGCTTTTTCCTATGAGCTTCATTTTTTCAATGCATTTTTTTTTCTTGCATTGTAAAATCAAACCTGTTGCTGTAATTGCCTTTTTTTTTTTTTGTGCCAAATAATTTTGTTAGATAAAAAGCTTAACCGAGTTTAATGTTTTTTTTGTTTGTTTTGTTTTTTCATTTTTGTTCAAAGGTACACTATGTAAATTTTTTTTAGTTCAAAATTAACAAAATTTAAATAATAAGTCAATACATCATCAATCCTTCTTCCAAAACATTTTTTTGTCTTACCCTGATTCACTATGGTAAGCTTATTATAAGTGCTTATATTTTAGACCTGGCGGGATGGTTTTCACGGGAAATTGCATACATGCGTCACTCGCCCGTGTGTCTCGTCATATCCATAAATACAGAAAAGTTGCTCCGGCTACTTTGTCACTTGATATGACAAATAACCTATGCCACTCTTACAACAAAGATTGAAATCAACATTGGCTTGGCTTTTCGGAGATGCTGATAAACTGAGGGATTTGAAATGTTGAAAAAGCGAAAGATTTTTTGATCTCGTATACGTATTTATAACTCAACAGGTGAGTAAGGTATGTTATTGAACAGATAAATCGCCATATATTAGCTCTCTAACAGGGTTCATTGTAAAGCCTTATCTATTGTGAAGGGTCAATTCATTATGGTTTTTGTAGTGTTGTGCTGGAATTTATTTTCAAGAAAGTACCGTGTCTATTAATGAGTGTAACGTCTTCAGCAACTCAGCTTGAGATCCTTTCCAACTAAACTGGTTATATCTCTAAAGCCTAGTATAGTGAATGTTTTATGAGCAGTAGGATAACCATATTCATCCACACAGTCACGAGCCGAAGCACAACCAAAACAATGTTCTTCCGGAAAATGCATGCAATTTTTTTTTAAAATCTAAAGTGCCAAAACCTACATAGTGTACTTTGAAAATAATTTGATTATTTAATCGAACTTGTAGGGTCATAAAAAACTAATATAATTTTTGGCCACAACTGTACTATTTTTTTTTTTTTTTTTTTAAACCCAACATTGCTTTTAGCAGACAACACATATGATCTAGCTCACAAAAGACAAACACCTTAGGTAGACACCTTTGTGACAAACATGCACACACATTTATGCACAATTCGCAGCAGTAGAGTTAAAGTAAGACAGTGTGGATGGCAGGTGTGGCACAGATCACCCTTTTTCACTTAACATGTGATGCCCACCATAGTCAGTGGGGCAATTCCTGAAGCAGCTCTGATGCCAGGTGGCAGATGTGGCACCAAGCCTCCTGAACATGCCGTGACTCAGTAGTACGGGCACACACGGCAAAACGCAGAACGAACTTGCCTGCCAGTTGGCATGGAACCAGATGGATCTTTCGTGCACTGTTGATCCTCTTCAACAGAGTTTCATTCAATTCATTGGAGCCCTGCAAGGTTTAATACACAGCTCAGTTAGTAAATAAGACATTTTTATTTCTATAGCACCTTTCAAGAGCAAAACTACACAAAGTGCTTTACATCCGCATATAAAATGGAAATCAAACTAAGATTAGGGATTAGACATTTGGACAAAAGCAAATTTAAAGAAGTGGGCTTTAGCTGCTTTTTAAAAGTGTCCACAGATGTTAAATCCAATGGGAGTGTATTCCACAATTTAGGAGCAACAACCTCAAAGGCACAGTCACCTTTACTCTTTAGTCTAGAGCAAGGGACATCTAATGAAACCTATACAGAGGATTTCCGATTCCAGCTGGAATTATAAGGTTGCAACAACTCTATGCGATGATTTTCGCTAAAAATGTTACAGTGACAGTAATTAATTTGTGTCAGTAGTGCACATTAATCATACTAAATTATACCGCATTTATCATTATTGCACTTAAAAAGTGACACATAACAACCTACCTATTCAGTCCCACCTGCTTCCCTTTATTTGTGACAAAGGAATGTATAAAAAACAACTCCATTAAAGGGGTCATCGGATGCCCATTTTCCACAAGTTGGTATGATTCTTTAGGGTCTTCATGTAAAGTTTGTACAGCTCTGTTCACAGCGACCCGTTTCGGTGCATGTCTCTTTAAATGATAATGAGCAACTGCTCACTCTCTTCTGTGGAGCATGTCCACACAAGACACATAAAGTGCTGCCTTGGCGGACAGTATACAAATGGCTTAGGGCGGAAATATGCTGATACAGGACAGTCTGTCATAGTCGTGGGCGGAGCATGAGCAATATGACATCATGGGGACAAAACAGAACCCTGGGGAACACCACAGGACAGAAGATGCTCTTGATGAGGCATCATTTTGAACTCTGCCTGAAAAACACCTGTCCGATAGGTATGAAGAGAACCATTTGAAGGCCAGAGATACAAACACACTGCCTGAGCCTCTCAACTAATATAAAGTGATCAACAGTATCAAAAGCAACTTTAACTAAAATTCGAAAAACTTAATTTAAATAACAGTGAAATATATAAATAATATAATATATATGTATGTATATACAATATATTATTTACCTTTGCCTAAATAAAGAGTAAATCATTTAATGCAAGTTTACATCTAAAATGCGAATGAACACATTAGTACGTTTATTCGCATGAATCATGAAACAAGTATTATGAACTGGTTTGTGGTAGCAGAGACACTATGTTTTTTTTGTTGTTGTTGTTTTTTTTTACGTTACTCTTTGTAACAACATCATTTTGTGTCATTTGTGTTGCTATCTTTGCACATCTTCGAAAATTAAAATAATTCATGCTGCAATTTTCCATAGTTAACCACCTCCCAGCATCAATCTATTATAACCACAAGAAGAGATCTTTTGTGTTTCTGTAGAGAGAGTGTTTTCTCTGACCTTGAGTCTAAAGCAGACAAGGCCCAGCACAACGTCAGCTGAGATCTCAAAGCGTTGATCAGCTCTCACCAAAGACTCAAACTCTTTGGCCAACCCTACATGCTGAGACAAGATGAACAAAGCATTTTAGACATGAGATGCAGCTATTTTTTTGGAAGATAGATAGATAGATAGATAGATAGATAGATAGATAGATAGATAGATAGATAGATAGATAGAACAGAAAACAAGATGTAAATACAGAGTAGCAGAATTTTCATATTTCTTTGGGTGAAATACTCTTTCAAGTATACCAGCAGAGGGCAGTCTGTAGATTAAAATAAACAACCAAAATTGTGTCCTAATCATTTGAACAAATTGTCCTAAATTTGACTGTGAAATAAAGTGCTACCGAAATGTTTAAAATGATTGCATAACACTTACATAATAATTTTTCAAGGGATGAAGTATGTTTACGAGCTGCTTAATGCATGAATAAATTTTTTAAAAAGGAATTAAAACAAGTTAATTAAAACTAAATCCGTAAAATGATCCCATGATGGGCTCTGGAACCCCTAAATGGTTCTATGTATGACAGAACTTTATGGTTCTATATCAAATATTTTCCTCTGAAAGTGTAACATTGAACAAGAACAAAAATATCTCTTTTTTTTTTTTTTTTTTTTTTTTTTTGAATACAAAGAGTTTAATTGGCATGCACTATATTTCTTAACAAATATAGAATATGGACCAAACTTCCTATATGTGCAGAACAGAACACAATGTCTTTCAAAAACAAAAAGAGCGCACTGATTTGCGTCATTCCAAATCGTCTGTGGAGCCAAATAAGATGTGATTGGCAGGGCTAATTTGATTGACAACATGGATTAAAGGCAGTTACCTTGCGGATGTAGGCTTGGAGACCTTTGAGTCCGTACATGCGGAACACAAACCACAACTTGAGAGAGCGGAACCTACGTCCCAATGGAATTTGCCAGTGCTGAAGGGAGATAAGATGAGATGTGACATATGAACTGGGCACACATAAATACAAGAAGAAAACATGAATCACACAGACACAAACCAGTGCACATACACCTCTACTTATAAAAAAGTGTACTGCTCTCTTGTCTCATCACCTATACTTAAATACACATTGAAATATTTGTTTCTTCTGATATAAGAACTACTGAGACACATAGATAAATGATATAGTTAATTGGTATTTAAATTGGTTCTTAGATATGGTTCTCAACTGGTTCTGTTCCTGGACCAACATTTTACATTGTTTAAAAAGTATATTACATTAGCAGCAATACAATTAGCAAGCAAATACAAATTGAAATCATGCATTTAATTACAATTTGCTAAATATTTTGGTAACACTTAACAATAAGATTTCATGAGTTAACATGAACTAATAATGAACAATACTTACATAATTTATTAATCAATGTTCATTTCAGCATTTACTAATACATTATTAAAATCAAAAGTTGTATTTGTATTAGTTATTGCACTGTGAACTAATCTGAACAAACAATTAACTGCTGTATTTTTATTAACTAACAAATAGTAAATACTGTAACAAATTAATTGCTCATTGTTATTTCATGAACTAATGTTAACAAATACCTATAACACATTATTGTAAAGTGTTACCAATATTTTTTATATTTTTTATATGCATATAATTTTTCATTTTTGAATGCATAAACCACAGCAGGATTCACTGGGCTAACACATGGAACAAACACTAAGCTATATATGTTTTTATTTATTTAACCAGATTACCAGTAAAATGGTTCTTTCACAACTTCTTTACAAGCTAATAAATTAATACAGATAATAACATATCATAGGTTTACAGAGATAATTGGAAAGCTAAACAAACATGATCTAAACATGAGCTAAACAAACATAACCCCTAAACCTACCCAGCACAGAATTTTTTTCACAGAAACCTACCCACCCTTTACATTTTAAAAAAAACATAATTTAATATGATTTATAAGCTGTTTTCCTAATATTTTTTTGGGGGGATATTTCATCTTTGTCCCCAAAACAGGGTTTACCTGAACCACACATGCACACGCACACAAACATTGCATGTAGTATACTTACTCTATAATCAGTGACAAGTCCTATAAAAAAAAAAAAAAAAAAAAAAAAATTATTACGTCAAATCACACCAACAGGAAAGCTCAGGTGTAAATATATACACAGCACAACAATGATTCTTTACAGGTAACAAGCAATAACATGTTCAAGAATAACAGTTTTTTTTTTTTTCCATCTGGCCAAGCCTGTAGATAATTTAATCAGGAAGTTGTTCATGATAGAAATGGCTTTAAGGTGTGTATGCATATGTGCGCGTGTGCGGTGTGTGTGTGTGTGTGCGTGTGTGTGTGTGTGTGGGTTGAGAGACAGGGCTGCTCTTTTGTTTTGCTGTCAGCGCAATTACAATCGTCTGCACAGCTGCACACTGCCTACAGACACATGACCAAAGAAACCGTCTTTGTTTAGCCATGTTTATATTGCCAACAAGCAACAGGCAGCTCATTGGTTGACGGATTTGAGAAAACTACAGAAATAGTAGGAAATCAGATTAATGATATTGAATTAGATATCAAAATATCAAGAAAGTGGCATCTGCAAACAAATAAAGAATTTTACTTGTATCCATGGTGTAAAGGTAATTTTTAGTGAATGTTCCCTTTCTAAGAGGAACTCTCAACACTGCGTCTTGGATTGACGCTATGTGGAACGCCAACAGTGTGACCGGTGTCTGAAGCACATGTATATACACAACAATTTCATTGGTCGACAACATTCAATGACGTCATTACCGGAACACCCACACGTATAAGAGGGCGTCTGAATTAGACAGCATCAACTCTTTTTGTCTTCAGGAGACACTTATTTGTATGTGCAGGTGAAACAAACGCTTCGGATAGAGAGTGTTCGACTCCTCGAGGAAGCTGGATGTGCTTATTATGATGCATTCGCGAGACTGAATGAAAGAGACTGGTAAGAAGCTTTGTTCTTCCTTGATTCTCACCCAAGTGGCAAGGCGGGATCAATCGCGAAGATTGTAGTAGGAGTGTGGGAGGAGTCTGACAGGAAGTCTTTTACCTTTCAGGACTCCTCCTGCTAGCTCTACTTTCATGCCAGTTTCTAATCTCAAAAAAAAAAAGAGAAGAAAAGAAACTAATTAATGTGGAATGTTTAATTCTGAGGGATTAGATGCAGAAAGAGTTGAGGAGGACGTTATTAATAAATCCGCCCCCTCTGCTGCCCCCAAGCTGATAGCAGATGTTGCTGGTACCATCCAAGTTGAGGCAGATGTGTTTGATGAGGGCCAGTATATTGCTTATAGTGAGGTCTCCTATCCTGCCAGCTCTGCCTACGGGGAGTTGCTGAAGGTGATGGCTTACGCTACGACTAGGCTAGATCTGGTTTGAGTGTGCGAGAGACAGGAAGTTGCTTGTAGCACTTTTGATGAGCGATTCCTGTCAGGCCATAACTGTCCCGCTCCAACCCAGCCTTGTGTTGGGGACGCACGTCCTGATTTTGGTACACTTTAAAAAAATTCTAACCTCCCTAACTCAAAATTTTCTAGTGACTGATAACATCTAAATTTTTCAATTGGCCCAAGTGAAATTCTGTAAATTTATAAAATTTAATGTACAGATTTTCACTTGGGCCAATTGAAATTTACAGAATTTCACTTGGACCAATAGGTGGGTTTCAGTCACGTGATTATGATGACGCGCGAAGGCGGGGCGATTTCAGATGGAGGGCAGGAAGTAAACACGGAGAATACGTCTATGGAGGAAACCGTTGCGGAGTGTCCGTATTGTCCCTTTAGCCGATTTTTTTGGACAGTCCGTTTACACGTTCTTTTAACTCTGACCCATATCCGATTTATGTTTACACTTGCCATACTATCTGAAACATCGCGCATGCTTAAAGGGTTCAATTCTCTGCACAGATGGGCGGACGTGAAATATGCTTGATCCTAGCTCTGCGATATATGCGAAGTTCGCCAAACATCACCATGATTATGAGGCGAAGGAGGACGAAAAGTGCCATCATTGCACATATGCTTCAGTTATTGTGTGTGAGAGAGATCTCAGGACTGGTGGGAGCATATTGTGTTTAAAATATTGGCTTTAACCGCGGAGACGTTGCCTAATGCCTCAGAAAATCCGATCTGCCTGTTTACATGACAGTCGCATTGGCACATATCCGATTTATTTCCACATATGAATGAGGCCTGAAACCGATCTGGAAATATCAGAATGCATGCGTTTTTTCCCTGTTTACACTGTCATAGAACACATCGGATCTGTGTCACATAGCAAAAAAACGGAAATGGGTCACGTTTCACTGACAGTAAATGAGTAAGTAAATGAGCATTTAACGACAACCTAATGCTATATAAACACAGACACAAAAAAACACGTTGGCTAGCTAACATACCTCCGACAAAGTGGTCGCTGCAGACACGGGCATTAACAGACTCTGCTCCTCCCGACCGCAGACGTAACTTGCGTTAAAAATCCACTTTTTACGGCGTTGTTCTGTGAGCTTTTTACATTTCTCACCTTTATGAGTGACAATCTTCAGTACTCTATAAAAACCCTTTCCCTTTTCTCGATTAAAACGATTGGAGCAGCCGTAAACTACACAAAACATTGGCATTTTTCAGACGGCAGATCCTCAGCTATTTCACTTCCTGCCCTCCATCTGAATTTCGCGCTCTCGCGATGCAGCAGCGTGACGTCACGTGAAACCAACCTATTGAAAAATTTAGATGTTATCAGTCACTAGAAAATTTTGAGTTAGGGAGGTTAGAATTTTTTTACAGTGTAGATGAGTTGCTAGGGTCAACATATTTAGTTGATCCTGGAACAACATTCCTGTCCGGAAAGAACCCTCCCCTATTGTCTGAGTTTTAAAGTAGAATCCTCCACTCCCTGTTGTAACCTCAAAGGTCCTGTTGAACATACAGCTCTTCTTAGTATAAGGCACCTTTGTCAGGTGCTGGGAGTCTTGGGACCCTAGAGAGATGTGAGTGTAGAGTAGAACCCTCCCCTACTCCCTCTTGGAGTAGAACCCTCCCCTACTCCCTCAAGCAGTCCCAGAAAACCTAACAAGTATAGGTTAATTAGCCTTTTAGCAGCTCTTCTTGTTATCAGGCACCTATTGTCAGGTGCTGGGAGTCTTGGGACTTTGGACAGGTTTGAGTATAGAGTAGAACCCTCCCCTACTGTGGGGTTTTAAAGCAGGGTCCTCCACTCCCTGTTGGAGCCTCAACCAGTCCTGTAGAACCTAACAAACATAGGTTAAATTAACTGCTTTTAGGCAGTTCTTCTTGTTACCCTGGACAGGTCTGGGCAGTCCTTCTGGGTTGAGTGTAGAGTAAAACCCTCTTGTCCTATTGTCTGGGTTTTAAAGTAGGGTCCTCCATTCTGTGTTGGAGCCTAAACTGATCTCTTAGAACCTGGCAAGTAGAGGTTAATTTGCCTTCTGGCAGCTCTTCTTGTTACCAGGCACCTTTGTCAGGTGCTGGGAGTCTTGGGGTCCTGTACTAGTCCAGTCAGGGTGGGAGTGCCATCCCCTGTACTGGGGTAGTAGAGCTGAAGCTCCCCTGCGGCTTCCTAAAGGTTAGAGTTCTATGTAGAGAGGAAGGTGTATAGTTATTCTAAATGAAAATGTGTTTGCTCCTTCTATTGGTAGTAGTAGGCCAGGGTAGCATATAAAAATGGTCTCCCTGGGCCAGTATTTCTGAATGGCTGTGTCAAGCTAAAGAAGCTGTAAGAACTAAATCTTAGAGCTCTGCTCCTGGGCCACAGATGGCCAAGGCTGGGCCCACAAGGAAGGGAGGAAGGTTGAAAAAGGCTGTGACTTTCCTTGTCACGGGGGCATATGAGCATGGGTAATGGTTGAAGGGAATATTACCACTTGATGGTCTATGAGTCTTAGGATGCGCCCTGTATGATTGACGCTTCTGACTCCAGCTAAACAAGTGTATGTAGAGTCAATAATGCTATGCCCATTGTGGTCACATGCACAGCTAATGAGGCAGGCATTCCCTCATCATGGCAGAGTGAGTATTTGTCCCCTATAGCGTTGATCCAAAAATGCAGTGTTGAGTTCCACTTTGAAAGGGAATGCCTCAGGTTACGAATGTAACCATGGTTCCCTGAGAAGGGGAACGAGACACTGCGTTTCATTACCATGCCTCATTGCTCCAAGATGCAGTGTCTCGTTTCTTCTCATCGAGCCATGGTTACATTCTTAACCTGAGACGTTCACATAGGTATTCTAACTGAGCAACCACAGGTGTAGTTCATCACACTATGAACATGTTTCATTAACATTTGACAACTAGAAGCACTGATGCCAACTACTTTCAAAGGAAAGTAGGTAAAGCCTGCTTGAAAAGTAGCTAATTATCACTAGACACAATGTGATAATTAGCAATAGCAAGCATCTGTTTGCTTCTTTATTCTCTGTGTTCACATACTGTTTTTAATATAGCTGAATTCATAATAGAGCTGTTTTTACTTATATATTTTTCTGTTTCTGTCATCAGACAACAGAACAAGTATGAAATAGTCACAGAAATTAAATCAAACTTGACAGTTTTTTATGGAATTCTGCAGTATTTAATATAAGCAGTGTTGGGGGACATTAAAAAGTAATGCATTCAAAATGCTTTCAAACCAAAAGCGAAAAGAATAAGCCTCAGACTGAAGGAAATGCAAATTCACTCCTGTACAGTAGAGGGCACAGCTCAAACAAACCTTTCAGCTGTGCTGTCATTCTGGATTGGAGAAGAATTGGATGCAGGAGAAGAAAGTTCAACACTCTTACTTTAGCAATAAAACCAAAACCAAAAAATGAAACCGAAATGTAATGTTTATATAAAGTAATTTTTGCTTATTCGTATGGTTGATAAATTCAATAAATAGGAAAACAAAGTAACTTATTACTTATTTGAAAAAGTAACAAATATTTTGTTGTACATTTTAAAATAATGCGTTAGTTATTTGAAAAAGTAACAGATGTTTTAAATTTTTAAATAATGCGTTACTTGAAAAAAGCAATTTGATTATGTAACTCATGTTACTTGTAATGTGTACAACACTGAATATAACTGATAAGTGCATATCATTATTTTTTTATTTTTTTATTCATGTGCCCTCGTAAAAAATTCATGTAAAAAAATCTTTACTCAAAATAACATTCGTAATTTGTTTCATACCGACTTTAAGACTGTTAACAAGTAATCAGTTCCAAGACATTTGATATTACATTCAAATATATAAAGAACATTTTTTATCTTAATTTTGAATTTGTTAAATGTTTTTGATTTTAAAAAAAATGTGCCAGTGCTATTTGTCTTCAAAATAAAATGTTATATTAATATTATTATAATTAATTATAATATTTGGATGTCTAATGCATTTTTAAGTGTATCTTAAGCATCCAAAAAATTTTTAATAATAATAATTCAGTCAGTATATTTGATATACATAACATACTGTATGGGAAATACTATATTTTGCCAAACACACATGTATAACACATGCAAAAACACACTAAATCTACTTGAGGTCAGTGTAGGAGGTTAGAAAGCTGTTGTTTACCAGCACACAGAGAGGCTTAAAGAATACAACAGAGCACTAAGGGGAATAATCTGATCGAGCCTTCAGTGTGATGTAAAGTGGATGTCAGCACAAAACGTCATGTCTCACTAATGAGGATCACGGTCATCCTCTTTACACCTCATGCTAATGCACTTCAATCTTTTATTAGTGTTATTATAGTTATTATTTACAATAACGACTGATAGTTTCCAGTGCTAAACTAACCACCAATCAAAATTTGTAAGATTGTGTCAGCAACTGAAATGTAATGGTATATGGTGCAACGTGATGTAGTGATGCCACTGATAAATTACCTGACTCTTGGTGATCATGCTTTAGATAAAGCGGCTCCATTTTAAATGCTCCAATAAGGTCTGATCTTTTCTTCACCCTGCACAGAGACATTCACATTCATCATTCACAGAGTGGAAGAGACAACAGTCAGTTACTGTACATCACTGTGTGTACAGTATATATCATTATTATTTAAATGTTTAATAATGGCTATATTAATATCTTATTTGGTATTATATTATGGATCCTGATGTGACAAAGAGTAAGATTACTGGGTGTATGCAAATGCTTTATCTGCATTTTTTTTAACAAAGTTAGTTTTTTCAATATTAAGAAGCGTTTTGCCATGTAATTTTGTTCTAGTGTGGCTTAAAAGTATCTATAACAGTTTGGCTCACAGACCAAATGAAGCCCCAGGGAGGCCAGAATGACTCAATGTTTCACTGAACAAACAAAGAGGAAATGAGGTATAAAGAGATGATATAACCTCATAGTTGAATCAAGACCGTGCCGATCAAGTTCTGTTAAAGAGCCTACTGGTATAAGAGGGGATCATGCACAGAAATACAATCATATTTTTCTCAACAAAGTAACTTCTTTATATACAGTGAAAGTATTCAGACCCCCTTACATTTTTCACTCTTTGTTATATTGCAGCCATTTGCTAAAATCATTTAAGGTCATTTTTTTCCTCATTATTGTACACACAGCACCCCATATTGACAGAAAAACACAGAATTGTTGACATTTTTGCACATTTATTAAAAAAGAAAAACTGAAATATCACATGGTCCTAAGTATTCAGACCCTTTGCTCAGTATTTAGTAAAAGCACCCTTTTGATCTAATACAGCCATGAGTCTTTTTGGGAAAGATGCAACAAGTTTTTCACACCTGGATTTGGGTATCCTCTGCCATTCCTCCTTGCAGATCCTCTCCAGTTCTGTCAGGTTGGATGGTAAACGTTGGTGGACAGCCATTTTCAGGTCTCTCCAGAGATGCTCAATTGGGTTTAAGTCAGGGCTCTGGCTGGGCCATTCAAGAACAGTCACAGAGTTGTTGTGAAGCCACTCCTTCGTTATTTTAGCTGTGTGCTTAGGGTCATTGTCTTGTTGGAAGGTGAACCTTCGGCCCAGTCTGAGGTCCAGAGCACTCTGGAGAAGGTTTTCGTCCAGGATATCCCTGTACTTGGCCGCATTCATCTTTCCCTCGATTGCAACCAGTCGTCCTGTCCCTGCAGCTGAAAAACACCCCCACAGCATGATGCTGCCACCACCATGCTTCACTGTTGAGACTGTATTGGACAGGTGATGAGCAGTGCCTGGTTTTCTCCACACATACCGCTTAGAATTAAGGCCAAAAAGTTCTATCTTGGTCTCATCAGACAAGAGAATCTTATTTATCACCATCTTGGAGTCCTTCAGGTGTGCTTTCATGTGTCTTGCACTGAGGAGAGGCTTCCGTCGGGCCACTCTGCCATAAAGCCCCGACTGGTGGATGGCTGCAGTGATGGTTGACTTACTATTTTACAATTTTTTTGTAACCTTGGCCAGATCTGTGCCTTGCCACAATTCTGTCTCTGAGCTCTTCAGGTAGTTCCTTTGACCTCATGATTCTCATTTGATTCTCTGACATGCACTGTGAGCTGTAAGGTCTTATATAGACAGGTGTGTGGCTTTCCTAATCAAGTCCAATCAGTATAATCAAACACAGCTGGACTCAAATGAAGGTGTAGAACCATCTCAAGGATGATCAGAAGAAATGGACAGCACCTGAGTTAAATATATGAGTGTCACAGCAAAGGGTCTGAATACTTACACATTTGACCATGTGATGTTTCAGTTTTTCCTTTTTAATAGATGTGCAAAAATGTCAACAATTCTGTGTTTTTCTGTCAATGTGGGGTGCTGTGTGTACAATAATGAGAAAAAAAAAGAACTTAAATGATTTTAGCAAATGGCTGCAATATAACAAAGAGTGAAAAATTTAAGGGGGTCTGAATACTTTCCGTACCCACTGTATGTTGTATATTTATATGAATGTGAGAATCTATCTTTCTATGTATTTGCAGTACAGTACATACTACACTAATGGTCATTGGCTAAGAAAAGTCCAGTTAGCTTTTAGAAAAGGTCTTGCAACATTTGTTTTAAGGTTCAAGGTTTAAGGTTCCCTTTATTGCTATTCAGCACTTTTACAGACAAGTGAGAAGGACAAACTGTTTGACAAAGAGGCAGGGATTCAAGATTTGTTTCCAAGGTGAAGAATTTCATACATTTTTAACATGTGCATGGCTTCAGTGTCAAATTATTTTTTGGGGGCCACTGTATGTACTACCATTTCTGAATTTTTTAATTGAACCATTTCAAATTTTCAAAGTTTTGGGGTTGGTAGGATTTAAAAAAAAAAAAAAGTTTATTATGCTATTACTAATTTTCTGCAGCCATTACTCCAGTCTTCCGTGTCACACGATCCTTCAGGAATCAGTCTAAAATGCTGATATGGTGTTTAGGAATTACTATTATTATTTTCAATGTTGAAAATGTTTTAGTGGAAGCCAGGATTCTCAAGATTATTTGATGAATAAAATGTTGAAAAGAACAGCTTTTATTTAAAATACTACTCTCTTCTACCACTATAAATGTCTTTACTGTCACTTTTGATCAAATGAATGCATCCTTGCTGAATAAAAGTATTAATTTCATTCAAATAAATAAACAAAATCTTACTGCCACCAATCCTTTGAATGGTAGTGTATATCAAGGTAAATGTGTGTCTTTACTTTGTGTCTGTTTGCCTGGTGCTGATATAAAGGGCTGCCGGAACTGTTTCCTCTGTTGACTGACAAAGCTGACCCATAGTGTGTTGGGATACAGTAGATTGGGTCAGGAGATAAATTAAATAAGCTTTTTGACACTTACCACAATGTTGAGCAATCAAAGTTGACCAGGAGCCATTTATGAGGATTGAAATTGAAAGAGTCTGCAAACTAAAAGAGAAACAAATTTTTATTTTTTCAACACTTATTCTTCTTGAGACAATCAATGGGGAGCCATTGATACAATAAATAAGATTTTCTCTTTGAAATAAATCAGGGATGATCAAAGTCAGTTTTCATCCTGAAGATCCTCTTTCAATATTTCACTCGGTTCATCAGATACTGTAGGCTCTTGTGTTATGATCCCCCATGTCTTGTTTAGACTCTTGTGTTATTTCCTGTTTCTGTGCCATGTTTGTAGTCCCTTGTAGTTTTTCATGTTGATTAGTTCCCTGATTGTTCCTATAAGGAAGCAGGAGCTGAAGAGATTCAGGGGTTTTATTTAACAAGCAAACATAATCGAGAAACCAGGCAACACAAGAAACACAGAGAACCAAAAAGCAGGGACACGCACCATCTCCAACTACTGCAAACATCGACTGACAAGGAAAAAGGGAAACACAAGGGCTGTGGCCAAAATCGCCCCCTAATAGGGCCCTATTTGAGGGAACATCCATTTGTATTGGTGTCCGAAACTATAGTGGACGTTATTGAGCGCACTTCTATCGTTCAATCCCACAATGCACCGCAATAACAAGCGTTCAACTGATGTACGGCTAGAGATCACCCATAATGCACTGTGAGGGTCATGCCAAAGGAAATTCCCACATCTGACCAGAAGATGGGCGTCCGCAGTTGAATCATTCATCCATTTTCTAAACTGCTGGTCCAATGTAGCTACAGCGTAATATCATACAGGTATCAATTCATTTTAATTGATTATTAAATTGTTTAATTAAGGTTTATACATGCTAGTAGCCATGACAGAGTTCAAGATTAAACTTTTCATCTTATTACTGGAGCTTCCAGTTTGCTAAGTTTCAAATCATTCTAAAAGAGCAAGCACAGACTATGCAAAAGCGGCAGCCCTTCTGGCACACTCACTGTTCGATTTCGTTCACTCGTTTCAATTTACTCCCTCAAGTGAACTTTATTAGTGGAATAATGTAGAGAATAGTGAATGAGGGTAAAGGGGGCGATTTCAGACACAGCCAAGGGCTATATATATACAAAAGGTAACATGACACACCTGGGGACAAATCAGGGAACTAATCAACATGAATCATTATAAGGGACTACAAACATGGCTCAGAAACAGGAAGTAACACAAAACTCCAAACAAGACATGGGGAAGATATAACAGATTTATAGTTTCACATAATGATATTTTGCTTAGATTTTCTTTATTAAAACCATGACATTTGAACTCTATAGAAAACTGTTTGGGATTTTAAGATCATTTTCATCATATTAAATAGGTCCTAACAGATTCTAGAAACACCAATAACGAAGGTGCCAGTAGTCTCAATTCTGTTATTCATTTCTTAATGAAGTAATTGCTAGATTTGTCAAAATTATTATTATTATTGGACAATATTTTTGTATTTGGGCAAGAAAAAAACATGGATGGAGATTGCACCAAAACATATGTGATTGAATACCTTTGAATAATTTAATCCAAAATAATTCCTTGATGCTCAGTTTTGGAGCCTATTTTATCCCAATACTCAAGAATCGGTGTTAAAATAAAGACTGTAATTTTGAAATATGAAAATAAAATGAAAGAGTCATCTGTCACCTACCTGTTGACTTGGTCTGATATGAACTATTGACTCTGATGCAATGCGTCAAACTCACAATCAACTGCAGCATCTATCCAATGAGCATTCGAACAGAGCCACTATCTCAAAGTCAAATTTTTTTTTTTCACTCTCCCCTTTCCAATATCCTTTCTATCTGTTGCAATAAAGAATGCAGACACTGTCATGACGGTCTGATTGTTGCCATGCTGAGTCCTGCCTCTCTTTCATTCCCTGGCAACCGACTTGCAAACAGGAAACAGCAGCCTGCTGTCATTCCGGTCAATAATAAAAACCATCGTCTGAGCAGGGGAGCACTGTCTTCACTATTGTTTGAACTTGTGATGCTAATAAACAGTGATATTTCTTTAGCGGGGGAAAAAGGAACTTATCTAAAGGTCTTTCTTTGCCTCAGGAAATTACTTTACCCTTATCATTGCGACACCCAGCTGGGTGCCACGTCAACTCAAAGGACGATCAGGGATCTCTAATTTCCCGCCCATTCCACAAGACATCGCTCATGCCAGCTCGCATCATTTGTGACATTTAAATATTCTCATTCGCACACACACGACTCCTTCCTCCACACGCAGTTCCCAAAGTAACAGGATCAATAGTTGAGCCCAGCACAGATTGCTCTTCTGTTATCACTCACACCTTTCAAGGCTTTAAGAGCAGCCTGTGTGAAGTGTGCTTAAGAACACAATGTGTGATTTGAATGTTATCTCACCTCTACGCCATTCAGGAGTGGTCTGAACTCCGGACAGATAAATGCACTCCCAGCATATGCGGCATCAATGTGCATCCAGATTTCCTCTGCATTACCTGACATAGAAATATTGACAATGTTTCTATCAAATAATTGATTTTATTGCAACCACAAATAAGCTACAACAGAAAATAACAATGGTATTTGGTCTTACAAATAGGGCCGAGCTCAGTGATGCAGTCGAAAGCACAGGATGGAGTTGTTCCCAATGTCGCACAAAACTAAGAGAAACATCCAGAAAATCAAATGGATGGATTATTATGTATTGATTTTAATATTTTATGTACTACTCAAACAAATAAGTCAACAACCTACAATGTTCAATGAAAAATTCATTTGATCCCTGCTTGATCACAAAAGATTTGTTCCTGCTTATTTCGTCAGTCTTCTAACACAGATCTGCTGGCTGAGCCTGGGGCTAATTTGACTAATGTGATTCAGAAAACAGGCTCTCCAAACAGCATTAGCCATCATGCAGACGGTGGGGGACAGGTTCAGAGAAAGAGCAGAGACAAATGTCCAATTTGTTCTCATTTCATGCTCTCTAACAGTCTGAGTGGCTGCTATAGTTCTACCACTATGTTTGACTGATTCTATAATTTTGTACTGTTAATTTTATACAGTATAGTGGATGGAAGTTATAATACTAATACTACTACTATACTACTATATATGTACAGTCAAACCAAAATTTATTCAGACACCTATAACATTTCTCACATTATCACAGTTTATTTGCTAGTTTAGAGAAAATGGTAAAACATGACAAGAATCAAGTTATCAAATCAAATGATATTTCACTGGTTTTGGCCATCCTTCTGTTAGTCTCACAAATGAATTAAATTTAACAGATGACAGCTGACAGCTATTCAACCTAAGTACACAATTAGATAATACCAATTTAGGTCAACCAATTACCAAGACATACTTAATTTTGTTCAGTCTGTGATGTAAAAAGTTTGCATTAGCAATTAAAGAAAAACACACTTAAGCAAAACATGGTCAGGTCAAAGTGTCTAAATAATTTTTGGTCCCGAGTTTTTGACTGTATATGATGAGCATGATTTCACCAAGTACAACATGTTCCTTGATCCATGTCTTTGTTGATCCTGGAACAACATTCCAATCAACCAATCATATTTGAGGGTAAAGGATACAATTGATCTCAAGTTAAGGCTTACAACCAGGGTTAGGTGCTTCAACATCAGAATTATTCACCTATTATTATTTTAGGAATAGGTTATAATAATTATGTTCTATAAGTAATAATACTATTTTGCTTTATTTATTGTTTTTCACTAGTGATGTGTTGTTTAAATGAAGCATGTGGTGAAAAGATACATACAAAAAATGGAATGAGTCCAGTGGCTCTGTCCTCCTCTATGACTCTCCGCAGTGCATCTCCATGCACAGAAAACTTATTGTCAGAGAGAATTTTCTTCATCCTCACCCCACCTATCAGCCCTGCCCTCTCCACCGATGAGTGCGCCTGAAATATCAACAAAACACTGCAATGTTATTTCTGAATTAATGATTGTTTTAAAAACATGAACATTACTGTCATGGCCAAATATTCATAGTTTCCAATTAGACTTTTACAGACACATAAATACTGTAAGCACATTCATAAACAAGTGGCACTTCACTGTTATCCTGATACCCTTTTGCATTGTTTGACATTTCCATTCAATGAGAATTCTTGCTAATCATCCCTACTCACCCCTACTAACAGATTCTCGCCCTTACTTACAGGAGAACACGACGCCATGGTCATAGTGCCAGTTGAATGATGTGTATTATCTTGCAGACCATTAGTTTTAATACTGTAGGTTAAATATACCTTTGCATTAGTTTTTCATCAGGGCTTGTTGTCTCACCTGATCAGATGAGTAGGCGACTAGTTTGGATGTAATATCTGCCTCAGATTGGTCAGGATGGTCAGCCTGGATCAGTTTGACGATTTTGGAACGAGCAGCAAGAAGAGCCATGAGAGTGGCTTCACTGGCAGTGCCCTGTATGAACAAACAGCATATTTATTTATTCATTTGAACATGTCTGCACAAGTACACCAAATGTTGCTATCTATATTGAGCCGTTTTCATAATTGATAGGCATGTCCAATATTATTTGAGACATAATTTCTCACATCTTGAATATTTCATTGAGCGAAACAACCTCAATCAATATGCCCTGGTGATGCAGCAGTGATGAATTTTCATCAGCTCTCAAGCTCTGTTTTGTATGTTCTCAATGAGTGAATGAGAAGACTTCCACTCGAAACCCCTCAATACAGATCACCTCAGCTCATTGTGAGTCATGAGCTGTCTTTGATTTCCCTTTGTTAGCCTGACAGCTCACACCCACATCCTGATCACTAAAGATTCAGTTTACAGGAAAACCATTACCACATTTGTTTGGCAACACAAGTATGAAACCAATTTCAAATTTGGAGTGAAAATGTCAGTGACTGTAGTTCTGTCTAGACAACTCTCAGAGTGATTGGCATGGTAATGGGTATGACGATGTTGTATGTTTGGTCTTGGCGGAATAGATCTGCTGCGCTGCTGCTGCTGTTGCTGCTATTATTGCTGCTGCTGCGGCAGAGCAAGTACGGGACTTACTACTGCCAATACACAATACTACGACACGCTGCTGTGAGCAAGTAAGACATGCTGCTGCTGTACAATATTGCGTACATTAATTACCCCCCAACAGAGCAGGTGACATGGTATTTGACAATACAATACAAGCCAAGTTTACTGTACGTCAGAAAATACCCCACCCCCAGCAGATCAACCGCCAAAACATATGTACTGATGCTTCTCCGAAGAGCCATAGTAACGTGTTCATGCTATCTATGTGTGCCTGGCCCTTTAGTTTTGAGTATGAGAAATGGGGCGTATGCTTGGTCTAGGCGGACTAGATCTACGCAGTATTCCCCTAAGCAGATCTAGCCGTTAGACATGCAGGCTGCCTTGAGGTGCATATGAGATGCGTGTAGCACTGTAGCCCTATGTGAACTAGTGTACCCCTTTTTCTTTTTTCTTTTTTTTCCTCTTCAAGGGGTGTCCCTAATGACTTACCAATGTGGTGTTCTACGTATGTGCCTACATATCGGTGTATGCGTGCCGCTAAACTAAGTAGTCTGGGCCGTAAGGCTTGGCTCTGGTGGCCTATTAAACTATGTGTGCCTGGGCCTTGCTTTGCCGAATGGCTTAACTATATCGGCCTGTGACTATGTGCGCCTGGGCTACCACGCCGAATGGCTTAACTCTAGTGGCCTATGACTATGTGTGCTTGAGCCGAAGCTCCAACATATCCAATTAGAACGCGCATTATGTGTGGCTTTAACAAATGGTAACACGTTGCAGGCTTAGTTATAAAAAATAAATAAAAAAAAAACTCACAACCACCTGAGCAAATAGTATGATGATTTAGCATAGTTTGATAATCGTCATTGTCAAACCCTCTGTATTCCTACTTGTAAATGTGGAGTCATCTGGACAACGGATGAATAATGGAGTATGACTACGAGTATTCAGCTGGCCAAGCCCGAACACTCACGAGTAAATGAAACATCAGCCTTGAAAAGTGTTGTTGGAAGTTGGATTAATAAAGTAATAGCCCCAGTTAAATGCTATACGTTTTCTCATGAACATTTTCTCATGACCACAATGCGTAGTCGCAGTAACCTTGCGTAAAAGGCTTGCTGCTGCTGTATCTTAACACGTATCTCTGCTGCTTTATGCTAGTATTTTACTCCTGCGTCAAATGCAAGATTGTTTGTTGTTTCGTAGATTAAGCAATATTAATATTTAAACGTGAATGCCCTTCCAGGTTCTGGAACCCAGTGTTCCCAAAATATAGTGATGTTGCTTAAAGGGATAGTTCACTTTGAAATTAATTTTTGATATGTTTTAGCTTACCTCAAGGGCATCCAAGATGTAGGTGTCTTTGTTTCCGCAGTAGTTTCAATTTTGATATTTTTAGGTCAAACCGTTCTTGTCTGTCAGTCATATAATGCAGGTCTATGGTCACTGTCTCAAAACACAAGCACATAGTCCAAATTAAAACAATTCCCCACGTCCAAATGAAACAATTCCCCATCATAAGTACACATTGATGGCCTAAGACACGAAACGAGCGGTTTGTGTGAGAAAACGAACAGTATTTATATCGTTGTTATCTCTTGAAAACAGCACAAGTCCAAATGATCTGACGGCGCGGGCGGGTATAGATATATACATAGATGTCGCCTTGGCTACGGTTTCGTTCCAATGAACTGCAGTAGCAAAGGCGACCTCTAGTGTATACATCTATACCCGCCAGCGGGCGGGTATAGATGTATACACTAGATGTCGCTTGGCTACGGTTTCGTTCCAATGAACTGCAGTAGCCAAGGCGACATCTATGTATATATTTATACCCGCCCGCGCCGTCAGATCATTTGGACTTGTGCTGTTTTCAAGAGATAACAACGATATAAATACTGTTCGTTTTCTCACACAAACCGCTCGTTTCGTGTCTTAGGCCATCAATGTGCACTTACGATGGGGAATTGTTTCATTTGGACGATGGGGAATTGTTTTAATTTGGACTCTGTGCTTGTGTTTTGAGCCAGTGACCATCGACATGCATTATATGACTAACAGACAAGAACGGTTTGACCTAAAAATATCAAAATTGAAACTACCGCGGAAACAAAGACACCTACATCTTGGATGCCCTTGAGGTAAGCTAAAACATATCAAAAATTAATTTCAAAGTGAACTATCCCTTTAATGCAGATGCTGTATAGCAGTGTCCACCAAGAGAATATAAATGTACCACGAACATTAGATTTACGAGTCATTATTTTACGAAATTTGGGAAAGAACTCAAATATTTGAGCTGATATTCTATTAGGCCTAAATCTATTGTCTGTGTTACATTACTAAAGCCTTACTACTTGGCATTTCATCTGTCACATGCAATGGTTATGTCAACAACACAATTTGAGAGTCGATCCCACATGTCACTCCTGAACTTCTTAGCCTGCACCCGACTGTCTGTCCTCACCACGCATGAACACTTATTCAATGAATGACAAATCTCTGTTCTGTGTAAACAATGAGTGACCACGCACGAGAGATCACTTCTGGCGCTTTCCGGCGCTTGCGCAGACTAAGTCAGATCACTTGGACGTGGTTGTGTACAAGAGGTAAAAACTATATAAATACTGTTCGGTTTCTCACACAAACCGCTCGTTTCGTGTCTTAGGCCATCAATGTGTACTTACGATGGGGAATTGTTTAATTTGGACTTCTCTGTGCATGCTCTTTGAGGTGGTGACCATAGACCTGCATTATATGACTGACAGACAAGAACGGTTTCACCTAAAAATATCAAAATTGAAACTACTGCGGAAACAAAGACACCTACATCTTGGATGCCCTTGAGGTAAGCTAAAACATACCAACATTTTATTTCAAAGCTAACTATCCCTTTAAAATAGTCGGATCAACATATAATATCATTGAAAGCCAGGATTGGTAGTTCTGTAGCAGCGGACAGAGGCTGGAAGTAAGTTAGGCATCAGGTATCGCATAGGGATCACACCCTAACGATATTATTTTCTGAAAGTAGCATTTCTTTTCATGGCAGTTGAGGTGCGAAATGTTGTCTTTCGTAGCCATTTACTGTATCCGTACGAAGCTGTAAATAGTAGAAAGCTAGCTAGGTAATGCTTGTCAGTACCATAGACAGTACTGGTAGGTACTCAAGATGGCGGCAGTCAACTGGAAAAAGAGCGGATGACGTAAGAGGTCACGTGACTGATATTCATGTATATGAGCGGGTCGAAGAACTTCAAAATGAGTTTTAAATTCATACGATTTTTATTCATTTAGCCTAATGTGTTAATTCTAGATGTTTATTTATGTAAAAAAAAAAAAAAATTATTACAATTTTTTTTTTAGTAAAATATTTATGTTTATTCGAGTAGCTTTCAAACCCTGGAGGGCGCAGAGTTGCCATGGAAACGGCGCAGCAAACACAACTGACGAGCAGCAAACTCCCTCTCTCGCTGTTGTTTTCACTGCTTTGAGGTGAGTTTACTCTCTAAATCACACAAATAATACATACAACTGTTAGTCTGTTTGTGTTATTGACACACATCTGTTGAATATTTACTTCATAGAAAAGTTTAGTCTTCGAAAAAGTCCGTTAGCATCTCACCCGTTTTCAGAAGAGGTAAAGTTAACTGTTAGGCTAACCTAAACTCTTGTTTATAAAAGTTTGGCCTTTTATTTAATCACGTCTTTATGTATAGATTTCAGGACTTAGCGATTTTTTTCTAAGGTTTTGCTGTCAGTTGAATGGGTGATTGGAAGTTGGCTAATTTATTTAACAAACTGATATTTAAATATAAATGTATGTGCTGTTAATCGATGACGTCACTTGCACGAAGCACAAAAAAAGTCTGAAACTAGTTCAAATGCGTTTTGATCTTTCACGGTAAACAAATATTGATAAATGTTCTGTTATTTTAGCAGCGACAAAATAACCCCTTAACAACAGAGGGAAAGCTCCACGATTTCAACATTTCTGAAGAAAGCTGCTGCCAGAGAGGAAACACAGGTGAAGTGAGGAAGCTCATTAAATAACTTCATATCCATTTTTCCCCACAATATGTTTTACCTATATCACCATACATCTGTTTTTTCCGTCTTTTTATTATCTCAAATTTAAAAATGTTATTTATTTAATTTATTTTAAGAAGGCTTTGACATTCAAATGTAAGTGACGCTATATGAGCAATATTATATGTAAACCTAAAACATAAATTCTGTTATCCTAAGAAATTATTTTCTGTATATTCTTCTTTCTCTTTTCTGCTTTTCACCTTCTTCTGTAGCTTCTTTACTTTTAATAAACATGTCATTTTTGTATTGGTTTCCGTTACATACATGTATTGATCCCTAAATGTATTAACTGAAAACAATACACAATTCCCTAGAATTCATAAGATTTACAGCAGAGAATGAAATGTTTGAGTTTATCATTTCTATGCGGATTTCAAGGTTATGGATCAAGCACATCTTCATTCCCAGGACTAAAGGTGAGAAGTGGACGTGGTATTTTGGTCGTTAGGACGTACCTGCCATGCTCCAGCAACGTACAGTTATAACGTCGCCACAACGAATACAGGAATCACAAAGTTATGTTGCTAGAACATTATTTGGCACGTCGCACCGACTAATATGGTCCTTTGATGTTACGTCCTCGCAACATGCCAGTTTGGTCATTGAGACGTACACGTTACGTTCTTGCGCGATACCACTATAACGTCGCCATGACGATTATGGGAATCACAAAGTTACGTCGCTGGAACGTTATGTGGTACGTCGCTACGACGAATATGACCCGGTCCGGTTATGTCTTCACAACGTAACTGTGTTAGCTGGGTAGTCGCTAGGTCGTGCAAACTGCTCACTCATCTCAGACCATGCTATCTCAGAAAATGCCGCTACATCAGTGAGCTGTGCAAACTGCAATGAGTCTCCTATTTACACTCATGCACTTCTCCTATTTACACTCAGTCCTGACATTATCCAGCGCGCACACACACACATACCCGGTGGAGCATTTACCAAAATGATACAGCATCGCTGTGGTGCTCTGCTTTCGTTTGAGAAATACATGAAAACTGCCTTGCAAAGTTGAAATGACAATTATCATTCTACGTGTGAGCAGTTAGTCTAAACGAAAGGTATCCAACATTAGCATACATCACTGTCCGATCGACTCATTAGCCGACACATGACTAAAAAAAAACAGCAATGCAAGTTTGAGAGATGGCACCCCGCCAAATCTTGTGAGAATCACAACTTGCTTTACGGCACGACGTCACATACATCAACAACATATGAAGCAGCCTCTATGGAAGACACTAGCATGCATTTCAGACGTGAATCATGGCAGAGTCGACGAAGAAAATGAGAAAATTAAGAAAGCGAGGTCGGAAGGCTCTGCGTGAGTGGTATTTACGACAGTAACGTTAAATACAAGTACTCCTGTTTGAGAAAAAAGGAAACTGCATAGTGTGCCTGTAAAGAGTTCAGAAAAGCTTTTCTCTGCATCCTTACATTACATGCTTGCTGCTGCATAAATGTAAAATGCACATTCTCTAGCTGCTAATGCTAGTGATTCACTCTAGCATTAATTCAGGACTACTGACATCACATGACACATGATTTAGACCTTATGAATGGTTAGTTCATAAGGAATTGATTAAGCAGACTAGGCAAAACAGTGATAGTGTAAAAACCATAGACTGTAAAAAAAAAAAAATTTGGACGTAGTGTCTGTGACGTCACCCATAGGTTTCTGAAGAGCGTTTTTGAAGCCTAAAGTGGGCGGAGCTGGCCGTTGGCATCTTGGCAGCGTGTCACTCCCGGATATCTGAAAATGGGCAAAGAGACAGGATGTGGGTGGAGTTGAGGTGCCTGGTTGCTGAATCCACGCCCGCCTAGCTGGCTAGCTCGACGTGATCGAGTTAGCTCAAGCTTAGGAGCTAATGCTATATGCTACTGGCCTCGCACTAAAGTGACAGCTGACTTGAAGAAGTAAAGCCAATAGTTAAAGTTCATGTTTTTGCCCTTCGAAATACTATAATAGGTAAAAGACATAGCTAAATTGAGACTGTGTATCGTGATGCATTATTATTCTGCTAGTTAAAAATGTATCATGCAGTAACTTACAATATTGCTCTGAGCGGGTACGTGTGCATGTGTGTGACAGTGATTCATGTGCATACATGTCAGTCAGCACGGCATCGCTCATCAAGTTCATAGAGAGCTTTATTCAGTCCATTTTAAATTCTGATTTTGGCCGCCTCTCAAATCGGTCAAACCAAAGATATTACCTAAGAAGTTCAAGTAAATGCACTGGAAATCCACGCTCATTCAAGGATGTGCATCTATTGCATGGATGGAGAAAGCACTGACACCTGCAGGATTTCATCTGACGGTACTTTTTATTTAACACTTAAAAGTTAAATAAGCATATATATTCTATCTGTTCCGTGAGAGTACCGCAGAACAAGTGTAGCCTCTATATCTATAGACGTTTTTAAATCTGAAAACTCCAAAAAGCAACGAAATTGTCAGACATCCATGAGTGCATGTTCACAGAGGAAAACAACTGAAAAACAGTGCTGGTTGTTCCCTCGATACTTGACAACGACTGAATCCAACGGGGTGGGCGAAGGTATAATGCGTGTATTAAATTGTATGAAAAAAGCACAAACACAGCAGAGATGGCAAGTTCAGCAGCTGGAATTAGCTGAGGTGACATGACAGCTAACAGACACAGACAGCAGACAAACGGCTAGTAGTGACAGCAGCGGCAATCCACCTGTCACTCAAGTGACCACGCCCTTAATTATGCAGAACTGGGTTGCGGGTTCTTTCACGATTGCCTGTGTCTCTGTGTTCAAGGCCTTTTTGATGTTCTCTTGTCTTTATGTTTCTGGTTTCAGTTCCTGTGATTTAGTTCCGGTTTCCATTGTCATCTTGTTTGTTTCCATAGTTACCGCCATGTCAACTAATGACTTACACCTGTCCTTCATTTAGCCCCTTGTCTTCTTGTGTATTTAAACCTTCAGACTTTGTCTGTTCTTTGTCTTGTGTTAACGTTTCAGGCTGATATGTATCTCTGTTTGGTTCCTAGAGTTCATTAAATGTTATTTCATAGTTCATCTGCGTCAAGCCTCATTGTTGTGGATAATCAAGTCAAGTCAAGTCAATCAAACTCATTGATTTACATTACAATCTAACAGAATTTCATCTTACTTTTTGACCATATAAATATCAGCAACTGCACCAAATTGCATATTTTTTGCTCAGTGTGGACCTCTAATAAAAAGTAGGTGTTTTTTCCTCCTCAAATATGAGCTCCATATTCTCTTCTATCACACTATATGAGCCATAAAAGCCTAATGTATCAAATATGACACTCAACAATTTTTTTTATCAACTGTTAAGTAAAAAAAATAAAAATAATTCTGACTTATTTCATATGTCAGGCTTTACAGGGTTAAGACTTACACATGAATATTGTGATGAGAATGAATGCACTCCAACACTTGCAATGTCAAACGCTACATGCTCAGGTTTACTTGCATAATTTACTTGCACCTGTTCTCCTCCCCTCTCTACTATGCCCACCTTTGCTGAAAGGCATTGCTTACAAAACCCACAAACTTCCTCATTAGTGTGTGCTATCAGTGAAAATAATGCCTGTTGCCATAGTGAGCTCTCTGAAAAGCCCAGAGACAAAACCATCCAGGAGAAGGACACACACACTCCAAAGCGGCCCTAATGACAGAGCATCAAACCGACTGTCATCAGTGGGCTTTCCATACACTGTGCTTCCTGTCTCTCTCTCTAAATGGTCACAGCTGCTCAACTGCTGCATCAATAGTGATGAAATGAACACGGACTGCTCTCAACGCACGCCTCTCCTCTCATGTGTAGCTGACGTCTTAAAAGGCAATTTCTACTGGACGTAACAATTGTCAGGGCCTAGGAAAGAAATCAATGACAAACAAATTGCTGTCATTGAAATGTATTTGATATTTGTTGTTGTTCAAAAGAAATGACCCGTAAACATGGATTGAGCATGTGGAATTTAAGTGGTCTGAAACATACCGTTTTTGACACCTGATGCAAGATCCTGTTGACAAATCAGATATTTTTAAAACAAATTTTCGATATTTAAATGCGTGTTGTTGGTTTCAAAACACCTTTTGATTATATAAATCAACCTTTTCAGACCTACAGATGCTTAAAAGTCAATGTTCATTCACACAGTTATATATATATTATATACAGTTTATATAAATTATCTTCTCCAATAACCTTCATACCCCTGGTTGAAAACCCTGTATAAGTGATGCCATTCAAATAAACTTACAGTACTAGCAGCCAAAATCTTTTCTTAACTATCTCACCTGGATGACCCCTCCCCCTTTGCCCTCTGTACCAGCAAGAAAATCTTCTGGTAGCTTCAGCATCTTTCCCAGCCAGTCCAGCATCACTGTCTCCAGCTCCGTACAGGCAGGACTCGCTGCCTACAAAACAAAAAATCCTGCATCAGCCTACAAGAACAGACAGGTGGCTATGGATGGATGGACGGATGTACAGATGGCTAACTGGATGGATGGATGGATGGCTAACTGGATGAAGGATATACAGATGGCTAACTGGATGGATGGATGGATGGTGGATGGACTGATGGCTAACTGGATGATGGATATACAGATGGCTGACGGATGGATGGACGGACGGACGGACGGACGGATGGATGGATATACAGATGGCTAACTGGATTGATGATGGATGGATGGATGGATAGATATACAGATGGCTAACTGGATGGATGGATGGACGGATGGCTGGATGGATAGATGGATGGATGGATGTACAGATGGCTAACTGGATGATGGATGGATGGATGGATGGATGGATGGATGGATATACAGATGGCTAACTGGATGGATGGATGGATATACAGATGGCTTACTGGATGGATGGATGGATGGATGGATGGATGGATGGATGGATGGATGGATGGATGGATATACAGATGGCTAACTGGATGGATGGATGGATGGATATACAGATGGCTAACTGGATGATGGATGGATGGATGGATATACAGATGGCTAACTGGATGGATGGATGGATATACAGATGGCTTACTGGATGGATGGATGGATGGATGGATGGATATACAGATGGCTAACTGGATGGATGGATGGATGGATGGATGGATATACAGATGGCTAACTGGATGATGGATGGATGGATGGATAGATATACAGATGGCTAACTGGATGGATGGATGGATGGATGGATATACAGATGGCTAACTGGATGATGGATGGATGGATAGATATACAGATGGCTAACTGGATGGATGGATGGAGGGACGGATGGCTGGATGGATAGATGGATGTACAGATGGCTAACTGGATGATGGATGGATGGATATACAGATGGCTAACTGGATGGATGGATGGATGGATGGATGGATGGATGGATGGATGGATGGATGGATATACAGATGGCTAACTGGATGGATGGATGGATATACAGATGGCTAACTGGATGATGGATGGATGGATGGATATACAGATGGCTAACTGGATGGATATACAGATGGCTTACTGGATGGATGGATGGATGGATGGATATACAGATGGCTAACTGGATGGATGGATGGATGGATGGATATACAGATGGCTAACTGGATGGATGGATGGATGGATGGATGGATATACAGATGGCTAACTGGATGATGGATGGATGGATAGATATACAGATGGCTAACTGGATGGATGTATATACAGATGGCTAACTGGATGGATGGATGGATATACAGATGGCTAACTGGATGGATGGATGGATGGATGGATGGATATACAGAAAGACTGGATGGATGGATGGATGGATGGATGGATGGATGGATGGATGGATGGATGGATGGATGGATGGATGGATGGATGGACGGACGGATAGACAGGTAGGTTTAGGTTCCTAAATTGATGGATAGATCGAAAAATGGACAGAAAGACTGGATGGATGGATGGATGGACACAGACAGACAGAGAGCAAACTTGATGGATAGATGAATAGAGAGAAAAACATACCCAAGAGAATCCAATGCACCCAATGGCTCCACATAGCATGTCTGCCAGCATTGCCGGAAAAGAGTGGGCAGTAGGGAAGTATGCATAGAAGTACGGGCTGTGCCAGTGAGTCACCTGAAACAGTGTAGTAAACATGTAGAAACAGTTGTTTAAAATTTATATTCAATGTTCATAAAAAAACTTATAATAGATTCTTTTTACAACCTCTGTATTTCCTTCTGTAATTTAACATTTTATCAAACTAAAGAATAAGGGAACTGTATTCTGTCAGATTTAGTTTGGTTGCTCTGTTGTTGTTCACCTTTACTATTTTGAACAGGGATTATGACTTCAGAAATAGTGACATTTGGGTTTTTCTCTCAGAAAGTTAAAGGTTAGATGAAATTATGAAGGCTAGATGAAATTATTCCATGTGTTTAGCAGAGGAGAGAGCTTGAGGCACTGTGCGTCTGTCTCTCTCTTGCAGGATTTTCCTATTGTGAGTCATTCATTAGCTCCAGCACACACTTTTAAACAAGCATTAAAACAGGACTTCTGAAAGGGAAAATTGGTCTAAGTGGACACTTTGGGAAGGTTAACACCTTTAACTGAATTAAAATGTTAGTTTTTTCCCTCTGAGCTATGAAATGAAGGTGTGGGGGAGGCTTTTCTCTGACCCCAGGTCAGAGTTTAATGATTCATTTCCTTACTATCAGATTACCAGCCACAAAAAAAGGTGGACTTTGAGTATAGGAAGGAAAACTTTGAGGGTCTCTCAATATGGCCACTGGCCCATAAAACAAAATACAGTGTATCTTTATCTGTACAAGACAAATCACACAGATGTTACATCATCGGCATAGTGAATAACATAACTCTATCATCCTATCTTTGGTAGACTATCAGTTTAAATGGTGGACATAATGTCAGTAAGTGAAATATACACAACTTTAGATCAATATTTCAATCTCCTGGTTCTAAATTGGTACAAAAAAAAAAAAAAAAAAATTAAATAAGCTCTGTGTCTATGACTAGAATGTTTAGACAAATGTTTTTTTTTTGTTTGTTTTTTTTTTTTTTCTAGCAACAACTATTTATTTTCTTTTTTTTTGTGAATTTTGATTTCTAAAATAAAATTTTCATTCATTCATTCATTTTCATTTTATTGTCCACGATGTGGAAATTTGCCTTCGGTCTCATAAAAACAACAATCAAACCAACAACAACAAAAACAACAAGAACAACAAGACTAACAATGATTATATTTTTGCTATAGTTGTTGACTAAGCATATGAACACAAAACAACATAACATACATTCAGGAAATGGTATATTATATACTGTATAATAAATGTAGAACTGAAATTATCCTTTTGCATAGTTTTTACAAACGTTTGATAAATTAAATGCTTACACTTTATTTTACGGTGTCCTTGTTACAGTGTTGCAATACATTTAAATACTAAGTAATATTAACTAACAGTGGGTACTTACTATATAATTAGGGTTAGGTTAGTTGCATGTAATTATACATAGTTTACATTTATTACTACTACATGTAGCGTAACAAGGACATTGTAAAATGAAGTGTTACCAATTAAATTTAAATTACTGATTATTTACAATGAAAAAAATAATGATTTGATTTTTGTGTTATATATTTCATAAATTTTGTTTCATAGTTTTTTCCTTTAACAAATGTTCTGTTAAATAGATACAAATATTATTAATAGAAAACACATTTTAAATACAGATATTTTGCATATTCACTTTAGTATTTTATATTTTATAAAAAGGTATTTTTCTCTAATCAGTGTCTATAAACAGTAGTTGCCTCTGCTATTGGAGTGCTTTTGTCACAAACGTTAACATGTTCAGTAAGTTGTACATTTGGTGGAAATTATCAATAGCTTATTAGCCATCAAGACTAAAAAAAAAAAAAAAAAAAGACTTAAAATAAAAAAAATGCCAAGACAGTACTGCTGTTCAAGAAGGGCGACCGCGAGCTGCTCAGCTACTACCGGCCGATCACATTGTTGTCGGCCGTGTACAAGATCTTCACTAAGGTGCTGCTCAATCGGTTGGCCAAGCAGCTAGACGAACAACAACCCGTCGAGCAGGCCGGATTTAGATCTGGCTTTAGCACCATGGATCATGTGCAGGTGCTGAACCAGCTGCTCGAGCGGACCAGGGAGTACAAGATGCCGCTGGTCCTGGCTTTCGTCGATTACGAGAAGGCCTTCGACTCGGTCGAGATTAACGCCGTGATGCTCGCCCTCCAACAACAAGGCATCGGTGACGAGCACGTGGCCCTGCTGCAGGAGCTGAACAGCAACTGCGCCACCACCATCACCCTGTTCGACCGGCCGCTTAATATCAAGGTCGGCCGCGGGGTCAAGCAGGGAGACACCATCTCGCCCAAGCTTTTCACCGCCTGTCTCGAGCAAATTTTCCGGCAGCTCAACTGGGACGAGGTCGGCATCAAGATCAACGGCCGCTGGCTCAATCACCTGCGCTTTGCCGATGACATCGTGCTGATAGGCTGTTCGGCGGTCGATGTACAGCAGCGGCTTGACCAGCTCAACCAGGCTGGTGCCCGGTTCGGCCTCAAAATCAATCTGGCCAAAACCAAGTGGATGCGCAACGACCAGGTGGCCGACTCCACCCTCCATGTCGACCAGCATCAGCTCTAGCAAGTGGATAGCTATATCTACTTGGGCCAGGAGCTGACCATCGACCACAAGATTGGCCGAGAACTGGCACGACGACGCCGAGCAGCCTGGGTCAGCTTCGGCTCAATTGCCGAGACAGAGCCATTGACCCGGACATCAGGGCTGCCCTATTCAACAGTACCGTCCTGCCGGCCATGCTCTATGGGGTTGAGACCTGGACAATGACGGCGGCCGACCGGCTAAAGCTGGCCGTGACTGAACGCGCAATCGAGCGCCGCATGATCGGGGTCCAACAGACCGACCACGTCCGCAACGAGCAGTTGCGGGCCATGACCAGGGTGGATGACGCGGTGGACCTGGCCAACAAGGCCAAGAAGCGCTGGGCCGGGCATCTGATGCGGCGGACGGACGAAAGATGGACGCGCGAAGTCACCGTCTGGTTGCCGATCGACATCAAGCGGCCACGTGGACGCCCTGCAACACGATGGCGCGATTCGCTACGACAAGATCTGGGACACAATTGGATGAGGCTCGCCCAGGACCGACAGACCTGGGCAGATCGTTGTGGTCTGCGCTGACCACTTTTGGCCGGCGAAGACAGACCGATTCTGGATTCTGGATTCTGGAAATTGACTAAAAGCTAGTAAGAGAAACATCCTATTAAAAATGATGCCTAAACGAATCATACCAGTTGAAAACAAAGTTCAACTTATAGAGATTGTTCACCTAAAATTGAAAATTCTGTCATCATTTACTCATCATCAAAGCTGTTGTTCCAAAGCGGTTTGAATTTCTCTCTTCTGCTGAGCACAAAAGAAGATATTTTGAAGAATATGGGTAACCAAACACTTGATGTACCCCATTGACTTCAAGCAATGAAGCCAATGTGGACCAGAAACCGCTTGGTAACCGACATTCTTTAAAATACTTTCTTTTGTGTTCAGAATTCTCTTTTTTGGGTGAACTATCCCTTTAAGACAGTACAACGATGTCAGAGTTGGTTAACACTGACTCACCCCTGGCATGATCACCCTCTCTATGTCTTTGACCACATCCTCATAGTTCTCTGCCTCCTCCGGGGCCTCCTCGGGAATCAATGGCCTTAGATATCCAGGTTCCACATCAGGGTAAACTTGCCTCTTCTCAATGTTCTCTACATAATCTGCCACATAGTCCACCATCTCCTTCCCGCGTCTCCGGAACTCTGCAGCGTCCATCGTTTTGGCTGAAAGAGGAGTAGAGTCTTTCAGTGGGAAGAATAAAAGTCAATCTGATGTATACTGTAGGTTCCTTCTCAATGTCCTCAAATGAGGAGAGCTGTAATTATATTAGAGTGATTGAGACTGTTTTCATGGACAACATGATTCTCAGTATCTTAACCGGAAAACTATAGCCAAAGGCCACATGTTCAAGACATGAAAGGTAATTATAGCAGATCTATCTATCTATCTATCTATCTATCTATCTATCTATCTATCTATCTATCTATCTATCTATCTATCTATCTATCTATCTATCTATCTGTCTATCTATCTATCTATCTATCTATCTATCTATCTATCTATAAACATTAAACATTATGGTTACTTTTTTATTTCAGTTTTAATTTTAGTAGTTTTTTTTTTTTTTTTTTCAGTTATTAATTTTATTGTTTTAACTTAGGTGCCAAGGTAATATTTTAAACAAAAAAAAATTCTATTGATTTGATTTTCATCTTATATTTATTTCAGATTTAATTAAAATAAACTTGTTTGTAGTAATTTAAGTTTTAGTAAACATAAATAGCCTTGCAATAATGAAATAACAACCTTGTGAAATAATGGATGCACTTCATGCAGAGTGCACAAATGAATTATATTTGTGTGAATATGAAAACGGAATAAAAAAAATGTAGGTAGCACTTTATTTTACAGTCCTGTTTCCCATGTACATTCTATGTACTTGTAGTAATTGCAATAACTGGGTAATAACTAGGTACTAACCCTGAACCTTCCCCTAAACCTAACCTTAACCCATACCTTATACTTTCTTAGGTGTAAGTACACATAAGTGCACATACTGTAAAATAAAGTGCAACCCAAATGTATGTTCAAACATAATAAACCATCATCCCTGCACATGAGTAACAATATTTGCTGATAAGAACATCACAGGTTGCCAAATACATACTATAAAAAATGAACAATGTGAACTTTCCAAACTAAATGTTAACAGTGTGCTGGCATAGCTAATTTGCACTAATTTTACAAATGTATGACACTGATTTTCCTCACACAATCACACATAGGCTATTGGTTAAATTTGACCATAAATTTGTACTTTTTAGAGCAAATATAATAGAAAGAAACTACAGTATGTCAGTGAAAGCATTGTTCTAAAAGAGTTCTGTCTGTATCAGCAGGGTTGGTGACTGTGACTACTACTAATTATTTGTATGGCTGTTATCTCTTCACCCTAATCCACATAATACAAATGGATTGAGAAGTGTCAGAGTGTGTGTGTGTGTGTGTGTGTGTGTGTGTGTGTGTATGCAAGTGATGACTCATCCAGAAGGTGGTTAGTCGTTTTGATTACGTACTAGTAAGTACTATTAGTTGTTCATATTTGCACACATGTACAAATATAATTTAGCTATTTGAGGAAATTATCATGGACTTACATTGACAAACCCTAACCCTATCCCTAAAAGGACATTTTTGTATTTCTTTTTGTATTTTGCAAGCATTTTTACTATGCATTACATTATGCCCTAAATGAAAATCTAAATTCAACTTAAGAATACTTCTGAAGACAAACAAGCCAGCAATTGCAAATAAGCATTTTTGGATCAGTCATTATCATAATGTTCCTAAAACAATTTGAGAAAGAAAACTTGCATTTAAAATGTTAAATTAATAATCAGTCTGATTTTGATTTGTAAACCTACAACCATCTCAGTAAACACTTTATGGATTATCAAGTGCAGATATCTTTATGACATGTCATGCTGCACTGAAGTAGGTGTTGTAAAAATGGAGTAAAAACTAAAGTCTGCTGACATTTGCCTTATTAGATTTAACTGGCAAGGTGACATTTTGTTAAATGAATATTAAACTCAACATCCTTAATAAGAAACAAAATGCAGAAAGTAAAAACAATCCACCTCAGGAGTTATGCATGTCATCAACCTGATAAAATCCCATAATAGTCCTGTATTTGGACCTTGTACCTGGACTGTGTTCTAAACGCTAACAAGTGTTATGCTCATAATAACTCTCTTTTCCCTGTAATAGCTTTCATTGTACTTACAGTGTCAGGCAAAAAAGAAGAGATGTCCCTCTCGTCGGTCCTCACACGCTTTCTGTTTGTTTTAAACACATATATAAACACACACACACACACACACACACTGAGAGAGAGCAAAGCAGAGTGATGTGGAACAGCAGGGAAGCCTGGGGGTTTATCAGCCCTGCCACCGTTCAGACGGCCAATCAGAGCGAGGCTTTCATTCAGAGCAGCGCGTACAGGCAGGGCAAAAGGAGCTGATTCATAAGGAGTTAATGAGAACCTGTTCACTTTCCACAAACATAAATACAAATCACAGACATACAGACCAATACAAGTCCACATAAAAAAATGCAACCACCCTCTGTAATATACAGTGCAGACCATTATATCACTCTGAATAATCAGATTATAACAATAATAGCATATACCAATTAAAAAAAAAAAAAAAAAGGTTTACGTATGAGATCATATGTAAGATCTGTCGTGGAAATTCTTAATTTGAATACAACTTACTTAATCTGACTTCACCACGGACAATTTAAACAACTTCCAGTTGCCCACGGCCGGGAGATCACTGGCCACAACAACCAAGTGAGTCTTCTGAATAGAAAGATACATGTACATTTAAATCATACAGTTCTTCACTGTGATTTGTTCTGGTGATTGGTTTGTAATGATCTAAGCTAATCATATGACTGTTAGTTATACTGTGTTAAGCACTTTTTGGTTATGTATATATGGCCTTTGACCTGAGCATCCTTAGTCTGCATTTCTCTGTACATTTAATGTTGAAAATACCCATTACATAAAATATTTCTATCACAGATCTCACGTAGCTTATCCAGGTCAATATTTAATGGAACTGTTATTCTGCGGTTATTAAAAGCATCTGAAGTGATTCTGTACAGTTTACAGCTATTTCACATTAACATGACTCAACAATATGCCAATAATATATTGTATGATGGAATAAATGTGTTTTCTTGTTAAGTTAGTCATTAGATCACAGGTTTCACTCTCACATCTTGAGTGAATTAGCACTGGAACCAAAGTCTATAGAACAGAAACAGACTATTTGAAAAGCTATCCACAAAGGCCATATATTGAAGACATCCATCAGGTCTAGCCACCCATTAATCAATGTATGTGATCAATAAAACCAAAATATAAAGTGAGGTGATGTTAAGGCCAAGTATGGAAACCCATACTTGGAAATCGTCCTCTGCATAACCCATCCAAGTAAGAGCACACACATTAGGAGCAGTGAGCAGTGAACACACACACACACACACTGCAAACCGCGGACACACACACCCAGAGCAGTGGGCAGCCATTTAGCTGTGGTGCCGGGGAGCGATTATGTCACGTTATAACTGAAGAAAACTAAGTGAGGACTCAAATGCAAAAGAATAATGATTTATTTAATAAAAGAAACAAAGTAAAACAAAAACCCACAAGGGGGAAAAACATAATATAAAACAAAACAACAACTTCAAAAACAAACATACCAAAGGGTCACGGGAAAACAGGAGACGTATACGAGACAACGATCCGATACAGACTGCAAACACAAAGGAACTTATAAAAGGGACAAATCAGGCAGGTGATGAGGGAACAACAGGTGGGGCAAATGAAACCAATAATGAGATAACAAGGAGGGTTGGGATCAAGACAGAGACAGGAACACAAAACACCACAGGTGCTACACGAGACAGGACAGGCATGTGACAGATTGTTCTAAAAGAGCATTGTTCTAAAAGAGTTCTGGCTGTAACAGCAGGGTTGGTGACAGTGACTACTACTAATTATTTGTATGCCAGTTATCTCTTCACCCAATCCAAAAAAAATGCTAATTAAACTTAAGAATACTTCTGAAGACAAACAAGCCAGCAAATGCAAAGAAGCATTTTGGATCAGTCGTTATGTTCCTAGACCTAATATTCCTAAAACAATTCTGTGGAAATAATTATTGCATACAAAAGCTTGAATTAATAATCAGTCTGGTTTCAATTTGTAAAGCTTCAAGCATCTCAGTAAACACTTATGGGTTATGAAGTGCATACATCGTTATGGCATGTCATGCTGCACCCAGGGAGTGATTGGGAGTTAGTTGCCTTGCTCAAGGGCACCTCAGTAACTTCCTGCTGGTATTGAGAATCAAACCCGTAACCTTCGAGTTACAAGTCTGACTCTCTAACCATGGGCTACAAAGTGTTTGGTGATTAAAAAAAAAAAAAACTGAATATTTATGGAACAACTCAATTAGTACGACAAATAATGATTTTAAAACTAAAAGATGTGGAGTAAGGTAGTTTATTGACTTATTTATTTATTTATTTATCTATCAGAAAAATATATATTGTTCTTAAAATCAGTCTTCTGTAGATCCTGTATATTGACACGTACTGTATAATTCACATTGCTGGAGACTCATACTGATTGACTACAGGAATTTAACAGAAAAACAAACTATTCTACCATCTGAGATTCATTCGAACCTCGCTTAATACATCTGAGATGATTTGACAGATGCCAGATCTTCTAATCCTGATAACTGATCTCTGGTTACTTCAAATGAATTTGCGGATTTGATCTTGATTAAGTTGTCTGAGATTACTGCACGTTCTTGTGTATATTGGAAATACTCAAAACGATGAACGTGAAACATGCTTTGGGGAAACTCTGAATACTGAAGCCTGACTTGTTCACATTTGTGCACTGCACGAACCTATGGCATTTCAGCCCGCCGGAACAGGCAGAGCCGACTGCCTATATAAGTCGGCGCAGAATGCCGTATCGTCAGAATCTCACCCACACGACGCCATACATGCTGTCTGCCATCTGCCCTGTACAGTGAAAACAGGGATTCATCCGTGAAAAGAACACCTCTCCAAAGTGCCAGACGCCATTGAATGTGAGCATTTGCCCACTCAAGTCGGTTACGACGATGAACTGCAGTCAGGTCGAGACCCCGATGAGGACGACGAGCATGCAGATGAGCTTCCCTGAGATGGTTTCTGACAGTTTGTGCAGAAAGTCTTTGGTTATGAAAACCGATTGTTGCAGCAGCTACAATGGTCAACGGGTGGCTGGTCTCAGACGATCTTGGAGGTGAAGATGCTGAATGTGGAGGTCTTGGGCTGGTGTGGTTACACATGGTCTGCGGTTGTCAGGCCAGTTGGATGTACTGACAAATTCTCGGAAACGCCTTTGGAGACGGCTTATGGTAGAAAAATTAACATTCAATTCACAGGCAACAGCTCTGGTGGACATTCCTGCAGTCAGCATAAATTAATGTGTTTGGGATGCTCTGGATCAGCGTATATGACTGCATGTTCCAGGTCCTGCCAATATCCAGCAACTTCGCACAGCCATTGAAGAGGAGTGGACCAACATTCCACAGGCCACAATCAACAACCTTTTTTTCTTTTTTTCGGACCACCCCCGGACCCCCTGAGAAGACATCTCAGAGGAGGAAATATGACCAGCTTTTGGTATGCTTCGGGCCCCCTAAGAAGGGCTGCCTGGCTACCAAGCAGACTATAAGCAGGTGAGGCTATCTCTATGGCTTACAAGGTGCGTGGGCTGCCTTCACCTCTGCCATTTAGAGCACATTCCACTTGAAAAATGGCATCTTCAAGGGCGTTGTGGTCAGGGGCATCCCTCCAAGATATATGTGATGCGGCGGGATGGTCCTCACCACATACCTTTGTTAGATTTTATAGCCTGGACCTTCAGGCCCTCTCAGGGTCACAAGCACCCACATCCTGAGCTGTGCCTTATTGGTTCACGCTAGGACAGACTTTTTCGTCAGCATGGCGAAGTGGGCATATCATTCCCCAGACTGTCGTCAGCGACACAGCGCGAGTTCCCTCAAAAGGGAACGTCTCAGGTTACCCATGTACCCATGGTTCCCTGAGAAGAGAACGAGACGCCGCGTCCCTTTGCCATGCTTCCTGCATACCTGGAAGCGGCATGCTTCAGTCAATCAGAAGGCTGACAACAGAGAACTAATGTCTGATGCCGGCTCCCTTTATAACTTCCACATTCCGCCGGCACGCGTCACGGGATGACGTTGCACCAATCAAAATTGGACTAAGTTGCACACATGCTTCAGGAGCACTGACCCTGAATGGATTCTGCAGACTGTCGTCAGCTACGTAGTGTCTCGTTCCTTTCTCAGGAAACCATGGTTACATGGGTAACCTGAGACATTTTACTTGGTCTCCGATCAGTTTGATACATTTGTCAATATTTTAATTAGACATTAGTATAATTAAAAAGAATAATAGTAGTTATTAGTCTCTTACTGGCCTGTTTAGCTGAGCCATCCATGGAACAAACAAAACAAGTCCTGAAACTTGATAAAAGAACACATATTATACAGACACGTGACATTTAATATTATTAGATGATTAGTTAATTGCATTTGATCGATTTTACTTAAAATAAAACATATGCAATGGGTTTGTAAAAGCTGTTATTACGCATGTTTGGCCTGAACTTTTGTTATACACTCACCTAAAGGATTATTAGGAACACCTGTTCAATTTCTCATTAATGCAATTATCTAATCAACCAATCACATGGCAGTTGCTTCAATGCATTTAGGGGTGTGGTCCTGGTCAAGACAATCTCCTGAACTCCAAACTGAATGTCAGAATGGGAAAGAAAGGTGATTTAAGCAATTTTGAGCGTGGCATGGTTGTTGGTGCCAGATGGGCCGGTCTGAGTATTTCACAATCTGCTCAGTTACTGGGATTTTCACACACAACCATTTCTAGGGTTTACAAAGAATGGTGTGAAAAGGGAAAAACATCCAGTATGCGGCAGTCCTGTGGGCGAAAATGCCTTGTTGATACTAGAGGTCAGAGGAGAATGGGCCGACTGATTCAAGCTGATAGAAGAGCAACTTTGACTGAAATAACCACTCGTTACAACCGAGGTATGCAGCAAAGCATTTGTGAAGCCACAACACGCACAACTTTGGGGCGGATGGGCTACAACAGCAGAAGACCCCACCGGGTACCACTCATCTCCACTACAAATAGGAAAAAGAGGCTACAATTTGCACGAGCTCACCAAAATTGGACAGTTGAAGACTGGAAAAATGTTGCCTGGTCTGATGAGTCTCGATTTCTGTTGAGACATTCAGATGGTAGAGTCAGAATTTGGCGTAAACAGAATGAGAACATGGATTCATCATGCCTTGTTACCACTGTGCAGGCTGGTGGTGGTGGTGTAATGGTGTGGGGGATGTTTTCTTGGCACTCTTTAGGCCCCTTAGTGCCAATTGGGCATCGTTTAAATGCCACGGCCTACCTGAGCATTGTTTCTGACCATGTCCATCCCTTTATGACCACCATGTACCCATCCTCTGATGGCTACTTCCAGCAGGATAATGCACCATGTCACAAAGCTCGAATCATTTCAAATTGGTTTCTTGAACATGACAATGAGTTCACTGTACTAAAATGGCCCCCACAGTCACCAGATCTCAACCCAATAGAGCATCTTTGGGATGTGGTGGAACGGGAGCTTCGTGTCCTGGATGTGCATCCCACAAATCTCCATCAACTGCAAGATGCTGTCCTATCAATATGGGCCAACATTTCTAAAGAATGCTTTCAGCACCTTGTTGAATCAATGCCACGTAGAATTAAGGCAGTTCTGAAGGCGAAAGGGGGTCAAACACAGTATTAGTATGGTGTTCCTAATAATCCTTTAGGTGAGTGTAGATTACACTCTGAATGAGATCAGTGGACCAGGCCATTAGGTGATGATTGTGAGTTGTGACCATTAATAAATAACCAATGCCATCTGATCAAGTTAAAGCAGCCAAAGAAAAACTAATGTTCAAAAAGTCAAGGGTCAAGAGCTCAACTAAAGCACACACTGATCTCCATCATGGAAACATAAAAAAAATATAAAAAAATCATCAACGTCTAAAGCTCTGTTCATTTTCAATAAGAATTTTTGTAGATGTATGACTGAGATGTACAATCTGGTTAGTAATAGGTGAAGCTGGTGATGCTGTTTGTGGAGTTGTTTAATCAGATCTTGAGAGTTTTAATGTCTTCTTTTTTCTTCAGTTGATTTTATCTAAGGCTGTGGCTGGAAATCAGTTTGTTTTGTTTCTCTTTTTTCTGTTCTAGTTGCTTCTCTTTCCTTCAGTGATTCTGATTGTTATCAGCAGGTGGTCATCAGTGTCTGAGTTTACTCATTTATTTACATTCACTCTCTCAAGTGGACTCCTGGGACCCGGTATAGACTTTTGTCCTCTGTAGTGGACATTATATTTTAGTGAGTTTCTCTGACATATTTAATTATCATTGAAATCTGACTAATTTTCAAATTGTTTGTTATAAATCAACATCTCAGGAAAATGTTATGGGGTTTTCTAATCAAAATATGACTTTCTTTTATAAAGCAGGACACTGATTTCATACATGTCCACTGTATGTTTATCATGCATTTTGGGAGACACAATAAGTGAATAGGGAAAACAATTATATCAGTATTCCTATGAAATATTTAGATTATTATGAAAATGTTGCCAATATTTACTCCCATTATTATACTTCTTATTTCATTACATGTTAACCCAATAACACATTAATATGCAAAATAGATACAGTGTATATATCTACCTTTTTTTTTTTTTTTTTTTTTGACTTATGTGTTCAAGATCAGAAAATCAGGCAGAAGTACAATGAAAGTATCTAAAGTAATTTCAGGATGTTTTATAACATTTAAAATGATCAGAATATATCTATGAAAAAGGGTTAAAAAAATATGGCTTCTTATGGTGCTTTTCCGTTTGGTTACAGGAGCGCAAGCCGTGTGGAGCCGAGCCGAACCACAATACAGTGAAAAAGCGCTATTATAAAAAAAAGAGTTCTTGTGGCTCAATTTTTCCCAGATAAGGGGTAAGTTGATCCGAGTCAGTGGGTAAGTTGCACCACCTAGGTGTAAACTGACCATCTAGCTGAATCTGAATCAAACCCAAGATAATGTACCTCTTTTAAAAACTAATTTAATAATCAAATTTCCTTTTAAATAGTCATATTTCTTTTCTTAACTTAACATAAAACCAACCAAATGATGTAGAAATGTCAATATCTTTAATTGATTGCATTTCTGAAACAATATGTTAAACACTAAAATTGTAACCATCCCAAAATCAAACTAAACAGAGAGTTTGCTGTGTTGTGATTGTTTTTGCCTATAGCCTACATGTAATTCCATGTAATTTTATAACTTGATCCTGGTGTCCACTACAGAGCACATAACATAACATACAATATATATATATATATATATATATATATATATATATATATATATATATATATATATATATTCTATTTGATTCTTATGCTCTAAACAATATAATGATATGGAAAAATGTTCTGGTTCTCAGGAGAATAGATAAAATGTGTACTGTTTGCTACATGATTCCCAATTATTTCCATTATTTCACAATTTCTACTGTTAGTACAGGCTTTACATTTGTATTTAAATGTTGTAATTAGCCATTAATTTAATTTTATCTGTGAATCAGATTTGTTATGAGACGGCATAAATTAAAGTTTCTTATCAAAAACATGTCCCACAAGAGCGGTTCAAATTAACGCATGGCTTAGACTACTGTACATCATGCATGTAAGACTCCATTAAGACTATCATGTAATTATTCTTTCACAAATAAATCTCTTAGTGAGAACTGTCTGTGTTTATTAAGATAGACTACACAATATCATAATGGTATTTTCAAATTAATTTTTTTATTATTATTATTTAAAATTATTGTTGCAGTAGTAGTAGTAGTAGTAGTAGTAGTAGTAGTAGTAGTAGTAGTAGCAGTGTCGCCTCCGCTTAAAAATATAGAATTGAATCCTGTTTACATGAAATAAAACCTGCCTCCCGAGCAGGTTTAAATTTAGGGACTTGTTGCTCATTTTTGGGTGAACTATCCCTTTAAGAAAGGGTGGCACTCCCACCCCTTTCTTTGATAGTTCACTCAAAAATTAAACTGTAGAAGCTATATAATAGCAAGAGAATCATTCCAGACGAAACTAGAATATATTGAAGGCCAGAGTTTCGTCAAGAGAGAAAAAACAACAGAGGGGACAACAACAGAGGTCTGGTGTGGTCAGACTCATCACTAAAATACAATCTAACCCTGTTTACAAGAAATGTGCCTGCTCCAAAGCAGGTTTGAGCTTACGGACTTGTTGCTATAACAGCAACTCCGGGATGAGCTTCGAAGAACCAAACAATCCTGTATCATGTCAAATCGTCAACAGTCAAATCCAGATAATTGAGTAATCCACGTACGAAGAACGCAGGTTCATTGTGAGGTGAGGATGATTGAAATGATTTACTGTTAATGAGATTGTCTGCCCTCTAGTGGACATGAAAATGGCTTGCATCACACAGAAACAGGTGATTCTACAAAATAATAAAGCAAATAGTCGTATTGTATATAATGTAGTGTAATCGCAACTCTCTAACGTTTAGAACCTTTATGAGAAGCGCTCACTGTTGTGTATGTATTGAACAGTTCATTTTTGAGATGCAGCAGACAGAACTGATTCAAGATTCAAATGAATTTTGTCGATGTAATACGCATTTTAAATTCCAACGTGGCCTTTAAAATTATTTATACTGCTGACAAAGATTAGAATAAACTTTCATCCATCCATCCATCATGCCTGTGTAAACACTATGAAATACTATGCATGAAATGTGCTAAAAACTGCCTTTAAGCAATAATTGTTGCAAGATTATGTTGCAGGAAAAAAATCTAAGATATTACAGCTGTGCACAGAAAAGCTGCTCTAACCACTCGCCCGCATGCATGTTCCCTAAACAGTAAGCATCTTACAAACTCATACAACACACGTTACACACAGATATGCTAATGGATTAATTATATGAATGTAAGTGTGTGATGTTTGCATGCTAATATAATATCAACACACCTTGAGATATAGGAATGAATTAATGTTTTATTCTAAACAGAATATATCAGTCCCTTATTTGTACAAAAATACCTGAAAAGGTTACAGTTAGAATGTGTAAGCCATTCAGCTATTTACAGAACCAAACAGAACACATTATCAGTACAGAATCTGAAAAGAAGAAACCTTTTTTTCAACCCAATTGTTTGTTTGTTTGTTTCATTCCCTGAAATACATAGATTCATATTTATTTCTATTTTATTTACATTTACGGTCATGGTATTATATATTGCATTGAGAAGACACGCATAGCTCAGGAAATATTACTGATCGTTGGGAAACATTCTGATAAATGATGCAGTGGAAAAGTCACAGAAGTTCTGCTCTGCATTACAGTGCACACATTACATATGTTATACGTTGCTATGATTCATGACAAGAGGAATAATTAAAATCAGATCCACAAAATTACACATTAAGTAGCCTACATGGTGTTTATTAGAAATTACTACTTGTGTATAATGCAATAACATGACCGCTGTAATAAAAAGCAGGACCTCCTCTTTCATCAGAACTAATACTCGTGACACAAATCCTATAACCTGAGTAAGAACACCCTCTCAGGTCGACATTAGTGAAGAGAGAGAGAGAGAGAGAGAGAGGATGGGCTGTGGGGTTTTGAGGCACCTGATATGCATATGCTTTAAAACAATACTTTGCTCAAATATTAAAAGTCTGTTATTATTTATTCACCTTTGTGTCATTACAAATTCTTGCATGTAACACAAAAGGAGTTATCTAGCAGAATGTCCAAGCTTCTCTGTTCCATACCATTCACTGTATGGGGGAAAAACAGTTTGAATGATTTGAGGGTGAGTAAATGATCCCTTTAGTTCACCCAAAAATGAAACTGTGGAAGCTATATGATACAAGAAAGTCGATCCAGATGAAACTAGAATATCTTGAAGGCTAGAGTTTCATCAAGAGAGAAAAGAGACGGGGGGATGGGGGACAACAACAGAGGTCTGGTGTGGTCAAAGACTCAATTAAAAAGAAGTACACTGTTAGTTTAATAAAAAGAAAAATACAGAGAAGTCTTGCTGGTCCACAGGACCATTTTTAAACAGCCTCCACTTCAACCCTGAGCAACCCAGTTACATTCATTTCTTTTAAATATAAAAATGACATTTGTTTCTTTCACTGATAAACTCTCAACAGATCACACACTTCGCAAATGCTGCTACCAGCTCCTTTCAACAACACTGGGGAAAATGCAAAGAAATTCTGTCTTTGATTCATATTAAAGAAACATTTCTATAATATCTACAAGGCATACATTTGTTAGCGTTTTCATAATAAGAGTATTTGTGAGAATAAGTGAGTTTTTAAAACAGCAATTTAGCTTAATAATGACCTTCAATGACAAAGTCCAGTTTTCCATCAGCTCGATGCAAACATAACATATTTTTTAAGGTCAATTAGCTTGACGAAGCAACATAAAATAGAATAGATTCAATATTTACACACTTAACCAACTAATAAAAAAAATGCTCTAAAATAAGTCAAGTTTCTTCATTGTATATGCCATTTTGGAAGAAAAAAAAATTCTGCATCCAAAAATTCAGTGTGGTATCTATAAACTTGAACAACATGAACGGAGTGTAACTATAGTGTCCTGTTAAGTTACATGATATATTTAAAACTTAAACAATGCTGCAAATGAAATTAGGCTAATTTGTACGGACAACGTGATTGAAGTGTATTACTGTGTTAACACAGAAATGACGCCCCGAGTATTTGGATTGTGAACAGACATTCTGCTTACACTCACTTAAGACAACAGCCAATTAATAGACAGGTAAGCTAAGCGCTAATGCTACTCAGACTACCTACAAATCAGTTTTACTCACACAAGTGATTCACCAGTAACATATAGCAAACTTCCTCTCTGGCAAAATCCCAAAATCATGCTTTCACTTGTTAAATGATTTCAGGACAAAAACATATACCCTCCCACCTCAATACATCCATCTGTCTGAACCAGGCGAAAAAATTCCTGTCATACTGTTACACTAGAAATAGCCCAGACAGCAACATAGTGTCGGCCCAGATCCGGCCCACATCTGGGCCGTGTGGAATCCATGCGTATATATAGATATAGATAGAATATGCTAATCAATAGCATCGTAACTGAAAGTTAGTTTAGTCCTTGGCTGACTGATTGTATAGCTTCACTTATCAAACCCTGAAAAATAAAGACAATAATGTCAAAGCTTGTGTGAGTATGCATTTATGTGCTTGCTTCTTTTGGTGAACGTAAGACCCACCCAAACTGCAGCTAAATCAACACTGACACACACTCACCCTCAAACAAGGCTTGAACTAACTTAATTGACACTGAGAAATAAATTCAAGTGAATACTAATAGCGCTGACTTAAGCCCTGCAGACTATTTCTGTGGTTAAATCATCCAATGAGGTCTAAGTACTACCTTGTTGCACGGTTCTCTAAAATACCGATTGGCCAATCTCTTCCTTGTCACGTAATCAAATAGTTTTGATAAATCAATATTTCACGTCCGTTTATTTTATTTACTTTTTATTTGTAAGTAGCTGTGTAATAAGAGTCATAATGTACAGTCAGCCGGTTACTATCGCAAATTAAACCCCTTGTTTCAGGATCGGCCTTTTGCGCAATTTTTTTGTGATAAAAGCCAGCTGATCGTACATTATCCCTTACTTAACTGAACCGACACAAAATATATGTATCCTAGAATACATCTATGATCTGGATTAAAAAACACAAAAAGCGTAATGTTTGTGACAATTACAACTACTCACGACAATGTGGAAATTTGCTAGGAATAGACCTTAATCGTGTAGACGCCACAGTTCAATTAACGTGAATGGAAATAAAGCTGTCAGGGATATATGTAAAATTTTCTTAATGTCCTATATAATGTGTTTTTGCATTTTTGTTCACTGGAAACTTTTTTCAGAAAAATGTGTTTTCAAGATAGTGCCATATCAACGATCGAAAGCAAGATACACAGTACAACAGATGGTGTTCTAGAGTGGGATACTGATGAAGAATTCGTGTTAAAAGGTTCAAGAAAGGGGGTCCTGTTAACTGAGGTCTGAAAAATTCACAAAAATGTGGAAGAATAGTATCGAACAGCGCTAAAAAAAAAAAAAAAAAAACCTACGAAACTAAATTTCAAGTAATCAAATCCAGATGAATAAATAAATTTGTTGAAGCAATACTTAAAAATGATTGCGTCGTTTGCATTTATCTATATACTGGTCTCTGTGTAAACTTGGAGATATGGTGGCTGTGCCCTCTCAATCTAGTTTTATACAACATAGGTACATACTAAATTCAAGGCTCTTTCTTTACACTGCGTCACAAGTAAAAAAAAAAAAAAAATTCTTTACACGTCCGTTGTACCATGGAAAGGGCAGATTAGAAATTTGAACCCCGCCGTTCTGTGGGTGTTCTTAGCCCGGGCTTCACAGTGTGCTGTCCTCGAAACAATCTTTCGAAACATGGAGAGAAAAATAACAACAAACCGGACTGGAGGTGGGACCGACGATGACAGCAGTTATAAAGATTCCAGTTTGTTGATCTAGCTCCTGATAGACTGTGACCCACAGCGAAGTTCCCAGCTGAGGGTTTAGTGGTTATTTTCACTGAACTCAACAGACTCCTCTTTAAAATCAAGGCACCGTTCCTAAAGGATGTGGTGGTGATGTCAGGCCATGTTTACTCATGTTTGAAGGAATAGTTGAAAGGAACCTTTATGTCCTTCCCAAACTCATTTCTGGTGATTTTGTTTGTTTGTTTTGAAGAAGAATTATTAAAAAAAATGTACTCGGGAAGCGAATGTAGGCCAGACACAAGTTTGGCAAGAGGTAAAGAATGTCACAATCATAACCAGGTTAATATTTTCATGGTCTTGGTCTTTTGGACTAGGTCTTGACTCAGACTTAACTCTTTTCTGGTCTCTGTCTTGACTCAGTCTCAACCCTCTTCAGGTCTTGGTCTTGACTCAGACTCAATATACTCATATAAGTCTTGGCCTGAACTTAAATGAGCTGGTCTTGAATATGACATTGTCGCGTGGCTTCAAAAGACTTGATACATAGTAGATGAGTCGTATTTAATACCTTCATGATGTTTTTTGTCCTTTTTGTAAACTGACAGCCGTGGTACAGTTAATATGGTAAATACAAATTTCTCCATTTTACGGAAAAAGATAGTCATATGATTTTGGTACAACAGTAGGGTGAGTAAATAACCCAATTGAATTTTCTGAGGTTAACCATTCCTTGAAGGAGTGACACTTTACTTCTTGGTATGGCCAGTAGAGAGTGCTGCAGGTTATGTTTTGTGATGGGGAAGAACTATAACTATAACTATTAAAAAAAAAGGCCAAATGCATTTATGCATGAGAGTTCTGTTCTCAAGACAATGAGCACATTAAAAAAATGTATCTAAATATTCTAATGATTACAGATGAAAAGGATAGAAAGCACAATTTTAACGGAAAAGTCTTTTCACAGTACTGAAAACACCAATCGGCTGTCTACATCTCACAGGACATTGTAGAATCAAACCTGCTTAATTTATGAAAGCAACAATTGCTATAGCTTGGTTGTTCCTGGTTCATGAGTGCAAAATAAAATCAAATATGTGTTCCAAGAGTGTTCTGCTGGTCCTCCCAAACCACTATCGCATCTGCACAATTCAGACCGCGGATCCTGAAAACTCCCTCCGGATGATTGTTGATTGTCCTGAGAACCTGCTCTGGCCACGGTCGAGTGTGCAGGTGGCTGAGAGGTTCATCAGCGCTGACACACAAGTTTTATTTCCTTTATTTCTTGCTGGTCCTGTTTGTTGTTTTGATTTTCTCTCTTCTTGATAGAGAGGGGCTCTCGCAGTGTGCTTTTCTCCAGCCCAGCAGCACAGCAATACACCACAGCACACGCCGTCTTAGTGTTTTAGTGTCTTTAGGCGGAATCAGGCATATGGAGGTCATAAGGCCACAGTGGTGCAAGGGTGTTTAAGTTTGCAAGGCAGAACTCCTCTGTTCAGCATGTAGAACTCCACCAACTGGATCAGGTCCGTGAATTTGGTGGCGCCATCGTCAAGACTTAAAAACATTTGACCGTCTTCTTCACACTGGAAAAGGGACGATTAGTCAGTAATTTATAAAAACATTTTATGTGCAGATGCTGTTTCATGCATTCTGAAATGTGTCAGGTTGCAATTTCAATGAATGCAATTCAAATACGCGAAATATTCTAAACCGTTGGATTCTGCAGACAGTTTTTTCAACTGGTGGCGCTACAGTTTGAAAAGATTCTGGCTGAATATGTTAATTGAAGTCATGCTGACATGTTTACAGCCAGATACCTGATTAATAACACAGTTTAAAGGCACAACCTTTTGAAGTTTAACTCTATCGCCCTCCTGGAGTATTGAGGATTGTTACAGGCACAGCTAAAACAAGAATGCGCATTATGTGCAGCGGGCTGTGCGCTTTCAAAGCAATACTTGAGAAGAGGTTTTTTTGCCTGTCACATTCATTCTCAGAAAGTTAAAAGGAAATTTCAGTAAATCTAATCCATTTTCATTTTGTTTCAAGGAATACTAGACAGTATTTTTAGAAGTGTCATATGTGCATCAGCACAGAAAGTTAATATGCTACTACTGTATGCTAATATGTTCTGAGTGCAGAAAACTATAAAATCTTACCGGTAAAATCTGGAAATGTTTAATTTTCTGGTGGTGACACAGTGTAAGTACAAACGCCTTGGGATTGCTCTGGCTGTCCCTCAAGAGAAACATTCTGAAAAAACAACAACAATAAAGTGTAAGTCTCTGTGGCATAGTTAGAACAGAGAAGCATCCAGCATGTTTTTGAGAATAATTAATGAGCTATGATATGTACCCATCCACTCTGCCCTGCTGATGGATCATCTTGTGGGACTCCTCTCGTGAAATACGACCATGAAACCACAGCTGAGTTCTGTGGATAACTGGATCAGAGGGGATACAAAATGCCTTTAAGACAAGAATGTTGGTGAGCAATTCTCAATAGAATGCTGTGCACATTTGATGCTATCTTTCTTTAAAAGCATGTACTGTATTTCACATCTTTATATTGCAAGGATTTCATCTACATAACCATTAATGAACTTTTCTTATTAAAACTTTTCTTATTTTTTCCAATTAAAGAAATTATTTTACTCAGCAATGATGTCAAAATGCTCTAGAAAGTACCTCCACTTAATGATGAGGGGTGTAACGGGCTGGGGCTTCCTAGGATATTCATACGCTGACTTCTCTTCTGAAAAAAGACACAAAAATCACATCATCAATAAACTTACTACATCCTGCTACACTATATGGACAAAAGTATTGAGACACCTGACCATTATACCAACAGTGACTGTAATGACATTGCATTCTAAAAACATAGACACTAACATGGACTGGGTCCCCCCTTTGCAGCTATAACAGCTTCCACCATTCTCATTTTTTGCCGATTTATCCAGTAGAGCATTTGTGAGGTCAGGCACTGATGTTGGACGTGAAGGACTTGCTTGCAATCTCCGTTCCTATTCATCCCAAAAGTGTTTGATGAGGTTGAGATCAGGGCTCTGTGCGAGCCAGTCAAGTTCTTCCACACCAAACTCATCCAACCATGTCTTTATGGACCTTGCTTTGTGCACTGGGGCACTGTCATGATGGAATAGAAAAGGACCTTCCCCAAACTGTTCCCACAAAGTCGAGAGCATAGAATTGTCCAAAATGTCTTGGTATGCAGAAGCATTAATATTCCCCGTCCCTTTCCCAACCCCTGAAAAACAGCCCCATACCTTTATCCCTTCTCCACCCAATATTACAGTTGGCACAAAGCAGTCAGGCAGGTAACGCTCTTCTGGCATCCTCGAAACCCAGACTCATCCATCAGACTGCCAAACAGAGAAGTGTGATTCGTCACTCCACAGAACACGTTTCCACAGCTCTAGAGTCCAGTGGCAGCATGCTTTACACCAATCCATCTGATGCTTGGCATTGTACTTGGTGATATGATGCTTGCATGCAGATTCTCGACCATGGAAACCCATTCCATGAAGCTCCCGCCACACAGTTTTTGTGCTGATATTAGCAGACCACTTTATTAGGTACACCTGTTCAACTGCTTGTTAATGCAAATATGTAATCAGCCAGTCACATGGCAGCAACTCAATGCATTCAGGCATGTAGACATGGTCAAGATGATCTGATGAAGATCAAACTGTGCATTGGAATGGAATTGGAAAGAAAGGTGATTTAAGTGACTTTGAACATGGCATGTTTTTTGGTGCCAGAAATGGCTGTTCTGAGTATTTCAGAAACTGCTGATCTACTGGGATTTTCCGAAAAAGAGAAAATATCCAGTGAGCAGAAGTTCTGTGGGCGAAAATGCCTTGTTGATGCCAGAGGTCAGAGGAGAATGTCCAGACTTGTATGAGCTGATAGAAAGGCAACAGTAACTCAAATAACCACTCATTGCAACCGAGGTCTGCAGAAGAGCGTCTCTGAATGCACAACACGTCGAACCTTGAAGCAGATGGGCTACAGCAGCTGAAGACCACACCGAGTGCCACTCCTGTCAGCTAAAAATAGGAAACTGAGGATACAATTCACATGGGTTCACAAATAGGACAATAGAAGATTGGAAAAACATTGAGTCTCTGAGATGGTAGGGTCAGAATTTGTGGTAAACAACATGAAAGCATAGATCCATCCTGCCTTGTATCAATGGTTCAGGCTGCTGGTGGTGGTCCATCCCTTTATGACCACAGCGTACCCATCTTCTGATGGATACTTCCAGCAGGATAACGCAAAGCTCAAATCATCTCAAACTGGTTTCTTGAACATTATAATGAGTTCACTACTCAAATAGCCTCCACAGTCACCATATCTCAATCCGATAGAGCACCTTTGGGATGTGGTGGAACAAGAGATTCGCATCATGGATCTTCAGCAACTGCGTGATGCTTTCATGTCAATATGGACCAAAGTCTCTGAGGAATGTTTCCAGCACCTTGTTGAATCTATGCCAAAAAGAATTAAGGAAGTTCTGAAGGCAAAATGGGGTACTAGCAAGGTGTACCTAATAAATAACTAAATAATCAAAACAAAAATTATTATTTGAACTAACTCTCCAGGCATGTCCCTCCTCCATGGCAGCACTCTGAGCCTCCACGGGATTGTCAATCACTCTGCCTATCCTCCCTGAGAAATCCATGGCAACCAGAGAGTTCTCTGAGACACTCCTCTGGAAAAAAAAAAGATCAGAAGAAACAATGACTTTGTTTGCCATATAACAGATGTGTTACCTTTTGATAAATACTTTGTTCATGACCTAGTCTTCATGTCCCAAACCAGTAAGTAATGTAATAGTCAAAATATTTAAGCATAACATAAACATGGATGAATTGTTGTTTTGTTTGCTAACAGAAAAAAAAAAAGAATCGCTTTGCATCTTTGTGTTCATTTGTTCTAAAATTGTCAGAATTGCATAATATCCATAGGACAAGCTGTAAAAATAACTTCACTGCCAACACATGAACAATCATTCCATAATGTGACATCATGGCCCACATACAGTACTGACACATGTGTGATTAATGCTCCATCTGTGAGGTAGAGAGGAAGAGAGAGTCGGTTAAAGGGAACAGGAGTCTTACCACAGGCGCTGAGAAGTGTGAAAGCAACGTTTCTCGCTGCTGGGGGATCTTGTAATTTTGATAGAGTAAAATTCCATACTATAAGGAAGAAAAAAAGAAGAAAAAAAAAGTGTTAAAAAGTTGAAAAAATAATGATACTCTTTAACAAAGCACCAAAATAAAACATAATGCTAATGTAGAGAAACGTTCATTGCATTTAAAATAAATCATTACACACTGTACGAATTCAAAAATTAATATTCAAAGATTTTCTCCTCAAATATACTCTCATGAGAGCAGCGTATAAGTGTATGGTACACATTGTCATGACTGTATGTTAAATCAATTTGTGTTTTTCCTTTCAGTACACAACGTAATAATATACAGCATCTATGTATTATGCACAGAACAACACTGCATGTAAGTTATCCATGCTCTAGATCAGTCAAAGAAAGGTTCTAGATTAGTCAGAGAAACTGTGCAGATTCTAGATCAACCTGGAAAGGGTGAGGGTCCTAGATCAGCCAAGGAAAGAATGCAGGTTTTAGAACATCTAAAGTCCTGTTCACACCAAAGACGATTACTATTAACATAATGATAAAGATATAGTTTAAAACATTTTTTCTCAATATTAAAGAATAGCAGAGTCCACACCACAACTATGATAATGGCAGAGAAACTATATAGTTGGAATCACTTTCAGAATGATTTTTCTCCAGGTGATGAACAATAAAAATATTGACAGCCAATCAGAATGATATCGTCCGCTGGTGTGGATGCTAAGTTATCATTATACTTATTTTTATAGCTATCGTTGCTGGTGTGAATAGGCTTCAAGGAAAGAGCACAGGTTGTAGATCAGTCAGGGAAAGGATGTGGGTTAAGGTCAGCCTAAAAAAGGGTATGGGTTCTAGATAAGGGAAAAGCCTCTGGTTCGAGATCAATAATGGAAAGTGTGCAGGTTCTAGACAAGCCAATGAAAGGGTATATATTTTAGAATAGCCAGAGGAAGGTAGGGGTTCTAGATTTGTCAGGGAAACTGAGTAGTTTCTATATCAGGGAAATAACCGATTCTAGATCAGGCAAGGAATGGCAGTGGGGTCTAGAGTAGCCTGGAAAAGAGTGAGGGTCCTAGATTGCAGGTTCTAGACCAGTTAAGGAAAATGGTCAAGGTTCTAGATCAGTCAGGGAAAAGTGTAGGTTCTAGCTCAGTCACAAAAGAACCATGGAAAGGGTGCATGGAGGTTAGAGATGTTCCAGACCAGTCAGAGAAATTGTGCAGGATCTAGATCAGCCACAGAAAGGGTGCAGGTTCTAGATCAGCCAGGGAAAAGGCAAAGGTTCATCAGCCAGTGAAAAGGGGTTCCACTTCTAACCTTAAAGAGTCTGAAGGCCGTCATCCAGCATGTTCTGCTCTGCTCATCCTCTGCACACAACATCCTCAGTTCTTTCACTTCATTCCGTACTTTGTTAGGCTGAAAATGATCATAATGCACAACATTAGCCCCTCTGCTAAAAATAAATAAATAAATAACTTTGTGAGATATTCAATTGTGCTTTTCTGCCTTTGACAGAATCAAATGATCAAAGCTTGAACATTTAATATTTTACTTTGAAATGCTTATCTACTTTAAGAGTTCTCATAACAAACCACTTACTTTTATGCAGAATTCAAAGTCAGTCGGTGCATTGTGCAGCTTTCTCCCTGTTATAACTGTAAAGACATTGCTGTCATCCAGGTCTGCTAGTAGCTGTAAATGCCTGGGCTCCTGTGAAAGATCAGCCAACAGCTCATGTCATTTAATGGATAAGGAGGGAAAGGGCACCAAAAGAGCACTCAGAAACGGGGAGGGGTCAGATCTAGCCAGTACCTGAAGACATTAACAGAGGCTTGCACGTGATGTAGACTAGTAAAACAGACCACTTTTAAACAAAATAGGTGGTCATAAGTGTTTTTTGGGGGGGGGGGTTTCTAGAGAGAAACTAAGCAACGTTTTGCCATTTCACCTTTGATGTTCCTTTTGTTGAGAAGTACAATCCTGACCGTCTTAAAAACACATACAGTTTCTTCCATGATTTCCTGCCCATCTCTTTCACATACAAATATCCCTGGATCTCAGGACAACTGCTGGAGTTTAAGAAGTTCTGGAGATAAAAGAAGAGAATACTTGAACATTCTATGAAGCAGTCAGTCAGCTTCTAAGATTTTTGGTAGAGAATGGTTTCCTTTCAGTGTAAACTATTCACCACCAGGTTTTTAAAAAAAGATCTAAATGTACCAATAAATCACTGATAAAAAGTAATATTTTCAAAAATGGCACACCATTGGCCATTTAGGCACACTTTGAGGACAAATTCATCCCCAGAAAAACAGTTAAATCTGACAAAATACATGTATATTTGGTGACATACTCTTTTTTGTAAAATTAATACTGTAAATAGAATAATGTAAATAGTCCAAAGTGCATATAAAAGTGTTTGGCATATCTTACTTCAGCTGAATAAGCTAGTTTATAAGAGAGGGGTTACACTTTATTTCGATGGTCCACTTTGGAGACTCTACTAACTATAAGTAACTTTGCAACTACATGTCTACTAACTCACATTAGAGTATTAGTAGACTGTAGTAGATTTTTAGTAGATCAAGGTTAGGTGTTTTGGGTTAGAAGAATAAGTTGACATGTAGTTGCAAAGTTACTTATAGTCAGTAGAGTGTCTGTTGGGGGGAACATTAACATAAAGTGTGAGCAGATATTAAGCAGACAGTCTACTAATAATCTAATGAGAGTTAGTTGACATGCAGTTGCAAAGTTACTTATAGTTAGAAGAATGTCTAAAGTGGACCATCAAAATAAAGTGTTTCCCAAAAATGTATGGGCTGATGTTAGATCAGGGGGTGATGGGAAAGAGAACACATGCCCATGTTGTACCTGCAGGAGCTGAGATGGCGGGATGGTCCCATTGGCCTCCTGACACCAGGCAACCATTTGCTCTGGGAAGAAGTTCTGTCGAAAAAATATGTTTTAGCTCACTGCATGCATATCAATATAGTATATTGGTATAGTATATTAACAGTCATTCCAAACTAAATCCTTATAATTTCTAATGAAATTAAATACAACATCCATTTAGTCTAAATTACACAGCTATTTAAGCCATTCCATGTTAAATAAGATTACTATTAGTATCATGCAAAGTAATCCCTGTATATCTCTGAAACCATGACTATAACTGCATATGTAATAAAAAAAAGCCTTATAATAATGCAATATAACAATAATAAAATCTCTATGATTAAAGACATTCATCTGCTTGTGTAAAATTGTACTTCTACACATAGATAACAAATGGAAAGGTTTTGTAATGACTGCCGAAAAGGCCTGTCTTTCGTGGTTAAGGTGGATGAAAGAAAAGAGCAATTATTCGAAATTATTCTAAAAGCTCCTCATTCCAAAAACCCACAAAACAATAGAGTGTTATATAATCTGTTAAAAACATAAGCCTGCCACCCATTGACTTTCTTCTAATGATTTTAAACCAGGGAATTTCATAAGATTTGGGCCAAAGCTTTGCATAGCTTAGAAAATAAAATTAACTAACACAATTAGTGACTGTAGAGCCATATTAAATGATTAGCTAACATAAATTAAGTTACTCAAGTTACTGGAAAGATTATATAATGCTCAACAGTTTTCATGGCATTTCTAAACATCTGATTATAGCCTACAACAATGATCTTTTATGTATTACATGTCAAGTCAAGTCATCTTTATTTAGTTATATTATTATATTATTATTATTACATAGTATTATATTATTAGCACTTTATACAATACAGATTGTTTCAAAGCAGCTTTACAGTGAAAACAGAGTTAATTTCGGCTGTAAAGCAGCTCTAAAAAGAAATGTGTCATTGTTCATATGTAAGGGATAATATACAGTCAGTCTGTTATTATTCCAAAATAATTACCAACAGGGTGTTGTGTCTTGCATCACCCTGAAGGGTTTTGTTGTTGTTTTTACAGTAATATTTAGCTGATTTTACATTGTCTGTCTTTTTACTGTTACTTTTCAAACAAATAAATGGACATGAAATATTGATGTGAGTTGAAATCATTGTATTATGTGAGAAGAAAGAGTCTGTGACGAGATATACTGTAAAACTAGCAGAGGTGTGTACTAAAATTGGTTGTATAAGTTTAACTGAATATTTTTGCCCCGAAAATGCAGCAACTGACCAATCAGAATCCAGTATTCTACAGAGCAACATTCAGCTTTTCAGGCCACATACTTAAATTCTTCTCAAATGGAAATGTGTCAGCATACAGATGCTAGACATAGTCCCACTATCCACAAGTGAGCAAACAATCATGGATGAGACAAATGGATGGAGAAACCGTGAAACTAATTACCACATGACAGAAAGTTTGGGGCGAACAAAACATATTGCAGCCTAGCATGAGAATCTTATATCTTATAAACACTAGGGGCCCTATCTTGCACCCAGCGCAATTGACTTTGTACACCGACGCATGTATCATTCCTATTTTGCACCCACGCACAGCTGACTTTTCCCTCCACAGACGCACGTCGGTAAATTAGGAAATGAACTTGCGCTCCTGGGGGCGGTTCAGCGCAAAGAGGAGGCGTGTTCCCGTGCAATCGTTCCCTGGTGCTATTTTGCAGGTTTAGAAAACAATTCCGCCACTGACCAGGAAAAACCTAGTCTAAAGTCAGTGGCGCTTCTTATTCATGTTATTGAATGTTATTCATATGCTATTTTATTAAGGGCGCATGCTTGGCCATAATCAATGTAGCGTGTGCACAACTTCAATGTTAGGCTGCATAGATCAGGTCAGCCAGAACCGGGAACACTTCCCATAAATCCTGATGTACTCGTTACATCATAAGAAGAATGGCATCTACGCTAATTTTAGTGTTTTTGTTTATCCCGAGGTTTTCCCGCAGCCTGCCGGATCCAGGCTGTATCCAGATCTGATGAAGGACCTGCGCCAGGATCCCTTTACCACTCTACAGATAAAGCGTTGTCAGGAAAATTCGGTTCGCGTATCTACCCCGAAGTGATAAAATTCTGTATCAAAAATGTTAAGGCCAGACTAGTAGTTTTTTAAGGCTTGGTTTGTAGGGAATTACAAACCTGCGCACATATATTCAGACGCGCATACCAATAGACTGAACTCGTAATATGCATGTGCACGCCATCAGCATTCTCACAGGTTTCACGTTTAAAGTCTGTGTAGAGTTTCCTGTTAAAACGGTGTCGTGTTAGCGGCCCCTAAGTTAATAACTAATGATCGTTGCGACGGAAGTGAATCAATCAAATTAACTTTAGCTGGAAAATAACTTTATTCAAGAACTGCTATAAAGCCAAAACAATCTCTGTTACTGTAAACTATCCTTGTATCTCTGTAAAGCCGCTTTGGAACAATCTACATTGTTAAAAATGCTATATAAATGAAGATGACTTGACTTGACTTGACAACGCACATGCACTTTGCTTATCTCATCTACACACAAATGCAGCAGTTCTCATTTTTAGAAAACCATACATTATTACAAGGAAAAATATTAAAACACGAGGGAAATCATTGTTGTGACCATGAAGATGTGAAAAAATAGGCATAAATCTAGCTTACACGTTTACCCAAATTTTTATACGCATGTTTAACCGAAGCTAATTTGGGTGTGTTTCTCCATCCCCATACAATGTCGCTTCTCTGTCTTTTACGGCCCTGACGAGAACGGCTGTGAACCGCTCCTGGTGTGCGCCTGGCAAATGCGCCGTTATAATAGCAATCCGCCATGGAACAAGCGCGCTTGCTTTTAAAGGGAATGTGAGATGTCGCTCTGATTGGTTTAAACCACACCTATGAATAATGAAGCTACTTCAGACCAACCCATTTTAGATTTGCGTCGGGTGCAAGAGTTATTTATCCCGCCGGTATAATACCAACAGTGCCCAAGACCCGCCCACAAAGTTACTTGCGTTTCACGCTTGATACTTGCGTTTCAGATCGTTAAAATAGGGCCCTATATGCGATAGTTTATCTGATATCATTTGGTTTACAGTATATTTATTTTTCGGGGAATAAATGGAATGCAGTTCGATCGGTCGAAACGCCCAAAGAAAATGCTACCAAAGATTATATAGTTGAGAGCTTACTTGTGTTATGGCAATTTAAAAGTGTCAAGGGTCAAAAAAAAAAAAAGTACATCTAAAGCACAGATTTCCCTCCCCTCTGTCTGCAACTGAATTTACAAGAGGACTGAATGTTCGTGAAAGTGTTTGATTTCCAGCCCAAATAGTAAGAGGCATGGGTTTCTTTTGGATTGTGTGTGAGAGAGTGTGAGAGCAGCTCACTGAACTGGAAGCATGTCACTTGATATCTGCATCTAACAAGTAAGACTGAAAACAGTCCATTAATGTCAGGAACTTTCCTTCAGCGATAATCCGTGTCATGTTACTTCTGTACCTGCTGACACCTGCTCTAAGAGGAGGAAATAAAAATAATCTACAATCATCTTAACCTAATTATGAAATAGTTCATGTGAAGTCTTGGATTAACTTACCAAAGGATTTTTAAAGAATTCATATTTGGCATAGTTCTTCCTGAAGAGAAATTTACTTTCACTGGTCATTGACGTCTGAACTTGGACAACCAGTTCATGGTCTTCTAAACATCGTTCTGTGGATTGATGGAGGGGGGGAAAGGCATAATTTGGTCACAAACACACTGCATTCACTTAAAAATCTGTATTAGACATATAAAAAGGTCTGTGTGTAAAAAACATATGACAAAAAAGGCATCTTTGTAACCAAAGACTCAAATGTGGTGTAATATTTGCATCTTAAATGACATCATTTTCTGTTAGCATTCATCCAGGCAGACAAAAAATAAACAGGGTGAGCGATCCCTGCCTCATGAAAAGAGAGTTTGTCTGGAGGAGAGTTACCCCCACACTTCTCTCTCCCCACCCCCCATTCAGCTTATCCAGCGCAGGGACTTACTGACAAAAAAAAAAAAACTCAGTTTGATCAATGTATAAATTGATCTCTGTTTAGATCTGTTTCTCTGCCTTTCTCACAATCTCTCTACTATTAGTCCCAAGGATGGTTTATGACCGCTCCAAAAACTGACCCTGAACCCTTATATGGACATATGTTCTTCATCCAACTGTGGAGACGGTCAGAGAGCTTGTTTGGCAACAGGAAGCTATAGGGGGATCAGTTCCACCCACCCCACAACCACCATGAGAAGTGTAAGAGATGAATGACGAGAAAAAATAACATATCAGCAGAAACACATGAGAAGTGTATAAGAGATGAATGACGAGAGAAAATAACACAATCAAGTTTGGTAAAAAGAAGAAGAAACTATGACGTTTTAAAGAAGGTAAAAACAGTGAAGATGTGCTTCTAAAGTGCAATTTCAAATTGAAAAACAAAAGTTTTGGGATTTTAAAGCAGATTTGACTATCGCTGAAAATCATTTGCATTTAACAATCTTCTTTGTATGAATCTTCTTTATATTAAACAAACTAAATAAATTCTATACATTTTTTGACTTTTGTATTTTAATTAACCTAAAAATGTGATTCATGGTAATGTCTAATTAATTCAATTTAATCTAAATTAAATAATTATTTAAATTTGGTTTATTCTTCACACACAGCAAATGTTCACAAGAATATAGTGCACGAGTAGTGTGAACGTTTTTGTTTTTATAGTGCATTTGTGTATAGTTTGAAGCTTGAAAACTCCAGCACATTATTTTAAAAAATCTTTAATGTGCCATGAAAGGATGTGTTTTATGGTTTGAAACAAAATGAGGGTGAGTGAACTATTATTTTATGGTAAAAACCACACTTTGTCACTTGTTACAGTGCATAAAAAATGAAAGCTTCATTTTCTACAGTAACTGTTTCTAGAAAGCATTGCAATTATTTAGAAATTATAACATCCACTCACAGCATATGTGTATCAATTTATACACACTTTAATCCACTTTACGACAAATCTGGTTTATGACTTTTCCCCACAACACATCCATCTTGAAATTAAGGTTTGAGATACAGAAGTACTCAGGAGTGACAAGCTTTTCCATCATTCCGCAGTTCAATATTTGGCTTAGTAAGGAGAGAGTCTGGCATTGCAGAGAGATGATGTCATGCTTTCGCTCAACCACACTTCACACTAGTCTAGCAGAGTGGATCCATAACAAATGAAGAACGCTTTGGCATTTTAAATGCAGCCTGTGTTTCGCATATACAATTAAGAGTTTGTCCAAACATTCAAATGAGCATGTTTATGGATCGATACTGTTGAACAAAGTAGAAAATGGGAATCAGATATTAATTAGAATTTTTTTAATTATTAAATATAAATGTCTCTGGGATACCAAATATTGAGCATGCTGCAAAATACACAATAATTTTTTTTTCCCGGACAAATGACTGATCAAGAATTAATGAACAACTAGCAAAATGTCTAATATACCAACACAAGGCCTTCTTTCAGAGTTTGGGTTTACCCTAAACAAGTTTATTACTACTAACTTAACTACATTTTTCAGTAGCGTGAAAAAAAGCTTCTCTGCTTTACAAAAGATTTAGCTTTTACAGTACAGTAAGTTATTTTGCCCACAAAATGTATGTAGCAATGTATATGACAAAACTACATTGTTATTTGAAATATTGTATTGCACAAACCGAGTGAGCTAAGGTTACTATTAAACACGTATTCCACGACTCTTCTTTCTTACGTGTAGCATTGAAATGTGTAGAATTGATTCATTTTGTGAATCAGTTCATTCAGACATATCAGTTCAAAAAACAATTCACAGACTGACCAGAATTATTTCTCTGCAAAGACATCTCTGTGTGGTATTATTATGTCTTTTTGTTTAGTGTATTATGCCGTTGACCATGTTTTCAACTTATATGTTATTTCTATGAGTTATTATTAAGAGTATATTATCTTAAGAAACTCAAACAGATTTGGAACAATTTGAGAGTGAGTAAATTTTGAAATAATTTTTTGGGTGAATTATCCCTTTAACAACTGAATGCTGTCATTGAGATTTCCATTGCATTTGTGTCAGATAAAAAGTGCTATGATTACAAAAAATATCTGATAGTTATATATTTAAAACAACATACATTTATTACTCCCTTTATTAGCTGAAATGTTGTTAGCTACTTTTTATGAACAGATTGTAATGTAGCTACCTACTATTAACTGACTTAAGTTTAACCACTTTAATTTATGAGTAGGCTATATCTTTTTGCAAGCTACAGTTTCAAAATTCCCCCAAATTTTTCACAATTTCCCCCAATTCCTTAATGATCTGTCATATCCTCACACTCATTGGGAAACTGAAAGTAAAATAGAACGTTGAAAGAACGATGAAAGAATGATGATACAGAGAAGGGGAGCAGGATGTAAATAAAAGGTTGAAAGTAAAAAAGAAAACCATTTGTTTGCCAAACAAAACAAATAGTTGGATGGCAAACAAAATCCTGTCCAGACCACGTACTCGGGTGGCTGAACTTCCTGTACGACTCGTTGCCCTGAGTTGACTTTAGTTCTACTAGCAAGCCCGTACATTCTCGACACAGGTTATTCGAGGTAACCAATTAACACACAGCATGCGTTAGCCTAGAGATTTGCCCGCAAACGCGCACTCTGACAGCAACCGCCAATGTCAAAAAACCCACTGAGCATGTTTGAGTTTAAAGAGCTAACAGCAAAAGCAGTAGTTTTCAACTGTTCGGTTCTGAGACGGTCGTGGACAGGACAATGCTAACTACAAATAATAGAATGCAATTAAATATATAATTCTATATAGTTAGAATGGCAAAATCATTGGCTTATCAACTTCTCAGGGCTATGTGCCCACCAAAGTCTATGGTGTTTAGTCACAAATTCATCAGTCACTTGCTAGAAGTTAGCCAAATTAGCATAGGGTGACATGCACTCATTCTGGAAAAAAACATGACCAGAACTATGCAAGGTAATAGAAAATATGATTCAAACTACTTTCCATGTGGTTTAAAATGCAAATAAACATGGTTTGTGCTGACCATGATGCATTCTTTGTTTTGTTTTTTGCATTTAAAATGGTGTCCTGAAGCATAAAACACAAGACAAAACTACACATGACAATGCCGTGCTCAACTAAAGTACCAGAACCAATGCCAGTTCTACTCTTGGGGAACCTAACTTCCTGTTATGTCTTTCTGTGAAACGGGATTTCCCCCGGCGACCGTTAATCAATTACTCTCAGCCCGAGGACATAAAAGGATGAATCAAGGAAGTCTGTCTTCTTCTCTTGCATGGTCATCATTGATTTCAACACCAGCACAAAAGATCCAGTAATTACTGCATCTAAAGTGGTTGACGCACACACAGACACATTAAAACAGCTCTATAAATTCACTCGCTCCCCTCTAGCCTAAAAAACTAGCAAGCCAGTTACCGAGTCCCAGGGATGGATGATGCTCCACAAGCGCCCAACTGTTATCGTCCACACAATGGTTTTTATAGACGAGAAACTGGCACAGGTCTCGTGCAGTCATGTCGGCTGGGATCTCCACCAACTTTCCCATCCCGTCCTCGTTGAAGATTTTTATGATCTGAAATAGATGAAAAAAAAAAAAGATGTTACTTAGATATGATGTGGAGAAAGAAGAAAACAAATTTCTAGTTTGGAACAACACATCTACACATTGGTAAATTTTACTGCGTCACAGGACAATTTTATTTTTAGGGTCCCAACGGGAATAAAACAAACATTAAATAGTGCTACACAACAACATTTTAGGTGACATACTGTATCTTTTTACAAAAAAGGGAATATCTGAAACTCTTCTAAGGCTTTGACCCAGAGTGTAAAGCCATTAAAGCTCAAATCTGGGTCTTTTCACATACAAATTCCATGTCTAGACTACATCCTTGCTAATACGAGTAGGAAAAGCTGAAGAAAAATGTTTCATTTGAAATAGTTTGGTGCTCGACAACTGAATGAGTCCCGTGTCATTGTTTCCCCTTCGTCACTCACATACTAGGTTTTCTCGAAAATTCTCTATTCCTATTTGCAACATCACTCACCCATTCTGAGATCGTTCATACATCCTCTCACCCAGAACATGTTTATAAATCCGTTACGCCAACCTTTACGGCTTTTCCACCACATTTACTCTGGTGAATTCCATAATTCACTTAAACTGTGAACGTAACCGTCGCCATCACACTCTATTTTAGACTTTCCGTTTCATTCTACAGGTTCTATTTTTCACCCCACTGCAGATGGACACCAACTCCCCAGACTCTTTCAGTCGCCTAGGGGGAGAGGGACTCTGAAGTACTCAAGAGGAGCCGTGTGTTTGGGGCTGAGGAGAAATCTTACCTCCCCGGGCTTGAGCAGGCAACAGTCAGGAGAACACGATGGCATTTTCCCCAGCAGCCTCTGTCCTCCTACACACACTGAGAGACAAACCCGCTCCCCGAATGTCTCCACAACTCCACAAGAGAGAAAAAAGACCCCAAAAAAAGGAAAAAAAGCAGTTCCAATGCTTTGCAGATGCTTCTTCCTGTCAGTGGCTCAGCGTATCCTACCTGTCACAATCTCCCTCCTTCTCTTTCTCTCTCTGTTTAGCTTTGGCGCAGGACAGAGCATGCAGATGGCACTGTTTCCAGCTTGGCAGACAACTTGCCTCTGTTCCCCTCACAAAGGGTTACAGCCACAGGCTTTTAGGTAGTGAATCAAACCACACTTCCCTAACCAATCATAGAGCTAGCTCAAGCTGATGTAATCATTCCCACACAGACACAGACGCACACACACACTCACACACCCCTCACACACGCACACACACCAACAGGCACACATACACAGACGCGCAGTCATACGCACGCACAGCCTTAACTTTTCTTTCCCCCCCTTCTGCATAGCTTCAGTTTCTTTTTGCTCTTGAAAGGAGAGCGGCTCGTTTTTAGCAGCTCGTTCGTTTCCTCTGAAGTGGAGATGGCGATAGGACCGGACAGAGCAAAGCTTCTCGGCTGTCTAAACCTTAACTTTTTAGAGTCTTGAACGAGTTTCATGTGAGGACTTGTTGAAAGTTTTTTTTTTTACTTTCAAAAGCCTAGCTTTGAAGTTAGTAGTTCGAAGCCAGAAATGTCTCTCATGACAGGACAAGACTCATTACAGCTGAAATGAAACAAATGCCAGCACTTGAGACGACACTCACTGCCTTCCCCCCAGCCAAACTTTATGCCAACATTCCTCCACTAAAGCCACGGAAAAAAAAAGAAAAAAGAAAGAAAAGCGAACCCCAGTGGTTTCATTGGTGACCCCTGAATCCACACACACACACACACAAACCTAAACACACGCGCAAACAAGGAAAGAAGTCAGACGCAAACTTTCAGACAGCTAATTCAACAGAAGAAGGACACAAAGAGAATACACCCCACCCATATTCTGTGGAAATGAACTGAGTTTTCCTCTTAAATGAATACAGAGTTTAATCTCAAGTCTTCATCTCTCTCGGTTATGACACTAGCATGCATATCTGCTTGGCTGCCCATGCTAAAATTAACTTTATGTGACCACAGGAAACCGGACAGAAAGGATGACTCAATCCTTTTCAATCCTTTAGGAGACTATTTCAGTTATGGGGGTGGGGAGGAAGGGAGAGAGCGAGAGGAAGTCGGGGATAGAGGGCTGGAGAGAGTCCTGGAAGCAGTCCAGAAGAAAGAGTCAGTAGGGGTGGTAACATAAAAGGTATGCAAACTCTCCAGTGCTCCAGCTGGCTTGGCTGCTCCTCCTCTTCTCCTCCTCCTTCTCCTCTCTTTCACTAATCACTCTACCATTTAGACAGTCAGCGAGGAAAAGACTGGGTCACATATGTCCGCACACCATCTTATAGCGTCATAAGCTACAGCCATGTCATTCAGTGTACAGTGTGTCCATCATTACCCTACTGACCCATATTGCCACGTGGTGACTGTTGGACTTGATATAGTAATAGTTTGTCAGCAGATTTTTCCATTCTATTCTAGAAGTGTTTCTTTTTTCTTTTTTTGTCAGGGGCATGCCATTAAAGGGACAGTTCACCCAAAAATGAAAATTCTTTCATTAATTACTCACCCTCATGTCGTTCCAAACCCGTAAGACCTTCATTTATCTTCGGACCACAAATGAAGATCTTTTTAATGAAATCTGAGAGCTTTCTGTCCCTCCATAGACAACTACCCCACTACCACTTTGATGCTTCAAAAAGTTCATAAAGAGATCGTAAAACCAATACATATGAATTGAGCGGTTTTGTCTACATTTTCTGAAGAGACACTTTTGCTTAAACAGTTTGAATTTAGGCTTTTATTCACATATAAACATTCAGCAACTGACACATCAATTGTGGTAAATGTTCGCTTAATTTGCAACAACCAATTAGGTTCATTCTTGTCTGTTACACAACATTTTGAACTTCCGCAATAACCAATGAGATTTGTTCTCAAGCATCAAAACGGTTCGGTTGAGCTTCTGTTTATGTCTGATCACTGTTTAAATGTGAACAAAAGCCTAAATTAAATCTGTTCATCATATAAAGTGATCGAGTCTCTTCAGAAAACTTGGACTAAATCTTCATTTGTGTTCCAAGGAACAACATGAGGGTGAGTAATTAATGAAAGAATATTCATTTTGGGGTGAACTATCCCTTTAAGACCTTAACTTCATAACTGCCTGTGACTTTTACATTCATCTCTCCAGATTGTGTCATTACATCATACAAAACTTTGGGCCCAAGTAGAAACCTACGTGCAAAAGTCAAACTGATCATTTTAATACTTTTTCCTACACTCCTGATCAGGGCCGTCACTAAAAATGATGGGGTCTGGGATAACATTTTTGTGAGTTGGCCTTCTCCGTCCTGGGCAAGGACAAGATTTTCTGGAAATATCCAGCAACTGTCCCTTAAAAAACAGTGTTCTAAAGTCATTTAGAACACTTGGCATATAGAAACGACATATGTACTACTTTTATGATACACTTTTGTTGTTTGGGAAAAGAACAACTTAAGCATAAGAAAAGAAAAAAGAAAGAAAAAAATGTCAAAGGGGATTGGAATGACAGGAAGGCGAGTTAATGCATCCCCCCCCCCCAGCTCTGACAAGTGTTTGTTTCCAAAATGGTCTAAAATAACACAGGAACATTTTCCATTGCAAATCTGGAAGTCATTGGTATCTTTCAGAGCCCCAAAGAGCCTCCAAAGCATTCCTAAATCTCTTATTTACTAAGAAAAACAAGGATTAGTTAGCAATCAGATTCCCTATAAGCAAATAAATGCATCAGTCTTGAGATGTTTCCAGTCCCTCGCAAAGTAGACATATTAAGTTACATAATACAATTATATTGTTACGGAGCCTTTTTCCCGACAGTGTCGTGAAAAAAAAAATTTGCGAGAATTAATGTCTTCCGGTTATTTCATCAGTAAATCAAGTAAGTGATGATACCAGATTGCAAAATAATTGCAATAACATAAATCAACAAATATTACCACACCTAGTTTTCCAGTCATTGATTAAAGGAAAGGAATGGTGTTAACTTTTGGTTCCAGGCTAAGACCCACACTTCCCGTCTTTCCCCTTTCCTGTTTTCCAGTACGCTTCTGTTTCTAATTTACACAGGCTAAATAGACAACAGTGTTTGACTTGGTCGAATGTATCCAGATCTGAGACCAGATTTTTTTTTTTTTTTTTTTTTTTTAAAACAGCAGAGCTGATATCTTTCTGACACAATGTATGATGTAATGTTATTTAAAGTACATTATGATAAATGCTTGTTACATATACATGCAACATTTCAGCCGTAAATAAATTATAAATGTTAGCTAGATTACGTTCATCTGTCTAGCGATGTATGCTTATGCTGAAATATAAAAAATAATGGTTTGTATTTTTAAAAACATCTTTTGCATGTTGTTATGTGTAGTGACTTGATTTAAGTGATTTCAGTTTTTTAAAGTGATTTAAGTTTCATGCTTCAGAACTTCTTTTTAGGAAGCAAACGTTTCAGTACCCTGGAAGGATTCTGCGATTGAGACAGCCATTAAAATAGCCGACTCCCTGATCAGTGCCCTGACTACTGAACTAAGGAGCTGAGTGAGGCCACCCTGTGTTTACGTGAATACTGGCCAAGACTGGCATTTTGACATTATTTTGTATTTGACTTTTTAAGCTTTTTAAAGGTGCATTAAGCAACTTTTCATGTTAAAAATACCCATTTTTCTAACCCATACATGCTTAAACAATTGCCTGATGGGCTGAATGAGCCCTTCTATGATCACTGCGATTGCCTCTATAATCCTGTACAGTAAAATAAATAAGAGGGATTCGGGACGGAATCGACTGGGCGTGACGTCATGCGCGTTCACGCTTACCTGGCTATGTCTGGCAGGTTTGTGTATTCGCCGCCATTATCCGCATCAGCGAAGACAACTCAAGCGACTTTTGCAAAAGTAGAAGATGGATTCAAAGAGACCGGCTTCTAGTTCATCCCAAACCCCAACGCAAACTCCACATAACCGCGTGCACAACTCTGGTTGCAGTTTCGCGTGTCGCCAGAAGGGGGCATAGTTCTGCAAAAACTCTGAGACTTGCGCAATGCACCTTTAAGCAATAAGCAGCGCAAAAGAACAAAATTTTGTTCTGAGAGGCAGATTTATTTGCACGCACTTTGGGTGTGAGCACAAAATCTGAGAGGAATTAGTAAAATGATGCGCATTACGCACAATCCCACGCCAAAATTCAAACCCTGTAACACCAACAATATTAATCTGGAGCAAATGAAACGAGTGAGTGAGGGGAGGCGGGTTTGTGTGTCAACTTGCTGTCGGAGAGATGAGAGAGCGAGAAAGCGAGAAAGCGCAGCTGGTGTCATGTGTCTATTCTGCGGAAAATGAGTTTTGGAATAATTGTAATATGTAACGAAAAATCTATATTTTTGACAACACATTTTTGACTTGGCACTTAGTTTATTTAGTTGCCAGCCACCTCCAGCGTTTTTGATAATTTTCACAAAAATGTCATGGCCCCCAGAATATTGTGTTGTATGAATATCTGAACATGCAATATATCAAAAGAAAAAACAGACCTTCTGCTTTTAAACAAAATAAAACAAAAAGTTTTATTCTAGCTTCGTGCATAAAAAAAATATATATATATATATATATATATCAACACTTGAATGAGGGTAAGTTTCATAAAAAAGCAACATTTTGAGCAAAAAGCTGAGAAAATCAGGTTTTTGTCAAAGACTACGTCTAGATCGGATTCAGAATGATGATTAAAACAAAGATGGAGTAGATCAAGTCCATCAACACCCCCAAAGCTTTTCAGCCCAATAGCTTGTCCAGGGTCGACATTTTATTCAGTAATGTTAGGCAGTTCTGACTTAAATGCTATTTAATGTTGATGATCGCGTTATTTTACATATGAATATGATTAGATATGCTTTCTCATACTTTTTCGCCTTTGTTTTGATCAGTAGATTCAATACTCTTTCAGAAGATGCGTAATAGCACCACCTACCATATAACAGTGAAAACACGGAAAGCTGGAAATAAACATCAATGGCGGGGGAGCGTTGTCTCATAAATGATGGAAATTTCCGTCAATGGCGGGGAAAGAGTTAAAAGACTACAACTGAAAAATGTATAGGCCTATATTTTATATCAAATTCAACCCGCCAAAGTGGCTAGTAGGAGTGACTGCGTTTGCGGGTTTTAATGCCAAGCCCTGCTGTCAGTACAACACAATTATACAAATTAACTAGATCATTTATTTCCCTCCAAAGGGATGGAAACATATAGGAAAAAAATTCCTTACCCTACTCCCTCTGCAGTGGACAACATTAAAGGGCCCCTATTATGGATGTTTTTAAATGACCTTTCATGTTGTGTGTAACATAGCTCTAAGTGAATGAAAACATCCTGCAAAGTTTTAAATCTGAAAGTGCACCATATATAAAGTTATTGTCTTTCAAAAGTAAGAGTCGACTCTGAGTCAATGAGTCATTAGCCGTTTTGTTGTGACGTCAAGACGAAACATTAGCATACTTCCCGCCCACTTATTGCGCGCGCAGACACCAGGGAAAACTTGAACCTCAAACCGCCAGCTGATTCCTGTGGATACAGGACAGCATCATGTCGAGAAGACGCTGTGCTGTACAATGTGAAGGTAAAGCCACTTTTTTTTTCACTGCCCAAGGACGAGCATGTGAAGAATCAGTGGTTAAAATGAATCTTTACCATGATATCACAGCAGTATAATCCTAAACTTTTGCTGTGTTCCCTTTATTTCACTGACGACTGCTCAAATCTCGGAGTTCAATGCAGGATTTGCAAACCGCTTGCTCTTGAAAGATGGTGTTCAAAATACTTAGTTTTGAGTTTTATATTGTGTAGGTCTCCTGCTAACTGGCTAACTCACGTTATCACTGTCTTACTTAAATACTAATCAGTTTGTGGGCCACTATTACCTATAACTGTGTCTATTAATGCAGATTGTCTGTCGTTCTCACTACTTTGAGTAAAGATTAAGCATGGAGCAAGATTTGTTTTACCAACATTTATGTTACATCAGTCATTCACGCTAGAGCTCGGCTAATGTATACATTGCATACATGCACTGTTATCGATAATCGGTTTGTTGATGGACATGCACTTGTTAATGCTGATGGTGAGGAATTACAGTTGCAACATCTCATAATGTACCTCAAACTGAGTAGCGTATAACTGAGAAAGTCCTGCTCGAGGCGTCCTTGCGATGGAGGTTCGGGTTGAATAGTTCTTCCAGTGTTTCATCATTGGACTCACGCTCGCATTGATATGGTAAAATCGACATAATTGTTTGTTACTGTTATTGTTCGTTAGTTTACGGTGTAGGAAGCCTCAGGACACCTGACGTTGTTATAGCAATGGGCATTGTTGTTTTCGACGCGCGCGCTGTACGAGGTAAACCAATCACAACAGACTGAGCTGTCTGGCCAATCAGAGCAGAGTAAATCACGGAAAGGAGGGATTTAGAGAGATTGATTCATTTGACGAGTCATTTGAGAATCATTGAAAAATGTGGTGATGTGCAAATGTATATATGAGGAAATTAAACAGTTTTTTTTACCTTTGATGCATGTAAACCTGTTGTAGGAGACTCCAAAACAACATTAGGAAACTTTAAAATAGCATAATAGGGGGCAGTTTAATAATCTTTCACATGCCTTGAAACACAGCCTTCATCTTTCAGTTGAAATGCCTGATAGTTTAGAAATGGCTGTTAGCCTACCGAGCATCATAAATTCATGAAAATATGCCTGTTTTCTTAGAATGACTTGTTCTTCATAGTACAAAGGTTTGAGATGTTTGGATTTTGTGCACATAAGATATAAACATTATAGTCATTATGGGTCATACCAGACACATATAAACAAATGTATCTACTAAACTGTTTAATAGATCAAAATTATTTTGTTAAGTTTTAGCCAGTATGGTCTAGAGCTGATGTGTGCGTAGCTTGGTGAAGGTCTTACGGCCTAAGAGGAATTCGAAAAAATTAGATTTACTATTGTTCGGACTTACAGCAGGAATTTAGAATAAATAAGTATTTTGATTCTGTCACACACGGTTGCAACATAGCGCAAACTTGTGGGTAATATTAATTAACATATAACTTTGCAATGCTTTGATTAATCAAAATTTGTTTGATAACTTTTTCCCAGCACTGTCCCTAGATGATATGTGCCTATTCTGGTGAAGATTGGACAAACAGCCTAGGAGGAATTCGAAAAAAGCGGAAATGAGATTCTTCCTGTCTCAGCGTGGGTTTTCTAAACACATCTAATCACTAGCTTTACACTTTTCTAAACATCAGCGGTTCACTATGCACCAGGAAATTTGGCTGATCCTTTTGGTCAAAGTTGATCTACTATTTAACGTTTTTTTTAAATCTTAAATATTTTTTTTTTCTGCAAATGAGAAATGTTAAAGTTGCCAATACATTTTTTTATTTAGACAAAGATCTAGTAAATGATTTTCAGTTTTGTTAAAAGTAATTAAATCAACAGTTTTTCAATTACTGTAAAAATATGGTATTTGCAGTTTATGATGCTTTCAGAATTTAATATTTTCTTTTGTATTTTTAAAATGTATTTATTAAATAAAAGTACATTTTATCTAGCAAAATAAACAGAATATGGTACAGACATTTCTGAAGTGCTGGTTTTGATTGTATTAAACAAATGAATTTTCATATGATTTTTTTTTAAACTGCTTTTATGATTTCTTTGCTCATAAAATGTCTTGCTTATACTACGTGAGTAGTGAAAAAGAAAATTTTCCTTAAGGTGTGCCTTTAGCCCAGCTGTACTCTATTATTTACCATGTAATGTACAAGACTCTTGTTGTAAATTATCCGTTGAAGAATGTGTGCAAATGACGCATGAAAAAAAAAAAAATTCTTGTCAAACAGGATGACCTCAGACTGCTTTGGAAAATGCCCATTGTCATCACTGGTTCTGCAACCTTATAATCCTCCTCTGGCCTGGAAAATTATTGACTGTAAATCATCCATTGATGAGCATGACAGGTTCCCCCTCCCCTTAGGTTTACAAGTGCCTTTTTAATGACCAGACTCCTCCTCTGAGTTGTTGTGTGTTGAGGGCTGAGGCCTGACTTCACCTCTAATGAGACAGTAAGACAAAACCAGAGCAAAAACAATCAGAAGACTTTCTTTTTCTACACAACACAGCCAGGCGACCATGAGACTCAAGCTAGTCCCTTTATTATTCCTGGCTGCCTGCCTGGGTAATTGCTGATTCATGGGTCAAGCATCAAATGCGCCTTGTTGTAATTATTGTGTCGAATTAGATTTAACAAATCCTATCTTAATATATATTCATTAATACTCATTTTATGTTAAAAAAAAATAAAAGAAAAGGAGCGACATTAAAGTAGGTGGATGATAACAGAGTGTGGCTCGATTGGACTGACCAAATTTAAAATTGATTTGAATGGTTGATGTTTAGACTACTACATACATTTAACTACAGCAATCTTTAAAAATAAGCAAAGGTACACAAAACATAATTTTTCTGGAAGCTAAATCCACTAGGTTTAACAATCTGAGGTGGCATGTGAATGCATGAGGCATGATGGTTCCCAAACGGCTCACAAACAGCTGATAATTTGATAATTTAATGACATACTGCAGTTCTAAAATTTCTTAAAACACAACACAAATAATTAAACATCTTTTTTTTTTTTTTTTTTTTTTCATATTTGGTTTCACTTTATTTTGATGGTCCCTTTAACACATTCTGTTGTCTATAAGTAACACTGCACATGTCTACTAACATTCATTAGAGTATTAGTAGAGTATTAGTAGACTGGTAGGGTTAGAATAAATTGACATGTAGTTACAAAGTTACTTATAGTCAGTAGAGTGTCTGTTGGAGGACCATCGCAATAAAGAGTTTGCAGATATTAAGCAGACAGTCCACTAATACTCTAATGAGAGTAAGTTGACATGTAGTTGCAAAGTTACTTAATGTTCAAAAGGGACAATCAAAATAAAGTGTTACCCTATATTTGTATCAGCCATTGATCTTGGGTAGACTATAATGATGTCTTTTATCTATTGTGATAAAGACAGCGTTTTTTACTTTGACACTCCTATCAGACGACACATCTCCAAAAATGTAACTACGACCATATGATTAACCTTGAGCTAAAATAACCCAGCACTGCCTTTTGGTTACAGTGCAGTCTCTGGTGGGCCAAAAGGTGCTGAGCTTGCTTCACAGCTTTGACTGTAGTCTTCAAAACACTGGGGTTTCCATGAACCACAGAAACAACTGATCATCATCAAAACACCCCCACACAAAGGAGAAGAGGGCAGAATTAAAGGAAGAAAAAAGACAAAGAAATATATATATTTCTATATATAGTATTGGGACACCCCTCCAAATCATTGAATTCAGGTGTTCCAATCACTTCCATGGCCACAGTTGTATAAAATCAAGCACCTAGGCATGCAGACTGCGTCTGCAAACATTTGTGAAAGAATGGGTCAATCTCAGGAGCTCAGTGAATTCAAGCGTGATACCGTGATAGGTCGCACCTGTGCAATAAGTCCATTTGTGAAATTTCCAGCTGCATCCAAGCCTCACATCACCAAGTGCAATGCAAAGTGTTGGATGCAGTGGTGTAAAGCACACCGCCACTGAACTCTAGAGCAGTGGAGACGTGTTCACTGGAGTGATGAATCACGTTTTTCTGTCTGGCAATCCGATGGACAAGTCTGAAGTTTGGTGGAGCGGGGATTATGGTGTGGGGTTGTTTTTCAGGGGTTGGGCTTGGCCCCTTAGTTCCAGTGAAAGGATCTCTTAATGCTTTAGCATACCAAGACATTTTGGACAATTTCATGCTCCCAACCTTGTGGAGTTTGACTGCGCACCAGTGCACAAAGCAAGGTCCATAAAGACATGGATGAGTGAGTTTGGTGTGGAGGAACTTGACAGGGCTGCACATAGTCCTGACCTCAACCCGATAGAACACCTTTGGGATGAATTAGAGTGGAGTCTGTGAGCCAAGCCTTCTCGTCCAACATCAGTGCCTGCCCTCACAAATGTGCTTCTAGAAGAATGGTAAAAAATTCCCATAAACACTTGTGGAAAGCCTTTCCAGAAGAGTTGAAGCTGTTATTGCTGCATATATATATATATATATATATATAGCTTTTTTATTTGCATTATTCTTCAGCACTATTTCTAAGTCACTATTCCAAAATAAGCAGAGTTATGACATTGACCATGACCATCTTTCTACAATCTTTTTATCAACACTTGAATGTGGGTAAGTTTCATTAAAAAAACAAAATTTTAAACAAAAAGCTGAGAAAATAAAACAATTTTCCAAAGACTACAACTTGCATAAGCAATGCTTTTATCGCTTGTTTCTGCTCCTTTTTTGCCTGTTTTGATCCAGAGATGCTGTCCTCTTTCAGAAGATGCATAATAACAGTGAAAACACGAAAAGGGCGGAAAATTCTGTCAATGGTGGGGAAGCGTTGTCTCAAAAATTACGGAAAATTTTGTCAATGGCGGGGTTAAACCGTATTTCTGTGGCAAAATGCTCTCTTTTTCTTTTGGGCCAGCAAGTGGAGGAACAGAGGGGAAAATATAGATCACACAGACGTATCACAGTGTGGATGAATCCCTGCTGTCCGATCCTTTGGCCCCTCATCTCGCTCTAAGCCACACATGTCAGCAACTAACAATCCAGTCCTGAATGGGCAGCCTCTTTAGCCTGTGGCATCCAACTGAGATCAAACCAAAGAAGAGCCAAATATTTCCCCAATAGGAGCAGGGAGTTTAATTGAGTCCTTGGGCCGCTCATTCATCCCAACAGCAGATAATTGTCTTTTTGGGAACGAAAATCCAGCACACAAAAAGAATGACATAATTACTTTTGGGTAAACAGTCATTTCAGGGCAAGCAGCACTGTACAAATTCTTCTCATTCATGCCACCCAGACACTAACTCCTCCTCTCCATAACCAGAAGAACTAAAGGCCATTCTCTCACATGGCAGAGATCCATTTCACAGTTAAAGGATTCCCATAAAGATACTTTGATTGATGTGTAATGAAATCTAGATATGTTTGATGCGAGCTGGGTCGACTTCCACTAGCTTAACCTTTATATGTCACATGGATTGTTACATGTGGGAGCTTAAAGTGGATATCCGTTGTCCTAGAGTCTCCTGTATAAAAATTCACTTGACAAAGTCTTATACAAGAGCTCCAGTGTCATTCTTAAATTTGAACTTGAACATGGTCAGACTTTTGGCTTTAACCCCATTGTACAGTATTTCTGGGGTCTCAAATATTTTCCATTAAAATATTTCATGTAAATAAATTGCTGAGTACTTTCCAGTAAACCTAAATGGACAGTTCACCCAAAAAAAAAAAAAAAAAAAGAATTGTTGTCATTACTTACTTACCCTCATGTTGTTCCGAACCTGTATGAGTTTCTTTCTTCTGTTGAACACAAAAGAAGATATTTTAAAGAATGTTGGTAACCAGACAGTTGAAGGCACCCATTGACTTCTATAGAAAAACTATATATACAATGGAAGTCAATGGGTGCCACCAACTGTCGGGTTAACAACATTATTTAAAATATCTTCTTTTATGTTCAACAGAAGAAAGAAACTTTGGAAATTTTGGAACAACATGAGGGTAAGTAAGTTTTCATTTTTGGGTGAACAATCCCTTTAAGCCTTTCCAACTTCATTCATAATTTATGACTTTAAATGAGAAATTTCTGTGCCAGTATTAACATCAAATGGAATTGCAACTTTTTTTTTCAAACAGGTTTTCTGAATTCAACACTTCCTGAATTCTAAAACTATACATTTATACATTATACAAGTTAAGCTAACCAAAAACGTCTCAGGTTACGACTGTAACCCTAGTTCCCTTTCAGTCGAGAACATCAGACGTAGTTGACGTCGACTGAATGGGGATCACGCTTAGGGAGCCTGTCTTCTTCGTACTACAGTTTAATCAAGCCAATTCAACATTGGCATGCGTGATTACACGCTCCGCCCCGCAGCGCGGGTATAAACACGGAAGTGGATGCACACACCAGTTGCCTTTCGCTTCGGAGCCGATCAGACGTATCTGAAGTTACTACTGTTTACACAGCAAGCAAGTGTGTCGGTGTTCTGGTGGGAAGACCTCCCAGTGTTGGTGTTTCTACAGTGTGAGTGCAGCAGGGATCGCAAGCTTCTTGAGCTCTCAACTGCTGTTTTAACAGCAACAAATTTCTATTTGTTTGTGTGTTTGACGGTTGGTTAGAGGGCGAGAAGTGAGTGCTTGACTGTTTGAGTTCACTGATTCAGTGTTGCCGCAGTCATTCCCTGTGTGCTCCGGCACTGGTGACCGTCCCATTTCCTAAAAGAGCAACATGGGTACGTTTGCATCTTCAAAAAAATAAAATAATAATAATAATTATATATATATATATATATATATATATATATATATATATATATATTATTATATATATATTATTATATATATATATATATATATATATATATAAGCAAACTTCTCTACTCCTGGGTCACAAGAGGGCCAGTCTGGCGGTGTGTGGCAGCTTGGTGTGGTTCAAGGACCCGGTCATCCGGTTGGGTCCTCAGGTCAACTGGGAGAGAGAAATCTCGCCCACAGGCTGAGTATCTCTTTTCCGGTATGGAGATGGACTCGGTCTAACATTCCTCTTCAAGAAGAGAGTGTGTCCAGTCGGTGCTATACAGAAGTGAGAAAGGATGAAAGAACACTGAAAGAATTTTAAGAGGCTCCTGGGGCATATGGCAGATGCAGCCACATGGCTTCCTCCATATGAAGACCGCTTCAGCACTGGCTTAAGGTCGAGTCCCGAGGTGACCGTGGCAGAGCGGCACGCCCTGTGTGACAACAGATCACCCCGGCCTGCCGCCAAACCCTCAGCCCGTGTTCAGACCTTTCGTTTCTCCGGGCCAACCGCTCCTAGAACGAGGTCCACTAACACCGACTGATGGGCCATGTACATGGACCATGTCCTGAAAGCGTTTGGTCATTTCAGTGCTCTCTTTCCTGCAAGATAGGTGGGAGTGAGGGCTGCGTCCTCCACCCTCAAAATGAAGTTGCCTCTATTTTTCTTTGATGCACATCATGATGCAGTAGCTGGGAAGCACGTCCTGATCGCCAAGTTCCTGAGGGAGCAAGGTAACTAAAAGCGCCCATCTTTATCCTCTTGGGCCTTATCTCTGGTGCTACTGCACTGCAGAGACAGCCCCTGAGCCACTGCAGGCAGTGAGTTAAAAATTCTGTTTTTAAAGAAACAGTTCTCCTGCTCGCATGGTCTCTACTAGAGGGTAGGGACTTGCTCGCTTTCGGTCAACGAGTCGTGCCTGAAATTCGGGCCGGCTAACTCTTACTAGCTGAGACCCCGGCCTGGATGTGTGCCCAAGGTTCCTACTCTCCCTAAAAGGTGGGACCAGGTGGTGAACCTGCAAGCCCTGCCCCGGAGGAGGCAGACCCAGCCCTGGCTCCTCTGTCCGTCCACTTCTAGTCTTAGAGGTTTATGCAACCGGCCCCAGGACGTTCCCTGAGAAGGGAATGAGACGCTGCATCGACAATGCTTTGGGAACGCCCCTGCGTGATTGCGTCTGAAGGGGTGACGGTTGGCCAGAGGACTATCAACTATCCACTTGCTGATTGTCTGCTTAGATGCTGGAAGACATTTCTTAGGTGATCCAAAGCAGACAAACAGCTGATTTGATTTTCTCCACGGGGCAGCTCTGTGGACATATGTGTCAAGTGCTCACACTGGTTTTCAGCTTTTCAACTGGTAGATTCAGCTTTTCCTGGTCCTGAGTAGTAAAAGGAGGAGGACAGAAAGCTTGCAACACAATAGGCCTTGGTAAATTGGTCGGCACATTAGGGACGTAGCCCTGCTTAGGGTAAAGAAATGCCTTGACCATCCCAGGTGCGAATTCAAGGCAGGTGGGAGAAACCGAAAGGTCCTGAAGGTCTCCGACTCTCTTTAGGGACCAAATAGCCAGAAGAAAATGTCTTAAAAGTCAGAAACTTTTCTGAAACTGATTCCAGGGGCTCGAAGGGAGCCACAGATAGGCCTTCTAGGACTATAGCAAGGTCCCAAGCCGGAACCCAGGTACGAGTTGCAGCCCTCTGCCTCAAAGTTCCACGGAGGAAACAAATATTATCAGAGGGTCTCTCCCCAGACATGCAACTCGATGGCAAAGAGCTCCCAACACTGGACCCTGGGATAGGAACCAAGGTCTCCTCCATATAATCAAGGCAGGGAGACACCGCCGCGTGATCTTGATCATACGAAGTGGGTTTCCCCGCGGGGAGAACCCTTTGGTCCTGAGCCACCACTGCAAAGGTTTCATGTACAGCAGGCCAAAGGGTATCACATTGGACGCTGCTGCCATGAGGCCTAACACTTTCTCGAACTGTTTCACAGTGCGTGACTGGCCTAGCTTTAACTCTTTCGTGGCTGTGAGGATAGCAGCTACACGAGCGAGCGATAGGACGGCCCGCATCGTGACCGAATCACAGACCACACCGAGGAAAGTGGTTATCTGTACTGGAGAAAGCACTGTCTTCTTGGCATTGAGTCTCAACCCCAATTTTTGCATGTGTGCGAGGATGACATCTCGATGCCGAACCGCCACTTGCTTCGACTCTGCTAGTATGAGCCAGTTGATATAGTTCAGAATGTGTAAGCCCTGCAGCCTGAGCGGGGCCAGAGCTGCATCTACACACTTCGTGAGTGTGCAGGTTGATAGAGCTAGACCGAATGGAAGCACCCGATATTGGTTTTCTTTGCCCCCGAAAGAAAACCTCAGGAACTTCCTGTGCTGTATATTCTGTAGATTCTTCCACTCTGTCAGATAATCTACTAAGGGTACCAGTCTCTCGAGACTGGCCTCTGGTGTAACTGGAACAGCCACTTCAGTGACCTGAAGGATACTGGCAGGAAACAACCGAAGTGACTGTTTTTGAACCCCCCTCAGAGGGTGCGAGTTTGACGCAGCGTCGAGTTGAGACTGCGCTCAACTCGACTTGTGTGCTCACTGGAGACCGCTGCGCCCCGAGGCACCAAGGGTGGTGGGATTGGCAGAACGCCCCCCTGAGGACCCCGAGGGGAAGTTTACTGGGAAGATAAAGGGCGGAGCCCATCTCTAACCCCGCCGAGAGATCCATTTGCGATCCCCAAGAATGCCTTCTCCGTGCTGCCTCAGCAGCAGTGTGTCCGGATCCCTGAGGACCGCAAGCCTGGCCACTTTCCTCGAAAAGTGACAGGTGAGAGCAGAGCGTGCGAAGCGGAAGCCTCTAGCAATGCTGACAGTCAGCCCCCTCGAAGGCTGACATAGCATGCTCCGCTCCCAAACACATAACACACAAATCATAAGTAACGCGGGCAGGGAGAAGCACACAATTTAAATGATTGCATTTGTTTCGCCATGAAATACTGAGTGAACAGACAATACAACAGTAAACATAGAGCGCTTGCTGAGGCCGGATGTGCTTTTATTGTTATTGATGTGCCTAATTTTAAATTAGGAATGAGAAATGGTCAAAAGCACAGGCGGTGGGATTCTTTGGTTGTTCTTTCATCAACAGATGGTGAAGCTATAAAACATTTCAGAAAACGGTTCTCTCTAGAGAGGGAACGAGTGTTGCGTAAGTTTAGCTTACGCTACGGGAAAACTCCTTTTCTCGAGAATACTGAAGCCAGAAAATTATCCTTAATTTTCCAAAATGTAAAACGCATTTGCTGCAGCAGGCAGACATAGGCGAGACTGCTCGCAACTGCTGCAACCTATCAGCGCGTCTGGGCATGACGCCAGCGCCAATGGGAAGCTTCCCCGCGCTACATCATGGCCCGCCAGAATGGGTGTGGCTACAAGCCTATAAATACCCACCGCTGATGTTGCATGATGATTTCAGTCGAGTGAAGCGAAACCATAATGCAGCACAGCAGCGTACGCAACACTCGTTCCCTCTCTAGAGAGAACCGAGGTTACGTTAGTAACCGAGTGTCGTTCTTTTACGAAAGTACTCTCGTGTTGCGTAAGTTTAGCTTACGCCAAGGGACCCCATGTAAAACGCCGTGCGTGCGAAATTTCCAACACTAATGTCCCAAGGGCAGAGTGCCCGGGGCTCATATCAGTGGTATACACACAGAGCGGTAGGCAGGGAGGAACGACTCGGTAGATGTGATAGGTGCGCGCGCATATATACACAGTTATGGCAGTACCAAAACCTATAACTGCATAAGGCCACAGGACGTTGCAGCACATCAACAGTCTAATCAAACTGAGTTGGTTAGACAGTGTTAATATGATACATCAGACTGAGAACAGCCTGGCCTGTAAGGCAGGCACTTCTAGGTTATAAAACCTTATAAATGTAGACAACGAGGCCCAGCCTGCTGCCATACAAATATCATGAAGTGACACCCCACTTGTCCATGCCCACGACGAGGCCATACCTCTAGTCGAGTGGGCCCTAACTCCCAAGGGACAATCCAGGCCCTTGGAGGCATAGGCTGATGCGATAGCATCCACTATCCATCTGGACAGGGTCTGTTTCGAGATGGCCAGCCCCTTGACGCGGCCACCGAACGAAACAAAAAGCTGCTCTGTTTGCCTATAGGTGGCAGAGCATTGCACATAAATTCTTAAAGCCCTCACTGGGCAAAGGAGGTTAACCCCAGCCTCACTGTCGGATGCAGGGAGTGCCGAAAGGGAAATAACTTGCGCTCTGAACGGAGTCGTAAGCACCTTCGGGACGTAACCATGCCTTGGTTTGAGGACAACTTTAGAGTCGTTAGGCCCTAATTCCAGGCATGCAGCGCTCACTGAGAGCGCGTGCAGGTCGCCCACTCGCTTTACTGAGGCTAGCACCAGCAGAAAAGCAGTTTTGAAGGATAGGTACTTTGGTTGCACCGCATGTAATGGTTCGAATGGTTTACCTTTCATGGCCTCAAGGACCCGTGGAAAGGTCCCATGCTGGAACCGAGGGCGGTCGCGGAGGGTTCAGCCTCCTAGCGCCCCTGAGGAAACGGATTATGAGGTCATTCTTTCCCAGTGACTGGGCGTTCGCGGGCTTCGCGAAAGCCGCTATAGCCGCCACATACACTTTGAGCGTGGACGGGGTTCTACCACTGTCCAGCAGCTCTTGCAGGAAAGAAAGCACCACCGCTACCTCACCACTTAGCGGGTTAAAGTCATGAGCTGAACACCATTCAGCAAACACTGACCATTTAGATGCATAGAGCCGTCTAGTAGACGGAGCTCTAGCTTGTGTGATCGTGGTCAGTACTCCCTCTGGGAGGTGAAATGGTGATGGATGACATGTAGGGCCCACAGCTCGGGGTACGGGTGCCAAACTGCACAGCAGTTCCTTCCTCAGCGGAATCGGCCATGGAGCTGTGTTCCCCAGTTCCATCAGTTCTGGGAACCATACTTGATTCTCCCATAGCGGGGCTATCAGGAGTATCGAGCATTTGGTTTCCCTGATTCGATTGATTACCTGTGGTAACAAGGCGACCGGGGGAAACGCCAATTTCGGGGTCAGCGCGTCCCTTTCTTTTGAAAAGAACATTGGGCAGTGAGCATTGGTCTGTGACGCGAACAGGTGTACCTCTGCTTTGCCGAAAATGTCCCAGATATTTTGCTCCGTCATGGGATGCAGAGCCCATTCTCCTGGGGAGAGCTTGGCCCTGGATAACATATCTGGGCCCACGTTCAGGACGCCCGGCACATGCGCCGCTCTCAGTGAGCGCAGGTTGTGCTGGCCCCATATGAGGAGGCGTTTTGCTAGTGCAAGGCCCCGGGACTTGAGACCGCTCTGGCGATTTATATACGACACCACCGAGGTGTTGTCTGTTCTGACCAGAACGTGGTGGTTCTTTACCACAGGGAGAAAGAACTGAAGGGCGTTTTCGACCGCTTTCATCTCTAGACAGTTTATGTGTAGATGCTTTTCCGCATCTGACCACAGGCCTATGGAAGGTCTCCCTTCGTACAGGGCGCCCCAACCCGTGTTGGAGGCGTCTGTTGAGATGACTTTGATTTGAGAGGCGGTGCCCAAGTTCACACCGGCCTGGTACCAGCCAGTTCTCATCCACGGTTTCAGAGCTGCAACGCATGTCTGATTTATCGTGAGACGGAGCGAACCTGTTTTCCACGCTTTCGCTGGTATGCGCCATTTCAGCCACAGCTGAAAAGGGCGCATGTGTAACAGACCCAGCCACAGCACTGTAGAGGCTGAGGCCATGAGACCCATCATCCTCTGAAACATTCTGAGGGGAAGATTTTTCCCCGCGGTGAATGTAGCTGCAAAGCGCTGATTTGCCGCTGCACGCTCTCTCATTAGGCGCGCTATCATATACCTGGAATCCAAATCTATCCCCAAAAAGGATATTTCCTGACTGGGGGATAGAACGCTCTTGGTCCAGTTGACTCTGAGGCCCAGCTGTTCCTCCTTTGACTGGGCTAATATTAGCCAGTCGTCCAGATAATTCAGGACTCTCATGCCCCGTTGTCTGAGGGGCGCGAGCGCCGTGTCCATGCACTTCGTAAATGTACGAGGTGCTAAAGACAGGCCGAAGGGAAGGACGGTGTACTGATAAGCCTGGCCCTCGAAGGCGAATCTGAAGAATTGCCTGTGATGGGCTGCTATTTGGATCTGAAAATAAGCGTCTTTCAGATCCACTGATATAAACCAGTCCCCCGGTCGGATTCGAGCGAGGATTTGTCTGGTCGTGATAATTTTGAACGAGCGTATCATCAGCGCTTTGTTCAAGCATCTGAGATCTAATATAGGGTGGAGTCCGCCATCTTTCTTTGGTACTAAGAAATAACGGCTGTAAAACCCTGACTCGCTCTGGGCTAAAGGAACGCGTTCCACAGCACCTTTTCTCAGCAAATTCGCTATCTCGGCGCAAAGTAGGTGAGCTACTTCTTGATTCACCGACGTTTCGACCCGTGCTGTGAAGTGCGGTGGTCTGCAAGTGAATTGCAGCAAGTAGCCCTGTTTCACCGTCCTTAACACCCATTCTGAAACCCCTGGTATCAATTCCCATGCTTTCGCGTGAATTGACAGGGGTAGAATGAAGTCTGGGTTCCGGTCGCTCACGTTCGAGGACCCGGGGACCACACCATGAAGAAACGGATCGTTCATCATGTTCATTTGGAATGGGACAGACCGTGTTATGTGTGGTGGCTCTGTAGCTAGCACTCCAGTCGTATGAACGGGGAGATGCTGCATTACAGACACAGCAATGTGGGCTCGCGGCTCGCACGAGGCGCCGAGAGTTTTTCACAAGGTGTGTGTGCTGAAACCTGACACGTGACCTGCACTTGAAACACAGCCAGCTCGTGCTGGTATGTGTGTGCGTAGCGCGGATACAGTCGTTATCGCGGGCAGCGGTGAGCGCTGTACAGCGTGCACATTTCCTATATTTAAAACATGAACGGCATGAGCCGGTTTGACAGATATGAACCCTGTGGTGGTGTGAGACACTGGATGGGTAGTGCTTGTGTGTAGGGGTGAACACTGGGCAGTGGGCACTTCTCCTACACTTAGTGGTCGAGCGGCCTGAGCTCGCTTTATTGTATTCGACCCTGGATGAGTGTGACACACAGAGAGGGTAGTGTTTGTGTACGTGGGTGGGCACTGGGCAGTGGGCACCTTTGCTACATTCAAAACACCTTCGGCCTGAGCCGGAATATGACCAGACATAATGCTCTTTTTGAGATTTATGTGGGTTGCCGTAAAAACGGCGTTTGTGTGCAGGCGAGCGAGTTTTGGAACCGGCTCGTTGACTGCTAAGTACACTCTTCGAGTCACCTCTGCTGAGGGCCTGGTGCTGTTGCTGAGCGGGAGGCGGAGGCGGTGGGGGGGGGGGGGGCGTTCTTCGAGCGGGCGGCTGCTGCTTAGCACGGCCTGCTGCAGAACTGGAACGCCGCGGCAGAAAATGTCTCATAGCCTGAGACGTTTTCTTCACCTCCGAATAACGCTCCGCGGAGCCTTTAACAGAGGGACCGAAGAGACCAGCCGGAGAGATAGGAGCGTCCAAGAAGGTGGCGCGGTCAGACTCTGACATGTCGGACAGGGTGAGCCACAAGTGACGCTCCGTGACGGTGAGAGAAGCCATGTTGCGGCAGTTGGCCTGGGTGGCGGCTTTAGTGGCTCTAAGTACCAAATCCGTCGCACTCCTCAAATCCATCACACACTCCTACTAGTTGGACTAGCTCCTACACACTAGTTGGTCCAGCCTCGTCCAGAGAGCGGAGGAGGTTGGCCTGGTGGATTTGCAGAACAGCCATGACGTGTAGTGCAGATGCAGCCTGACCGGCGGCGGCATAGGCGCGACCAATCAAGGCAGACGTGGTCCGGTAGGCTTTGGTGGGCAGAGTTGACTTGGCACGCCATCCAGCGGAGGGCGGACACAAGTGCGCTGCCACTGCTTCCTCAACCGGAGGAACAGAGAGATATCCCTTGTCCTTCGCGCTGTCGACCGCAGAGAGCGTGGAAGAGACAGAGGATCTCAGCCTGGCCGAGTACGGGGCTCCCCAAGATTTGGAGAGCTCGTCGTGAAGCTCGGGGAGGAAGGGAACGGGCCTAGAAACAGATGCAGAGCGGCGTCCTGAGAGAAAGCAGCCGTCCAACCTGTTGGGCGCAGGCTCCTGGGGTGTGGTCCAGTCAAGGCCGAGGTCCTCAACGGACTTTGAGAGAAGGCGGAGAAGCTCAGCGTCGACCGAGGCCCTCACGCTTGACTCCTGTGTCGACGGGGTGGGGTCAGGGATAGAGCCCGACCATTCCTCGCTCCCGGACGCCAGGAGAGAGCAGCTGTCCTCCTCCATAGCATCCCGCTCTGTCGTCTCGACCGCAGAGGGGCGCTGGCCGCCGAGGAAAGAGACAGGGGACTCCGAGAAGGAGGCTCGCGGGGACGAAGGTTCAGGTGGCCTTTGAGAGCAGTGCTTTTTACGGCGCGGCCCAACAGAAGGCATGGGAGAAGCGGACTTAACGCGGAACAAAGCCTGTCGAGCCCGCAGGGTCAGCGAGCACGTGGTCCACATGGTCCTTTCCCAGGCAGGAAGCGCAAAGCAAATGGCGGTCCCCGTCGCTGAGAACGGCTCTGCAAGAGCCACAGGACATCGTTGGCATTTAAAAATGCCTTTAGATCTTTTAGGAAACGCGTGTGTTTCAACATCAGCGGTGGGTATTTATAGGCTTGTAGCCACACCCATTCTGGCGGGCCATGACGTAGCGCGGGGAAGCTTCCCATTGGCGCTGGCGTCATGCCCAGACGCGCTGATAGGTTGCAGCAGTTGCTGCAGAGCAGCCAATAGGCGCGCGAGCTGTCTCGCCTATGTCTGCCTGCTGCAGCAAATGCGTTTTACATTTTGGAAAATTAAGGATAATTTTCTGGCTTCAGTGTTCTCGACAAAAGGAGTTTACGCAACACGAGAGTACTCTCGTAAGAGAACTGTCTTGTCTTGCTCAGTCACCGCATCAATTGCATTGCTTTAAAGGGTCATACATTTCATTTTCCAACTTGTCAAATATTATGTTTGCTGACGAGAAAAAATAATGGAAAAGCAGAGGACTACTTGCACTAAGCTTAGTGACGCACTTCCATTTTGAAATTGCACAACTCATTTATTTATTTAAAACATACAAATCTGGATATTTTCAGAGATGGGAGAAGAGATATTCTGATGATAGCGGTGTAATTAATTTTCCAAACTCAATGGAACATGAAGTTTTAATCAAACCCAAGCCGATCTGAGAAAGCAACGACTGGTAAACATATACGTGATTATTTCACCACAGGGTGTCTGTGCTCATCTAAACTAATGACCACGATGCTGAAGTGTGTTAGACTTGATGAATAAGATGAGCACAAACCTTTATTTACTTTTTTAAAATATTTTAATCACTATTCTTGTCACAGGTTGTTTTGGTTTTTGATTCACATTTCATGTCAGTCATGTTTCATGTCTTGTCATGTGATTCCCTGGCCCACATGTGATCCTGCCATGTGTTCTGTGCTGTAGTGATGGCAATTTCAAAACACTGCTTCATGAAGCTTCGAAATCTTTATGAATCTTTTGTTCCGAATCAATGGTTCGGAGCGTGTATCAAACTGCAAGAGTCACGTGATTTCAGTAAATGTGGCTTCATTACGTCATAACTGTTTCAAAACGTTTCGAAAAGTTTCGAAATACTTCGAAATGTCAATGGTTCACCGCTGTGGGCGATGATCTCTGTCAACCCATGAATCATGAGGAGTCACTGAGAACCACTGAACAAGTGTCTTTGGGTTTTACCTGATCTCTGATCAGTGTAATACATTTGCAGACGTTTTAATTAGACATTAGTATAATTAAAATTAATAATGGTAGTTAATAGTCTCTTTTTGGCCTGTTAGCTGAGACATTCATAGAACAAACTAAACAAACCCTGACAATTGATAAAAGAACATATAGCATAGACACTTGTATAATCTTATTAGATGATTAGATAATTACATTTGACAGATTTTACTTGAAAAAAATACAATTTGCAATAGATTTGTAAAAGGTTTTTTTATGCATGTTTGGCCCGGGTTTTGGTTGCATTTACACTGTTCTGACCACTATGGGTCACCGTGGAAACGGGTGTCGGATTTGTTTTGAAGCCTCGACACAATACGGCACATCTGCTTGAACTGTTTCAGTGTTCCATGAAGCCTCGATCTGCACACCACTACTGTGCTGTCATGTTGTCATTGGTTCATTGTTTCATTGTGCACAGGTGTGTCTTGTCATTTAGCCTTGTGTATTTAAGCCATCATGTTTGCCTGGTTCCTTGTCAAGTATTGTTTGTGTAACCACTGTCGGGTGAGTTCCACGCCACGCCACGCCACGCCATGCCTTTGTTTTTGTATTTAGTTTATTTAAAATAAACTGCACTTCGGTTCGTCAAGCTCACCTCCAGTGGAATGATTACAATTCTGTGTAATTTCCATTGTCAGTGATTTAACTGTATGTAATTTACATGTTTATGCCAAAATTCTTAATTAATATTCAAAATAGTAAGTGCTGTCAACACGTTACTGTTTAAGATTAATTAAATATATAAATATTGTTAAATTTATTTAACGCACATAACGGACATTCATTCAACTATTTTAAAAGACTGGAATAAGAGCGCCAACGTGTGCAGCAATCCTATTTATCAGTCAAATTCATTTAAAAATGAAAACTCAACAGGTATGATATATGATCAGTGAGAGAAAAACACTGTTAAATAATCAAACGAACACTAGACTGCTGCAGGTTAGTGGGTATTATTCAGAATGCACAGTTGGGAAAGAAAATATATTTATATGAACATTTCATCAGGTTCAGGATAATTCATGTTAACGCAGAGAACGATTCATTGTTTTAACCAATTGACAGCCATAAAACGTAATAATAATCTGTGTACTCATGACTAACTGTCTGTATGCGGGTGCACTGAACATTGTTACCGGAAACTCCAGAGTAATAAGTAAAACGCGGAAGTAAGGCATCCACACACTACAAGATAATCTGGCCGATTTTGGGCCCAGTTCTCCCGTTCCGGATTATTTTAATGGTTCTACAAATTATTTATCAGATTTTCCAGTGATGTGAGGTGTGAAGTGTAAGAGGGATTGAATCTGCTCTGAAGAACTTCGGGGCCGCATCGATCTCAAATCATCAGAAATCCTATTTTGTGGGGGGAACCCCGAGGACAGATTGTCACATGGAACAAAACGAAACCAAATCAGAGAGCGAGCTGACAAAAGATGAAAGCATTACACGATTTCATCCAAACCTTTTTTTTTTCTTTTTTTTTTTTATGTAAAAAGCACTATTCTTGCCCGTCGTCCGCCATGTTTGTTTACTCTAAAGTCATGTTTGACCACGAGAGATTTTGCGAGATTGGAATCTGTTTGCTTGTGGTGTGCCGTCTTGGTCATATCACCCCACTACACACACACTATAGGAACAAAACTGTTAAATCTATGATTTTTTTTATCGTCATGTTTGTGGCCTCTCACATTTTTATCTGCTTATTTGCTAACCATGTACTGAAGGTGGGTGTGATTTCACCCAAGGATTAAACAGTTAACCCCTGGCCTTTGATACAGCTAAACCTATTTGAAGGGTCTAGCTCCAAACCATCAGTATCAAGAGTACTTGTAGTTTGAATGGAGCCAACTGGAATGAGGTTCTCAAACTGAGCCAGCAGTAGAATGAGGCCAAAGGTGAAAGGTGTTTTTACATTTAAAGCATGAAGTTCTGTACAGTACCATCCACTCTGCCTAGCTGAGTCTTCGTATTAGACCTTAGTCAGGATAGCACCACTGACAGGAATGTAAACTAGGCTAAAAGTACAGAAGTACAATGGATTGTACTGTTGTGTAACAACATGCTAATTGTTAATTTTATTAAACATCTTTCCAAAAAACTTTCAGTAAACTTAAAAACTGTTTTGAAAGTTATGAGTTTTGAATATTTCATGTCATTTAGAACCTTTATCCAGTAAACACTTTTTTTCTTTTTTTTTGACATAATTACTACACAAAATAAAGATAGTTGAAGGTTTTTATTTGAAATGTTTGCATCCTGACAAAGAAGGACAAAGAGCAGCCCCCAGCCCCCAAACCCCAGCCCCCCGCCCCCCCCCCCCCCACACACACACACACACACACACACACACACACATTCTTTTTTTTCTCTCTGTCCAAGTTTTTTCCTCTGAAAGACATGCATTCCTTGCACTCCAGATGAGTGCCTAAAGCCTTACAGCTACGTACTGTATGCATGACCTACATGAATGCAGCTGCTCTATGCTGACAACTCTGAGCCCCTCATCTATAAGTCTTCAAAATGCTGACAAAGCAGTTCATATGGCACAGTCACAGTGAACAGGAAGGGTTTAACTATTATTCATAAAACTATGTTGTTTCTCTACAGTCTCTTTCAGTCTAGATTTATTCAATTTGACCCTGTAAACACACATTTAGTTCCCTACAGTTTAAAGTCAACATGAAATCAAAATGGACCTATTTTGCATTCTTAAAGGTAGGATAGGCAATTTCGGAGAGGCTAGCAATAGCAAGCTAGCTTTGAAAGCATGAGATCCCACCCTTCCTTCAGAGCATCTCCAAACCTTTATCTATATATTTAGGCTACTTCTATTATTGAATGCTATCAAGATGTGAAGAGAGTTTCAACCAGTACAACAAAAAGTAAAAAGTAAAAAAAAAAAATATATATATATATATAAAAGGCTATACCTTTAATGCACGTTCCTGGTCTTATTGTGAACAATTCAAGAATTTTTTTTTGTCTAAATAATCATTCAGAATGTAACAACTTAAACGTGATTTCTCGTTTTAAATTTTAAATTACATTTTAATAAAATATACATATTATGTATTGTAACGGTCACCAGCTGGAGTGCCCTTGAGAGCCTCCAGAGGGCACTCCACATAAGACTATTATCACTCACAAACTACATTTCCCATAACTCACTGCCTGGACTCATCATCACTTATCACTGATCACATTCACATGTACCTCATTCACTGATTGCATTCACCTGTGTCTCATCATCCTGTTAGTCTCAGTCTATTTATACCATGTTCATTCATTCACTCACCGCGAAGTCTTGTTTAAGTGTTACACTGCAATTCCGAGCGTTTTCCCTGGTTTCTTGTCTTTTGGTTTATTTGGATTTCTTGCCTTTTGGTTTATTTGGATTTCTTGCCCTGTTCCCTGGATTACTCTTTTGCCTCTGGTCCCTGCCTGTTTGTTGGTTTGTTTGGACCGCCTACCTGTGTTTTGACCTTTTGCCTGTACACTGGATTATGCCTCTGGATTACCCACAATAAAACTGCGTTTGGATCTTAACCCTCGTGTCTCGGAGCAGTTTCGTAACATGTATGACATTTAGAGGTGAAAATGTGAAAACAGGCCATGCTCAGGAAGCCCCAGGCACTGTGGTCTCCGGGTCAGGGAATCAGGTCACGCTTTTTCAGAGACCTTTAGGACAGGGGTTTATGACAGTGCACCTCAGAAAGACAGTATTAGTATCTTGGCCAGAGGTGTCAAAAGTATTCACATTCATTACTCAAGTAGAAGTATAGATACTAGGGTTTAAAAAGACTTCTGTAGAAGTTGAAGTATCAACTCAAGCTTTTTACTCAAGTAAAAGTATAAAAATACTGGTTTCAAAACTACTTAAAGTATAAAAGTAAAAGTAATGTAAGGAAAAAAAATGCCATTAAGGACAAAAGCTTAGGCCGCGCCACAGGGGCCTATGTAGTGCACTATCCCAGCTCCTCAAAAAAACAAATTTTTCTAAAGGCCATATTTGACTATAATTATATTAAAATGTTGATGTTGAAAATTTTGGGATGATGCACTAGGCCACCTGTTTCAGCCGTATATATGCCCATAGAAAATTAATTTTCTAAATAAATAAGCTGAGGTTTTTAGTCTATATTGACCTTAACAATACGTAAATTAATTCATTCTGTAATGTTACAAATAACTAATAAAGACATGGTGGCAGTTTAACAGAGACTTAACTTTACTCCGCTCATAGTGCAATGCAATAGTGCAATACTGTCTTGTTCCTTGCTTTTTGAAGAGGCCAAACACATGTCTGCATTTTTCATTAAAGGGATATAGTTCACCCCAAAATGAAAATAATTTACTCACCCTCAAACTGTTTCAATCCTGTATGAATTTTTTTCTTCTGATGAACACAAAAGAAGATATTTTGAAGAATGTCGATAACCAGACAGTGGATGGACCCCATTGACTTCCATAGTAGAAAAAAAATATATACTATGGAAGTCAATAGCTACCATCAACAGTCTGGTTATCGACATTCTTCAAAATATCTTCTTTTGTGTTCAGCAGAAGAAAGAAACTGGTTTGAAACAACTCGAGAGTGAGTAAATGATGACAGAATTTTCATTTTTAACTAAGTGAACTAATCATTTAACAGAAATTAACTGTTGGCATATGTTTCACATCACTTCTTGCTTAGTTTGTCCTGTTGGACAGGACACACAGAAATACTGTCAAGTGTCACTTGTGACCATTGCTCTGAGCCATGTTTTCAGTGTCCTAAGAGCACTGAAACTTCTTTCAGTCCAGCCGATGAGACTGGGATGATTTGATCAACAGGCCTCTCATTTCAACAGACCAAGCAATGTTATTTTTTCATGTTTTATGGGGACTTTCCATAGACATAATGATTTTTATACAGTACAAACAAACTGTGTTTTCTACCCCCCATAGACTAACCTTACCTATCACAGAAAACTGTCTGCATTTTTACATTTTCAAAAAACAAAAGTCTGATTTATAAGCTGTTTTCTGAAAAAAGGACAAGGATTTCGGATATTGACATATTGGGGATATTTTGACCCTATAATGTAGAGTTGCACACACACACACACACACACACACACACTCACACTCACACTCACACTCACACTCACACTTACCTCTCTCTCTCTCTCTCTCTCTCTCGCACACACACACACACACACACACACCCAACACACACAACACTCTCTCTCTCGCTCTCTCACACACACACACACACACACACACACACTAACGATTATGTTAGTGTTATGTTACGATTGTCATTATATTGTAAAAACGTCTGTCCCCAAATCAATATTTGACGCAATTTGCCCCGTATTCTTGAGCACAGAACTGTTGATTTCTCCCTCGCTTACCGCATCTAGGTTTCCTTAGGACTCGGAGGAGTTTTGGTGCTTCGCACTTCGCACAACCAAATGTGACTACAGCCTCTCACAAGTTAGAAAGAAAACACAAAGCCAATCAGTTTAGCGATGTGTGTTCAGGAGGCGGGACTCAGATCTATTAACCGTTTGTGTAATTGGCCAATTTTTTTTTAACGACGACAAGCCGGAATGAAAACAAGCCGAAATGAACAAGGAGTAACGAGGCTATTTTTAAAATGTAAGGAGTAGAAAGTACAGATAATTGCGTAAAATTGTAAGGAGTAGAAGTAAAAAGTCGTCTGAAAAATAATTACTCCAGTAAAGTATAGATACCCAAAATTTCTACTTAAGTAATGTAACGAAGTATTTGTACTTCGTTACTTGACACCTCTGATCTTGGCAGTGATTCCTCCACAGCTTGTTTTAATTGGTGTCCCTTCTGAAAGAACTGTTTAAACCACTGTTCTCGGTCACGACTGTACTTAGCAGCCAGTAATCCAGGCAGGCTGAAACTTGCTCAGTGGGCTAAAGGATAAAATTGGCTCTTTGACTCTGGAGAAGCCTTAGACTAAACCACAGCCTGGCCAGTGTCCAAGCCAGCATCTGTCAACAGCTTTGTTGTGACTGGTATCAGCCCAGCAAAGAGAACTAAATGGACTCTGCAGACTTTATGCCAGGAACACCTGCATGTGTGATGTGACACGTAGACACATCTTGGTGGCTTAAACCAGCACGTACTGCATCATGACACAGATGCCTGGGAGGGTGAAGAAATATCTGTAATACACTAAGGTGTTACAGTACTATCTTTCTATGTAATTTAGCTACGTGGAATAAAACAGGAACACCTGACACACATTTCTCAAAATAACCTTTCAGGATCCTACACACAGCTCAGGTCTGAGCCCATAATTATTAGGGCCCAACCCCCAAGAGGCAAAGGGCCCTATTATTTTCCTTTGGTAAAAAAATAATAATAAACAATTCTCACACTTTCTGGCACTTTTGTGACCCTTAACATGCTCAAAAACTCTTGAAACGTTGCACACATTGAAATCATCAGCCATCAGGGCCGGGCACAAGTTATTGGGGGGTGGAGGGATGTTTGTGGGGGGCTCTGTGGCACACCCTTTTATATGGTTATATTTGAGGGCCTCTGTAGTGCCCCCCTTTTCACCTACAGTAACCAAACTTCATACAGTTATCGCCAGCCCAACAGGAATTTGGCTATTATGGGTTGTTTGAAAAACGCATGCTCTGGAATTTGGGCAGCGAGGCAATGAATTTATGGCGAAAAAAGGGAAACAGGAAGTGTGTTATAACTTCTGCATACATTGATTTTGATGAAATTTCAGCTGTGTGTTCATTGTAGGAGGCTGATCACATGGGTGTGACTATTGTGAGTGAAAGTTATAGTGCCACCAACTGGCAGCAGGAAGTGTGTCACTTTAAAAATGCTTTTAAAATCACCATCTTATTTTTGCCCGATTTGCTTCAATCTTCATTAGAATAATGTCAAGACACAGCAGATGTACACCTGTGAAAGGATTCTTGATATCTTGAATACTGTTGTATTTGCAATGCTTTAATATTCTTTTTGGGTGTTTTTGAGACTCTTAGCATGCTTCAAATTGCATGAAACTCGACAAACACATCATAGTTGTCAGCCATAGAAATGGGTGTGGAGGAGGGACTCTATAGCACCACCTTTTGACTAAAGTCGGGGGTTAGTTTTACCTACAGTCACAAAACTCGGTAAATATATTGCTCTCATCGAGCTGGACAACTTTCTAATTTACAGTCATTAGCTCTGACCAACAGGAAGTCAACTATTTTTATTTGAATGTGGATTATTTGAATCAAACTCTGAATTTTTAACTATTGCTTCAAAGGCCGATATACGATTCACACCAAACTTCATCAACATGATGCCAATATATTGAATATGCTAAATTGCAAATGGTTATTGGATATCTCAAACAGTGTTGCCATGGCAGGGGATTAAAAAAAGGACAAAAAAGGAGACAGGAAGTGTCTCATATTTTGTAAAATCATTGTTTTATTTAAATTCAATTAAGATTGTATGTTTGGTAATTGAACCTGAATGAATATAAAATGGATGTACTATATCTTTATTTTGTGCAGTAATTATGTCCAGTAAAAAATTTAAAAAAATAAAAAATTTAAAAAATAGCTAAAGGAAGTGTTTACTGGATAAAGGTTCTAGATGACATGACATTTGCTATATTTCAGATCAATATATTTGTTTTCTTAAAAAAAATTAAATAAATATATATATATATATATATATATATATTGAGATTAATTCATGACACTAAACAATATTCTCCTCTGAATTATATACCATTTATTTTTATATAAAATAATACAAATATTAGAAACTTTACAAATTTTGTGTCACAATATAGATTTTTTTTTTTTTAGATTTAATATTCTGGCTTTACTGACTGGTAAACTGTTTACAACTGCTCCTTAGATCTCACTCTGTCTCTGAGTGTTTGTGTGCATGTCTATGTTTTATTTACCCCTTTAAGACCATTAGATGAACCCTCCTTTATCTTTAGCTGAACCAGTTGTGAGTTTAGGGGACAAAGCTGGAGGATAAATAAATGGATTACAGCACTTCCCTGTAATCAAGATCCAAGCGGTGTTAGCATCATAGGGTGACATGTCTGGGTGAATGGTGAGCACGCACATAACATGGCGTGCATGATGGTGGTATAACTACAAACTTAATGAGGTAGCAAAAGGTTCAAGGTTCAAGCCCTACAAGGTTTGAGATACCACTATACTTGACTTGACTATTGCGTCCTTGAGCAAGACACCTGCCTGGAATAGCTACAATGGAAACAAGGCGCAATGTGTCTTGGAAAATTCATTATGATCAGATCACTGCAATCACATTCAGTCAGGGACGCATACGGCTGCATTGCATGTGTAGTGTAAATGTTGATGCGTGAAAGCATCAAATGATTGCGTACTAATGTACTGGATAATCACTGCACCAAAACAAGAATATTAAACTTTCTCAATACAAATACATAAAGTAGCAAAGCAGCATTTCTGACATGAGTTTTGGCCAACACGTGAGTTTTAAAGTGGTATTGTCAAGCATTATTAAAGGGATAGTTCACTCAAGAATTAAAATATTCGAATCGTTTACTCACCCTCATTTCCTTCTTAACCTCTATGGCTTCGCTTTTAATTTTGAAAACTGTCTCAGTGTTTTTTGTCCATAAAATGAAAGTGAGTTGGGTCCAATGTTGTTTTGGACCCCATTGACTTTCAGTGTATAGACAAAAAACAGTTTGCACCGTTCAAAATATCTCTTTTTTGTGCTCCGCAGAAAAAAAGAAAGTCATATAGGTTTGGAACAAGTCAATGAATCATTCACTCGACAGATTTGTTCAACAAATGCTGATTTGTTCTAGAACAAAACAAGTGAATGAGTGAGTGATTGAATCATTCACTGAACTGATCCATTAAAGGGGTCATATAATGCCATTTTTGTACAAGCTAATATGATTCTTTAGGGTCTAAATTAAAAGTTTGTAATATACTTTAATTAAAAATTCTCATTAGTATTGTAAGAAAACACAAATTTTACCTGGTCAAAAACAGCTCTGTTTTCAGCACGCCGTTTAAGTGCATGTGTCTTTAAATGATAATGAGCTTTGCTCACCCCGCCCCTCTGTTCTGTGGGGCGTTTTGACACAACACACATGGAGTGTTGCCTTGACAACAGAGGGTATATTTTGAAGAATGGCAGTGGGAGTCTCTGAGGACACTGTGCAACCGTATCAATTTGAACCGGAGTCGGAAAACAGGACGTTTCTGAATGGTTGGTTAACGTAATGTCACTTTGATCTATCTTTGTGTATACTGGCAGGGTAGAGTAGTGAGATACGAACGCTATGTGTTTACTGATGTATACGTTAGTTCATTGACAGAGTGATGTTACAGCTAATGGTCATGAAAAACTTTTTTTTCGGTAAATGTAGGCTTGTCAGTGATGCGTAACGTTAACTATGCAGTGTTAGGTACAACTGTCAGGGCTGAAGCACTAAAATTTTACTTATCTGTTTAAAAAATAACCAGTCTGTGAGACTATGACAGTCATTAGGCACATAAACAACACATACTCAGACAGGAGCTAATACCTTTTTCAATGTTCTCGTTTATAAAGCAGTCTGGTGAAATGATTCGCGCAAACATGAAAGCATTGACGTTGATCGTGGGGAATATTCCCTTCGAAACAAAACTCAGCCACTGCGTCTTCAGCGGTTCGGATTTAGGAACATCAAATGACTGCTGTGTTCGTTATTACACCCAAGAACAGAACACCACAATTGCTAGACGCCATTCTGCTCCACCATATGAACAATGCGGACTATGATTGACAGCTCGCTCACGAGCGAGGGCGGGTCTGTGTTGAAACGCTGCTGTCAATCAACAATCGTGGGAGGGGCGTCCGACCGTGTGACGTCACAAGGTCGAACGGCTTGATTTGAGACGGGGGAAAACATATAAGGAGATTTTTTTTTAAAAAACACTGGATGGATTTTTATCATTTTATGATGGTTGTGTACAGGCACTGCCAACACACATTTCAGTACAACCAACTTGTAAAAGTGCATGTACCATTATATGACCTCTTTAAAAAATGTTGATTCATTCCGAAACAAAACACTTTTATACAGATGTGCAACTGGTCTGCTATTGCTTTGTTGGGAACTTTGTCCATTGTCGGAGCAAAAATAGACAACGTACCTAAAAATATTGTGTATGTGTAACATTTAGGACACGGAGAGAAGAGGAAATGGTGAGGTGATGATCGATATGCTCCTAGAATAAAAGCAATATCACACTCTCAATCATGCTTTTGGTCTGAATATCAGCACGGCTGTGATTACCTGTTCTGATATTTAGAACAACACTCTCTTGCTTGTCTGTTTTTGTTTAAATATCACCTCCTGGTATGACAAAAAAAGACACAATGACCTCAGACCAATTGACAACCTCTGCCCATACCACACCTCAGCGTCTACAGCGAGCAATAAGCACTCCTCATTCTATCTCAAGTTGTGCCATATTGTGTGGGCTTGATGAGCCTGCAAGCCCTTCCCAGTTCTGGGTTATTTCCAGCCGCTTACCTCACCCTATGTAAAAATGCATCAACACATTAAAGTGAGGTAAGATAGTATTAAGCATATTGCTCATCCCCTTATTTCAGTTCCAGGCCTTCTCAGTGGGTGCCAGAACCTGATGTCAGTGAGTGCTTTAAATGGATTAAAGCCTTTGTGTAACTCTCTCTCTCTCTCTCTCTCTCTCTCTCTCTCAATCTCTCTCTCTCTCTCTCTCTCTCTCTCTCTCTCTCTCTCTCCTTCTCTTTTGCTGTGCTGTTGTGTTTTTGATAAGGGTGGAAGATTGTAGAATAGAATGGACCCTGTTAAATCTGTTACACATAAACTTTAAACTTGACTCAGGTAGGACACACATGAAATTCATATGATTTCTGAATATACAGAGCCATCAAATGGCCTGCTGGCTTGTGGAAGCTCTCTGGTTCGCGTGCCTTACGCGTGGGACCTGGGAGAGCAATAGGGGCCTGTCAGAAAGTGCCCGCAGCTCGGAAACTTCTGTAAACACAAATGTCTTGTTTCTTACCAGACGAGCAGGCCGACAGACATCTGCACTTCTTTGAGCATGCATTTCAGAAAAACTATCCGGGGGGTGCAAACCAGAGGCAGCTGTGGGAAGGTAACATGTAAAAGAGTCCAGAAACCAGCTTCATATCACACATGATTTTCAGAATGCTCCATGTTTTCTTTAAACAACGCTCTGCAGACATACCGCGGTGCAAAGGTGTATTTGAATACACATGCCAAACTTAAGTATGATGGTAGGAATCTAACAGCATAAATAGCAATTAATAGTTTCAAAATGGCATTTATATTAAAGAAAGAAAGCAAACCCTTGTGTGCTTAATTGTATTGAAGGTGCCTTTAGTACTGTACTTCAAAACTGTACTTACAGATAGTATAATGTTAAAAAAATAAAAGGCCAATTAAGCATACTTAATGAGAGCACATTTTCATGAATGTTTCTTAACACACTTATGTACACATTTAAAAAGTGCACTTTGTAATAATGCCAAATGAAAAGTTTTAATTGAATATGTTTTTTATAATCTTTTGTTGTGCTTTAAAGAAGTGATGATGTACTGACAAACACACTAAAGCACATGTAATTACCTGACTATCGTTTTAACTTTAATGTGTTATTTGATATTACATTCAAAGTTGGCATGAAATGGAAGTTGCGATAGTCTATACAGTGAAACGACTTCTTGAACAAGAAACTTTTTTTAGGGCGGGACTTGATTTTGTCCATCGGGAATTGATTGGATCATTGTGGTTTGCTATTTCTGTGATCTTATATGACAGGTTTGTCTCGCCCTCGTGTCAGTAAACATGTCATCAGAGAAGAGAAAAGAGAGGAGGTGAGAGCATATGAATTAAAATAAAAGATGATGAAATGCACGGATAAACCATTTATAATAATTACCGCATATTTTAAATGTATTAAATTGCAACATCATTACAAATGTGCAGTTACAAATATTTTTTAAATACACCCAAGTTTAAATAGAAATGATATTATGGTAGTGAAAAAAGTTAAAAAAAACTTTATTTAATTCATGGCTTACTTAAAGAATTGGTGAGAAGTACACATACGCATCATCATCTGACAGCAGATACTGAATCTGGACAACACGTTTTTTTTTTTCCTAATTTAAAACGTAACGACATTGCATGCTTGTAGTTTATTTTGTGCTTTATATATAGTGAAGCGATATAGGCCTACAGCGCGCTTCGCCGCATTTGCGCGTGCAATTGAAGAGTGCGCGCTACTGCAGTATAGCGGCTGAGAGGACAGGAAAGTCCGTTTTTCTGAGGTGAGAGACTTTGCGCTGCTTGTTGTTGTCATTGCGCGGCTGATAATCACAGATAGGCAGACTGAATCGGGTAATGTTTAACGCCTTTATCATTAAAAGTGCTAAGAAAAAACATCCATATAAAGTCTGACGTGCTTAAATCCAATGCGTTATTTCCTTGTATCGATACAATCGATTCATTACCTTTTAAAACGATGTTAGATCGATATATGTCGTCCGGAAGGCCAACTTGCCGAGCACAGATCTATGTAGTTGGATCATAGGAATATAAATCGATACATCGATGTAGTTGATGAATCGTTACACCCCTAGTGGTATGTCTGGAGGAAGAAGAATGAATCATATGATGAAAAGAACAATGTGTGCAGTTAAGCATGGTGGTGGCTCGGTGATGCTCTGGGGCTGCTTTGCATCCTCTAGCACTGGAAACCTGCAGCGTGTGGAAGGCAAGATGGATTCATTGAAGTATCAGGAAATCCAAGGAGAAAACATCATGCTGTCAGTGAGCAAGCTGAAGCTTGGGAGTCATTGGACCTTCCAAAAGGACAATGATCCCAAACATACCTCAAATTCCACCCAGGCTTGGTTATAGAATAAGTCCTGGAAGATTCTACAGTGGCCATCACAGTCACCTGACTTAAATCCCATAGAAAATCTCTGGTGGGATTCGAAGAAATGGTTGCAACACACAAACTCAAGAATATTACTGAACTGGAGGCCATTGCTCATGAGGAATGGGCTAAGATTCCTCAGAAACGCTGCCAGAAGCTGGTGTCTGGTTATACATCTCGTTTGCAGCAGGTCATAACAGCAAAAGGGTACAACTCGAAACATTAGTTGCCAATAAACCTTATTTGCAATGGGGGTTGAATAATTTCGATTGCAACTGCAGGTAACTAAACCATTAAAAGACAACAAGAACGGACAATCAAACAACTCAAACTGAGGGCTATAAATACAAAGACTAAATTATGTGAAACGTCTAGGTTACGACTGTAACCTCTGTTCCCTGAGAACAGGCGTCGATTTGACGCTATGGGGAACGCCTCCGTGTGAACCAGTGTCTGAAACGCTAATCACGGCAATCCTATTGGCCAGCGACAGCCTATGACATCACTACTAGTGCGACCCGGAAGTATATAAGGGGAGCCTGGAGAACATATCAACAACTTAACGTCTGAAGGGACTGCATCCGATAGGGAGGACTGCAGAAAGTGGCAGTAATCGCTCACAGACCGTACCATAGAGACGGGCAACCTGGAGAGTAGAACTCAGAATAGCGCTTTCTAACCCTTGCAAATGAGTGGAGGAACTCTACTCGATCCTGGATCTACACAGTGCTCCAAGCTCCTGTGGCTGCTGGGCACTCTGAAGGGACCCAGATAAGGGGAGCGCCTCCAGCTATAAGGTTAAAGCAGAAGTGCTATCGACCCTTTAAAGCAAGGAGAGTACAATCTTACGCTACTGGACTATCGAGGAGGCCTAGTGTAAGGCCTAAAACTTCGAAAGTCACAGGCGTCAGCACTGTGCAGTGCTTTTCTAACCAGAGGCTTTTCTAACCTATTTTTCCACACTTGTTGAGGCATCCGATAGGGAGGACAGTAGATAGTGGCAGTAATCACTCACAGACCGGATCATAGAGATGGGCATCCTGGAGAGTAGAACTCAGCATAGCGCTTTCTAACCCTTGCAAACGAGGGGATTAACTCTATTTGATCCTGGATCTACACAGTGCTTCAGGCCCTGTGCAGGCTGGGCACTCTAAAAGGGACCCTAATAAGGGGAGTGTATTAGGAACAGCAGAAACATAAATGAAATACAAAGAACCAAACTAAACATACTAATTATGACAAAGGTTCAGCTAATTCTTTTTAATATGAATTTAAATTATGATAAATTTTTCCCTTTAATTGCATTTAACATGCACATTAGTGGTGTTTTGTAACACATAACACGCAATTAAAAACACTCCACTGAAGTATATTCTTTTAAAGCTGATTCTTTTATATTCTTGAAAAAAATATATTTGGCACTGTCAGGTTGTAAAATGTTGTGGAGAATGTCCACATATGTAAATAGGTGATTTATTGTGAATGAATGAAAAAATACACATTTAAAGGCCCACATATGCTTGGGCTACTGTACAGACATAATAAAGTCATAAATAGATGTGAATAGTGAGAAAGAAACAAAATGTGCCAAATCCCACACATGTAGTGAGAAATGCCTTTACTAACTAAGAGCAAGACAAATGTCATTAATTGTCTTCAAAATCTGCAACAATCTTCCTCAATCCAGCTCCGCCTAACATTGTGTCTACACTGAAACACATACGTATGCAAACAATTATTTATTTATTTCGATTTTTACAAATATTTTGTCTAAAGGCTCAATAAACTGTTCCATTAAAAAAATTATAATAATTCTGATTATTTCATATATCAGTCTTTGCAGGGTTGAAATGGTGGTGATTTAGTTGACACATTGAGATGCACCACTTGCATCCTTTGTTAACAGAGTGTCATCACATGTTTGAGGGCCCTGCAACAAATATGTTCTCATTTTCCATATTCCAAAATAATGTCTGCTATTCACATGCACTTCACATTCAAACAACAGGCAATGTGCTTGATGTCTTGATTATATTTATGGACATCATCAGTCACTGAAGATTTGTCAGCTGTTTTAAATGACTTCCAGGCGTTCTTCTAGGTTGTTTTCTCTTTTGTACAGACCAAAAGCCTTCTCTAGCACTTAGAGCCCTACTGGGTTTCATCCACAGGACAATAAAAGTAAAGAGAGGGATAAGGGTAATTGATTAATGTCTGTAGCGATTTTTACGGTAACATTGGGACCATGTTACGGTAATAGTCCGTGGCCCCATATGGAGGAGGATAGCCTGGAGCAATGACAGGGCTTTCCAGGAATATACTGGGGCCTCAGTCAGATCACACAAGACAGCCAGAGGTCTAGAGATAGCTATATATACACACACACGCACACAACAGATGCTCTCACGCATGCACACAGAGAGATCCAAACAATGCATGTGCGACGTATACAAATAAATACAGGTGCCGGCAAATCATCACAGCCACAAATGCACACATAAGACTATCCTAAATGCGATAAAATGCAGTGCATGTGGCACAATCTTAGACATGTTACACGTTGCAACTTGAGTTCAAATCTGTCTTCCATCATTTCCCGATCAAACCTCCTCTCTTTTCTCAATAGTATCCCATCTGTCCTTTCCCGTTAACGACCAAAAGCCCATAAAAAATCAGAAAATAATTTTATTTTGTTTTGGATGAAGATATTATTACGTTTTAGGCGACATTCATGTGGACATAACTTTTTATTACTGCTGTAAGTGAGCTCTTACTGTAAGAGCACATGAGTCACACCATACAGGAAGTGACCTGTTTCTTAGGAAACCAGTGTCTGGACACATGTTAAAGCAATACACCACACTGAACTCCATTTCAGCACGTTTCAAAACCTATGTTGTCCCAACAGTATTTAACATCTAAAATCTCCAAATATGGCACAATGCGAATATCTGAGTCACATTTTAAGAAATCTTTTATGTGTGCTTGTTACACGTTACATATGTAGTTACTATAGTAATAAATATAAATAATACATAATTACATGCAAGTAACCCTAAACCAAACCTGGTAGCACTTTATTTTACTGTCATGTCCGCATGTATATACTATGTTCTTATTATAGCAATTACACTAATGGGTTATTAATAGGTACTAACCCTGAACCTATCCCTAAACCTAACCTTAACCCATGTAGTTACCTTATATTACCCAGTACTTTCTTTGGTAACTACACTGTAAGTACACATACTGTAAAATAAAGTAACGCAAAACCCTAATCCTAACCCAATAATAAGTACATGTAGTTATTTAATATTACTCCGTACTTAGATGTATAATTACACTGTAACAAGGACACCTTAAAATAAAGTGTAACAAAAACAAAAAACAAATTCCAACCAAGTGTGCTATTGGTTTTACTACTTTATTTTAAGGTGACCTAATTACATGTTACATGTACTTAATTACTATAGTAATAACAGTAAATTATGCATATTTACTGACCCTAAACCAAACCCTGACCCTAAGTAATTAATTAATATTACTAAGTACGGTAACACTTTATTTTACAGTGTCCTTGATACATATGTTACATGTACTTACCATAGTAATAACAGTGAATTATGCATAATTACATGCAACTAACCCTCAACCAAACCGGTAACACTTTATTTTACAGTGTCATTGTTACATGTTACATGTAGTTACTGTAGAATAACTATAAATTATGCATAATTACATGCAATTAACCCTAAACCAAACACTCATCTTAACCCTAACCCTATAGTATGTACATGTAGTTAATTATTATTACTTAGTACTTGAATGTAAAATTACACTGTAATATTGACACCTTAAAATAAAGTGTAACCCCAAACCCTAACCCTATAGTAGGTACATGTAGTTAATTAATATTACTCAGTACTTAAATATATAATTACACTGTAACAATTACACCTTAAAATAAAGTGAAACCCTAAGTACTTATTTGTGTAGTTACACTGTAGCAACGTCACCTCGTGGAAGAAGGAAGGAAAGACGTTTTTTAAGAATCTTTCTGAACATTATCACACATCAGATTCAAAAATGCGCCAGGTGTGATGTCACTGACATTAAAATAAAAGAATTACTCAAATTTCAATGTGTTCCTCACTTAAAGCAATCATATGGTTCAGAATACTGTTGCTTTGTGTGTGTGTATGTGTGTGTGCACGTGTGTTTTTTGGAGTACATTGGCCTGATGTTTTATAAAAATGTGTTGTGCAAATATTCTTCAGAATTTCTCCCATGGAAGAGAGAAAATATTGCGGAATTAAATAATACATAAATAATGACAGAATTTCTATTTCTGAGTAAACTAGTCCTTGCAGTGAAAGAGGAATGAGAACAAAGGATCTCTTACATATTTGCCTGAGGGCTGACACTGAGGTAAGGAGCCAGAGCTGAGTGTAGGGGAACTCGCAGGGCTGCAGAGCTCAGGAAAGGGATTGGGGATGGCAGGTAGAGAGGACGTTCGGTACTGTTGCTCCTCTTCCTGAAGTCTTCTGGAAGAATAAAGCAAAATCTCCGATTTAGGGTTATATTACGTACAAGAAACCTTGTCTCTAAGCCAAAATTATTACTGTCAGTCTCAAATTGTTGGCGGCTTTGGGCAGCATTAGCATTTTGGGCCATTTTTTGAAGCTGTTATTAGACAGGGAGTCCTTTTGAAGTGGGGACTTCAGAGAAAAGCTGAAAGACACACACACATTTGTGCCGTAGGTTTGAGAGCATGAGGGAGTGTGTGATATGGAATTCAGAGCTGAAGTCTGAACGGTAACCTCTGAGTGAACCTTTGCTTGAGTGAACCCTCGTTCACAAGCTCGGTATGCTCAACTTCCTGCTCTGATCCGCAGCTGAGAGGCAAAAACACGCTCACCAAATGGAAAGCATTTATTCTCAGAGGTTTCAGCATAACAGATCAATGGAATAATAACAATAGTGTCACTCTTGATGGAGGCAAAGAAAGCCAAGCTGAAAAAGATCATAGCGTGTGTGCTTCATTTAAGCTATTGTTTTGGAAAATCTTTGAAGTTTTGATGTAATTTGCTCTGCTTTTTGGTATTTCTTACGGCAAAATGTGCTCTGTGCGTGTAAGTGTTTGCACACTTACCGTACACTATATTAAAAAAATTCTGAATGTCGCTGTATTAAATAACACAATATCAAAGCAGGTATCGTCTGCAAACTAAATTCTTCACTAATTAACTTTTAACTTTTAACTATTAAGACTTTTGTGCAATTGGTCCCAAGGTGATTTTTAGTGGATGTATGAAGTCACTTCCCCTCAACTACAGGTGCACTTTATCATATTAACTAGAAACATGTTCCCCCAATGTTTAACAATAGGTTCAAGTACATTTTAGGGTAAGTTTACACGCCAACGATATGCTTAAATGGAGACGTTTTTCCTTTGAGTTTTCTGCGTACAGACAAAGCGTCATTGTCAAAACGATCCCCATTCACACGGATCCGTGAAAACAAATAAAACCCCTGTATTCTGCTGTCAGGCCATTAGATGGTGATGAAACACTATAGATTGAACACATAATACGCATTACGATTCCAAAATATTCAGGTTTTTGTTGTTCACATGAGAACGTTTTCAGAAACTTGCAATTTGAAACCTGTTTTCAAAACTTTGCAGATTTCAGGCACCCAAAATGCCATTGTCGTGTAAACGAATGGCCAAAACGCATAAAAGGTTTTACGTTTTTAGTTGAAAATGGTGTTGTGTAAACCATAGACATAATAGAGAGTAGACACCCTATTGGCCACTGGGCGCAAGAAATGCGGCCGCCGTCTTGATACTCCTAGTTGCGTAGCAGCAGAAGAAACAAGATGTCGAGCACTGTGCAGCATATTCCTGCTCAAATCGGCGGACCATCGCAAACAGGGCTCGGGGGATTACTTTTCACAAGTACGATTTAACATTACCGTACTATTGGTTGTATTTTGTGAATAGAATCAATAGACTTGATAAGTCATATTCCATAACACTGACTTAGATTACAACTGACACAAAAATGCTATTCAAGAAATAAAACAAATAATACTGGAATAACATTGGCCAGCGAATTTTACACAAGTGGCACAGACTGCATTATCAGTGTTGGGCAGTTGCTACTTGTACTGTAGCTTAGCTAGTAACTTAGTATTTTGGTAGTAGCTTCACTATTTCCTGAATCAAGTAACTTTTCAGTAGCTTAACTCCTTTATTTATCAAGTAGCTTTATTTATCAAGCTACACTTTTCTTGTCATGTGAAATTAGCGCAACTTAAAGTAGCTTCCTATGTAGTGAACTAGCCTACTGCTGTGTTACTTGCTACATTTGACTGGGTGGTAGCTTTTGTGTAGTGAAGCTTTATTCATGGCAGAGTAACTGATAGCTTAGCTCATTACAATTTCCAAGTAGCTTGCCCAACACTGTGTATTATTCACATGTAATTCACCCTAACAAAAGTAATAATAATATGTTTCTTCAACTTATTAAAATATCTGACTTTACTGCCACTATCTGTTTCTGCTTCTCTATCATATTTATAGTGTGTGATTTGCAAAATACCTATCATAGCCTACATCACATATCATAGGGTGACCAGACTTCCCCGGTTTCAGGGGACAGTCCCCGTTTTTGGTTGCCTGTCCCTGCCTAAATACAGGGAAAAAAACTACCTCTGTCCCCGTTTTGTTTTTGAAGACACAACATTAGGTTTTTCAATCAGATTGATAGTCAAACTGGAAATGTCCCCGTTTTTCTACAGCGCCAGTAGGCAGTAGTGGTCGATGCGGTGTCTACTCTCTATAATGTCTATGGTGTAAACAGTCCCTCAAACTCTATATTGATTGTTTTAAAATGTCAGACGTATAAACTTGCTAAATGTCTTTCTTTAAAATAAACACCCACAATGACATTCATACATTTTAAAGTGTGGCTTCAGAGTCTAAATATATTTTGGGGAAACCGTATGTGTGCGTTTCATATATTTTCAGGGTTTTTACCTGACAGCGAGGATGTGCATAGGCTGGGACCGCCGCAGTCTCTGGTGTGGGGAGGTGGACTGAGCGTGTGTGTGATATCCAGCGGGTCGGTGCGGTTGGCCATTGTGCAGCAGTGGAGTGGATTCAGTCTGAACACTGCAAGAAGTGTACAGACTCTCAAAGGAAGAGTTCATGTCATTCACCAGAGCTTCTAGATCCACGTCATCCTCTGGTAGGGAGAGAAATTAGACATACAAAACCACATCTATTAGTTAATTAGTTACCTTTTATCAGACAAGTATAAAATGTTTATTATAAGATTGTTATATCAAGTAAAATCAAGATATGATCTAATGTACATATATCTGTCATCTGAGTTGCTGAGCAGGAGAACAGGTGTTTGAAGTCACATCCATTACTAAATTGGGTTTGTTATCATGGCTGGAACATTATATTAAGCAAAAAGCATCTTGGACTGGTACTATCATACAGTACATAAGTTATGAACTTTCAGAAATGTGTTTCATAATCACACCACTAGAGGGCGATCTAAGATTTAATAAACTCTCACAATGTATTTCAGGGATGTGTAGACATGTAACAATCCTGCTCTTAAGCATTAAAGGGATTGTTGACCCAAAAATGAAAATGTTGTCATAATTTACTAACCCTCAAGTTGTTTCAAACCTGTAAAAATGTATTTCCTCTGCTGAACCAAAAAAAGAAGATATTTTGAAGAATGTCCATAACCAAACAGTTGATGGATCCCACTGACTTCCAAATATATATATAATTTCATTCTGACAAATCCTGGGAATTGATCTTTTTTAAGTTGTTTCAGCAGTACTTGGAAGTTTTTTCCCATGGGGACCTGGGTACAAATGTTGTGGACAAATTGTTTTGGTCAAAATTGCATTTTATACAATACCTTATCTAGAAGAAATTGATTACAATTGGCAAAAGGCTGGGTTACCTGTGCCCTCTGCAAGACCTTTTCCTGAAAACCCATCAGATAATCAGATGATCCCTATGTATTAATAGAGACAGGTAAGCCCCTTCTCTACTTAGAGATCCTGGAGAGCTATAAGATACATTCACACACCGAGGCTTTAGCACATGGGGGGGGAGTGAACACTTTGAGAGTGAAGTCACGCCATGGGGTAAAAGAGACAAAGTTCTTATAGGCCTGTGTAAAAATAATAATACAATAAAATAGGAGGGCTTGGTGACATTAACTGATAAAAAAAAAAAAAAAGCATTTAAGAGACAGGTAATTATTATTGTTATTTTTTTGTTGACTTTAGGGGTAAGTGTTTGGGATGTGCTCACTCTGTTCCCAGTCTGAACCCAAACTCTGTTGAAACCAGACAAACAGGTCTATGTTCTGAAAGAGCTGTGAATTTTTTAATTGAACATGGCTTATCAGCATGACAAAACATCACTCTGAACCACATATTTGGCAAACATCAATCATGATGCAAGTCTATTTAAATCTGTGCACTAACGTTAATTCGAACTGTAAATCTAAATCTAACCTCATAAGTTACTAACATCAAGCACAAGTTCCCATTTATTCTGGTCACTCACTCACATACACTTTGCTTCTCTCATCTACACAGACGCAGCAGTTGCCATTTTTGCAAATCATACAAAATGACAAGGAAAAATATTCCACATGAGGGAAATCATTGTGGTGTCCATGAAGATGTGAAAAAATAGGCATAAATCTAGCTTACACATTTTCCCAAATTATTATACGCCTGTTTAACCGATGCAAATTTGGGTGGGTTTCTCCCCATCCCCATACAATGTCACTTCTCTGTCTTTTACGGCCCTGACGAGAACGTCGGTCTCCTCGGCTGTGAACCGCTCCTGGCGTGCGCCTGGCAAATCCGCCGTTATAATAGCAACCTGCCATGGAACAAGCGCGCCTGCTTTTAAAGGGAATGTGAGATGACGCTCTGATTGGTTTATTTCACGTTACGCCCAAACCACACCTATGAGTAATGCAGCTACTTCAGACCAACCCATTTTAGATTTGCGAGTGATCCGCCCACAAAGTTACTTGCGTTTCACGTTTGATACTTGCATTTCAGATCGTTAAAATAGGGCCCCAAAACTTCTATAGGATTTTTTTTTTAATTCTCCTTTTGCATTGCACTGAAAAAAATGTATTCATACAGATATGGAATTACATGAGGATATGTAAATAATGTTAATTTTCGTGTGAACTGTTTCTTTAACAGTACAGTGCAATATGCATGCACTTGGCCTTCTGTAATAGAAACAGAAGCAAAGTCCAGCAGAGGGTGCTAAAACAAACAAGTGGATAAAAATCTAAACAGATTAAACACTGGACAAATTCTAATATGTAGTTGGCATCCTTTTATGACCAAAAGAGCCGATTTGATACTTTTTTTTTTTTTTTTTGACTTTGCAAATACACTGTCCGTTCTCAACCAGCCTCACTGAGGCATAGTTACAAATTTAGGCACCAATGTGACTGTAGGTGTACGTTTTAGAAAATAACTGTTTTAGATAGGGTTATGCAGGCACTCCAGAAGTAAACACAGTTAAACAGACATGAATGAAAAAAAATTTATAAAAAAAATAAAAATAATAATGAGCACTGATAATCATTTAAAATAAACTCTACACTATTACAATAAAATAAAAAATAATGATAAATAATTGGCAATTTTGAAAATTGATGAGCAAATCATTCAGACCACTTTTGTGAACTGGATCAAACAATTAGTTGAAACCCAGCAGGCATTTCAACGTTTATTGATGGGTGAATCAAAGTCCTGGATAAAGGTTGAATCACTGTTGAGTTTTATTTCATTTTTACAAATAGAATACCTTTTAATATGAACATATTTATACAGATCTTGTTAAAAAGAGATTTACTAACAGCTTGTGCCAGCGCAAACCTTCTTTTGGCTTTAAAACACTATACTGTCAGGATTTTCTAAAGACACGCAGTGAAAAAGTTAGCGCTGAAAAGGAGTGGACAGGGTTATTTTTGCGGCTGACCTTATTGCATTATGTAGGAGTAGGAGTTTCCCTTTCAGACGCAAAATTTATGGGAGGGGAGTATTTAAATGAATCAAGCAAGGTGATTTAGCTACTAAGGTTTGCGCTCATCAATTTACTGGTTTTTGAGCCATTACCGCTCCAAAAAAAGCATGTCTTAAACCAGAACATTCCACTCCCATTTGCGCTTTTTTGGAATTACGCTCACACGCAAATGTGCCCTGTTTAGTAAATCTGGCCCTATATGTATTTTGTTAATGTTTTCACAAACAGTGTGAAGTTTTGACATGCCCTAACATTTGTTTATTTTTTATAATTTTTTCAGTTGATTATAAACCTATTAATGGATAAAGTCAGATTACACTGTATTCAGCACAAACTCTGCTACAATAACATGTATGTACATGTTTGTAATTTTGAGAAAAGAACATTTATGTGTGGTTGTAAAAAAAATAAAAAAATAAAAAGTCACTGAAATAAGGCCATAAAACACATACTGGATCTTATAGAATTTTTGTAATTTACAAAATAATTAGTAATTACAAACCGTTGTGAAAATCATTCTGCCCATAATTCATATTAAATCATATGATTTAAATTTTGTAAGACACTTTTTGTTTAGAAAGGAAATAAGTGAGGAGGTGCGAATGATGGAGATAAATTCAATGAGGAATGTGACTGAGAGGGAACTACAAAAAAAATGCTGAATTCTGAAGAAAGATGTTTCAATGCTGAAACAACAACTGACATTTCAATCACATTTCAATGGTGAAGGTCAGTCACATGCTCAAAGAAATGATTTGTCCATGAATCAGAGATTTCTACATCTCTTATATACTCTCAAGAATGGGCTACAGAATTAGTTATATGGACCACGTTTGTGATACTTTTAAGTATTGACAGTCACAACATATTCATTAAATTGAAAAGAATGAGCAGGATATTCTTTAAAAAATAACTGTTTGGTCCATAATGAGAGGTATAAGATTCAGATTGGTCTTTTAGGGATGATACAAAAGTAGACATAAGAAAGTTAAACTATTAATTATTTAGAGACATCCTGGAGACAGCAAATACATGAACCCATCCTTCAACCTTTCCTCAGGATATGAGGCACTGAATTCTAAAAGCTTTTTGTTTTTACAGAAAATATTAAAATTTAAATCTGCTGTGTTTCAGGTAGAGGCCTGTGAGGAGGGCCTGACTCATCTCAGACGTCTCTTATACATGAATGATTCAGGAGAACAGCTCCTCCAGCCCCGCCTTTATTAAATTCTGTTCTTTTGAACTTTCTATTCATTAAAAAAATCCTGGTAAAATCCTGGTATGTGGTATCATGGTTTCCACAATCATGGTTTCTACACACAAAATAAAGCCAAGCAGCACAAATGTTTTCAACTGTGATAATAATGTTTCTTGAGAACCAAATCAGCATATATTACAATGATTTCTGAATGATCATGTGACACTGAAGACTGGAGTAATTGCTGCAAAAAATTCAGCATTGCATCAAAATAATAAATTAAACTTTTAAATATATTAAAATAGAAAACAGTTATTTTAAATTGTAATAACTTTTCACAATATTACAGCTTTTTCTGTATTTTTTATCAAATGAATGCAGCCTTGGTGAGCATAGAGACTTCTTTCAAAACATTTTGTAATTTAATTACTCAAACCATATTAGGAGGCTGACATTTTTTATTATTAATTTCTATTCTTTTTGTTGTTGTTGATTGTTTGTTCTGTTGGGTATTTATCTTTTTACTATTGTGACACCATCTATGGTGTCCTTGAAGACCAGCATTGGATGTACTCCACCTAGTGGTTCCCTTTCGAAGTGGAACTTTGATGCTGCATCTTGGTGTTGATGCTATGGGGAACACCATCAGCGTGAGCGGTGTCTGAGGCACGTGTAAACAATTGCCAATAATCATTGGCAGACGACAGACAATGACGTCACGTGTGGAGTGTGACATATGGGGTGTCTGAGTTACGCATCTCAGCTTTTTTGTCTTCAGGAGTCGCTTGTTTGTATGCGCGTGTAAGACAAGAGTCTGTTGGAGCACGTTCAACTCTCAAGGAAGCTGGATGTGCTCATTACGTTACATTTGTGGTAAGAAGCTCTGTTCTTGCTTGATTTTTTGATCTCCGTTTGCACGGAGCACATTCAGCTCTCAAGGGGGTTGGAGGCACTCATGACAATGCATTCAGAGTAGGAGGCTCTGTTATTGCTTGATTCTCTCTGGAGTGATGAGAGTCGAGAGTCTGCACCTCATGGTTTGGGTCCCAATGCAGCTGACATGGCAGAGCAGGATCGATCGCGGGGATTTTCTTATTCCCTTTTGGGCTTCTCCTGCTAGCTCTGGTCACTCTGTGGCCACATCTGACCTGACTGATTAATGAGGAATTAGATCCCTCCTCCACTGTCCTGCATATAAGTTTGTGAGTCTTTTATTCCTCCTAGATCTCCACATTGAGGTGTCAATATAATGGAGGAATTTGTATTCGGCTCGTATAGTCTCTCCCGTGTAGTCGAACTATTCCTGTGTGGAGAGGCTGTGTGAGGATTGATATGTGAGGATGCCCCAATTGAAGAGTTGCTTGCAAGCTATGTCTCCCCTGGTGCTGCATCCTCTTTGAAGTCTCTCGATTGCCAATGGGGCGAGCATGTTCAGCTCTCCAGGAAACTGAATGCACTCACTGTGATGAGCCGCGTTGAGGGAACACCCCTCTCGCTTGACTTTTTTCTTGTGGGTTTTCTTCAAGTGTTTGCACCTCATGGTTCAGCATGGCAGCTTCGATCATGGGGTCGGAGGTGGGCAGAGTAGAGGCAGGTATTATGAAATAAGTCTATCTCCTCTACTTACCACCTTGAGGCTCATGAAAAGGCATATGCTGAGGCAGGCCTGTGGGGTCCTGCACACTATGATATCTGCCAAATCTCCGCTCAGCAGTGCTGCCAGAGGGTGGTATCCCCTCACAGTGAAGAGTGTTGGGACACAGGTGTTGTGGGGACTCCATGCCCACCTATTGAATGGTCTGAAGCAGTCCAAAAAAAAAAAAGAAAAAAAGTTGTGCAAGCCACAGATCTAGCCTTTTGTGCCACAAAGAACACAGCCAGTGCATCGGCCATTCTATAGTTGCAATAGAGACATCTGTGATAAGGAGAAAGAGAAAATCTTACTCTTCAATGCTTTGATCTCACACTCTGACCTCTTCAGTCAGCCGGTGAGGCTGTCGTACAGATGTTTACAGAGCTGGGGTCTCAGTCAGCAGCTTTCATGAGGTGTATCCCTCTCTGGGGGTTCCATGAGTGTTGAAGGAATGGTATTTAGCAGAGATAGGAAACATTTTTCGCTCTCGCTCTATAAGCTTACGCTGACGTTGGGGTCTGCCTACATAGACCTGCATGAGTTCTCCTATAGAGAAGTTAAAGGGGTGGATGGAGTTGCAAAATTCAGCTCTATTGCCCTCTCCAACTTCATAGGCTTGGAAAGTAGATTGGAGACAGATTATTTGTCTGCTTATAATTGCAGACAAATGCTCGCTTCTCTAGAAGAACCATGCTTAAGCCTTACATCCTTAGGGTTGCTGCAGTGTAAACGGAATTATGGTGGGCAATCTGCAAACTTCCCTCTATTTCTTTACCTGAGATGTTGTCAGGCTATATGTCAGTGTCATTATTGTAACGTTATTTTCGTAACTTGTTACGAAATAAAAAAACTCTCACCTCAGAAAAACGTTATACTGTGTTTGTAGCACACAATCTTCAATTGCATGCGCAAATGCGAAGGCGCACGCTATATATCACTTCACGATATATAAAGAGCAAAAGAAGTTACGAGCATGCAAAGTCGTAGTTACATTGTCAATTAGTAAGTCATGAAATTACGAAAAAGTACCAATAAACTACATAACTGGTAAGTTGTGTGTTAGCTGGGAAGGATTTACATGCAGGTATAATGTTCATTCTATTCATCAGGAGCAGTTTTGTTATGTTTAATTTACAGTTCAGTTCATATACAGTATATATAGGAATTTGGTCAGATTCCTACAAAATTGGCTTGCGGCTTAATAACTATGGGAAAATGTGGGTCCTATGGCAAAACCAGTTGAGAACCACTGTCTTAAGCCCTATTCGGACGGGATTAATTTTACATGGAGAGGTGGGGTAAAGTAATTATTACCAGAGCTTCGCAGTGATTTTTGTCTCGTCCAAATGTGCCATCTCAGTAATCATTAAGGACGTTGTCAGTAATGATTACGGTGACTTTTACCTTCTGGAAAAAGGTCTGGAAAAATTACCTCAGGTAATGCTAACGTCCGCATGTGAATGTCAGTGATTGCTGATACTGTATTATTATAACGCTTTTCTTCGTGTTTTTTGACCTACCTGAGCTACTGTTTGCACACAAATCTTAAGCATGCTTTCCTTTCATTTCAATATGGATGGTATCCGATGAAAAATTGTAATTATAAAATTAATAAATAGAGCCAAATCACAAAAAAGAAAAAAAGAAAAATCTTATGATCACCTACGATGGTTATTAATATGTACTGTATAACCAGGGCCTTAAACCGGGAACACACAACGCAATTTCCGTTGGATCGCTGTTTTTGTTTTCATTACACGACTGTCTGGGGCACCATTAGTTGCTGTTGTCTGCACATTACACAATGGATTGGCAACAGTGGGTCACACATTACCGAACATTTAAATGGGAAGAATCGCAGACAACTTTGTCTGGTCTACAAACTTAAGCCGGGGACACACTTAACAACTGTAAGGCCAATTATGAATGTAATATGATACTTACGACCAGTGGTGGAAAGAGTACTGAAAAAACATACTCAAGTAAAAGTACCATTACATTCCAAAAAATGTAGTGTGAGTAGAGTTAAAAGTACTTGTCCAAAAAACTACTTGAGTAAGAGTAAAAAAGTAGCTTATTTAAAAGTACTCATGAGTAGTGAGTAGTGAGTACTAAGCTGCGGATTCTACCCCCTTATAATAAACACTGTGTAAAAAGTAAAATTACACAATTTTTAAACTACTCAAAAAAGTAAAATTTCTGGAAAAAAACGACTTAATTACAGTAATCTGAGTATTTGTAATTCGTTACTTCACACCCCTGCTTACGACTGATCATGCCCAAAAGCGCCAAGTCAGAGACAGTTGCGTTCAGTCGGTGTTAACAGTCGGTGTTTAAAATCTGCTCCAGTCGTTGGAAACAGTCTGTAAGTGTGCTCAGTTCAGTCTTCGAATGTTTCAGCTAGTCGTTAAGTGTGTCCCCGGCATAAGTTTCACAATCAAACACACTCGAGAAGTGATACAGGAAATGATGTAAGATCATGGGCAAGACTGGATTTATTCCTGATAAAAGTTGTAGCCCTCAAAAAGCTTGCGATCCAAGTTGTCTGTGCGCTGATTTGCAGCAAAAAAGAAAAAAAGAAGAATACAAAGAAGAATGGTTGTTTTCAGAAGCCATGCTTGCTGATTATGTTGCAGGTCTATTACTCCTCCCCCTGTAGCTATCCCTTCCCACCCATCTTGCTCTCTCATTGGCTGTAGATTGTCACCGATGTAATTTCCAGTCAACACATTTCACACTGCATACGTGCTAAGTTGCAGACAGGTCTAGATATTTTGCACGGAAAAATGTCATGGGCATTGCCGATGCATCAGCTCTTCTCTCAGATCACTTCTTTGATAATATACATTATGCGATTGTCACTCATGTGAACGAGCACCGACTTGCCTCCAATTTCAGGAATTTGTTCATGATTACTACCACAAAACTTTCAGCAAGTAAAAATTGGAGCTATAATAATGTAGTAGGTACCCAGAATTAGATTTTTGTCTTAAATGATGGCCCAAGGTTTTGAGAGTAATGTGTATGAAAAATGGAAGTTTCCAACCATTAGTAGAGGGTGATACCCAAACACACCCTGATACGTCACTGATTTTCATATAGGTCCACTTTAGCAGTGGTGTGCAAGAGCTGATTTACCACTGTGTATCTGGTTCTATTAGTGGGACAGTGGCAAAATACATCTCAGCTAATCTACTTTTGAGGCTGCTGATTCTTTGCCCAATACAAGTGGTTAAATTGTTTCACTTATGCCAAAGACTGTTAAAGACAAAGTTTTAAAAGCACCATGTTTTATAGCACTATGTTTATGACTGAGATCATTAGGCCATCCAGCTGGTGACAATTAGCATGCAAATTGTGAGTGAACAAAGAGACGGGAGTACTAAAAGGGGAAAGGAGGAGTCACTTTGGCAGGAACGTCCTGTAGAAGACCTCTGGGGCAAGATATGTGCCTCAAAAACACACACACAGATGTATGTGAAAGGAGGCAGTGGAGCAAGTCTTTTCACAGATATAGACAGCACTCTAATAAAGCTTTCCCAAGTTGTCTAAACAATACAGTGCCTTCATATAAGCACCACACAGGAGGGGTGGACAGAAGGGAAGGAGGGAGATATAAAGGATGGCGGATTCATATAGAGAAGGAGTGGGAGAAGAATAGAAAATAGGATCCTGAGTTTTATTTTAGTTAGCCATACAAGTTAATTAATGTAGATGCAGAGCTGATCCTGATTCTTCAATATATACAATATACTGTACAATACAGTGACTGGTGATGGGTCTGTCAAGATTCAAAGATTACAAAAACACACCAAAAGAAAGGTTTATACGACTAATCTGCTAGTTTACAGTAGCTTGTATGAGGATAATATGAGGATAAAATTCCTTAAAATGGAATTTAAGTCAATTTTCACACAATATATGATTCTCTGCCATGTAATGACATGAGGTCACAGGATAAAAGTGGTCACATTAGCTAAACTTCTGCGAAACTTTGTAGGCAAGGAATGTTCATTGTCAATAGTGTAGCGATGCATGAAGTACTGCTTACTCAGAGGTCACTTCCAAATCCAGCAGCTTTATATCGGTAAACGCAGCAAATCCAAGAGTTAACAGTTCAATAAACTTGAAGCTAATGTAAAATCCACACAGATATTTTTTTTTCCCTCAAGTGTCCCTCACACAAAATTCTCAATCGTGTGGATTCCTATTGAGATGACTGCATTTCACCTACGGAATTTCACCATATAAAGGGAAATGTGATATATGATTATATAATATTAGATTAGATATATAATTGTAACCAAAACTGTTAGGTTACCAACATTCTTCAAAATATATTATTTGCCATTCCACAGAAGAAAGTTATACAGGTTTGAGACGACACCTTAAACAGCTTTCTTGCAATAAGCAGTTTTTTGGTGTGCATGTAAAAGTAGTCAGAGAGGTTATGATAGCTAAAAATGCCCCTGGCAGTCAAGCAGCAGAGCATAAAAAGAGAGGGAAAATCTGGAAAAACAATAATGGAGATCAAGGCCTGTTCTTGGGAAACATCAATCTAATCAGTGAGTTTCATACACTTCACATTCTTTAATCTTATAAGCCCCGTCCGCCCACAACACTTAAACCATTCTTTCTTCTAAAGAATGCAATGCACTGGATATTGATGCTTAAGGGTCCATCAGAACCATGCAGTGTAGGAGAGGCACTGACCTCAACAAAGGGATACCTTGAATAACTCTGCAGTGGTCCGATCCAGCCTTCCAGTTTCGAACCCAGAACTAGTAAATATCTCAACTAGCAATTAATTAACATGATAGTTCATCAAAATTCTATCATTTACTCAAAACTGTATGACTTTGTTTCTTCTGCAGAAGGCAAAAGAAGATCAATTGAAGAATACTGGCAACCAAAGATTTTTTTGTGGAGACATTTATCAAAATATGTTATTTATTTTCTGCAGAAGAAATAAAATCATACAGTTTTAGAATTACATGAAAGGGAGTAAATGTTGACAGAATTTACATTTTTGGGTGAATTATTTTTTTAAGATCACTGGTCTCATGGTTGAGGTTTTTAAACACAAATAATAAAATGCAAATAACCATATAATCATGCATAGTTAGCACAGAAAAAACCCCTGTAACATTTAAAACAAAGCTAAAACACCTTTCATATTTTGTTGCGGACGTGGCTGTGTATCATATAAAACTCTTCGGCTGAGATGTTAAGCCAAGGTCCTGACTCTCTGTGGTCATTAAAAATCCCATGACACTTCTTGTTAAGAGTAAGGGTGTATAACCGGTGTCCTGGCCACATTCTCTCCATTGGCCGTTTATTAATCATGGTCTCCTAATAATCCCCATCCTTTGATTTAGCTTTATCACACTCTCTCCTCTCCACCTATAGCCGGTGTGTAATAAGCGCACTGGCCCCATTGTACTGTGGCTTTTGTCGCATCATCAGGTGGATGCTGCACACTGGTGGTGGTTGAGGAGAGATCCCTGATATGATTACAATGTACTCTGGATGTACAGTAGTACATAGTAAAGTGCTATATAAATACCTCATTCATCCATCCATTTATTCATTCCTTTTTTCATTCAACCATTCATTATTTCTATATAAGTGAATTCAAGTAAAGGGGTCATTGACAAATGCTCATTTTCTATTAACTTATTCAAAAGCTTCCAGAATGAGCTCATTGAGGAACTCAAGGATGACATCTATACCTGCAACCCCCCCCAGAGCACTTGGACGATTTGATCGACCTTGGCGTCTGTCTTGACTGCCGCATGGAGCTAAGAGCAGAGTCCAAGGTTTCTCCAGCAGGTTGTGGGCTGAACCCTCTGCACCTCCTCCGTTCCTTGAACACCCGAACCACATGACAAGCCGTAGCCCATGCAGGATAAACAATGAAGTCTCAAAAAAGATTTCTGTCTTTACTGCCATGGTCAAGTTCATCTTGATGTTTCTTGTCTTGTAAAAGCCAGTGATCATCAGTGTGAAGGGAGGTCTGGCGAGTGGCATTTCTATTTTGGCGATTCCTTTCGTTGTGTGGACTGATCACAGGAATCTGGGATATATTTGATATGTCCTCCTGATTTAATCAACAGCCCAATAGCCAAACCGAGAGTGCAGGATCTCAAGTGGATGCTGCAATGCCTGGACTCCCATAACTCGTATACTTTTAGTCAGCAGCTGACGTGGGCTAAGTATGCTTACAACTCATTGCTGGTGTCCTCGACTGGGCTCTTCCCATTCATGTGTTGCTTGGGTTATCAACCTCCTCTGTTCTCTTCCCAGGGTACCGAAGCTGCTATTTCCTCGGTTCAGGCTTTCATCCAGTGCTGCCACCTCCGTGAGTAGGGGCATGGAAGTGCTGGTCCAGTACAGGGGATGCACTGAAAGAACTGCAGACTACCCTCAGGGGGTGGCGCCCAGGTACATCTGTGGCCATATACACCATTGCTAGTTATCAGTCCGGCAGCAGTGCAGCTTCGGCTACTCCACTACCTCTGTTGTGTCCACCCTGTCTTTCATGTCTCCCATGTCAAACCTGTCTTCTGTTCTCCCATGCCCCTTTTTTATTGTCTCAAAAGCTGTTTCTACTCTCTCCTTGATTTTTGTCAGTGTGTTTTGTGCCTTTCACGTTTACATGTGCATCTCTCTTAGTCTTGTCAAGTTTATTGGTCTTGTCTGTTGGTTTAGTTTTTGTTGCACTTACATCTCTGTCCTCTGCCCAGTTAGTGCTGTGGTTCCCAGTCCCGCCAGAACACAACAGACTGCCTATCCCTGTGCAGACTCTTGTACTCATCATTGGTTCTGGTCCGTGGATTATCCCTTGGTGCTGATTACATTGTTGGACTGTATACCCGTGTTTGATTTTTGCTCGGCACTAACCTTAGTACCCAGTCTATGCTGTTGTCCACCTAGTAATGCCCTTCTTGCCTGTCCGACTCTTCTCTCGTCTCCCGTATGGATCTAATCGCTGTACAGACGGTTTCTCTGGCCTGATCCATGTCAGTCTGACCTCTTCTAATTTGCCCCTCTTTGAGTTGGCTCAGAGCCAGGTGGCTTGCCCAAGTCTTTTGTTGGAAGTTCTTATAAAATCTAAGTTTAGCATCTATCTGCTTTTGAGTCTTTTCTTCCAGAAAACCTGATAAATATACAAATATACATACATAGATATTTGCCTTATATCCAATTATAGATAAACAACTTGACAGCAAAGTTGAATTCAAAGTCAATGTGGCGTTTTATCACTTTTGGGTTTAAGGTTTAAGTTTTATATAATTAAAGTAGGTTTTATATATTAAACCTATATTAATATAGATTTAAGTCAATATTGTTACTGGTTTTTACACATTTTTCATTTAGCTTTTAAAGCAGGACAGGACAGTCACTTCTGGTGTAGTTACACTTAAGCCCTATTAGCACAGGATTAGTATTATCTGGGGACCTCGTGTGATTTAGAAATTACCCCCCCACATCTGGATTTAGTGTGGCGCATTCGCACAGGATAGCGAAGCCTGTGATTTTACTCAAATTTACTGACTTATCCCGGATATGATGTCAATAGGCTATTGCTTGGAAATGTCTTGTCGTTATTATAGGTCTAGCTGTATGATATATCATAAACATGTTCCTTACCGCATGCTGCTATACATGTCATTCATCTCCATTTAATCATGGTTTTCAGCTTTCTCTTTCTGCAAATTGTATAGTTGTATGGTGTATAGCGATATGACCCAGCACCCAAAATACTATCAAAACACTCAAACGCAGCCTCCATTCTTCGCGAAAGATGGATAAAAAAGCGCACAGGAAACAAAATTATAAACTACCCCGCCAAATCACAGAGATGCCAATTCGCACAGGACTAATATGTTCAGCGAAATATGGTAGGTCATTTGCGGGGGAATTTTTACTTTACAAATTACAGACATGGCCGATTCGCACAGGATTAAGATCACAGACAACCTCCGCAATTATTACAAAGGACTAGAGGTCACCAGGTAATACTTATCCCGTGCGAATAGGGCTAAAGTCAGATTTTTGATTACTGGCATGAAGCATGAACTCTTCTGAATATCCCAGCTTATTCTGGCAAGAGCTGCCCGTGCCATGATGGGGTTGTCTGTTCAATATATATAATGATCAATCTCTATGGTCAGAATTTCTGTCCGACCAAAGGGAAGTACCAATCATATTCATATGGATATATTATTTCACTCCATATGACAGCAGAGAGTATTTATAAATATTCAAATGGTAGGATACAAGGCAATGCTAACTCCTTTTTGCAGTGAAATACATCTGTGCCCAAGTGAATTATTACTGATAAACATAATCTGACAATAGAGATTATACCGACCTGAAAATCCATGGTCCTGAAATTCCAAAATTCCAATAAAATCCATACATACATTCTTACTAAAAATGCAAGTTGCATAAAACTTTCAGTTCTACAAAATATGATAATGTAATTTCATTTATAATGTAACTTTAAAGCAATTCAGTTTTGAATGCTCCTTTCCTGAGAGAGGAACAAGGAAAGACTCCACACGATCCCAAAAAAGCAATACATTTACATAGACCCATCAAATGTAAACCATTTGTGCTGAAAACATACAATGTCAAATTCTACCAAGCGCCTCAGTTTCAATAAGTTTCATAACTAACAAATAATAGAGTGGGGTCCTTAACTCTATTATAAGAATATAAGTATGTGAGAGTCTTTAGCTGTAAACGTCATGCAGGATTTCGATGCAGCAACAAATATTTCTGGCCTCAATCTGAGATTTGACGAACAAATGCTTCTTATCTATTCTTAGCTGCATTCCAGCATCCCAAAATAAGACCTTTGTTGTCACAGTTTGTTGTTTTCAATGGAGTATGAAAATGGCAGGGTCAAAGAACAGGCATGGGAACATGCTTTGCTATTTTGTTCTAGTTTTTTTCATTCATTCATCCATTTAGATATGATAATAGTGTCAGTTAATAGTCTGAATAAATGTTTACAGAACCATGTTTAAAAAATCCATAAACCAACAGAAAATAAAGCAACTGTGTTCGACAAAGACCACTGGACATATTAAATATTAAGGGGTATTAAATTATTACAACTATTAGTGTAGTTACAGCTTTGAGGATTCACAGCGTACTTCTGCTCCATTTACTTCAATGACAGCATCAGACTTTCAGAAAAAAAAAAAAGAAAAAAAAAACTTCAGGCTCTACCTCCCATGCTGAGGCGATATTGTGCTTAAATCTCATGCTCCAAATATCATGCCTCTGTATTTTTGTATGGCACAATTAGGTTGGCGGCTTAATGAGTGGCACCCTGTGTCTTTACAAATCAAACCTTTGAACTGCAGGAGTGTTTACAGCGGAAGAGGCCTGAATATAGATCCCAGTTTGAACTTAATGAGCAAGTCTCCAACCATAAAAGGCATCTACGACAGACAGCCCCAACTCAAGTCCAAGTGTGTGAGACAGACGGCCCCCGCCCATAATCAAGTATGCACACACATATACACTTGTTATTAAACCATGAGCAATTCCGCAAATCTATTAGAAACTCTTTATTTCTGTTTTGGATATTAAGAACAAAGAAAAAAAAAAAACACCATAACCACAATTTTGTTTACTGTCATTACAAATATCGGAGCCAGGACATCTAATTTTAAGAAATTTATGAAGTGCACATGCAAATTCTTAATTTACTGACCTTGATGGCTGGGTGAATTCTGATTGGTTGACTGCTGAAAGCTTGGTCCAATCATATCTGCCTGTCTGTGATTGGCAGCTCGTTCTACATTATCCTGCAGAGACATAAGCCAATAAAGTCGTCATGCTAAAAGCATTTTTTGACATCACACCACTCCCTCACATACACACACTCAACCACACACATTGGAACTATTTTTATTGTCCATAAAGGAATAAATCAGTTTAGTTTTGTAAGTTTGACAGAACATTCCTGGAAAAAAACTCAGTCCCTCCAAAATGAATCTATGAATCTCATCGTGCAGTGAAAAACTTTTTGTTAATCAGTATTTTGGTCCTTTTCTTCCAGTAAAATATCTAAACATCATTAAAACAAGGAACATTTAGCTGTTATGTATAGCTTAAATTAAACAGATTTTTTTATCTCAATGTTTAGCATAATGCTTTTTCTAGGTTTATGTTTAAAAAAATATACATTATCTAACACAATTTTAAATAAAGAAATACATTTGTTTACTAGAAAACAAGACAAAAATACTGATTAAATACAGTGCACATACAATATCAGACAGCTGTATCCATGTCAGACGTGTCTTAAGGGGCATTACGTGTTTGTCTATGCATAAAAATTCTCCCGTACTCTTTCAGCAAAGGGAACGTCCATGATGCAATTGCCCAATATGTGATGAAAGAGACGTTAGGAGGCCCTCTCCTTGTCCTCAGATGCCCCCCTGCTGTAATTGGGGAGGGTCACGGGCGTGTTTACAGGCTATGAGAAAAACAGCATCGGTCAGACGCGGCCCTGTCATGTGATCAGCTGAAACTGTGCCATTGTATTCACGGAACAAGATCTAAAGCAACTGGCAGCTGGGAGCCACGTTCTCCGTGTGTAAACTACAGGTGGCAGTGGATTCAAAAACTCATTCCTTTCCATAACAGAGCTCCCTGCTGTCTCACCAGAGGGGAACACTTTGAACTCTTGGATGGCGTACAAAAAACAAAAAGCTTGGTTTGAGTGCAGTAGGATCAAGGATTGTGGGATATCTCTTTCAGCGCTGATTGGAGCTTTCACAGCACGAGCTGGGAACAGAATGTCTTGTGGCACTCTCGTATTTAGAGATGGTTCTCAGAGCGAGACCACAAACCCATAATCTGGCTGTGATGTGGCTGTAGAGCGTCAGTAGTTTTATGGCTTCTGAATGCTATGTACAATGTTCCAGAACCAGAGCAAGATTGTTTTGTTTTCTTATGTAAATGTGTTTATGTGTTAATGGATGCCACACACATCATCACTTTGTTGAATGCAAACGGACCTGTTGTTGACATTTTTTTCAAATACATTTGGTCAATATCTTGATGCAGATAAACATCTAAATATCATTCTCCCATTCTTCTCCATGAAAATCCTTTGATTACAGTAACATCATATCTCTCCTAAAATGACCAAACGATTTGAGGTATCATTTATGTCCATAGCACAGTGCGGGATGAGTTATGCGCTGAAGTTTATGTGAAAAATGTTGATACTTGCCATGCACCACTAATTATAATCCCAGAACACATCTTGTGCAATTGGCCACTTCATATGTACTTCCAACGCATTCTCATCCTAGGGCGTCATATACTGACGCTTTTGACATTTCGTCTACATCGAACGCACATGGCACCCTTTAGCATCAATATGACACGCACAGAGCTTTGTTCGGTTATGGGTAGGTTTAGGTCTGGAGTAGGGGTAGGGTTAGACCGCTAGGAGGCGCCTTCTGGCCCATTTCTATCTGCGTCTCATATTGACGCTAAAGGGTGCCATGTGCGTTCGATGTAGACGAAATGTCAAAAGCGTCAGTATATGACGCCTTGGGATGAGAACGGGCTGGTAGCGAAGCTAAGCGACATTGTGTAAATTTGCAACAATACTGAATCTGGATATCATACTAGTTTATCCTAAATACTGCCATATCATTAGGAATTTTGAATGTTGATGGTGGTCTTTGAACAAATGTTGTTGAAAACAATATACAATAAAACCAACAACTTGAGTCAAGTCACCTTTATTTATAAAGCGCTTTTTACAATATAGACTGGTTCAAAGAAGCTTTACAGTGATAGCAGGCATTGTACTTGAGCATTATAAAACAACATCAAATACCTTTAGCAAATGCTTACTGAATGAGTGAACCGATTCCTTTATTTTATCACTAATCGTGGAAATCCTATCTGAAGAATGCATTACCAGCATCAACATTCACATTACTGGTTTAACACGGAATCCAAAAGATTCGAGAAGAATCACCATTTTCATTCATTTCTGAATATTCTAAAATAATTACTGTTGTATGCTCATACACATCACAGCTGTCTAAGATATTTGTTCTTCATATTTATTCTACAAAAGTATTTATACACTATACAAATTCCTACTGTATTGATATAATGTGTATAAAACTGTTTATTTTTTATTTCAGCACTGATGCATCAGATCGGCTTGGAGCAGATTGGCTTGGCCAATCCATCTTGTGTTCTGTGAGAGTTATCAGGATGTTTCTAATGAGTCTTTGAACATACAAGGCATTCTAGTCTCTTCTTTGGTCTCCTGCAGTCTGACGGTTAATCCTAAAGCAATGCCCCTGGACATAAGCATTAAAAGACTGAAATGTTCTTAAGGGCAAAAAGACTGTATATGTGTAGGGGTTCTAGCTAGTCGAGTGAGACTGATCCGTTCTAAGTTCCACCCATACTGGTACTGAGGGAAGCCACTGTGGAAGGCCCAGACAGAGATAAGACCTCTAATATCACACTTTAAGTTTGTCTGGGACTATTCTTTGCTGACTTTACAGAACTTTCTCAGACATCTTGAAAAAGTTGATCAGTTCAAATAAAAGAACTGTAAAGCTATGACATAATGTTAAATGTCATAGAAACGTTTCCACAATTTTATCAAATATATATGAGGTGAAATAAAACTTTACCATTTACCAATCATAATTTGGCTCTGCTACTTTTCAGATAGCATTTCAATGATAAATAAAATTAAATCAAAAACCAAATACCATGGTTTTTTTTTTTTCGATTTATTGAAGTATGATAATCTACAAAATAACTAATAAATAATTTGGATATTTAAAGAAAATGCTATTTATTTTTTTTACTCAAATTATGACTGTAGCAGTCGAGGGTTTATTTTTTCTTTCTGAATTTTGAGTACTTAATTATCAAGATGACTTCGGTTTTAGTGAAGAGCAATCTTTATATCAAACATAAGAAATGTGATGTGTGAAGAAAAAAAACATAGGCCTGCATCTTTTAAGGGAACTATTCAAGGATGCTATGATTCATTTATCCCCAAACACACATGTGACGTAAAGTAAGAACCCTCCATGTGATGTTGTACATAGATCAAGTTTCTGCTAACACGTGGATGCATATCCATGAGGTGTTTATTAAGGTTCATAGATCTCCTATGCGACCTGACTTGGCTTTACCTGCTGTATAATCTAAAGCATAAGGTTCATAACATAGTCGATAAACATGGCTATGTCAAGCAGCATGTAATGTACTGACTTGGTTATCCTTTAAACCTGTGTTATTAATATAATGCAGTCGATATTTTAGCCCTGCTTATCCTCAGACGGCCAAGCTATCGTGAATTCCTCTGACAGGATGGATTACACTGTGAAAACAGACCCACATTCATAAAGTAATTTACTCAAATGCAAATGTACATTGGTCTGTTAGGTGTATAAGTTGTGGCATACATTTTAAATACAAGAGGAACTGGCTCATTATAGAGTCATACAGATTTACATTACTGTTCAAGAATCATGGGTCATTAAAATGTCTTAATATTTGAATGCTCACCAAGGCTGCATTTCTTTGGTTAAAAATACATAAAAAAACAGTAATATTGTGAAATCTTACTACATTTTAAAATACCTGTTTTCTATTTTATATAGATTTTAATAGGTAATTTATTCTTGTAATGGTAAAGCTAAATTTTCAGCAGCTATTACTTAAGTCTTAAGTCTCAGAAATTGTCCCAATATGCTTATTATGTTTCTAGAATGTTTATTTTTTTCTGAATTCTTTGATAATTAGAAAGTTTAAAAGAAAGTTCAAAAGTTTTTTGTAACAATGTAAAGATCTTTACTGTCACTTTTGATTAATTCAACGCAACCTCACTTAATACATGTATTAATTTCTTTAAAAAAAAAATCTTACTGAGCCAAAACTTATGAATGGTAATATACACTGTAAAAAATTTCTAACCCTCCCAAATCAAAAATTTCAAGTGACCGATAACATCTAAATTTTTCATTTGGCCCAAGTGAAATTCTGTAAATTTCAATTGGCCCAAGAGAAAATCTGTACATTTAATTTTATAATTTACAGAATTTCACTTGGGCCAATTGAAAAATTTAGATGTTATCGGTCACTTGAAATTTTTGATTTGGGAGGGTTAGAAATTGTTTACAGTGTACAGTACATCTAATGTTTTATATGTATATCAGCATTAAGGCATAAGAAAAAAAAAGAGAATAAAAGTTGAGAAATAAAAAGTTCTTCTTGAGAATCAAAGTAATATTACAATAATGTCTTTGCATATACCAGGCCCACCAGGTTCTCAAATCCTTTACTTCAATTCAGAAAAAACATCTGGAAGTGTCTGAAAGACAACAACATAAAAGACCTTGATACTGAATCCTCAAGCTCTTAGAAATACCAAGAAGAGGAATATTGACTTCAAGGAACTTGGAACCATATTGTCTTAATTCACTCTAAAAACACCTATAAAACTCAGGGTGAAAGGATTTACAGCTCTTGAAATACTAATATGCTCCAACAACAGGCACTTTAATGGCTAAAGCAGTCTGAGGAAAAAATACAATATGGCTGGTAGGCTAATGACTAACCCACATTTCTGGATTAGTTCATCTTCAATTGGCAAAAGTCATGTTGCTATGACCAATAACATCCTCTTACACTAAGCTAAGAAAACACAGTTTCACAACTTACGCCAAACTTGCATACTTCTAACTTTCACAGAAAATGAAACAGATTGCATATGACATTCAAAAGCTGCCTCCACATTTTGCTTGATATTCTCCATTTCAATTTAATTTGCAAGCCATATTTGATTTATTAGGTTATTATATCAAGACCTCTTTAATTATGGATGCTCAGGAAAACTGAGTACATTAGCGTAACACTCCCTTTAGCTGTACATTTTTATTCAATTCACACCCACACACGCTTAATGAAGATCCTGAAAGTAGGGGCTTACACTTTCAGAGCAATTCAAACATTAGCTCATCACCTTAATTGAGAGCACAAAGGCGAGAGGCACAGCTCAATAAAAGCCAGTTCAGCAGTTCCTTTAAAACAGTAGTTAGGGAGCTTTCCTCGAAGTGCTGTGGCAGGCCTCCAGTTCCCCTGTATTAGCCAAGCCTGGAGCCCGGCCCAGACTTACCAGACTTACACAGGCACCGACAGATGCTGAGGGCATTTTATTTACCAGTATCTAAAAGCATCTACCATTCCTCCACCTCCCAAATACATAAAAAAAGAAGAAAATCTTAGTGGTTTAGTTTGCAAGACCTCTCTTTCATAGGTTCACACTTACATACAATCAGATATAGTATAACATTTGCATATTTGGTGTGCTGTCCGAGGAGAGGGCTCCAAGCTCGGAATTTGGCCCGTACCCAGAGTATTCTCCCTCTCCCCATCCCTGGCTGGAATGGTAATAATCAAGAGTGAGGAGTTGGAGTGGAGGAGGGATGCTGGGAAAACTGTTGTGGAACAGAGGTAAGTCGTCTCTAAATATATCCCTCCTCTCGCACTGATTAGGTAAATTATCTGAACCTCCCGAGCTTTGTTAATAAAACATAATTTCACATAGCCTATAGGTTTAACTATGACTATAACTATGGGCACGTTTGGTGGGCTTTTAGGTATTAAACTCTCTTAAAATTCTCTTTTCAAACTCTAGATTATTTGACATGTCTAACACATGAATGAGACACATGAATTCTCTCATTTTTGTTTTTATTTTTTCTCCCTGAACCACCATGAACATACTTCTCAAATTATAATTAATTTGTGATGGAAATGATGGTGGTGGGAATTACATCTTTATGTATTCTACATTTGTGTTTAAATATAATTTATATTATAATAAATTATAAATGAAAATACAATTATTTGACCAAATTTCAACTTTTTTATGACATTCAAATTAGAAGTGATATTCACATACATTTTCCTTTGTTTTCTTCACACATAACTTCTCATATTTCATCACAAGCATGATCTTCACTGACACTGACTGTTGTTAAACAATTACACTAACATTTTTTAGGAGCAAAATGGTTGGTTTTGGTGCAATTACTTTACAACTGGGGCGGTTGTAATTTGTTTTTCCAAAATGTGCACCTACATTTTTGCAAAACTCCAAAAACGTACATATACATACAATTCAATGCAGCTTCCAGCTGAAATGAACACTAGTGACAGTTACACCTGTGTCTTGTTAATTATCTTGTTTGGTCCCTAGTGTTTTTTTCTATAGTGTTCATTCAGTTGTTCTTTGTCAGATCTTGTTGTTCTTTGTCAGATCTTGTTGTTCTTTGTCAGATCTTGTTGTTCTTTGTCAGATCTTGTTGTTCTTTGTCAGATCTTGTCTCTATTGTGGTTGTTCTGTTTCCTGTATAGCCTAAGCGTGTTGCTGAATTAATTTTGATTACGTACTGCTTGCAAATAGATCCAGCACTGTTCCGTCTTTATTCAACCCCAGTGTGAGAGATAAAAGAGCTCAAAGTAGAAGCAAGCTAAAATGGCATGGTCGCTTCAGCAAATGTTTATCTCCTATTTTCTTTTCACTATTGGGTATGGTTTAGAGTAGGTGCTACATTATTTTTTAAATGAGATAAAGAATGAACTTTTTAGCACCATTCAGTGAACTTTTAATTTCTGAACTGCCACGATACATACAACAACCAATATAAGATTCACGTTTATCTGGGTAAAACTGAACATGCTTTTAGTGCCACTCACTGGACATTTCACTTTGAAAGTGTAGCAAAACATGCAAGAATAATGTCATTTTTCAGAAATGGTGAATTTCCAATTAGCCTGGATTGCAATTTTCACACAATTATTTAAGGAATGTGTTTTTTACTCTTTGTACATTACATTTTGACAGGCCCAATAAGGGTAAAATAATAAAGGCTATTGTCTCATTTAAATGCTTTGATATATCCCAGGTAAAGAATTGGCCATTTTTAAAAACAAGAAATAAAAACTCAGTGAGTGTTTTAGCGCAATTTTCTCACATCATGGGATCACAACACTCAAAATTCTATTTTTGAAGCATAAAGGAAAGATTTTTGATCAAATCTTTTTTTCTAATATTATTGTACATTTTAGAAGCTATCGATTGCAATTTGTTTCAACTCGATAGCTATTATGGTTGCCGAGAAATTTGCAAAAAACAGATTTTTTTCTGGAATTTCCAGGAAATCCCAAATCTTTTCCTGGATTTTTTTTGTGCGTTCCCGAGATTAGACCTTCCTTAACATAATGCCGAAAACCCGAAGTCTCTAGGTGGTCTGGTTGAGGAGTACGGTAGATAGAAGTGCAAGATTGGTGCGCACAGACAGAACAGAAATCATGAGTTAACAATCGCAATTTTGACGTGTGTCCCGGCCGTTCAGCGGTGGCACAGCAATTGCGGAGATGGGACATAACGTCTCTGTTCCCTCCTCCCTCCTAGTCGTTCCCTATCAGTCAGTCACATTCAACGTTACGTCGGAAGTGAACTGACGAATTGGGATCCCTAATAAAACGCCACATTTGATGCCCCTTCCAGTGCCCCGTGTAAGCCGCCTAATTCCCCAACACCTGCTGGGGCGGAGAAGGGACAGGGCTTTAAAGCAGAGAGGGTCAATCACTTCTGTTCCTTCTTACACAATTAGACTATTTGGATAACACTGAGAATGTGTGCCTATTCTAGACAGAAAGGGATGCTACGGAGACCACATCCTGCCCGTAGGGAGGTGGAAATTAACATGTGGAAATTACACATATGGACTGACCATTAGAGCAGTGCTACATGTCGAAGGTCTCTGTGGTAGATCCAGTGCCTAGCTAGGGAGAAGTCAATAGGGAGCATTCCATTCTCCCGGGAGCATCGGCTGTCTTGAGAGCTCTTTGGCTGCACAATTGAGCATGTTTGGAATGTGAATGGTGCAAAGCGACCTCCGATGCTTCTGACTCCTGATGGCGGGCGAGTTGTGACATGCGACGGAAGCGTAGACAACCCTGATGGTTGATGTGCACAACGGTCACAGTGTTGTCTGTCTGGACCAGCACATGCTTGCCCTGTAGCAGCGATCTGAAACGGCACAGAGCAACACATATGGCTAGAAACTCAAGGCAGTCGAGGTCCTGTCCAGGAGCCCGAGGCTGCATGCCCGTTGCACATGGCACACCAGCCACTGGTGGAGGCATCTGTTGAGACAACAACATGCCTGGACACTTGTTCTAGGGGAACTCCTGCCTGTAGAGAAGCAAAGTCTGTCCGCAGACTGAAGGTTTGGCGACAGGGGTGATTGCCACCTAGTGTGTGCCATGATGCCATGCCCATCTCGGGACTCGGTCGTGTAGCCAGTGCTGACTGCAGTCAGCAACCTGATGAAGTAACCTGAGTGGCGTGACTGTGGCTGCAGCTGCGGATGCCATATGCCCAAAGAGCCTCTGAAACAGTTTCAGTGGAACCGCTGCCCTGCCTCTGAAAGAATTCAGGCAGTTCAGCACCGACTGAGCACATTCGTTCATGAGACGTGCTGTCATGTTGACCGAGTCCACCTCCAGACTGAGAAAAGAGATTCTCTGTACGGGGGAGAGTTTGCTCTTTTCCCAGTTGACCCGAAGCCCCAGATGGCTGAGATGCCTGAGCACCAAGTCCCTGTGTTCGCACAACTGCTTTCGCGAGTGGGCCAGGATGAGCCAGTCGCCAAGGTAGTTGAGGATTCGAACGCCGTGCTCCCTCAGAGAGACAAGGGTCGACTCCACAACTTTCGTGAAGACGCGAGGCAACAGGGACAGCCCGAAGGGGAGGACCTTGTACTGATATGCTCACCCCTTGAACGCAAAACGTAGAAACGGTCTGTGTAGAGGGATAATCAAGACATGAAAGTACTCCTCTCAATCGATCGCTGCAAACCAATCTTGGGGCCAAATGCATTCGAAAATGAGTAACATCTAACATCTTGAGTTAACATCTTGAATCGGAGCTAGTGAAGGGTCTGCTTCAGGACACGCAGGTCCAAGATTGGTTGAAACCCACCGCCTTTCTTGGGTACAATGAAGTAAGGGCTGTAAAACTGAATCGCAAAAGCCGAGTCTGATAGTCCGAATGAGTCAGCGAGCCACCAAGGCCGTCGAACGTGACTGAGGGAAATATACATTCTTTGACTTAATTAAAAGGACAAGCTAATTCCATATCAGAGTGTCTGGGTATTTTGCAAGACAGTGGGTGTCCCCCAGAATATCTTATAATCAAGCTGCACTAATGCCAGATCTCTACGGGGTGATTTGCCTGATTGATATTTCCCAGTTGGTTTTGAACTGCTGCACATGGATGCACTTTAAACAGTGCCAACCGATGAGAGCCCTTCAAAACTGGCCAGCTACTTCACTGAATGTAGCTAGAATGTAGATGCTTTTACGTCAGGTTAGTTACACTATGTGAATCAAATGCGCTCAGCCCAAATGAATGCATACTGGTGCAATGGCCATTCACTGCAACCCCGTTTTCATTCATGCTCAGACTCAGAATCTACTGCTCATGACAGATACATTCAAAATACACAGAAGCCCTCCACTTAATCCTACTCTCACATGCTCTCAAAAAATATACAAAACTTCCTTGAGCAAATCAACTATTAGTTTTTACAGAATATTTTTGGTTTTCTGCTGATCAATACAGTATTCAAGGCATGATAAAATAATTGATATATCAACAGCTATGGTGTAAAACACCTGTTCATCAAACTACTGTGTATATCACTGTGCAGCACATATATGATAAGGGACTATGGGCCCTATCTTGCACCCAGCGCAATTGACTTTGTACACCGACGCATGTATCATTCCTATTTTGCACCCGCACACAGCAGACTTTTCCCTCCACAGACGCACGTTGGTAAACTAGGAAATACACTTGCGCTCCCCGGGGCGGTTCAGCGCAAAGAGGAGGCGTGTTCCGGCCCAAATGTTCCCTGATGCTATTTTGCAGGTTTAGAAAACAATTCTACATGCGTTGCGCATGTTATTCAGATGCTATTTTAAGGGCGCATGCTTGGCCATAATCAATGTAGCGTGTGCACAATGCGCATACACTTTAATTCTCTCATCTACACAGAAGCAGCAGTTTTCATTTTTGCAAATCATACATTATTACAATAGATAGATAGATAGATAGATAGATAGATAGACAGTTTATTATAAACGCATAAATCTAGCTTACACATTTACCCAAATTATCATACGCCTGTTTAACCGAAGTTAATTTGGGTGGGTTTTTCCCATCCCCAATGTCACTTCTCTGTGTTTTACAGCCCTGACGAGAACGTCGGTCTCCTCGGCTGTGAACCACTGCTGGCGTGCGCCTGGCAAATCCGCCATTATAATAGCAATCCGCCATAGAACAAGCGTGCCTGCTCTTAAAGGGAATGTGAGATGTCGCTCTGATTGGTTTATTTCACGTTACGCCCAAACCACACCTATGAATAATGAAGCTACTTCAGACCAACCCATTTTAGATTTGCGTCGGGCGCAAGAGTCATTTATCCCGCCGGTATAATAGCAACAGCGCCCAAGACCCACCCACAAAGTTACTTGCGTTTCGCGCTTGATATTTGCGTTTCAGATCGTTAAAATATGGCCCAATAGGTTATAGAAGATGCCCAAGATAATAAAAAATAAAAAAAAAATACATACAAATTTTATAAAAAGCTGTGACTATATTCACAATATAGTACAGCCTGTCTTGATGTGTAGGTTATGCATGTATTTAAATTCATGCTTGGATATATCCCAAGTCAGGAAAGGGCAGCTTTGAACAAAATGCCCTAAACAGTCCACTAACATTAGAATTAAATAATTTCTTCTTCTTTAGTAAATAATACTACTTACAACATTACATCAAGGATATTTGGCCAGTGTTAGCATATAGGTTTGACTAGTAGTTTTAGTGTAGTTACTAATTACTTTAAATAAGTAAATACCAAAGCGGATACTAAAGGAAAACTGCCTGACACTGCATGAACATTTTAGTATAGCTGTAATCTGGCTGCATTTTCCAGTTTATGTTTAAAGGCTAGGGCAGATTATTTAGTGTGTTTGAAAAAAAGGAAATGTTACAATAATGTAGAGGCAGGGTAAATAATGTAATAAGAAAAGCACAAACAATCATTTACCTGGTAATTTGGATGGTGTAGAAAATAATCCGGACATCCGGCCACAGCCATGATACAGTTCTGTAATGTCTCTCTTGGATATCACATCCACCTCAGATAAATGAGAAAAGAGTCTGAAATTAAACCAAAACAAAAATGTTACATCAAATGTTTCTTCAAGGTAAAAAAGCTATCTCTTTCTTAGTTTAGTCTAAGTGTCAACTACCAATATAGCACAGAGCACTTCTTAACCCAAATAGTTACACGGGGTCAGTAAACAACAGAAGAATAAGAGGAGGGAAATACAGAATCCAAGCTGACCAACAGCCACGCAGTTACAGTATCTAAAACAATTTCTAGATTGTCCTCTTTAAATCCAAGGCACTGGGAAAGCAACTTGACTTGCATTGTGAGGAGAGAATGAACATGTTAAACAAACAGATCATACAGAGCTCCAAATAGTGAACATTTCCACTGAGACCAAAATTATATATTTTCACTCATATAATGGTACCTTATTTTCAGAGGGTAAGATTATGTAGTCTAGCAAGCTTAAATGCATGTATTTATTTAGCTGTTTCACCATTTTGAAACTTTAAAAGTCATAGAAACATTAGAAGACACATGAACTGGAGTTTGCAAATAACTTTACACTTTCAAGGACCGTTCACCCCAAGGACGATAACTATAAACTATAAAGTTTAAATTGTTTCTAATTCTATGAGAATAAATATCCTGGATAAGTTTCAATAATGTTTCAGAACTGGTCAAAGCACTGCCTTCATCAGGATGCAATATGACATTTGATTAAAAGTTGACCATGGGAACTGTGTCAGATTTACATGGGAACTGGGGCCTTGTCTTGTTAGACTTAAGAGCAGCTTTTGACATGCTGGATCATGTCATTCTGTTAGAGTGCCTTGAGTGGCACGTCGAACTAAATGAAGTGGCCTTATGTTAGTTCTGTGCTCTTACCTGGAGGCCAGAACATTCACAGTAAAGATTGGGAATCATAATTCTTCCTCTGCTCCTATAACGTATGGGGTAACTCAGAGCTCTATTCTAGGGCCGCTTTTCTCCCTTTACGTGTTGCTGTTTTGCTCTATATAATAAGCATGGCATTTCATATCCCTGTTATGCCAATGATATGCAGTGGTATTTGCTTGAGGATGTGAAGTGCTGGATGAATTACAATTTCTTAATGTTAAAAGACAAAAAGACAGAAATTTTAATTTTTGACAAAAAAAGCATTAGTGTACTCCAGTAAAGTGCCTTCTTATCCTGCATAAAAATGTCACTAATCTACGTGTAATTTTGTTTTTGTAATTTTGGCAGACCTCAAATTTGACTGTCAAATAAATGAGGTGCTAACATTTTTTTATTTCAGTTAAGAAGGATTGGAAAACTGCAATCAGTTTTATCAAGAAATTATCTTGAAAAAGTTTGCAACTGGATTATTGTAATGATTTCCGGTATATGCAAGGTTCTGTCAGTACACTTTATCGAGGTTACAATATGTTCAAAATGCTGTGGCCACAATTAACAAATACTAAGTAGAGGGACCATAAAACTCCAATCTTGGCATCTCTTAACAGGCTGAATTGATCGACTATTTTTGACTGACAAAATGCCGGCGGGCACAGCTACAGCGAGTTGTTCAAAATCTTTCTTTTTAGTAAACTCTGTGTACACAAACAATGTTCTCAATGCTTGAGTTCATGTGTAGAGCCCCTGGTGATACTTGTCGAGCCTTCTTAGTGTTTTAAAAATAGCGATTTTTGATGCAATTATAGAAGTGCCCCAAGCACTCCCATTCAAAAGGCAATTTGACCGAAAACGAAAATACAGTCAAACTTAAGTGGCGTTTCCATTCTAATTATGCTTTTAAAGAAAAGGTGTGGATTAACAAAAAGACCCTAGGCTGCATTTTGGCGACAGTTACCCTTTAACTTTTGGGCATCTAATGGATGAAGCATATTACTACAGGTAAATGTTAACTAAACTAAGCTAAAGCCTTTGTTGATTTGTCTTTTATTACAGGCACTGTCACTTTACCTTTTGGCTTGCTAATTTCAATTTTGCTGTGTCTTTAAGCTACTATGAGACTTTTCACTGCATATAGTAGTAGCCTGACCTTCTTTCATTTATTTGCAGATATGACGTAAACATGCATGGTCGATTGATGGAAATATGCAGTTTCTTGTGAAATGTATCCAGACCACTTTAAAATATAAATCATTATTATAGGCTTACCATAGTGATTCAGGGAAAGGCAAAAACATGTTTTAGAAGATGGCTTTATGATGTACTTGCCAAATATTTAAAGTTTGTTAATTAAAAAAAAAAAAAACTTTAAGTTTCCCAGCAGTTTGGGCTGATTTTAGAGGCCCAATTCTCAGCCCCTGGGATTACATAATGGAGTCAGGTCTGCACGTTTCACAGTGTCCAATCCTGCAACAAAAGAGTGGGCAGCCCCAGGGGATGATGTCATCACCGTTAATCATGTGATTGACCTCTGGGCCACGCAGGTCCGACAGCTACTCTTTTGGTATCTAAATTCATTCAATGTGTCTGACTCAGAATCAGTATTCAGAAGCTTGCTGAGCACTGCATTGCACTCCTCAATCTCTCAATGCCTCTGGTTCAGTCAGCCATAGAGCTAAAAAGGAGAAGTGGGGAGCCAGCAACACCTCAGCAGGGATCTGTCTCTGAAAGAATAGCGAGGGCCCCTTTAGTTTTAGTTCTTTTTATGCGAAAGAGAGACGAAAGTTGAGGAACAGAGGTCTGTCTGCAATGGACTTTTGATTTCCAAGAAAGGGAGAAAAGTCTTTTGTAATATGAGGTAGAAACTACAAATAAAAAAATGTGAAATTATGAATGAGGCAATATTGAACCTGATACTGAATTGTCATATACAATTAAGTATATTGGTGCTGTCACCACTCACCAAAAGTCATATATTTAGACACCTTAAAGGGATAGTTCACCCATCAATTACTCACCCTCACCCCATGTCATTCCAAACCCATTAGACTTTTTTATTAATCTTTGACACACAAATTAAGCTATTCTTATATAATTTTTTCATTGAAAGTCAACTCAGGAAAAACTTTTATGCTTTAAAATGTCCATAAAGACATTTTAAAAGTAATCTATGTGAAACAAGCGGTTTAATCCAAGTCTTCTGAAGAGGCACGGTCACTTTAAATATGATGAACTGATTTAAATTTAGGCTTCTATTCACATAAAAACATTCATCAACACACATTCAACACACAGAGCACATCAAATATGGTAAATGGATGGTCAAATGTGTTTGCTTGGTGTGTTGTTCATGAAATCAGTTTATCATATAAAGTGATCACGTCTCTTCAGAAGACTTGGATTAAACTTTTTGATTCAAACGGTTTTATTTTTGCGATGTCTTTATGAACTTTTTGAAGCATGTAAATTTTGGTTGCATGGACTTTCAATGGATGGACCAAAATGAGGTGGGGAATATTAAGAATATCTTCATTTGCGTTCCAAAACTGAATAGAAGTTTTGGAACAACATGGGTGTGAGTAAACAATTATAATTAATAAATGGTGAACCAACCCTTTAAGATTTATTTTATTTTTCTTTCATTCATTGTACCCCCATAAGAAAAAAGAACAGAGTGACTCTTTCCTATCTCAGTTCAATCAAACAAACCACCAATCAATCATACAGCACATTGTATGAGAAAAAGTGTAAAACTCATTTATGAAGGGTGGGAAAAAATGAAGACCACAAAGTTATCTTTTGTATTTTTTTTAACAAGGTATTCAAGTAAACGCACAGCTTTTGGAAGTGCAAGTTAGGGTAGAGATCTCTATGAAAAAGGTATACAACTGCACACTTTGTCAAGGTACCTTGATAAAGGCTTATCATCGAAACGTTGGTTCAATAAACTTTTGTGCTCGTACTGAACATGTTAACTATGTCTGAAAATCCATACATACTGTATGGAGCTGGTTATGTTATGCAAACATAAAAATGCGGTAGTTTACAAATCATGAACTAAGAGTTTTGAGGTCATAACATAGTACTGTGCAAGGAACCATGCAAAAATTCTTTATTAATATACCCTTCTAATCATAAAAAAGGAATACAAGTTGCTGATGTTTTACTGCCACTAGTATTCATTTCATTTGGAAACTGCAGTGCTTATGCTGCTATTCATCCTATTATCTATGATTTTAGGCATTATGGAGCGTGGAAGAAATAGAGTCAGTGAAGAATGTAAAGAGGGATATAAAACCCGCCTTGACCCCTACGGTGCTCTGTGTGTGGCTTGTTTGTTTGTTATACAGATTGTCCTAGCACAAAAGCTGAATTGTACTGTGAGCTATGACGGCATGATAGGTTTGTTGAGTATTGTGGCAAGAAGTTCATGTGTGCTTACACAGTAAAAGGAGAGCTTTAATGTCTAGCAGTGATTAGCCCTGAAGCAAAGGCAAAGGCCAAGCCTTTGGGATCTCCACCAGCCACCAGCTATTTAAAGTAAATCCTTATTGAAACGGTACCAAAAGTTCTCTGTAAAGATCTCTTCTTTAGCAAAATAATATTTTGACAGTCTTTACTCACCCTCATATTGTTCCAAACCTCTATGACTTTTAATTCTTCCAAGGAACACAAAAGGAGATTTTCTAAACACCTGTCACTCTTCTTCATCCAATTACAATGGGACATTAAGCCTTGAAATCTATCTATCTATCTATCTATCTATCTATCTATCTATCTATCTATCTATCTATCTATCTATCTATCTATCTATCTATCTATCTATCTATCTATCTATCTATCTATCTATCTATCTATCTATCTATCTATCTGTCTATTCGTCCGTCATTCAAGAAAACTATTTTAAACTAGTTCTGGACATGATCTGCATTTTATTCTGTCGTGTTTTATACAAAGATTTAAAATCAAATCTTTCTGTAATACTTCATCTGAGAAATGTTCATGTATAACCAATGGCTTTAAGGAATGAAATGGCATACAGTTAAATCTGCATTCATGACTGAGATCTATATTATTTGGTGAAATATCATGGCAGAAATATCATCTGCACTAGTAGATCTACCTTCAGATTGGGAACACAGTTCCACAAGGGCTATCTTCAGCTCCAGAAAGAGTTTTAACTTCTTTGTGTGGTTGTCAGAGTCCATAAAACCACTGTGTAATGCAAGGCTGTCAGCGGGAAGGAGGGGAGGGAGGGAGGGAGGCGACGTGCCATATTACGCAATCTAAATCTACAGAGAGAGTGAGAGATCCTGGCTGAGACTCAACTCAACTCTTCCCGAACACATCTGCACATTCACAGCATGTCTCTCAGTAATACTCAGTTCTCACACTATAAAATAAATCTCATCGCTTGTATTCATCCACGACATGGAGCAGAAACAGAACACTAAATCCTTTAATTCACAAAACATCACAACTATTCCCTAAAATATGCACAGAGATTCATCGCACTAGGGAGAAAACACACAGTGAAAAGGAATGTGGCACTTGAATGCCACAAAGGCAGTTTTTAAATACACACAGCCACTTAACATGAGATGACCTGTGTAAAGTGAACCTTTTCACAAATTTCAGAAATTAGGCCAAAATGCATGGAATACATAACCGTAATAGGGAATACTGATAAAGAGAAAGGTGGAAATTAGGCTCACTGCAATAACCACTTCTATTGGGATACACTGTATGTTGACTTTCAAACTTATTTAGTGCTTTTGCACCCCTCATAAATTCCTTGCATTCTACAGGCTAAAAAAATATCTTTCTTTCTAAATGGGGCACTCATGAAAATATGTGGGATATTTATAGTCCATCCAGTATAAAAACACATAGCCATGGGTACACACACCTCACTGAAGTTACCAATCATAGTGTGGTTTTTACTTAGCTGTTCAATCTAAAAATGATCCCAAACCCACAGACAACCATAAAATGACTTATCATTTCGCAAAACAGATAGACATACAGTAGACATACAGTACAGATAGACATACAGTACTGTTAAAAAGTATAAGAGCATTAGAGACTTCTTTCAAAAACATAAAAAAATCGTTCTGACCCCAAAATTTTGAACGGTAATGTAAGATCAACCTTATTATAATATTAAAATGATTATTAATAAATTAATATTTAATTTATTTAATTTACAGCTGCTACTGTACTGGTACTGTACAGTTTTTGATTGTAACGGAAACATTTTCCCATTGTTTTACCTTTGTTTGTAGACATGTAAATTGAAAACTTGATCAACTCTACATTCTGTTATCATTTTAAATATATAAACATCATTGAGAAAGAATCTCAGTTCTGGCCTACTCCAACATTCCCATGCAACATCCTAGGAATACTCTGGAGACCATTAGCCAAAATGCACCATCTCCTCAGGAATGCTGGGAGCACATTCTTTCCACATAAAGTACTGGGAGGAGAGCCGCAAAATGGTATGCATTGATTTGTAGGGTAAAGTGCAGAGATGAGAGAGACAAGCTGAAAATAGGACAGCAATAAAAAGTGAGAAAGAGAGAGATAGCAAGGATGAGAAAGAGAGAGAGTGCCTGGTTAGGAGGGATGCTGGAATGTAAGCTGCTCTGTCCAGCTGTGTGTCCAGAAGGAAAGGGGCCTTCCAAATGCAGCAAGTCATGAATATTTATAAGCTGTTTCCCACACCCTTTCCTCTCTGACTCCTCCCATTGCAGATTAAATGAGCAGGGGTCAGGAGCCACGGAACCCTTACCAACACTAATCTCGGGGTTTTGAACCTTTAGTTTCTGATTGGACAAGAATTTAAATGTTTAATTATAATCAAAGAACTAAACAGAAGCTGAGAAGGATTTCAGTAGGTTCCAGTTTCACAGACAAGGCTTAAGCCTAGTCCTAGACTAAAATACACGTTTGATCTGTTTTAACTGAAAACAACTTGCACTGACATATCTCAAAATATGTCAGTGCCACTGTTTTGTCTCAAGATGCAGACCAGTTATGTTTTTTTTTTCTAAGGCACGTTTATAAAAGCTACTTAAATATCCTAATTAAATTAAGGCCTAATCCTGGCTTAGTCTAAGCCCTGTCTGTGAAACCGGGCCTTTCCTATATATATGTCTTAAAATCGTGGATAAATTAGAAAATTACCAGCCATAAATATTTCCAACTGCACTGTGTAATTTTGTCACTCATACCATCAAATATGACATGAGCCTGCCTCCATCAGCTGGTCAAGAGCTGCAAAATTTAGCATAAGCCCCTTTCACACAGGGGCTGTTTCCTGTTGATCACAGGAAATTGCCGTAAAATTGCTAAAGTGCCTTCTGTTTGAACGCAAACACGTCCTGGGATTGATGCCGGGATGGGGATCTAGTAACATTGCCAGGATCAGTCTCAGAACATTCCCTGTGTGAACAAAAGCCAGGACCAATGCCGTAAGGGGTGTGTCGTAGTGATGACGCACGTGCCATCGCATGGACCTTTCTACAACCTATGCTACAGCATATGGGGAACGAGCCACTCTGCAAACCCAGTGGCGCTACTGGGAAGTATGTATTCGTCTTCGTGTAGAAATGGCGAAGAGGAGTTATCAGCAGAACTGACATCTGACAGGAGTTATCACATCCTGACGTCACGTGTCTTTACGGGATCTTTACGGGATGTGTGTGAACACACTCACAGATTCCGGAAAATCACTGGCAGTGTGAATGAACCAAAATCAAACGATCCCGGAACAAATCCCGGGACAAATTATCCATGTATTTTCCGGAATCTCTGTGTGAAAGGGGCTATAGTTTCCAAGAAAATATTAAGTAGCACAATCATTTTTAACTGTGATAATAATAAGAAATGTTATCTGAGCACCAAATTGCATTTTATAATAATTATTTACTGAAAGATTATGTGACACTGAAAACTGTAATTGGCTGCTAAAAATTCAGCCTCTCCATCACAGGAATAAATTTGTATAAGTTTATTTATATTATATTATTATATTTATATTATAATATTTATGTTATACATAAAATACATTTTAATATATTAAAATAGAAAAAAAAGTTATTTTAAATTGTAATAATATTTCCTAATATTAATACCAAGTTCTGGCATGAGACTCTAGATGGCGGAAGGTGTTAGGTCCTTAACTCATTCGGTAGCGATCACATCATTATCTACATAGTGCATCTGATTGGTTGCTGTTGCATCAGCTGCCAATGAGTTACATATATATATAGCAGTCATTTACATATACAGTGGGGAGAACAAGTATTTGATACACTGCCGATTTTGCAGGTTTTCCCACTTGCAAAGCATGTAGAAGTCTGTAATTTCTATCATAGGTATAGTACTCTTCAACTGTGAGTGACGGAATCTAAAACAAAAATCCAGAAAATCACATTGTATGATTTTTAAGTAATTAATTAGCATTTTATTACTTGTCCTCCCCACTGTACACAGTGTTGGCCAAAAGTATTAGAACAGTAAGATTTTTTTATGTTTTAAAAGAAGTCTCTTTTGCTCACCAAGGCTTCACCATATCACCTCACCATATATATATATTTCATAAATTGCTTATTCAAACAAAATCCTGTCATCCAACAATATATCTCCTCCCTACCTCATTCATTCTCATCTTTTTTATCTCATCTTCTCGTTACCCGCCAAAGTTAATTTTTTACCCGCATTTGACGGGTTGGCTGGTGTTAATTTCAAACCTTGTTTACAAGTCATAATTTTTACCAATAATTGGAATAGAATATCAAAAATATTTTGCTATATATTTCTGTCACGTGCAGAGTGAATTCAGCATTTATATTTAGATGTCACTTCCGAAATTTGAAGCATGCAATTGGCCGTTGGTCCTCTTAACAGCAAGAAAAAATGGTTTTAATCAATTTATTATATAGGCTGTAACCTCAAAAGCGAGCCTTCACTAAAACGCTGTCGCTTTGTCAGCTCATCGCAATCTCACAAAGTTCCGTTATGCTGTAATCAAAGAAGCTGCCAACAATGCACAATAAATCTCTTACTTCCATTGTGTCTACACTTTGTTTGTTAATGAGAGGTTTCGTGAGCCTGCATAACTCAGCACTGAATAAAAACTCTGCCGTTTTGAGCGGCGAGTGGATTCTGACTTAAACTTAAACACCACTGATTGGCCATTGCGCTCAAGAGATCAAGAACTATGTCTGTGATTGGCTTCATTGCTCACCGCTGCAAAAACACGTTGTACATTTGACGTTCTCCAGAGCGCAAACACAAATATGCACTGGAGAGTTTGCCAAATCTTTTTCGCCAATATGTGTGCTCTTGCTTGCATTTGAGGGTGCTTACTTAGCACATTGTGCCACGTCATAACGCCATATGCTCAGCCAATTGAATTGGCATGTGTATACACCATAGACTGCAAAAAAATATGGACGACGCCCCTTCGCTCTCTTCCATTGGTGAGAAGTGAAGCCGCCAGTGTCCCGATATGGCGCTGACATCTTGGGGCTTGAGTCTGCGCAGTAGCAATTTCGGGATCAGACCTGCGCAGTAGTGAGCAGGAAGTAAAGCGGCGAAATCAAGGCCCCGCCTTCACTCTCGGTGTGAAATAATTAATTATAGAAATTTAGATATTACATTTAAAGCTCCAATCTCCTCAGTCCTCCGAAGATCTCAAAAAAAAAAAAAGTTGATGCTTCAGTGACTACTTCGCTCAGAGAACCTGTCAATCAAAGCTGTCAATCATGACATCACACCACCGTTTTTATAGCATCACTAAAAACAAACTTATTTTAAAAACAAACACTTGAATTTACATCAGCATGATAAAAACTACAGTAAATGACAGAAACCACCTTCGGAAAAAAATGTATTTGAAGTGTAATTAAATTGTTTAGATGGTCTCAAGTCCCGTTGAATAACACCGGGAGGCGGGTTTATGACCTATACTAGGACCAGTCACCGGGGGGCGATCGAGACGTTTTGGCTTCACTTTTCAGGGCTTGTGCGGCACGCTTGGTATACACATACTTCAGACAATGGGTCAAGCGGAAGCTTTCCCATAGCGTCAACGCCATGATGCAGTGTCAAAGTTCCTATACGAAAGGGAGCTGTGCCTGTCAAAAACAAAAAAGCAGTGCTTTTATTTATTTATTTGTTTTTTTTCATTCTGGCTTTAATGCACGGAATATTCCACATCGCAACATGGAATTTAAGCTTGATTACATCAGGGAGGGTCAGCCAATCAATCTTACAATCTGATTTAAACCATATATTATTTTGATCAGTTATCAGTTTATTTACTTGTCAAAGCCAATTTGTTCTTACCTTTGGTGCTTAGCAGGTGTTCATTTTGGACCCTTATAATGCGTGTGAACCTTGGACTTGAAATATGTAATATGATGTACAGTATGATTGTGATGTATTAGACATATTAAAGCATATTTGAAACGCATTAACTATAAAGTGCTGTATAATTACATAATTACATAATGTAAAATAAAGAAATTGTAAAAATTATAAACAAAAAATGCATGACCACATATAAGTCTTTTACCCTTTAAGACACCTAAAACCAGTTTTGTAGTTGGAGTCCAAAAACATATTCAGTCTTGAGCCTGAGACCAATGCCATATTTTCATAATGTCATGGCCTATGCAGGTCTCAGCCTGGACTTGAACTCAAATGAACAGTCTGTTCTCGACTGTAAGAATGCCTAAAGTAAACCACATGTCAACCAACAAGACCCAGTAACATTTTTCAAGCAGTCATAAAACAATATCCTTAAGCAAAACCAGTAAAATTATATACAAAGCAAGTAAAGTTCATTGTGACTAATGTGCAGTGACTGTGAATCTATCCAGAACTGGGCAGTCCAAAGCTGTGTGTCCAAGAAAGAATAGCCTAGTCATTGAAAGAAAGGCCACAAAGAGGCATCTAGAAGTTCAATAGGGCAGTTCTCCATTACAGGAGAAATAGGAGCATCAATCAAGAATGACACATACATTCCATAAATCTTTCTTATACATGAAGATGAAAACTTCTAAGAAGTGTTGGGTTGAACCTAGCCAAACCTAACTCAGCACATCAAACTTCCCCACAGTGTAGCCTGCTGTTTTGGGGATGCTTCCTTGCATCAGGGAAAACCCATACAGATCGAGGAAAAGATGCAAGGTGTAAAGAAGATTCTTACTGTAGAAAAAGCATTGTTCCACAAGATCGCCGGGACCAAGAAAACAGTTTGTCTTCAGATAGTTACGAAGATACAGCATGTTGAGCAATACATGTACTGGTCTGCTGCCGAGAACAGTTTATCTTACGACAATCCTGCGGCTGGACATCTGCCTTTCCTTCAGAGTTTAGTTTCAACCCTTCTCTAAGATACCATTCGTTTTCAAGTGAAAGTTGCTCAATTCAAGATTAGAATCGGGCATACATGCTTTTTCAGCTATTCAGTTTCTCCGAAAAACCCTTGCGTAATTGGAAGAGGAGGAGGGTTTACCTTTGGCTTTTCCAGTCGTACTAAACTCATTAATTGAATTTAAATAGAATGCTGAGAAGCAAATGCAGACATATGTGGTGTAAAGACCAATTTATTATCTTTAAAAACTATAGGACAAAAGCTAGCAAACATATTTGAAATAAATAAATAAATATGTTAGTTTTAAATAAAACAATAAAAATAAAATATAGTATATTCATAAGCAGATAGAAATGTGATGTTAACTGAATAAAAACTATGTATTTAAAATTAAAACAAAACAACTAAACTGATATTATACATGTATATTAATTCAAAATATACAATTAAATAAAATGTAAAAAGTGACATTTTCAAGAATAATACATGCGCTAAATCTCACAAACTAACTACTTACTCAAAATACAATCACCAGCAAAGTTTAAGTGCATGCACACTGTGACACATCTTGACCAGTTCGCTCAATAGTTTGTACATAGCTGGAACTCTACCTAAAAATTTGGATTTCCAGGAGCAGTACTGATCACTAACACTAAAGCCTAAGTTATATACTAAACTAATATTTGAATGTGGACTAGGGATACAAGACACTGGAATGACTCGTATATTATTTGATGTGAAAATTAGGGAATTGTGGAGAACTGCCCTGTTCCATCAGGACTACATTTGATCGTAGTGAGTCCTTATTTCCTTTTTTTTTTTTACTTGAGGCACATTATTAAATTTTGACTCCAAATCGGGGTCAGTTGCTTTATTGCTCTGATCTAGTACCTGTCTTTCACACATTTCATATCCATGATTTTATGACATGGCGGAAGCAATTTATTTTATTTTTTAAGACACATATAGGAGACATTATTTAAAGCTGCAGATGTACTCACCCCCAAACACCACTATATCTCTTGAAGGAGAAGCTGACATTTTCTAAAATAACTTTTTTGACAGCCCTAGATATCAGATCTCTACTCCCAAAGAATGAGCTCTGTGTCATGATGCTTGTACATACATGCAGGTTATTATAGACAGAAATACTAAGAACAAAAATTGGGCTGTTTGCCAACTTTATCTCTCAAAACAAACACGCTTTGCTATTGCAACAGAGCAGTGATGTCTGGCTTCATTTTACTCTCACAATCGGTATTTGGGATTGACAACCACATTTACAATGGATGTGACAACCATATTCTGCTGCTTTGTTAATATAGCCTTTGAGAGAACAAGATAGTAAGGGAGATTCTCTTCACTGTAAAAATGAATAAAAATAAACAAAAAAAAAATCCTTTTTATACAATTAACCAGTGATGGAGTACTCGAGTCCTGGACTCGGACTCGAGTCCGACTCGAGTCACTATTCTCTGGACTCGAGTCCGACTCGAGACTCTATTCCCTTGACTCGTGACTTGACTTGGACTCGCGGACTAATGACTCGTGCTTGGACTCGGACTCGAGGATATATAAAATCGGACTTGAGCATTCATCAAATGAATGACGTTAGATGAAGTTTCTGACCAAATAGGTTATACAATTTTGATTTAAGATGTTACACGTTTGCTGTTTCGTGCTCCAAGACCGGCCGGGATCTCTTTTTTCCTGAGCAGAGAGAAAGCCCCGGCTGCGCGTGCACTCACTCACCATCTTCAAACAACACGAGCGCTGTCTTACTCCCTCTCCCTCGCGTATTAATCAAAATCAAGACACGATAGTAAAAGGTCGAAAGAATGAAGTTTCACGTGGAGCATTCAGAGATTTTTTTCTCCTGAGTTACCGCGGGGTGTGAATTGTTCTAAAAAAAAACGTTTGCCTTATTTTCTCTGAAAAGCGTTCCACACATTCAGCTGACATAAACAACAATTTCAATAAACGAAAAAAATAACCTATCCAGTGATGAAATGTTTTCTGTGTTGACTCAAATCTTGTGCGATGTCCTAAACTGCCGAGATAATCACACAACGCGTGCTGTAGGCTACACGTCCATTATTGACACGTCCGATTCGCGAACTAATGACTCATTTGAACCGACTCACTTTAATGGAATGGTTAAAACAACTGTCCATCTGTCCAACAATGAATTCACGAGACGTCTGAATCGGTGTATAACAAATCTGTAACACTTTACAATAATGTTCCATTTATTAAACTCTAGTTAACTACATTAGTTAACATTTAGGCTACTATTAATAAACTGCACTTCTACAGCATTGTTAAAGTTTATTTCAACATTTAGGCAACTAATAGCCTACATTATTGAAATCAAAAGTTTTATTTGTTAACACAGCGGTGTCATTTTTGTTTAATGTAGACCCTCTTTTACAATTATATCAGCTCTTTAAAGGTGCCAGAGTGGAGAAATGTAGGCAGTCTTGAAATATAACAGACTCAACCTTGATGACTCGACTCGGACTCGAACACTGGGGACTGGGGACTCGAGACTCGACTCGGACTCGAACTCAGGTAATGGTGACTCGACTCGGACTCTTCTTTGGTGACTCGGACGTGGACTCGGACTCGAACACTCGGGACTCGAGACTCGACTCGGACTCGACATTGGTGACTCGACTACAACACTGCAATTAACACAAGACTTGCAAGGGTCAATAATCTTGGACCCAGGGCTTAGCGACCTGATAAAGGTCAAGTGGGAGTGGAGTTACCTTCATAGCAATGGAAGTTTCCAGCAACTCCTTGGGAATTAATCTAGGGAATGTGTTAACTTATTCATGAATCTTGACAAGCAATAACATTAGCAAAAGATTATCAAGAACCAGTGCTGAATAATAAAATGTTACGAAGATGGTAAGTAATTCAGTATGCCCATGATTTTCATGTGAATCTTCTAAATGAGTCACTGGTCGACAGCACAACAGTCACACCTCAGTTGCTCATCCTGATTTCTTTATTAATGGGCAACTCCATTATTTTGGAGTGACTGCGCAGAGGACGCTATAAGAAAGCGTCATGTCATCAGATGGCTGAATGGGCAACCAGGGAGAAAAGCTTTTGGAAACATGGACAATCACTAATTGGATGAGAGATTCATTGGACAACGAGGAACAGGCTCTTATGCAATCTGAATAAAGAATGGGACTGAAGCTCTTATAGTTGTGCACATGTTTGCTGTATGGGTGGGCTAAGTTTGTTCGCTCTTTAATTTCAGCAATGAACATCGAGTTAAGGGAGGAAAAGGGCTTCCTGTGCAGTAAAATGCAGTACTGCATAAAAGGATTTTTGTTTTGAGAGGGTATTTAGGGTATTCAGATAAGACTGAGGTTTTACTTATTGGACTAAAAACCTGTACACAGAATCTCTTAGAATACGTTTAGCATTTAGAAGGATGTACTGTTATTTCATCCTCTACAGTTAAAGACCTAGGTGTTATATTTGACAGCAACATGTCTTTCGAAAATCATATTACATGTGTTACAAAACCAGCATTCTTCCACCTCAAAAATATCACTAAGCAATGGAACATTCTATCTGTTTCTGATGCAGAAAAGTTTGTTCATGCATTCATGACCTTTAGACTGGATTACTGTAATGCACTACTAGGTGGTTGTCCTGCATCCTATATTTAGTCCAAAATACAGCTGCTAGAGTTCTTACCAGGTCAAGACAATTTATTAGATTTTTTGATAAATGTATTAAATGTATCATCTCTGAACTCTGGTTACCTATTAAGTTCCTTATCGATTACAAAGTATTGCTGACCTATAACTATTTAACCGATTTATATGTCGCCCTACCGTTCATCAAGCTCTTTAAGGTCATAAAACTCTGGACTTTTGCTAGTACCTAGGATATCTAAGTCCTCTAAAGGAGGGAGAGCGTTTTCACATTTGGCTCCTAAACTCTGGAATAGCCTTCGATGTTCGGGACTCAGAGACACTATCCCAGTTTAAAACTAGACTAGTAAAGACACATCTCTTTAGTCAAGCATTAACAAAATACATCTCATAACCTTGTACTCTAGTTATATCAGATCAAATGCACATGATTATCTTTGCTTGAAATGTTATGAACAGCAGCTAACTAATTATTTTCCATTTCCTTTTCTGTTTTATCTCGGAATGCCCATCCTGAGGTAACTAGAGAGTATGTCAGCTCCAGTTTGGATCCAGCCTCTTAACTTCAAATAACCCAACATATGTGAAAAGATGACTCCAAGCCCTGCAAGGACTTCAGATGACGCAAACTCTGAATCAACATGCACCAATGCTACATTGTCTATATAGTCTATTGTAATCATTATGTTCACAACTTGTAATAATTACTTCAATGAGCTCTATGTTTCTGCTTAAAATTAATGCAAGATGTTAGCTAATTGCATGATTTGATCTGGAATACATTACTTGGACACAGTCACCTCTGATAACAGATTACTCTACATTGTAATGTAGACATATGCATTTTCTGTAAAGCTGCTTTGAAACGATATGTATTGGGAAAAGAGGTAAAAAATAAATAAATGTGGGTTGAATCGAAATTTAACCGTTTTTGTTGACGAGCTAACAAGTCTCTAAAATATAAAAGATGCAAATAAATATATATATAAAAAAACCTTCACATCCATTTTGATCACATAAATACAGTATTGGGTAAGCAGTTTTGCGTGGAGTAAATTAAAAATATAAATTTTAACTACTGTAGACATTAACTGATTGTTCACATAATCTAAATTACTATAATTATGTGTTTCCGACTAAGAACCATTCAGGTCTTCAATGGATTCATAATTACAACTTGGAAAGCTTGTCTATTTCTCTCCTTGACAGTGTCGTAACGTGATGTAAACAGAAGCAAAAGGGCAAAGGCATCCACAGTTGGCTCCTTCTGTTTGATGCATCATTTGATTATAGTTAATGGTAATTGTGTGCTTGCTTTGTTCTTAAACAATTTGTGCACACATATAGAAGTGAATTAATATAGTGGTTAAATCATTTGTTGTCATTAACAACCAAGTGACACATAGATCCATGTTGGTGTTATGATTGTTGCCACAGTAACAAATCCAAGGACGTTTCCTACAAGTAGAATCGCTGAGTTGGTATCTTGTAATTACAGTAATTCCAACACAACATGACTGCAAAAGACAGTCAGTGAAGCTCCATGCAGCAGAATAATAATCACAGCAATACTAATTCTGGGTCAAACTCACCATGACAACTGTATGATGACTAAATGTTGATACTAAAGATGGGAACATTTCAGTCTAGTTAAGAACAAAAACATTTGAGTAGGGTTGGGAAAATGCAATCCCTCTTAAACTTCCAGGACATGCAAGAAACAGTTCATCCAGTACTGAAGTAAGAAAAAAAACAAAGAAAAAAAACATGCAACACAAGCCAGGAAGAAAGATGTAAGCACACCAATGATGAGTTGCATAAAACTTTAGTTCATGATGCACAGGACAGCCTGATCCAGTGAAACGTGGTATTATTAAGCAGGACAGATTGCTCTGACCACAGCACCCATAATCATCTCTTATCAGTCACTAACTCAATGTACATAATAGTTGAATGAATGAACAGCAGGGATTTCCACTGGCTGAACTGTGGTGTCCAGGCTTGGGTCTATAGTGTCACAACCCCGCCTCAGTCCGGAGGTATTAACACTGTATAGGAAACTATGAATGATAGCAAAATGACGCAAGATAGAATGGAATGCGTCCATGAAGTCGGCCGGCCATTGAAAGTGGCGGCCATGAGGTTCATGATCAGTTCCCTCTGCAGCAAGTATCTTGTTAAGTAAAAGTAAGTAAAAGGAGTCAAGACCTTTTTGTCCATTTATTGGAATTTGTCAAAGGGATCATGAATTGAGAAATCTAATATTCCTTGATCTTTTGACATATAAGAAGGTCATTGCACTATGAAAAAAAAACATCCTGTAAGTTTCAGAACTCAAAACTTCCTTGTAAGTCCAAAAACTGCTTTTATTGAAACCAAGCTGCCAAAACAGTTTGTTTCATATTTTGTCTCAGTATAATGTCATAGTGCAACGAAAGATCGCCTCTGCAGAAGAAAATCAATGCCTGCTTCTACATCATTGCCTTATTAGCCCAGCCCAATGATTTGCGCATGTAGTGGGAGGTGAGTAAATACAAGAGTGATGCAAACACAGGATTACTCAAGCAACAAACCAAGAGATTCTGCAGTGCCAAATTGTGGGAAAAGAGTCTTTGCATTGCCTTCCTCGTGATCCTAACATTAGGAAAGCGTGGAAGAACTTTATTTTTAAAGTTCCAGATCGCAACACAGATGCACCAACAGAGTATTGATGAAAAGCTATTCAGAAAATCGTTTTCATTTTATTTAAAACACGACAGTGTAATTGACAAAGGTATATGTTTTTTTACTTTACTGCAAATGGTGAATGATGAGAATTTATTCATAATTAATTTACACAAACCACCGTAAATTATCCTTTATCAACCTTAACTGTGTTCATTTCCAAGTAAGCTACTTAAACTTTGCTTGCCACAACCAAGACTTATAAAGCATATGTAATAGCCTACACATTTAAATGTTTCACAGTTGACAAATGCTTTAACTATAATAACAAGATAAACACCTTTTTGTAACGTCTTCGGTTAAACGCTAATAATGTAATAGCTACCTCACAAATACATAAGGAATAAATATAAATAAAGATGATTAGTTACCACGCTGTCGCAAACTGGAGCATCCTTGGTCTTTGAGGCGCAAGTTATTTCTTCTAATTCGGGATCAGACTCTGGCTCAAACATGTACTGTATGGATGAATTTCACCGGTTGCCATTTTTCAACTGCGGAAGTTGTTTTCAGAACACTTCCACATGTGTATTTTAATATGCAATCCCAATCATAGCAGCAGGCATTTACTTGCAAAACTTGAATGTGGTATTAAAGGGAAAAAAGAAAACTTAAGTCAGAACCCACGTTCAAATGCTATTTGACCATTCTGGCACTTACTGGCTTTCATATATAGACCTAAATCGTGAAAACAAGATGCCAAAGCAGCTGAATGGAATAGTTTCTATTCCAGGTGGGCCTGCAATTGGGGTGTAGGCCCACCCCAATTGGGATGGCCTGCAGGGTGTACTCTACAGTCTACAGTGTTTGTAATAGTATATTTTGTTAGTTCACCCATATAGTAAATTAAAATTCTGGCATCATTTACTCACCATGACGTTACAAACCCAAGACTTGTGTTCATCTTTAAACATCTACAGGTAAATTTTACAAAATAATGGCACAGGTGATTGTAACGATGGCAACCAGTGCTATGGTATGTTATTAAAGGGATCGTCCAAACACACACACACACACACACAAATAATTATCTCATTATTTACTAACCTTCATGCTGTTCTAAACCTGTATGAATTTCTTTTTCTGCAGAACACTAAAGATACTTTCGGAGGAAAAAACATTATTTCCATACAATGAAAGCGAACGGGGTCCAAAACAACACTGAACCCCAGTGACTTCCATTGTATTGACAAAAAAATTAAAATAATCATCTTAAATATTTTTCAAAATATATACTTTAATTTTCCATAAAATAACTGGAAACAACATGGGGGTAAGTAACAAACTGAATTTTTGGACGATTTAAATGAGAGGGTCCAACTACAAATACATTATGAACCACAATACAACAAAACAAAGCAAACTATCTAGAGATAAAAATAATTAATAAAATAAAAACCAGCAGGAAGATTATTGAGTTCATTCAAAAAAAAAAAAAAAAAAAAAACGACTGTCTAATGTTCTTTTTCATCACAACCACTGGCGGGAGAGTTCCGACAGATTATCTAAGCTTATTGCACATAATTTACCATGATTTATCGCTTATCAAACAATAATTTCACACGTACACAATTTCAGAATGTTTACTTAAGCCTAAAACGTTTTTACCTTGATAAACACAGACAGATTAAAACTTGCCTGAATAGTGTCTTCACATTACCAGAGGAGAGTTAACGCATTGCTCCGTGTGCTTGTGCTTCTCAAGATTTAGGATTTGCGAATAATTCACACCTCAACGCGAACAAGTTTGACAAATTCAAAGGAACTGAACTGATCAAAAGAATCATTTGCGAAATGGAAATCGGCAAAGATTGCTTTCCGTTATTTTTTCCACTTTGCAGCTGCAAATGTAACGAAAGAGTCTGGACAAATGTATCGGAGTAAAAGTATCAATTTTCTCTTATATATGTAGTAAAGTAAAAGAAGACATTTTAATGCTTGAGTAAAGTACAAATATACAAAACTGTATAAGTATAGAAACAAAGTATTTGCAAGTTCTATACACCACTGTCTATGAATTTAATCTGAAACGTTGGAAGCGACACGATAACTTATGATTAATAACAGTTTTAATTTAGTATTTTATTCTAATATAATATTGATCAACACATTGAGCACATCAAATACAATAAAGAAATAAGAATCTCAAATGAGCCAATAAGGAATGTTTTCACATGTCAAGGTTGCATGGTTGAAATTACCATATTTAAAGGGATAGTTCACCCAAAAATGAAAATTAGCCCATGATTTACTCACCCATCCTAGGTGCATATGACATTCTTCTTTCAAACGAATACAATCGGAGTTATATTAAAAAATGTCCTGGCTCTTCCAAGCTTTATAAGGGCAGTGAAGGGCTGTTTCTGTCCATAAAAGTGCATCTGTCCATGATAAAAAATACTCCACATGGCTCTGGGGGTTGATAAAGACCTTCTGAAGCGAAGCGTTTGTGTAAGAAAAATATCCATATTTAAAACCTTATTAAGTAAAATAACTCACTTCAGGCCAAACGAACATACGGATTCCACTTACTGCGACGTACTGCTGATATTTACGCTACGCCATGACGCACTACGCTACTTCCGACGTCACAAGTTGCGTAAGTTGCGCTTCAGGCGTAAGTGGACTGCATATGGCCGTTTGGACGGAAGCTAGAATTTTACTTTGTAACGTGTTAAATATGAATATTTTTCTAACACAAACTCATCGATTCGCTTCAGAAGGCCTTTATTAACTCCCCCGGAGTCGTGTGGAGCACTTTTATGATGGACAGATGCACTTTTATGGACTTCAAAACAGAAACAGCCATTCACTGCCATTTTAAAGCTTGTAAGAGCCAGGACATTTTTTAATATAACTCCGATTATATTCGTCTGAAAGAAGAATGTCATACTGGCTACACCTAGAATGACTTGAGGGTGAGTAATCATGGCCTAATTAAAATTTTTGGGTGAACTATCCCTTTAATGTGCTCAATGTATGTGTGCTGATCAATGTTTATATGTAAATTACAGCCTAAACAGGGAGATAAAGGTTTCTATCAGGTTTCATTAAAAATATCTTCATTTGTGTTTCAAAGATGACTGAGCATGAGTAATTGATGACAGAATTGGTGACCTATCCTTTTAATGTGTAATATGCATGTAAAATTGCACAATTGTTACTAGGTCTGATGTAACAACCTCCAAAAAGCAAAAACAGTCCAGAACTTACAAGAAACTGCAGTATGACAATTCACTACAGCAAGCAGGTATGTGTGATAGCAATTATCAAAATTTAAAACATATTCATTGAAAATATATATTTTAGAGGTATTTTGGTTTTACATTTAATGAAGCAGCTCAATCTTAGTGAACAACTTGCCTCATAAAGGTTGTCAGAAAGTTTTATTTTATTTTTTATTTAGCCTTTATTTAACCTCGATGAGATTACTGTCTCTTTTACAGGAGTGTCCTGGCCAAGATAAATACATGATGTGACTGTCCATGAGGATGGAAAGAACTCAGAATATAATGTTTCTACATTGCATTTCCCTCTTGTATTAATGGATTAATAATGAGCAAAACACTTTAACACAAACCTTCCCCACTCTGATCTACACACACAACCCCCCTTCGACACTCCTTCAGCACTACACAGTGAATGAATCACCATTCAAAGCTTTTTAACTTTGTCATGCTCTTAAACAGGGGTTTAAATCATTGTGGACCCATTTAAAAGCATTTATGAATCCGAACTTACCGGTGTCTGGCGTGTGTAAAGCCCTGCGTCAGCCCAGTCACAGAGAGCTAAATGCACACGTAGTATTACAAGACTGCTTTTCCATAACTGCTCCTGCTTCTGGGTCTCTATTATCCCAATGCATGCATCCACAATGTTTCTATCTCTCAGCTGACTTTCTCCAATACACAGCAAACAATTCCTCCCCTTCCAATAGCCCCACCCCTAAAAGCTTTATCCTCAAACTGAACCGTGTCTTTAGTCTCAGCCCATCAGTGGAGGAACCTCCTGAGAATGAAATAGGACCTAGAACAGGACCTTGTGGTATTCCTCATCAGGACTACACAACATGTTTTTAACCCATTTAATCTCACCGGTAACATTTGTTATCTAAGTTTAAATTGTTGAAGTATTTTACACAGTTGTCCACTATAAATGAATGTGCAGACAGTCCTGATTTAACTGAACATTTTAACTTATGTAAATAGTCACATGATCAGAACTGTTTAAGTGCATAGTTCACCCAAAAAACAGGCTGTCATCATTTAATTACCCTCATGTCATTCCAAACCTGTATGACTTTCTTTCTTCTGCAGAACACAAGGAAGATATTTTGAAGAATGTTGGTAACTGAACAATTATGGTGACCATTGGCTTCCACTACATTTCTTAAAATATCTTCTTTTATGATCCACAGAAGAAAGAAAGTTTTGTTTTGTTTTTTCATTTTTGGGTGAACCATCTCTCTATTTCCAGTTTGGCCTTCTAAAAGATTATATCTGTGCCAAAGCGCCACAAAAGGAAGCATGTAAAACATGTCATTATACAGATACAACTATCTTTTGTTACATTTACGTGGTGACATAATTGATTATTCCTTCTGACTAATAGGTGGCACTAACACCAAATTGGTCTGGTGTACTCAGTGTTGGGTGACACATTTTATTATACATTTTATTGACAAATTATGTGAGATTTTTGACCAAACTGTTCAATAGTTATAAGCAAAAAAAAAAAAAATCGTGACTACTAGTTGGCACTGTGCCAAAATTGTACAGGTACACTTAGGTCATGATAGTCATAACACACATCAAGTTTGCTCAGAATACACTAAAGCGGTGCGGCGATATAGCCTCACGTCCATATTGGTGTGTTTGTAGAATTTAGCCTATCACGTTAATGAGAATGGTTTGATGAATTGACTTGAATTACGTGTTCCGTCAGCAAGGTGTGAGGATGATCTGATTACATTTTCATGAAAATCTGAGAAATAGTCTAGGAGGAGTTCAAAAAAGTAGGTTTTTGAAGAAAATCTAAATGTCGGACAGGAAGTTCGGCCGACTATGGCAAAATTGGTATCTATATTCTCAGCATTACCCAAGTAATCTATTAAGACCAGTTTCATTACAATTGCCAAAATTTATCAAAAGCTATTAGTATTTTCGGAAATTTCGTTATATTCTTGACCACAAGATGGCACATCCCTGAAACTTTTTGAGTACCATCAGGGCATGGTGGCAAGGACACTTACCAAGTTTCTTAACAATACACCAATGCCTTCGTAAAATTTAGTATTTTACAACAAAATTAAAAATTGCCGCCATCTAAAATGGGTATCGTTTGACTCGGCATGCTATACCAAATCTAAAGAGCTTTTGTGATTTTTGGTCAAACCGTTCGGAAGTAATAAGCAAAAATAGCAATTTGCACAATGGCACTGTGCCAAAACTGCGCAGGCACCCTCAGGTCTGCAGAGATATAGCCTAACGTCCATTTTGGCGTGCTCTTCGTTTTGTCTAGTGAGTTATTCAAGAACGGCTTGACGAATCAACTTGATTTCCATATTTTATGTCGCAATGGTCTGAAGAAGATCTGAGCCAATTTTGGTGAAAATTGGACGAACCGTCTAGAAAGTGTTTGAAAATGTAGTTTTTTCTGAAAATTCAAAATGCCAGAAAAATGTTTATGATGTTATGGAAAAAAATATTGTTTCTTGCCCCTACTGTTCAAAAGTTATTAGCATATAAGTGAAATTTGGACAGTTGATGGCACTAGAGGGATTGAGTGAGAGACTCCAAAATTGATATATGGTTAATGCTGTCTGCCATCTATCTGTGTGCCAAATTTCACAACTTTTTACCATACGGTTCTATGGGCTGCCACTGACTTCAAAGAGCAGAAGAAGAAGAACACTAAGGGATACAATAGTGTATCAATGCACCATCGGTGCTTGGCCCCTAATAACAACAACAACATTGATAATAATAGGCCTAATAATAAAAATAACAATGAAGTATTACAGAATGGTATTTTAGTGATTGCATATTTTACAGTTCCTAGCTGTAGGCTATATTTTATTAAATAATGCCAACATATTTGAGCTGTTAAAAATATCTTTGTCATTGTAAAATGTAATTATAAAAACATATATGTGGTGTTTTTCATACAGGAAGCTGTGCAACGAATTTTATACATTTTAATAAAAAAATTATTTTACCATAGAAATACACAAAATATACATTATATCCATGAATAATAAATGTGAAATATTTACATCCCTCCCGTTAAGATTACAAACGTTTTTTTTTTGTTTTCTATGGAAGCGCAGTTTCATCACTTGCAAGTTCGCATTACATGTAAGACCTATCTAGTTACGAGGGTGTTCTGCTTACTTTCGACATTATGGCTATTGTGTTATCTTTTACATTTCTACACTGTGATAAAGCGGTAACAGGCAGGTTTACCTTTATTTATTTTTTTACCCGATCTGACAATTAAAAATGGGTTTTGTAGGAGCTATCAATCAATTCCAAGGTTTAACTTAATACCATTTAATTGCCACGTGGAGTCCATTTTAGGTGATCTGACAAAAAAAAAAAAAATGTACAGCGTAAATTACAAGCTGTGTAGGCTACTATTGATATACAAAATGTGACTCTGCTGCTGCAACACTGAAGTTTTCTATACTCCCTAGAATTCTAGGACTGAATAGCCACACCTCTCAACCCTCTCTCTCCCACTGGTCTTATTTACTCACAAGTTCTTCTTTAGGGCAACCTACACCCGTTTCCCCCTCAGTGCACACTCACAGATCAAACTTTGGTGTGAACGCTCGTTTCTAAAAAAGATATTGGAGTGAGAACTAAAATTCATCGCTTACCTTTCTATAGCGGAGACGAACCGTGCCTTATTCACTGTAAATGTGTATGTATGTGTGGCTGCGCTGGACGCTGTCAGTATCTAAAGTCTCCGCCCAATCCAGGCCAACACCACCCCGTCATCAGCCACTAGCGTTTCGCGTTCTGGCCAGACCCCCGCGCGAACCAATGTGTGCATTGAATAAGCTTAGCGCGTGACACAGCTCTGAGTACACACGGTTAAAGCATTACTGACAACATGGCTGTGTGTATACACACACACACACACACACACAAAACACGTTTCACATTTATTTTTTTGCTCTCTACTCGTTAAACATTAACGGTATATTATGTTCTTGGCAATTAAGATAGCCCCAACGTGCTCATGGGTTTAATCTTACCAGATATTGTTTCTGATATTTAGGTCGCGTACAAAAGGTCATTGAGCAACTTTGCCATCAGAAGGTTTTATTTGACTATTTTTCCGACTGTAAGAAGACAACTATGACCATAATAGAATAGTAGAACTACCAGAACAGTTTCTGCTAAAATATAGTTAGCCTATACTACATTTAAACCCATTAAATATTCGTTCCTAAAACCCAGTAAATTATGTCCAAATAATGTCTTAATATTTTGGATAAAATGTTAAACTCTTAAATATTTTAAATATATTTAACACCAGTTTCTAATACACAAATCTTTGCATTTCCTCATAGGCTGCACGTCAATGAGTAAAATGTCAAGCATTTCATTTAGACAAAGCACTGTAGTATTGTTAAGAAAAAGAAAAAAAAAAACGGGAAAAAAAATGAGAAATGCATAAGTAATAAAGGAACATTGCACCCCATTTTATTTTGCCCATTCAATCATACAGAAGTCTGTTGTCCTGTAGACTTTATTAGTTTATCATGTCTCCTCAGTAAGTAGTTATTTTTGAAAAGGTTGATGGCATATGAATGATAAGAGGGCCCATTAAATCAAGCTAATAGCTCAGACTATTTGATAGGTATACAGTAATTATCAGAAAGCAAGGCTAGAACAAAAGAGTTTGAAATTGTTATACACTCATAAATTCAAATTCTGCAATGGCTTCTGAAGCACATTCAGCAAATAACCCTTGCTTTCTTAATAACCATTTTGTTGTTGTTGTTTAAGGTTCTTGGGTTGGCTATATGATTCTTAGAAGATTAATTTCTCCAGGGCTGCATTTCCCAAAAGCATCGTAAGCCTAAGTTGATCGTAGAGACCATTGGTGGTAATTGTTTTATGATCAACTTAAGCTTACAATGCTTTTAGGAAACGCAGCCCAGATCAGCGTATTATATTCTGGGTTCTTGAAATCCACAGAACGTTGATTTTTTTTCTGTGGAACTAGAAATAAGGGACTTGTGGAACATAGAAAAGGTTATACTATATGACATCACACTGCATGCTGTTTGATTCTAATTAGAATCTTTATTTTTTATTTGTAATGAAATAGCATATTAGAGATATTAGATATTAGAGGACAGGCCCTTTACTTTACATCACAGTCATGAAACACGATTTGGTACTTGCTATTGCTAGTCAGTTGGTATTATTCATTCTAGTAGCAAAAATCTGTATGCCTATTGCAACAAGTGCCATCATTTCTTGGAAGAGAAATTGTACATTTTAAATGTGCATGCATGCTAAGCTAACTTTCACAGATTTTAAGAGTAGACAGATGGCCTTGAATATAACAAAAAGCCACCACTTTGTTTTCATGGAGTTTATAAAAAAGTGCACGTTGGCCATTTAAGCTTAAGTTATTCAACCAAATATAATTAAATCCAGTTTTGTGTCAGAAATCTTCCATGAACCCATTCAAACATGTGGGTTGTGACTTCCATCAGATGTGTCAAGCTGTTGTATATGAGACTACTCAGTTCCCTATCAGTCGGTCACTCTCGACGTACGTTGGACCGACAAATAGGAATCTCACTAGAGGCCAATCTACTTTGAGTGAAACTAAACGAGCCAATGCACATTGGCGTGCAATCATTTGCATCAGCTGTTCAGTCAGGCAGCGCGGGTATATAATGAGCAGAAGGTGCGATTGCACTTCAGTCTTTTGCTTCGGAGCCAAGCACTTCGATGCACTCTATAACTCTTCAGAGGAAGATTGTGAAACCTGAGCGAGATTTCTTTTTCGGACCTCTCCACACACTCTGACACGGCAAGCAGCCTTTTTTCTCTCTCTTTCTTCCCTTTTGTTTTTGTTGTACTGAGCAAACAAAAGCTGTTCTAACAGCTGGTAAGGTGCTCTTCAGAGCGCTCAAAGGCCGTTTTCACGGCCGGTAAGACCAGCGAGGAAAGAGACAGCATGCAGACAAGGTGCACATTCCTGTCTGTGTTCGCAGTGACCGCTCCCCTGCGTGCTTCAGCACTAGCGAGAGCAGTCCCTAAAAGAGCTTACACAGATAGAACGTGTCTTTATAAAGATGACGTTCTATTTATGTTTTTCTGGATGCGGCCGTTACCTGGGATCGCGGTATGGTCACAATCGCTGCCTCGTGTGTGTGGGCCTCGAACACGCTGAGGCAGCTTTCGTGGATGAGTCATGTACCCATTGTGGGAAGATGACCATCTTGGAGCTGCGATCGAGACTCTCGTTCCTGTAAAGGGGTAGCCTGGCAAGCCAGACCTACATCAAGATGTTTGGTCTGGCAACTCACCATTGGCACGGCTCAATCCGAGGGGCGGGATAAACGGTTGTCTTTCAAATTCCCTCTGCATGCAATAGGATAGCGCTACAACCAACCAGAGCGTTTTCCCACCAGCGGAGCTAGTTGATAGATTAAACTTTTTCCGTATCTGGTTGGCAAAACTACGAACACATTTTCCTTTTTTAAGAATGACTTAAGTGCCGTTCTTTGTTATTTTCTCGAAGAAAAGCTTAACTCCAAGTCCTCCAGAGTCGCGGCCAAAGCCGATTCGAAAGACCGCTGTTCGCCAGCAGCAGCAGCCATTCTTTGTTTTCAAGTAGCAGGGAACCGTCGCAACTCTGTCGTCATTATGTTAAGCCCGCCCCGCCTACTCTATACATGATGTGATTGGCCTGACTAGAGTTTGTTTTTTCCAGCTCAAAAGTCAACGGAGAGTTGGTAGACTACACCGGCTGCAAAATACATTTTGCTGCCGGTAGGGTGCGTCTAGATTTCTAGGCTAGCAAAGGGGCGGAGAGGGTTGCTTCGGGCACTGACACGGGAGACCTAAGGATCACGGTGAGTACGCTTCCTTCGGGGAACCAACCCCCTAGGAACGGAACGCACTGGACCATCCTCCAGGTGTGTACCAGTCATTTCCTTCGGTGCTCCCCATGATGAACAGATGTTGATCGCTGCATCGGAGGGTGGGTCAGACCTCTCTGCGGATGATGACTCGGTGCTGCTGCCTCCTTCGGGTGTGCCACCGGTGCCCGAGTCGGACCCGGAGATGATGGCCATGCTTTCCCGGGCCGCCAACAGGATCAGGCTCATGTGGAACCCTCCACCGGGTCCTGAGCCCTCGAGGCTGGATGACTGGGGTGCTGGTTCTCAGCAACCCACCCCAGTGCGTTTCTTCCCGGAGGTGCCCAAGGAACTCACGGGGACGTGGACGGCACCTTTTACTGCCAGAAACCGTCCTGGTGGCTCCTCCTCCCTCACCACCCTTGATGGCGGGGCGGCTAAGGGATACACGCGTATCCCGCCAGTGGAGCGGTCCGTTGCTATGCAGCTGTGCCCTAACTCAACCTGGCTCGGTGAACCGTGCCTTCCCAGGCCTGTAAGTACTCGTCAAATTTAACCGGCAAGGCTAACAAGGCCTGTGGGGAAGCTGCCTCTGCCATGCACGCCATGGCTTTGCTTCAAGTCCATCAGGCCAAGGCACTGAAGGAACTGCACGAGGGTGGTCACAACCCACAAGTTCTCCAGGAACTTGCCGCAACGGACCTTGCGCTTCGTGTGACGAAGGTCACCGCGCGGTCAGTGGGTCGTGCGATGTCCACTCTGGTGGTCTAGGAACGCCATCTCTGGCTGTGTCTGGCTGACATGAGGGAGTTCCTTAAATCCCCCGTGTCCCAGATCGGCCTCTTCGGTGACACAGTCGAGAACTTTGCCCAGCAGTTCTCAGCTGTACAAAAGCAGACTGAGGCCATCAAACACAACCTGCTTCCACCCCACCGCCCACGGCCCCTCAGTCTTCTCATCCACAGCAGCAGCCTCCATCTAAATGGCGCTGTGGAGCCAGTCGCAGTCAGGTCCCCCGCCCATCCAGGACTCCGCCAAGAAGGGTGGCAAAGCCAAGAGCAAGCGGCCCTAGGACAGGCGACCCAGAGATGAACGGGACTGCTCTTCGGGAGACGGTGACCGCATAGCTCCCTCCCCCGGAAGAGGGCCGGGTGGAAAATCCTTTGTTTCCTTTTGTTTTTGTTCCGCCGCTGGCCTCAAAACAGTGGTACATAAATTTTCAATAAAAGAGCAGTTTCTTCCATCTCTGGGTCCAACGAGCTATAACGAGCTGTGCTCCTGGGAGAATGGCGACTCCACTCCCCAGGTTCAGCTGATCTGGAGAGAGTTCGGAGAGGCTCAGGTAGACCTGTTCACCTCCTAAGAGACCTCCCACTGCCAGCTGTTTTACTCCCTGACCGAGGGAACACTCGGCAAGGATGCACTGGCACACAGCTGGCCCCGGGGCCTCCGCAAATATGCGTTTCTCCCAGTGAGCCTACTTGCGCAGACACTGTGCAAAGTCAGGGAGGACAAGGAGCAGGTCCTTCTGGTGGCTCCCTATTGGCCCACCTGGATCTGGTTCCCAGAACTCATGCTCCTCGTGACAATCCCTCCCTGGCCCATTCCTCTGAGGAAGGACCCTCTGACAGACCTTGTGCTTCGTGCGACGAAGGTCAGTGGGTCGTGCGATGTCCACTCTGGTGGTCCAGGAACTGGACTGGACACTCTGGCTGTGTCTGGCTGACATGAGGGAGAGGAAGGACCCTCTGACTCAGAGACGGGGACGGGACATGGAGGTTCTAGGTGACTTACCCCCAGAGGTACTTAACACCATCACTTCTGCGCGAGCACCGCCTACGAGAAGTGCGTACGCCTTGAAGTGGAACCTGTTCATCGACTGGTGTTCTTCTCGCCGAGAGGACCCCAAAAGATGTTCGATAGGGTCCGTGCATTCCTTCTTGCAGCCAGGGTTGGAGCAGAGGCTGTCTCCCTCCACCCTCAAAGTACATGCTGCCGCTATTTCAGCACATCATGACCATATAGACGGCAAATCAGTAGGAAAGCACGACCTGGTTGACAGGTTCCTTAGGGGGGCGAGGCAGTTAAACCCTCCTCGTCCCCCCTCCATACCCTCTTGGGACCTTTCCCTGGTGCTTCAAGCACTTCAGAATGCTCCCTTTGAGCCTTTGCAGTCAGCAGACTTAAAGCTTCTCTCCTTGAAGACTTTGCTGCTGATTGCACTGGCCTCTATCAAGAGGGTAATGGACCTTCAAGCATTTTCGGTTGACGAATCATGCCTAGAGTTCGGGCCGGGTGACAACCATGTTGTACTGAGACCCCGGCCTGGCTATGTGCCCAAGGTTCCTACCACTCCCTTCAGAGACCAGGTAGTGAACCTGCAAGCACTGCCCCTAGAGGAGGCAGACCCAGCCATGGCTTTGCTCTGTCCTGTTCACGCTTTGCATTTGTACGTGGACAGAACTCAAAGTCTCAGGACCTTAGACCAGCTCTTTGTCTGTAAGGCCAGCAAAAGGGAAAGGCTGTCTCCAAGCAGAGGATGGCCCAATGGATAGAGGATGCTATCGCCTTGGCTTACCAAGCTCAAGGCGTGCCCTGCCTGCTCAGGTTACATGCTCACTCCACGAGAGGCATTGCATCCTCCTGGGCACTGGCACGTGGCGCCTCGCTAACAGATATCTGTAGAGCTGCAGGCTGGGCGACACCTAACACGTTCGCTAGATTTTATAGCCTACGTGTAGAGCTGGTCCCCTCCCGTGTTCTCACCCTAAACGGGTCGAAGCACTGAGAGGCCTGGCTCTGTCGGCTTGCTGCACCCTACTGTGCTCCTTATTTCTCCAGAGTGAAAAAACCTGTGAGTCCTCCAACACCCTCGGCCCGGACATGGCGGAGCGTCCAGTGCCAGGCCTTTATCCGTTGAATCCTTGAGAACCGGGTTTAGGCTGAGTTCCATATGTGTGACCCTAAAGCGATCCCATATGTGTATCCTTCCATGGCTGCTCCTATTCGAAGCCCAGTGTCTTTCCCTTGGGCTAAGTCACCCAATATTCATATGCAGTACAACCTTTGGGCTAGTGCATATGTATTTTTTCCACATAACTCCTTCGAAGAATGTGGCTACCACAGCGTTCCCCTTCCCATATAAAGGGCACGCTTCCCAGTGTTATTCAATAATCTCACTGTATGGGTTATCACGGAACAACAGTGACAGAAATACTCTGTGTAAGCCCTCTCCTATCTTCCTTCCGGGCAAGAAAGGGCGCTGGATGGGGTGCAGCAGCTGTGGCGCTTTGGTAGGTATTCCCATTAGTCGGTCCGATGTACGTCGAGAGTGACCGACTTATAGGAATGTCTCAGTTACAGATGGTAACCCTCGTTCCCTGAAGGAGGGAACGGAGACATACGTCCCGTCGCCACATCTGCTGCTGCCCGCCGGAGCGGCCAGCTTATCAGGCTTGGCTCCTCAGCAAAAAACTGAACCCGCGCTGATTACATACCCGCGCTGCGTGGCTGAACAGCTGATGCAAATGATTGCACACCAATGTGCATTGGCTCGTTTAGTTTCACTCGAAGTAGATTGGCCTCTCTAGTGAGATTCCTATTAGTTGGTCTGACTTACGTCTCCGTTCCCTCCTTCAGGGAACGAGGGTTACCATATGTAACCGAGACGTTCTCTAGGATTTTAGCATCCACTCTTAAAAATGAAACTTTTGTCATCTATGGTTACATGAAGAAACTTTAACATCCATGGATCCTTTCCATTGAACTAGACACTCTAAGAAATAAAGGTTCCGAAAAGGCAGTGATGCCATAAAAGAAACATTTAGGTTCCCTAAAGAACATTTTATGGAATGGATATGTTCAATGTTAAAGGTCTTCATGGAACCATAGATTTCATTTCCAATCCAAGAACTGTTATTTTTAAGAGTGGATGCTAAAATGATAGAGAACTTAGTAGTCTCTTATACAAAAACTTGACACAACAGATTGAAATCACAGATGTTTGAATTTTTGAAGGTTCTTTGTAGAGGAAAACATTTTTTATTTAGATTGTTCTTCACACCAAGGAAAACTGTTTTCAAAGGTACCACTATGTAAACTTTTTAAAGTTTAAAACTTAAATGAGTTAACACATCATTAATCCTTCTTCCAAAATGTGATTTTGTTTTACTCTGATTCACTATGGTAAGCCTTTTATTAGTATTTATAATTTAGACCCGTTGGGGCGTTTTTTACAGGAAATCACATACACTCACCTGTGCATGTCTCATCATATCCATAAATAAAGAAAAGTTGCTCCGGCTACTTTTATGAGTTTATGGTGTGGGAGTGGAATAGGTGAAGTTGTCACAACGAGCGAGAAAATTTGACATGGAGCAGCTAAATCTCGATCCTCCAAGAAATCACTTTTTTTTAATTCTTTTTTTTATGTAGAACAGAGGAGAGTCTGCTGGCAAAAAGACAACATGACAGAGCTCGCAATAAAAGGAGAATCAACATTGGCTTGGCATTTGAAATGTACAAGTGACGTGGATATGGTGTTTTTATTGCTCAACAGGTGAGTAAGGTATTTTACTGAACAAATAAATTGCCATATGTAACTCTCTAACAGAGTTCATTGTAAATCATTATCTATTACGAAGGATCATATTAATCAGCACATGCAGTCACTAACCAAAGCACAACCAAAACAATGTTCTTCCACAAAATGCATGCAGTTTTGTTTTTCTTAACTGCTAAAGGGCCAAAAGTACATAGTGCACCTTTAAGAAATATTCAATGACAGATTCTTTAGGGACCCCAAAATGGCATCACTGTGAAAAAAACCCCCAAAAAAAACATTTGAAACCTTTATTTTTAGCCACACTTCTTTTCCTTCCACGTTTATTCCCAAGATTTTTTTCAAGGCATCTATTTTACCTCCCAGTGAGCCCAGACACATACATCACACTTTGGGTGAAAGCTCATTTGTATAAGATTGTTTAAAAATCATCAAAAATCTGTCTGTGTCCTATTCAGTAACTCAAACATGTTTAGTTACTTTACCAAATATACTTACAACCATTTCAATCTCTCAAAATGTCAAATAAACTCAATCCTATGTGATTTCCATGGGTCAAATCTATACACGGTTTATACACAGAACGCCAGATTAGAATACCTGCTGATCCGCTTCCATAAATGATTGTAATGATGCGTATCTATCTTATGCATGTATATAACCAGTGACCTTTGATCAGATTTCTCCAGAGTTTGTTTTTCTTTACTAATGGCTGTCCTGGTTTGGAAGCAAACAGTCATTTTGCAGTTTCGTAACACGTATCATAATGGCCACAAACGAGCCGGAATTCTGACCAACAGAGGGATTGTGGGAGGGGAAGAATTTACTGCCATCCGCCATAGAGGGGATTACCCCATCAAGACGAGGAGGAGCCTGCCCAGAGATAGACATCCCACAACCCTCAGAGCACATGGGTTCTGCCAAAATACGTAATAACATTAATATAGGAAAGAGAGGATGGTTTATGAAGCTGAAGGAGGCACGATAGTGCATTTCAACAGGGATCTCTTGTATATAAGGAACATTTTTGAAACCTTTTGCACCCATCAAACAGATTATACCCATCACCCAGTAACAAATTAGTGGGACTAAATTACAATTTGTCAGACATACAAATCATTCATCTTAAAACATTTCAAAACTTGCACCTTGGAACCCATTTCAAAATGTGCGTTCTCGAGCCACCAAACACCGTTGTCGTGCAAATGAACGTCCAGAACACATTCAAAGTTTTTCTGTTTTCAGTTAAAACGGTGTCGTGTAAGCGGTCACTAAGTTAATAACTAATGATCTTTGCAATGGAAGTGAATCAATCAAAAACTAACTTTAGCTGGACAATAACTTTATTCTAGAGCTGCTGTAAAGCCAAAACAGTCTTTGTTACTTTAATTTCCTATAATCAATGTAAAACTGCTTTGAAACAATCTTATTGTTAAAAGCGCTATATAAATGAAGGTGGCTTGACTTGACTAAAATGGCTGGATAACACACGACACTCTTTTATGATACGGATTGAGCTAAACTGCAATTGATAATACTGGAGTCTGTCACGAAGTGACTGTCCATTTATAGCTTGTTAGAGTTCATAATTAATTCTAGTTACAAGAAACATACTTACTAGGAATTTTTTTGTTAGTCATGAGTGCTGATGTTGTCATCCATCTGAAGACTGATCTAACCATTGCCAGTAAATGCATCTCTACTTTTGGTAAAACCTCATAAGCATTGGTTTGGGAATGGCTTTTGATAGAGGTCTGTGTGGGCATTAAATTGAAGCCCTAACAGGAGAGTGTGACCTCTTCAAGCATGTGCTATCTAATTTTGAGACACCATACAAAAAAACAATCAAAACCTTGCTAAACCGGTTTCGGGTTCCCTCGGGCTCAAATCAGGTAGCAGACCTCCGCCTATAAGCAGACCTAAGCTGATTAAACTCAACTTTCTATGAAACATCTGGCTACCAGGTCTGAAATTATGTAAATTTGTTTGATTTTAGCCGAAGTGTTCACTTACAGCACTTAAAAATGTTGGAGAATCAATAGCACAATTACAGGGGGACATATAGTATTTTGCAAATCACCTTTAGAGATCCCAGGATTTCCACACCAGTCAGCCAGTAAATTTCCATTACTTTTCTGAGATGAATTTCTTAATAGTGGGGAACCACTGTAATTTCAAGGGTTAGGAAAATTCTTAGGTGAAACCGTGAAATCCTCATCCAACTGTTTTGTAGCTAAAGCTTATCATTTCAATCAGCCTCAAAGGAAAGTTGCTCACCATTATCGGTTGTATCAAGCCAGTAAGGGCCGTCTCAAAAGGCCTTTTTGTCACAGTTTTGTTCATCATATGGAGAATACAACGTTTCATGGCGATTGTCCAAACATATGCCAGAACCGTTGTCAGAGACAGCTGGAGAACAAGACGAACAAGTTGAGAGATAAACAGAGACGTGGTGAAAGAGGTCATTGCATGACAAGCCAGTTTTTCCTGACAGGACATGAACCTTCAAAAAACATGTGCGTTTAAAAAATGTTGTCCTATCTGCTAGCAGTTTGACATGTAAACGTGACATAACATACTGTAAAACATTTTGGGCCCTATTTTAACGATCTGAAACGCAAGTATCAAACGCAAAACGCAAGTAACTTTGTGGCCGGATCTCGGGCGCTGTTGCTATTATACCGGTGGGATAAATGATGACTTGCGCCCGACGCAAATCTAAAATGGGTTGGTCTGAAGTAGCTGCATTACTCATAGGTGTGGTTTGGGCGTAACGTGAAATAAACCAATCAGAGCGACATCTCACATTCCCTTTAAGAGCAGGCGCGCTTGTTCCATGGCGGATTGCTATTATAACGGCGGATTTGCCAGGCGCACGCCAGGAGCGGTTGACAGCCGAGGAGACCGACGTTCTCGTCAGGGCCGTAAAACACAGAGAAGTGACATTGTATGGGGATGGGAGAAACCCACCCAAATTAGCTTCAGTTAAACAGGCGTATAATAATTTTGGAAAATGTGTAAGCTAGATTTATGCCTATTTTTTTCACATCTTCATGGACACCACTATGATTTACCTCACGTGGAATATTTTTCCTTGTAATTATGTATGGTTTGCAAAAATGGCAACTGCTGCGTCTGTGTAGATGAGAGAAGCAAAGTGTATGCGCGTTGTGCACAAGCTACATTATGGCCAAGCATGCGCCCTTAAAGACAGGGCCCATACAGTTTTGTAATGGGTACCATGCTGTTTAAAGTGAAAACATGTAAAGCAGCAAGAACACTGGTCACAGTGTGACCAGTCCAATCTTAAACTGGAATGAATATACATTTATTTAGGAATATTTCAGAATTTTTACAATTTATTTCTTATTGAACTTGTTGTTTTGAGTCCTCTGTACTTGAGTTTGCAGCTTGGTGCTTTGTTTTTATTTTATTAAGCTTAAAAGTTCAGCACTATGACAAACACTGCAAAAATACAAGCAATAACTGGCATCTAGACTAAGCAATAACATGAAGTTCACAGATTCCAGATAACATTATTAATCCATTTATGAAATTGTCTTGCTAGCATCTCTTTTAGTGTATGCATACAATTCGCCAATCCTCAAGCAATGTACAAGGAAAGAATGAATGAATCAACAGTTTATTGATGTACAAGTCTGATTCAGTTTGTGCTGCAATCAAAAAAAAAAAGGTACATTACAAAAGCATAATTTAAAAATCTCTTTCATTACACTAATGCTTTAGTGTCAGATTTGAAATGTACTATATTAGTATCATGTGTTTTCTTTTTTTTACAACCGTACAGGTCTCTCATATAATGATAAATAAGAACAACATTAAAAAAAACTTGTGTAAATATATTAAACAATTTACTCTAAATAAAGTAGTGTATGATTTACACAATGAAATAAATTAAAGCTAAAGTACCATGACAGCTCTACGTCACAGTTGTTCAGCAGTTTGTTGAAAAGGTATTGATTACATTATGTCCATTCATACAGTATCTATAAGGCTTTAAAAATAATCTAAGTGTTTTCAAAATAATCAGTTTTACAAAAAGTGCATTAGTATTGGTCAAATATACGGCATGTGTATCTACAATGCTTTGACAAGTTCTGAGTCAAGAGTGGTCCATTGTCAATAGTCCACTTTTCTAATAGAAATAGATAGTAGTAGAATGGTCATTCCAGAATTCTCATTCTGTAAATATTTAAAAAATAGCAATAAAACATTTAAAGAAACACCTTTATAATATAAAAAAGCAGCATTAACAAAGAGCTTCAAATGTCAACATTACATGTCAGTAGCAGGACATAATCTGCCTGAAACTAAGCAAATTAGTATTGGCACGGATGTGAAGCAGCAAATCACTATAAATAACGAAGGCTGTGATGATTGTGTTAACATTTATGCTAATTCTAAAACACCAGATTTGGCGGTTCTTGAAACCCAAACGGTGATCCAGTGAAGGTTCAGTGTCCATAAGAAAGTGATGTTGCCTGAATGGTGCCAAGTCTCCCATTCACTTGTCGTCTTGTCTGTGTAACAGGGACCTGTAAAATGTAAAGTCTTAATTTGTCATATTTGTGTCATTTATTCAAGAGACAAATACTTTGTGTTGCCAAATATGTTGCCATTAGCCCCTTTAACACAAATTATCGTTTAGAGATCATGTGTTAACAGGTGAATTAGTTTAGGCATTTTTCCAGTATGAGGTGGTAACAATTAAATTACCGGTATGATACTATGTGTGAACAAAGAATAGGATTACCGGTATGAGCATGTACAGTATGAGGTAAGGTAAGAAGTTTGCTTTGGGCCAATCATAATGCTCTGTCAGAGCTGTTTATGCTAAGTTCCGCTGCTTTTAATTGTATTTCTATAGCCCTATTCGGACGGGACTAGTTTAACATGGAGAGGTGGGGTAAAGTAATAATTACCAGAGCTTCTCTGTGATTTTATATATCTTCATATATAAATAAATAAATATATAAACACATAAATATATAAATAAATGTATAAATACATATAGAAATGCATAAATAAATAATTTTTAGTCCTTCATACTGCAGTAGCTTTTGTGTACTATAGTAACAGCTTCTTTTTTTTTTTTCAACAATTTAATTTTTACATTCTAGTATTTTTTTAAAACACACTTCTCTTTATGTGCACCAAGGCTGCATTTATTCGATCAAAAATACAGTAAAAACACTAATATGAAATATTATAGCAATAAAAAAATTAAAAAAGCAGCCATTTCACCAGTCATCATTCTAATATGCTGATTTGGTGCTCAGGAAACATTTCTAATTATTAGCAATATTGAAAACAGGTGTGCTGCGTAATATTTTTATGGAAACCAATTTTTCAGGAGGCTTTGATGAATAGAAAGTACACAAATAAAGCATGTATTTGAAATAGAAATCTTATATAACATAAATGTCTTTACTGTCACTTTTAATCAAATTAGCAAATGTATAGCAAAGATATTCCTCCACATGGTTTTTCAATAGTTAGCTAAAATGTATTTTTGTTTATCATAATTATTGTGCCTGTTGTGTTTTCTATAATTTTATGGAACAATAGTAAAATACCAAATGCAGTAAATCTAACTCAAATCTCTTAAGTGAGGCCAATAAGGAGCCTCTTACCTTCCTAAGTCGTTGAGCCCCAGAGCCTGAGCGAATGGCATCCAAAAGAGCCTCTCGGGCCGCCTCTGGGTTTCCTCCAGCAGGCAGCACTAGAGGGGGCTTGGCTGGAGCTGAAGGGGGAGGTGGTGGAGGACTGAAAGCTGGAGGTGGGGGTGGCACAAAAGCAAGAGGAGAAGTGGGAGGAGGCGAGATAACATCTCTCTGGACTTTTCTGTCCTCCTCAACCTTCCTGAGCTGCTCCAACTCCTTAGCTGCTCCTGATTTGATCTAGAAGCACAACAATGACGTGATATTTATAGTTAACTGACAATCACAACCAGGCTGCATGTAAATCAATTTCGTTTTTTTGAAAAAACTTTACCAAACACGTTTCCCAAACAAACAGTCCACCCATCTCCCACGGATGGGCATTCGATTAAATTTTCTTAGTCGATCGTCGGGAGAATTAACGATCGACTATCGATTAATCATTAATATTTTTATATTGAAATTCATTATTTCTTTAACTTTTTATAAATTAAAAATGCAATGAAAATACAAAAATACAGTTTGTTTGTCCTCGATGAGATCTTTATTACAAGAAGATCAACTTGTGGCAGTGAAACTGGACGTTCGGTAGACTTGAAGATATGCCCTGCGGTGCTCTAAAACAGCGGAACCTGCAGCTGCGAGCCGGCGTTCTTAAACAGAGACCCATGGCCACTTCATCCGTTTTCTGTGATCGGATAGCTATCCGATCGTGAAAAGACCAAATGTAAACGCCCTCCGAAACGCATTCGAGACGGATTTAAACCCGATCGCTCAAACCACTTCAGGAGGAGATCTGTGCCGCATTCCAGACGAAACTGGACAAGAGTAAATGCATCTGGTTGTTGAAACCACATATGTAAATTTGACTTATCCCAAAAATGCTAAGAAATAAACGTGTGAGAGCGTGTTATAGGCTATATGTCATGTTATAGCCAGATATGACGACGCTACTTCAACACGCATCACCACAGATGAGCATAGCATCAAGCCAACGTGCAAACTATCGCAAATCAAAGTGAAAGTCATTCATCAACACACAATCATCTTCATTAAAAGTAAAGAACCGAAATGATCTTACCAGGGCTGTTGCCGCAATATCTTGTTGCGGTCTTTGATTTAGAAATGTTCGCTGATGATCAATAAAATGCAGCTCATATCAGTTGCTTTCGGTGACGTGCAACAATTTAAATATGCATATAGCGCGGGAATTCAAGATCGGATTTATATCCGTTTTGCAAAAACACATTTATGTGACCAGGTGTAAATGGAATCGTTATGATAAATCAGATAGCTATCCGATCTGAGAAAACGCATGAAGTTCCCATAGAACTTCTGCACCAGTCTACTGATTTCTGTTGAGAAAGATAAGCATGTTGACATGATCTGGGATCAGATGCGACCGCAACCTGGTGACAGCCAGTCCAGCCGCCGAAAACACCCGCTCTGAGGGGACTGACGTTGCCGGGATGCACAGGTACCTCCGCGCTAAAATGAATTCCATTGCTTCAAGACTCACACTACGCAACGCAACCTGCATTAGTTTAATTGATAACAAATAAACGCGATCGACGAAATTCTTAACGATCAATTATCGATCGTCGATTAATAATGCCAACTGGTTCTAATGTTGCAGTACAGTGATTGGCGACCACCAGAAATGTAATCTATGAAGCTGTCTAAAGCCCGGGACACACCAAGTCGACGGACGGCCGTCGGGCAGTTTTTGTGCGTCGGACGACTAAGTTTTCTCAGTGTGTTACGCACCATCGGCAGAAATTGGTCCTTGTCTGCTTTTTTTCGGCCGATTTGACATGTTGAATCAGCGTCGGGTCATCAGTGAAGGAGGGAACTCTGATTGGCTGTTCAGCTTAGTGAACGAGTCAGTGCACGAAAATAATAGCAAAACAGTGAGCAAAGAAGTCAAAACGGTACAGATAGAAGGCTGTTCTAATGTTACATCATCTTACCTAAGTGTTCCTTGGCGAATATTTCAATATTAACATGAGCGGAGTGAAATAAAGAAAGTGTTTAGCAGGATTGATATTCAAAACGGTAAGCACGCACTGCTTTGTTTATGGTTTGTGTATCTGCAGCGGCGGTTTCCCTTTTTGAATGACGAATATAGATGACTATCTCTGCAGAAATAGACAGTTGTCTAATTTACACGCAGGCGCAGAACACGCATTCTAGCTGACAGTCGGCAGTAGTTCTCTCGGTGTGTTCAATTGCAGCTTTTCCCCCGACTCAGGTGACGCGAGGCGACAACACAGTCGGCTTTTATCAGCGCTAGTTCTTTGGCGTCGGTTTGGTGTGTCCCGGGCTTAAGGCATGGTCATTTACCTTTGCTCTACATAATTTTGTGGACAAAATCGTAGTAATCTTAACAGGAATCTGTACAATAAAAAATGTCGCCTGATGGACTTTTAGTGGAAGAGAAATTCGAATATTGAGATTGTTCGTCGTGTAAAGGTGTGGTAACATGTAAAGTTACATGTCAAAATTTTATGGTTGAATTTTTTTTTTTTATCTTAATAGGAGACTGCTTAGTTTTAAAGTGAAATTTTGCTGATGTGTCCTCACTTTGATTGTGTAACACTAAGTCATGTAAAGGTATGGACATATTTACTGTTGCTTAGAAAAATTTAGAGGATGAAACCCAGCCATTCCAATAGGAATCAGCGCGGTCAGGAATTTCGTGTGATGCTGAAAAATTCTCACAAAAACTTCACATTGGGATAAAGATGGTCACCAAATTTGCCATGTTGACCAAAAGAAGGCTTTTTTGTTTGAGCTGTATTTAGAGCATTGCTACACTATTGACAATGGACCTTTTTGCCAATTACATTTTGCTTATGTGACTGTGCCTTAAATCATACTAATATTGAGCTTACCTTCTTCAGTCTGGCAGAGTTGCTTGAAGCTCTTATTGCTGAAAAAAGTGCAGAACGCTCATTCTCTGCATCATTGTAAGATGGCTTCTTAACTGTGCAGCTGGTAGACATGTCAGATACCTGGCCAATGTGAAAAGTAATACAAAAAGCAATGATTTTATATTATACTATAATTAAATTATCTTTAAGAATCCTAGCATAATAGGGTGTTCTAGAAAGCTGATAAACATACTTTCATGCTGTGACTCATAGTTTACCTTTTTGAGGCGTTCAATGCCCTCTCCAGATTGAATGGACTCCATTAGAGAGCTATGGATAGAAGTTTCCTTTTGGACAGACTTAAAAATAACAGGCTTAAACTTCTTAACTGGTCCAAATATGTTACCCATGTCTGGTTCAGATGGAATCTCAGATTTGTATAACTCTGGCTTCTTTGTAAGTTGTGGATGTGTGGTGTCTGTTGGCGTCTTTCGAGCAGAGGATGTGTCTGGGAACTTATTGATTGATGTGGCTTCTTCAGAGGAAGATTCCATGTGTTTAATGTGAGCAGACACATGTGTTGAGGGCAGGATTTTGTTATTTAAGGGATGTGAGTCTTCCCCATGCAGAGTGCCTTTTTCAATACTGCATATCCTCTCAGAACTTGCTGGTTTTTCTGCAACATGACTAGGGTAACTTTGCAGGCATTTAGGATGTCCAAAAGGAGGATTTTCAGTGGGTTTGAAAGTGGTAGTAGGTTTGTGTATGTTTGTAGGTCTAACCTCATTATTAAACAGATTGACAGATTGTTTGACACCAACAGTGGACTCTGATGGCGCCTGCATGTTAACTACTTTAGTATTGGGAATGCTATTGTTTTTAGCAATGGCAGAAGCTACGTATTGGCTGGAGGTTCTTCTGGAGGGTATAAGAAAAGAAAGATCACGCCTTTCAACTGTGAAAGAGTGATTCTCTGGAGGTTCTGGGAATGAAGGCTTACTTCCCACTACAGATATGGACTTCCTTTCCAATATAATGACCTCTTTGTGTGTTTCCTCAGGAGGTGTTTTCAGTGAAAGTTTAGAGACTCCAGACACAATCAAGGGTTTGAACACATCAGTATCTCTATTGTTTACTATGGGCCCTTGGTTGGTCGCAGTTGATTGTTCTTGCTTCTCTGCAGTGCTCCAAAAGGCTTTGGCTTTGTCCAATGGGGACTTTTCTGCGTGAGTATCCACGTCGAGATTGCCGTTTTTTGGTGGGCCAGTGGAAATCTGTTTCCCTGTAACCATGTTGCCCTGTTCATCAATCTTAATGGCACCTAGTACTAGAGAGCCTGTAGGTTTGGTCTGGGACACAGACGGTTTTGGAGGGATGACTGTGAAGGTTTTCATTCCAAATCGAGAGACCGAACTTTGGGTTATCTTACCCTGAGTTTTTAGGACTCTGTTAATAGGTGCCCTGTCCTCATAAGCAGTCTCTGTTCTGAACTTTTGGACCATAGGTGCAGATTTTAGTCTCTCATCAGGAACCTTTTGAACGGTTTGAACAGCAGGACTCACAAAACTTTGAGGCTTCTGTGATACAATGTTTTTCTGACTCTGTAGTTCTTCAGTTTCAGCTTTACTCTTAGTCTCTGAGCAAAGGGCTGCCTTCTGTTCCATATTGTCTATGCGCTTAGCATCTTGTGATAACTTCTCATTAGATAGAGATGGACTTGTGGTTTTCTCAATAACTGTGAGTGTAGTCATTTCTGACTGCTTCTCTATGTCTGGAGATGGATTTCTGTGTTTCTCCTCTGTCAGGCAGGCATTGTTGTTTTTGTTTTGGATAGCTTCACATGGTGTACATGATTGGCTGGTGATGTTTTGTGTGCTGCTCAACAATTCTGCCTCATACTCGCTCATGTTGAACCGGTCATCATCAAGAACATCATCAATGGTTGTAACTGGAATGTCCATGTCAACAATGGACACAGGTATTTCATCATCCACAAACACAGATGCTCCTCCAGAGTGATTAATGTCTAATATGCAGGAAAAACACAGTTAGTATATAAATTAGTAATTTATAGGGCTAACAGTGTTATTGGTATGGCCGTAACTAAACTGCCAGGAAACATGTTTACCTAAATTAATTCCTAGGAATTCACAGAATGAATAACTGAAAGAAGAAAATAGGAAGATTTTTTAAAGGATCATGAAACACTAAAGTAGATTAAGTAAATTGGTTCATTTTAAGCTTTTTTTGCAACATTTTTGTTTTAAAATCTTCATTGTGTCAACATCACAGGATGACTCACCAGTATTTCATAATTATTCATGAGACTTCAATGCAGAGTACAAATGTAAACAGCTGTGCATTCATTTGTGCATTAAATTATGGCTGTATATTGGTTCAATGGTGAATTGCAGCATGCATTTGTGGGAATCAACTCTACAAGAGTGAAAAAGACGTAAAAGACAGTGTAAAAGACACTGTTGTGTTGCCTGTATTCACCCTCCACTCCGCAGCTTACCACACACAATGTTGTAGTATTTTTCAAAACTATGGTGAAAACTAACAGGGGGTATTTCATGACCCTTTAAAGTATTAATGAGGAAGCACAGTTCATCCGTGAGTGATTTACCTGCCAGATTTGCATCTAGATTGGCCAGGGTGAGGTGTATCTGTGCGGTAATCTCTGGATCTTCTTCATATCCATTTTGTCTCTTGATTGACTGCTGTCCTCGCTGAATATTTCCACTACTGAGAAATCAATAAATCATCTCAGCTGGTTGTGTATTTGTAACAAGCAACTAAAAGAAGTGAACAAATTTAGTAAAGCTGTCCCTAGTATCACAATACTCTTTAAGGTAATACTGCATTTTTGTATAATAATAATAATAATAAATTGCATATTTTTCTAGTTACGTTTATTTTGTGCCTCCGGTGTAGCATGCAAGTCTCACATGCAAGGTTTGAGTCAGTGTTCAATATCAACTGGATGAAACTAATACATAACACATACAAGACATTACAGTATAAGATCTACAATATTAGATGGGAGTTGTAACTCTTTATCCTGTGCTTATTCACATTAACACAAGCTTAAAATTTGTGTTTTAACACCCTTGAAAATGGCTGCTTTTACAGATGACGAGTGGAAAAACTAAGTCCTATAGTGAAGACAGAGCCGGAGCGAGGAGCTTGAGGTGAGGCTGCAGGCTTTGGCAGAGAATCCGTACACATACATCTGGAGTAGTCAGCACTTTCAGCTCCATAAAGCAAAGTTTTAAAAAGCCAGACTTCTCAGTCAGCCCTGGAGGAACACTGGCTGGCTGGAAAAGGATAAGCGTGAGACTGGCTGAAATGTGGGAATGAATTGATGGTGGCAAACAGAGAGAATGAGAGAGATAAATCCTTTGCTCTGTCTCCACTCTAATTCGGAGAGCTTTTGATTCCTGTCCAGCGGAGAAATAAAAGTCTAATGGATGTATTGATCTTATGGAGTTCAAACAATGTGTGATCAGGTGTGGTGAATATGACTGTTTGTTGTTTAAATGTAAAATATCTGAAACAGTAACAAATAAATAAACTAATTGTTTCATGCTACTAATAAACACTTGCATTCTAGACTGATTTGAATCTGGTTTGGAGCACCCACTTTTATCATCGAATATCCTATTTCACTTGGAATAAGGGGAGCAAATTTCAATTAGCAAAATGGGTCAAAATTGCCATTTCATGTTGACTCTACGGTGGTAGCTGGTTTTTGGAACATGGAACAATTATTCAAACTACTTGTTGGCTAGTCCAAGCTGGTTTAGATGGTTGACCAGCCAAACTATAGTACCAGGAGGTAGAGTAGGGACATATCTACTAGGGGTGTGAATCTTTAGGCACCTCACGATCCGATCCGATTCTTAGAGTCACAATATGATTCCAAAACAATTTATATCAGAGGTTTTGTCCAGTCAGCTTAATCGCTTAAGTTATAACTGACTGTTCACATTAATTTTGCATCATAAAAGCATGTTGAGATGCAAGTGCATTTAACCACATACACGGGATTCGCCGCGAGCGATCTTCACAAAGCGTACGCGAGTATTTGAAAGCAGCTGTCTGTCAGGTAGTGAGTTTCTTGTATTAAATATCTAGACCTGCTACATTCTAAATGGCATAAACGATGCCTTTGTAGACAATTTTTAGGGCAAAATGCTGAAATACCAAATTGTAAGCGTAACATCAAGCATAGTTGTTCACCCTCCTGTGCAATGAAGCTCGCGATTGCCCTTGTAATTCACTTCAACCTTTTCGAACGTTATAGAAGATTAGTATATGTAAGGTTTGAGGGTTTGTGTGTGTGTGTCCATGTGAAATTGGAAGCAAGCAGAATTTGGCCATCATTAAGAGTGCCATCATGCATCTGTGGTTAAAAAGGAAACTCAGAATCGATTCTGAAAATTTGTTGAAACTCAGAATCATTTAAGAGAGAATCATTTTTCTCTCCCACCCAAAATGTCTGCAGAGGTAGACCATCTTGGAGTAGCAAAAAAATGGATTTAGCAGAATTTTTAAGGGGAACGAATTACAGAGATTTTCAAAAATACACATATAAAGACATTGTGTGATATTTGGTGCGCTAAACATATTAATTTTAAAACCACTGTTGATGTGTCTGTTCAGACCAAATTTATTTATGGAGAGGTGTTCTAATATCTTGTCAATCGAACTATGAAGATACTGGCCAACCATTTAGGCATTTTTGCTTTTCTATAAGCGTCACCTACTGTCAAAGATTGACATTGCAAAATCAGACCAATATTGTTTTTAACCGAACATTCGTGTTGGTGTGAACAGGCATGTGCCAGAGGCTTTTGTTTGTTGTGGTGGTCTATAGCTAGAGTAAACGTGTACATGTGCATACCTTTTTCTGGAACCCCAGGTCGCACAGCCCTCATCGCTGTCACTGGAAGAGTCTTTGGACTTTGCAGGCAGAGCTGAGCCACTGTTTAGAGACATGATGTCCACAGGTGACATAGATTGTACCCTTTCAGAGGGAGAGACTGGGCCGGACTCTTCGGCCATGCCCTCTGATGCCGCATAGCCCTGGTCTGCAAAACTCTCACTGCTTGCCACGGACACCGTTTCCACTTCCTGCTCTGCCACCCTCTCTGATGAAGACTCGTGAGCTGAATGCTGCCAGGCTGAAAGGGAGATAAAATGTCACTGTCATAATGCAGAATTCCTCAAATCTGGTCCTGAATGGCCACTGCCCAGCAGAGTTAAACAAGCTAATCAAGACCTTCAGAGTTATTGGCTGTGCCCAAAAGCTGAAAAATGCCACCTCCACAGTTAGCATATAGAGGCAGGAAGGCAACAAGGCGTGTCTGAAACTAATGATCGAGACACATCCTGTTTACTGAGTAACTAATTTCGTCTGAAATTTGAGGTTGGTAGTTAGTTTGTGCAAATGTATGTTTTTGACCAACTTCAAACAATTTCAACTACTTCAAGACAGTCATTTCTAGAGAGAATTAGTATTGTAGTAATTAAATATTTGCTGTCACCAAAACTCAATTTATTTTCTTCGATCATTAGATTGAAGCATCCAAAGCCTGTTAGAAATAAGTTTTGTAAGGTACCTTTGTGCGCAAATGCTACCTGCAAAGTAATTGCCTGATAGGGCAACGAGGCAACAATTCAGCTGCCTAAGCTTTCAGACACAGCCACTAGAAATTTGACCCGGGTTTGAGCTAAAGGCCCAGGGGGCCTCCAGGGCTGGATTGAGGGAACCATGCCATAATGGGTCAGTACTTCCAATTGGGTTAATTATGTAACATGCTTCATCAAGCCCAAAACCAAAAGAACAGAAGTAGTGCAAAATGTGCAAGTACTCTCTGTTAAAGAGAGTGTTATGTTAATATTTAGAGCTTTGAAGAGCTGGAAATGGTGTGAAGCATTTAGAAGTCTCTGAAACAAGTGCTTGAATTTCACTCTCAAAAGGTTGTACGAACCCTGTAATAAATAATGTAAAAACATTCATATATTTCAGCCACAATCCCATGGTTACAGTTAACATTACTACATTAAATCCATGGTGAATGCTGGTTATTTGTGGACTGAAAAGCCTTTTATAACTTGTTTGTTTATGGCACAATGTTTCTCCTGGTTTCCACGTCAGTGCTGTTTGATCTGATATCTATGGTTTACAACAGAGAAATCTGCGCCAAATTTGAATGCTTCTCACTAGATCTTGCAGCGATGTAATTAATACTGCGCCGCATTCAAACGCTTTCTCACTGGATCTCCCTGCGCTGTGTAGTAACGGTGTTGCGTGATCGAGATCGGCTTACGAGTAAACCTGTTCAGAGCTCGTGCTGTGCTGTTTAATATTGCTCTGAGCTGATAAAATCCGTGCCGCACAGCTCAGGGTTTTCAACTCTTTGTGCGTTTTGGCCGTTCATTTACACAACAACGTTTTGGTGGTCTGAAAACGCAAACTTTTGAAAACAGGTTTCAAAGTGCAAGTTTTTGAAAATGACACCCTTATCATCTCCGTGTAAACTACAAAAACGCGTTTGGAGTTTGATGTTTTTTCATATGGAACAGAAATGGCAGCTCTTGTCAGTTGGGCAACGTGGTGGTCCTGGATCAGTTGTTGAAGCTTGTTAAAATGTGTGCAATTAGTTATGTGAATGGACTGGTAGACAATAAAATGTTGGGTTGTTGTTTGAATTGCATTTGTTTATTTTTGGATGTCATTCATTACAATGATTGTTTGAGGTCTTCTTTTTGCTTATTGAATAACTGGTTAGTTAGCTAATGGCACTTGTCTTTTATCAGGTGTAAGGATTTGCTTTGAGAATGTAAAAGACCTTGTTTGGTCAAAAATTTGCAGTTTATTAAAGTTTCATGGGAACAGATAAAGCAGTGCACTGTTTTTTTTTCTCATTACTTAAGACTATAAAACGGACACAAAAAAGAGACTTTGAATGAGCCATATCTATGGAAAAACCACTTAGAACAACTCGGCACCTTAAAGTTTTGCAAAGACAAACACAAAACCAAAATAATTTGGTTGCTCTTTTTAGGCCTAAACAAATGTGATCTGTATTTTCTCTGTTTCTTGTATATAAAAAATGAGACGGTGAATAAAATCAAATGGAATGTGGGTCATGGATTAACGCCAAACATAACAAACCAAACATAACTCACTTGTTCTCGAGAAACCGCTTGTGCAAATACGTGTGTTCCAACACTGTCCTATTCTTCAAACTGCTCTCTCTCTCTTTCTGCTGTTCCTTTATGACTTTAGTGCATTGATTTCTCTCTCATTCTCTAAACCCTCAAATCTCTCACATAATCACCTGTTATTACAATAAATGCAGATCCCTTTTTCAGGATATTAAAGACAGACAGAAGAGATGAGGGAGGTTTTAATTGAGGAACCTCAGGATGAACTTGGTGTGTTGTGAAAGTGTGTGTATGTGTTCAGGTTTGGTAGTTAAGTTGAAGAGAGTCCTGTTCCTGGATTCATTGTGACTCACAAGCTCTTTCCCAACCCTTTCCCAGCAGAGCTCATATATACGCCAGCTGCAACCACAGAGAGAGTTTACGTGCACACACACACACACACACACACACACACACACACTCTATCGAATAGTGGCACATGGCATCTTATGTCATGAGTAAACACTGTCACATCCACAAAATTAGACGTTTTCTTGAAATCAGAGCCACACTACTAAGTCTGATATTGTTGAAATCTTGATTACAAACACAACCATGCAAAGATCTTACCAACAAGCCAACGCGCGTTGTGGCAAACCACACAAGATCTTCCCAGGTGACAAATCATAGTGGTGTTCCTCTGTATTCAATCTTTGGTTTATTTCCAGAGCAATCTGGTATTAGATGCATACTTGCAACAGGAGCCATAAGAAGCATTTAATTAAATTTCTTAGTTACCAAGAAATGAATAGCACAAAGCAATGGCTTATAATAAATTGTAGTTATGTAATGTCCTGCAGTGAGGACTCACACTGACTACAGAGTTTAAGAAAATCCTTACAAATCTACAATATTCAGAATGAGCATTATGTTTACACTAGGGGTGTAACGGTTCTCTGTAAAAAAAATAAACTGTACCATTCTCCACCAACGGTTTGGCTGAGAGCTTGCCGGTGCGTGCCTTTGGGGAATCTGACTCTGACAGTAGGCACATTTCCTTTAAAGATTTGCGCAAAACTTTTCCGATTTTTTTCTAAATATCGATAAAAAAACTATTGCGAAATGACGCCGTTTCCATTAACCGATGTTATGCGACTAAAACGTAATTTTTTCCTCTCGCCATAAGTCATTCCAAAAATCATGGCAACGGACGTTGGTAAGTTTATATATATCACAGCCACGTACCGCACTAGACATTATTATTATTAATGGAAGGAAACGTAGGTGTGTTATCCAAGCATTAATGGCAAGGAAAGACCCTTATACTGTGAGCGGCACATATGAGGTGTTTCTGGGTTTTTCTCACTCATTTCTGCTCCGAGGTCTTGATTGTGGCATTTCTTTGAGGTTTAGAATCCAGTGTTTCTGTCATTCTTTTGTCTTTTATGAATTTAATAAAGAACTCTGTCTCGTATTCTGTCCAAACACACCGCGCCTTCTAAGTCAGGTGACTGTAAATGCGCAAAAACTGTTTCCATTGCAGTTTTGCGAAATATTCCTTTTTCGAATTGCCTGAAAAACCACCTAATGCGAGCGTAAAAACTGTTTTGCGATAAATGGGAGGTTTTGCGAAATTGACGTGTTTCCATTGGGCGTATTTTCAATTCGCAATTTCAATTTGTGCAATTTGAAGGGTAATGGAAACACGGCTAGTGAGGAAGGAGAGCATTCCGCTCAGCATGGCAGTGTGGGTATTTGTTCCCCATAGCGTCTTATCATTCGAAAGGGAACGTCTCGGGTTACAAATGTAACCTAGGTTCCCCGAGAAGGAGACGAGACACTGTGTCTCGCTGCCATGCTTTCGCTGTGCCTGCCACGGTTCCTTCAGAAGAAGAAGTGATTGACATGTTCCTCAGGCTACCTTTTATACCCACGGTCGCACTGGTAGTGACGTCATAGACTGTCGTCGGCCAATACAATTGTCGCGTTTAGACACATGCTTCAGACCACAGTCACGCTGAGGGTGTCTTGTCAGACGCAGTGTCTCGTTCCTCTTCTCAGCGAACCTAGGTTACATTTGTAACCAGAGACGTTTTATGTCGTACAATAAAACGTGAAAATATCTTGAGCTTGTGATCATCACAGACCTTATTTCAGGCTTTTAACCATATTCCCATTCAAAAAACCCACTGACTTTGTGACGATGGAACCGGAAATGCTAAAATGCAAACTGTCTATCATTTCCGGTTTTATGCTTTATTCTGCATGTTAGTTGCAAATTCAAAGTTGTGTGAAGTGACAAAGGTTTTCAGATGTTAATAATATTTTAACAAATCTCTTTACTGCTTTTTTCCCTAGGAAATAATAATAAAATAGTACGGCAAACTATTTCGTTTTCAATAATTCTATTCTTTTAATAAGGCTTTTTCTTCATTATGAAGGACAATTGTATATACCTATTAATTTACGCAAAATATCTAAATTAATATTAATTCAGTTAATATTCAATATTAATATAATTTTTAAAAAAGTATATATTCAGACCAGCAAACTCGCATGAGGTGAAAAAAGTGACATGTTTACGAAGTAAACTGTTGTAGGGGGTCTGGGGGGATATTGTCCCCCAGGATATATTTTTTTTGTCATTTTAACATGTAAACAAAGCATTCTAGTGCACTCTGACAAGAAAATAAAGGTAAAAAAACAAAAAACATTAATATGCAGAAATGTTTCTTTGAGTTTGTTCTTCACAGAGCTGCGGAGGAGGAAGTGTACAAGCCATCCAGAGAGGCAGGATTATGGTCACGTAAGGTGATTGACAGCTGTGTAGACCGAATGAGCGCAGCTAAAAAATGAATGTCACTGCAACCCAGTTTTATCATAAGCTGATACATTTAACCCACATTTATCAAGCTGGAGTCTTTGATATTTCTAATGATACTCAGTTTGTCTCAAACAAGTAAGAGTGTGATGTTTTAAAGTGCAGTGGATGTTAAACAACAAAAATCTGGGGCCGTCTGCAAACTTTGCACGTAAAGGGGTTAACTTAACCCATGTAGTTACCTTACATTACTCAATCCTTTTGTGGGTAAGTACACTGTGAGTACATTGAAAGTCAATGTAAAAACGCAATAAAAAAAAAATGGAACCAAAAAGTGCAATGTCATTGACCTGTATGTCAATTCTCATATCTCCTGGAGACTTATCCAGCCATATTATATTTACTGTACTGGTATTGCTTCAGTGAACCATGTTGTAATTGTTGAGCTAAGGCCCCTCCTTAAAAATCCTCACAGATAATGAAAGACATATGTCATGTAATGCCATAAAACTCCTGACTAATCATGTATGAAATGGGATGACAACCTCTAAGTGCAATCACCTCACAGCTAACATCACAAGAGATGCTAATTGTAATCTAAATTATAAAAGCTTTGAAGTGCAGACACATCTCAAATCATTTAATAAGAATATGTCACACAGACACTTAAAGACAAACATAAAGTGCACAAAATCTGAAAAAGTTTTGTCAGTTATATTTAGGGGCAAATCCTTCAATCAAAAAAGCACTTAGCAGTCATGCTAATTTAAAGCTGAGCAAGTGTAAACAAAGACATTCTTGTTATTGATTGTGTTCTTGTTGACCTTCCTAAATCTGTGATTAACTTACCCATAAACACAAAGATAAACATGGTGGAAAAAAGGAGCTAGTAATGTTGGTTTAAACAAAACAGAAACATACCTTTTCCTTCTAGAGCAAACCAGCATGCAACAATGTAAAACAAGACTCGTTTCTTGTACATCACCTGTGTGCATGAGGTTTGAAAAATGTCATTGACTTGTGAACATTACATCACATTCTTAATCCCTCAAACCATTTTAAAATATCAATTTAAGCTGTTAAACAAACGTAAATAAAGAACAGCGCTCCAGGACCCTAACTCTGACCATGCTGTATGGTTCCATTCCTTCATCTGACTTCTCAAGCTAATCAGTTGCAATACAAAAAGGCGTATATTTACAGACAAATAAAAAAGTGCTTGAGTCTCACATCTTGGCTTTCTGTAAGCTTTAGGGAACTAAGCATAGCGGGCAAGCAACAAGAATAGTGTGGAAGAAGATAGATGCAAATGAACAGAAACCCATCAGGCAGAGGAAGGCGAAAGGTGAAAGAGAAAAGGTGAAGAAGGGATGAACGTCAGTTCACCGGCGTCCAGAGCGCAGCGAGACAGGTGCACAGCAGTAGACTGCAGAAGAAAAAAAGAGAGGAAAAAGCAAATATTGCTTAATTATAATGTAATATTTAGTGTATACTGCTACATTCTGAAGCCTCTAAAAGCCCTTGTAACTGTAATAAAATCAATCTAACACAGCCATGAGTAGTGTATTGCTTTTGTTAAGTGGCTTTATCTATGTGATAATCAAAATAAATACCAAATAATATAGTTCACTGACCTGTCTGTAGACTGTTTAGTCACCAAGCAACTTGGTGCATTAATACAAAATTCAATTGGGTCAGCAATCAAAAATGTGTGCACAATCCAGCCCCACACATGCACACACGCACACACACACACACACACACACACACACACACACACACACACACACACACACACACACACACACACACGCACACACACACACACACACACAAAAAGATAAAATAAAATAGAAAAACAAGCAATTTTTGGGACTGACAACTGCATTTAAATGCAGCAGTGAATCAGCTAAATTATCTTCTGAGTTACTCCAAAAAGTACAATGATTGGCATAGTGGTAACCACAACATTTTGAACTTGCCGCTATAAAACCGAAACATGAATGCCAGCATTTTAACGGTCACCGGGATTTGGCCAAGAAAGAAATGTTCCTGGCTCAAAATATTTTGTTGATCCTGGAACAACATTCCTGTCTGAAAATGTAGTCCTAACCCTTTCCCTAACACTACCCAAAACCTATGCCTAAAATCTATGGAAGCCCATTTCCACCACACTTAAGTATGAGAAATGAGAAACTTTACCATAATTATGACTTAGTATTTCATTATATTGAGAAACGTTCTCATAATAACGACTTAGTATTTCAGAATAATAAGAAACTTCCTCATAATAACGATACACTTTCTCATAATAATCAGAACATTTCTCATAATTATTACTTCTATGTATGTGCAAAACAGCGGAGTGGCATGTTAACGTCATCCGCTGATCAAAGCCGTGTAAATGCGAGAACACAGCAAACATGGCACATTCTGCAAAACAGTTGTTTTTGTTAAAGTCAGTAAAATCTATAATAATTAGAGATGCATCGATGGCACTTTTTCCAGAATGAGTCAGATACTGATACTTTCATTTTTGGTACTTGCCTATACCGATACCTGTATTTTCACTGCATTTGTAATTATTAAAAATATTGGATAGAGAAACCAAAAGAATATGAATCATATAAGTTTGCTTAATTTGTTAAGCATATATATTTCCTTCAGTTACTTCCATGCTTAAGCATGTTAAAAATGTACTGAATGAGCGTCTGTTACTTTTACTCTTCATTCTATTGCTCTATCATATTTGATCTATCATTTAATTGCACAGCACATATTTAGAGCTACTCCAGCAGGACTCAGTGAGGATTGGGTCAGTGGTTCAAATGTTTAGATATCACAATAAAATAAAATATCACAATTCTCTATTCCAATTTTCATATTACAGTAAAAAAAATACTAGCCTAATTAATGTACATTTAAAACATTGTAAGCTGTCAGTAATAAAATAAGAACAAATAATCAAATTACAAATAGCACAAATAAATACAATAAAACAAAAAAGGCTACAAATGAAAAAAGAAAAAACTGTGTTTTGGGTGGTTTTCAGGTAGGTCTAACAGTAGCTAGTTTTCATCATTTGAATAAAGTAATCAAATGTGAAGTAAAACTGCATATATAATATGTGGGGAACCACTAGTTATACATAAATCACATAACAGTTCATGTTTTACAGATCCATTTACTTAATTTACAGCCTTCTTTTTTATCCCCATTATACTTTCTGTTGTCTGTGTTTCTTTGTCTGGACACACACACTGTACACTGCTACGTGGTATCGGTTGCTAGTATTGGAGCATTTTAATGAGTACGAGTATGAGTATCAGAGCACAGTATCTGGCCCGATACCGATACTGGTATTGGTGCATCCCTAATAATAATTATTCAATAAAAATTAATGATACATTATCAGTTAATGAGACGGGCTGTCATAATATATCTTTTATTCATTTCTAAATCTATATAGTATATCTTTTATTCAATAGAAGTCTATGCGAAATACATGTTATATTAACACATAAACCAACACGCTGAAGAAGGCCTGCGAGCCGAAACATCTGTTGTATTATTCTCCTGTGAAAACTGTGAAATGAAGTGACTAAAAGGATTTAGAATTTTGATTTGTGTGTATTTGAGTTGTGCCAAGTTTATTTGTATAAAGCATTTCACCCGAGCCGGTGATTTTAGTTTTGCTTTCTCTGTCAGCGCAAAATCAAATATAGCCTAAATGTCTTGCCCCTGTGGAAGATAAAATTTGCTCTTCAGACCTTTTACAAGAAGTGTTAGTTGCTTGGAACATCAGGAGAAAGCATGACGATATTAGAAAAGAGATGGTCTCTTTCCTGCTCATGTCCCAAGGTCCTTCTTAAAGCGTTGTTTCACTGATGGAAGTGCTAAAATAAACACATGTTTGTTACGAAATGGATGTTTGTTTATTTCTTTGTCATTTTTTTTATATTTCAAAATGTATTTAATTAAGGTACCATGGTAAAAAACAGCCATCATCACAGCCCTAAGAAGATATACTGATAATTCAGCATTCATTTTATTTAGTATTATAGAAAGAACTTTGTAGATTACGCTAATTTTAACAAAAACAACTGTTTTGCAGAACGCGACATGTTTGCTGTGTTCTCGCATTTACACCGTCTGACTAGCGGATGTTGCTAACGTACCACTCCCTTCTGCTCAGCTGCTTGCATAGAAGTAATAATTATGAGACATTTCTTATGATTACGAGTCATTATTATGATAAAGTTGTCCATTATTATGAGAAACTTTCTCATAATGAGATACTAAGTCATATTAATGATAAAGTTTCTCATTATTATGACTTACAGAATCATATTTTTTACTCAAGTGTGGTGGAAACAGGCTTCAATAAAAAAATCAGAGGGAAATGACAGGTGAATAACACTGATGTAGAAGCACCAATTATTAGTAAACCACCGTCAATGGATGCAGCATGCTTTGTTAAGGTTGTTATGAAATCAAAATTCACACTATTTACTTTGTAAGCGCACATTAATGGTACAATATGTACGAATTTTGTATCAAAATATCCAAAAACCACTTGCACAGTGTTATATATTTCTTTAAATTGTGTACTTAAATTATCATTATTACAATATCGTATATACTACTGTCATAGTAACCATAGCGACAGAAGTGGACAACTGCGTAATGTCTAGCAGCAGGCTGTTGTTGTTTCGTTCAAACATTATGGACCATGGCGAGCAGACTTTTGGACAAAAGGAGAAATAAAACGAGGATCAATATCGGCGTGGCGTTTTTGAGATGCAGAGAGCTCCACGTCCCGACAAACTTCGACTTGACACTGAGCTTCACGAGTCACGACTTGACACGCTCTTGCATGTACTTTATTAGACAGGTGAGCAAATGTACATAAAACGAATTAATGTTATATAGCTCAACATGATGAAATGTTAAAAAATATGATCAGTATGTTATTCTAATGTTGCTTACTGCTAGTCTCTTACAACCATAGTACACATAGAATAACATTATAACTTTCAACACACTCAAATGCAGTTTAGTATGATAGTATATAGACCAATGAAACAGCGCTGTGTTACCTCACAATTTTAATTTGTTATAAACTGACCAGTTTGAGTATTAATTAAGCACTTGCGGGTAGTTTGGTAGAATGAAATCTATTCATTCCTTTATATCTGCGGGACTCACGTGTGGCGCTGATATCTGTCTCTCATTAGCAATCACAACTTGCTTCATTCCACAGTCATGTTAAAAAATCATGAATGTATTCGCTCATCCATAAACATTATTAGATCCATCGGCATGACGACAAATTCAATGATTCCGCTTATTCACTGCGTCATCAATCTACGCCTTCGTTATTGTAAGAGGTTAGCGACCCCTAGCTCGAAAAAAATGACATATTGTGGCTTTAAGTAGTAAAAAAAAGTCAGTTGCAACTTCCGGTTCACGCAGGCTTTAATTCTTATTACAGACTGCAAGGCTGGTGAGAGAAAATACCGTGGCAAGAGCTACTGTAGCATACAAATTTGGTAAATCAAGATTCAAATATCTGTTTTTATGGTTTTGTTTTAAGTTAAACCATTTCTAGACTGTATGAGTGCACTGGAGTGTTTATATCATAAAACATACTAAGCGTATTATTTAATATACAAAGGGAAGGGCTACACAATAATATTGAGTCGAAAGTCAATTGAATAAAATTTTAGAGACAGAACCATCCATTTTATAACTATTCACATTAGGGCTGAACGTTTAATCGTAATCGAATCACAATCGCGATTTTAAACGTTGCGATTAGCTTATCGCAAAAGGCTGCGATGTGTAGGGGTGCAACGGATAAAAAAACTCACGGTTCGGATCGTTTCTTGGATCAGAGTCACGGATCGGATCATTTTTTGGATCAGCCAAAAAAAAAAAAAAAAAAGACAATACAAATAAACATAAGTTTTGTCTTTTTGTTTATTAACACTTTAAAATTATTAAATTAAAATATATAAAATCAACAGTGGGTGCGTGACGGGATGTCATAACGTGGCTCAAGCACTTTCAGCATGTTTAAAGCCCTCGTTTTGCCCAACCGAATATGGCCTCATGTCTGCACCTATAAACACACTGATAGCGTTTGTGATGGCTTTAGCCCGGTCTGATTGTGCAACGTTGAGCAGCCTTCGTTTTCACTCATGTCAGTGAAACACCGGGGTGATGTCGCTTCAAATGCGTGGCCATAGGGATGTCCCGATACCACTTTTTCACTTCCGATATGATACCAATGCCGCAGCTTTGGCTAGTTGCCGATACCGATATCAATCCGATATTTTTATTTTATTCTTGAATATAGTCTACAACAACAGTTGATAATGAAAGACTGCCACCCTTTATTCAAAAGGCCTTGAGATATGTTTGGTAATTGTACCTGAATGAATTTAAAATTAATTTGCTATATTTCAGATCAATATATTTGTTTCCTTAAAATTTTAATTAACTTTAACTTTATTCTCATCTGAATTATAAATAATTTATTTCTGTATAAAATAATACTACCATTAAAAACACATTTGATTTTCTATTAGTATTAGTGTTCGATTAGTGCTCTGTTTTAGGACAAGAAATGAAAACCAATGCAATATGATGAATGTCCAAAAGATGAGATAATTTTTGCTTTTAAACAGTGTGTGTGTGATTTTGGTTGGGTGTCAGTTGTAGGTTACAGTTTGACAAGAGTTTAAAGTTTGACAAAAGCACGATTTTGTGTTTTACACAAATATAATTAGGCTAAACACTTTTTGCAGTTTTAATGATGTCCTGTACAAAATGACGGAGTATGTTTTTATGTTTCCACTGTTCGATCGCGCCCGTGCCTCTCTCTCTCTCTCTCTGAAACACACACACACACACACACACACAATCCAGCATTGCAATCTTGACAACGCAGCCTGTTCATTTTGCTGCGTTTACACCAAACGTGAATAGAGCGTCAAATTTGCGTCTAGTTCTATGCTTGAACAGTTTGAATCCATTCGCGCGTCCAAAGCGAATAGGACGCGCCGCGCGCGTATAATGATAAAGCCCGCCGGCCCAAAGTTGCAAGGGTGGTTTTTCGTCTCACAGGCGCTCGAGGGGTGCGAGAAGACCACCATTCAACCCGAAAACAGTCATATAACCATTCCAATATGGTAACTCCAAAAAAGTTACTTAGTTCACCTTTAACAGGTAGGCCTACATTAAAAGGTTTTGCTTCTTCTAATCTAAGAAAGTACAGGAATGAACATAACATCAAGTCTTGGCAATAGAGAGACTGTGTCAGTAGAACTCAGCAAAAAAGCATGCCAAATGATTCAGCTGTGCCAAATATTAATTATGCATTTTGTGAAAACATTGCAAACCAGAGATCTGCTCTTTAAAGAGAATGACTCATTTGTATCCAAACAGAAGTCCAAAATGTTTAATATGACCTCTTACAACACAAGCTGGATGAAGTGGTTTGCCATCACATCAATCTCTCATCAAAGATAGGCAGAGTAAATGGGAAATGATATGTGTTGAAATGAGAACTTCCTTCTGAACCCGTTATAACAAGGACAGTGTGAACCATGAACTTATGGGAAATGAGTCACTGATCAGTCTTCACAGAATTACTATGTGCAGACACACACTAAATTGACATCTAAGGAAAAGCAAAAAGGGATATCTTTAACCATAAACACATTGAGAAGCTTAGAAATGGAAAAGAGGAACAAAGCTAAAAGGAAAAAAGTGAGGGTCCTACATCTGTAGGAGACGAACTCAAGAAAAAAAACAATTGATGAAAAGATATTGTCAGACAAAAAAGCAGAGAGCTTTAAAGAGGGTCTGAAGTTAAAAGTATGGGACCTACACTGAGGGGTGATCTGTACATGATTGTAAGAGGCATCTTGGAAGTCCTCCCAAAAGGAAGGGGAAAGGTTGGAGGTGACCTGGGACACTCAATATAGCCAGTACCTCTTGCCACGCTATTTTCTCTCACCAGCTTTGCAGTCTGTAATAATAATTAAAGTCTGCGTGAACCAGAAATCGCAACTGACTTCAGTGTTTGTCTCGTTTTTCTTTTAGCAATTGATAGCTAACACCTGTCTATGTTAATAATTATGTGAGTATGAGGCTCTTTAGCAGTGGGACACTCCTATTCTGTCGTTACATATAGCTGGTCTGTTACTCAGATACATCAGCTTTTTTTAGTCCAAGAACACTCAGCTCCAGTAAAAAAAAAAACTCCCTGAATGTTTTTTCACCCGTTTGAGTAATCCACCTATTTAGAATACTGGGCTAATTACCAAACACTTCAATGAATAAATAAACTGGGTTAGTTTAGGGGTAGAAAACAGAGACACTGAGCCAGAACCTCTTTCCAGTACTGGTTTGATGATATTCAAAGGACATTTGCAGTTCCTCTGTATGCATAACCTAAACCATAATTCTCTCTTTAAAGATGCATTTTCTCTTTAGAAGAATGAAATCTGAAACATGCTGTTTGCTTAAGCATTGATTTCCTGTGTTGCATACGAGTGAATGCTTAATACTCTCTGTTCAAACAGGAAAGAAAGGACATAGAAAGGACAAATATCACATTGAAGAAGCTACAGAGTTCAATAACTGAGCACAAAGGTGCACTAGTCAACTATACCAAGAGCACAACACTGGCCTGCATAAGACTGTACCATTTACTCCTGAAGAATGATTCAAAGCATCCAAACAGCTTACTAGTGAACTGACTGTAAAGTAACAGCACCAATGTTTTTAGCCAAATCTGGAGGGTGCGTGGTTCAAATCACTGGCCAGTGGCCACATCACAGAGAGTAAAGCATGGTGGTGACATGTTGTAGGTCTGCTTTTATTAGCAGTGAGTGGACGTGTTATTAAATAGAACAATGACTTTTTAGAAAGTTCATCTCTAGAACAATGATCCCAAACACAAAATCAAAGTATCACTGGAGTGTCGAACAAAAAGGCGAATATCCTAAAATGGCCCAGTCAAAGCCTTGATCTTCATCCAAATTAGAATCTGTGGCTCTTCTGAAACAGTTGTATAAATGCCTTTCGACCAACCTGAACAAACTAGAAGAATACCCAAAATAAGCAAAAAATACACCAAAACAGCAGATGCAATGCTGCTATGTATGTACCACTTCTGTCTGGTCTGTTAGTTCAACTTCTCAAAATCTGGAATTATTTCAGTTAGATAAAGCGTTTACATGACATAAAAAAAAAAAAAAAAGAAGCTTTTAGAACATTTTAGAACATTTAAAGTGCATGTAAATCCATTTACTAGGGTGTTGGGTTGAATACTGAAGCACACAACACACATCAGTGTTCTGTTTTTTGTTCAATCAATTTTCTATTTTTTAACATACTGCATTGTAACATTTAAACAATCAGTTAGTTTCAGTTTTTTGGAACAAAATGCCAGTGTTCAGAGATTGGGGTAAGGGTTTTGCAATGCCCTGTATAAATTATCAATGTTATTTACAAAGCATAACTCCAGAGACTGAGGTAGTCAGCTTATGAGTCATTTGGATGTACCAGAAGAAATCAAGGAGCAGAACAACATGAGTGGAGTTACATCAGTCATGACGTGACATCTAAATGTTTACTCATTATCTTGTCCCTCTCCTGTGGAGGTTATCTTGAAGCCAGCAGGAGTTTAAAGAGAAACAATGTTTGTGGGGTGTTTTGAGAAGCGATGGGACAGCATTCAGTAGGTAATATATTAGTCTCAGTAATGCCAGTTCAGCAGCTAACAGAACAAAAGCTCCATTCAATTGATACGTGTCCACTCATGCTGTTGTTATATGTATTTATTACGCGGCTCTGGAATACTTGATGAGCTAATAAAATATTAAAACTCAGTCGAATCAATATTTTGTGTACAGTTATTTAATTATGCCATCCAGTATCGTGGACTCGCTCTCTCTTGTTTCATACACATGAGGACCCCCATGAAAACGATGACCGATATGATCCTCTAATAAATGTTCATAAATAAATAAATAAATGAATAAATAAATACAAACGCAGCTGCTGCCATTTTGTGACAATTGTTTTGTACAATGTTGGATTATAGGACAACAAACAGGTACGATTTTAAAACAATCTGAAATCTGTTTAATCTGAAATCAATATCTCTTATCCCCATAATTATTTACATGGCGAAATTCTGGGTAATAAGTGGTATGACTGTACCATATCCCTTAAATATCCGTCTAGTTTGAACTTGCCACGCTAGCAACTGCTCTCTCCGCGGAAGCTTTGCGTTTAAAGAGCTAATAAAAAATGTAGACTCAGATCAATATTTTGTGTCTAATTGTTTACTTATGTGGCAAGTAGCCGTGTAATAAGCAGGATAATGTACATCCAGCCGGTTGTTATCTGAGAATAACCCCCTTCAGGCTGATGGAAGATACCTCCGCTTCGTGTCAGGGTCCTCATCACCCTGTCAGGGTTTATTCTCAGATAAGAAACAGCTGGATGTACATTATCCCTTACTTGGTCTTGGCAGAATAGATCTGCTACGCTGCTGCTGATTATTGCTGTTTATGTAGGTCATTGCTATAATATATATAATAAAGGGTAATAAAAACTTAAATAAGTTATATTATATACATTTAATTAAATAAGTTGCTCCCTGCTGTCAAGAAAAGGAAATTAAGAACTGAAAAAATCTAAAGCGTTTGTCAAGCATATTCACTTTCAAAATCTGCAAAAATTCATGGAGGTTTCTATCATTTAAATGACTACAAAAATGACTTGAATATTAGCTCATTAGACATGATAATCTGAATTACTGTGATGAATGAGCTCAGTGATAAAGCAGTGTAGTAATGCTTGAACCAAGGCCACAGTGGGGAGTTTTTGATCTTTAAATTAGAATGACATTTTATTAACAGTAAATTCATACAGATTGTAAACTATATGCTGGAAAGATGGAAAGTTTTAAGACGATTATAAATGTACTACTCCCCTTCTATTGCCCCACTAAGTGGCCTGGCTGTTATCTAAATCAAACCTAATAAAGCTTTTTTACCAATACAGATAAAAACAAAACCCCTGCTATGAGAGGCCAAAGTTTGATGGGTCTTCTACTTTCCTAAGGCCGGTCAGTGGGTGTGGCTAGGAGGCTCATCAAGGGACTGATGTCCACCTGTTCTTCCCTCTATAAAAGCTTAGGCTACGTTCACTCTGTCAGTCCAAATTCGATTATTTGTGTATCCGATTTGAATCTGATCTAATATTATTGATGTTCACACTGTGTATCGCAACTGTTCAGATCCAATTTGTGTGTCCATGCAGCTCTTTCATTTTCTGAAATATCTGCATTGGTTTCTATGGCAATGATGTTGCGTTGGTAGGCATAAGCCAAAAACGACAACAACCGCAACATGGTGGGGTTTGCAATAGAGATATTGAGCCGTGCGCTGGACTACGCGTCTTCTGAGGCAGCGGCAGAACCGGAGGCTGGTATGCACAGCTTTTTTCCATGCTGTTGTCTCCACTATATTGTCATTTTCTGCTCGTCTGGCACTTTGCAACAACAGCTTTGTTTTCGGCAGCGACTTTTAGCATGTTTCCTATAACAACGTCTGACATTTGCATTTTAAGCAGCGTGAGAAAGTCACACGAAATCTGATCAGATCAGTCAGACTGAAACGAATTTCCAGAAATGCGATTTGAATAGGATGTACATATGGATGTAGCTTGAAACAGATTTGTAAAAAATGCATTTCATGTGATTTTCTTGCTGTTCACATTAGCTAATTCTGATCGGATTTCTATCGGATATGCACAAAAATTGGATTTGGACTGACAGTGTGAACGTAGCCTTAGGCTTTGCTAGTGTTGAAAGAGCTTGCTTCTGGTTGATTAGTGTTTGATTTTGTTTTTTGTTTGTTTGTTAGTTTAAGTATTTAATATTAGTATTTAGTTTTCTATCTTTGATAGACTAACATCCATGCACCAGACAGACATTAAAGATGACCATGTTTTCTTGTTTTTATTATATTTTTCTATTTATGTTAATTAATGTTCATTCTTGCAAACCAACTCACTATGTCCTCCATTCATTTGTCACCGCTTTGAGCTGGTCATGACAAAAGTGAAAGGGAAATGGACATGAATTACAAAATCTACTGTGTTAAAGTGTTTTTTTTTTATATATATGCTGACTTCTTAATCCTGTCCTAAATATTTTAGACAATGTTATTAAATTGAATATATATATATATATATATATATATATATATATATATATATATATATATATATATATATGTATACTGCATAAAGTATTCCTTGTTAAAAGAAGCTGGGAATGTGGCTCACTGTGTTTTGGTTTGATCCAGCGAGAGTGGAAATAAGAGACAAGGAAAGAGAAAATGGCCTTTTACCTTTATGCTGTCCTCTGGGGTTTCACCCATTAAGACAACTGGGTTAAGCAGCATTTTACACCAACTATTTTGAAATGGCACTGCTTTCGACCCTGAAGTCAGGTGCTACATTAACCCTTAAATGTATAACGTGTGAAACAATGCGGTGCTCACATGTTAGGCCAAGCTGTTTAGCAACAGACAAGCAATTATAAACTAACCAATGCTCATTTCATTAAATATTCATGCAGTTTGTATTGTTTCTGAAGTTTAAAATGTCGAATAGAGATGGCAAACAATCTTCACCTATATGGTTTTTGCAGTATCTTTCAAAAGACTTGGGACATTCACAGCGGATTTACAGTTCAAGTTGACTTTTCCAAAGATAGACAAGCTGTTAATAAACTAGGTTGTGTTTCATGCTGTTTTCCAATCAATGTTATTAACCTCATGAATATGCAAATATATGATGTTATAAATGTCATAAAAATCAAAATTCGAAACCTAAATACTACCGATACTGCGCTCTGGTACTTGTACTAATTAAAATGCTCTGATACCAACAACCGATACCACACAGCATGTGTACAGTGTTTGTGTCCCGACAAAGAAACACCAACAACAGCATAACAGCAAAATACAAACCAGTGTCTGTGATATTTCTTTCCAGAAGTTATGACTGATAAAATGTCTTTATACTAGAGTTGCTGGTGTCTCTTACCCCGTCAGACAAACGTCAATGCAGGCGTCTATAGTTGTTGCGGTCTGAGTGCTTTTGTTGCTTTTCCGCCTCTTACATTAATTTTACAACAGTCAAACAATGGCCAACTAGTGGAAGAACTAAGTAGCACAAAATAAAAATAAAAATAAATGCGCATGTGTGATCTGAGTGTATGGAGTACTATGCGCAGGTAGACAAATTTGGGCTGCGTGTATACGGTGTGCACGTACTATGCTGATGACAGAATTTTATGTTACACACACTATACGCATCCTTTACTGAATGTGTAAAAAAAAAAAAAAAACGAAGTATACTTTGGCCTTTATTTGTACGTTGGAAACTGTTTACTGTATATTACCAGGGATATCTTGGCTGGGGGGTTGTATGTTGTGCTCTCAGAAATCAGTGACATGTTATAAAGTTGGCCTGGAGCTGAAACTTAATATACTGGTCTTGTTTACCTGTTGCTCCCCCTCTAACACTCTAGATTCAATATTAAACTGATTTAGTGTGAGAGAGTGAGTGAAGGAGATGGTGAGTTGATGTGAAACTCAGCATGCACTTTTAGACATGCAGCTTCTGGTGTCAATTTAACATTATCTTTCCATTTATAGGTCATGTGTTGAACAGGAACTTGTTGAAATGCCAGCATCGGCAATTTGCAAGCTTAAAGAGCAATAATAATGCTGAAAAGTTAAAGCTAATTCTGTGGCTAGATTCTGTTTACAGTACTGCATTTTACATTCATTTTTTTATGGATATCTCCAGAAACAGAGATTGTTACATTACCTATTCCACTATTACGGTTATTCTCCATCTCTTCCATTTTTAGCTCCATCTCTAGCACTGGGTCTTCAGGTGTTAGATCCTCTGAACTTGGACCTGGTTTTTGTTCTGGCATAGTGAGAGGAGCTGCTTCTTCCTTGTGCTCAGGCTCTGGTTCAGGCTCTGGTTCAGGTTCTAGTGAAGATGTGGTGTATGCAGCTATCACATGAGCCTGATGTGTGATAGGTTCTTCAGCAAGACTGCTGCTACTGGATCCTGCAGCTGCATCATCACCGCTGGAGCTACTGCAGATGGACCTGGCCGGCTCTGAATCCTCAATACTATGGCTTAGATCAGAGTCATCAGCGGGAGTTGAGGCTCTGGGAGCAGGCAGCAGGGTCCTTTCAACTGGCATGGGGTTGCAGGAAGCCCGCACAGGTGCAGTATGCACAGAGGTGGAAATAACTGGCTCGGGTGTACTGGGGGGCGGTGTGGGTGGAGGTGCTGGAGCCTTCCGCTTCTTTAGCTGGTTGTATGAGGACGGAGAGCCGAGGTTTATCTATAGAGGGGGACAGAAGACAAATGTTTGAATGTATGGTACTTCAGGGTGGTTCAGGGTGTTGCTATGTGGTTGATAAGATGTACTGAGTGTTTTTTCTTACTGATGTCATTACTAGAATGTTGTGAGTGCATGTGTTGCTTACTATCTTAAGTAAAGGCACTCTATGTCTCTGTTTACACATGGGACAAACATGTGTTTGATGCAAGTGTATCAGACTTGTCCACCATACAAGCCTGGTGAAAATGCACCCAAGGCACATTTTTGGTGGTCTAATTTGGCACACTACCATTTAAAAGATTTATTTGAAAGATTTCTTTTTTACTTTTTTTTTGTTTACTTTTATTCAGCAAGGATGGATTAAATTTATCAAATGTGACAGTTAAGATGTTTTTCGTTCATTCAAATAAATGTTGCTATTTCTATTAATAAAAAAAACTGTTGCGCTGCATCCCCAAGGGGCTATGGGGAATGCATCCGGCATGACAGGTGTCTAAAGCATGAGTCTAAACACGACAATGAACTTGACACTGGCAGGCAGCAGGCAGCAGCCTATGACGTCACCACTGGTGCGACTGAGTATAAAAGGGCACCTGTGAAATACATCATCCTCTTTTTTGACTTCAGGAGACTGTTTGTTTGTACATGTGTGAGGAGCATGCGCGTTTGTGCGCATTGCGAGGATTTCTCAATGAAAAGCTCCGTTCGTGCCGTCCCTATTCTCGAGGGATGTGGGACGTGCATTTGGGTGGAATGCTGTCGACTCTCCTAAGAAGTGGGATGCGCTAGGTATGATGCTTACGCAAGACTGACTACAATAGACAGGCAAGGAGCTTTTTCTTTTCTGGAAAGGAAGGACTCTAGAAAGAGTCGATATCATAAGGCCTCTGTCCTCCGAGCTCAGCCTGGGTCTAAGTTGTTAGGCTCTCTGTGAGCCTCCTTGGTCACTGCTTTTGAATTAGACCCTATTTAGGCCTCCTCTCACTATAGAGAGTCGTTCTATTAGAGTCCACCGCTCCTCTGAGCTCTGCCCATTATTTTGTCAGGCTGCTAGCCCTGTTAAGTAGGTTCCTTGACAGGCATAGGACATAGTGTATTCGTCCTATGAGCTCAGCCATAGGCTAAGTGATTAGGCTCTTTGTGAGCCTCCTTGGCTGCTGTGAACATCGCTAGGCCTCCTCTTGCTATAGGGTATTATTTTATTGAGGCCTCCGCTCCCCCAGAGCTCCGCTAGGAAAGCAATTGTTCGTTTTAGGCTCTCTGTGAGCCTCCTTACAAGATAGCCTGATTGTGGCTTGTTGTTCTCTTGTTTGAGGCCTCCACTCTTCAGGACTTCCTGAACAGAAGGCCTGAAACACTGCGTCCCTTTGCCATGCTTTTGGTATTCCTGCACAAATCTCCTTCAGAAAAGAAGTGGATGACGTATTTCACAGGTTCCCTTTTATATTCACGGTCGCAGCAGTGGTGACGTCATAGGATGCCGCCTGCCAATGTCAAGTTCATTGTTTGTTTAGACTCATGCTTCAGACACCTGTCATGCCGTAGGCATTCCCCATAGCGACCCCTAGGGGACGCAGCGTCTCCTAACCATGGTGACATGAGTAACCTGAGACGTTTTCAACATTGATAATAAGAAATGTTAGCATTTTATCATGATTTCTGAAGGATCATGTGACCCCAAGTGTATAAATGCAAATGCATTTTTTGTTATCCACATTCAGCTATGTAAGTGAAATATAATGATACTAAAATAAAATCTTATACATCACTTTGATGGACTGAGTTATTACTGTAACCCGATGTGTTGTGGTTGCTTTGCTTTTGATTGCCTCCCAATTTAAAAAACAATACACAATTATGTATGGAATTATTTCACTGGATTATACTTGGAAGTTGTTTTTTCCCCCAAAGAGAGCACTTTAAAAAGTGTCTCCCCTTTTCTTCACATCTTGTGTGAAGAACCAATGTAAATTCCATGTGTAAAAATGGCCAACAATATTTTGGTCTCTGTATATGACTTGAGTCCCTCCAAGTCTGATCATTTAGGAAAGTAATAAAACACAATATTCTTCAACAAAATCCGAAACCAGTATAAACAATTGCAACAGTGAAGCTTCCATTAACAAGCCCCACTAATATAGAAGGCAAAAATGCTTTATGAGTTGCAAATGTAAACTGAAAGTAAACAAAAGACAAGCAACTTGCCCAGAGATGGAAGAGATATAATAGAAGGATGTAAACTTCCATTGGGGTCAATTTTAGATCACATCAAGATTGAACAGAGTTTTAACTTAAAACATGACATCAGTAAAACAAGTTCCTCTCAGCTCAATGATGTAAATCTATATCATGAAGGGTGAATCACAGCCCTGCAGCGCAGATGTAATCAGATTTCTGGCAAATTCAGAACATTGTCAGAATGGGAAAAACAAATAAAATAAACTCGATTTTTAAAGACGAAACATTATAGATAGTAAAAAGAAGCCACTCTCCCTTTAAAAGGGCCTTTTTTTTAAATCAGCTTGCATTGTATTGATTGGTAAGCACAGCTTTATAGAGTGCTACAAGTTGGTAAGGAAATACAAAAATCCACACTAGTATTTAAGAATCGAATAGCTGCAAACATCGTAATTTCTGTACTGTACTGTACATAAATCAGCTTGCTTTGGCATGTCGAGACACCAGCAGTCAGCCTAAAAGACTCAATAGGCTCTATGCACGATCGCTTTCGCGTTTTGTCTCAGCCCGCCCAGTTACATCCGGTGCTGCGTCGTAAGCCGTTTTTGCATTAGGTGGAGATAATGGCAAATTACACTCGCTGTTTACAAGAACTTCCAGCAGTTAACGTGAATGATGTGAACGAATTTCTGAGAAAATTAATTTTATGAAAGTTTTGCCGCTTTTGCTATAGAAGGCGCTATGCGGAAGTAAAGACGCTGGCTGAGATTCTACAGGAAATACGTCAGCAGCGTTCGTGCATAGAGCGTATTCCAGTACAATTCCATGTATGAACCAAGAAATCAAAAACAAGCTACAGTATGTTGGAAATGAACAAGCTTAGGAGGAATGTTCTTGGGTACATGCATGCACAAATGTGGGTCAGGGGTGAGAAAAACATTGAACTACATGACATTCACACTCTGTATGTTGAGGACAAAAGAAATGGGTCAACATTGACTGTTTTAGCATTTGTTTAACAATTGCCTCCCTTTTGTAACTATTCATGTTCCGCTACTTCAAATCAATTGCAGCAGTTTAATTGATGCTTGTTCTGTGAACCCAACAATGCTTTGGTGAACCTCAGTAGCATGTGTGCAGAACACAGTAGTAAATTATAAACATGAACTAAGATTAATAAATGCTTTAGAACAAGTGACCTCTTGTGAACACACATTGTTTCCGGACAGAACACTCATTGTTTACAGTTGTTTCCGGACGGCCCGTTTTCACTGTTGCACAGCGGTTTCCTGTCTGCCTGAGTGAATTGCATTTGTAGCTCTGTATAGCTTTGTTTTAAAACTCTATGTTCTTTCTTGCCTGCCATTTATATTGGTTAATATAATTTAATCAGCATTATATATCTGATATTATCTAATATTGTCTGTCACATTGATCTGACATCGCTAGTTTTAATCTAAATCGCTATCGCACTCACAATTTAATTTGTCTATTCTATTGTGGTTTATTTTCCTATATGCTTGTAATTAAGTGTCTTTGTTCTTTACTTGTATCCTAAGAACCTTATTTAAAGGACACCTATTATGCAAAATTCACTTTTACATGGTGTTTGAACATATAAATGTGTGTTTTACCCTATAATGATAAAAATCCACCCAGTGCTTTTTTATAAATCCCCATAATTCATAAGCAGTGTCTCAGAACAAGCCGTTCTCAGATTCGGGGCAAAGTGACATAGATTTGCACAAGCCCCTCTCACGACTGTTGACGGACACTGCCGTTTTAGCGTAGACTCACCCTGAGTGAGCTGTAAACAGTCTGCCATTGTTTCGACGCCGGTGTTGTGCCGAATTTCGACCCCCTGCCAAATTATTACCCCCCTCGTTGAAATCAGTACCTGATTGCCTAATCCTAACCCCACCCCTAATCCTAACTCCTCCCCCACAACTAATCCAAAACCTACCAATGCTAGCGAGGTAATAATTTGGCAGGGGTCGAAATTCGGCACAACAATGGAACAGCTGTAGACAAGAATGTCTCCTAAGCGATTGAGGTGTTTTGTTATAAGATGTAAGAATGAACATAGCAGTCTTCATTTACTCTCGCTGTTACTCAAGGATGGATCTGTACCAACAGTTTGTGATCCAGCTTATAGTCTCCGGATCGATACTGGTCACGGCAATGATGAAAGGGAGAGCGCGCACTTTATTACAGTTCATCTGAGTTGTTTTACCGATATAAAGTTTACCAGTTTATTTAGCACCCCCTGAAAAGGTGTGATATACAGTGAGGAAAATAAGTATTTGAAAACCCTGCTATTTTGCAAGTTCTTCCACTTGGAAATCATGGAGGGGTCTGAAATTGTCATCGTAGGTGCATGTCCACTGTGAGAGACATAATCAAAAAAAAAAATCCAGAAATCACAATATATGATTTTTTAACTATTTATTTGTATGATACAGCTGCAAATAAGTATTTGACCCTCAAAGACCTGTTAGTCTGCCTTTAAAATGTCCACCTCCACTCCATTTATTATCCTAAATTAGATGCACCTGTTTGAGGTCGTTAGCTGCATAAAGACACCTGTCCACCCCCTACAATCAGTAAGAATCCAACTACTAACATGGCCAAGACCAAAGAGCTGTCCAAAGACACTAGAGACAAAATTGTACACCTCCACAAGGCTGGAAAGGGCTACGGGGAAATTGCCAAGCAGCTTGGTGAAAAAAGGTCCACTGTTGGAGCAATCATTAGAAAATGGAAGAAGCTAAACATGACTGTCAATCTCCCTCGGACTGGGGCTCCATGCAAGATCTCACCTCGTGGGGTCTCAATGATCCTAAGAAAGGTGAGAAATCAGCCCAGAACTACACGGGAGGAGCTGGTCAATGACCTGAAAAGAGCTGGGACCACCGTTTCCAAGGTTAGTTGGTAATACACTAAGACGTCATGGTTTGAAATCATGCATGGCACGGAAGGTTCCCCTGATTAAACCAGCACATGTCAAGGCCCGTCTTAAGTTTGCCAATGACCATTTGGATGATCCAGAGGAGTCATGGGAGAAAGTCATGTGGTCAGATGAGACTAAAATAGAACTTTTTGGTCATAATTCCACTAAACGTGTTTGGAGGAAGAAGAATGATGAGTACCATCCCAAGAACACCATCCCTACTGTGAAGCATGGGGGTGGTAGCATCATGCTTTGGGGGTGTTTTTCTGCACATGGGACAGGGCGACTGCACTGTATTAAGGAGAGGATGACCGGGGCCATGCATTGCGAGATTTTGGGGAACAACCTCCTTCCCTCAGTTAGAGCATTGAAGATGGGTCGAGGCTGGGTCTTCCAACATGACAATGACCCGAAGCACACAGCCAGGATAACCAAGGAGTGGCTCTGTAAGAAGCATATCAAGGTTCTGGCGTGGCCTAGCCAGTCTCCAGACCTAAACCCAATAGAGAATCTTTGGAGGGAGCTCAAACTCCGTGTTTCTCAGCGACAGCCCAGAAACCTGACTGATCTAGAGAAGATCTGTGTGGAGGAGTGGGCCAAAATCCCTCCTGCAGTGTGTGCAAACCTGGTGAAAAACTACAGGAAACGTTTGACCTCTGTAATTGCAAACAAAGGCTACTGTACCAAATATTAACATTGATTTTCTCAGGTGTTCAAATACTTATTTGCAGCTGTATCATACAAATAAATAGTTAAAAAATCATACATTGTGATTTCTGGATTTTTTTTTTTTATTATGTCTCTCACAGTGGACATGCACCTACGATGACAATTTCAGACCCCTCCATGATTTCTAAGTGGGAGAACTTGCAAAATAGCAGGGTGTTCAAATACTTATTTTCCTCACTGTATTTGTTTACTGTTAGTTGTTTAACGAGTGTTTTGTGTAATTCGCTGTGTATGTTGATGATAATGAAAGAGAGAGAGAGAGAGAGAGAGTGCACTTTAATGCGCACTTCTTATACTGTGTTTACTCAGCTCTTACAGTGATTGTCTGGAGTAAAACTGACGCTTCATATTTTGTGTGATGTACAATAAACTTCATTAAACTCATCAGCATATTTGTGGCCATCATTCAGACGGGGTCCGCTACAGCAGGCTTGTATTAATAGTGGATAAAATCAGATGACAAATAAGTTATAACCGTAATTGAACTAAACTAGACCTGTTCTATCTCCATACAGCATATATTCTTTGGCTCTGTGGGCATAATTGTCCGACTCCGCTACTTAGAGGAGCTTGTGAGGCTCCGCCCGCTGTACCGGCAGCAGCAGCTCATTTGCATTTGAAGAGACACACACTAAAACGGAGCATTTTTCTCAGCCCCAAAAAGTGACAATTTAAACATGGTGTAAAAAATTATCTGTTGCGTATTTTGAGCTAAAACTTCACATACACACTCTGGGGACATCCGAGACTTTTTTTACATCTTGTGAAAAGGGGCATAATAGGTGCCCTTTAAAGCAAAAATAACCATATTGTGCTATATATTGTTATTGTGAAAAAAATAAAATAAAATCACTTGTATCATTATATTAGATTTTGGTCTTTTCACCAACTCCTAGATTATATATACAAAAAGTGAGCAAAGAGCGCTACTTTAATGACTGAAGCTGTCAATCACTTCAGTTGCAGCTTCCAAATGCAGTGGTCAACGCAGCAAAATTGCTTTGTAATTAGAAGCCTTTGATGTTCTTTAGATTAAAGAGCAAAAAAGGAATTTTCAAATCAGTTCTGCATAGTTGCTGGAGTCAAAGACAATTTAAACTATATTTCAATTCATTTTCAATTCAGTACAAATGCAGAAAAGGTTTCAAAAAGTATACAGAATCACTGTAGGCCTAGTTAAATAAAAATCATGTCTAAGCCATCATATGTTGCATGATGTATGTACATAATACATGGATCCTCATGGGGCTCTTAATCTGTGTGTGCACCACACACTTAACCTCTGACCTTTAATCTACAACCGAGCAGCACAATGTATGATTTCACTCCTCCGGCATGTTAAAGTTTTAATGTAAAGCGGATGAGAGAAGGGATGGAAGGAGTGCTTAATTACAGGCTATGAAGGCCAGGGTCTAACCACACTCACACAGAGCAGTTGGGTTACATTTCACAGCAGGCTGGCTGATCATTCATCTTCCTGCTCCCTCCGTAACACTGAGCACTGCTTCACCTTTCCCCTACATTGTGCTCAGAATGGCAAACACACAGCAACACAGCGTGCTCTAGGTTGTTCTTATTCATTCATGCACATGCATGTATGCAATCACAATCAGGGTTTTTCAGAAAAAGACCTTAGATTTTTGGGAAACGTATGTCTTTAACTAGCTTAGCCAGCAAGATTTCCCTGCTTAACTAACTGCACCAGACTATGCTGGTTGATCAGCTTCACTATCTTCAACAGTTTAGATGAAGAGCATCATGCTGTTTCACCAGCTAGACCAACACTAGCCGGCATGGAACTTCACACTGGTATTGTGCAAGATTCTCTATCACTAATACTGGGTTGAGTTCTCTTTCTCTTCTTGCAAGAAGCGTCTTCTTGCAGTTGAATGGACAAATACAAAAAGATTTTTTCAAAATATCCTCATAAACATTTGTTTTTGTCTATTAAACAGATAGATGTCTATTTGTCTATTATTTTGTCACCATAAACAGCTGAGCAGGAAAACGCTCAACTATTTGTAACAGTATATTGGATCAGTGCATTCGGCCTTAAAGTGACAGCAGATATATATATATATATATATATATATATATATATATATATATATATATATATATATATATGTATATAGTGCTGTCACTAAATTTATAAATTTAATATTTTGTTATTACTTTTGTAGCAAATAAACCTGTGGTAATTTTCCACACAGTCTCCTGTAATCTCTCTCTCCATCTTTCCATGGCCTCTCACATACATTTGTAAATTATTAAGTTATATATTGAGATATATATATCAAATGAATATCATATGAATATCAAACCCCAGGAATAATCCTTAATCCTTAATCCTGAGGAATGTGGGGCCTGTGATGAATTTTGAGAGGACTGCTAAACCCTGAACTATTTAATTACTCTGGCCTGTACCCTGGTCATGAGCTGGAATATTTAATTTAACCCGTTTTCATGGTGGGACCACACACAGTTCATCACACACACATACACACACACACACACACACACACACACACACACACACACACGTTTGTTTTCAATCTACTGACTTTTATTGTTTTTATACTGAGCTAATGGTATTTTAATCTCTTACTCCTAAATATTTCCCTCACACAAACCTTTTTGCATTTTACATTTTCATCTTTTAGATTGTCCTTTTGATGGTCACTTGGTTTCTATTTCTGCAACGTTATTCAGGGTAACCCTGCCCACACCGAAAACGTATTGCATTGCAACATTAGCACCACCATCCAGGGGAGAAGAAAGAGGTTTCCTACCCAATACCTAAACTTAACAACTACTTTACTAACTATTAACAAGCCGTGATTAGGAGTTTTTTGGGGCAAAAGTCATAGTAAATAGTTAGTTAATATTGAGAATTAATCTAATCTAAAGTGTGAGCAATATTTCAGTGGCAAGCATTTTTAGAAGTGTAATTTTGATCCAATGAGTTTTCAGTTTGGACAAAAATAAACATTTGTCGCTGGAATCGCGTTGTGTTGGCAAGGATGCAGAGCCAAGTTTTAGGGGTTACTGTTTGTTTTTTGTTTTTGTTTTTTTAGATAAACATCAACATAGTTGATTTGTTCAATTTTACATTAAAAAATTTTTTTAATAAAAAAACAATTTGACATGAAGATTACTGTTGTCAGCATTTGTGTAAATCAGGTTTTTTTTTTATTGTTTTTACAAATCTTGACTTTAAAGAAATTTCTCTTCTCACACAAAAAGTACCCTTAATCCTCAAAGTAAACCTAAACAAACATCCATAAAGAGGTTTGCTTTGGCAAAAGGATTCATTCACACAAAACACAATGTCTCCCTCCTTACAAACATAGAAAAAGAGAGTTGTGCTGTAAACCGTGTGGTCTCGTGTCAGTGCCACACTTCTTTGTTGTGACCGTTTTATTTTTATCGGCCTATTCCAGGTCACATTTAGATCTCCACAGTGTTTCCTAATCAGTCATAAATCCAGCCACCACTGAGAAAAGCCAAGAAAACACATCTAAGAGACCAGCGTGTCAGTCAGAGTTACAGGGCCACAGTCAGATCTGTTTGGGAAGGAGGAGGGATGTGGAAAAAATAAACCACTTTGTGGCCTTTCTAGATTTCTCCAGTGTGTAACTGCAACATGCAGTTGTCTATGCAGAATAATCCAAAGGGTGTGACAATAGCCAGAAGGTATCAGTGACTGCGATCACCTTTTACTTTGTGAAACAGACCTCCTCCATCCTCATGCAAACTATTTTCTACAACTGAAGAATCTTTTATTTTATTTAAAAAATTTTTATATGTAGTAAGACTATTTAAATTGAAAGGCCAATGACTAATTTATCGTCTGCAGGCTCTCCTTCACAGACTGAAAAGGAGCTAAAAAGAAAATAACACAAATCAATCTTTTTACTTCACAAGTTTTCATTTAGCAATTTAGTTTGCTCAGAAGTTATATATAGCATATATGAGTATTTTACATTGTTTTCTCTTGATGTCGACATTAGCCATTGAAAACCCTATGATAGGTAGACCATTATAGCGTAACTGTTTTACAGGTTAACTTAGGAAATGATGGCACACTAGAAGTTCTAGTCACTGTAATGGTAAAGATATTCAAGAATTAACCATGGAAATAGGCCACAACATCTACAAAATGGTAAAAGCATTGTGTCACTGCAGCTGCTGTTAGAAGCTCAAGTTCCCATAGAAAGTTATAGGTATTTTTTGATTATCTACTAAGCAACCATCCAGAACAACCTCAAAGCAACGAGCTAAAACCACAACAAACACTTTAACAACCACAAAGTAACATCCTGCAGTCTTAATTCGCCAATTGCTGTTACTGGATAATGGAGTCAGTGAGTCTGAAACAAAGCTATTGCATCGCTTCAGAAGACTTGTGCAAGAGCTGTATGTACCACTTTTATTTTAACTTGATAACTTTATTTACATTAACGCTTGTCTGCTTGTCTGGGACAAGTGGATTTTTTGAAGGGGCAAGTAAAAGAGAATTTTACTTGCGCGACCGAACAAGTAGCCTGATTAAAACGGCAATTACAAAAAATAACTAGGGAATCACAAAAACGAGAGAATGATTCTGATTTTATTACATTTAGTGTAAGTGGCGATTGATAGTGGATAATATTACATAATGTATCTCCTCTCGTTTTTATATTTATAACAGATGACACTAGGGGTGGAACGGTACATGTATTCGTATTGAAGCGAAACGGTACGGGCGTCACGGTTCGGTGCTTAAATTTACAAGGAGAATACACAGTATTTTAATAAATAAAACTCGCGTGCAAATTAATTAATGTAATGCGGAACTACTGTTAGATATGCGGGTTCTGGGACACCTAATCTGTAGCCCCGCCTTAGCTCTGAAGCAGGCTGTGATGCAAAGATTGCAATGCTGGAATATACATATAGAGAGAAAGAGAAAGAGAAAGAGAAAGAGAAAGAGAAAGAGAAAGAGAAAGAGAAAGAGAAAGAGAAAGAGAAAGAGAAAGAGAAAGAGAAAGAGAGGCGCGGGCGCGATCGAAAAGTCGCAAAGTTAGTCGAAACATAAAAACATACTCCGTCATTTTGTTTATACAGGACATCATTCAAACTGCAAAGTGTTTAAGTTACTGTTAATTAAATTTTTAAGGAAAACAAATATATTAATCTGAAATGTAGCAAATTAATTTAATTCATTCAGGTACCAAACATATCTCAAGGTCTTTCTGTCTTTTTATTAATTTAATTAATAAACTAATTATATAAAACTATTGTCAGTGCACTACAAATAAACTGGTTCTATGCCTTTACTTTATTAATAAAACTTATTTAAAAAATACAAGGCTTAAGTACTTTATTTTCCTTTGGTGGTACAGCCTGAGACATGCACAAGCCTTCTGCATTTTTGTTTTGCTTTTCCCTCCATTGTACTGAACTCGTACCGAACCGTGATGTCAGAACCGAGGTATGAACCGAACCGTGACTTCTTTGTACCGTTCCACCCCTAGATGACACAGTTAAGCAACATCCCACGACCAAGAGTGCTATTTTCCTGAATACCATCACAATTGAAAATGTGACACTGATTTCATACAACAGTTCAAACAAGTAGTTAATATTAAGTCACTTACATTTTAGATGCAATATTAACTGTTTCGAACAAAGATCACAGCAGAACCATAGTGCATCTCACAACACTTTCAACACTCATTGCCGTGTTTCATTACTGAATGATTCAGCGTTCTGAATCTTAAGTCAAAGATTAAATGACCCATTCATAAACAACTGCCTCATTCTTGATATGATTGAGGCATCTGTGCCTTTGTTCATATGGACATCTGACTGCTAAGTAGTAGGGGTGTAACGATGCACTCATTTTCTCGATGCATCAATTACAAATCCTGACGATGCATCGATCTTGAGACATGTATTTTTGAATCGTAAATCGTTTATTTCTGTCAATAATCAATTTTAAAGGCTAAGAATCTATTTAATTGTGATTCAATAGCAATTCAGTGATTTTTTTTTTAATTATTACATACGCGAATTAATGGAGATGTTGTGCGCCGTCATTGCGTGGTCACTACTGCTGAAATAAAACGCTCTTATTGCATGGAAACTTCACCGTTACTTTCTATATGATCAAATACTGTAGTTTTACAGAAAGGGGTCATACCAGTGACATTACCCGAGCAATTGAAGCAAAACCGTTTATTCAAGGGCACACCTTTATTGCATGAATGGAGCAGACGCATAATGTAAGTGTCTAAAATGCATATGCACAGTTCCGATGAATGATAAAGGAAATTTAACTTAATGTTGTAAAACTGAATGTACGAAGGAAACTGCTACACAAATAACTACAACATTAACAACACTGAAATAAGAGTGCGCGGTATATATATCAATCAGATGCTATAGTGTTCGTTGCTATAGCAACAGTAGACACCTGGCACGTTTTCTTTCAGAATCATCATAAAAGAAAAGTCAGAGTAAAGAGAACAAAGAAGACTTTTCTTACTATTCCTTGAAGAAAAGTTAGTTTAGCATTAGTTGGGAAAGTGAATGATATTCTAGGGTAGTCTCACCATGGAAGCATTGTATGTGTAATGTACCTGGAACACTTTAATAAGGTTATGTAACCATTAACACTATCCTACACAATAGTTGACATGAACTAACAATACTTTTAAAGCATTTTAAAAAAATTTGGCTTATGTAAATTTCTACAAATGCCAATTTTTATAGGCTGTTAAAATAAAGTTTTGTAGCAAGATTAAGAACTACCATGAACTAAAATAAACAATCGCTGTGTCGCTTTGAACCCTGATTAAGACACATTGGGGGAAGCATTTAAATAAGCCTATGAATGCATATAAAAATGCAGACGTGAATCATTAATCGAATCGCATAGAATTTTAATGTAAATCGCTGCGAATCATTCTGAATTTGCAAAAATCGTTCTTGAATCAAATCGAAAACCTATGAACAAGTAAAAAAAAATTGTCACCCAACAAATTTTTTTTATCGTGACAGGCCTATTTGTATTAAAAAAATAAACAAATGTCAGTGTTTTCAAAATTTCAGTGTAAATTATTTAATTTGATTAGTAACAACCCTATTGTCACAGATCAGCCTAGTTACCATCCTCTTCACTACACTTCCCAGCATCCCCGCCGCCCTTCTAGAGCCTTGTCCCGTCGAGATCGCCCTTTCAGAGTCTCGTCCCGTCGAGGCCGCCCTTCCAGAGTCTCATCCCAAGATGGCCGCCGCCCTTCCAGAGCCCTCTGCCAAGATGGCCACCGCCGTTCCAGAGCCAAGATGGCCACTGCCGCGACCGAGCCCTCGTCCAAGATGGCCACCGCCACGACTGAGACCTCGTCTAAGATGGCTGCCGCCGCGCCTGAAACCGTGTACAATCTCCAGTCTCCGTCCTCGTCCCGAGTCCAGAAATGACTCCACACTTCGGGGGACATATACCCAAACTGCTGGCTCTGAACGGGTCTCCCGAACTGCCTGCTCCATCCTGGTCTCCTGAGCTGCCGGGTCCGCCCTGGCCGCCTGAACCAGCACCGCCCTGGAGGCTTCCTGCTCCATATAGGCCACGTCCTCGTCAGCCTCTAGGGCGCCTTCTGGGAGGGGGACTTCTGTCACAGATCAGCCTAGTGACCATCCTCTTCACTACACTTTCCAGCATCCATTCTGGTCCCCAGCTGCACATTTCCAATCACTCACACCTGCACCTCAACATCACCCTCATCACTGCCTCTACTTATACACACTATTCACCCCAGCTCACTGTCTGGTCTCGGTTTTCATCACAGCAGCGTCTCCATCAAGTTCACCCTTTGGATTCTCACTTACTTGCTTACCTCATCACTGCACCTTTATATCGTAAATAAACACCCTGTCACCATCCATCTTCTTCTCCTAAGTCTGCTTACAGTAACACCTATAATGTCTTAAAGGGATACTTCACCTCTAGAAAGATGAATGTGTATTTAAAATGGATCATTTATGTAGTAGAAATGTGAAATTATTTTAGAATTTGGAGCCTTCTAAACTGAGAAAAGACAGAAAATGTATTTTTGGCTAATGTGGATGAAAGACAACAACTCCCAGAATGCACTTGCTTCGCTGCCCTACAAGGCCACTCCCAAGCCACGCCTACCGGTAAGAGAGCGCAGTTAAACAACTAGGCTAGGCTACTAGTTGACTCGAAACTTAAAACACGTGGTTTTATTGCGTGTCTCCGTGACGAGTCTGCCCGGTATTTCGACATCGCCCAAAATGTCTGGGATTTGGCTTTTGCGTTCTACAGTCACCATTCATTATGTTTACTGTGGCGAGCAGGACTAGTCTGAGGGGCGTGGGAGAACGGCGCGAGGCCGGTGGCGTGATTACTGATGAGCGACACTAGTGAGACGCACTGGTCTCGTATCTCTCACGGAGGAGCGGGAATTTTCTTAGCAATGATAAAACGCACATCAACCGATCACTTGTTTAGCATTCATGTAAACACTACATTCAGATTCACCAATCGGAATGAATTAAGTTAGATTGAAACAAAAGGTGTGCATGTAAACAATGAATGGCGACTGTAAAAAGCAAAAGCAGAATCCCGGACAGTTTGGACGATCTCGACGGCCGGAAAAAGAGGATGGTAACCCCTACTACTCAGCTTTCTCCACAGAACAAGAGCCTGTTCGCTTAACTTCCAAAAAAAGATGGCTGACACTATTTGTACATTCTGTGAGTGAGATCCCACCCCCTATGGGTGGGTTGAAAACATGCGGAACTAGCTCCTACTACTGGCTGTAGTTTCTAGCCTCTGGCCAAAAAATCCTCCGATGACGCAAAATGATGATTTTTGCGTCATCTGAGGATTTTTCCAGACAAAAAATACATAAATCTAGGGAAGCACGGTAAATAGAAAATACTACAGGTTTTCTACTGATACAAAGCTTAATGCTAAATGCTGAAGTATCCCTTTAATGTTGTAAGTAAATTTATTGATCAAATTTTTGAATTTAAAATGAAAGATGAACAATATATTTAAGATCAGGGAAAAATGCCCTTTATAAAAGGTAAACAAAAAAAAACATAAACAAATTTCACAAATATGCTGATTTAAAAATGTCAGTGCTGATAGAACACTGATGAGAATACTTTTTCCAGACAAGCAACTTTTTTTACTTGGACAAGTGAATGACCTATTTACTAGCCCGAAGGACAAGCACATGACAAGGCTTAGTATCGAGCCCTGACTTTATGGTGAATTTGTGGTGTTTTTTTTTTTTATTTTGAAAGGTTGTAATTGCAATTGCATTGACCAGCACAAAATGTCTTATTTTGTTTTCCCTGGAAGAAAGGAATATACATTTTAGAACAACATGAGGGTGATGAAAAGCATTGTCATTGTTGGACGAGTTAGTCATTTAAGAGTTAAGAATCACTAGCTATCGGTTTGCAGACCGACATCTTGCCAGAGAAGTAGTTTAAGGTCTCTGCCTCATGTGCAGACTGTTTTCATGAGCTTAGCTAACAAAGGGCTCTGATGATGTCATGAGAGGATAAGGGTGAGATGACCTTATCTAGAATCTTAAAGCAGCCCACTGTAAAATCCTCATCTTAGGTTTACAGAGGGAGAACATGTGATGGACATTTATTATTTGCTTCAGGCTAAAAAAGAAATAAACAAGACAATGTTTTTAAATACCTAAGCCCATTTAATTCTACTGGTTAATCTTGATAAATAAGACACCATAGAAGTTTCTGAAGATTGTTAGATGGCAGCTGCCTGATTCTTAGGGCCCTATCATACACATGGAGCAAGTGTTTTTTGCTAGTTTTAGCCCTAGTTTTATCATTTTCACGTCCTGCGCCACATTGTTTAAATAGCAAATGCATTTGGTCCATTTGTGCGCCCATGGTGCTGGTCTGAAAACGAGATGTGTTTAGGCGCATTGCTATTTTGAGGCAACTGAAATAGACTGCAATATTTTTTTTTGTTATTTAAAGAGTGCATTAGTAATGTGTGCCTATAGGCAGGTCCACAACACACGTACACTTTGCTTTTTACATACAGAGGGATGTGCAGCAGTACACAAACTAGACAAATATTAAAAAATTAAAATAATGCAATGTAAAAGATTAATATTGTGTACATAAAGATATGGTGGAATCCGGCTTGTCCCATAGATGGTCTGCTTGCGTGCTTTAACCTAGCGCACGAGCAGATCCGTTTCCACTCTGGAGAAGTGTTCAGTCTTTCAGCTTACAAATTCTGCCATGTAAATAGCATCCCGTCATGGCGCGAGCGCAACTGGCTTTCAAAGGGAATGGGAAATTACACTCTGATTGTTTTTTTGCACATTATGCCCAAAACACAACCATTACTCATAAACTCTTTACCCGCCAAACATGGAATTTTCCGGGTTTTATGAAAAAAACGCTTCCCCGCCAAACACGGAATTTTCCGGGTATCCGTGTTTTAGGTGGTATACGGTAAGGAAGACCCGTGCGCATGCTCTGAAAGAGTACGGAACTTTTTGATCAAAGAAACCGACTGCGATCGGCTCAAACATGAATGGAGTAGCGAGAATGTAGGTCAAAATATCTGAAATGAAGAGGTTTACGGCTGATCAAGTACTGGAGGTGTTGATGGACTCGGAGTCCGATCACTCCTTATTTGATCATTCTGAATCTGATCGGGACGAAGTAGTTAGTGAGAGAGATGTCCATGTCACAGAAAGTTCTAGTCATGGATGAGCAGCAGATAGATTGTTCACCCGTCGATCTGGACAGTGAGTGGACGCATTCAAGGCCAAGACCTCATTCGTCGTTCCCAGGTGGCAGAACGCGTAAGGTAAGACAAGATAAGAAAAAAAGAATATGCAAATGTAATGCACAATGTTGGATAATATATATATATATAAACACTATAGTGTTTGTGTGTGAGTGTGCATGTATTTATGTGTGGCTGTGTGCATAAATATGAGCGTGTAATGCCCAAATTGTTTCTCTCTTTGTGCACATTTACCACACTGTAATATGTATTTACAAGTGAAACTCGAAAAATTACAATATTGTGCAAAAGTTGATGATTATGGCTTACATCTTATGTAAACCCCAAATTCTAAATTAGAATATTGTGAAAAGGTTTTCATAAGCTGTAAGCCATAATCATCAAAGTTATAACAAATAAAGGCTTGAAATATCTCACTTTGCATGTAATGAGTCAAAATAATATATTAGTTTCACCTTTTAAGTTGAATTACTGAAATAAATGAACTTTTGCACGATATTCAAATTTTTCGAGTTTCGCCAGTATATATATATATATACACTCATCTAAAGGATTATAGGAACACCATACTAATACTGTGTTTGACCCCCTTTCGCCTTCAGAACTGCCTTAATTCAACGTGGCATTGATTCAACAAGGTGCTGAAAGCATTCTTTAGAAATGTTGGCCCATATTGATAGGATAGCATCTTGCAGTTGATGGAGATTTGTGGGATGCACATCCAGGGCACGAAGCTCCCGTTCCACCACATCCCAAAGATGCTCTATTGGGTTGAGATCTGGTGACTGTGGGGGCCATTTTAGTACAGTGAACTCATTGTCATGTTCAAGAAACCAATTTGAAATGATTCGAGCTTTGTGACATGGTGCATTATCCTGCTGGAAGTAGCCATCAGAGGATGGGTACATGGTGGTCATAAAGGGATGGACATGGTCAGAAACAATGCTCAGGTAGGCCGTGGCATTTAAACGATGCCCAATTGGCACTAAGGGGCCTAAAGTGTGCCAAGAAAACATCCCCCACACCATTACACCACCACCACCAGCCTGCACAGTGGTAACAAGGCATGATGAATCCATGTTCTCATTCTGTTTACGCCAAATTCTGACTCTACCATCTGAATGTCTCAACAGAAATCGAGACTCATCAGACCAGGCAACATTTTTCCAGTCTTCAACTGTCTAATTTTGGTGAGCTCGTGCAAATTGTAGCCTCTTTTTCCTATTTGTAGTGGAGATGAGTGGTACCCGGTGGGGTCTTCTGCTGTTGTAGCCCATCCGCCTCAAGGTTGTGCGTGTTGTGGCTTCACAAATGCTTTGCTGCATACCTCGGTTGTAACGAGTGGTTATTTCAGTCAAAGTTGCTCTTCTATCAGCTTGAATCAGTCGGCCCATTCTCCTCTGACCTCTAGCATCAATAAGGCATTTTCGCCCACAGGACTGCCGCATACTGGATGTTTTTCCCTTTTCACACCATTCTTTGTAAACCCTAGAAATGGTTGTGCGTGAAAATCCCAGTAACTGAGCAGATTGTGAAATACTCAGACCGGCCCATCTGGCACCAACAACCATGCCACGCTCAAAATTGCTTAAATCGCCTTTCTTTCCCATTCTGACATTCAGTTTGGAGGTCAGGAGATTGTCTTGACCAGGACCACACCCCTAAATGCATTGAAGCAACTGCCATGTGATTGGTTGATTAGATAATTGCATTAATGAGAAATTGAACAGGTGTTCCTAATAATCCTTTAGGTGAGTGTATGTGGTACAATTAGGAAAAACAGATGTGAACCGCCGGTCATTCGAGATGTCAGAAATGCTGACCTTAGGATTGGGGAAACAATCATGCGTCACAACGAAAATGTGATGGTCTTGGCATGGAGAGACAAACAAACAGTGAAAATGGTTACAACATTCCATCAGAACAACATGGAACGTGTTGAGGTATGGCAGAGAGGCCACCAAGAAAAAGTTGCAAAGCAAAAACCAGCATGCATTGTGGAATACAATCATGAAATGAATGGCGTTGACAAACTAGACCAAAACATTGTGTACTACCCTTTTATCAGGAAGTCACACAAGTGGACGAAGAAATTTGTCATGTATCTATTTCAGATCAGTTTGTTCAATGCTTTTGTCATTTACAAAGCGAAAAACCCACCTCTCATTCATCCAGAGTGTTATAAAATCATGGACCAGCCAAGAGTATGCTAGTGGTGGGGAGAAAAGTGCTACTGAAAACACTCCAAGAGCACCATACAACACTGACCCAACAAACAGGCTGAATGTCAGTTTTGCTGTTCATGAGCTTGTTCCAATCCTGCCCACTCCCAAAAAGCAACACCCAACCAGAGGATGCAGAGATTGTGTACGTAAGGGGTTGCGGAAAGAGACCTCGTTCTACTGCAAAAGTTGTGGCGTCCCCTTACATCCTGGGAAATGTTACTCTGTGTACCACTCAAAAGCAAATTACAGTGCCTAAATGTAATATATTTTAGATTTATTTATAATTGTAATTTATTTTGGAAGGTTTTATATATGATGGAAAAGACATCTGAATGTATTCTGCTTGAAAATGCACTTGTTTGATAAAAATGCCTTTTTCTCAGCTTTTTGTCCAGAATGTTGTGTTTTTGACAAAACCTATCTATGTTCAAGTGGCAATAAAAAAATAAAAAATGAAGATAAAATAAAATAGTTTTTTTTTTTGTTTAAAAGCAGAGGCTCAATCTTTATTTTGATATGTAGCATGTTCATATTTTCATAGAACAAAATATTCTGTGGGCCATTAAAGTTTAGCGAAAATCGTCAAAAACCCTGGCGGTGGCTGGCAACTTTAAAAAAAATGCTGGCGGGGAAAGAGTTAAAGAGGTCATTGGATGCCCATTTTCCACAAGTTGGTATGATTCTTTAGGGTCTTCATGTAAAGTTTGTAACATACTTTGGTTAAAATTCCTCAATGGTTGTGTAAAACAACACCCTTTTTACCTCCTCAAATGAAATGTGCATGTCTCTTTAAATGAAAATGAGCAACTGCTCACCCCACCCCTCTCTTCCATGGGGGATGTCGACACAAGACACGTAAAGTGCTGCCTTGGCAACCTGCCTTGGTGGACAGTATGCAAATGGCTGAGGACGGAAATATGCTAATATGGGATAGTCCGTCAGTGGTCGTGGGCAGCGCATGAGCAATATGACATCATATTGCTCTGAAAATCCAAACGGCTTGATTATTGAGATAGTTTAGGCTTTTTGAGGATAAAAAAAAAAAGGAGTGAATGGATTTTTTTCATTGTATGGTGGTTGTGTCCACACACTGCAAAGACACATTTATATGCAAACACCATATAAAAGTGAATTTGGCATCTGATGACCCCTTTAAGAGAATAGAGACAACCCTTTTAGACCATGCTCTGGGCGCGTCTACCATTTTTCCCGTCGTTAAACTAGCAAAAGTGGATTCGGACATGCCCTAACTGCATTTGCGCCGTGCTCTTTAGACCATGCGCTTATTTCATTAAAATATGGCCCTAAGTTGGCAAATGGGAACATGGTTTGTGTAACATTAGCAACACATTATAAGCTGTTTGTCTGCATAAACTAAATTAAGCAAGGGTATAGAGTTACATTCAAGCTATTTTAAGGCATGAAGAAGTTTTTTTCACATGAAAAAACATTTAAATGTCATTTTGGTGATCAAAGATGAGTTTTAAGGGATACAATTATTGACTACAATGGGACTTTAAGTGAATGTAAACAGTCAAGAAAGACAACGCATGTGCAACAGTATCAGTATATATTGGATGACTGATGACTTAAAGAGACAAAAGTATCCCTGCTGATGTCTATGTTTTTAATGTTCATCAAACAACAAAAGACAAAAAAAAAAAAAAAAACCTGCTGTTGACTGAATAACTTTTGTAATAAGGATATCTAAATTTATACAGTAAAGACTATGCAGTGTTGTTTTACATTTGATTACTAAATTCAATTTCTGTACCTAGATCTACCTAAAAAACCTGAAAAGCACTTATTTAATTTGTGCTATTGCTTGTAGTCTGATTATTTGTTCTTATTTTATTACAGACTGTGTTTACTTTAATAACGTTTGAAATGTATGTTTTATATATATATTTTTTTTTTTTCATTTGCATTGTTCTTGCATTCAATGTAAAAAGTCTGCCGACTTGTATAAAAAATGCACTAGACAATGCTGACTCGAGCTTCAGTGTGTCCGTAGAGGGATGAAACTTCAAATATATTGTTCATACTTGTACTTAATGACTACAAGTCAGTAGATTAATATTGTAATTTTTGTTTTGATTATGTCACGGATTTCCAAACTTTCTAGAACTTTCAATGATGTGCCACTTTTAGATTTACATTTACATTTATGCATTTGGCAGACGCTTTTATGCAATGCAACTTACATTGCATTCCAAGGTACACATTTACATTCTTATCAGTTCTTGCTTTCCCCTGGGAATCGAACCCATGACCTTGGCGTTGCAAGCGCCAACGCTCTACTGTTGAAATGAAATGAAAAATTAAAATCATTTACTCACCCTCAAGCTGAACACAAAAGAAGATATTTTGAAAAATGTCGATAACCAAACAGAATTTTGGGTGAGTATTTGTTTCCATACTATGGAAGTTAATGGGGCCTATCAACTGTTACACAGTCCTATTGTTACGTTTTCCCAGTTTTGTGTATCTTGTGTTTTATTATTTAGACTTTTAGGTTGCATTCTGGCCTGTTCTTTTCTGGTTTCCTGTGCCATATTTTCTAACCATTTTATGTATTTTCCTTTATGATTAGTTCCCTGATTGTGTCCAGGTGTGCCTTGTTAGTCTATAACCTGTGTATATATAAACCTCAGGTTTTCCTGTGTTCATTGCCAGGTCTTGTTTTGTTGGTGAGCTCAGTTCTGTTTCGTTTATTTGTTCCTGGAGTTCCCTAGTGTCTGTTCCTTTGTTTATTTCGGTTCTTTCATATCTTTAATAATATGCTCCCACTCATTTCTGAGTTCGCCAGTATTACACCTATTCATTTTTTCAGATTTTCATTTAATTTGTTTTGCTGCAATTCAGAGTTTGTAATGTGACAGCTTCTTTGTGATTCATCTTCAAGCTGGTTGGTTTGGTTCTTGTGGTTCAATTTCAATGTGGTTTTGCATTCATAGCAATCAGTTAAACTGTGTAACTGCTTATGTATAGTAAGTTTTACATCCCTGTAAGCTACAATATTAACAGAGCAGAGAATACATTCACAGGTTTGTACAGTGCACAGGAGCTTTTATGCAAAAACCTAAAGACCTAAATGACAGCTACTCCAAGGAATTATTATTTAGACTGTGAATATTTGTCAGTGGTTATGATTGGTGTGTGTGTCATTGCTCAAACCTGTGATGCCAGAGGTAAAGTCTGTGTGGAAGCTGATGGGGGTGCTGGAGCTCTGCGTTTCTTTAATTCCACTTTCGGGGACATCTTGGAGATGTTCATCACAGACTGAGACTGACCAAGAGTGCTGGGACGGGTCTCCACACATGGGCCACTACCCACCACTGACATACCCTGAGCATAAAATAAAGAGAGACACTTTAAGAGCTATACAAATACACATTTAAGAACATGTTTAAAAAACATACATGAAAATAGCAATAAGTCTATAAATATAAGTGCAAAGTAGAGAAAGTAGAGACTAGCTTAGTGCAAATGACAAGGTGTATACATATTGAAGGTGCATTGTACAGAGAAATGAGGTATTGTTGTAGGCAGTGGATCCTGAATAGTGTTGTAGGCAGTGCATCCTGAATAGTGTTGTAGGCAGTGCATCCTGAATTTAAAAGGGCAGCAGTTTAACAGAGAACAGCAAATCAATAACATTTGGGCTGGAAATGTCACGACCTGCTCCTGGAGTGTGGCTGAGTTCTGAGGGCTTTACCCTGGCCCTGACCCCACGTTTACACACCATTAAACAGCTGCGCTGATAAGACGGTTAACAGGGAGGGACTCAAGACATAAACTAAACTACAACAGCTGCTGACATCAAGTTTTACACTAGTGAATTTCTAGAAGCAAAAAAACAAAACAAAAAAAAAGACATTAAAAGCCTAATTTTGTAATTTTGAAATTCATTCTCCTAGTCCACTATGTGACAAAGGCTGTGTGCAGAACTGAACTAAGAATCAATTTAAATTCCAATTAAATTCCTGAATTGCATAACTGAAATTTGAATTTTCATTTAATAAATTTGTTTTTAATAGTTTTTAATGGACTATGGAATTTTTGGTTATACATATTACTACACGTTTTAGCTCATATTACATAATCAAAAGATAAAAAATTTATATCACTTTTTATTTTATAAATTTATCTTAAAACACTGCAGACCAGTGGCGGTTCTAGCTTTTTATAGCGCCCTGGGTGAACTACCCCTTCTGCCACCCCCACTCCCACTCCCACTCCAAACCCCACAAAATCACAAACAGAGATAAATGGGTGAGACAAAATAAAAATATAAAAAAACAAGATAAAAAAATAAAAAAAAATGCAGAAAACACACAGAAATGAAGGAGTGACATTTAAACACATCCACAATGGAGAACAAATGAAAACACACAACAAATAACGGCATGTTCAGGTTTGACTGTAATATTGTGACATAACAGCAAATAAAAGATACTTCAGTACAAAAGAATACTTTGAAACATTGACAAAGAGTCATTTTGTGTGTGTATATATATATATATTAATAATGTCTAAAAAACTTTCGTCTCGCTGGTACCACCCAGCTCCAAGTCTCCTTCGTCTCCGCTGGTCCCGTCCAGTTCCAAGTTTTCTTCGTTGGCCAGTCGTTGCTCTGCCTACGCCTTGGGACACCAGGGCCTTTGGCTGTGCCTCGTTCCTCCACCTCTCCGGCTTAGTTAAGCTCCTTCTCCCCTCCGGCACCCTGGCTCTACCTCGGCCGCTTGTCACCGTGGCTCTGCCTAGGCCTCAAGGTCCTTCGGTGTCACCTGGTTTCATAAGCTCCACCTCTATGGACCCAACTCTCTTGGATCCACCTCTGTCAGGCAGTTTCCTGGCTCTACCGTGGTTCCTCCCTTCATTGGTTCTGCCGTGGACCTTTGTCAGGATGGCTCGCTGCTGGGTCTTCATCTGGCTCCTCCCTCAATCAACTCCTCTCTGGCTCCTCCCTCCATCGTCTCCTTTGTGGTGGACAACCCACCCCCCACCATGAGGACACGCCTTCTGGGAGGGGGTGTAATGTATGGGTTATGTTTAGTTTCATTGTGTTTTAATTTGATTTGGTTTTGTTCTGTTCCTGTTTGCCTGAGTTCCCAGTCATTGTTAGTTGCCAAGGTTTCCGATTTGAGATATGCACGTTCCATATTGATTAGTCCCTTTGTGTATTTAAAACCTCCGTTTTCCTCAGTCCTTTGTTCCGCATTAAAGCAAAACTTAAGAACTTTTCCTCTTTGGTCCCCCTGCAGGTTGGAAGGGGAATTGTCCATTACCGCTGTTGTAAATAATTTAGCCTACTGTCGCACTCACGCTCGCTGTTTATCCAGCACCGGCTTTGGAATGGACGATGTCCACAGACAAGGTAGAGTATGTTGCATGATTTAATGAAAGTATGATGTATTGCGACATCAGAAACGAAGAAAAACGAAATAATGACTATTGTAACGCTTGCCATAAAGCAAGTTAAATTTGTAGTTTCTTATGTCTCATTCGAACTACAGAAACGCTACCCGATCTGGCAAACTTGCATAGTGCGATTATAGCAGATATAGGGCCGCAAAGCGAATGCAGAAGTCCCTTTTACCCAGTTACGACTTGAAGAACCACTGAAACGATTTTGGAAACATTATTTTAAGGTAAAAAATAATCTTAAGTGTAGCTTTAATGTTATGTCCATGTGTGATGTGTAATGCTATTGCCCTTTGTGTTTATTAAAAGTCTATTTCTTCATTCATTCTGAGTCACACGTTTCTCTGGTGGATTTACTACACGCTCAGCTAACACCGCCCTACTTTTTTTCCCAATAATCCATTACACTCTCCATATCCTTAATGCAGAAGATATAGTACATTGCTATTTCCATATCATTGCGACTTTAATTTCAGAAGTTTGTCCAACCTGGCAGCGACAGCTACAAGCAAGCCATTCTTCCACTCCTGAAGGAGGTTTAACACCGTGGGTTCTTTCACAAGTTTGTTTGAGTGGTACAACATTCAACTACTGGCTTAATCAACGGCGTGAGATTGAGGTGTGACTACCTGTTTAGTCAAACAATTTTGGACTGGAAAGGGTGGTAAAAAATGTCTGGGAAATCTGTTTGAAAGCAAACATTATTTTTGCAATTTGGTTTGTTGCTGCTAATGTCACAAATTACACTCTTCACCTTACAAACAAAAGTATAAAAGCAGGGATATGCATTAACATACACACACAGAGGTGTGAAAAGGACAGAGGGGATGTTTCTTTAAGAGAGAGCAGAGAGATCTGGCAAAAACTGAGGAACGAGACTGGATCTTCTAGAACCTTGCATGGGTGTTTGAGTGAGTGCTCAGCTGTTGGTTGGAACGAGAGAGAGAGAGATAGAGAGAGAGAGAGAGAGAGAGAGAGAGAGAGAGAGAGAGAGAGAGAGAGAGAGAGAGAGAGAGAGAGAGAGAGAGAGAGAGAGAGAGAGAGAGAGAGAGAGAGAGAGAGAGAGAGAGAGAGAGAGAGAGAGAGAGAGAAAGGTATGCAGTCTTACAGCTTGCCTTGAGAAGAAAGACTAACAAACAGACATATGATCTAAACTATACATAACACTAGGGACAAATACACACACCAACACAAACAAACACATGGAAAAAGCACAGAGACAAAATAATCACAGCTCTCCTATCATGGCCACATGCTTTCATTAGACGCCACAACCTCCCAGTAAAAGTTTGGCGTTCTCTCTAACTTTTTTTTTTTCACCCTTCTCTGCCCTTAGAACGGAATGTACAAAGTGGGAATGGCTATTAGTGGGTTGTATAATCGGAAATCAGTTACTGGGACGTGTTGAAAATGGCTCTTGGCACTGTCTGTGATATTGTAAATAGCGTGCACCTGAACTGGTGTAATTACAGGGGGGAGCATCGAGAGCAGGGAAGAGCCCTTCATAAAATATGGTGATCGAAATAAAATAACTGGCATATTAATGATGAATTATGGATGTCCGGGTGTGTCTGGGTGTCATCAAAAACACAGCGTGTTTCCCAGAGAAAAGGAAAAAGATGTACAGAGCATCTTAGAGATAGAGGCGTGTGTGAGTTTACCTACTTATCCATTATATTGGACACACATTTGTACCCAGAAGTGAACTGAATATAATAAAACCTCCTTTTGGGGATGTCCTCGTTTGTAAAAATGGTATTAAAAATAAAATGATTATTATTATTTACAGTAAATGCATACAATTTTCAGTTGGGGTTAGACTGTAGTATTTATAACTAGCTTATATAACAATAATAGGTTGTTGGGGGGTTTACTTGTGAGGGCCAAATGTGAAATTTTATACCAACCTACTAGTGAAGACATTTTACAGGCCATTTTACTAGTGTTTTGCACATGTTTCTGTGATGTGTAGGTTTAAGGGTAGGGGTTAGGTTAGGTCATTCAAAATATCATTAACCTGATATAAAATTAATGGAAGTGTCTATGCAATGTCCTCACTAATACAGTGCAACAAACGTGTGTGTGCGACGCTGTCTGTCTGTGTGTGTGTGTGGGTGGGTGTGTGTGTGTGTGTGTGTGTGTGTGTGTGTGTACATTCAAATAATGCCACAAAAGGGTCATCCAAGAAGCAGAAAAAGTCCCAGCAAAGAACTCTGAGATCTTGTCTTGCTCAGATAAAAGTGATCCAATGCAAATCTATCCATCTGAATGTATTTGAACAGTGATAGTGAGTATAGGAAAATAGGAAAACTTATGTTGAAAATCAAAACCGTATCATCTAGGTCAATTCAGTGTGAGCGGGAGATCACACGTTTGCCCAAGTGATTACTGACACCTAGTGGTGATACCTGAAAATAAATACATTGGATGGTGGAGATTTCTGAAATGCACTGCAATTTCTATTGAAAAAAATGTAATAATAATTAAGGACAAACATTTTCATTAATTTAGATTTATTATCTTACATCATAATTGTATGTTTTCGTATATAATTATTATTGTCATTATTGTTGTTGTTATTATTTATTACATGGCTTGGTTGAATTCTAATGTAGAATGCAATGCGGTCTGTTATTTCTTGATAACAGACCGCTGCTAAGTATAACACACCGTTGCCATGAAAAACAGAGCGTTGCTATGGACGCAGGATTCTAACCGTAGAGACGGAACGGACTATTTTCTTTAGGGGAAGCAATACAATCGTTTTTAAATCAATAAACTCCTTTTTAAATCAATATTTTGTGTCAAATTATTGACTTATTTGGTAGGTAGCCATGTAATAAGCGGGATAATGTAGAGGGGACAACCCCTTCAGGCTGATTCAAGACCGTCCTGATCAGCCTGTCCGGGTTGTATTCGCTATAACAACCGCCTCGCTCTACATTATCCCTTACATAATAAATTATTATATATTCATGAATATATTATTTATGTTTTTTATACTAACCAATCAGCATTCAGACCAGAAGTTCTGGTGCAGAACTATTCTTTTTTCAAGTGTAGAATTTAGAGATGCATCGATTGATCGGCTGGTGACCGGAATTGGCCGATTTTCACGTGACCGGTCGGTCAGTCTGACATATGCTGATTTTATGCCGGTCAAATGCACTTGGGTACCGCATGATTAACATTGCGCAACATCAGCATCACACATGCACACGGAACGCACATGTAGGAAACTTCGTGAATTACAACCGTTTCACACCGCAAGTGTGAGCGGCGCGTATTTTTTTTGGTGTGCATGTTAATCAATGAGTGCATTCACACCAGGAGCAGGAGCAACGCGTGAGCGTCAAGCAGGAGCGGGGGTTTCGGCGCCAGGACTATTTTTGCTACGCTGCTCACGCACAATTAAAGTGAAAGCACACTTTTGATGGACAAAATAAATGATTTCATATTTGTGTCTAGTGTGTTTTAAAGGAGAACTCTGGTCAATTTTAACATTGAGCTCATTTTTTTGTACATTTGGAGTGCTGTCAGTACAGAGAACAATGACAAAAATCGGTGTTGCCTACACCGTGTTATCCTCGTTTTAAAATTTGCACCCTGTTGACTTCAATGGGGCAAGTTTTAAACCTGCTTTTAGCCTCTTAACATCCTTGATGTGTCATTACAAGTGCACAGGTCATGTGAGTGATTCCTTCGGAGTGAACGCGGATGAATCTGACTGCAGTAGATGTGAAAGAAATATATAAAAAATGATGTTTATTCAGCCAGCGCTCATACCTGTATTTACATCCTGTTTTCGGTCGAAGTCCACAGTAGTCGATTGTCGAGTTCACGCGCGTGATCATAGGTACTAAACTTATGCGCGTGAACTCGACAATCGATTAAAACTTGCCCCATTGAAGTCAACAGGGTGCAAATTTTAAAACGAGGATAACACGGTGTAGGCAACCCCGATTTTTGTCGTTGTTCTCTGTACTGACAGCACTCCAAATGTACAAAAAAATGAGCTCAATGTTAAAATTGACCAGAGTTCTCCTTTAACAAGAACTGGAGTAGGCTATGTCAGAAAAGAAAATGAAGACTCAAAAATATTTATAGAAAATGTACCCATTTAAACTTGTTTTTATTATTCAGTTTCCCAATCATTTCCCTGCACTTGCTCCATTTGCCCGAGCTTAACTCTCTGCGCCATGTACAAGCGTTGACAGTGAGTGCTTGTTTAGCCTGGCTGGACATGTGGCAGATGAGAGAAGAAATTGATTGAAAAGAGGAACGAAAAGAAGGAAATGGTTCTTCTATAACTGTGAATTTCCCACACCAGGAGTAATTTATATAGTTCTATATTAGTTATTAACATTATCTGTTAAAAAAAAATTCTATGTTCTATGCAAAATGTTCTATTAAAGAAAAGATAGAAAATAAATATTTGTTTGTGCTGTAAAGTGGTTAGAAAAAATGTAATCGGAATCGGCTAAAATCGGTATCGGCAGGTCAAACTCAATGAAAAATCGGAAATCGGAATCGGCCTAGAAAATTGTAATCGGTGCATCTCTAGTAGAATTTCTAAAACAAATTCCATTACTATTCTGTAAATTGTATTTAAAAAATATTAAGGACAAGTGTTCATTAATATTGTTTTATTATTTGTTGTTGTTGTTATTAAAATGTATTATTAAAAAAATGCATAGATGTTATATATTTATTATTGACTAATCGCCATCCAGAACTATTATTTTTCATAATTAAAAAATATATATCATTCATTGATGCAATAAAAGTTGATATCCAATCAAATGAACCACAAAAAATGCTATTTGCTCTGAAAAGAATGTAGAAGAATTAACCTTAAGACAGTATAATTGTGTTAAAGTTTGAAAACTGACAGACAGAGAGATGAGAGTAAATTAGTAAGGGATACTGGAGTTCATGGGTTAGTACTTACATTAATGTTAGTGTCTGCATTGTCAACAACACTATCATCATCAAGACTGTCCATGTCCTCAGAGGACTGATCTTCAGTCTGAAATGGGAATGTAACACTAGCATGGCAAGAAGACTCATAATATCCATGAAAACCATGCAGGGCAGGATATAAACACTGCAATATCAATTAAGCGTTTCATTTTCTCTATATTTTGCGATATGTATTCGTTTCCTCCATCATATCCATGGGTTCAGGTGTTTGGTGCTATTTGTCTAGATAATTTTGGGTTTCTATAGACATGCAGCTTTCAAACATATACAGCACTGTCAAGGTTTAAACAGACAAAAATATGAATGACCGAATGTGTGTGTAAGTATGTGCACAGGTGAGCCTGTGTTCTACCTTTGATTTCCTGCGATTAAACTTGAGGAAGCCCAGCAGACCCTTTTTATCTGATCCACTCAGACTGCTGGAGTGAAGAGATTCAGCTGTAAGAGAAACGCATTCGTTCAGCATCTTACGCACACACAGGAGCTACAATTCTAGAATAATCAAGAAATGAGTCAACAATGCTACTTTTTGTTAAATTTAAGTGGTTAAGTTTGAGCTAGCTAATGAGAATAATGGGTTATGGTAGATACAAGATTAGCATATGCAGAATAAATACTAGTGCTTGCACGTCAGCAAAACAGTAGCGTTGAAGTTTTAAGTAATTTAGGATTTAGGCTTTGGTTCTTTGTTAATTTGCAACGAACCAAAGCCTAAATCCTAAATTACTTAAAACTTCAACGTCTTGTATGCCACATCAAAGCCACTCAGCTATTGTAATGACTTTCAAACTTTAATCTTACATTTTATATAAACTAGCATTCAAAAGTTTGGGGTAAGTAATTATTATTATTATTATTATTTAAATAAATTAACGCTTTTATTCAGCAAGGATTCGGTTCAAAAGAGACAGTAAAGACATTTATAGTGTTATAAAAGATTTCTATTTCAAAAAAATGCTGTTCTTTTGAACTTTCTATTCATCAAAAGAATCCTTAGTAAAAACATATCATGGTTTCAGCACCACAACTGTTTGCAATAATAACAAATGTTTCTTGAGTGCCAAAAATCATTTGACACTCAAAACTGGAGTAATGGCTGCTTAAAATTCAGCTTTGCCTTAATGGGAATAAATTACAATTTTAAATATAAGCAGACTTGGTAAGCATAAAAGACTTCTTTCAAAAACAACGGCAAACATTAGAATGGTAGTGTAAACCAAAAATAAATAGCACACTTATCATCGGAATAATCCAAACACACTCACACTGAGTAAAATGGTGCATGTTAAGTGCTGACTTGCAAGCACTGTAATAATGTTTTCCCATCGTGCATCACAAGACACCTAAACACTTCACTCAATGTCCAACATTGTGGCATGTATGAGACAGTTACTTAACAACTATTAAACATGTATACAGTATTAAATGGAACAGGATGTTATAAGCTGCAATGCACTAAAAGCAGTACAAAATTCTGACATTAGATGGCGCTACACATCTGCAAAGCCTCCACTTCAACTAATTTAGATGAAGGAACACTAACACAGAACACACACTAACAAAACCTAAAGAAGAATCAGCAGGACAAGGAGCATGACAGTAACAATAAGCATTAAAGATGAATACAAAAACATAGGCACTGCATGTCTTGTTTAGTTTCTATCGACCAGGTTATTTTAATCATAAAAAGCTCAAAAATGTTCTGCGACAGGAAGCAAACTCAGCGCATTCAACACTGTAAAGGCACTATGGCGACTACCCAGCCAAAGTTATGTACATCAGTACCTGAGTAGTTCAAGGCAGGGGTCGAAGCCATTTTAGGCTGGAGAACTGAAAACAATCAAACCAGTAGAACATTTGAAATTGAACAGATATACCTTGTATGAGGATGTTAGGTAAAAATAGAACTGACTAAACTTTCATGCTGCCAGAACAAAGATACTGAAAGTGTAAACATCTAAGAGTGGTTTGTTTTGTAACCAGTGTAACAGGTGGTTTCATAACTGTATGTTTCTTTAGTTATTTTTAAGACAGATTTTCCATTGGACATTAAAGTACGACCCAACACGCTATCTATATAATAAAAATGTAAAATATATAAATTAATACTTTATTTAGCATGGATGTAATATATTTATCAGAAGTGAGAGTATTGTTTTACATTGTTACAAAAAATGCTGTTATTTTGAACTTTTTATTCATCAAAGAATCCAAAAGAAAAAAAATTGCATCGTTTAAAACTGTGATACTAATTCTAACTTAACTAATTTTAGCATATCTAATGCCCTGTTTACACCTGGTATTAAGAAGTGTTTTTGTCAATCCAATCACAAGTGGACGACGCTAAATACAGGTTTAAATGGGGTCTGAAACATTTTGAGCTTGTCCACTTTCGACCACTTCCAGAGGTAGTCGAAAGCGCATTCGACCGGATGGCTTTCGTAGTGTAGATGCTCATGTTGTCGAACAGCCACAAAATACCACCTACTTTCCGCCTGCTGATCTAATCTGTAAACGTTACGGGAAGAACACGCTAGCCATGCGGGATTTAAACTTTGTGTTTTGAGCTTAGTTCTTCCATTAAATCGAAAGATCTGAAAAAGACAATACATTTACCCATCCACAGACCCCTCCCCTCTAAGAAATCAGGACCGAAGAGGTTGAAAGTTGACAAGAGACAGATTAAAACACCAGGTGTAAACAGGAATGATTTTCCTTTGTCTAATTGTGACCCCATCGACCAATACCAAGTGTAAACAGGGCCATGTGACCAAATGTGGTGTCCTGACTTTTTTTTTATCCCATACCTAGCATCTGATCCAGGACATAGAGTTCCCTGATACCCAGCTCGCTCAGGGACTTGTCCAAATCCAGTTGTTGGTGGCTGACATTGTCTCTGAACAGCAAGACATGGGCAGGGTCAAACTCGCACTTCTGACAGATCACAGGCACCAGGGAATGCAGGGGGACCAATGGATTTACTCGAACCACGGCCTTCTGACTGTGGTGATAGTTCACTACCAAACGCACCGTTTTCTATGTTTTAAGAGAAAGAGAAACATACATGTGAATAATGAGAGAGGTTCGTTTAGAGAGCAATTATGTATTAAAGGGATAGTTCAGCAAAGAAAAAGAAAAATCTTTCATCATTTACTCAACCTCATGAGTAACACCAAACCAGTATCACTCTCTTTTTTTGATTACAACATTTTTTGTTGGTTCGTTTTTTGACCATACAATGGCAGTTAATGGTCAAGCAAAACTGTTTGGATACCATAATTCTTCAAAACATCTTCTTTTATTTTCTGCAGGAGAAAGTAATGCAAAAGAGTTTGGAATGACACAAGGGTTAGTAAATAGTGAAAGAATTTTCTTTTTGGGTGAACTATCCATTTAAATAGCTAATATTATAAAAAAGAAAAATGCAATTATTTGCCTTAAAAGGGAATATTAAAGAAGTAAAATACAACTTTAGCTTTATGCTGTCAATTACCACAGCAATTAAGCTGTAATCGCATTTATAAAAATAAATATAAAAACAGGCAGCCACAACATAACAAAGCACGTCGACAGCAGCTATGTTGTATTTCATCTAGAAAATTGGTTTAATGGAAGGGAACTGAAAATTCTAAACCAGCATGGTACATAACATTCAAAAACTCTCTTCCTGTAGATGTAGATGTAGCAAACTTACTCATGTGGCTATTATCATTTGCATGATCAAGATAAGATGGTTGTTTAGCAGCACAGATCTCTGAAGTTTCACATGAGGCAGTGGGCTAAATTAGACTGTATATGCACTTGTTTGCAGTGCCTTGTAGAGGAAGTGTCACACCAACCTCAATGCTTAGAAAAAATCTTTTTTAGAGATCTGAATTATAGGTTCAATCGAACACCAATAAATCACAATTGTGCAATATGTAAATACTAATATAGCCCATAAACAGCCAAACAACTTTATCACAGAGGCAGCTAAATTTCATCCTAGATAATAGAAAAAACGAACTGTTATTCAAGGTTAGCACAGTAGACACTTAACTTGTGCCATTTCCTGTTCATTACCATGCAGACAAACAAGAACACACCAGACTGAGGTGTCACGAAACAGTATGCAACTCTTATTCCGTTTTGTTGCACATTTTAGTTTAATTCCACTTGACCAACAAATTTTACTTACTGTAACTTTGTCACAAGTCCTCAGACATATGTATGTGAGACAACGTGTGCAGTATTTAGACAAGAGTAAAGTAGGTGGTTTGCACAATAACATTATAAAGACTATACATGTTTTTAAATTGCAACCGACAGATAAATAAATACGGTGAATATCATGAATATCTGGAACACTTCTCCAGTTAAATATTAGTGTATAATTGAACAGTAAACTGTATACTGTACTTAACTGTTTGCCTTGGCAACAAATAACTTAAATCACAGGTCTTCAATTGGGGGCCTGTCAGTTATTGTCTGATGAAAATGTATCGACAAGCTAAATTTAAGAACCTAAATTTGTCTCATTGTTCTCCCAAAATTAAAATGTAACAAGTCAAATTTAAATGTAATGTAAATGTGACTATGCACATCAATGATTTGAATATTTTCTAAACATGACTCAAATTGTGGTGCGGGATTGCAGGTATTACACATAATTGTAATCATTCCTGCAGGTCTCACTCTTATAATGCGGGAACCACCCACAAACATTTATTCACTTCAGCATGTAGGTTGTATGAGTAAATTAATCTAGATCATAAGATCAAATCAGTCATTTTAAAACTTTCTGCGAGGCGTAATTTCACAAACCACATGAGTGATTCTCTCTCTCTCTCTCTCTCTCAAAATGTGCATTGACATTGCATCAGCACAAGGTAAGCGTTGCAAGTGGCGAGACTCAATCAGGACAATTGACGTAATTGTCACTTGCACAATCGGGCCAGAGTTGCATCGTCTTTTTAAGTCTTACCAATTTAAACACTGAATCGATTTGTGCTCTCTGAGAGATGGTTTTCTCTGCACACATACAAAAAGCCGCCTCACAAACAGCTCACGAGTAACAAAATGAAGTTCTTTTTCACAGATTATGACCACTTACAGTTTTTTACGATTGCTATGACAGATTTTTCAATACTTTTAACAATTTTCCAAAACTCTTAACACAGTTAGCACTACATCCGTCTGTGTAAGCTATACTATTAACACATTTCTTGTTGCTTTAACACAAAATGCATACAATTAACACAAATTTAAAATGCTTGAACTTCTTTTACACACAAGCTCAAACAAGACCAAAACTATGGATTTTTACTGCCAAATTTACCAATGCTTTAACACTGTATGTCAGAACAGATAACACCATGTTCTAAACCTAACCTTACAGGCTAAAGTCAAGGTAAACAGCTGCTTATATTGTGAATTGAAACACAAATATATCCCCTGTATTTTATTCCATTGCTACTGAGAAACAGCTGATTGAAGTTATGCAAATATGGGACAATGTGGCATTCCACCATTGCGTCTAGTCACAGCCTGGTTTGACGCCCATCAGAGGATGATGTCCATTTTCCTTGCCCCTTACTTCCCTTTCCTCAACCCCATTGAGGAGTTTTCTCAGCCTGGAGATGAAAGGTTTTTGACCATAGTCCACAGGACCAAATGTCCCTCCTGGATGCAAAAGATGCTGCATACCAAGACATACACAGCTGAACACTGCCAGGGGTGGATAAGGCATGCCAAAAGATTCTTCCCAAGATGCCTTGCCAGGGAAGATATCAGGTGTGATGTGGATGAGAACATATGGCCAAATGCAGAAGACCGGGCAGATTAGAAGATGGCTTTTTCTGTTTGTATATTTTGTATTTTCACATACAGTATTACTGTAAATGGCAGCTATATTGCATATTTTTGTTATCTTGCAGAAATGTCCTGTTGCAAATAAAGCCGTTACTGCAGCAATTCTGTCTCTGTCTTCTTTTTTTCATAAACCATACATTCTATAAAGCTACTCTAAGAAGGGTCATTTATTTTGTTGTATTGAATTTCTGCTGCAAAAAAAACAACAACAAAATGCATGCATTTACATTACAAACAAAACAAAAATGTAGAGCAACTTCAAAAAACTGCAGTGCAAAACACAATCTATGATCAATACAATATACTGTCTGTTGTATAAGGGCATCTGACACATAAAATAATGCAGTTTCTGTAATTTCAGCTGATGCATAGTGTTTTTTTTGTCATTGTGTTATGATTGACTAAATGTTCCTGTTGGAAGAGAACATGTGTTAATGGTTTGAATAATTATTTGATTTTGAAACATGTTTGCAGTGTTTTGTTAGACATATTGTATTGTGTTAGTGTATTATTGTATTTTGAAAATTAGTTTTGGAGTTTAGTTTACAATGTGTGATTTTGAGCATGAAATTAACCGTTTTGCCAATTGTGTGTTTTAGTGGTGTTGATGCGTTAAGAGTTTAGGAAACTTGTTAAATGTATTGAAAAAACTGTCATAGCGACTGTAAAAAACTGTAAATGGTCAAAAACAAAAGATAGCTTACATTTACATAGGACTAAAAGACTATCCACTGTTATTTTACATTTGATTACTTTATTCAGTTTCTGTAGTATTTCTGTACTGAATACTAGTGTTAGACCTACTCAAAAATGTCTCTTTATTTCATTTTTTATTTTATTTTTACTTTGTGTTATGTAAACTCTTGAGCAACAAAGTTACCCCATTGTAAAAACACAAATACAATGAGTGAGCAAATATTTAGGTGAGATAAATGTAATAAAAAATAAATGTACAAAAATGTACAAAAAAAAACATTAGACAATTCAGGCCCTGCTACAGTATTTTAAGGGTGTGTTCAAACTTTTAGTTCAGTTCTCTTGGTACTTTTGGTCCAGATCAAAAAAGAAAATGAAACGTTTAGTTCTGGTTCACTTAATGTTCAAACTAAAACCTAAAGATATAAAATATAACAAAAACCTGCTTTTATGATGTTTCCAAAACAACGCTGTGTGCTGGGCTATATGCGCTCGTTGTATGTGTACATTTACTGTTATTTTTTCCAGCACCAGGAATTCCTTTGTTACACGCAAAATGAAAATCTGCTGCAAGGAAATGGCGGTTCCGATGCCAGTAACAAACTGTAATGGGCAACATACTGTATCTCATCCGTCGAGAAGAACCAGGAATGCTTAAGCATTCTCTGTCCTTTTTAGGGTCGCACACTGGTCTGTTTAGGTTTCTATGGGCTGTGTTGCATTCATATTTTAGTCAAATGACACCAGAGTTTGTTTGGAAGAGGACAAAGGTTCAGATGGAAGCGTTCACACTTTTTCAAATGAACCACACCAGAGTTCTTTTTAAGCTAACCAAACCTACCAAATGTGACCAGACCCTAAAATTTTTTTGGTGTAAAAAAAAAAAAAATGTATATAGTACAGGCCAAAAGTTCGGAAACATTACTATTTTTAATGTTTTTGAAAGAAGTTTCTTCTGCTCATCAAGCCTGCATTTATTTTATCAAAAATACAGAAAAAAATGTATATTGTGATATATTATTACAATTTAAAAGAATTGGTTTTCAATTAATTATACTTTAAATTATCATTTATTTCTGTGATGCACAGCTGAATTTTCAGGATCATTACTCCAGTCTTCAGTGTCACATGTGACATCCAGTCTATCACATGATCCTTTAGAAATCATTCTAATATTCTGATTTATTATGAGTTTTTTAAACAGTTCTGCTGCCTAATATATTTGATGAATAAAAGGTTGAAAAGAACTGCATTTATTCAAAATAAAAAAAAATATTTTCTAATAATATAAATCTTCTTTACTATCACTTTTTATCAATTTAACACATCCTTGCTGAATAAAAGTATTGATTTATTTCAAAAAAAGAAAGAAAAAAAATTACTGACCCCAAATTACTGACCAGTATATATGTATATTGTTGTTACAAAAGATTTCTATTTTTAAAACATTTGCTTCTTTTTTTTATTCATCAAAGTATCCTAAAAAAGTATCACAGGTTATGAAAAAATATTAAGCAGCAGAACTGTTTCCAACTTTGATAATGAATCATCATATTAGAATAATTTCTAAAGGATCATGTGATAGACTGGAGTAATGATCCTGAAAATTCAGCTTTGTATCACAGAAATAAATGATAATTTAAAGTATAATAAATTGAAAACCAATTATTTTAAATTGTAATAATATATCACAATATTAAAAAAAAATTCTGTATTTTTGATCAAATAAATGCAGGTTTGATGAGCAGAAGAAACTTCTTTCAAAAACATTAAAAATAGTAATGTTTCCAAACTTTTGGCCTGTACTGTGTATATATACTGTATATATATATATATATATATATATATATATATATATAATAAATTGAATTCATGTAAATGTGATTTTAATGATAATGTTAAAGGTTTAAAGTTGTTTTAACTTTGCAATATAGCGGATAAGCTTTGACTGAGAAAGGGGTTTAGTGTGATGAGCCAGTTTAACACTTATAACAGCCTGCTAACTTTGTCAACTTACTTTAACAAAAGGGTAAACCATCCGGACCCATCTCTACTATAGTCAAATATTTCTGAGCTGGCCATGTGGTCTGTTTGTTATCCTTACAAACACTAAAAAGAAACAGTGTTACCATTCCATTTCTATAAGCATCTATACTTATGTATTGTGTCCACTGTTTGTACTGTGGATCTAGCAGAATCAGAGGTCAGAGCCTCTAACTCTGCCCAGAGGTCAGACAAGAGGGAGAGAGAGCAAGAGAGAGCCCAGTCAGCCCGGCTGAGAAAGAAATAATGCATGGTAACTAAAGGTAAGACTCTCATCAAATATTCACACATTAGGGGGAGGAGAAATGGACACTCGAGAAAGAGAGAGAGAACGCACACTCAGAGCAGATTCTGTGATAGACTCACTGTACCTTTGCCCGAACCCTTTTTATGATCACACGACCCTCCTGATGCATTTAGTCAGAACGAGATGTCACCATTCAACAACATTAGTACAAGAATACAATTGTTCCAGTAAAATAGCTGTTTAAAAGCCAAACACAATGTGTGAATATGAGTAGCAGACAATCAACTTTCTTTTTTTTTTATAATTTATATTTAAATCTTTTCAGTATTTGTAATCATATTTTCAGGGTTTTTTTGTTCACTTAAATAGTCTTGTGGTGCAAATATTCGAAGTATTTGCTAATTTAAAAGGAGATAATAAAAACCGCATGCATAATAACTATACAATAATTTTAAAATGTTTAATATAGTTTTAGGTTAAGCATTTCATGTGAAACTGTAGTTCCGTGCTGTTGAGCACTTGGGGTCTTATTGACCCTAAAAAGTACTACAATGAGACCATTCAATATGGCTGATGCAATTGAATGAGAAGTAGAGTGTAGTGTGACATATGCCCACCACTGACCTGCAAACCAAATTATTTTACAAAGTTTGTCTACAGGAGTGATGTCTTGTCAGTAGTAGTGCATTCAAGTTTAGGGAAAAATTTATCACAGCTGCTGTTGCCTGTCTATAATTTAAAGATCTTCAAAAGTTCAGACATTGTCACCATGCGGCTTGAGGACAGAAACCTCCATAACACACTGTTTCAGATACTCACCTCTGGCACTTTGGGTGGAGGTTTCCGGATCACCCTGTCCTCCAGCACTCGTTCTTTGATCAGGGCGCAGGAGACGTCCAGAGCGCCCAGCAGGGCGTTGGGCTTGAAATTGACGTGCTGAGCATCGGGTGACAGCAGCTCCAGAGTGTGATATGCTGGATTCAGATGGTACTGACTGCATAGATCCACCAACAAATCCATTAGAGCTTTTCTGAAGAGAGAAGAGGAGACATAAGGACAGAGAAAGATAGAGTTACTTGATGGTTAAGACTTGTAATTACATCATGTGATGCAGACAGGCCTGTGATAGGATGATGGAGAGAGAGAGGGAGAGAGAGTCAGATTGAATTACAGGTGTTACGTAAAGCAGCAAATTGCTACATGAATGCTTGTCTTAAATGTTTGGCTTCACTAAGCAATTGTCAGAAATCCAACTCGCATCTACCAAAAATTGCTATCAAGGCATTGTTAAAGGTTTTGGGAAAAGTTTTCAGGCATTGGAAAAGTTTTCAAGCACGGACAGATATTTGAACAAAATTGTTGGTTTAAATTCCATGTTATTTAACGTGACTGTCGTAAATACCACTCACGCAGAGCCGTCTCTGCACTCTTCCCTACTCTGCCATGATTCACGTCTGAAATGCGTGCTAGTGTCTTCCATAGAGGCTGCTTCATATGTTGTTGCTGTATGTGACGTCGTTCCGTAAAGCAAGTTGTGATTCTCGCGAGATATGTCGGGGCGCCACCTCTCAACCCTGCATTGCTGAGAACTGATTAAATTAATTACCTTTGTGTGTGCATGTCCAAATTTGCACACAAAGTTCAATATGTTGGAATATAATCATTATGTTGCTCCGATTAGCTGAATGATTCATCTGACTATAAATGTCTATTCTTATGACACTTACTCATCAACATGGAAATGTTTTACCACATAGTAAACAATGATGCACCCATCCTCCTTTCATTATCTTTATTACTTTTTTTATTATATCTATTTTAAAAAAATATTTCACAATGATTGAAATTCAGCAGCAACTGAACAAGTAATAAATAGACTGAAGTAATAAAACACGCAATAAAGTATAAATGCCAAAAGAAGCCACTTTCAAGTCTCTATGATATTTTGGTCCTTTCATATTCTCTCAATGTTCACTACCGTTTAAACGTTTGGGGTCAGTAAGATTTTCTATGTTTTTGAAAGAAGATCCTTATGTTCACCAGCAGAATTTTCACAGCAGTAGAGTTAGCCACAAAAACCCAGAAGACATTATTTCCAGAGTTGTGGAAACCACTGTCATTTGTGAACACACCCTGTAAGAAAAAAAAAAAAAATCCTCCTTTTTTACTGGTCTATTGTTTTGTCTTTAAAGAATCAATGTGCTATCAAATGCAAGCCATACTCTCAATATGTTTAAGGCGAGACACGGCAGGCAAAAACATCGTTTTTTTTTTACTGGTCAATTTTGAGATTTGGGGATATTTGTCTTCAATAACATGTCTTCTTTCAGACTTGTGTTGAAAAAAAGTCCGAAATACACATTTAGGTCTTTATTTTATTACACTTTGTCTGTTTGCGTCTGTAGATTTCTCATAAATTCAACAAAAGTTCTCGTTTTTAATCAACGTGCTGCTCCGCGATCTCTGCCGTCAGCCTGTCATCAGAAGCACCGTTAGGAAGCTCCCTCTCTTGTGTCCAATCCTGTCGGATCCAAATATGGTCATTTCCTTTCTATCAGCAACCAATCGTGAAAGTAAAAGGGCTGAATGCGCAATCTCATTGGCTGATGAAAAATCTTTAAAGCCCGTTTTCTCAAAATGACTTTTCTCTCATACTCCAAGGACGAAATCTCCACTTCAGTAGCACCTATATACACCAAACTTTCCAGACTTGTACCTAGTTATATTATGAAGACATTTACAGAGTTTTGTAAATATATTATTCCTAGCCTGATTTATATAACATTTTATTCCAAAAAACATGGCGAAAATCATTTTTTTAAGGCTATTGACAGTATTTTCTGATTTACAGGATAACAAAAGTAGATATCCATAAATCCCTCTGTAATTTTTTTCCCATCTAATATGTGAACACAATGAAAACATTATTTTTAACCTGGCTTTATCCAATACTCAGATATCGTTTTTGAAAATTTGTAAAATATATGCAAATTAGTGCATATTTGATTAGATATTGCCTGATTTGCATATTTAAAAATTCAATTACAGAAAACTTGTAATACATTTTTTTCTCATCTTAATGTTGGTAATCAACTGGGAAAGTTTCATGGTGATATCTGCTAGTTAAAAAATGTACCCTATTCACCTGTAGTGTCTCGCCTTAATTAAATCAAGCCAAGGGTAAAATGTCCATAATGATACAGTCAAAGACAAGAGTGAGGGATTTACACTCAAAGCACAGGTAGCTTTGTGAAAGTACAGCCAAGTGCAACAAAACTAAAACGAAAAATCACTTGACAAGTACAAGACAACAGTAAAAATCTTTTTAAATTAAGGGATGTTAACACAGGAGGCCAACAGCACAACAGAATGGCATAAATTATACATTATTGTATTTATTTATTTTTATTATTTTTAAATATGATTACCCTAATTGTTTAGATATTTAGACATTACATTAGCATACATTAGCTTCTTTTCAATCCACTGGCTGAATGAAAATGCTGTTTCACTCTCTTACAGTAGGTTGCGCTTATATACCATGACTTCGATACCGGTTTACTGAATGATACTTTTTTCAATACCAAATTTATGAACAGATAATGTTATAGCAGAGGCTGTAACATTAATGTGAAGAGGGAAAAAGAAAAGAAAAGAAAAGAAAGCTAAACTGTTAATGCAGCTAACCTTAAAGGGTTAGTTCACCCAAAAATGAAAATTCTGTCAGTAATTACTCACCCTCATGTTGTTCCAACCCCGTAAGACCTTCGTTCATCTTCGGAACACAAATTAAGATATTTTTGATTAAATCTGAGAGCTGGCTCACTCCTCCATAGACTTCTAAGGGAATGAAACTTGCTGGCGCAAAAAAGTTATTAAAGAGATCGTTAATATAGTCCAAGTGACTACAGTGGCTCAATCTTAAGTTTATCAAGCAATGAGAATACTTTTTGTGCGCAAAAAAACACAAAAATAACGACTTTATTCCACTATTCATTTCCTTCTCTCTGGGCCTCGAGTCTTTTCACGTAGTGTTTTAGCGCAGCGCGTCTGTGTTGCACGTGTTGTTCCGAAGATGAACGAAGGTCTTACGGGGTTGGAACAACATGAGGGTGAGTAATTACTGACAGAATTTTCATTTTTGGGTGAACTAACCCTTTAAGGATAAGCACACTTTACAAAATGCCTAGTTTAATATGAGTTAATTCCGTTTTTCCCGTAAAAATTCTTCTGGATCCTCCATTTCTTCATGGAAGAAAATTATAACATGGAAGAAAATAAGTTTGTATTAGTAGTAGTAGTAGTAGTAGTAGTAGTAGTATTACATTAAGATGAGCATTATATTGTATAAAAGTAATATATTTCTATCACAGTTTCTTTAAGTTAAACCAAACTTTTATTTTGACGGGTTGCCTTCTAGACCTTCTTCTGTGATGTGATGTGATGTGATGTGATGTGATGTGATGTGATGATAGTTTCTCTCAAATGAAATGTTGTCAAAGTGAGAATATTAAACTGCAAAGGGACTATTTAAATATGAATCCTGGATGTTCTGGGTCAATGAATGGCCCAGACGTGGGGTTCCCTTTACTACACAGCACGTGAGACGCACGCGGTGCTTGTCTGCGCAATTCATTGCATCGCGGTGATGCCTCGCCACAGCCAGCACTTGATATGGGCACATCATACATGCTGCATGCTTACTGTTTCACTGACGTTGACAAGATTAACCCCTCGGGTATCGAAATTTGGTACCGAATGACAAGACATTTTTTTGATACTTGCCTAAAAAGTATCGAACTCGATACCCAGCCCTACTTAGAAACATGCAGCGCTCACAATTAAATCATCACCTTGTGAAGTTTATTATGACCGCCGCTAGCGTAGCTAGCGAAAGCGGTCATATAGGGATTGTCAAAGTTGTTTTTTTTTTTTTTTTTTTCATCTACTGAATTTTTTCGTCAACGATACCAGGGACACCGAAACACCGGGGAACATGAAATTTGGTGGGCATGTAGCCCCACTAGACTTTTACGGAAAAATTTCGTTTGGTCCCCGGGGGCCACTCCCCCCCCCCCCGCGCTGGGCCCCCCCAAACCCAAAAAATGCAGTTTTTCCTAAATAACTACCTGAACCGTGGCACCGAGGACGAATAATTTTTTATGGTATGTTGGTCTACTACACTTTTACGGAAAAATTTCGTTTGGTCCCCGGGGGCCACTTCCCCCCACGCGCTGGGGCCCCCGTGAATTTTTCGTCAACGATACCAGGGACACCGAAACACCGGGGAACATGAAATTTGGTGGGCATGTAGCCCCACTAGACTTTTACGGAAAAATTTCGTTTGGTCCCCGGGGGCCACTCCCCCCCCGCGCTGGGCCCCCCCAAACCCAAAAAATGCAGTTTTTCCTAAATAACTACCTGAACCGTGGCACCGAGGATGAAGAATTTTTTATGGTATGTTGGTCTACTAGACTTTTACGGAAAAATTTCGTTTGGTTCCCGGGGGCCACTTCCCCCCACGCGCTGGGGCCCCCGTGAATTTTTCGTCAACGATACCAGGGACACCGAAACACCGGGGAACATGAAATTTGGTGGGCATGTAGCCCCACTAGACTTTTACGGAAAAATTTCGTTTGGTCCCCGGAGGGCACTCCCCCCCCGCGCTGGGCCCCCCCAAACCCAAAAAATGCAGTTTTTCCTAAATAACTACCTGAACCGTGGCACCGAGGATGAAGAATTTTTTATGGTATGCTGGTCTACTAGACTTTTACGGAAAAATTTCATTTGGTCCCCGGGGGCCACTTACCCCCCCGCGCTGGGGCCCCCGTGAATTTTTCGTCAACGATACCAGGGACACCGAAACACCGGGGAACATGAAATTTGGTGGGCATATAGCCCCACTAGACTTTTACGGAAAAATTTCGTTTGGTCCCCGGGGGCCACTCCCCCCCCGCGCTGGGCCCCCCCAAACCCAAAAAATGCAGTTTTTCCTAAATAACTACCTGAACCGTGGCACCGAGGATGAAGAAATTTTTATGGTATGTTGGTCTACTAGACTTTTACAGAAAAATTTCGTTTGGTCCCCGGGGGCCGCCACCCCCCCCCCCCCCCCGCGCGCTGGGCCCCCCGTGAATTTTTCGTCAACGATACCAGGGACACCGAAACACCGGGGAACATGAAATTTGGTGGGCATGTAGCCCCACTATAGATTTTACGGAAAAATTTCGTTTGGTCCCCGGGGGCCACAACCCCCCCGCGCTGAGCCCCCCGTGAATTTTTCGTCAACGATACCAGGGACACCGAAACACCGGGGAACATGAAATTTGGTGGGCATGTAGCCCCACTAGACTTTTACGGAAAAATTTTGTTTGGTCCCCGGGGGCCACTCCCCCCCCACGCTGGGCCCCCCCAAACCCAAAAAATGCAGTTTTTCCTAAATAACTACCTGAACCGTGGCACAGAGGATGAAGAAATTTTTATGGTATGTTGGTCTACTAGACTTTTACAGAAAAATTTCGTTTGGTCCCCGGGGGCCACTCCCCCCCGCGCTGGGCCCCCCGTGAATTTTTCGTCAACGATACCAGGGACACCGAAACACCGGGGAACATGAAATTTGGTGGGCATGTAGCCCCACTATAGATTTTACGGAAAAATTTCGTTTGGTCCCCGGGGGCCACTCCCCCCCCGCGCTGGGCCCCCCCAAACCCAAAAAATGCAGTTTTTCCTAAATAACTAACTGAACCGTGGCACCGAGGATGAAGAATTTTTTATGGTATGTTGGTCTACTAGACTTTTACGGAAAAATTTCGTTTGGTTCCCGGGGGCCACTTCCCCCCACGCGCTGGGGCCCCCGTGAATTTTTCGTCAACGATACCAGGGACACCGAAACACCGGGGAACATGAAATTTGGTGGGCATGTAGCCCCACTAGACTTTTACGGAAAAATTTCGTTTGGTCCCCGGAGGCCACTCCCCCCCCGCGCTGGGCCCCCCCAAACCCAAAAAATGCAGTTTTTCCTAAATAACTACCTGAACCGTGGCACCGAGGATGAAGAAATTTTTATGGTATGTTGGTCTACTAGACTTTTACAGAAAAATTTCGTTTAGTCCCCGGGGGCCACTCCCCCCCCGCGCTGGGCCCCCCGTGAATTTTTCGTCAACGATACCAGGGACACCGAAACACAGGGGAACATTAAATTTGGTGGGCATGTAGCCCCACTATAGATTTTACGGAAAAATTTCGTTTGGTCCCCAGGGGCCACTCCCCCCCCGCGCTGGGCCCCCCGTGAATTTTTCGTCAACGATACCAGGGACACCGAAACACCGGGGAACATGAAATTTGGTGGGCATGTAGCCCCACTAGACTTTTACGGAAAAATTTCGTTTGATCCCCGGGGGCCACTTCCCCCCCGCGCTGGGCCCCCCCAAACCCAAAAAATGCAGTTTTTCCTAAATAACTACCTGAACCGTGGCACCGAGGATGAAGACATTTTTATGGTATGTTGCTCTTAAGGGCCCACATCAACCTAGCCCATAATCACTCATTTGTGATTTGCGCCCCTCCCATAAAAAATGAAAATGCAATATTATTCTGCTTTAATCGCCCCTATCTTCAGTTGAGATGTTCAGAACTGCACCATATTTCATGTGTATGATTAACTTGACATCCTCTGGGGGTATGCTAAGTTTCGTAGAATTTCATCCATGGGGGGGTATAAAATAAATTCATTTATGTGCACATTTAGTGACTGTACACTCATCGGCCTGTAGATGGTGGTGTTGAGCGAAGGGTTGCTGGTTTAGGATGATACTGTCACACACACACATGCAGGAATACAAACAAACGCAAGCATGCACACACACTGACATCCACACGCACAGACACACACCCATACACACACATACAAATCCACATGCACAGACACACACACATTTATAACGTATGATAATTATAACATTTTTGATTATTTGATTTTGATATTTTAGATTTTTGTCCTTTTATTCAGAAAATGTTTCACCCAAAGTGGCAGATGGACATCTTTGGTTCTTGTATCATGTTTATAAATATGCATTAAAATTAGTGGTCGACCGATATATCGCCAAGGCGATATATCGGCCGATATTTGGCCTTTTTGAAATATCGGCATCGGCTGATAAGTTTTTCTGATTGGCCGATGTGTTGGGAGCGGGACTTTTATTTTGACGGCGCTCCGGACTTTTATTTTGACGGGCGGCGCTGAGAACACCAGAGAGAATGGCAACGGCAGCTCCTCAGATCAAACAGCGCTCACTCATATTCTCCGTCTTCATTAAAGTCCGCGTGAACCGGAAGTTGCAAACGACTTTTCTCCAGTGTTGTGACGTATTTCCCAGTGAAAAGGAATATTGAACAGAGGGCAGGGTTTTACTCTAGCGCTCCTCCTCTCCATCTCTCGCTCATTACAGACTAACGATTTGAGGGGAGTGGTTAAGCGTTTCCCAAACCAAGCCGTCAAACCTACATCATCAGAGAAGGAACGCCATTCCAGACCGGAAGTAACTTTTCAGACTTTGATTAAAGATTACGACGGCAAACTATTTTTTTCTGTGTATTAACTTGCACAGATTAATTTTTCACCACAAGACTAGTAATATGCGCTAACAAAGTAAATAGGGTAAATTTTGATTTCAGTTGGACTTTAATTTACGATCTCTGTCAGTCATATCTAATACTTTGTTAGACAGAACTGGTAAACAAAGAAAGTAAATGGTAACTTATGCGAAGTAAGTAAAGTAAAGCGTTTGTTTTTATATTATTTGTAACAGAAAAGGCAAACAATCAGGCTAAAATACTTTCTCATTTGCCGTCAACATTCAGCAAATGCGCATCTGCGTCATTTAAACAAATCTCTGAATATCTATTACATCTAGTAATATATCTAAACAATTACTTTGTGAAAAATACTGTAATAGGATTGCAAATTTAAGAAGTTGCCATCTAAAGTATAAAAGCATGTTTATTTGAAAAATTTGTTTTATAATTTATTTATAATTTATTAAATATTGATTAAAATACACTGCTCAAAAAAATTAAGGGAACACTTAAACAACACAATGTAACTCCAAGTCAATCACACACAGATGAAAGCAGGCAGCAGAACGTTGTCCATGGCGTCTCCAGACTCTGTCACGTCTGTCACATGTGCTCAGTGTGAACCTGCTTTCATCTGTGAAGAGCACAGGGCACCAGTGGCGAATTTGCCAATCTTGGTGTTCTCTGGCAAATGCCAAACATCCTGCACGGTGTTGGGCTGTAAGCACAACCCCCACCTGTGGACGTCGGGCCCTCATACCACCCTCATGGAGTCTGTTTCTGACCGTTTGAGCAGACTAGGGCTGTACTGTCCTAGTCGATTAGTCGATTAGTTGGTCGATACGTTCTGGTTCGACCAAAATTCTGATTGGTCGATTTTCTGCCGCGTTTATTTCATCAGTTTTGCCGCGCTGAGGCGCGCTCATTTCATCAGGTGGAAAGCACTAACTGCTAATGGGGGTGTATTCAGAATACCCTTGTTTCACTGTAACAGTCTGTCTTCAAAACACCCCCCTTGTTTTCACCTTTTTTGGATTAGTCCAACCCAAGAGAGAGCGTCGAGCGTAGAAGGTTTGATGCTGAATATTATTTATTTAATTGTGAGAGCGTTTAATAGTCAGTCCTCTTCTAACATGTCAACAACAAAGAAATCGACAGTGTGGCAGCATTTTGTTAAAATTGATAACAGGAAAAAGGTCGAATGCAAAGTTTGCAAGCAACAGTTTTCCACAGCTTGACGACAAACATGACATATCATCTACTGTAAAAGTGGTAAGCTCACTTGTCTGCGTTAGCTTGCCCTGTCTGTTTTGAGTAAGCTATGAACATATCAGAATTTGCATATTTCAATGTTTTAGTGTGATAACCTAACTTTTTTATTTTTTATTTGGAGCCTAATGCGCAATTGCGCTGTGCTGTTGGTTGTTAGTTTTGAGCCTAGGATGCTTTATTTTTCAGTTATGCACTTTATTTCGTTTCTGCTCTTGATCTGGTTTGTTTAATAAATATTCTTTTTTTATTAAAGTGGACGTGCCTTTTGTGTTTATTAAGAGTAAAAGCTTTAAGTTAATAGTCTATTCGTGTCTCAGCTGCGAAGCTAACGTTAAGCTCATCAGCCTCGCTCGGTGCGAGGACATGCACGGTGAAATGATAGTGTCTGACTAATAATAACTTATTATTATAACATATGACACAAATAATTGTCTAAATTATGCTACATATTCCTCAACAGTTCTTGTGATGATATCACTAGTTGACAACATAGTACTATTTTCGGAAATCATAAGCTATGATATTGCGCAGGTGCAGGTGATGCAGCGCTGTCAGAGCTGACAGACTCAAGTGTCAGACTCATTTCAGTGCAAAATAATTAGGTCAAAAACGATTTAATATACTGCAAATAGCCTACTAGTTGTTTATGTTTATTTATAATTCATTTAGGCGGACAACAAGGCTACCAAGTACTGCGCACAGTGCACATCTAATTAATTTAACGTTTTTTTTTCTAACGTCATTTTTAGTCGATTTTAGTCGATTTTTAGTCGAAAATTTCAGGACTTCAGTCGACCAAGATTTTCTTTGGTTGAGTACAGCCCTAGAGCAGACACATGCACATTTGTGGCCTACTGGAGGTCATTTTGCAGGGCTCTGGCAGTGTTCCTCCTGCTCCTCCTTGCACAAAGGCGGAGGTAGCGGTCCTGCTGCTGGGTTGTTGCCCTCCTACGGCTTCCTCCACGTCTCCTGATGTACTGGCCTGTCTCCTGGTAGCGCCTCCATGCTCTGGACACTATCCTGACAGACACAGCAAACCTTCTTGCCACAGCTCGCATTGATGTGCCATTCTGGATGAGCTGCACTACCTGAGCCACTTGTGTGGGTTGTAGACTCCATCTCATGCTACCACTAGAGTGAAAGCACCGCCAGCATTCAAAAGTGACCAAAACATCAGCCAGAAAGCATAGGAACTAGGGGTTGCACGACTACTGATTTCTGCTAGTCGATTTCTTATCAAAACCATACTCGAGTTACTCGACTACTCGTCGTCCATGCTACTGTAAATGAAAAGACATGAAATAGCTAGATCTTATCAATAAACATTTATTAATTCATAGCCTAATGCAACAATTACATAAGTAAACTCTCAAAACATTATAATTATGACATTTCATTTTTAAATTTTCATGTAACAGTCTAAAGCCAAATAAATAGCCGTTCTTGCCTTTCATTTCAGACGTCTGCTTCTAAGGGCCGTCATAATATCGCGTCTTTTCCACGCTCAAGGTCGTTATTTCAAATGTAGAGGCGCGGCGAGTGCGCTCATAATGAAAGCAACATGGTGCGCTAGTTTTTCCAGGCGGGTTTTTCCTTCTCATCTCCAGAAATATATCTAGTAGTAAAGCTAATGCAAGGGCTAGAAATAATTGAATCCTTTGCTGAATGATACTTCTTCGTCGTCATCATGGAGAGCGCAGTTTGGTTGCATAGCAACGACAGACGCCACGGGAGACAGGGAGACAGCGGCACGGCCGCACGCGCTTTCCACAAGTTTTTAGACACAATATGTGAAAGGCCTCTTGCAGAGTTGGCCAATTACAATATTTTTGCCATCCTTGATGAAATACTTCCACACATCTGACGTGTGGTGTCTGTTGGTGACGTTCGCCATTTTTAATTAATTTATGGTTAATGGACGCTCGAGTAGTCGATTGTTTCCGACAGCGTCGACTAGTGGTTGAAGTAGTCGATCTATCGACTACTCGACTAGTCTATGCAAGCCCTAATAGGAACTGAGAAGTGGTCTGTGGTCACCACCTGCAGAACCACTCCTTTATTGGGGGTGTCTTGCTAATTGCCTATAATTTCCACCGGTCGTCTATTCCATTCGCACAACAGCATGTGAAATTGATTGTCAATCAGTGTTGCTTCCTAAGTGGACAGTTTGATTTCACAGAAGTGTGATTGACTTGGAGTTACATTGTGTTGTTTAAGTGTTCCCTTAATTTTTTTGAGCAGTGTATATAAAAATATCAGCTTTATATCAGCCATCGGCCACCCTGCTCTCTAAGATATCGGCATCGGCCATCAAAAAACCAATATCGGTCGACTACTAATTAAAATACATATTAAAAATCAAGTTAAAAATACAGTGTAAAAACCCATCTCACAATGTGTTGTTCCTTTCCATCAGCTGCACTCTGTCTAGCTGTTTTTAAAGGTCACTGTGTACAATGTCAGTGTACACTTCCTGTCCCAACTCTATTTAGTCAACCGTACCACCATCAAGCTACCAACTAAAAATAAAAATAAAATGTTTTGATTAAATGTTTAGGCTAAGGTCAGTGCAATGAACATATTCACCTGCCATCCACATTGACAGTGGTCTGGTACCCTGAAGGCAGACTGATATGGAGATCCACAGAGGATTGAAGCATGTTTTCCTTGCTGTCTCCCCCTGAAGATCCTCCTCCGTCAGGAACGGCATTTCGGAAGATCCTGCGGGGGGCAGGTTGGGGAGGTCGAGGTGGAGGCGGGGCCTTGGCCTTCATTCTCCTCCTGTCGAATAAATTCAGAAGAGCAATGAGTAAGGATTACGATTGATGATTAAGTGGTGCAAATATCAAGCTTTGCAATGAAGGTTAATTCTAAGCTCAGACACTCCTAAATAACCAATACCACAAAAATGGCCAAATTTCTATTGTAAAAAAAAAAAAAAAAAAAGACCAATGACCTAACAACCTAACCCCACCCAAAAAAAAAAAAACCAGTGACTGTGTATGCAGTTTTATGAGAAAGGTTATGAAAATACATATGCTGGAAACCATAAAAGCAGGGGAATGTTTTGCTATTTAATTAAATAAAGTGATGGAAGAAGCCCTGCTGTGTGTCAGTCAGTTTAACACCACCAGCAGATTCTTTTGGAATTAACAGGGTGTTGTGCAGGGCTCCTGCCAAACTGAAATATTTGACACCTTGAGAGTGAGAAGGTGTTGTATCATAACACTAGTTCTGGCATTCATTTGATTGCATGTTTGGTTAAGCGGCATATCAATTACCCAAACAAGAAAATAATCACTTAAAAGGAGCAATAAGCGATTTTTGAAAAACGCTGTTGAAAGTGCATTGGACCGAGCACCACAACACACTTGTAGCCAATCAGCAGCAGGGGGCGTGTCCACTCACAATGGGAGAGGAGAGTGAGCTGAGCAAGAGGCAGATTTGAAGAAAAGAGAGGTGGCTGAGAGAGAGACATTACAGAAGAGAAAGGGTCAGAGGAATATTACTGGAAAAAGAAGCGGATATGATCAAGCAAGAGCTTTAGGACCCATGTTAATATTACAAAAGCTTTCCATCGCTGGAACATTATTTTGCTTCGCTTCTGCTATGATAAAAGAGACACTCTTGCATTGCGTGTTTGTGCATTTTGGGGACAGAGCAATGTAGGAAGGGCTGTGTTTATTTGGGCTGATTTCAAATATCAACAGTGTTCAACTACGATATTCAAAAATCACATATTGCACCTTTTACTGCCAAAATACTGCTAAGGCAGATTGAACAAGTGGTAAGTGGTACTATGGACTGATATATCAATAAATCAACGGAGAAATCTATAACTCTGTACTTGAAAGTTTTTACATTTATAATATTATAATAAAACATAATATTTATAATAATGCCCAATAATATGAGTTAATATATAGTTAAAGGGTTAGTTCACCCAAAAATTTTAATTGTCATCATTTACTCATCCTCGTGTCATTCCAAACCAGTAAAACTTAGTGTTAGTTGCGTGGACTGTCAATGGAGGAACAGAAATTGCTCAGATTCCATTTCAAATATCTTTATTTGTTTTGAAGATGAACGAAAGTCTTACAGGTTTGGAACAACATGGGGTGAGTAATTGATGATTTTTTTTTTTCATCTTTGGGTGAACTAAAGCTGCTTCCCAATTAACAAAATAACCTTATTAAGTTCATACACTACACATATGAGTACATAAGTATATCATTTATAGTTCGTCATTTGGGACGCATCTTAATCCTTTAATGTATCTTACATTAGTTAATATATTTCATATAGCCTTGTTATTTGATCTCTATGTCCATGTGAACATTTAACAGATGTGTTACTTTCCCAATGCATAAGAAACTATATTTCTGTTTCAATTGTATGAGGGTAAGGATTTTCACTGAATATTGTCTATTATGTGAATTGTTAAAATTTTCAGCCACTCTGTTCTCCAGTGGTTGACATTCACCACTGAAAAATCTACAGTATAATGGTTGACCACCTGTTTGGAAATATACATATATTTCTAAGCATTTGATCATATAAGCCCTGGATCAACGTTTCAAATGGTTTGGCAGTACTACTTCTCATGCCCCAATTACTAAGATCATGAAGTACTTGTTGTCTTGATGTAATAAACAAGGTAATGTACATTTAAGGAAATATAATCAGTGTTTTGATTATGGTTACAGCGCTTAAGTCGTCATTTTGATAATATGTTATGTGATGTCATATTACAGTGATAAAACATACTAGGCCTATCTTTTTCAAACCTGATTCAAGATAGCTTTGACTGATTAGACCGAAATCCTCCTTTCCATCAAAACACAACATAACAAAATCTATCTGCTGACATTACATAATAGGGGTGTAACAATATATCATGTCACAATATATCGCAATCCAAAAATGCATCAATATGTACCGTGGATAGTGACAATATGTATTGTGTATAATTCACCCAAAATGAACATTTCTGTGAGATTTTTTTTTTTCTTTCAAATTTACACAGTTTTAGTGTCAGTACTACATTAAACTACAATATATAATGTTGAATATAATGTATAATAATGCAATGGGGGGAAATGTATGGGTCCTGATAATGCCAAATGTCTTATGTAACCAGTAAACATTTTAAATCTAGCCAGTGACAGAGTGCAGGCATGTTTGTCTAAAATAATTCTGTATTTTCAGCTTCAGAATCATCAATATTTTTTTATTTTGGTGTCACCATTGTCTTGTGCATTGGGTTATCAGCAACAAGTCTAAGCCTATTCATTTCCACCCCCAATGTAAAATCAAATGTAGCTTTTTAATCAAGAGTACATTTTTTGTTAACCTTTTACCATTTAAGTATCGCAATAATATCTTATCGTAAGTTCAGTATCATGAATGATATGTATCGAATCATGACATGAGGGTATCGTTACACCCCTTTTACATAATGAAGTAGAGGACAAGACAGGCAAAAAACTCTAAGAGGAATGCCTTCAAATAATCATCAATACACAAAAATCTATAAATACAGACTAGTTGTTCTAACAATTCACAGATTTAACTAAATTATAAATTTGTATGTAATTCAAATACAGATAAATATTTGCTGTATAAATTCCATAGCCCATTTTCCATTTGGGGATAAAAAAAATTAAATAAATAAAGAATAAAACTGAATAGAAAATATTTTAAGTCATAATACTGCTCTCTCAAGAAATGTGAATTAAACCTATGAGAATCCATAGGGTTTTCTTCAAATGACAATACTTTTGGTCTAAAAGCCCAGATGGGCGTCGTTTAGTAAAGCGTTCTGATGAGAAGCTTAACATAACATAAATGATACACCGGTGCTCCATCACATTTTAACAGGTTAACAACATATTCAGTACTGTAAAAACCAGTTGACATATGATAATGTAATGTATTGAAGCGAACTAACCAACAATTATTTGCTCTATGACACTGCAACTAAGCAACACAATTCACTGTGAAATTCACTGTGAAGTTCTTATTAATCATAAGCACAGAAAGTAAAATACAACTATAGATCTTGTCTTCTATCATGACATTAGAAGGGGAAAATGGTAAACTATTAACACACTTTTAAGTAAAAAGAATTCATACTTCAGTCATACTTCATAGGCCCCAAACATCATACCACAAAACCTCTCTCACTTCCAATGCCACATCGACACCCAAATACTGATAACTGATAAGCGCTCTTTTCAGTTCAAGCAAATTCTCTTTCCGCAGTGCAAATATTAGCGGTAGATAAAACCATCCTACTACTGTCAAAGAAGCCGTGAGAGTCGTCCGAATCCAGAAAGCACACAGGAGACTAGCTACTGGAACATGGAGCGTCTACGCACCTGGAAGACACTTCTGGCCAGCTGAGAGGTGCAGAGCATGTGAGAATGCCAAAAACCTTGGACCTCGACTCCTCGAGCACGTCCAGTTAATGATTTATAAAGACTTGCGCTAAAATGTCTGCTATCAACACGCTGTTGTGTCATTCACTGATTATGCAACGAACACTGCCCTCCGCCCCGGAACTGTCAATGGAATGACCAGCTACTCCAAAACAGACCAAATGAAAGTTAAAACACAATGATTTCAATGAGACACAACACAGGAAATATCTCTGAATTTGAGTAATTAAGCTTGCTTATCGGCTTGTTATACTACCGGTTATGAGGGACAATATGGTATGATATTTTGGTCACACTTTAGATAAGGGTCCAATTCTCCTTATTAACTAACTATTAACTACGACTTTTGCCTCAATAAACTCCTAATTACTGCTTATTACCAGTTATTAAAGTAGTTGTTACGTTTAGTTATTGGGTAGGATTAAGGGATGTAGAATAAGGCCATCCAGAATAAGGCGTTAATATGTGCTTTATAAGTACTAATAAACAGCCAATATCATAGTAATATGCATGCTAATAACAACCGACTAGTTAATAGTGTGAATTGGACATTAAACTAAAGTGTTACCGAAATGTTATATCGGATTCAAGGAGAAACATTACGAATGAAACTTGCTTGACACTTGAACAGTTGCTATATCAACATCCTAACGAAGAGAATACACTTAATATGACTGTGAATAGTCATCTTTGATGCTCTTGAGGAAATTATGACACATTTGTTATTGTTGGGTGAACTATCCTTTTAAGGCATTATAATGAAATCTGTGTGTTCTATTTATTACAAAATTATAATACATTATAATATAATTATTTATGAAAACGCAACATACAGGAATAAGGTAAAGTGTTATCAATAGTTCTTCAAAATATAAGTCATGCTCATTAGTTATGCTCAAGAAAGGCAGACATGTAGCAAAACTTTGGCACCTGTTGGGATAGTGTTCTTATGTGTGTATGTGTTATGTAGGCTGTGTGTACTAAGTGTGGAAGAACACACCTCCGGTGCTGACAGGAACAGGAGGTTTTGAAAGTGTGGTTTTGTACCGAGCTCAGTCGCTGCTCAGATCGCACACCTTGTCCAACAAAGAGCCCTTTAGGCATGAGCCAGCTTCCCTGGGAGAGCAGGAAACTCTCAGCTTCTCAGCTGGCAGCTCCAAACACACAGCCTTCACTGCGACTGTGTTACTAATGGGATTGACTTTGTCCTTTAGAGATGAATTAGCTTTCACTGCATTGACGGATACATTTTCACTCTATAACTTGCTCCTTCAACTACTGTTGTCACGATACTGGAATTTCGAACTTTGATATGATATCTGGAAAAATAACTATATTCCATTACATTTTCAATACCACAGAGAAAACTGCTATAATGTTTTTTCATTATTATTTTTTCAGAATGTTTTGGTAAATAAACATGGATACGGTTTTCATGTGGGTCTAACAGCCTATTCAGATAAGAAAATCTGAATAGGTTTCCGTTCCAAAACTGTGTTAACCTTAATACTCACCAAAATAGACATTTTGACATAATTGTGTGTGTATTTGATCGTTTGTGCAATAAAAAAGAAATACATATGACACTCACAAGCTGATATATAGATCAGTGGTGCATGCACTTTTGGTGTGAGCATGAAACCTGTGGGAAACAGAGTCCTGCACGGGTCCGATTTTGTAAATCCGCACCCGCCCATACCCGCAGTGCTTAAAGCCGCATCCGACCGGTTTTCCGACAGCAGCACTAATTAAAATCCGCACCCGACCCGACCCGCTTAAAATAGAACCGACCACCCGACCGAAATAAAATCAGTTTAGACTATCACATTATAGACACACTTACAAAAATGTTTATTGCCAGGTCATACAGAAGTTATTACACGACAATTAACACAAGGACAACTTCAGCCGAAGCTGTCAAAAGGCCGGTACATGAAGAACATGGCTAACGTTACCACAAAACTGAGTAGCCTAATAACATTTTATCACGTGGCTACAACACTATATCTGCCACGCAATTTCATCTAGCCTACATCTGACAATTTTGGGTTCAAACACGCCCTGCACACCACACAGAGCCTACTTAACAGTGTTAAATTTGAAAATTGATAGAACTGCTTGATTTGTTACCACAGTTATCTGCGTGCTTCCTCAGCGATGAAGTTCCACATTTTCGGCTATCCAACACAAAAATGCATGCAGCAAAGCCTTTCACAATATTGTTTTCTTCAGATAACTCCAAATTTCTCCCACACACTGGACCTGATTTTTGATGACGTATTGTCGACAACTTTACCATCTCCACTAGCTATACTTTTCTTCAACTCCTCAGCATCCATCTAGACGACTGCAAGCAGAACGCGCGCACGGTTATGATGAATTTTTAAAAGTGAAAATAGGTAGATACTCCTGGGAGGGCGTGGGCACGAATAAACTGATGTGGATTTTAAATTATTTTATCAACTTGAAATACAGGCATATTTTTGTAGATGTGTTCCTAAATATATGTATATATTTTTACGTTTGCACGTGATTGTTTTAAACCTGTGTTTAGACCCGTATCCGACCCGACCCGCACCCGTATATCCGACACAGTTGGATATTTTTCACCCGTTTGAGCAAAATTTGCGGGTCACCCGTCGGGTACCCGAACCCGTGCAGGACTCTGGTGGGAAATTACTCAAATTAAGCGCAATACCTGTAAACCCACACCGAAATGCAGGCCCTGTGACACCAACACTATTCATCAGGAGCTAATGAAACGAGTCAGTAAGAGGGTGTGTGTCATTTTGTCATCAGAAAGAAGAGAGAGCGGGAATGCACAGCTTAACACTTTTTAGACCAGGGTTCCTCAAATCTGATCCTAGGGCCACTGCCCTGCAGAGTTTAGTTCCAACTCTAATCAAACGCACCTGAACAAGCTAATCAAGGTCTTCAAAGTTACAAGAAAATTGCAAATAGGTGAGTTTGATCAGGTTCTGAACTTTGAGGAACCCTGGACAAGACTGACACTGACTTTTGACATCAATGCTATTTTAGTCTTTTGTCAATGAAAGAGATGCATAGTCAATTATTGTTATTTTTTAAGCAACTGATACAGGTGAATGTGACTCTGGCAATAGTTTATTATGTCAGTTGTTGTAAATATTCAAAAATTAAATGTTCAGTGAATGAGTTAATGATAAAAGGTTAATGCTCTATCAATCAACAGATGCTTCCTGTACGGGCTGGAGAGCAATCTTAGATGGCCATCCAGCCCAAGGGATCTGGAGGGGTCATCATCTCGATTGGCACATCAATTGCCTCAAATTGATGGCTGTATTTCTAGCACTGAAGTACTTTCTCCAGTAGCTAAGGGGCTAACATGTCCTAGTGCGAGTGACGCAACATTCTCATTTTCCACTAGATATTTTCCTCTACTTTGGCACGCTCTGACCACTAAGGACCGAATGTACAGTAACGTGACATAACTGCCAGATTCAAACTGTGCTTTTGCACTATGGCTGGCGCTGAGCCAAAGACGGACGCGCTCAGCGCTTGTCATATATCACAACTATTCAGTGTTGTTAACCACATAATGTTTATTTTAGCTTATTTTAGCTCATTTTAAATTAACCAATAATCAGGTAACAAGATGTTAGACAAGGGTTAGACAATCGACAGGAGAGCACATGGCACAAGGAAACACACGACAAGCCATGTGCTTACACCAAACTAGGGGTGTTCATGGTTAACCGATTAACCGATTAACCGTTAAAAATTGCGTAACCGAGTGAAACATTTTGCTCGGTTAAGTGGCGTCAATGGCGTGCATTGAATTTAGTTGTAATACATTTTTGCACCACCAGAGACCGCTAGACCATTTTTCTAATATGAAGCGGGCAAAGAAAGCGCGCGTCCGAGAGTGAAGGCTGTGCGCGAGCCAGAAACAAACATAGTATCCGCGCCACTGATTGCAGTACAATAATATCTGTCTGCAGAGCCGCAGAGCCACAGCTTTACCCCAGCAGTTTTACCCGCAGAGTCCGTTTACCGTTACATTAACCCATACAATTTGTATTATGCATTTCCTAAACATGTACTTGCTAATCAAACACTTTATATGAACAAACTACTAATCTATAAAACACAATCGGTCTTCCGACCTTTTACTATTGTGTTGATATGCGCGAGGGAGAGAGAGCAATACAGCGCTCGTGTTGTTTGAAGGCGGTGAGAGTGCGCGCGCGCGCGGCCGGGGCTCTCTCACTGTTTGTTCTTATGCTCCCTGTCCACTGATCTAAATAATTAGTTGTTACGACGACTTATTTGTTCCCTCGTTTTAATAAATCGTGGACACGTTGAACTAATTCCCTCCCTCATTTTGATTTAACGAATTACAACGTTGCCAAAAACAGTTTGACACTATTAATTAGTGAATGCTAAAGACCTATTTTTTTGTGAATTGGTGAATATTCAGGTGAATTATTTCGTGGCCACGAATTAATAATAATTATTAAACTGTTTTTCTTACCTGTGAAGATAGCTCTTCAGTGAAGGCCGACTATTCTCGTACAGCTTTTTATTCCTTTTTTTTTTTGTGTGTGTGAATTGGTGAATATTCAGGTGAATTGTTTCGTGGCCACGAATTAATAATACCTCAGCACGTTTTACAAGACCCTTCTCGATCGCAGCGGCAACGAGCACTTTGATCACTTGATTTAAAAAACAAAACATTTCAGCGCTAGATCGCCAAAAAAAAAAAAAAAAAAACGAACGAACGAAATGAATGCTCTGCTAGTTAACTGGAGATGTTTTGTTTATTTGTATTGGTATTCGTGCCGCGAGATGTTTCAAAAGTGGTGGGGACAATATCGACCTTAGAAAATAGAGGTGGGGACATGTCCCACCCGCAAATTACGTCTATCTCGGGGTTGCGGCGCGCACACTATGGTTAACCGAGTATTAACCGCTAAGGGCCTCGGTTAACGGTTAATGAAAAACTTGAAAACGTGCAGCCCTACACCAAACATGACAAAAACACGAGCATCGGCCGTGTGCTTTCAGTCTTGTGCAGTGTAGCATGCGGCTGGTGTTTTTCACTGGCTGTGTGCTTTCATATTGTCATGATTTCAATATGTTGTAAATCATGTTGTCAATATGAGGACATGAAAATCACCAGAGCTGCTCTGAGAAAATGCTTAATGAGCATTTTAGCATTTATTCGAGAAACAACACTGTCAAATACACTCTGAAACTCAAAGGTCTTAGCTACAACACTTAAAAATAAAAAGTTCAGTTCAACTTGAAGAAATTATGACAATAATAAAATAATAATATGAATAATAAGAATAATAAAAGGATAAAAGTTGTTAAATTTTTATTTGAGTACATTTTAAAAAGTTCATTAAATTGCTTAGGTTTTATGCATTCATTTCATTACCACCATTTTTGATAGTATATTTGTATTAAATCATGAAATACAGAATCCAGAAAAAAATAATACAGACAAACCAGAATTTCTGAATACAATACATTTCATAGTAGAACTCTATTATTCTGTTATTAATGATAAAAATAAGTAGTTAATCTAATCCATAATAAATTATTAAATGTAATTATATATGATGAAATATATATATGATGTTTTTGAATATTGAAATTTGAATAAAACAAACAAAAAAAGATTTTAAGTTTGTTATAAAGTATTTGTCCAACCCAAAAAAAAAGAAAAAAAAAGAAAAGTTTTCACTCATTTAACAGTTATTTTAACTGATGATAATAATAATAATAATAATAATAATTGACTGTTTAATACCGTATATCGTGAAACCGTGATATTTTCTGAGACAGAATCAGAAGACAGAATCTACTGAAATTACACAATGAGGTATACAATACAACACACTCAGAAATCACAGGTGGATTGTTCTGCAGTTGAGATCATGCCTAATCAACTGTGTGTGTTTAACGAATAGCCCTTTACTAACCTGCCTATTTCAACACACTGTTGGATCACCAGCACGATTAATGGGTCAGTTAGAATGAAGGACTACATGACCCAAATCAGGACGTAAACAAACTCCCACCTCAACACTCATGCTGTCTATTAGACTCGTTCTGCTCCAGTTAACACAATCATCTGCAGGGAAACCAATATACAGCTTTTACTAGCAAATGAATCTAATAAAATTTGGTTAAGACCAAAATTAAAGCTGCAACAAATTATAATTTTTATTATTGAGCGATTAAGCTGTTTATTATTTCTTTGATTAATCAAAACTGCCAACTTGTCTTGGGTTTATTTAAATAATAGATTTTAATAAAAAACATGGTAATTTCACATTCAGGTATGAATGTAGGTTATGCTATACGTTATGTGCAAAAAAAGAAAAGAAAAAAAGAAAAAAAAAAAGTTAAATTCTGAAATAAAAATTCTAGAAAAAATTGTTAAACACTGTAACAAAATGGTGTAGTTTATTTTTTCTGTCAAGGACTTCTTACATTTATAACCTATTACAGTTACTGTTCTCAAAGAAAATCTTTACTTGAATTACATGCAGGATTTCAATATTGTACATTTATAATTAATATTATAATAAAACATTTTCATTATAGAACTTTCTGTCGTACATCTTAGTCTTCAAATTTCAACAGAGAATATCTGTTGATAATTTTAGCAAAACAGAAATACTGCATGAAAAAACTAGTGCTGTCAATCGATTAAAAAATATGAATTGATCACATTTTTCTGTAATTAATCGCGATTAATCCCTCCTTGCTCACACTGGCTCAGTCAGACCGGTTCAGATTTTTTCTTGCTCTGTCAAAATGCACAAAAAGTTATTGTTTTCATTGGTTTTCACCCATGTAACCATGTAAACAGTGCTTTAAGATTTTGGTAGGTCTAACAGGTAGGATATCCCATTTTCTCACCCTTTACATTTATTTAAGACTTTATTTAACTTGAGTTAAAAAAAAAAAAAAAATCTTTATTTAAGACTACATGGGCATTCTGGCATAACTTTGTGTGTTTTTGTCCGTTTAAGCGCTGTCTAAAGCTGCTTTAAGCGCACACAAGTCGCGTGTCACACAGACAGGAGATTCACATGCCAGCACTGCATTCTCTTTTGTGTCTTATCTCACTTGAATGGTTTAAAATCATTTGCATGAATAAGAGCATGGTCATATAAATTTATGCTAGCCAAAGGATGATGGAAAAAAAAATTGCATGCATCAACGCGTTCATTTTGACAACACTCATTAAAACATAACATAAAAAAAGTTTTTTATACATTGGGGTAAAAAAACGAGTAAACGCCCACAAGCATTGAGCGACTTGAGTTGTGCACTGTTTTTGCTGTTGCCCGCTCTGTGACATTCCTATTTTTGAAATGCATTTTTTCCCAGAGATTTTATTGTTTAGCAGTTTTGTCCCTAAAAAAAACATAATTGTGCTTTCAGTGCCGTCTAACAAAGTGGTTGGCTAAATAAAATCATTCAACCTATCAACTGTTACTCAAAAGAGAAGGGGATGTTCTGATGCCATTTCTGTCCATTCAAGAGTGCTGATAACATTTCGAAAACAGGAAAACCTCAAAACATTATATATTTTAAGAATCTAAGAAAATGGGTAAACACAGGCTGAACAGTAAGAGGTGTTATGTCATGTAGACTGTTGGCTGCTGAGGGTTTAATGAGTTTCAGCAAAGATTGGCACAGGACTGCATTTATCTAGTGGCCCACTGATTTATCGCCTAGACGCTGCCGTTCTCAGAGCTGGTGTTCTCAGCGCCGTCAAAAATAAAAGTGCTGCTTCCAACACATACTGTAGGCCGAACAAAAAAACTGTACAGCTGATGTGTTGGAAGCAGGACTTGAGAACACCAGCTCTGAAAACAGCAGCAGTCTTCATTAGTTATGGTCTCTGTTTAACAGTTTTGTCTAATACGTTACTAGATAGTTACTAGATAGTAGGGGTGGCACGGTACATGAAAAAACATCCGAACCGTTCGGTTCGCTTGTCTCGGTTCGGTGCGTGTGTGCGTCGCGCGGTTCGCACGGTTCGACGCATGCGCAATGTAGCCTTGTGCCCGTGCTACTGCTAATACAATGCTAAATCATAAATCAGACAAATGTAGAATAACATTACAATGTCCAGCAATCGATTTAAATAGTACACTGGGTTTACTTAGACATTTAATGAGATCAACTCCACTAGGCTATATGTTGTTTTTTTCACGTGAATAAATAGGCTACATAGATCGACTGTTCCACGTACCGGTATGTACTTTAATGGTCCAGTGGCAGAACTTGCCAAGCGTGTCAAAGGTTCTGAGTTCTAATCTGCACTCGTATATATTTTTCTTTTTCATCAAAACCGATTATGTTTATCAGCGGTTGTATATCAAGCAGGGACAGATTTGTATGAATTTTGTTTTGTGATTTCATCGGAACGAATAGAGTAGCCTAGAGTCTCCTCAACGGACTGAAGCGCGCGTCTGAGTGAAGAATGTGCGGCCGCTGCGGTGTGTGCGCGAGCCACGAGAACACTGTATCAGCGCCACTGATCGCAACGGCAACGAGCACTTTGATCACTTGATTAAAAAAAACACATTTCAGCGCTAGATTGCTTCTTATTTAACAAACGAACGAAACGAATACTTTGCTAGTTAACTGGAAATGTTGTATTTATTTGTATTGGTACATCCGTGCTGGGACATAATATCAACCCTGGCAAAAAGTGGTGACAAATAACTGTCCGACACAGCCCAGAGAAGCTGCGTTTTGCAAACACACCCCATTTATGAAATAAATTAATTAATAATTAGATAATTCAGCTATATATCATATGCTGAAGTAAATTTTTGGAGTGTTAAAGATTAAAAGAAAAAAGAACAACAAGAACCGTACAGAACCGAAAACCGTGACCCTAAAACCGTGATACGAACCGAACCGTGGGTTTTGTGAACCGTGCCACCCCTACTAGATAGATTTGTTTTTATATTATTAGTAACTAGTGGTGCACGATATATCGGCCGCGATATAATATCGGCCGATATGGTCATTTTTTTACACATCGGTATCGTTCCGATGTCAAAATAGGGCCGATGTGAACAGGCCGATAATCATTCCTGTGTATTTGACGTGTGAAGTTGAAGATGATGCTGACTCGCGATCTTCGCAGTAGTGAACGCGCCTGAGAGAAATGCACATTTCATATGGATTACATAAGCAGAGAACAGTCTGTTTTCTTTCGTTTTGAATTGTTCTGTTTAAAAGTAGACATTTCAAGCTTTCTATATATGTCTCAGGTCTGTGAGGCAAGTAGGCTACCTTATACTCTGAGTTTCGGTTCATTTATGAGACGAGATCCAGGTTCACGCGCCGGCGCCTCCGTGTCCTGATTCAATTTTTTCTACTATATTTACTTCTTATTTATTAAATCCAGACAATTGGTTGATGAAACATTGATAAAAATTAAGATACAATTAATACAAAACGAAATTAAATTTAAAGGCTTTGTGCTTTCTGTTTGAGGTCTCTGTGAAAGTTTTAAAGCAGTCTTTTAGTGCCGCTTTCAGAGCGCTCACGTCCGTAATGGAGAACTGTCCCGTCCGTAACATTGTTTTTTTTGTGAAATAAATTTCTAAATAAATGCGACTTATAGGCCTAGTCCAGTGCGACTTATATGTTTTTTTTCCTCTTCATGACGCATTTTTTGACTGATCGTTTTTTGACTCGTAGATATTCGAATATATTCTAATACATTGCTTGAGATTTGATACCCGTTCGAATTTGATTTTTTTCAAAAGTGACAGCACGTGTGATTTGTGGATTACCAATAAGCGCGAGTCTGGAGAAACAGGCGTTTATTTATTCATTCTCAGTGTTGAGATACGTAGCCTTCATGTGTTACGTTATTGTGTTAATAATAACTAAAGCATCTAATTATGTTACATATTTATTTTGTATGAAAACTAGCGCGTTCGCTACTTATAGATTAAAAAGTACCGTTGTATCAGTGCTGTGCGAGCTCTCTCTCACAAGCACGGACGCGCGCACAGAGAGAGAGAAGATAATTGTAAAATGAAAATTGACGGGCTAAGTTTAAATTTTGTTCTTGCTTGTTTTTTTTCTGTCAAAATGTCAGAAAGCATTTTGTATTATCCATCAGTGTTTTTAAAATTCGTTAAATGACGGACGGTTTACTGTTAACATAGCCCTCATTATATGTCGGATTCGTCTAACTTATACTTGATATTATTTTTAGAATAAGTGATTCGTTATGCTATTATTGGACTCCTGTCTATTCATTGTCAACTGTTTTCTATAAATATGTTTGTATTGGCTAACATTTATTCAGCTAATGCGTGTCCTGTTTAAAATGTGCAATGTTCAAATGCAAAGACAGCACGTCACAAAGAGAAGCCCTTTTCCCTGTGGTATTTAGTATCATATTTGGATTTTGAAATAATAAATTAAGTAGCCTATCTTAATTGTACACAATGTTCCTATGTTTTTTTTTTTTTTTTTTTTTTTTACTGTTTTCTAGGGGTTTCTTAATTTTAGACAAGTTGACCAGCACACATTATATGCAATGCAATATAATGCATGTGTGTCGTCGTTGTCTGATAACATATTTTGCACACAGGTAAAGGTGCCCAATATCAGTCATTTCTAAAGTAAAAAAAAAAAATTCTATATAATATCTATATATCTATACAGAGATATCAACATTGGTAAATATCGGTATCGGCCATAACAGCAATATTAATATCGGTATCGGCCACAATTTTCACATCGGTGCATCACTATTAGTAACAGAGAGTCAAATACTATACATTCTCATTTTCAATCAGCATTTAACAAATACACATTTATATCATTGAAACAAATCTTTGAATATCTAATAAACATTTAATTCAACAAACCTTGCAGATATTCTGAAGTGCGCATTTGAACCCTGCATGAACATGTTACTCTGTGTGTGACGGTCAGTCCGTTTGAACTGAATGCTTACAGGAGAGTTCAGCTTCACCGAAGACACTATTCTGACCTATTTTCAGTTGCCCACTGTGTCACACTTATGCCATTTTCACTGCGTGCAGTATGTAAAATTAGTGTTACCTCGTCTTTCTTTGAAGAAAAAAGGATTCCCAGTGCACACAAGAATACTGAGTGTCCTGTTGGTTAAAGTGTTTACTTCAATTTTATTAATATTTTTTCAAACAATTTCTTTATTTATGAAAAATGCTGTAATATGAGTACAGAATCAAGAAGCTGCCATCTAAAGTAAGATTTATTTTTTCAATTCATTTTCAAATTATATATTTCTAATTTATTAAATATTAATTAAAATAAACAAAGTATATAGGCTATTTGTTGGCTTTATATCAGCCATCGGCCACTCTACTCTCTAAGATATCGGCCATCAAAAACACAATGCTGGTCGACCACTAAATATATCCATTCCAGAAACATGAATACATAAAATTATATATTTAATTAATGTAGGTAAAATATCAAACCATATGTTGGTTTGGTTTCCATAGTTAACTACAACTGTGGTAAATTTCAAATATCAATATACCAGCAAAAATTTGTTTGCAGGTATATTGATATTTGAAATTGACCACAGTTGTAGTTGTAGTTAACTATGGACCTGTTCCACTATTGTTTGACAAACAGAAAGTCGGCAAATACTTTTTGTGTTCACTTTGAACACTATATCGATTGTTTTATCACATCAAACCATCCTTTTGTAAAATGTCTTGCTTAGAAAGTATGTTATCTTTCGTGAAATAAATGCCACTACCAACCAAATCTACCATCAGTCTAGTCAGTGGGTAATGCAGTTTTTGCTTTCAAATAATCCCAGTGAATTGAGAGTACATTATCGAGTAAAATATAAATTTTACTTCTGAGTGAACTGTGCATGTCATTTCAACTGCTTAATTATGTTTAACTGTTTAAACTGTTTTAGCCTCCGTATACCCCAAAATATGTATCTATTATTGGTATAGGTACTGGTCACTGAAATAATTAGTGTGAACAGAGAAACTGCTCGTTGCATCACACCTGTAATAATAATAATAATTCGTTACATTTATATAGCGCTTTTCTAGGCACTCAAAGCGCTTTACAAGGAAGGGGGAATCTCCTCAACCACCACCAATGTGCAGCATCCACCTGGATGATGCGACGGCAGCCATATTGCGCCAGAACGCCCACCACACACCAGCTTACTGGTGGAGAGGAGACAGAGGAGACAGTGATGAAGCCAATCAGTATATGGGGATAATTAGGAGGCCATGATGGACAGAGGCCAAGGGGCAAATTTGGCCAGGATGCCGGGGTTACACCCCTACTCTTTTTCGAAGGACATCCTGGGATTTTTAATGACCACAGAGAGTCAGGACCTCGGTTTAACGTCTCATCCGAAGGACGGTGCTCTTTTGACAGTATAGTGTCCCGATCACTACACTGGGGCGTTAGGTCCCACACAGACCACAGGGTGAGCACCCCCTGCTGGCCTCACTAACACCTCTTTGTACTCACCTGTACAAATCCATTCAAAAAAACAATTCCATTATATGATATTTTTTGGAAATAATTCTATGTTTTAGATAAGCTATAAACTGTTCGACATAATTTTTAACCAATTTCAGGGAAGATTTTTCCGATAAGCAAGCTAAAACAAAATATAAGTTATGAAAATTGAAAACAAAACAAAACTGTTTTTACAGTTGAAAACAAAACACAGACCTCTTCTGAGTGTTCCCGTATGAGTTGCTCTTAACTTTTCTCACTAAGCACAGAAACCACAAAACCATATTAGTCCATTTAAGTAAGAAGAAGTGTTTCAGTAGTAGTACAGAGTACAGGGAAGTACTATGAATTATATTACTTGGCACAAGATATCTGACAAAATGTCTATGGATGATTTAGTGTTAAATTAATGGATGTATTTGTAAGTGGGACATGATACATCCTGTATCATGGATACACTGCACCTGAGCACATGCTCTAGTGCAGTGTTTCTCAACTGGTGGGTCACGACCCAGAGTGGGTCACAAGACCGTTCTGAGTGAGTCACGGAGTGTGCAGTCAAAGAAACAACATCAACAACAAAATAAGTAATTCTAAATGTTTTTCTGATGGGAGACGTACGTGTGTTGACACTTCTGTCAGAGTGCCTGAGAAAAACGCTTAATCCCGATTCAGTATCTGCGGTCAGATGAGATGTTGTCAGGCTAAATGTCAATGCCTGTATTCTATCGTTATTTATTTATTTATTGAGAGAGAAATAAAAAGTATAACCTCAGAAAAACTAACTTTCCTGTCCTGTCAGACACCATACTCTGCTTGTAGTGTGCACTCTTCAATGGCACGCGCAAATGCGTCGGCGCGCGCTGTATATCACTTCACTAAAGTGCAAAATAACCCTGTAGCCAAAGGCTGGTTGCCCACTGAGGCTAAGCAGGGTTGAGTCAGTACCTGGATGGGAGACTCCTGGGAAAACCAGGTTGCTGCTGGAAGAGGTGAAGAGGCCAGCAGGGGGTGCTCACCCTGGGGTCTGTGTGGGTCCTAACGCCCCAGTATAGTGACGGGGACACTATACTGTAACAAGCACCGGATGAGACATTGAACCGAGGTCCTGACTCGCTGTGGTCATTAAAAATCACCTGGCTCTTCTAGTAAAGAGTAGGGGTGGATGCTGCACACTGGTGGTGGTTGAGGAGAGATCTCTGGATATGACTGTAAAGCACTTTGGGTGTACAGTAGTACATATGAAATCGCTATATGAAATGCCTCATTCATTCAAAAGAAACTACGAGCATGCAAGTTACGGAGTTTCGTAGATAAGTTGTCAATTAGTAAGTCATGAAATAAAAGTAAAGTACCAATAAATCACATAACTGGTATGTTGTGTTAGCTGGGAAGGATTTGCATGCAGGTGTGATGTTCATTCTATTCAGGAGCAGTTTTCCAGGTTTCATTAACAGCTCATGTTAGTATTGTGTATTCACCATGGTAACAGTTGTTTCCATAATCCCAAAATGCCAATTTAATTTTGTGTTATTTTGTATATTTTGAGATGACTGTGGTGGCTCATACCAACTTAATTGTATTAACAAAAACTAGTTTGGGACTGCTATTTAAAGCCTTACCTTATAGGCCTACTGTGTATTCATCAGTATTAGTCATATTCTTACAATTTATGTGTTAAGTAAAGGAGGATGGTACTTGTATGTGTGTCAACAATTTTTGTGAAATAAATTTGCTGTTTTTTTTTTTTTTAACTAATTTATATATATATACATATATTATTTTTTTAAGTGGGTCACGGCTTGATGACCATGGGAAAACATGGGTCCCATGGTCAAACCAGTTGAGAACCACTGCTCTAGTGAACTGAACAGCACAGCAAACAATAGCACCTTTATTAGGCCACATTAATCCTGCTGTTGTTTGGGCTTTTCTGTTTTAGCTCAGAGCAAACAATGGGATTCAACCTGAAGGATCCAGAGTGTTTGCTGTTCTCTTTCAGGAAAGGCCATTGTGAGTGTGGATCTATTTAAGCCATTATTTCCAGAGATCAGTGACTAAACATGTTGACTATTGCCTTTTAAAAGGTAAGCAAACGAAGTGGTATTCATTTTGCTTGAATGATGCTAGATACATAAAGTTAGTTAAGTTACTTAAATATGCCCATATGTGTTGCCCTTTTAAAATACATTTATATCAGTATGAATATAAACAAAAGCTCTAGAAATGACTGAACAGTTTTGTCAGATTTAAATCTCTCACAGTCAAGGTCCATATCGCAAAACTCTATCCCTTGAGTTTTGGTGTGCATTGCTCCATTGAGAAAACGAGTTCCCTCACCCTCAGCAGATCAGCAGGGTGTAACAACAGGCACATGCCTCTGTGGAGCCATGGTGTTCACATAGCAACCTATTTTTATACCCGAGGGGGGGAGGGGGGAGGGGGGAGGGGGGGGGGGGGAGGGAGGGGGAGAGAGAGAGAGAGAGAGACCACACCCAAGCAGCTGCAAATGTATGCCTCACGCAAAGTGTGAATGACCAAGACAATTGGTGAATCTGGAGGGACATTCATCTCTTTACCAGCGTTTGTTTGCCGTTGCTAAGCATGAAGCTTGCTGGCACTGCATCTGCCCTTGATCTGGTTACAGTGCCATTTCACTGTCAGAAAGCCTCACCCTTTTCCTGCTGAGGTTAAAGCTCCCAGTCTTTTGAGGAACTATAAACAGCTCACAGAAATGCTACCATCCTGACGACACTAACACTGGTAAAAGCTGTCCTGTTGTGATCTGTATGCTCCACCACATAAACATTAAAGTAGGCATGAATGGAAATCTCACCCTATCTATTGTTATTGATCTTATTGTGAATGATTCATCCATGTGTAGGTTTCTTTTTTTCTTTTTTTTTACCTCATCATTTTGGGGAAAGACATAAAAAACAGCTTGTAAACAATGTCATGTAATGTTACATGTATCTCAAGAAAGCCATTCAATGTTCATAACTCAATAGTTGGCTGAAATTTTTTTTTGAGATCGAGGAAGAAACCATTTTCAGTCTGTCTTTACAGCCCACAAACTACTCAAATATAAGTATATACAAGTATAATTTTATGAGAAAATAAGAAAATCATAAAAAGTTATTTCATAATAATATCAGGTTATTCCAGTAAAGAAATCTGTTGAGGTACCGGTATGGATGGACCAACCACTCTATATAAAAATATTAAACCCTTTGTCTGTGATGCATTTTTGCTAATCGCAGTCCAGGAGAGAGAGAGAGAGAGAGAGAGAGATCTCCCACGGAGCCAGAGTGCAGACAACACAACAGCCCTGCTAAATGAGTCACGATGGATGACAGAACTAAACATTGAAACGTATGGTTACACTTTGGATCTGTGATATTAAACAAATTTTATTTTAGATTTCGATTTTGGCTTCCAGTGATTATAAAAAGAAGATGTTGGACGTAAAACCATTAAAAACTATAGCTGCATTCTGTCTAGCGCAATTTCCTTCCCTTCACAGCAGTACGCTGTCATTTCTCCCTAAAAACCCAAACGTATAACGTCAGAATCAGCATAATCGGTGATTGTGGTAAAACGCAGTCTCTACTGTTGGGAAACGCGTCGGAGATCAACTACTTTTGACTGACAAAATTCCAGCCACCGGAAACACTAATTAATAAAGTGAGTCGTACAAAACCTTTCTTTTTAGTAAACTTTGTGTACACAAACAATGTAGTCAATGCTCAAGTTCATGTGTAGAGCCCCTGGTGATACTTCGAGCACAGTTTTATGTTGTGTCGAGCCTTCTTAGTGTTTTAAAAATAGCAATTTTGATGCTATCATAGTAGTGCCCCATGCACTCCCATTCAAAAGGCATTTTGACCTAAAACGAAAATACGGTCAATCTTAAAAGTGGTATTTCCATTCTAATTATTATTTTACACGAAAGTTTGACAAAAAGAGCCTAGGTTCAATTTTGCCGAGAGTTACCCTTTAATCTATCTATGATCAACTATGCAGTGTTATTTTACGTGATTACTTTTTAGGCCATATTACTTACCTGAACAGTACGTAATGTTAGTAGACCTTCCTGAAATTAAAGCATTGTGTAAATAATTTGAATCTTTATTTTAGTGTAGACTTTTTTTGTTTGACCATGTGTTTGTACTTTGTTTTTGCTTTTCGTGTCCTATATCTTCTGTATATAAAACACAAAAAAGCCTGCACCCTGCTGCATAAACAAATAGATATTTTATTAGTTTTGTTAAAGCATTGCTGTTTCTTTTGCTATAAATATTTATTTTACTTTTTTTTTAAATAAAGCAATATTAATTATGTTCTAAATAATTTTTTCCCCTTTTTTTAAAGGGTAACTAAACCCTAAAATAACTTTTTTTTAGTTAATGACCTGTAAGACTGTGACTTTATTAGTGCTGTTCATTGATTCAAGTAAATTTTTTGACATTTGGGTATAGTAAGTGTTTTAATTCTACAATATATGGCGTAAAAACGTCTAAGTGCTGCCCTCTTCAGGTTGAACGTTGGCTACTGCAGTTGAATTTTCCTATTGGAAGTTATGGTGCCCTGTGACATAAGAGGGCACCAGCTCACCACGCCCTTGGTTGCCCCTGGTATAAAAGCATTTTGTTCCGTCAAAACAAATGTAGCGAGTCAGTAGTTGGAATTGCGAGAATTGAAAATGATCAGGATAGCGTATATTAGCATCTAGTTAGCATAGCATTTATATAGTATATTTATTTAGATTATTTTGCGTAGCCTAGGTAAAATGGGCTTCTCCAAACAGCTCGCGTTGAAAAGCGACGCAGTGCCAAACGCTGCTCCGCCTGCATGGACTCCACCACCGCAGCGGCGTCCTGATGTGAGTGGGCATATATTTTTAATCACAATTTATGTTCCTTCCTATTAGGCTAAAGTTAACCCTCTGGGGGTCGACAAATGCGCCGGCGCGTTTTGCTGGATTTTGTCAGTGTCACATAGCAGCAAATTAGACTTAAAATACTCCGTCATTTATGGTCATACAGACTTAAGAAATATGAAAAAATAAACTGTTAAATGTCTACTTTTTTATGCGTCCACTTACAGTCGAAAAAAAAACATTGTGCTTTTGTAAAATAAAACAAATAAACAGGGTGTGCTTTCTGCCTCCCCGTCTCCTTGAACTTTTTTTCTGAAGCACGTCTCTAAACTTAAACAAAACTCAGCGAATACTAGTCACACAGGCATAAGCAATATATTTTTTATAAACATTTACGTCTCTGCTATTAAATGATCTAATTCAAAACGAAAACTTATATTCTGTTTATGTAATCTGTATGAAAAGATAGAGATGTCAGTCGTTCTCATGGCCAGGGGCGTAGCCAGGACATTATTTCTGGGGGGGCCAGCTTGGGCCAGTCTTTTATTTGGGGTGGCACTTGATTGTCAAAAACTACTATTTTAAAACTCACTCAGAGTAGCGGTTTTCCCGCGGCTCGTCAGGCCATAAACAATGGATTGAACTTCCTTATGGACACTAATAATGTCTTATTGATAATCCATGTTATTGGGATGGGTGCTTAGATCAGTGGTTCTCAAACTTTTTACACCAAGTAGACTACCACCTCAGAAAATATTTGGCTCTCCAAGTACCACCATAATGATCAATATTAAAATACAGTAGCATAGTAGGCCTAACTATTCAGCTACAGTTATGCACAGCTAAAAAAACAGGCAGTTTTATTTATAATAAGAATATGTATTGTTGTCAGCCACTTTAAACATTGTAACAACACAGTTTTAACATCAACACTTGATCCAAACTTTTCTTGCCAGATTGAAGCCACAATAGCAGTTTTGAACTTTTCATAATTTAATAATCCACCTAACATTCACTTATATTTAACCTTTTCACACACTTAGTTAAGTTAAAAAAAATCAGCTGCTCCCAAGTGTAAGCTTTTCAAGGCGACCGTTATAGATCGTATCACTTTGTTTCCATGGTGACGTGTCGTCACACGACCACAATCAACCACAACCACTCAATACATACTGATGATCTGCTTTTATTTATTTATTTTTATTCAAAATATTCACAAATTTGTTAGCTAAAGCATTGACTCGCCTTTATAATGATCACGTTAGTTGGGGAAAAAAAGCACAGTTTGAATTTAGCAGTTGATCACGTTCTACTCACACCGATGAGATCGAAATTCAGTGTTTCCTCTGCGTAACGTTACCACTAGATAGAGCCTAGGACCACACGGTACCACACTTTGAGAACCACTGGCTTAGATAATGTGCGAGTGCGATGTGTCATGAGACGGGGATTTTTTAGTGCAAATGACAGAAAGACACAATATGAATTGTCATTTTTAGGCGATAATTTATTTATGTAAACCATGGCATTTTAAGTGCAATATTCTATTTATTTTTCATAATTGTGTTTTTGTTTGTTTGCTGAGTGAGTTTTCAAATCTGCGTCACTCATCGGCGAAAGGTGGAAATAGAGTGTTTTAGTCTGTTATAAACAAAGCATGCACACCTACAAACAAACGCCAACACAAAATATGACGCTCTCTTCTATATTCACTCTAACGGTAAAATGATGTATCTTCCCCTGTGGCTCAGTGGTGAAATCTAAGCTTTTTCGCGCCAGAGACCCGTGTCCGAATCCCGGCTCTGGCGGCAGATGAGCTTTCTTATGTACAGAAAGCGAATCCGCCCCTCGCGCCCTCCTGTTCACTCAGCGGGGGTCGAGTATTTATTTATGAGTATTTATTTAAACTCAGAAGGTTTTTTTTCTTTAACTTAAATTTATTTTCCCCCTCCACAGACTGGGGGTGGGGCCGTGAGTTTGGGGGGGCCGAGCCTTGACCAGTGGTGGCCGTGGCCCCCCCTGGCCACCACGTAGCTCCGCCCCTGCTCATGGCAACTCATTACATGTAAACATGCCTACAGAGAGCGTGCGCTATTTAAACGCGGGTCTCAGGTGCACGCCCCCCTGCTCAGCAACCAAGGGTTCGTCCCCTCTATCTCCGCTGAGCTCTGCCCAGTTTTCTAGCATTTTTCAAATATTGCCAGTGGGTGGAGTCAGGCTCTGACCAGGGGTTGAGTTACCCTTTAATACAACAAAAAGAACCAATAAGAATACTGTTAAAGTACCGGATCGATAAGCAGTCTCAGTAAGAGTAGTAATACTGTTAAAACCTTAACGATACCCATCTCTAGGTAACAGGGTGTTCATAACAGGACATATAGGACTCTCCTCAAGCCCTCAGTCTACTCCACAATGCCTTTCTTTCTCAATCCTAACACCCACAGATGGAAAGAGACAGCAGGCAGTCTTTAAGTTCCATGACTGTAGGAACAAACACAGTCTGTTCTCCAGGGAGACAGAAAACTCAGGCCCTGTGGTACAAACACACTCTGGGGTTCTGGGGCCAATTACCCCCTCTCTCCAGAGAGAAGAAAAAGATGATGGAAAAAAGGAGAGTGAGAGAATAGATGGGTAAAGGTGCTATTCTGTCTTAAAAATAGCAAAAATAAGAACAAGTGCAGCAGGAATTGAATTGGAGCTGAATTTATAATTTATATAACACTATCATCTCAAGATCCTGTTAAACAGTCAATGGTGAAGTTTTATAGAAGAAAAAAAAAAAAAAAAAAAAGTCACATCTTCCAGCCTGAAGTGACTAGTGGTCGACCGATATATCGCCAGGGCCGATATATCGGCCGATATTTGGCATTTTTGAAATATCGGCATCGGCCGATAAGTTTTTCTGATTGGCCGATGTGTTGGAAGCGGGACTTTTATTTTGACGGCGCTCCGGACTTTTATTTTGACGGGCGCCGCTGAGAACACCAGAGAGAACGGCAACGGCAGCTCCTCAGATCAAACAGCGCTCACTCACATTCTCCGTCTTCATTAATTTACGATCTCTGTCAGTCATATCTAATACTTTGTTAGACAGAACTGGTAAACAAAGAAAGTAAATGGTAACTTATGCGAAGTAAGTGGAGTAAAGCGTTTGCTTTAATATTATTTGTAACAGAAAAGGCAAACAATCAGGCTAAAATACTTTCTCATTTGCCGTCAACATTCAGCAAATGCGCATCTAACGTTAGCCTACGTCATTTAAACAAATCTCTGAATATCTAATAAACATTTAATTTCACAAACCTTGCAGATTTAATTGAATCCAGCTGTGATATCTTGTGAAGTGTGCATTACTGTCTGCGAGTGACGGTCGGTCCGTGCGAAGTGAGTGAATGCGAACAGAAGATCAGCTTCACAGGAGACGCGATCGAAAAACTTTAAATCCTTCATTTTAAAATATGCTGATATATAACCAGTTGCCAACTGTGTCATATTCATATCGTTTTCACTGTGCTGTATGTAAAATTAGCGTTACCTTGTCTTTATTTGAAAAAATATGATTACCAGCACAAAATTACCAGTTTACTGAGTGCCCTGTTACAGTGTTTACTTTCTTTTTATTCACATATTCATATATTTCTAAACAATTACTTTGTGAAAAATACTGTAATAGGATTGCAGATTCAAGAAGTTGCCATCTAAAGTATAAAAGCATGTTTATTAAGATTTGTTTTCTAATTTATTTCTAATTTATTAAATATTGATTAAAATAAATATATATAAAAATATCGGCTTTATATCGGCCATCGGCCACCCTGCTCTCTAAGATATCGGCATCGGCCATCAAAAAACCAACATCGGTCGACCACTAGAAGTCACTCAAAGTCAAATGCATCTTTAGGGAAGCTGCCTGTACATTTATCATGACAAGGTTATTGATACTTTAAAGTAGTTGAGCTAATCAGCTATACCACAGTTTACAAACTAACAGTAAACTACAGTAAAGAAACAGCATATTACAGCATACTGATAATACAGAGCTGTATTTACAACCGTATTTAAAAGCGAGATTGAATTGTAAACTACGATTATTGACTGATTACCAATAGGGTTAGGTATCGTTTGGGTTTTTTTCGGTACTGGTGCCTAAACAGTGCCTGAACTGATACTTTAAAAAAAGAGAGCCTCAAAAGTCAAAACGATGGTGAATGACATTAAAGAGCGTTTTTTTATTGAAAAAAATCAAATAAAAAATTCTTCAAATTGAATATATAAAAATTTTTGAATAAATATAAGTAGTCTAAATACAAAACACAACAAATTTACATAAAACAGTCACAATAAAACTTAAGCCACCTAACCCAAATACAATCATTTAACACAAAATAACACTACAGTACTAATAACAGCAAACTAGTCTGTATTCTTGCTATGCTACAATACTTATTGCATGTCCTGCACTAGGTGAGCGTTATTTTAGAACGCATCACCTTAAAGGGGTGGTTGATTATGATTTCACTTTTCTAACTTTAGTTTGTGTGTAATGTTGCTGTTTGAGCATAAACAACATCTGCAAAGTTACAACGCTTAAAGTTCAAAGCAAAGGGAGATATTTGCTTTTAAAGAAATCGTTTTTTAAAGGTGCATTAAGCAACTTTTCATGTTAAAAATACCCGTTTTTCTAACCCATACATGCTTAAACAATTGCCTGATGGGCTGAATGAGCCCTTCTATGATCACTGCGATTGCCTCTATAATCCCGTACAGTAAAATAAATAAGAGGGATTCGGGACGGAATCGACTGGGCGTGACGTCATGCGCGTTCACGCTCACCTGGTTATGTCTGGCAGGTTTGTGTATTCGCCGCCATTATCCGCATCAGCGAAGACAACTCAAGCGACTTTTGCAAAAGTAGAAGATGGATTCAAAGAGACCGGCTTCTAGTTCATCCCAAACCCCAACGCAAACTCCACGTAACCGCGTGCACAACTCTGGTTGCAGTTTCGCGTGTCGCCAGAGGGGGGCATAGTTCTGCAAAAACTCAGAGACTTGCGCAATGCACCTTTAAGGACTAAAACAAACTTCTCAAACGTGAGAAGAATAGAGTCAATTTTATAGTTACCAATGGACTTAAAACTTTACTACTGTAGTGTGAAGTAAAATCATTTATATGCTTATTATGAGATTTTACAGTGCAGTTGCATTACAATAGTAATATATTACTGTCTTTGGGATGATAATCATAATAATAATAATAGTCCACCCCCATAGTCTCGCATAATCCTGTGGGAAACACTGACAGCAGAGTAAGGCCTTCTGCAAAATGAATGGGTCGATTCCCAAACTGCCTCTGTCTTAAAGTAGCTCCCAATCCAATGCCAGCATGGATTTAGCCAGAGCTTCACTCACTCTCCCACTGTCTGCTGTGCGTCACGGGATGATCCGTCCACCTATGCTCTAATTAGGGTCCGAGAATTACAGGAGTGTGTAGTTGGCTCACAATGTCAGCAGCACATCACTAAGAATAATGTACTCTGACTATCAACCTGAGTTTGAGCTCCTGGCTTGAGGTTCTTCCCCGATCCTGTTCCCCTCTATCCACCCCTATTGCATCCTATCTCTCCTCATGCTGTCCTGTCCAATAAAGGCAAAATGCTCAAAGATATGTCATAAACTAAATATTCCACTTTGTCATCTATACAGTGTATGAGGTGCATTTCACTATCAGTGGCTAAATAATGTTGATGTGGTATGCTTTGCTTGCCTTTATGACTTTCATCTTTACAATGTTTTTGCACAGCAATTAGGAATAAAAACTGTGGTTCAGTTCAAAGCACAATTCTGGAACCAGTGTTTATTTACTCAGCGTTCAGCTTACTGATTTGTCTATGAGTTAGCGAACTGTCTGTGTTATTTAATTTCATTATCAGTATGCTGATGTCGACGACTCGGCGCACACCGTCCACATGCACATATGCGAGCGATTTGAGCATGGAACGTGTACAATGAAGTATGCCTTAACTGGTATTAGATGCTTCACTGCAATCTATCGATGTGGATCAGCATGATTATCTCTGAGTTGTATGTAAATTGCACTAATACTATAAGTTTTAGAGATCGGTGTACACAATAAACAACTGCCATACCTATCAGGATATTTCCCGTCATCAAATCTTTCCACCCAGTGTTTGTCGTATCGATGTTTACACTTTTTTTTCTCTCTGTCTTCTGACTTTAGAACTGTTCTTTTTTTAGCTGTACAGGTACTGATTCCCCTGTTGTCTGCGCTGGTAAAGCACAATAATATCTAAAGAGGCGGCAGCCAATGAGCATGAGGATTCATGTGATGATTTTTAAATTAGCACCAAACTACTGAATGCACCTTTAACAAATAAACATGCAAGAGGAGCAGTGTTTCCCCTACCAATGTTTCCCCCTGAAAGAATGACAAAAATATATTCCCCAAAAAAGAAAATGGACGCACAAGCTCCATGTAGTAACTTTAGTGGCTGTGATTTTCGCGATATAACAGTTCAGTACACTTGAAATCAAATCCCGATAGACTAGTGTGTGAATGTTAAACCGCAAAAAGAATATTTAAATATGAATCCTACATGTTCTGTGTTAATGAATTTCATTTACCTCACACACACGCTGAAGCACGTGTGACGCTCAAGCTGTTTTTTAGAGGACACGAATGCATGAACTTCATCTCCAGACTCTAGATCCGCTCTGAAAGTCACTTTGTGAGCATTTAACCGCTTCATTTGAGGAAAAACTATCGTCATGTCATAAACACAGAAACTCAAAGGTCTACACGCCAACCTGTCAAAATAAAAGTTCGGTTTAACTTGACATAAAGTAGAATTTAGATACGTCTCAATGTAATAATAATACTAACACTAATACAAAAAAATATGATCAAAACTTAATTTAAGGAATAATCGAAATTTTTCTTTAATTTTAACAGTAAAGCTCATTGTGCAGCACGTTGTTTGACAAAAAAGTTTGTTTAATTTCATATGATTAAAAGAAATTGAATTAATGTTTTGTCTTCATTTGATAACCAGAAAAAAACAACACCGAATTTGTGTAAAAAAAAAAAAAAAAAAGAAAGAAATTTAATTTTAACATAGAATTAAAAAAATATATATTGTATAAGTTTAATAATCGCTCTGAAAGTCACTTTGTGAGCATTTAACCGCTTCATTTGAGGAAAAACTATCGTCATGTCATAAACACAGAAACTCAAAGGTCTACACGCCAACCTGTCAAAATAAAAGTTCGGTTTAACTTGACATAAAGTAGAATTTAGATACGTCTCAATGTAATAATAATACTAACACTAATACAAAAAAATATGATCAAAACTTAATTTAAGGAATAATCGAAATTTTTCTTTAATTTTAACAGTAAAGCTCATTGTGCAGCACGTTGTTTGACAAAAAAGTTTGTTTAATTTCATATGATTAAAAGAAATTGAATTAATGTTTTGTCTTCATTTGATAACCAGAAAAAAACAACACCGAATTTGTGTAAAAAAAAAAAAAAAAAAGAAAGAAATTTAATTTTAACATAGAATTAAAAAAATATATATTGTATAAGTTTAATAATTGTTTATAATAAAAGCAGGGGTGATAGTAGAAAAATATCCTGAGCCTGAACTTTTTCCATGGGAGGTAAGCGGGCCCCCTAAGCCAAGATATATGCCCTGATCAACATAATTGTCAAGCGGGATCCAGGGGTGTGCTCCCCTGGGAAAATATTTTGATAAATAGTCCCTTGGCAAGGTGCTGTGATTTCACACTGCCTGCATCCTCCACTCCATGACTTTGGCTACGTTTCGTGCTACCAGTGAGGGAAACACATTCGTAGTGTATGGGAAACACAAAACAAATTTGCACGTGGAGTGACTGCTGAATCAATCTGATTGGCCAAAACCCAAGACCAGCCCCTACCCTATTACCGATTGGCTGAAGTAGGCTTACTGATGTGGTTTAGTGAAAGCGCCTCTCAGATCTAGGGAATTGTCAGATCACGCGAACGCGAACCTGATTTTTTTATTTTTTTATTTTTCGCAGACAAAATTTTCCGGAAACAAAAAGAAAGTGTCCGGCGTACAGACGTGTCTGCGAAAATAAACAATTTTTTTTTTTTTAAATCAGGTTCGCGCTCGCGTGATCTGACAATTCCCAAGATCTGAGAGACGCTTTCACTAAACCACATCAGTAAGCGCTATCAGGCCTGTAAAAGTTTCATGATTTCAATTAATTAGACATGATTTTTTATTACTTAAAACTTTTACACCACGCCCGCTCCGCAACACTAGTTTCGGGGGATCTACCACCCCCCCTGAAAAAAATCCTGTAGAAAATTGAGGAGCTGTGGGTCTGCTCATGAACAGGTTCAGACCGAATTTGAAATGCACTTAAATACAGAAAAATGTATTAAACAAAGCTGAGATAGAGGCATGGAAGATGTGTAGAACTTTATGAATGATGGATATTCCAATTCTGCAGAAATCTGCTGCAGTTTTCAGCCTAGATCTACCAGCCTCTAAGAGATTACAATTGGGTAATGAGCTTGTAACTGTATATTTCTCTTTTTCACATCGATTACATAATGTAACCATACTTTGAGTTGGACAGATCTATAAAGAGAGTCATTATTATGCAAAGACTATAGGGATATCGACTAGTCGATTAAACAATACAGTTGCTAGTCAACTTGGAAATATTAGTAGTTTACATTTATTTTGCACATTTAATGTTTATGTTTTTACAAAGCCTATGTTTAAATTACAGTCATGTTAATGTTACATTTTAAAATGAATATATTTTTTGGAAAAGTGTATATCTGGAGCCGAAAACAAAATTTCGTTTTACATGCAGATTTTGCATGCGTTGGTTTTCTCTATGGCTCTCACAGCAGGTTCAGAGAAATGTCCACTCGGAATATGAGCAAGGTGAGGGAGTATTTTGAAAGTGTACACAAAACTTTTTTAACTATGTCATGATAAACTAGAATATAACAATTAAGCTTGCTTATAGGCTTGTTATACTATCGGTAATGAGGCACAATATGGTTTGAAATTTTGTATATCAGATTAAAGGAGAAAAATGTATGAAGGAAACTTACTTGATACTTGAACAGTTGCTATGTCAACATCCTAACGAAGTGAATACATAATTAAATATCTTAACGTGCTGACTTATGTGGTCTTTTATTTGAGGCAATCTTTTTAAATAGGCTTTAGGTTTGAACTTACTGATAAAATTTACTTTATTTGTCATGTACTGTAGATGGGCTGCATGGAAGTAGATTATCTGTAGTAGTTGCTATAGTTACAGGGGATCAATAACAGTAAAGTTCAACATTATATTTAATGGGCGAATTCCATTCAAAAGCAAACATAACTATGCCCTATTCACTCTGGAACACTTAAGGGTGCAGTGCATGACTGTAAGAATGTTGCCTTGAGAGATTTTAGTTTTTGTTACATTTTTTGTGAACATTTTTATTTTCATTTTTGTTTGGAACAACTGTGCCAATAGCGTCTACTTTCCACAGTGCTCTTCAATGTCATCTGAAATTAGGCCAATGTTACTGCACCTTGATCCTATGAGAAACAACATTGTCTGAATAACAACAAGTTATGGGGTAATAAAATGACTATGAGACTAGTCTTGGAGGACGGACCAACTTTCTTGTAGACAAGTTGTTCTGTGGCCTCTATAGAGGCTGTTGAACTGAGTTTTGAACAGTTCTCAGAAAACACTGCCAGACAGCAGATTCCCAAAATAGTCGTGGCATAACAAGCTAAAACGCAAGGACGATCAGGCCAGCCCAAAGAAGATGCAGACGCTACAATATCTCATTCCCATCAGGGTCAAATAAGTTAGCCCAACTTCAGTGAGTTAGGATCACTTGCAATATCCAACTGAAAATATCCTGGTTGTCCACTGTGATCTTACATTGCCTCCAGTGCTTCAAAAGTGAAGGATTCAGTAAAGTTCACATGAACAAACATGAAGTTGGTCAAGCTCGTCACACTTGATGATGCACTAACAGACCACACATGAACCACGCTTGTGCTAGAGCTGGTATATTTGTTGAGCTAATATTAAGAGACCATGTGCTGTGCCAGATATGCAAAGCTTGTCTCTCATCTTTCAGCCTTTGAGACACGCTCATTTATGAGTTGTGTGAAGCCTTTTTAACTCTGAAAATATTCAAAAGAACACTTGTAAGTCTTAAAAAGGAATATCATTTCAAAACAAAAATAGAGATATAACTTTTCAGAACATTAGACATGGAGCATGTTTTATATGGGTGTGTCTACGAGCTTCAGTGAGGATTGTGGTGGGTGTGAACAGGGAGAAGGGTGTATGATGCAGTGGTTAGTACATCTGATAGACAGGATTATCTGTTGTGGGCTCTATTTTAAGCACCAGTGACAGCGAGACTGACATAGGAAAGCAGGAATATGAGCTGCAGTGTGCACTGAGGCGAACAAATTGAGGTTTATGCCCGTGGTGTCAATAGAACTATGGGTTCAACAATGAGTATTCCATCTCATGGAATCTAATCTTGCATAGCCAGACTTTTCACTATTGGAAAAGTCTTTTTCTACAACTTGCATCTGCATAAAAGGACTCAAACGCGCATGTAAACTTGAGCGTGCTCGTTTTTTACAGTGTACTGTATGGTTTGAAAAGGAAACTCTGGATGTGCTCTTCCCTTAACAGCGCGCTGATACACGGGCAACTACAGCACAGAGAATTTACAACATTCTATCACTATCCTGTTCTCATTATAATGCTGAATTTAGCATGTATATTGGTGGTAATTAAATAAATTATAGAAAGAGATTACAATCATCACTGCACGTTTTCGAATGCGCACAACGAGAAAAAAAGTTTACATAATACATAGGTTTACTGTTAAAAAAACGGGAACAAAATAACACTACTGTATTACTAATATCATCAATGATTTTTGCCTATCAAGCCTATCTAAAAGGAATATGACCGTCTCAAATAACCCAATGACAGTCAATAATGTCGGACATTGCATTTAAACAAACGGAAGAGTGAATGAACGGTCGGTTAACTGCAGCGTTTTGCTAGCTGGTTGTTGAACTCAACCAAACGTGTCTTATTTGAGATTAATAGATTTAGACAACATAAAAGTAATCTTACATCTGCATAAAAAGACGCGAATGCGCACATGAACTTGACGTGTGGACGCGCTCTTCCTTTAACAGCAAGTACAAGTTATAAATGGAGAATATAGGATATGTTTGTAAACATAAATCCATCTCTGCACTTATGATTGTAAGAACGACAAACAATATGCGTTACTACTGCACAAAACTCTGATTTTGAACAGCAAATACTTTAACAAATAATAAAACATACTTAGAGGTTCTGATTTAGAAGCGTCAGATTCAGATTGCCCTAGGAAAGTTGGAATTATCCCTTTTTTTAGGAATAGCCTTTGTGCAGTTTTGTTCTCTCCCAGGTCCACAGATCAACTACGATCCCTATACTTGACATCACACATGCTGTGATCATGCTGCGCACACTATGAAATCAATGCTAAAACGATTTATTGTGCAGCCATAAACTGTCCTCTTTTTCCAGGTTGTTGTTTTCTTTCTTTACCTGGATGTCATTCGAGAAAAATGCTTAGTGAAACTTAACCTTTATCTCAAATAATTTCTCATATTTGATAAATATACTGCCATTCAATTCACTGTTTCAATACTGTTTGACCCAAAACTCCCAACACTGACTGATTGAATGTGCCTTAATCTCAATAAGACTAAAAACCTCACTTTGGACTTCAGATGACCTTAAGTAGAACAGAGACAACTGTTTTTTTTCTACCTTGTTTTTCAGATTATGTGCATTTTGTTGTACTGTGCCTTGTACACATTGTATTCTGATGTACTGTACATATTAGTGCAAAATAATAAATTGTACAATGAGATCCAGCAGGAGTAAGAATTCCTCATAGAGCAAGAAAACAATTAGCTGCTAATTAAGAGCGAAACACCCACATGCAATAGGATGCAATGGGGGAAACATCCTGACCCGTTCAGCATTTTAGCAGACTATTAGTTTACGGTTAGAGTTAGAAGAATAAGTTGACATTTACAAAGTTACAGTCAGTAAATGTTGGGGGACCATCAAAATAAAGCAGAGCTTTCTGTCCATCCATTAACTTTTGCAACTACCACTTTCAAGCCCAAAAAAGGTAGTAAAGACATCATTAAAATAATCCTTGTGACCCTTTGTGATATGGCAAAAAATATGATACTAAGATTTTATTCAGGAAAATCACGATTCGTGATTTTATCACGATTTTTTTCATGTTGGTTTTACTATTTTGCAAATGACTTAGTAGAATGTCTAAAGTAGACTATCAACATAAAGTGTAACCTGGTCTATTTCAATGTCTGAACTGCTAATTAACATTTAACAAAATACACTTCTCAAAGAAATGGTAAGTAGCGTAGTAAACACAAACTCACATATTCATGCTGAAGACATAAATTGGAGTAAAAGTTGTGCTTTAAAAGACTGAACCATTTTATCCTCAATGGACAAATTGCAAACCTGAGACCAAGACAAAAAAATACTTCATCCTGAATCTTATTTGAAAACTCACAAATATACTGATAAGTAAGAGGAATAGGCCTACTACAGTAATGAGAAGATAGCAGTAGGAATGCTCAACAACTGTAAGGCTTTAAATAACCACAATCGTCCACTGCTTTAGCAATGTAATGAGGTCTGGTTACATAAAAAGGGGGGCTGTGGGTAAGATCCACAAAACAGACTGTTGTGTTGTGTTGTCAGAGGGAGGACACTTTTAAATGGCTACTGAGATATGTTACCATCACCAGAAGTTTCTGTGAGAAAGCAATTCCACTGGAGAGGAATTTATATCACACCTGTGTTTACTTCTCATGATGCTTTACTTTAATAATACCAAATATATAGCGCAATTTCTGTTTAACGTACATAATTTTGATGTAGAAATACTATGCAAACATGTTGTTCAGTAAAATGGAATAATGAGCTTTTGAGTCAACAGCAGAGCTGACAAAGGGTGAGAGAGGTGGAACACAAAAGCAGGTGACCGGGCAGTTATTTGTTTTCATTTCCTGGTTAACTCTCTTCTCATGTAGCTGTTAGAATAAAGCTTTTATACCAACAAGCCAAATAATGCCTTGTCAACTTTTTTGTGGAGTGTTATAGACCAGTAGATCAGATCTGTAATGCAAGTAAAACCAAAAACTTCAGAATTTGCCAAATCAGTATTTGGGGTGCTAATTTATGCAAGTCCTCTAAATGTGTATACTCTGATTTTATCATCCCTGTGCAGGATGTCCTGCCTTAAACTTCTAACTCATTTCCGGATACTTTCACTCTAAATAAAATGTGTTTAATGAGAGATTTGATGTGTGGCTTAAATATATAAGGTGGTCAAGATAGTTTAAAAGAGAAATTGTTCAAATAGGCACACTATATGAACCATCATCTGTCCATAGACAGATAGATAGATAGATAGATAGATAGATAGATAGATAGATAGATAGATAGATAGATAGATAGATAGATAGATAGATAGATAGATAGATGTTGTGTTACATCATATTGAAGAGGTAGCTATATCATTGAAATCCTTGATAACATTTAGTAATATAATACACTCACCCTACAGGTCTGATGGTAGCGTCTCCAAAATTCATCTGTCATAAACTAAATCCGTTTTGTATCAACGCAATTCACTCGTACGTCCAGGCGGGGACATTGGTATATTATACCTCAAAAACATTCGAGTGTCACCTTTAAAGAAAAGAACATGAAAATACACTTTAGCAGAACAAGGATAAAACACTTCAACAAAGAAACACAGCTGAGCAGCACCAATGTGTCACGGTCACAGATAACTTGTAGCCTACATTTACCGCAATCTGGACAAGTGTTTGGTGTAGGCTACGTTACATACTTATGAGGAAAACAAATGAAGGCATTAAAATGTTTCACTTGCCACACAACAGAGACTACGATCGTAACTCTAAAAAGTTTAACGCAGTTATTGCCATGAAAAGTTAAGCGCCAAAGCAAAACGAATATCGCCAACGAAATATCTCTATAATATAAAACACTGAAATACTTACGTGGATTCGGCTTCTTCTAGGCGGACAAAAACGGCACAGGAGTTCTTCTGACCTCTATTCTAATCCGTCCACCAGGCAGCGCCGTTCCCGCGGCTTCTCGAGCCCGCGCTTAACTGTAGCCTGGAATTCTGAGCGCGAGAGCGCGCCCGAGAGAATAGTATTGATACAGTGAGAGAACAGTGCGCACGAGAAAACAATATTGATACAATGAGACTGTCAATAAATTACTCTCTCACCACCTAAAAACGATTATCTAATGGACAGCTCGCATTAACGTGACTGCCAATATGTTGTTTTTTGTCATTACCTTTTTGAATGGTCTTTATATAAATTTTTTTTAAATCAATGTATGTAATTGTCAGTAGTGTTCTTGTAATACCAATGTGTAACTGCTAATGAACGGGATTTTACTGTGGTAACCGTTAAGCTGCAACAAAAGCCATCACTTAATATTCAAATAGTGTTTACTCCCAGCGTCCCTAGCGTTTGTTATTCTCTTGTGGTCTACTCGCCGTTAATACGCCCCGCCATCTGTCTATTTAAGCAGGATTCTCGGAAACGTAAGTCAAACCATATCAAAGTAAAACTCGGGAATAAAATACTCTCGTACCGATGTTAATGTAGAACGCATTACAGTTTTCTATTTATGCATAACGGAGTTTGGAAAAATATTATATTACAAATGAAAGGACAGCACCATTATTGTCTGCTGATTCAATCACCACTGCCGCTGAACATTTGGTTTCCGACCATCTTACAACTCTTCCCAGAATGACAGACCCCGTTGCACCGTAACCCTAAAGAGGGCGTTGTAACACTTAAATAATTGTAGGCCTATGTAAAAAGTTAAAAGAAGATACTTAAAATACTGGAAATCAATGTGCAATTTTACATAGAATAGAGTAAACACTAATTAAAGCTATAAATAGTACAATATTTTTTGAAACACATATGTGAAAAAGTGTGTAAATATTTGTGTGCTAAATATATAGGCTATAATCATGTATCATATAGCCTAGGCCTATTGCATTTACGTCTAAATTTCAAATAAGTGAATTTAATGAGACAGACAGCAGTGCGATCTTTTTTTAATGCCATTCATATATAGTTTTTGCTGAGATGAAGTCCCGCCTGGGGGAGGTCCAGGAAATAGCACCTCCTGTGCTAAGTAAAGCTTTTTGACAGACTGGATCACACAAATTTCACATATTCAGCTGTCATTACCAAGAAACATGACAGAGGACCGAGGGACTGTGGCTGGTAGGTCATACAGTCTTTTTAGTTGTGTAATTATGCTACATAATATATTTGTATAATAAGTTCATAGTACGTTTTTTATAATTAGGGCAGACTTATTATTATTATTGTCGTGATTTTTGTTACAGCATTCATTAAAATTGTATTCATTATTTGTTAAAAAGTTAACCATTAAAAAAATTGAAACAGCATGATTATGATATGTATTTAAATTTAAAACCTTTCAACATCTAGACAACTAAAGCCGTCAGTTTACAACGCATGATGCTGAACACGATCATGCTATGACCAGTAGATGTCATGAAAACACAAACTAAAATTCAAGTCTGTTACAAGTTCCTACTTGTGGTGTCATTTTATTGCGTCTAACCTTCAAACCTAAAGAAATGTTGAAACAATGTTAAGATTTCAGAATATATTATAAGCATATTATACTATTATAATTCAATTATATGACTTATCATTGTGTTCTTTGTGTGCCCTTCAAGCTACAGTGACAGAAAGCTATTCTGACTACTATGACCAAGAAGGAGAGATTCCTGGAAGCCCATGCAACAATGGCAACGCGAAGGCCTTCAGTGAGGTTTTCCTTCCCACCCTGTACAGCATAGTTTTCATTGTTGGCTTAATCGGAAACGGCCTGGTAGTGTGGGTCCTGATCAGATACCGTCAGAAATCCAATATGACAGACGTGTGCCTCTTCAACCTAGCCCTATCTGACCTGCTCTTTCTTGTGTCACTCCCTTTTTGGGCTCACGGTGCCATAGATGAGTGGATTTTCGGCAAATTCATGTGTCATACCATAACAGGTTTCTTCATGATAGGCCTCTATGGCAGCATCTTCTTCATGGTCCTAATGACATTGGATCGCTATGTCGTCATCGTCCATGCCCACAGTCTCTTTTCCAGAAATCGGTCTGCAAAAATGGGTTTGATTCTGGCCTCATTTGTATGGATGCTCAGTCTGTTTTCATCCCTCCCTAATATTATTTTTGCCAAAGAGAAAAATGATTCAGGCATCAAAACATCCTGTGGAACCGATTTTCCACCTGGTTCAGCCTGGATGTCATTTACTTACCTTCAGATGAACTTCCTGAGCTTGATTATTCCCCTGATTATTATGAGCTTTTGCTATTCCCGGATCATCCCCACTCTGCTCAGCATAAAATCACAAAAAAGACACAAAGTCATCAAACTCATCCTGGCTGTGGTGGCAGTTTATTTCCTCTTCTGGACTCCATACAACATTGTCATGTTTCTCATGTTCCTGCAGAGGAAAGGCTACTTGCTTTCTTGCGACTGGCATACTAATTTGAGCCTTGCCATGCAGTGGGTGGAAACTATCGCCTTAAGCCACTGTTGCCTCAACCCTATTATCTACGCCTTTGCTGGACAGAAGTTCAGAAGAGCAGTTCTTAAAGTCCTAAAAGATCAGTTTCCATTTTGTTTCAGCCATTGCACAAATTTGTCTCGACAGTTATCTGAACGCAGAAGCTCGGTCTTCTCCAGATCTTCTGAGTATTCCTCGACACAAATTGCATAGCGCAAACTTGTTCCTCCAGAGAGTAGTTTTCATTCTGAGTAGCTTATATTTTTACCATCCCCAAGTTCCCCTTTTTACTGAATGTATCGAGTTTATCTTGAAAGTTGTCTTCGTTCTGTTTTTGACACTTTTGTTTGACAATAATGGTGTATGTTAAATATGAGAATGCAGAACTTGACGCTGTTGCTAAGATGTTCTTCCCTGTGCATGTATATTGCTTATATTTTAGATTTGCAAATGATACAGAAAATGGTTTTGATATGAATGATTTCATCAGAAATTTTAAATAAACCCACTATTTGTATTTGCATCAGGGTTTAAAAAAAAAAAGCTTTATTTTTCAGTTATGACTTTTTAAAATCTTTCTTGAAATACATTTAACATGTATTTTATGTTTTGCTTTTAAGTTTTTTTTTAGTGCTAAGTGATTTCTAATAAAGGAATTTTAATTAATGCATTGTCCTGATTGTACTATGTATTTAAAGTATTATATAGAGGGGAAAAAAAACTTTTACAGTTTACCCTAAATAAAAGGACTATATATTTGATAGAAAATACCATACTCTTGAGATAGGCTTATTTAAGTTGGTGGCTGGACAGGGGAGGCTGGGGGAGGGAGGGAGGGTGGGAGTAACAGTCTGTCCGTCACAGAGAGGAAGTCTGACGCATAGCTGTAAACCACATTTGCGTAAGTGTTTATCTTTCAATGAAACGTGGAGGCACATTGTGCGTCCCAATTCACATACTTGCATTATTCTAAGCCATTTTGCAGTACAAATAGTTCAAGTAGTGTTCACACTGGAGAAAAAAAAAGGGGGGGTAGTTATCTTGAAACACAACTACAGTTTCAAGAATGTTAAGTTTGTGGCCGTTTGTTTAATAATACTCCCACTTTCTAAGACTTTTCTTTTTAAAGCTGCTGTGTTGTCCTCTAAAAAAATTTAAAAAAATAATGTTTTTCAATATTCATAGGTTTCATCAAAAGGAAAGTGTTTGAGGTTAGTCTTTCATTTTAGATACATAAAAGGGAATTTGGTTGTATTCTGATAAACAAAGTGGGAAACCACTTGGGGGGTGGGGGGGGTGGGGGGGTATTATTGTGGCAAAGTGCATTACAAGCTCTGTTTGCTGCTTGATACTATATAAGATGAAAGGTTTCTTCTGCTGCTGGATCAGTGCAGATAAGCTTGCGAGATCAACCACTAGATGATGTTCCAACATCCTCTATCACAACATGTGCTCTGCCTCAAAGAAAGGCAGAAAATGTACAAATAAGTTAAGTATAATAAGACTTCTCAAAATTGTATTAAAAGAACAGAAATGAGACAATTAATATGGTACACAAATAACTACATATGAACACTTAATAATAACAAGAAAGAACACACATTTCTGCACTTACTTCATTATTCACTTTATCAATCTTATTTTTACCACAAGAGCCGACATGGCCATTTTTAACTTCAATGTGCGAGCTTCTGGTGTCACCTTTTTTAATTTATGTTTAAAAATGTGTACATAAACAGTGTTATGTTGCTTGTTGATGTCGCAAACTATATTTGTTTTAATATTATTTTAACTTTATTATCGTACTAATACACTGGTCTGTAGCACAAACAGTTTTACTGTACTGCACTTTTTTATTCTTCTAGTTATTAACCTATAAGGACTAATGCATTATCTTTCAGGTTGAAAAATAAAGTGGATGAGCAAGTGAGAAAAAATAGGACATAGAAGGGATAGTTCACCCCTGAAAATATTATCATTGACTCACTTTCATTTAATTCCAAACCTGCATGACATTCTCTATTATGTGGAACAAAAGGTTTTGACTGTTTATGTCCTCTCAGTTGTTAGCACTGTCTCCTGAAACCACTCTGAACAGGGAGCCCACAATGCAGCGCGAACAGGGGCCCCACTGGCAGTGCCTAAAAGGGGCGGGCTCTCACTGCTATTTGAATGGGTGGCCTTGACCAGCGCTTTGCAGGGGCTTGCTTGACTGTGCGTGGCCCATGAACCGGGAACTCATGCAGTGTTTGAACTGGGGAGCTGGCAGTTATTATAGTGATAATATGGTTTAATTGGCTGAGTACGTTGGAATTGTGAGCATGGTTGGACCTGATGTAACTCTAGAAGTCTTCTGACGACCAGCGACCGAGTGCTGGTTTTGAAACCAGAATCTTGTAACTGGATGGTCGGAGTCATCGACTATGGAAGCATATGTGACCCTGGACCACAAAACCAGTAACAAGGGTAAAAAAAATTTGAAATTGAGATTTATACACCGTCTGAAAGCTGAATAAATAAGCTTTCCATTGATGTATGGTTTGTTAGGATAAGACATTTGGCCGAGATACAACTATTTGAAAATCTGGAATCTGAGGGTGCAAAAAAATCTAAACATTGAGAAAATCGTCCATTTATGTACACGATTTTGCTGTATCCACTCACAAAAAATATATATTTTTATATATATTTACGGTAGGAAATTTACAAAATATCTTCATGGAACATGATCTTTACTTAATATCCTAATGATTTTTGGCATAAAGAAAAATCAATCATTTTGACCCATACAATGTATTGTTGGCTATTGCCACAAATATACCCGTGCGAATTGTGACTGGTTTTGTGGTCCAGGGTCACATATGGGTGGCAATTTTCAATTTGAAATGTAATATGCAAAATGACAATGCAATATGTAAAATGACAATGCATTTCTGTAATTAAACTGACATTTTCCGTTACATTTGTGAAAATGAAAATGATAATTCAATTATATAATTTACATTTGCCATTTCATACAAGGGGTAGGGTCGTCACCACTTTTGAATAAGAAACAATCAAGACTATAAAACTCATCAAAAAACGCGCACACACACTCAAACCACCTGACTGCACATCACATTTTTGACTTTATTGATTCTGCTTTTATTCGTAATGCAATGGACCGGTCAACGGGACATAAATTAATCCTTAAAGGATGGGACTTTATGGAACATTTGCACAAAAAGAATAAATAACTTACCGTAGCCTATTTTATAAGTCGCTCCGGAGTCGCATATCAGTCAAAAAATGCGCCACGAGGAAGAAAAAAACATATATAGGCGTAGGCCTATAAGGTAGCCTATTACCTCACAGACCGAAGACATATAGATAGCTTGAAATGTCTACTTTTAAGCAAAACAATTCAAAACGAAAGAAAACAGACTGCGCTGCTTATGTAATTCGTATGAAATGTTCATTTCTCTCTGGCGCTGCGAAGATCGCGAGTCGTCAACTTCATCTGTCCAGCCGACACTGACATAAAAATAACTGTTTTATTAGTAAACAATTAAAATTGCTATATTTTACATATTTGCCTGTTCCTTACAAAACACTGACAGTGGGGTTTTTGACTGGGTTTTTTTTTTTTTTTTTTTTGAGCAGCTGCGGACAAATTCTTTCGACACACACACACACACAATATTACATAACACTCTGCGCTTATGTTTTAAAAAGATAATTTAACATATAAATAACAATTTTTAAATAGCCCTCTTAAAGTGTTTATTACAAATAAATGACTAAATGCTAAAAATTAATAAATTTTACTGAACAAACATATGCGTTGCATTTACAATTCTGTGAAAACACTTCCCGCGGCCCTGCTGTAGGCCTACATTTTTTTGTTTGCGCTGCTTTGGTTTTTTAGATATTAAAAGAATATTTATAGGCCATTCTGAGGTCACCCAGCCCCCCATGCTCCAAATAAAATAGTCTTGTTCTTTAATTGTGTTGGTTTGTGAGGTTAAACTTCTGTTTGTGCTGCTTCGGTTTTTTAGATATTAAAAGGAAGGAAGGAGAGGAAAGAGCTAGTGATTTCTAAGGTGGTCAGGATAGAGGAGGAGAACTATCAGATCAAAGCCCTTAGCCAACACCAGCAAGGACGCTGGACGACCTGGGAAGGAGTAATTAGCAACCTGCGGTCCGGGCCGACATGTGGAAGATCCCCCAAGCCAGGCTGAGTTTCCTTATAAGGTCCACCTACGTCACCCACCTAAGCCCCAGCAACCTCTGTCTGTGGTATGGCTCAGAGGAGAGTTGCCAACTTTGCAATGCCCCAAATTCGAGCCTGCAGTACATCCTGTCAAGCTGCTAAAAAGCACTGACCCAGGGTCAGTACAGGTGGCACCACGACCAAGTCCTGCGGAAGCTGGCGGAGATCCTGGAGGTACGCAGGGCAGAATCAGCCTACCACCGACATCAAGTCGGCCGATCCACTTCGTCAGAGAGGGAGGAGGGGCCCCTAACATCACGCAGCCACAGAGATCAGTCCTGGCAGGCAGTTGTGAGTGGAACCTGAGAGTGGACCTCGATCGGCAGCTCAGGTTTCCAACAGAGATCACCACAACCAACCTTTGACCGGACATTATTCTCTGGTCCTCCCACTGCCCGGGCAGTAATTTTGGCAGAGCTCACTGTCCCGTGGGAGGGAGGAATAGAGGCAGCCTTTGAGAGGAAAAAAGATCGGTACCTCGACCTTACAGCCGAATGCAGAGAGGGTGGTCAGCTGTCAGCTAGGAAGTCGGCTGGTTCATGGGAGCATCCACCCAACGCTTCCTGAAGAGCATGGGAGTCACCGGGCCCAAACTCAGAAAGGCTTTGAAAGACCTGGCCGAGGAGGCAGAGCAGGGAAGCTTTTGGCTTTGGTTAAGAAGGAAGGACTAGGCGTGGGAAAAGCAAGGGTCCTAGGGTCAGCTCCCCCACCGTGAGATGTTCTGGGATTAATGGAGCGAAATATCAATGAAGGGTGGCTCCCAGCTGATGACACTGCAGCTACCCGCAATGGCACCGTCGGAGGTGCGGCAAGCAGAAATGCTCAGCAGGCAGTCACTTGCCTGTGCTACCACCTACATAGCCTATGTTTACCTGTTGCAGAGCCCCGCCTTCACGCAGTGATTGACAGGGCGGGGACGTGTTCGGCTCGGAATGCATTCTCAATTTGCACATTGAATTTTGCTACATTCATTGCAGGACATTTAATGAAAATGCAATCGCAAGTGTCTTAACTGTGAGTGTAAATGCAATTAAGAAAAATAACATTTAAATGATTATTTTGCTACAGTTTTGCTTGAACAAGTTAAAATATCTAATCATTTCTGTAATACATTTTAATTTAAATTTTGCAACTTATAAAGCGTTAAAATATGTATTAAATTTACATATTAAGACTAGTGTATGAAATGGCAAATGTAAATTATAATTGATTTTTCATTTTCATTTTGCACCAACGTTGCACAAATGTAATAGAAAAAATGTACATTTAAATACAGAAATACAAACAGCATCCCTCCACCACCCCTTCTCCACACATCTAGTCCTAACCATTTACATACAGGGGGGAGTGCTCTGAGTTCGGGCCGAACTCTGAGCTTGGAGCCCTCCCCCTGCACAGCACGCCAAATACGCATTAAACTTTACTCCCTCTAATTGTATGTAAGTGTGAACTCGTGAAATGCAATATATTTAAAGTGTACCTTAAGTATACTTGCAATAGTTCAACTTTAGCACAATCAAGTATACTTACAGTGAGGAAAATAAGTATTTGAACACCCTGCTATTTTGCAAGTTCTCCCACTTAGAAATCATGGAGGGGTCTGAAATTGTCATCGTAGGTGCATGTCCACTGTGAGAGACATAATCTAAAAAAAAAAAAAAATCCAGAAATCACAATGTATGATTTTTTAACTATTTATTTGTATGATACAGCTGCAAATAAGTATTTGAACACCTGAGAAAATCAATGTTAATATTTGGTACAGTAGCCTTTGTTTGCAATTACAGAGGTCAAACGTTTCCTGTAGTTTTTCACCAGGTTTGCACACACTGCAGGAGGGATTTTGGCCCACTCCTCCACACAGATCTTCTCTAGATCAGTCAGGTTTCTGAGCTGTCGCTGAGAAACACGGAGTTTGAGCTCCCTCCAAAGATTCTCTATTGGGTTTAGGTCTGGAGACTGGCTAGGCCACGCCAGAACCTTGATATGCTTCTTACAGAGCCACTCCTTGGTTATCCTGGCTGTGTGCTTCGGGTCATTGTCATGTTAGAAGACCCAGCCTCGACCCATCTTCAATGCTCTAACTGAGGGAAGGAGGTTGTTCCCCAAAATCTCGCAATACATGGCCCCGGTCATCCTCTCCTTAATACAGTGCAGTCGCCCTGTCCCATGTGCAGAAAAACACCCCCAAAGCATGATGCTACCACCCCCATGCTTCACAGTAGGGATGGTGTTCTTGGGATGGTACTAAGCAGGTTTAAGCAGGGGAACCTTCCGTGCCATGCATGATTTCAAACCATGACGTCTTAGTGTATTACCAACAGTAATCTTGGAAACGGTGGTCCCAGCTCTTTTCAGATCATTGACCAGCTCCTCCCATGTAGTTCTGGGCTAATTTCTCACCTTTCTTAGGATCATTGAGACCCCACGAGGTGAGATCTTGCATGGAGCCCCAGTCCGAGGGAGATTGACAGTCATGTTTAGCTTCTTCCATTTTCTAATGATTGCTCCAACAGTGGACCTTTTTTCACCAAGCTGCTTGGCAATTTCCCCGTAGCCCTTTCCAGCCTTGTGGAGGTGTACAATTTTGACTCTAGTGTCTTTGGACAGCTCTTTGGTCTTGGCCATGTTAGTAGTTGGATTCTTACTGATTGTATGGGGTGGACAGGTGTCTTTATGCAGCTAACGACCTCAAACAGGTGCATCTAATTTAGGATAATAAATGGAGTGGAGGTGGACATTTTAAAGGCAGACTAACAGGTCTTTGAGGGTCAGAATTCTAGCTGATAGACAGGTGTTCAAATACTTATTTGCAGCTGTATCATACAAATAAATAGTTAAAAAATCATATAATGTGATTTCTGGATTTTTTTTTTTTTTGATTATGTCTCTCATAGTGGACATGCACCTACGATGACAATTTCAGACCCCTCCATGATTTCTAAGTGGGAGAACTTGCAAAATAGCAGGGTGTTCAAATACTTATTTTCCTCACTGTAAGTATATCTTTAGTGGGACTTCAGCACTAGTTCTGTACAATTAAAGTGTATTTAGTACAAAATTAGTTTTTCCAATTTAGTAGACTTTAAGTATACCAGTTAAGTATACCAAAAGTACAATTACAGGGTATTTTTATTAAGAACAAACATGCAAATGTATTTGTAGTATACTTAGCACAAACTAAATGTATTTCAAATACATTTTGTATATATTTTCTTTCATTAGGGTTGTCTAATAAAATAAGACATCATTTCACTGTCTAACACCAATAAATCTGAGATTGTAGGATGGATTTTTGGGTTGAACCTGGAGATGATGGCGAGTTCGAAACATCAGGAAAAACTAAAGAAAGCCAGAATAAACATTGCATTGAGCATGCAGCGGGTATTGACAGAGTGGCCTAAGCGGAGATACATTTGGTGAATATATCTAATGTCAGGGGTTGTCTGGTATCTGGACGAGTGGCTTGGGTTCTTTGCATGCCTTTAATGAGGGGAGTCTGTGAGTTGTTTATCTCCGGGGAGGGTTTACTATAGATCAGTTTGTGAAAAGTCTGCTTAAGTAGCCTTTAATGCAGCCTGGTTGGAGGCCCTTGACAGTGTTAAGGTAGGAGATGAACGAAGTGATGGAAAGAAGGGAAAAATTTGCCATGGCAGGTTGCATTTCCAATTTTTTCCCTTCTTTCCATCACTTCGTTCATCTCCTACTTAACAGTGTCAAGGGCCTCCAGCCAGATGCCTATATAAGATGGAACATTGATGAAACACCAGTTGAAAGAGTTGTTGAGAAGAGGTTTTAACGGGGGATTTATGGGAAGATCAACTCTGAATAATGAAGCACTGTGGTTGGGGTTGGATCCACCTCTGAAGCCAGCAGCCTGAATTTTTGAAAGAATTTATGATCTGATGTTATTCGCCACTGTTGGAGGTTACGGCATGTGACGGCATTCGGTGGGACGGCCAGTGGTGTTGCAGAGAAAAGAGTGAATGGAGATTGAGTTTGGAGGAGAGCAACAGTTTGGAGCAACCACAAAACCAGCAACAGTTTGTTTCCATCCAGAGGAGTAGCCCTTCAGGCCTGTCTCCGGCCATTATGATGTTTTCAAGGTGTAGTGCAGGGAAATATGATCCGCCGTGAGCACAGTGTATTTTATTTTGAAAAGTAACCGGATGTTTTATTTTGTTTCTGTACTTGACTTCCTGTCCCGCACAATCTGCCCTGTGCTGAATTGCTGCGGAGCTCTCTGGCATCCGGCAAAAATAGAAGCTCTGTGTATCTGCTCCGGAGCGGATCCGCAGCCGTTCCGCAGTTGGTGGAAATGGCCTGTTACAGGTAGCAGAGAAATCCTGAATTTCTTTAGCCTATTCAATTATAGGGCTTAAAGATGAACTGAACTGAAATAATCAAAGTTGATAATGTGTTGTTTATGACAATTAAAAGTAAATTACACAAAAAATTTGAATTAAAAATATCAATATAGCTCTTTTTTTAAGCAACACAAAAATTGCGTTAACTCCGATGACGTCACCGGCATGGTAGAACCTGCGAAGGTATATAGGCAGCTGCAGCTGCAGGTCCTATACACAGACGAAAATGAGTCATTTTAATGGCATGGGTATCTGACTACCACCACACGCCCGGCCCGACACATTAACTGTAATTATGAACCCAAGCCCGATTTAAACCTACCATTTTTTTAATACGTGGGCCGTTATAACCAGGGGCGGCGCCAGAGAATTTTTTAACGCAGGTGCTGAGGGGGTGCTACTGCTAGATATATACAAATAGTATTAATAAATGAGCAAACATAGGCCACTTAATATTTAATAATCAATTATTTTAATTATCATAATTAAAGTATTAATTGTATTCAATTGAACAAGCAACATTCAGCATTCAATCAAATATTCTTATAGATTTATTATTAATAATGATAATTAATAAGTAGCCTAATTATTTCAACATAATATCTCGTTATTTCGTAATATGTAGCCTACATATGTGTGCGTGCAACAAGCAAGATGTGCATTTGTAAATCCGGTGACGCGCATGCATTTATTTATATTAATAAACAGTGTCGGCTGCAAAGATTAAGCTGACGATCGCCATCTCCGTATTGTGAACGCCCCTACAGAGAGAAATGCACATCATTACATAATCAGAGAGTAGCCTATTTATTTTCGTTTTGAATTGTTTCGTTTAAAGACATTTCAAGCTTTCTATATTTCTCATGTGTGTAAGGCATACACTGAGTTTCGGTTAAGTTAGGATGAGATGCGCTCCAGTTCACGTGCAATGCAAGTGGACGCGCGGACGCCTCCATGATTATAATGTCTGCTATATTTGCTTATTAAATACAGGCAATTGGTTGATGAAAAAAATATTAAAATTAAGATACAATTTATACAAAACGAAATTCACTTTAAAGAAAGGCTTTCTACAATGCAAACAAACTAAGTGGTCAAAATCATGTCTGACCCGTTCATCTCTCGATATATTGCGCATCCTATCTTACTCATGCTTTTAACTTTTTTATATTCAACATGAAAATAATAATAATAATTAAAAAAAAATATATAGGCTATTTTAATGAAACTAAATGAGCTTATTTAATGGCTACAACATGTATAGTAGGCTTACAGACTCTTTATTTGTACAAATTGCTGCATATTCATTTACTTCTGAATTGTGTACGTTGAAAGGCATTTGTTTGTGCATAAAACATATCTGACTGCAACATTTATCAAGTTAACGGATAATTGTGCGTGCATTTATTAATTATTATCTTAGTGAATAATGCAACAAGGATGAAGCATGTAAACTGCGTTGTTTGTTTATTCAGAGTGGAATGGATCGCAAATGGATCCGAATGAAGAAACGTAAAAAAAAATTAAAAAAAAAAAAAAAAAACTGAACTCCCTCTGTATCAACAATGTGCCGAGACGATGGACATCAGATAGCTTCAGGGTGGGTAGGACATTGGAATCTGTTTACAGACCTGCTGTGGTTTTATTAGCAGCTAGTAAACGCATTATTATCGAGACGAGTCATGATTTATACGGTTTATATAGTCGGAGTGGTGGCTAGCTTGTGGAGTTTGACAAAAGTGCTTCCAACGTGTTTACGTTAGCTGCTAGCTCTTTCCCTAGGTTGGATCGTTTGGTATATAGCTTGATTTTGTTACTCAATTTCAATGAACGAGTGTCTCAGTTTTGTTGAACGCTATAAAGCTATATTGAACACAATATGTTTTGTGTATGTGACAACGTTACATCCAGCCCTTTGCTTAGCTTGCTATCATGATAACAGTTAACATACTTCTCTGTCCTCTGCCTTGACGTGAGCGTTTCAGCGCCCTGTCTCTGCGGTTACATAGATAGCATCGGTGGTGTTAGTACTTGCCATTGGTCTATCGGTCTGCCCTGTACTACAGCCTGAAAAGTTTAACATTGACGGAATGGCCTCAGGTTTAGCCTAACCCTCACCAGTGAACCGGTTGTATTGAAAGTACAACTCTCTAAATAGTCTGTCGCTAAAAAATGCTCACTACGGACTCGAAATCCAGGGGCTGCATGCAATGGCTGCTCTGCTAGTGTTGGTTAGCAACTGAGTAGCTTACCATTCCAGTGAAGTTGCCGAATGTTGAAATCCAACATGGCGGCGCCCGTGTAACAACAACAACATTTTCAACATACCATTTTATCCCTTTTAACAAATTCTGCCACTTTAAAAATTGTACCAATGAGAATAAATAAAATACATCTGTTATATCACCTTTACTCAAAATTCCAGTTCAGTTCATCTTTAAGGAAGCGTAGGGTCATTTAAAGGGGTTTACGTGTCAACGTCAAGTCTAAAATGAATAAGCAGCTTGCTTTTAGTGTGCAGAAGTCAGAACAGCATGTGAATAAAAAGGTGAACTGACAAGGCTTTAAAACGCAGGCAAATAGCCTAATGAACTTTAGGCGTGATGAACCATGTAAGCATAACCATACCGCTCTCTTGCTAAACAGGGGATGTGAATGTATGTCAGGTTGCCTGTATGTTGGGACGGGGGCGTCAGCCTAGAATTCCAACTGCAAAAATGTGCACTTGAACACAAAACTATCTCTTTTCAAAGACAGATCGTGGAGATCTAATGGATTGCATATCCGTAGTTGGAACTGAACTCTGCAGGTAGGTATCTTTTCCAGGAAATTGATTGGGCACTCATTATCTGGGCATCTGAAATTCAGTTTTAAATGTCTGTGTGATTTGAGACTTGTGGGGTCTGATGTATAAACTTTCCACGCACATATCGGGATAATATAGGCGCATAAGGATTTCTCTTTAAACTAAATTACAGAACTCATGTTCAGAGAATATATTTCTTGCGAGAACAATGATCAATGATGCGCTCTTTCGTTCAGTGGTAGAATAGTCCATTTGAAAAGGTCTGATGACAATGTGTACAAACATTGCTGCACGGAGGTGTGCTGTTTATGTCGTGCAGGCAGACAGCATCCTAATGAAAACTCCTTCTGTGATCTTCACAACATTGTGAAAAATACAATTGTATTAGAAGGATAGAATTGGAAGAAAATAGTAAGATTTGTATGTTCAAAAAAAAAAATTTGTTCTGACAATTGTATTTACACTGCAAAAAAATAAAGCCTATATGTTTCTATTGAAAATACCCTGTAATATACCCTTACAGGGATGTAAATGAGATATCCTCAAGCACCTTCTTGTGCAACTTTGTGAAGCTTTTCTGGCATGGCATCTGTCACGTTGGTTTTGGGTTTTGGTTCACGTTCATAGTTTGTCTTTTATTTTGTAGTCATGGTTTCTTGTTTCTTGGGTTTGTCATGTGATTAAAAAGACACACCTGAACAGACTAACAATCAACTAGAAACCATGGTGACAAACAGGGAGAGACCTGAACCAATTAACAGACTGAAAACCAACCTAGAAACAGACATGAACAGAACAGATCAAAAACAAACTCTAAAGTCAACAAACAAACACAAACCATAACAGTATACTGATTGCGTTATTTTACATTTGTCGATAACGACACTATGGAGAACGCCTCTTAGCGTAACGCGTCTGAAGTATGAATGAAACTAATCCAATTCTATTGCCGCTGCGTCATGACAGCATACACGGAAGCTTCAAAGGGACACAACAGCGTTAGCTTTCAGCAAACGCTCTCTGTTGTGTATCTGTCTATTTGGTGTCTGTAAAAAAGCACAAATTATGGCGAGTGAGCAGTTTAGAAAGTGGGTGCATCCCTGCCTTAGATTTCTTACCGGTGGGGAAACACACGAGTTGTGATGCCCCGGTCTTGCCTTCTGACTGTTCGGCAACATTGTTAATGCGGTCGTCGACAGGTTCCAGGAGGCGCTAAAACAATCAGCTGTTTAGGCAGTATCACCCTCGCCACTCAAGGTCTAAAAAGGTTGCAGCCAGGTGGCAGCCTCAGCCGTCATCAAGCTCCTTGTACCAGCATGGTCAGAAAGAGAGTGTCGCCTCTAGAGCTCCCCCTCAGAGAGCTTGGGACACTAGGCAGCGCTCTCGCCCACAGCCTCCTGAGAAGGAGGATCTAAGGACCGTCCTTCAGGCCAGGAAGGCGTCGGGTAAGAGGTCCTAACTCTCATGGGACCTCTGAGGGCCTCCTCCCGCTCCTCTGGGGTTGGATGCCATGATGCAGGTGTGGCAGAGGCGACGCCTGTCTGCATTTACCCCGGTGGCTCTGCTCCTGGGAGTTCTGGAGAGGGTCCGACAGAACGGAGTCAGTCTACTCCTATTAGCCCTATTGTGGCCGGCCTGAGTATGGTTCTCAGACATAATATCACTTCTGGCGGGCCCCCCATGGGAAATTCCAATCAGGGGGGACCTGCTTTAACAGGCAGAAGGCTCGATATTCCACCCTCGGACAGAGCTGTGGAAATTGTGTGTCTGGCCCCTGAGGGGGCCCAGTATCTAGAAGCCGGCCTGTTGGCAGGAGTGGTCAAGACCATACTCAGCTCCAGAGTTCCGTCCACCAGGAAGTTGTACGGCCTAAAGAGAAAGAGAGAAGAGAAGAAACCTTTATTTATCCCACAATGGGGAAATTCGATTGAGGAGAAAAATACAGCATGACATGAGGGGAGATGAGGAGAAAAAAAGGCAACCCCCAGACTATGCTCCTGTAAGGAGTACAGTTTGGGAACAGTAAAAAAACACCTCAGCAACATGAGCACATAATCAGTACACTCTACAACATGAACACACAAGACTTGCAACAGGGAAGGGGAGGGGAGTGGGGAATGGAGGGAACCCAGCACAGGCAAGCAGCCATCCGGTCCTGCAGCCATTCTCGGCGCTGGTCAGACCCGCTTGTCAGTCTGGGGGTACAAAGCGTCGAAGGCGAGGGATGGGGGGTGGGGGAGGGTGATTGCATATCTGTAAGAGTTCGTGTATGTGTAGGCCTGGAGAGTCGCTACGCCTGGCATCATAATCTAGGTGCCTCAGTCCGCAGGATGTCATAGCGATACACAGCAGTTGCCATGGAGTCAACCTTGATCAGGTCCCAGACAGAGTCAACAATCAGCAGGTGTCAGTGGAGAGTGGGGGAAGGAACGCAAGAGCGTCTCGCTGTAGTGCTCTTCCGGGGGAGTTGTTGTTCCAACAGCAGCCTCAGCCAAGGCCAGTACTGGTAGAGGGGGGCCGAAAGCAGATAAGATAGGGATTGTTTGGTCTTGGGACGAGTAGCCACATTCCAATTTACACAGCTCCTGGTCCATTTGGGTCTCCGAAATGATCCATTTTCCTTTGCAAAGCTGAAGCTTCTCCATGATGTTATCCATATTGTGGTTCATAGTCACAGTCTGAGTGCTGACAGCTCTGCCCACTGCTTCAATCATGACGGGCAGCCTTGTGGGGCTTTGGACAGCTGTCACCGTCTTCTTAATTCCTCGATAAACCAGGGCAATGCCTAATCCAATCAGCAAAAGACCTGTTATCATAGTTCCGAATAGGTAGATATCTTCAATATCATCCACGGAAAGAGCCACCAGACACACGACCTGCCACCTCTCCCACGCGTCCATCGTGTAGCCAGCTGCGAACATTCCGGCAGGGCAGTCAGGTTCCCCCGAACCCAAGCTTCTCGTCGAGAAGATGGTGTCAATTGCATTGAGAGACCAGTTGATCAAATCCATAATTTCTTAGTTTGGAGAGCAGTGCGGAGAGAGTCTCTCAAAGTACAAGACAGTAGACTAGACGAGACAAGAGGAGCAAAGAAGGAGAGGTAAGGGAGAGGAGGGGAAGAAAATGCGACCGCCTTCGTTGAGAGCCAAGGGAAAAAGTGGAATGTTTTCACCACTTGTTGTACAGAGCGTGGCGTGGACAAAGTTAACTGCCCGGGGGCTTCAGTGCTGGAGTTTCTCAAAGATTGCTTCTATGCTGGTCTTACCCCGTCCACACTTAAGGTGTACATGCTGCCATTGCGGCTTTCCACACTCCTCTAGGTGATGGGCCTTTTGGAAGACATCAGCTGGAAATACGGTTCCTCCGTGGTGCATGGAGGATGAGGCCTACGACGCGGACCCGCATGGAATCTGGCAGTGGTCCTCGAAGGGCTGGTTGAGGCCCCCTTCGAACTTCTGGAGTCAGTTGCGGCCAAGAACCTGTCACTTAAGGTGGCCTTTCTCTTCGCCATCACTTCTCTTAACCCTTGTGCATCAATTTAAAAAAGTTACTCATAGGTCCAAAGAGGACAAAAATGTCCATGTCAAAAAACGGTCATAAAAAGTTGAAGCTTGGGAGCACAGACTTAATACCCTTGCCAGATTATTGCTGAAGTTAAATTTTTTTTATAAGTAAATCCAAAAAAAAGTTATATAGGTTTAAGTTTATGAAAATTATTTATGAATATTATTTTATATAAAATATATATTTTATGAAACAAGTTGAACTCTAAAACGGCTAGAAAATCAAAGCCATAAATCTAAATAAGTTGTGTTCCAAATTTGAGGTTGATATCTCAAAAAATGAGCTTTCAGTAATATTTTGTTTGGGCGCAGTACCAAACTGTCCCCATTGGATCCCAGCAAAACTCCTCTGGTCACACAGTGATTGGCTTTGTTATTTGCAGTTGAGTTTTTCTCTCTCAATACTACAAACACACACATGCACACAAACACCTTTTTTTTTTATAACACACATACCAACCACACTCTGACATCCATACCAACACACCCACACAATTATCATTGCATAATTTATCCAACTGGCTCTATAATAGCTCAAAATTCATGCAGTTAACAGTAACAAAAAAACAAAAACTTACTCATAGGTCCAAAAGGGACAAAAATGTCCAAGTCAAAAAACTCTCATAAAAATGTTATGCTTGGGAGCAAATACTTAAGTTTGGTCTCATTTTAAAGAAGACCCTTGGCAGATTGTTGTTGAAGTGAAAAAAGTGAAAAACGTGCAACCAAATTTTTTTTATAGAAGTTTAAGTTTATGAAAAATATTTATGAACATTATAATCAATATTTTATATAAAATATATATAAGTATTTTGTGTAACTAGTGCAACATTTTTTTTTTCAAATGAAATGGGGGTGAAATAGTAAAATTACAATAAAAATAGACACCTGTGCCAAAATTAATGCAGTTAACATAAAAAATAAAAAAAAAAACTTACTCATAGGTCCAAAAGGGACAAAAATGTCCAAGTCAAAAAACTCTCATAAAAATGTTATGCTTGGGAGCAAATACTTAAGTTTGGTCTCATTTTAAAGAAGACCCTTGGCAGATTGTTGTTGAAGTGAAAAAATTGAAAAAAAGTGCAACCAAAAATTTTTTATAGAAGTTTAAGTTTATGAAAAATATTTATGAACATTATAATCAATATTTTATATAAAATATATATTTTATGAAACATTTGGAACTCTAAAACTGATATAAATTCAAAGCCATAAATCTAAACAGGTTGTGTTCCGAATTTGAGGATGATATCTCAAAAAATGAGCTTTCAGTAAGATTTTGTTTGGGCGCAGTACCAGACTTTCCCCATTGGATGCCAGCAAAACTCCACTGGTGAACACAGTGATTGAATTTTCGATTTGCAGTTGAGTTTTTCTCTCTCAAATATTACAAGCACACACATGCACACAAACACTTTTTTTTTTATAACACACATACCAACCACACTTAAACATCCATACCAACAAACCCACACAATTATCGTTGCATAATTTACCCAGTTGGCTCTATAATATGCCGAAGCAGAAAACAGGAATAAAGCGAGTATTTGCTTTATAGGCCTAACCTGAAAAAATGGCACCATCTGATAAAAAATGGTAAAAATGTCAATTTTGAAGCCTTGCCAACAGAATGAAAGCCTATTAAAAAAGATTGCATCATTTTATAGTTAAACGGCACAGGGATTAAAAAATGCAGTTTTAATGGGTTTCAATGGGGACATTTTTGTCCTTAAGGTCCTAAGAGGAAGTATTTTGTGTAACTAGTGCAAAATAGATTTTTTAAAGAAAATGATGATGAAATAGTAAAATTCCAATAAAAATACACACCCGTGCCAAATTTTATGCAGTTAGCATTAACACAGGCAAAGTGATCAAAAAAACAAAACTGAAAAAGCCAAAAATGTCCTCAAGGATGCACAAGGGTTAAGAGAGTAGGAGATCTCCAGGCCCTCTCTATATCTCCTCAGTGCCTGGAGTTTGCTCCTGGGGGAGTTAAGGTCATCTTGCACCCCAGACCGGGCCAAGTACCTAAAGTGCCTTAGAACACAGCAAGGTCTATGGTTCTGCAGGCTTTTCATCCTCCACCTCATGTGATGGTGGAGGATGAGTGACTTCATATGCTCTGCCCTGTCAGAGCGCTTAGTGTTTATCTACAGAGGTCATCTCAGTGGAGGAAGTCAGACCAGTTGCTGGTGTGTTTCGGGTCACCTAGGAAGGGGCTCCCGCTTCCAAACAGACCATCAGCAACTGTTCAGGTACATCAGCAGCTGTTCGATAGTTCAGGGGCATGGCGTCAACCAGAGGCATGGCGTCCTCCAGAGCCCTCCGTTCAGGGGCACCTATCCATGAGGTGTGTGATGCGGCTGGCCGGGCACACAAGTGCTCTCGTCCTAAGTTGTGCAAGAGACAGCTTCACACTAGGACAGGGAGGCTTCGTTGTGGCATAGTGGATATTTTGTTCCCCATAGTGTCGTTATCGACGCAGTGCAGGTTCCCTAGAAATAAAATGGAACATCTCAGGTTGTAACCTGTAACCCTTGTCCCTTTGCCATGCCTCCCGGGAGCGACTTGCTCCAATGCGAAGCTAACGCTGTTGTGTGCTGGCATCCCTTTGTAGCTTCCGTGTATGACGTCACATGCTACATCATGACGTCATTAGTTTCATTCATACTTCAGATGTGTTACGCTAAGAGGCGTTCCCCATAGTGTCGTTATCGACGCAGTGTCTAACCCAAGACGTTTCAATATTTTTACTTTTAAGTGTATATCTCGATCATTTACATTTAATCATTTAGCAGAAGCTTTTATCCAAAGCGACTTACAAATGAGGAGAGCAATAGAAGCAATAAAACTAACAATAGGACAACAATATGCAAGTGCTGTGACCCTTCCTAGTTTACTCTAACGCAGTAGAGTAACTCTAACTCTATAGTACATTCATAACTACAGCAAATCCTCTTGACAGCTACTGGTAAGATTTTTGAAAATACACTGATGCTGCATCTGAATATGCCTACGTCCCTACTATATATTCATAGTATTCATTAAAAAAGAAAAGTACCAGGATGACCGACTACTTCCGGCGATATTCTGAAGTGCGCATTCGATGGACACTTTATCCCATGAGACCATGGGAGAGGAATTATGAATGGCGGTTGTAAGAAAAAATGAAGTGGACGTCGAAGATCTCAAAAAAGAAGTTTATTACAGCATAGCAGTGGCAAGGTACACGAAGCACCTTGGGTTCACCGGCGTCAGAATGAACCCTGAACATACCCAATCCTAAACCTTTTATCCTGGTCTTAATGTAAATGAAGTTGCTCTTCTTGCAACAGCTGTGGTCTGTATGTTAATGAAATTGAGACACCCCATGGTCCCTAGTGTCCCACAGAAGGTTCTATGTTATTCTTTCAAATAAGAACAGTCAAAGGTTAAAGTGATAAGATTGTTTGAAGTCCCTTTAATCAAGATGGTTGTTGGTTGCCCTCTGTGATACTATTATTAACTTATTACTGAGATTGAATGTAATTTTCTCTATATGATAATTAAACTCTTTTAAGTGAAGGAACATTTTGATATACATATATATATTGGAGTGGAAGTTTTTGGGAACAGAACATAATTTCTTACAGACACCCCTTTGATGCTCTTGGCCCAAAGTAGCATCACAACCACTCCCTTTTCGTAGATAACACCTCCCGAAACCTGGTGGGCAGGTGCCCCAGTGGCAGCGTAGCCCATGGCTTAGGTCGTTCCCATCTATGGCCATCAGAGAATCTTACCCGTCTTCGGGATCTTTATCCACTTGTTTTCCCTCTGTGGAAAGACTGCTGTCCATAGTCTCAGAAATGGTTTGTTTCTGAAATCTCCTTTTCTTTCTCTTCTCATTGTCCATTCTTTTCCACTTGGACTATAAGTCCTTCTAGAAGAAGCAGTCACTGGTGTTGTTCAAGTCTGTGCCTCTTCATCAGTTCCATCCATCCCATGGTGGGTTTCAAGGTTTTTAGGTCTTTTAGGCCTGCTGTTCATGATTTTGCAGGTCTGGAAATCTCTATATTCTTTAATTTTTCATGAGAAAATCCCCTGGCTCCACTGGTTCTACAGTACTTCCTTCTCGTCCTTCAAACGACCATGTCATGTTTCTACATGAGGTTACTCCTTTCAGGCAAACATCTTTATGCTTATATCTGAAATGATAATCAAAAAGAAGTTGCCCCCCCCTTTTCCCCACAATCATCTTTTCACATTCAAAACATTAAAGTCAAAGGTTTAATCAAATAAACATCATTAATGTCATAAAATTTCACTTTACAATTGATGTCATTTAAACATTTATAAAAAAATTATAACTACATATCAATGCTAAAAAAATATAATGAACATAATGAATCATAAAGAATCATAAAGAATCACCCCCCTTTTGATAGTAAACCTTTCTCTACAATGTGTTACTATCAAAAACTTATTCTAATTTTCATCAGCATTTGCTTGTGACTGAGCTACAGTCATGTTGCTGGTGCAGTGATATATTTGACAAGGTGTGAATGACTTCTTTATTTCCTTTCAACAGTGCCAACTGGGTTTCTAAATTGCCTATTTTCTTAAGCAAACCACTATAGCCCATCTTTCTTTTGTGTGAAAAGTGACACTGTCTTGCCTTGTGCCCCATCATTCCACAAGCAAAACAAACAACCTCCTTATCTTCATTTCTTATCTCTAAACAGTGCCTTGCAATGTGACCATCCTTTCCACATGCATGACAGACAAAGTTTTGAAGAGGTCTCTCACTGTCTTGACAATGTCTAGCAATGTGACCAGCTTTTCCACATGCATAGCAAAGAATAACACCTTCTGAATTTATTCTTGCAAATCTCCTTGTTCCCTGATAGAAACCATTAGGCAATGTAATAGAACATTCTTTCTCGCCAAAGGCAGCAACTGGAGGTCTAGATTTGGCAGCTCTCATTTGACTATTTGCATGAACATTATTGTTGTAAAACTGTGTCATTTTAGCAATAATGTCATTATATTCAGATAGTGGTGTCACATGCATTGTCACAGCAGACCGGGTGAGTTTGTCACATTTGTTAATCAAGGCAGACTTGAGAGTGACATCATTCTTAGTAATGTCCGGATTGCCACTGAAAGTTTTAAACATCTCCAATAATCGTTCTGAAAATGCTGCTGGATGCTCCCCTTTCCTCATGTGCATCTCAGATATTTTATCCCAATTTACTGACATCACACCTAAGACTTCAAGCAGTGCCTTTTTCCTCTCCGACTTATTAGCATTTCTGTCCTTTACTTTCTTAGTTAAGGCTCCAGACAAAGTCTCAGGCAGGCACATTCTTAACAAAACACATGCATCACCATCAGTAAAATTGTAAACTTCAGTATATTCCTCCAAGTTTTTCAGAAAATCTAATGGATCTTGTTTGGCAGGATCAAATTTCCCAATATTCTTGATCACAGCATCTAGTTCAGTTGGATTAAATCCTCGGACTATGGTAGAAGTCATTGGTTCTTCCCTTCCTTCACTAGCACGCATAGTCGTAGTAGAATGAACTGGTGCCATCGGAAATCTAACTCTACAGTCAGAGTATTGGCTACTGAATGACTGATAATCTTTTTCCAAACCCTCAGCGCTGTCTTCCTGCAAATCTGGCATCTCTGGAACTGGGTTACACAACGTGACACCTAACAATGTCTTACTAGGGTTTTTCTCTGTTGAGCCATTCTTTATCATAAACTGACAAGTCGCCTTCGCTTCCTCCAAATTTTTAGACAATGTTTCCACAGATGATTTAAGCATACTATTGTTAGTTCTAAGAAGTGAAATCTCATTCTGCATCTTGACCTTTTCTTCTTTCCATATCGTTTCACTAGCCAGGTAATTTTTTTTAGAAATTACCCCAACACCGAGTCGCTCATTTTCAGCCTCTAACTCATCTACTCTCCTCCTAGTTACTTTGTATGAAGCAAAAAGTGCTTGAAGTGCATTAGCAATTTTCCCATTTTTGTTCTTAGGCATTTTGGGATCATTTTCAAACTTAGAGATACCCCACTTGTACGGTTTATCAACAATATTCTCTATTCCGTCAAACATTCCCTGAGAACCGTGTTTAGCGATGTATTTAACAATAATTTCTTCCATTTTCAAAAGTCTTATCAAGCTTTAAAATATCTCGTGATCTAATAGTTATTCACAAAGTCTGATTTAAATGACTACACGTTATCTAGTTCCTTTAAGGTATCCGTTAGTCTAATTATTCACAGCTCCAGTACTTCGGACACAAATGATCAAAATAGCCACACTACCTGAGGCTTCTAAACTTAACCACAGCCACAATCCATTGGTCCTTAAATTTCGTTACGCAAAACAGTTAAGAAATGCAACACTGTCACAGTACGTCGGACAAAACCACACTACGTCGGGTTTTATGTTATTTTCTTAAAATAATTTACTTAGCCACAGTACTTCGAGCTTAAACAATATTTATCCAATTTAAAACACTGCCACAGTACGTCGGGCAAAACCACACTGCTTCGGGTTCTTGTTTTAAACTTCACAGAGTCACGGCGCGTCGGACTCACTAGCCTACACTTTAACAGACAATCGTTGTGAAATAATTCTGTGACCACACTGCGTCGAGTCTATTCAATTACTTTAGAATTTCCTCAGAATCATTACCACTTCCCAATCGGTTTCAAGTATGTTAGAAACATATACATTTGTTTCAGTTACTTTAGAAACAACCAATCTAATATAACTCTGCCACCACAGTACTTCGGGTTTATTCAATTACTTTAGAATCTTAACAGAACTATAAGAGACCAACACCAAATTTTAGTTACTTTAGAACCTTTACACTTAAGCACTTTGTTTCAATTACTTTAGAAACAACAATTCCAATACAACTCTGCCACCACACTGCTTCGGGCTTATTCAGTTACGTTAGAATCATAAACAAAATTGTACGGAATAGGCTTAAAACTCCTCCTGCTAATACTGAATAAATCAAATTCGATCTCTTCTGTCCTTAATTTTTCTTTTCTAGATTTTTTTAAAACGAGGAATTCCTTGACAAAAACAGCATAAATGAAAGAAAACAGCTTTTTCTTACCTTTTCCCTTTTTTGTTGGAAATCCGTCGACTGGGTCTGGCTCGCCAATGTAAGAAAAATGAAGTGGACGTCGAAGATCTCAAAAATGAAGTTTATTACAGCATAGCAGTGGCAAGGTACACGAAGCACCTTGGGTTCACCGGCGTCAGAATGAACCCCGAACATACCCAATCCTAAACCTTTTATCCTGGTCTTAATGTAAATGAAGTTGCTCTTCTTGCAACAGCTGTGGTCTGTATGTTAATGAAATTGAGACACCCCATGGTCCCTAGTGTCCCACAGAAGGTTCTATGTTATTCTTTCAAATAAGAACAGTCAAAGGTTAAAGTGATAAGATTGTTTGAAGTCCCTTTAATCAAGATGGTTGTTGGTTGCCCTCTGTGATACTATTATTAATTTATTACTGAGATTGAATGTAATTTTCTCTATATGATAATTAAACTCTTTTAAGTGAAGGAACATTTTGATATACATATATACAGTGAGGAAAATAAGTATTTGAACACCCTGCTATTTTGCAAGTTCTCCCACTTGGAAATCATGGAGGGGTCTGAAATTGTAATCGTAGGTGCATGTCCACTGTGAGAGACATAATCTAAAAAAAAATCCAGAAATCACAATATATGATTTTTAACTATTTATTTGTATGATACAGCTGCAAATAAGTATTTGAACACCTGTCTATCAGCTATAATTCTGACCCTCAAAGACCTGTTAGTCTGCCTTTAAAATGTCCACCTCCACTCCATTTATTATCCTAAATTAGATGCACCTGTTTGAGGTCGTTAGCTGCATAAAGACACCTGTCCACCCCATACAATCAGTAAGAATCCAACTACTAACATGGCCAAGACCAAAGAGCTGTCCAAAGACACTAGAGACAAAATTGTACACCTCCACAAGGCTGGAAAGGGCTACGGGGAAATTGCCAAGCAGCTTGGTGAAAAAAGGTCCACTGTTGGAGCAATCATTAGAAAATGGAAGAAGCTAAACATGACTGTCAATCTCCCTCGGACTGGGGCTCCATGCAAGATCTCACCTCGTGGGGTCTCAATGATCCTAAGAAAGGTGAGAAATCAGCCCAGAACTACACGGGAGGAGCTGGTCAATGACCTGAAAAGATCTGGGACCACCGTTTCCAAGGTTACTGTTGGTAATACACTAAGACGTCATGGTTTGAAATCATGCATGGCACGGAAGGTTCCCCTGCTTAAACCAGCACATGTCAAGGCCCGTCTTAAGTTTGCCAATGACCATTTGGATGATCCAGAGGAGTCATGGGAGAAAGTCATGTGGTCAGATGAGACCAAAATAGAACTTTTTGGTCATAATTCCACTAAACGTGTTTGGAGGAAGAAGAATGATGAGTACCATCCCAAGAACACCATCCCTACTGTGAAGCATGGGGGTGGTAGCATCATGCTTTGGGGGTGTTTTTCTGCACATGGGACAGGGCGACTGCACTGTATTAAGGAGAGGATGACCGGGGCCATGTATTGCAAGATTTTGGGGAACAACCTCCTTCCCTCAGTTAGAGCATTGAAGATGGGTCGAGGCTGGGTCTTCCAACATGACAATGACCCGAAGCACACAGCCAGGATAACCAAGGAGTGGCTCTGTAAGAAGCATATCAAGGTTCTGGCGTGGCCTAGCCAGTCTCCAGACCTAAACCCAATAGAGAATCTTTGGAGGGAGCTCAAACTCCGTGTTTCTCAGCGACAGCCCAGAAACCTGACTGATCTAGAGAAGATCTGTGTGGAGGAGTGGGCCAAAATCCCTCCTGCAGTGTGTGCAAACCTGGTGAAAAACTACAGGAAACGTTTGACCTCTGTAATTGCAAACAAAGGCTACTGTACCAAATATTAACATTGATTTTCTCAGGTGTTCAAATACTTATTTGCAGCTGTATCATACAAATAAATAGTTAAAAAATCATACATTGTGATTTCTGGATTTTTTTTTTAGATTATGTCTCTCACAGTGGACATGCACCTACGATGACAATTTCAGACCCCTCCATGATTTCTAAGTGGGAGAACTTGCAAAATAGCAGGGTGTTCAAATACTTATTTTCCTCACTGTATATTGGAGTGGAAGTTTTTGGGAACAGAACATAATTTCTTACACGGTGAAGTGAGTGACACAACAAACGCCACAGGTCACATGATGATAACAACATGATGTAGTTCGCCCGATTTTCATTCATACTACACACATTCTGTCACAACATAACCAGGCTAAAGACCAGAATACAATTCACAGAAGTTTAAGGCAATTCCACAGACTAATAGAAGTTCAGGAACAGGAAGTACAGGAAGTCCTTTCTTGAAATGTCTCTTAAGGATAACTCACAGAAGATACAAGAAGTCCTCTTTCTTGGACAGTCAACAGAACATAACTCACTGAAGATACTTCACTACACAGGATATAACTCACAGAAGATTAGAGTCCACTCTCTCTCGAACGATCCACACGGTACAATTCACAGAAGAAGATTGGAGTCCTATCTCAGACGATCCACTGAATATAACTCACAGAAGAAGAGTGAAGTCCTCTCTCGGACAATCCTCATCATATCACTCACAGAAGAAGAGTGAAGTCCTCTCTCGGACGATCCTCATCATATCACTCACAGAAGAAGAGTGAAGTCCTCTCTCGGACGATCCTCAGCATATAACTCACAGAAGAAGAGTGAAGTCCTCTCTCTGGTGATCCTCATCATATAACTCACAGAAGAAGAGTGAAGTCCTCTCTCGGACGATCCTCAGAATGTCTTACTGATATCGCAGGGATCCACCCCGCTAGCAACACAGCAGACACTAGCCCAGCACAAGAACTTTAAAAGGCACGAGGGAACAGAATAATGTGTAACGTATAATACCCGGCAGTGAGGGAGTGAGAGCAAACAGAATATAAAGACTGGTGATGAGATGATTATGACGTGATAGAGATCAGGTGTGGTGATGAGGGAATCGAGTGCAGGTAAGGATCCATGGGAATGCTGGGAAATGTAGTGCGGGACAGGACCAGGAAACCAGGGGAACCGTGACAGAACTCCCCCCTCCCCGGAGGCGCGTCCTCGCGCCTAAACAACAGAAGGGAGGAGAGAGCCAGGGAGAGGTCATAGTGGAAACCAGGGTGGAACCAGGATGGAGCCAGGGAGAGGTCATAGTGGAAACCAGGGTGGAACCAGGATGGAGCCAGGGAGAATCCAGAGAGGAGTATGCTGTGAGGTCGACCAGGGCGGACGTGACTTTCAGGTGACCAGGGTGGAGGCTTTCTCTCAGGTGACCCGGGTGGAGGCTTTCTCTCGGGTGGAGACCCTCTTTCGGGCGGCCAGGGCGGAGCGAGTCGAGTGGTCAGCCACGGTGGAGTAGGCCGAGTGACCGCCCACGGAGGAGCAGGTTCGAAATAGGGTTGGTCAGGGTCAATGAATTGCTCCGACTTGGCTGGGCAGAAGATTTGCTCCGACTTGGCTGGGCAGAAGATTTGCTCCGACTTGGCTGGGCAGAAGATTTGCTCCGACTTGGCTGGGCAGAAGATTTGCTCCGACTTGGCTGGGCAGAAGATTTGCTCCGACTTGGCTGGGCAGAAGATTTGCTCCGACTTGGCTGGGCAGAAGATTTGCTCCGACTTGGCTGGGCCGATGATTTGCTCCGACTTGGCTGGGCCGATGAGATGTATTAGTTTGACTGTGCGAAGGACAGGCTTGAGCTTGATTGAGTGAATGCCCTGCTTGGGTTCGACTGGACTGACAGTTGGCTCGAGCTCGCCTGGGCGGACAGTCGACACTTGTTAGCCTAGGCAAACAGTCGACACTGGCTCGACGGGCCAGACAGTTGACACAGGCTCGACAGGGCAACTCTTTGCACTCGGTCGCACTTGACTCTTATTTGACTGGGTAGACAAACGACTCTGCTTGACTGGGCAAATTAATTGAACTGGCTCTTCTGTGCAACGGAATTGAACTGATACATCGGGGCAGATGCATTGAGCTGGTTCATCTGGGCAGACGATGTCTTTAATGTGGACTAGACTGGGACCTTGACTGGGACCTTGACTGGGACCTTGACTGGGACCTTGACTGGGACCTTGACTGGGACCTTGACTGGGACCTTGACTGGGACCTTGACTGGAAACATGGCTTAGAGCTGGACCCGGAGCTGGACTAGATACTGAACTGGACACTTGACTAGAATCAGACTTGACTGGGCAGACAACGGGTTCTGGCTTGACTGAGCAGACGAATAGCTCTGGTTCGAAGACGGGCTCTGGCTCTTGCTCGGAGACGGGCTCTGGCTCTTGCTCGGAGACGGGCTCTGGCTCTTGCTCGGAGACGGGCTCTGGCTCTTGCTCGGAGACGGGCTCTGGCTCTTGCTCGGAGACGGGCTCTGTACTGGACTGGACCAGCGGCGAAGGCCGCTCAGGGCTGGACAGGACCAGCGGCGAAGGCGGCTCAGGGCTGGACAGGACCAGCGGCGAAGAGGACCTTGAGCTGGGCAGGACCAGCGACGAAGAGGGCTTTGAGCTGGGCAGGACCAGCGGCGAAGAGGGCTCTGAGCTGGACAGGACCAGCGGTGAAGAGGGCGTTGAGCTGGATGGGACCAGCGGCGAAGAGGGCTCTGAGCTGGACGGGACCAGCGGCGAAGAGGGCTTTGAGCTGGACGGGACCAGCGGTGAAGGGAGCTTCGAGCTCGGCGGGATAAAAGAAAACATTAGTTCTGCGGGCATGACGCTGTCAGTCTCTAGCTCGGCGGGCATGACGCTTACTGTCACAGGCGCGGCGGGCATGGCGCTCACAGTCTCAGGGGCGGCGGGCATGACGCAAACTGCCTTGGGCTCGGCAGATCTGGCGTGAAGTGCGGGCTTGAAAGAGGAGATGATTGGTGCAGACTTGACAGAGGAGATGACTGGATTAGACGTGACTAGGCAGATGGCTGGATCTGATTTGACTGATTCGGTAGAACTGGAAGGACGGGGTGCACACCTGAGAGCTCCCCGGACAGACATCAAAGTGGGGTCAGATAACTTGGACATCATTTTGGCACTATTTGAAATGAGCTTACGTGCTCGGGGCCATGCGCTGAGTCCGGGGCAAATTAGGGGTTCTTGCTCAAAGGGCTGTGCTTTAGGCGATTGAGCAAACTCAGCATGGAAACTTTTGGTAAAGTAACTCAAATTCTGGAAAATAGAAGCATCGGAAACCAACAGAGTTTGTGCCCACCTCTGGGTGTGGCCAGTAAGAAGGGAGAGAATGAAGGCAATCTTACTTGTGTCAGAAGTGAAATGAGTCGAGTTTACCACAAAGTAAAGTTCACAACGGACGAGGAAGTCCCTGCTATCATCTTCCCCGAATATGTAGCTGGTAATTCCATGGGACTGATGTAAGCAGAAAGATGAACACTAGAGACGATGTCTTGAATCAACTGAGCTGCCACGGTGAAAGCAGTATCCATAATTGACTGAGAAGCGTTGGTAGCGCAAGTAGAGAAACTGGGTGGAGCTTGCCTCGAGTTTGGCCGGGTATTCTGTCACAACATAACCAGGCTGAAGACCAGAATACAATTCACAGAAGTTTATTTAAGGCAATTCCACAGACTAATAGAAGTTCAGGAACTTAGGAAAAGTCTTCAGACAGAAATATAAACTTAAATGATAATAATAGAACACAGGAAGTCCTTTCTTGAAATGTCTCTTAAGGATAACTCACAGAAGATACAAGAAGTCCTCTTTCTCGGACAGTCAACAGAACATAACTCACTGAAGATACTTGAAGTCCACTCTAGGACTCTCCACAGGATATAACTCACAGAAGATCAGAGTCCACTCTCTCTCGAACGATCCACATGGTACAATTCACAGATGAAGATTGGAGTCCTATCTCAGACGATCCACTGAATATAACTCACAGAAGAAGAGTGAAGTCCTCTCTCGGACGATCCTCAGAATGTCTTACTGATGTCGCAGGGATCCACCCCGCTAGCAACACAGCAGACACTAGCCCAGCACAAGAACTTTAAAAGGCACAAGGGAACAGAATAATGTGTAACATATAATACCCGGCAGTGAGGGAGTGAGAGCAAACAGAATTGAAAGGCTGGTGATGAGATGATTATGACGTGATAGAGATCAGGTGTGGTGATGAGGGAATCGAGTGCAGGTGAGGATCCAGGGGAATGCTGGGAAATGTAGTGCGGGACAGGACCAGGAAACCAGGGGAACCGTGACACATTCATATATGCAACATACCTTTTAAACTGTCGCAAATTCAGTTTCAAACCAAATGTAGTACCTACTATAAAGTATATGCGATCTCTGACGCAGCATCTGTTTTGAGCCTGAAAAACCTGTTAGGCTTTCATATAAAATGTCAGTTTGCATTATAAATACCATGGCGAGCAGGAAAAAGATACACAGTTTTGAAACTTACCCATAATTTATTTTCTAACAAGCATTAGTTTCACTTGCTCTTTATTTGTTCAATTCATGAAAACTGACTCACTGTTCAAGGTGAAAAAGCACAGATATAGTTCATTGTTCATGATATGTTCAATGGTGTGGGATGGCACTGGTTTATCTATATAAACTGTCCTATCAAGACATTTGCCGTGGGTGGGGGCAAATATTAGCATTTATTCAGTAGCCGTCACAGACTTCAAATGACTCAGATTTATTGTTTTATCTCCTCCCCGGGAATTTCTTTTTGTGCATCCAAACCTGCTAACCTCAGTGCGGTGACAGGAAATGTGTTCACGTTACCTTCGCCTCACAAGATACAGTTATGAAGAAAAGCACACTCACATGCACATGCTTCAGTTTACAGGAAATTTGCTGAAGGCAAATGTACAGAAAGAGGGTGAAAATTATTACTTCCACGTAAGTCTCAACATCTCAACAACAAGAGTTGACAGCAATTTGTCAAAATGACTGAATCAAATACAGACAGGTAAACAGATTTTTTTATTTTTTATTTATTGGATTGTCATGTTGTGTTTAGATCCATCATTAAAGAAATGACAAATTCTGATAAATTACAGAGATTGGCTCTAAAATGTAACCCCTGTCTCTTGAAAACAGTTGATATATTACATATATTAAATATGATATATTACATTCAATGTTGTTAATGCAATTATTATCATGTTCAAGTGATTCCTAATCAGTATTGGGAGGTTTTGTAAATTATTTGTCTGATACCGTAATTCACAAAAATAGACACTGTAGAGAGATCACAGACACTGATGGTGTGATAGTGGGATTGTGGTGGGATGTTTCAAAGCATGTGGTTAAAGAGCATATGCGACCTCCTGTTTCTACGTACTAATATTTGAGAGAAAAAAGGTCAGCATGTGACAGGTTTGAGGTTTGGTTTAGTGGCACCTTCAAATTGGCAGTCAAATTTTGTATTCAAAATATTAGAAGAATTTCTCAAATGCCTTCCTCATATAGTATGTCAGTGTATCGCTGCCAGCCATTACAATGCAATTACACCATAATGAAACTTTGTCTGATGTGCAGCCAATGGTTACACTTTATTTCGATGGACCACCTCAGACCTTCTACTAACAATAAGTAACTTTGCAACTACAGGTCAGCTACCAGTTATTAGAGTAGACTGTCTGCTTAATATCTGCCAACACTTTATTTTGACAGACGTTCTATTGACTCTGTCAATTTATTCTACTAACCCGAACCCTAACATCTAACCCTAACCTAACAGTCTACTAGTACTCTATTGAGAATTAGTTGACATGTAGTTGAAAAGTTACTTATAATTAGTAGAATGTCTAAAGTGGACCATCGAAATAAAGTGTAATCACAGCGGCTAAGCATAGAGCACCGGAATATAGTTACTCTCTACAAATTATTATGCATACTTTATGTAAAAAGTATTTAGAAGTTAAATGGCAGACGTTTTCTGACTCAGTTTCCAGATTCACAAAAGTCCCCATCATGGAGATTTGCTAATGAATGCATTAGAACTTGCTGACACCTCGCTACTTTCACACCATGACATTATCGCACGTTTCCACTCCCAGTGTCATTGTTCTCTGTGCTTTCAAAAAACAGTATCATAAACCACTGCATGATACTGTCAAATGAGTAGTCTCAGTCCACAAAAGTGGCATGCTACTAGTTGAATTCATTGTGCTCAAGAACAACAAAAACTTTGTTTTCAAACTACTTTTAACTAATTAAAAAAAAAGGTAATATTGAGTAAAAACAGCATTTAAACAATTATTTATTATAAATCATATATTATCAGTATAAATAAATATAATCAAAATAAAGTATTAAAAATGAATAAGTAAATTAAAATATTACAATTTAAAACAAACATAGACAAGACACTTTTTTCTTTTCTTTTTTTTCTCAGCAAATATTGATATATGCAATTTGTTAGTCAGCATGTATAAGCATTTTTGTTGTTGATTTTATTTATTTTATTCACTGACATTCATATTTCACTAAATAACATTTACTGTTTGTTACAGGATGCATACATCATACTATTACTATGAAACCGGAACCATATGCAATAATGAAAATTCACACCTAAATTCAAATCTCAAGGCTTCCATTTTCTACATCGTTTTTGTGATTGGCCTTCTTGGCAACATCACGGTCTTATGGGTCCTCTTGAAAAAAATGCATGTGAAAAATATGACAAATCTCTGCCTGCTAAATCTGGCCCTGTCAGACCTACTAATGGTCCTCTCACTGCCCTCCTGGGCTGTCTATGCTCAGGGCCACCACTTAAAAGGCAATGCAATGTGTAAGGCTATGGCAGGTACATACCAAGTGGGATTTTACAGTGGGATCTTATTCGTGACCCTGATGAGTGTGGATCGCTATCTAGTCATCGTACATGCCGTTGCGGTGCTGGGAGCGAAGATGCTGCATTATGGAATTGTGGCGAGTCTCATTACATGGATGGTTTCGATCTGTGCCGCCCTTCCAGAGGTCATCTTTGCAGCAATGGTCAAAGAGGACAACATCACCAGCTGTCAGCGAGTTTATCCTGCTGGGTCGTCTCAGAAGTGGAAGCTTTTCCGTAACTTTGGTGAAAATGTAGTAGGACTGTTCATATCTTTGCCCATTATAGCCTACTGCTACTTCATGGTCCTATTGGTTGTGAAGAAGACAAAAAACTCGAAAAAGGATCGGGCAATAAAGCTCATCTTAGGCATTGTCATCGTGTTTGTGGTTTTCTGGGTGCCATACAATGTGGTGGTGTTTCTGAAAACCTTGCAGGAGTTTGACATTCTAACTAGCTGTGAGGCTCAAAGTAATATCAACACAGCCATGGAGTGGACAGAGATGATCGCACTCACACACTGCTCTGTAAATCCGGTGATTTATGCTTTTGTTGGAGAAAAGTTCAGGAAATGTCTTATAAGTGTGTTTTCAAGGCATCTTAAATGTTTGAAGACCTACCAGTCAACATCTACACAATCAAAAATTTCAGAGAATGAAACTTCCAATACAGCTATTATTTTTACACCTCCCACCAAAAGTACACAAGTTTAAAGTTTTTTTTCCGAATGCAGTAAGAAAACCGACATTGTTTCAGAATATTTTGGTGCTGTTTCTTTGTTTTTGTAAATATTGTGCTCATCATTTAATCTTGCTTTGTTTTTGTAAATATAAAGATGTTAATCTTCATTCATGCATTGCACTATATAATGCAATCTAACATTTGTTGATTTAATGATGGTAATAGCATATCAATTATTCTACTTCAATTAGTGAAAACAATCATCATTGGAAAAAAAAAAGTAAAGTGTTGGGGAAAGTAATGCATACTGTAACGTATAGGCAGGGACAAAACGGAGAGAGAGAGAGAGAATCCATAGGCAAACACAAGTTTAATAGATAAACATAAACACAAGATAATCCAAAAAAAAGATAACATCCACAAAGAGGAGGCAGGGGAACAACGACCAGAATTCACAAACAGGAAAAACAACCGACAAACAACTACTGAAGCACAGAGGTTTAAATAGACTGGTTAACAAGGGGCTGATGAGGGACAGGTGTTGGTGATTGATGTCATGGGAACTAATAAGGGTAACTATGGTGACAAACAAGGTACAAGGCAAACCAGGAACCAAACACAGGAAGTGAACACAGAAACAATGGGGAACTAAGAATATACTTCAACATAAAAGTCCTACAAAAAACAAGACAGTACAGGGATTTTCGTCCCTGCCTATACGTTACACATACTTTCTGCATTCTAATGTTTGTGAGTAAACTTGTGCCTGTAGAGTATTTCACACTGGCTTAAAAATTAACCAATGCATTAAATGAAATGTAATATTTTCATATTTGTCAAAGTATTTGTCATCTACAAACATCTGTTCCTCAATATTTCTATAAGCTTTCACCTGCTTTCACCTCATGACCTGCTAAAAATGTAATCACTGGTTCTGTACAGCAGTCAATAAACACAGAAAGAAAAGTAAAAAAAACACAACCACACACACACCTCGATAGTAAAACCAGACACAACAACAACAACAAAAAATGTCCCCTTACATTGGCTAAAAGAGGATATGAGAGCAGACCTGGGGCACGTTCAAGTTCAAAACGGTGCGCAACGTTTTGCTACGGTTTCCGGGTTGAACGTCATGTTTCCTGGAAACGGCGTGCACCGGTGTGCAACGGGGTTTGAGATGCGTTTTCTCTTGTTTGGTGGGTGTGTCAGAACTGCAGTCCAATCAGCAGCAACATGTATATAAAGCATGCCGTATTAAAGTGAACTCGCACAATGGGTTCAAGAAAAGTAATTTACAAATGTGTTTGATGCAGCTCGGTATACGCAACAACTGAGGATATTAGAAGACATGTTTGTCTAAAGTTTTATTGTAAAAAATATCGGATATCAACATAATGATGTAGTTGTTTATATTTTTAGCTTCATTGCAAGTGTATTGGTATAGAAATAAACAATGGTAATTAAGTGCTTTTCCTAAAAATGAGAAAGAAAATACAGGGTATTAAAACAGTATGAACTACAAATAAAGTCAGTATGTGAGGCTAAATAGATGTGTTTTAGTCTGAATTAGGTAAGATGTGTGCTTCAGTTTCAGCAATCCCTTCACTCGATTCGGATGTTCTCTTTTGTTATGGGCGGCAAGTGCAGTAACTGTAACATCGGGCATATTTTGTAGTATTAAACACATATTTATACCGACTTCATCAGGCTCCGAAAATTCTTCACAAAGAACACAAAGAATGGCCTTCTCAGCTGCCATAGTTGCAACTCTTGCGTCATCACAACAGTGTGTTCAACGCATCACCGTTTCTGTTTAAAAAACGTTGTGCAACGTTTTGTCGGGGCTGAACGCAGCCCTGATGTATGGAGGAACTTTATTTTGAATGCAGTCTATATTGGACTGATGTCTGTAAATGTTGTATATTCCTAATGTCTGTGCTAAACTACTTATTTCAAACACAGTGATAAATATATCAAGATGTTCATCAATAAACAAATAAATAAACACCTGTTTCAAAGGTATATTGTAATGCTACCTCTTACCACAAGAGCCCTCCCTAACACACATGGCACATAGTCACATACATGCCTACAATATTGAACAGCTTAAAAATAATTCACATAAAACATTTAACAACACTATCTCAAAACGAACTATTTTGCCTAACAGTATACTGAGATACAAGTCTGACCATGTCTCCATAGCAGAACTTAACCTTTTCATATATTTGCACCATGGAATAGATTTTCTCAGGTACATTTTATTATCTTTATGTGGACATATTTTAAATCCATGTCATTACTATATATAGTACATACACAGTGTGTCATTGATTTCAACATAAAATCCAATCCACTCAATAATAATTATCAAATATTCTAATAAATTCTAATACATTTCTGATAGAATATGTTTTAAATAATTCAACGTTTTATATTATAATGCTTTTTTGGATTATTTATTTACTTATTTCCCTATTCTTATGTATAAAACTTCACAAAGTTATTGAAAAAAGCTTATTGTAAAACAGTGATAATAAATGCTGAAAGTAACTTCACCCTAACCTTTGTCTTTACCTTAAAAGCTACAGCGGAAAGCCACAGAGATATGCTCTGCAGAGTGAGGTGGATTTCCTGTGTTCTTTGGCTCTGATGCAAACACAGTACATTAAGACTGCTGACATGACACTGTTACTTCAAGTAGCACCTAAACACCTAAGCAACAAAAACCTTAATCAAACAGTAACTTTTATAAAAACTGTCCCAAAACTGTTGTGACATACAGTAATGTAACATTAATGAAATTATTTTATAGTAATAATTTCTAATCTAACACAATCAAATTTAAATGCTAGTTGTTTAACTTAAAGCAATATTTGATGTGTTAAAAAAACTTGGTTTAAAACATGGTCAAGAACAATATCTACTTTAATTTCTGTCTATGAAATTCAATAATTATCAAAATCTATCAAAACAATATATATTGAATATCTGATGCAACGCATCATGTAAGTTCATTCATTGATGTTTTTGATTGGACTTTGTGATCACACACAACCACTTCCTCATTGTGATGTACATGTGATTCTATCTACATGCAAATGTTATGGTTAAGACCACATTCTGGAACTATCAACTCAGAAAAGAAAAAAAAAACTGTCTATTGAAACATGATGACAGCTATGCTGCTTCCTGAGAAGTCAAAAGGAAGTGTGCAAAAAATTTATACAAAATGCATGATAAACCAATTCACCTCTTTTACAGTGATACAACAGAATTCACCAATTATATAAAAAGTTTGGGTTACACTTTTTTTAAGGTGACGTAGTGTAGCGATGGTGGCCCATTTATAAACATTTATGTTTACTTCTATATTTAATTTGGTTTGTTCGGGCGCCAGCCAGGCGTGTAATCCTGGCAATAAATAAATTCTTACACCCACCAGCTACATATGAAGACATTGAAAAAAGGGAAACTCAAATCAAACTTGTAGAAACCAACAGATTCATTTAACCATTTATTTTTAGGAATTCAGCCCCCAATTAAATTCCACACAAAGAAAAAACATTCCAACATCACTGTTGTCAATAACACACTTCCATGGAAAACAAACAACAACAAAAAAACATAAAGGGAAAAAACAATCAGTATAAACTATAAAGAAATATACATTTTCTCTTTATAAGGGGAGGAAAAACATGATCTGCACAAAAACAGCAATGATGTTGACATGGGCAAAGTTTGTAAACTTTCTCTGACAGTCACAATATAGGCTACGAGGTAAAAAGAAGTCTATGTCCAAGCAACCCATCCACCGATGAATTCACCGCTTAGTTTCAATTCACACTCTTTTTTTACTCTCCGACCGTCAAAAGAAAAAGTTTGATTAATTGTGTGTGCGTGTATGGACGTGTGTATGTATTGTGGGTGCGTCAAGTCTGTACCCGATGCTGCTGGTCTTCGTTTTGGGCCTTTGGCAAGTACAGGAACTTCGTTTCCAGCACAATCCAGGAAAACGCGATGAAGACTAATCCAAGGCAACGCACTCTACCCACAGCCGAGATAGAGAGCGTCCAAACCGCTCACAGTTTCACTTTCATTTCCACCGTCACGGCATCCGCACCCAGATAAACCCACACCTCCAGGATACTGCAAACTTCCGTCATACTTCTCTCCCAGGCAGGTCAATTTCTCGTACCAAAGCTCGATACTTCTGCACGTTCCTCGAACAAACAGCACAGCACGTTCCTCGAACAAACAGCACAGCACGTTCCTTGAACAAACAACACACTTCACTTCCCCATTACCAGTCTACTTCCGCTCACAATTCCCCTCCTTAAATAGTTCGTCACACCGATTATCCTCTTCTGATTGGTTTAAAGAAAAAAATATAATAATAATAAAGTGGCTAACGAATTCCGTTCTGCCACACTCCCTCCCCCAGGGAAAAACAACTCCTAGTTGTTGGACTAAGCAATACCTTAAAATCCCAGGAATTCCTCTTCCTCATCCGAGGTCTCCTGGAAAATCTCTTGTAGTTTCTCCCTGTTGTGAAACTCTAATTCCTCTGCAGTAGGAAAACAGGGTTTCAAATTGCACACATGAACATTGCGCACATCTTCTCCTGTGGACTCTAGAGACACCCTGTAATTTATTGGACCCAACTGTTGGATAACGCGGTATGGTCCTTTCCACTTAGGTGCCAACTTGGCACTGAAATTGCGCTGAGCATTAGATTGCGGAAAGTTTCGGATCCATACTCTGTCTTTCTCTTGGAAGGCTACATCTCGTCTGTTTTTGTTGTAATTTCTCAATTGTCTTATTTGTGCTTTTTTACAGTTTTCCTTGGCCTTCTTTTGAAGTTGAGACAACTGATGGACAATGTCGTAGGAAGGACCAGAAGGAGACAGGTTACGTCCATGCAACAGTTTATCCAATGGGCTATGAAGTTTTCTACCCAGATGAAGCTCAGCAGGAGACATTCCGATGGATTCCTGCACTGCAGTATTGAGTGCGAAACGGAGTTCTGGTAGGTAGTTATCCCAACCTTTGTGATTGTCTTCCACAAAAGCAGATATCATGGACTTCAGAGTACGGTTGACTCTTTCCGTCATATTAGTTTGCGGATGGTAAGCTGTGGTTAATTTGTGTGTCACACTCCATTTTTCACACAGGTCAGTGAACAAAGCTGAGACAAACTGTGACCCTCTGTCTGACAAAACATAGTCAGGCACCCCCCATCGGGTGAGCACTTCTCTCCGCAGGATTTCAACAATAGCTGGAGCAGTAGCATGTCGCATGGGAAATAACTCTACCCATCGTGAGAAATAATCAACAAAGACGAGTAAGAATGCGTGTTGTTTGGAGCTTTTTGGTAGTGGACCCATTATGTCTACTCCAAGCATTTCATTAGGTCTTGACGTGATGATTGGTTGAAGTTTTCCTGCTGGTTTTCTATTGTCACTCTTGAGTGTTTGACATTTCACACAACTCTTGACATACTTCTTAACATCAGTCCACATACCATGCCAGTAGGCAACATCTTGTACTCTCTTATAGGTTTTAAAGATTCCAAGGTGTCCACTGAGGGGGCTTGAATGATAGAATTGGAGAATGGTTGGAATAAGGATGCGAGGTACGACAACACGGTATTGAATTTGACCATCAGTCAGGTGAGTAACGTGATATAACTTGTCTTCTACCACAGCATACTGTTCCTTCTCCGTAAGTTCATCTTTGGCCAAAACCTGAAATATTTTTGTACATTCAGGATCACGATGTTGTTCGTCCCAGATGCGCTCAACAGTGATGGGAAATTCTGGATCTTCCTTTTTGCTCGTGTACACATTACACTCAGGTAAATGACACATCCGTGACAGAGCATCAGGAGCAACGTTCAACTTTCCTTTCCGATATTCCAACACAAAGTCAAATCTTTGTAGTCGAAGAGCCCATCGAATGAGTCGACTAGTTGTCTTAGTGGAATTCATTACCCATTGCAAGGAAGAATGATCCGTAACCACGGTGAACAAACGGTGTTCCAGGTAGTGTTGCCACTTTTCAAGTGCCCACACCACTGCTAGGCACTCCTTCTCTGTGGTGGAGTAGTTAATCTCTGCTTTATTTAGGGTTCGGCTGGCATAAGCGATGACTTCTTCACCGCCCTGCTCCTTTCGCTGGGTCAATACCGCACCCAGGCCGGTGTCGCTGGCATCAGTGTACACTGAAAAAGGTAGTTGGAAATTGGGATGTCCAAGGATAGGTGGTGATGTAAGGCATGTTTTTAAATACTCAAAAGCTTGTTGGCATTGTGATGTCCAAATAAATGATTGTCCTTTCTTTTTTAGGGCGTTGAGTGGCTCTGCGATCCTAGAGAAATCTGCCACGAATCGATGGTACCACCCAGCCAACCCCAGGAAGCGCTGGACCTCTTTAAGGTTACGGGGAACTGGATAAGTGCGAATTGCTTCCACCTTGCTTGGATCTGCGGTAACACCTTGTCCATTCACAACATGACCGAGGAAAGTAATCTCCTGAAGGCAGAACTTACATTTTTTTAGATTCAATGTCAGTCCAGCTGTTTGTAACTGCTGAAGGATGGTCTGAATGTCTAGAAAGTGCTGGCCCATTGATGGGGAGTAAACGATGATATCGTCGATATAGACGAAACATATGGTTCCAAGTAACCCTCTCAGGACGATCTCCATCAGCCTTTGAAAGGTTGCTGGTGCATTTTTTAGACCAAACGGCATGACATTGAAATGATACAACCCTCCTGACGTGATGAAGGCGGTTTTTGACTTACTCTCAGGTTCCATGGGTACCTGCCAATATCCGCTATTAAGATCTAGAGTTGAAAACATGGCTGCACCAGAGAGCGACTCCAGGATCTCTGTGATGTTGGGAATTGGATATGCATCACTTTCAGTGAGAGCATTGACCTTTCTGTAGTCAACACAGAACCTGAGACTACCATCTTTTTTGGGAACCAACACAACAGGTGATGCCCATGCTGAATAAGATGGTTCTATGATGCCGGCTTGTAACATGTCTTCAATCTGTTCTTTTACTATCGTTTGCTTTGCGGGGGTGAGCCGATAAGGGCGCTGTTTAACCGGTACTTGATGACGAGTGTAAAGGCAGTGCTGAAGAACCTTCGTACGTCCTGGTCGGCGAGTACACACACCCTGATGTGTCTGCAAAATGTGACGTAATTGGCCTTCTTCATCGTGTGGTAAAGCCGCTTCTTTCAATGCACGGTCAATTAAGACTTGATCCTCTGTATACGTAGGATCTGCATCTCGAGAGGCCAATAGAGGTTGGGGAGGAGGGACAGAACTCATTAAAGAAAGATTTTGCTGGAAACTTTTTGTTTTCTTTGTTTTTTGTGGATAAGGAATTCTGCTCATAGGTATACTTGCTTGTCCCGGTTGGAAAAAGTATCCCACTTCAGGTGCACATTTAAAAAAATATTTCCTATCAGCAATGTTGAGTTGAAGTCCACTTAAAAAGATGAAATCCAGCCCTAAGACTGCTGCATATGTCAAAGAGGTTGAGGTAAGAACTGCAGCCCTCAAAGAAAAACTCTGATTATGCAGCAGAATCAGTACATTTACCCATCCCAGCGGAACTTCGGCCTCACCATTCGCTAGATAGAGGGGTCCTGAGGTCCATGGATGAAGACTCTCTTGAGGTGTAAGTTCCCTCCACAAACTCTCATGAATGAGGGTGTAGCTGGCTCCGGTGTCTAAAATAGCCTTACCTCTCCAGGCACCAATATTAATAGGAACAACTAGTTGTTGCGGTACTGTGCATTGTGGGTTGTTATCAACATGGGTCATTGTTGGTTCGATTTTTACGACCGAGACAGCATTATTGGAGAGTTGACCATCTTGTTTTGAGTTTTGATGTGGTCTCTTACTTTGAGATGGCTGTGACGGTTGAAATGATTGATTAGAAGATGCATAACCAGGACAGTTTCCTGGAGGATGATGTCCTTTACACCGCCAGCACTGAACTGGTGTCTTCTCTATCTGTCGAACAGCAGGTACTCGGGGTGACATAGACTGTTGTTTGTGTTGAAAATTGCTCTCATATTGGAGTTGCTGTTCATTATCCTTCTCCAGTTGATGCCCTAGCTTCACCAATTCCTCCACTGTAGATACTCGACTACGGAGCTGGCTGGCAAGGTAAGGTTTAATATTTTTCAAAATCAGTTTTACAATTTCACTCTCGGTTAACGTTGACTTCCATCTCTTGCATAAGGCTCTGTATGAAAAAGCAAAGTCTCTGATGGATTCTTTCTCGCCTTGAGTTCTTACTCTAACTCTTTCTGCCAACTCGTCCTCATAATCTTCGGAAAGAAATGCAGAGAGGAAAGCTGCCTCAAATTCAGTCCAAGTGACTACAGAGGTACGTGCAACTTCCCACCAGTCGCGGGCAGTTCCATACAAGACCGTACGGAATGTAGCTAGTAGATCCACATCTGACAAAGGATGCAATGCCAGAAAATCTTGACATCGAGTTAAGTAGTTCAACGGATCTGGATCCTCATGTGGTTTTCCGAAAGTGGGAAAGGTAAGTCGTAGATGATCACTTTTAGCTATAGGTACAGATGTATTGGTAGTAGTAATTGGTATACCACTTGGTGATGAATATACATTGGCTGGCGATACTTCCTGTTGGTTAGTAGTCATCTCTTTAATCTGTTCAACCTGGGTTTGAAATTGGTCAGACATGTCTGACTGAAATTTTTGAGTATCACTGCAAAAGGCATCCATTTGGTTTTTGTGTTGATGAAATTCTTTGTTGAACTGTTCTTGACTGTTTTTCAGACTCTGGAATGTGGCTTTGAAGTCCTGCTGCACTTCCGCTTGAAGCTGTTGAACCAGGAACCGTACTTCAGACACGACAGAAGCCTCCACTTTACTTAAATCTTCTGAGATCAGTCGCTTAGTGGTTTTAGTCCATTGCTCCATCTCAGTTTTCATTTCTTGTTGGTTATCAGTGATACACTTCAGTAATTGTTGATGATGGTCCTCCATTTTGACCACCGTTGTTGAAAGATGAGTTGAATGTTTTACAAACTGAGCTTGCACCTCCTGGTTAAGTTCTGAAACTGCATTCTCCTGTTGCTTGATGAATCGCTTTAAAGTGTCCAAGTCTTCTTGTACTTGTCTAGTCAGTAGCTGAATTCCTCTGCCGGGTGTTTGAAGTTCACGTGGTAACTCCTGCCGTCCCACAGAAGATGAAGTTTCAGGGGTGGTGCAAATCTGCATAGGATCTGATTGTGGTTCCCAGGTGAGGTGTTGCACTGGAGGGCTGCCAGTCAAAGTGGAGGATACAAACTGCACTCGTGATCCATGTTGATCAATATGGGTAAGATTGGGAATATAAGGATATGAAGTGATAGGGATTTGTGGCTGCCAGCGGGGGGTTTCCACTTCTGGTACCTCCATCTCAACAAAAGTTGAAGGGGATGGTGGAGTGGTGGTCATGTCAGAATGTAAAAATGAATAAAAATAAAATAAAATAAAAAAAGTCTGTGTGTCTTTTGTTGGGCGGGAAAAAATATCAAACAGGGCAAAACAACAAACTTGGCCAAAAAAAACAAACAAATGTTAATTAATTCCAGGCAATATAACAAACCAACAATATTCAAATATAAACCAAAACACGTTAATTGACAATAAACCTAGGTCAAATAAACCAACCCTCAAAATTAAACAGTTCAGTTCACAAATTTATGCCAAAATGCAAATATGAATAATGCAAAGCTTAAGTTCACACTGACAGGAATTCAAGTTCACAATAGAGTCCACACTTTGCATTCAGAATCACAAACAAAAGGCAACAAAAAAAAACCCTCAATTTTTCCAAAGCTCAAGTTCAGTTCTATTCACGGTTTCAGTTCAATTTAATTCCTTCAAGTTAAAAAAAAAAATCAGCAGTCACTTCTTGAATTAAATGACCCTTAATTTTAACTCTGTTGGTTCAGTTCAATTCGGTTCCCATTTCAATTTCAGATTACTACTTCCACATTTCAGTCCCTGTTCGGGCGCCATTTCTGTAGCGATGGTGGCCCATTTATAAACATTTATGTTTACTTCTATATTTAATTTGGTTTGTTCGGGCGCCAGCCAGGCGTGTAATCCTGGCAATAAATAAATTCTTACACCCACCAGCTACATATGAAGACATTGAAAAAAGGGAAACTCAAATCAAACTTGTAGAAACCAACAGATTCATTTAACCATTTATTTTTAGGAATTCAGCCCCCAATTAAATTCCACACAAAGAAAAAACATTCCAACATCACTGTTGTCAATAACACACTTCCATGGAAAACAAACAACAACAAAAAAACATAAAGGGAAAAAACAATCAGTATAAACTATAAAGAAATATACATTTTCTCTTTATAAGGGGAGGAAAAACATGATCTGCACAAAAACAGCAATGATGTTGACATGGGCAAAGTTTGTAAACTTTCTCTGACAGTCACAATATAGGCTACGAGGTAAAAAGAAGTCTATGTCCAAGCAACCCATCCACCGATGAATTCACCGCTTAGTTTCAATTCACACTCTTTTTTTACTCTCCGACCGTCAAAAGAAAAAGTTTGATTAATTGTGTGTGCGTGTATGGACGTGTGTATGTATTGTGGGTGCGTCAAGTCTGTACCCGATGCTGCTGGTCTTCGTTTTGGGCCTTTGGCAAGTACAGGAACTTCGTTTCCAGCACAATCCAGGAAAACGCGATGAAGACTAATCCAAGGCAACGCACTCTACCCACAGCCGAGATAGAGAGCGTCCAAACCGCTCACAGTTTCACTTTCATTTCCACCGTCACGGCATCCGCACCCAGATAAACCCACACCTCCAGGATACTGCAAACTTCCGTCATACTTCTCTCCCAGGCAGGTCAATTTCTCGTACCAAAGCTCGATACTTCTGCACGTTCCTCGAACAAACAGCACAGCACGTTCCTCGAACAAACAGCACAGCACGTTCCTTGAACAAACAACACACTTCACTTCCCCATTACCAGTCTACTTCCGCTCACAATTCCCCTCCTTAAATAGTTCGTCACACCGATTATCCTCTTCTGATTGGTTTAAAGAAAAAAATATAATAATAATAAAGTGGCTAACGAATTCCGTTCTGCCACAGTAGTTACATTGTACTGTACTGTACTGTATTTTTTTTTTTGCACAATTATGCATAACTTACTTTTATTAATATAGAAAGTACTTGTAGTAATGTGTAGCTCCGTCAAAGTTTGTTCCAGGCCCCTAATATGACTGGCCAAGTACAATTTTCATGACTAGTTGTTGTAGACAAAAGTAGTAGATAACAAAAACAGTCTCAATCCATAAGGAATACTCAGGAGATCCAAGACCAAGGCTTAGCCACAGCGACGAGCATCCGAGGTGGAGCTAGGGTGCCAGGGGACTGAGGCGGAGCCAGTGTGACTGAGGACCAAGGCGAAGCCGGAGGGAAGGCGTAGCATGATGGATCCAAAGAGATGGAGGGATGAAGTAAGTGTGTGGCAAAGGCAGAGCGATGTCTGACCAAGACGGAGCCAGAGGGACAAGGACCTTATTGGTAGAGCCATAAGGACGATGGTCCCAGGTGGAGCTAAGGGAAGGAGGAGCCAAGGTAAAGTCGACAGGTCAACGAGCTGAGATGGAGCGATGGACTCGATGGCAGGAGGCAGAGCCAGGTAATACTCTTTCCAAGGCAGAGCTGATGACCGGAAGATCCGAGGCACATCTACACAGCATTTTGGAGCTAACAATGGAGGAACCGAGGGGTTGACGGGAACCAGTGGAGGTGGGGTCGACGGACTGGCTGACTTTGGAAGAGGAGGTGGGAGAGAGAGGCTGGGTGGCAACTCTGAAGACACAGGAGACTTCCAGGTGAGCAGGACCAGCGGAGTCACAGGAGACTTGAAGCTGAGCGGGACCAGCAGGGGCGGGAGATTCATGCAAATATCCTCTTCTAAGTTATCATATATTACAGAGGCCAGCAGCACCTCACCCTCAGGGGTGAGAGTGTGGGCAGGACCTTCCTCCATTCCCTCAAACTCTACTAATAATCCCACGGCGGCACATGATGTTGCAGGCTCACACAACTGGTCTGACATTTTGTGAGGCTTAGGATCCAAGGTGATGGCTTGCTCAGTCCTTGTATCTGCACTGGCTCGTGCATCGCAGCAGGCTCAGGTAGTTTGCAGAATTTTGCCTTGACCTGGCCTTGTAAGATACAAGTAACATTGTTAAAACTAAATGTGCAAGATAATTTACACTGATTGATTTGATACCAGACTTGCAAATTGAGATACACTTGAATAAATTAACCCTGATTACTAATTGTCCAATGCCACCAACTGGGCAGCAGGAGTTTGATCCACATTATGTATTCCCAGGGTTATCTATTTTACCCTAACCCTAACCTTTTATCTAGGAACATAGGACCTTTTGTCATGTGTTTATTATATTCCATATTAATCTCAGTAAAACATAGGGAACTTAGGAATGATTCCACAGAAGGAAGTCATCTGACTGACAAGCATATAGCGACCAAACACTGGGCAGCTTATCTAAAAGTGCTGTCTGTGTTAACCTGGCACCCGGTTAACAACTTTTTTCCAGGCAGACTGAAACCTGGGTGCTCTAATTCCTAGAAGTTGTATCAAAATGTCAGACAATCAGATTACAGTTTACTGTACCAAGAAAGTGCTTTCCAGGTTGTGTGCAATATACGACTGTGGGAGTGAGGAAGTTCTGATGCTGATACTATTTGCACAGCAAGTTTACTTTGCTGCAATGGGACAAATTATCCAAAAATGTGTTACATGTGAAAGTGATGGCTAATGAACAGTAAATGTAAACAATACATGTGTCAAACGTTTGCATACATGACAAGATTCACATCTGAATTATTATTCTATCCCTTTTCTGCTGTTTATCCAGGGCCAGGTCTGGGTGACAGCAGCCTAAGCAAAGCAGCCCATGTGTCCTTTTCCTTGGCCTCTTCCTACAACTCCTCATGGGGGGCCCCAGGGTGTTTTTACACCAGCTGAGAGATATAATCCCTCCATTTTGTCATGGGTCTACTCTTGGGGCTTCCACCCAGTAGGACATGCCCAGAATAGCTCAACAGGGAGGCATCTTAACCAGACCCTCATTTAACTGCCCTGCAGAGTTTAGTTTCAACCCTGATCAAAGACACTGGAGCAAGCTAATCGATGTCTTCTGAGTTATTAGTAAATTATTGGTATATGTGAGATTGATCAGGGTTGGAGCTAAACTCTGTAGGGCAGTGGCCCTCCAGGGCCGGATTAGAGGAACCCTGCTGCCTTAGGATAAGTCCAGCCACCTTCCAGAGAAAACTCATATTGGCTGCTTGTATCTACAATCTTATTTGTTTGGTCGTTATGACCGTAGAGGCAGGTTGGGACATAGATCGCCAGAACAAGTCTATACCGGAGCCCTTTGCTGGAGCCAGGCCTGAGAGAGGAGCTTAAAGGAGGAGTGCCTGGTGACCGCTGTGTCTTCGTGTTTTCCCAGACAGCAACATAGTGTTGGCCCAGATCCGGGCCACATCAGGGCCATGTGGAATCCACATGTACCAGGTTTGGGCCGACACTATGTTGCTGTCGGGGTTTAGAGCATAAATGCATTTTAGGGTCTTTAAACAATATTATGGAAATGTGATTAGCCAAGAGCATGTCTTTGCGTCATTATGTCACATCTGTACACATAAAGAAGGTGTCTCGGCTAGTAGGCTATATGGCGTGTGAGGATGTTGGAGGTGGAGATTTATAGCCTTTTCTCACAGCACTTGATATACTTAAACTTATCAATTTGATGGCGTATCCAGAAAGGTTCAAACGACAATCACCAGTGACAACTGGAGATTTACCCGTTGTAAAATGCAAAAGACTTTGGAGTGGCTACAGAAAAAAAGAGACTGCAACCGGGCCCATGCGAAAACAAGGATAAATATAGGAAGGGCTTTTGAAAGGTGGCGTTAACTCCGTGTTTTGAAGGAGTTCAAAACAAACGCAGAGATGGCTTTTTTTCTGCTGGACAGGTAAGACATTTCAATGGTTCAATTATGTAACAGTAACACACTTGTTTGCTTTATTCATAAAGTTACGGAGTACTGAACTACAGGTAGCCCTAATACATATTAAATGTAGTCACGCAATGCTGATGTTGTTAACATTAACAATTTGAGAACAAAGTATAATTTGCACGGTTTGACATGATATGATAAGCGATCCTTATGTAACCGAATGAATGAGATGATTGACATTAGTGAGCACCTATCAGCAGGGAATCCCTCCTATTTAAGAGCGGGTTGGCTGTAGCCTGGGATGCGTCACATTCGACTCTGCCTCCTTCCGTTGTTTACAGTGGCTGTAGGTATGTGCGTTAGCATATAGCAACTTCTGTTTTTAGTTTCTTGTATGTACGGGACTAATTATTAGTGTTGTGTTTAGCCTGTCTCTCTTCTCAGGTTTCCCTCGGCTTGTCGCGGTGGTTGCACTTGCTGGCTGCTCGCCTTTCAGGTATGTGTGAACTGTTGGTGGAAAGCGTATTGTTTGTTTTCATTCGGGGGTTTAGGATCAGCTGATTGTGTTGAGTTATGTGTAGTGTCCCTGTAGTCCAGCTGAACAGCGGATTGCATGATTTTTTTGAGTATCCGTGCCTGTGAAAGGACAAGCACATTGTGCGAATGCATCGTCTACTTCCAGTAAGTGTTATTGTGCATATAACTGTAGTTACGAGCTGAAAATATAGCAAATGAGGCCTAAATCTTAGTGTTTCTTTGTATTTGGCTTAGGATTTTTCCCTCTCGTCCGGGCGATTTGTTTTTCCTGCTGGTGCTATAAAAAGCTATTATAGCCCCGTCGATTCCTTGCTGCCGGATTAAGAGAGTATCGTATTTTCCTGCTCAGCTGTCGCTACCGTGTGCAATACAAACTTGTTGCCATCTGTGAGAAGATTGTCACCCCACTGATGAGGGGGATCGTTGCTGTCTGGTTTTATGGATGATGTTTTTTTAATGTTTCTTTGTTTACTGAACTTTTGAGGCTGACGCTTATTAGTGTCAAAAACAGAACACCAAACTATCTGCTTGTGAGCTCATTGCGGGAATTGAGTTATTTATTTATTTATGGTCTTTGTTTACACCTTTGTATGTTATTTGTGATTGTCTACTAATTGTGGTTACTATCTGCTCATGACCGTACCCTAAACATCATCCAACTGGGCTTTATTGCAGTTAGTATTTTGAAGTTTGGTTATTAATTATTTATTTTTCTTTCAGGTGCTGAGGTTCCACGGGTGGAGGATCTCTTGTGGTGATGGTGGTCCTTTCCCCGAACGTTTGATGTGACATTTTTGAAGTCTTTGCTGTGTGTGTGTGTGTGAGTGTGCTTTCGGTGAATTAAGTTTAGTGATCCCTTCTCCCGTGGTTTACCTCAGCCCTGTTAGTGTGTGTGTGTGTGTGTGTGTGTGTGTGTGTGTAACTCAAAACCTGGCCAGTATAGCTCCTGATTGCCTTTTTTAAAATGTGATTATCCTGCTGCTTTCAAATAAACTTGTATTAATAACATTTTTGTACATTTTCATATCCACGTCTCTGCCTACCTTTATTAGAGAATCGAACCTGAGTGACCTAGTAATAATAACTTGAGTGTTGTCCATATTTCCCGGGGCGAAATTCCCCGGGTGGCGTAGCCGAAATTCTTTCTACCTGTAATACTGCTCCTTCGCCCACACTTAGATTTAATCAGCGCGATTTACTGCAAATTTTTTTTTTTTTTTTTTTTTCTTAGTTGGTCAGAACAAAAGTGGATGTTACTTACTTATTCAGACGACATTTTCTGGTGAAAGTTCTTATTTTGGTCATACTTCCAAAAAGTAGAATCTGTGATTCCGAATGACAGTATCCACACCGGCGCGGTGACTGACAGCCGCACATTCTCCTCAAAACATTGGATTCATCCGCACTGTGTCGTGCCGACGCACAACCCCCGTAAAGTTGATAATTCCGCAAATTAGTGGAATTGCAGATTTCGAACAGAGATGGCGACAAAGAGGAACAACTACGGACTTCAGCCTTAAAGTCGCCATAAAACGAAGTTGTGATTGTATTTTCTTCCCTATTTAGTCTTAATAACTGCAACTGAATGAAACGGCTTCTCGGACTAGAAAAAAATATAGTGCGGGACTTTTTGTCCATCAGGAATTGATTAGATTGTTGATCATTGTCATTTGCTATTGCTGTGATCTCATGTGAGTGACATCTTCCTCCCTTGTGCCATCAGAGCAGAGAAGAGATGTCACTGTAAGAGGGAGGGGAAGTTGTTTTGAGATGAATTAAAAAAAAAATCATGATGTGCACATAAAAATCATTTATAATAAATATTGCAATATTAAATACTTCCATTTAAAAAAAAAATTTCATTTTTGATTTCAAAAATACATTTTACATTTTAAATGTAAAATGCAGAAATTTATTACAATGTCAAGTGTTCAAGACACATTTTAGTTTTGAAATTTTCTTGACACAACAAATTATATTAATTTGATGTTTTATTTGATTTAATTATAAAATGTTTCTATTTGACAGCATTTTTTTTCGTGTTTTTTTTTCTCCCCAAATCTTTTTTTGTTTGTTTGTTTGTTTGTTTGTTTTTGTCTTTAAACAAAAATAGACAAACTGCATCACAATGATCGGAAAAAAGGAAGGAAAAAAATATCAAGGTAAATATCACAGTACAAAAGGAACTTGAATGTTTCTTGTGCAACAGCTAGTTGCACTAAGTTGTAAGATACACAGAAATGTTCAAGTTCTTGAGACAGTAAAACATTTATATCACTATACTATTACTATAACTATTGCTCGTACTTGGGGTTATTGATATAAACAAAACCCTTACCCCAAGAGAAGAGCCTTTTTTTCCCCCTGAAGTGATCAGGTTTACAATTTTTGCTTGGTGGATGATAAAGCAGGTCCAAACATTACACTGTAGGAGGGAGTCATATTTATTAATATCTTTAGACAAATATATATATTGTATATATATAATGTGGGTGACATTATATATATTTCGAGTGAGTCTAGGATGGGCTCTTTTGAACCTGTAAAGAAGCAACCGACCAGGACACCCTATAGCACTATAGCATCATGGCAATGAATTTTGTACATACGAGCAAGCACCATTTTAACGTTTCTTCAGAAATTGCATTTTTTCTTCTAGTTGCATTTAATTTTTTTATATATGCTACTGTTGAGTTTATAAACACACATTCTGTCTCACAGTAAAAAGACTGTAGAACCAGAAAAGTGTGCTGAAATGTTTTTGAGTTAAACTCTTGCCAGGTAAACAAGAACCCGCAAAAGAGTTTCATTCCCTCCTTCGGTTTCATATTTTCTGTTTTAGTGTGTCACTAATTCAGATGGTGTAGATCACAGTCTTTATGTTATGTAACGATAAATAACTTGAAGAACCCCAGAGGCCATCTTAATGTAAAAGTTAAGATGCATCAGTTTATATTTGGGCATATCTTTTAACAGCACTTTTAAGTGGTCGGGGGTGTATGAGTGTGTAAAACCACATGCTAACACTATTGCTCAGCTTTCCTGACTACCTGTGCAATGCTGAGTATGTTTTTTACTGGACGTTTATCGGCAAAGGATTTTTATCTTTTTTTTTTTTTGACCTATTAAAACACTATGAAGTTTATATTATAGTGCTGCACCACTGTTTTCACATAAAAAAGACAACATAGATGTGTTGTGATGTAATTTCCTCTAGACATAGACGAAACATGGTGGGAGCCAATCGGGTCATTGCCATTGCAGTCAATATGAAACTAGTCCTGCAATCTGCAAAGCCCCTATACCCCAGTTTACCTAAACAGAGGAAGTGTAACAAACCAATACCATGAGAAAAAAAAAAAAAGAAAAAAACTATAATACATCATGTTATTTTGACCGATCTCATATGATACGATCTTATCTCTCATCTCAACTTCCCTTCTTTGCTCGGAAGGTCAGAGGGCAACACCAATTATCACATTTGTGAGTATTCCTGGCAGGAATTTTTTATTTGACCACTTTTTAAAATAATATGCACAAACATACGCTGCGTGTTCATTTATATATGATATAATATGGTATAAATATACCTAGAGAGTCTTAACCCCCACTTTCATTGCAAACACCTGTTGTATCAGTTTGAAATGCAGAAAGGGTTATGGTTTCACACTTTTTTTATGGTTGGTAAACCAGCATTTGGAAGCATTCAGTGTCACAGAATAAGCCTAAATGTCACAGGTGGTTTGCACTACAGATCGATGCTTATAATGCTCATAGGTATGTGAAATGTTCTGTTACGATAATAAATCATTCATACTTTATTCATTAAAGTGGTTGGATGACTTTGGTTTTTAATTTAATTTAATTTTTTTATTGCTCTGCACAAACTGGCATGTTTTTATGTAGAATGTAAAATACTAATTCAAATATTAAATAATTATATATATATATATATTTATATTTATATTAAATAAAAAAAATATATATGAAATATAAATTAGAAAATATCCTTATTTAATTAAACAACAAATTAGTCTATATCATCCATCATCATTAATACTATGTGGTTCAAATGAACAATAATCTATGCTTTGTATATATTTGTCTGAAGAGGTGGACTTGCCGCTGCCAGTTGCTCACTGGGGGTTTTAAGGCATATTGTTTGTAAAGATGCTGGAACACATATATACATACATATATATTATATATATATATATATATATATATATATATATATATATATAAACACTGTAAAATAAAATGTTACCATGTATTGTAATATACAATACATAGTAACATTTTATTTTACAGTGTTTATATATATAGTGCAATAAATATTTAAGTGCTGTACAAATAAATTTAATTTAATTTCAAAGATTATTGTTTGATTAACATTATCAAAGAAAGATGACAGAAAGTTAATCATGTTCTTTTTCATGTTCTTATTTTGATGATTATGAACATAATTAGTAGTACACTAATACTACTGTTTACAGTGAAGTGTAAAGTTGTATAACTAACAGTTCATTTTTTCATGCCATTTATTAAACTAGGATAATATTAATTTATGTACTATTTATACCGTTTATACCACTATGTATACCACTGCTAAAAAGGAATGAACCAGCGCAAAAATGTATCATTGTTATTTCATGTTAGCTTTATTATATAACCAATTTTACCATGTAGAAGCTCATTAAGTGTTACCCGGTAAAGTACTTTACTACTTATTTATATTTAATTCTACTGTGACATAAGGCCTCATATCATCATCCAAGATTGTCCAAAATAATGATAAAAAAATAATAAAAAAATTTGATATGTTTTTTTCCATTTTGTCTACTAAAGCTAGGGCAGCAAAACACTGTTATATTGTTGTACTAATGTCTTAAAGATGATCTATTTGCAGCATTATTATGCTAACTTCTGTTTCCCTGTTTGTCTAATACAGTAAGAACGCCTCTGGTTCTCTGATTATGAATTATACAGCTGCCTTACTGAGGTAAGACCAAACTTCATCTCCAAATGTAGTTCAGACAACAGAACAAGAACATTGAAATCAGTCTTATATGTCAGTTTTTAAACCAATAGATCTCTTTATGAAAAGCTGAATTTGTGTCAATTGTACGAAACATACGATTGTTAGAAAAAAGTAGGCCCACCTCTAACAGACCCATCACTGAAGATCGTACAAAAATGTTTACAGTAAATGAGATTTTATGAATTCATACGAATTAGCCACCAATTCACCAAAATGTAAAATAGTTACGAACTGCCATGACATTGCATTGGGGCAGCACAGGACGGAAGCCATGACTGAGAGCAAATGCGTCATATATACCTGATGAGTGTTGTTCTGATGAAGTCGTCACATTTATTTATATAGCACTTTATGCAAATCAGATTGTTTCAAAGATTCCCAGTAATAAAAAAGAAAACAATAGTATTAATGATGCAAAGTTATCCAGTTATGAAATGGATACAATTTCAGCCGTAAAGCCGCTAAAGAGTCATTATTCAGCTCAGTTTAGGTCACATTTAGTGTGAATGAAATTAAATACAATTTGGATGTTTTTTTTGTTCTTGCTTTGGATTGCTTTTTTTGTGTTTAGTGTTGATTCGGTTGATGATATTGCAGTGTTCATTGAAGATCCATTGGCACTGAATACGTTTATTTGCCTCTTCTCTTTGTCATGAACAGGACCACTGCACAGCCTCCATGGACAGGGATGTTAACCAACAGCACCCTTGATCTAAATGATCATGCACTGTCCAGGTGAGGTCATATCACATGAATTAGTCAGAATTCAAGGAGGATCTCTGCTTTGCTTATAGTATTTTTTTTTTTCCTGTTCAAGTGTGGATGGACGACGTACTGATGAGCCATTTACTACTACACTATATGACTATTCTGAGTTCTACGAAACAGATATTGATCCATCTGTGCTTTCCTGCATTTATGGATCTCATGCAGCTGTCTTCCTCCCTGTGTTATACTGCCTGTTTTTTGTGGTGGGATTTCTGGGTAACATACTTGTGGTCTGGGTGGTCTTGATGGGTGTGAAGCTGAGAAGCATGACCGACATCTGTCTTCTGAACCTGGCTGTAGCTGACCTGCTGCTGGTCTCCTCTCTTCCCTTCCTGGCACACTCTGCCAGAGACCAGTGGATCTTTGGAGATGTTATGTGCATTATGGTCCTCAGTGTCTACCACATTGGATTCTACAGTGGGATATTCTTCATTGTACTGATGAGTGTTGATCGATACTTAGCTGTAGTTCATGCTGTGTTTGCATTGAGAGTCAGAACAAGAAAATATGGGATTTTAGCCAGTTTGGTCATATGGTTGATTGCTTTTTTTGCATCCTTTCCTGAGTTGACGTTCCTCAAAACCACAAAAAATTATAGTCAAACTTATTGCACATATTATCCTACCAATGATCAAACTTCTAATCATACTTCAAAGATAAATGGTATCTTTAAAATGAATGTCATGGGTTTAATTCTCCCACTCATTGTGATTGGATTTTGTTACTCATTGATTCTGAAGAGACTCCTGACAGTTCGCTCTTCCAGGAGGCAGGCCATGCGTCTAGTCATTGTGGTGATGGTGGTCTTCTTCTGCTGTTGGGCTCCATACAATGTTGCAGCTTTTGTGAAAGCTTTAGAGCTAAAACAATGGATACCTCATTCCTGTGCCAACAGTAAGGCAATCCTTCTAAGTCTTCAGATCACAGAAACTATGGCTTACTCACACAGCTGCCTGAATCCAATGCTCTATGTGTTTGTGGGAGAGAAATTTAGGAAGCATCTTTTTAGACTCCTGTACAGGACACCCTTCAGTAGATTGCAATTCATGAAGATTTATATTATACAGGCCACAGGATCTGTTTATTCACAGACCACTAGTGTGGATGAGAGATCCTCTGCAGTGTGAACAGAACATTAATTGGGGTAGGGAATACAGGCCAAAAAAACAAACATGGACAAAATTTTTTTATTTTTTTTTATTGTACAGTATATAGAAGACTTCTCACATTAAAATGATCATATAATTTCATACACAAGCCTTCATACAAATGTTATTTGTGCATATTTTGTAAATGTTTTATATTTTTTATCTTATTTTATTAAGAATTTTTAGTGGTTTTCTATTTTATAACCTTTATATTTTACATGTATACATGCATGCATTTTACTGTTACTGTTTTTTGTTTACTAATACTATATTTTGTAAGAATAAATACCTTCAATAAAGATGTACTGTATGTATAAATGTGTGAATCTGATTGCAGAGTAATAATTTTACACTGGTGAGAACAGGAACAAGGTCAGTTAGTAACACTTTCCAATAAGGTCCCATTAGTTAAAGTCAATAATGCATTACATAATATTAACAACAAGCAATGCATTTGTTAAAGTATAAGTGTGTGAATCTCCGAGGTCATAGCACGGAGACAGCACTTATTAAAGTCACAAATTATTTGTTAATGGCTGCAGATTCTGGACTTTTATCAATACTCATTCTTCTCGATATAACTGCAGCTTTCATCTCACATAGCATTTTATTGGAGAGGTTGATTTCAATTGGGATCACTGGTATAACCCATGATTGGTTTAAATCATATTTATCTGGTCGGACTCAGTTCGTTCAGATAAAAAAAAATTAAATCGCGGATATCTCAGATAACCAGTGGTGTACCTCAAGGCTCAGTCTTGGGCCCTCTTCTGTTTATTGTATTTACTGCCTCTAAGACAGATTTTCCGTAAATTTAATATCAATTTTCAGTGCTACGCAGATGACACCTAGCTCTATATATCTTCAAAGCCTAGTTCAGTATTACTGTCTTCCTCTCTTTTGCTTTGTCTTTCTGAAATTAAACCATGGTTTACATGCAATTTTCTCAAAGTTAATAGTGCGAAGACTGAAATTTTATTAGTAGGTACTAAATCAAAACTGCGTAATTGTGGAAGTTTTACACTTACTATCAACAACTCTGTTATCTTTCCTTCTTCTCAGGTCAAGAGTCTGGGTGTCATCCTTGACAGTACTCTGTCTTTTGAGGCACATGTAAATAATATTACACAGTCTGCATATTACTGTCTGCGAAATATTAATCGTCTTCTACCATTTCTCTCTGTTAATGGTACTGCTGTCCTCGTGCATGCATTAGTTACCTCTCGAATTGACTACTGTAACTCTCTGCTCAGTGGTTTTTCACAGAAACTTATTCATAAACTTCAGATGGTTCAGAATTCAGCAGCTCGGATCATTACACGAACGCCGTTGAATGAGCATATTACTCCACTTTTAGAGCACCTTCATTGGCTTCCAATCAGATATCTTATTCAGTTCAAGATTTTACTTTTTACTTATAAGGCTCTTCATAATCTAGCACCTTCATATCTGAGTGAACTTCTTCATGTGTATGCACCTACCCGATCCCTCAGGTCTTCTGCTTCTGTGACTCTTGTTGTACCATCTGTGCATTTGACTACCATGGGAAGCAGAGCTTTTAGTTGTATTGCTCCGACGATTTGGAATACTTTACCTCAAGATATACGTAATAGTCTTAGTCTTTCAATTTTTAAATCAAGTATTAAAACTAATTTTTTTAGATTAGCCTATCCTGATTGATTTTAGTTATGTTATTGGGTATTGATTTTTTGTATTATTGTTTATTGTGTTGTTGTTTTTTTCCTCTATTTAATTATGTATTTTATTATTGTAAGGTGTCCTTGAGTGTCTTGAAAGGCACCCACAAAATTAATTATTATTATTATTATAATCTGATTGCAGAGTGATAATTTTACACTTGTGAGAACAGGAACAAGGTCAGTTAGTAACACTTTACAATAAGGTCCCATTAGTTAACGTCAATAATGCATTACATAATATTAACAACAAGCAATGCATTTGTTACATTATTCATTAATTTTTGCTACTTAATAAATATACATCTGTTTATTGTTAGTTCAGCTCAGGCTGTATTAACAGATACAACCTTTGATTTTAATAATGCATTCGTAAATGTTAAAAAAATTTAAAGTATTTTTAATTGTTAGTTCATGTTAGTTAACTAATGATAACAAATTAAACCTTATTATAAAGTGTTACCAGTGAGTTACTGTAATTAGAATTTTTTTTTAAGGAATCAATAGGAAACGCATTTATCAATATGCGTTTTGCCATAATATATATTATGCCTGTGAGGGGACAGCAAAAGACCTGTAGTTGTTCAAAATACGAAGATCTAACAATCACTATACTTGCAACTGGAATCTGTTGAACTTAAATGGAAGTTATGTGGAATTTGAAAATATTTTACTTTTTGAATAAATGTGGTTTAATTAAGATCTAAAATTAAGCAACTCATAAAATTAACCAGTTTTAAATGTTTGATCCATCTATTTATGATCACGAGAAAGAAATGTAAAATAATCTGTTCTGTAAATGTATTTGCTAGAGTAAATTTCAAAACAATTGCTTTGGGACATTCAGACATTTATGTTCAAAGTGGAATCTGTACTTGGACTACCAATTGGTCACGAGAAGGAACATGTAAGCTTTGTGATGAGTTATTAAAAATAATGTGATGAGTGATAGTGATGCAATGGCCCACTTTGTGAAGCAAAATAACTGCACTCAATGTACAAAAAACAGATAAATTGTGTCATCTATGGTAAAAGACGTCTAGAGCTGGGTCGTATGAAACTGGGTCATGGGCTTAACCACAGACCCCAGCCCCTACTCCTCCACAAACGCATGATTCAAGTTGTGCTCAGCTATGATGAGCAGATTTAACGTATAGACTTCACAGATTGTCATCACAGCGGTCATTATGATTCAGTCTAATATCCCCAGTGCGACCCTTCTAATGAAATTATGTGCAGCATTCTCATATCTGACCAGTTCGAGTGATTAGGCCTTCACTAGCCAGTCAAAACATCATGTGATAGACATCACTACTTCCCAGTACATTCATAATAACACACTGACACCTTCTGAGGGACTATCCCCACTACCATAATGAAACCCGAACTTACTGTTTTTGCTCTTTGCAAGTTTGGAAAGTTTGCTCACAAGAGTTAAGGACACTACAGGTAAAAGTGAACACACAAGTAGTACTCAAACAAAACAGCTATGACATTTACATTGGAAATTTCAAATAGTTTCTATGAGAGATTTAGAAACTCCTGAGCTGATGTAGCCTTCATGAATACTTAAACCTCTATCATTTTTTAAGACAACATCTGTTGAGGTTCATCTAATACAACCCATTATTAGTTAGATATCTGTTTGTGATGTATGAATGTGAGGAAAACGGGGACAGTTGTATTTTTAAAGGTTAATTAGGCTGTGGCTAGACCTTTAAACTCCACTCATTACATCAAAAGAGGGGGAGCTGGCTGTCAAGCTCCACCCATTGGCTCTGCTGTGAGCATCCTCTTATTAAGGGACTTGAAGACCAAATCTCTTCAAACGACGTGGAGCAAAAAGATCCATGATTTGTCTGAAGGATGAATTTTTACTGTTTTCATAGAGAAATATCTATCTCTTTCAGTATAGTATTATAAAAGACATTGGGGTTTTTTCATTGGTTCAGGTTGCCTTATTCACTTCCTGTCATGGATGATGGAGTTTACTTTATCTAGGCAGATATCATGGACTCTGAGATGGTTGACTTCTCCAAGGACAACAAGTCCAATGTCTGGGTACATAGTACGAAGCAAGTCAAATGAGGCAATAATATATGTTCAGTGATTTCATACTGATGTGGTAACTGTGGCGGTGAATACACCACATACACACACAGCAACAGCACATACAGTATATGCAGTGTAAGTCTCAAAGATCTCACCTTCACCCACAGACATTCTAGATGGTCTGGAACAGGTTAAAGGATATGATGGAACTTTGTCTCGGATGTACAATACAACACCTCCACCACAACAAGTTGTTCGACCTCCACCACAAGAAGTTGTTTGGCATTTGGAAAACAAAGCGTTTCCATTCATCCCATGTGTTCTTTGTCTCTTTTCCCGCCACTCATCTGTAGTCATGGACAATAACCATTAGTCTCAGCTGCTCATTGTTTAGGTTGTCACCCCGACAGCAACATAGTGTCGGCCCAGATCCGGCCCACATCTGGTACACGTGGATTCCACATGGCCCAGATGTGGGCCGGATCTGGGCCGACACTATGTTGCTGTTCCTCCTTGCTCACGCTTCAGTGGACAGTTGTTATTTGTGTTAGTGCACGCTGTTATGCCTCCTGCCTTCTAGTTTAATAAAACCTTGTTTGTAATCCTGTTGTCTGTCTTCATCTTTATCTTGTGACAGTAGCATAGTAAGATGATCTTTCTTTTTTTTATTTCTTTTTTTATTCCTAAATCCAAACAATTGGGGTCTAGTGAGTTTAAATCTACCGCTAACCACAGTCTTAATCTTGTGCAAAATGTTACCCCCTCTACATCCTCCTTTCCTAGTTGGTTTCCATGCCACCCCTGCTTTGCTTAAGATCTTTCTCAGCCAAAGGCTTTGCGGACCAGATTGCCTGATCCTCTTCAGGAATTCCATGGAATATTTTTAAATGGCCTCAATTTCTGCCATTATCATTGTTTTTTTGTGAGGTAAAAAAAAAAATCCATTGGTTTATGTTATAATAATGTTTTATACTTGTAAATTACATAATATTATATTATGTCTAATCTGTGCAGTCAGAACCACTGGAGCCTCGTCGAAAGGGTACATATGCGCCAAATACCTGCAGGTTTTGTTGTTATGGCACATCCTAAAAGTTACCTCAGTTTTTGTAACTGAAAGTTGAGGTTATCTGTTTACTTACCCGTAAACTTACCCGTAAACTTACCAGGCATGTTTTATAACCTGCTTTCTGGAACCGCCCTAGAACTGCAAAGATTCGACACAACCGCTTACACGTAAGCACACGCAAAAGGGTGGCAACACCAATGACACACACCCAAATGACACACACCAAGCCTTAAATAATCAGGCTTCTTGCTCATTGGCTGCCGCTCATGACAATCAAACAGTGCTAAGCAGGGGCTTAAGCTACACTACTGTAACTAGTCTGTTGTCTGCGTTGTGTTTTGGCTGCGTTGGGAAGAACAGGACAGCATTCGGCAGTTTCACTGATCTTTTATTCCTGATATAAAACAAATTTAAGCAGCCTCTAGTGTGAGAGTCGCCCTTGTTTTATCTCTCCAGTGCATCATCAATGCAAAGAGTGAAAATAAATCACATTAAACAAGAAAATACATGTAACAGAAAACATACCTGATATAAAACAAATTTAAGCAGCCTCTTAGTGTGAGAGTCACCCTTGTTTTATTAAATGTGATGTACACTTGTCACATGTGCTCTCATTTCCACATTTAGGGCCAGATGCAAAAAATATAACTTAAACAGACTGAAATGTGTTACGATTCTTCTCAAAGATCGCAACAAAGTAAGGGAGACGCCACAACACCGCTGCGTAAACAATAAGATTTATTTTAAATAAAGTAACAAACATGAAATGTCAGGAGATCAGTATAAGTGTTAGTCAGCGTGTCAGCATGTAACTGTACGTAGTAAGCTCAAATGATATCAGTTCAACCAAACATAACGAAAAGTCCAAATCAAAATATCGTCATCAGAGGAGAGTATATCACATCAGCTCTCCGAAGCGGTTGTGCTCTCCCATAGCCCACATGTCCCGTCAGCTCTCTGGAAGCCTCCAGAGCCGCAACACCCGCAAGCCATCGACTCCCTCTCTGTTTGACCCAGTGTCTTTTAAAGCACCATGATCTGGTTCAGGTGTAAAGCCACGCCCTCCAGTAATCAGCCTGTAACTCGGGACAAACACACAAGCACTCACTGCACAAGGAATCATTGAACCGTCACACACCCCCCTTTAAAAAGATCCGATATCCTATAAGGATCCTCAAAACCTCTCAAAGAATTAAAAAACAAAAAAACAAAAACAAATCATACTTTCCTTTCAAAAGCATTCTTTTTTTTTTTTTTTATGAGATCCGATTCCCGTATGACAAGTGTTTTCCACAGTCACCTCCATTCTCCTAGACTACTCAATTTATCCCCAGCAATCTGGATCCTGAAAGCATATTAAGGCAACAAACAGAGAGCACAGAAAAATAGTAACAACTGTCCAAACACTTACAGTACATTATTCGATCTAGTCAGGAACACGAGATAACGCATCTGCCACTACGTTATCAGTTCCCTTGATGTGTTTTACAGTTAAACTGTAAGGCTGCAAAAATAGAATCCAGCGCATTAACCGCTGACTCGGGGACTGTAGAGAGTGTAAAAACGTTAGAGGATTATGATCAGAATAAACCTCCACAGGTAATCCGCCCCCAACGTACACATCAAAATGTTGAAGAGCCCAAATTAAGGATAATGCTTCCTTCTCTATTACAGAATAGTTCCTTTGGTAAGTATTAAACTTACGAGAAAAGAAACTTACAGGATGGTCGAGTCCACTCTCACCAGTCTGTAACAGAACAGCTCCAGCACCAATCTGGCTTGCATCTACTTGTATCTTAAATAGTTTATCCAGCCTAGGAGCAGCTAAACCAGGAGCAACAGTTAATAACAGTTTAACATGTTCAAAAGCCTTCTGACAATTTGCACTCCAAACAAAATTGGCAGCACTCTTAAGCAGATCAGTGAGCGGAGAAACAACAGTTGAAAAATTTGGGCAAAAACCCCGGTAATACCCGACCATCCCTAAAAAACGCATCAGCTCCTTCTTTGTTGATGGAGGAGGAAACTGTTGAATAGCTGCAACTTTGGCTTGAACAGGACGCACCTCGCCCTGTCCAACTTCTTTTCCCAAATATCTGACAGTACCCTTGGCAAACTCACACTTTGCCAAGTTAACTGTAAGACATGCCTCAGCCAAACGCAGCAGAAGCGCACGAAGATGTACCAGATGTTGTTCCCATGTATCACTAAATACAATAACATCATCCAAATACACCGCACAACCCTCCAGGCCGAATACCACTTTATTCATCAATCTCTGGAAGGTTGCGGGTGCATTTCTCAAACCGAAACTCATAACAGAGTAAGAATATAACCCGGATGGTGTAATGAATGAAGTTATCTCTTGAGCTCTGGGAGTTAAAGGCACTTGCCAATACCCCTTTAGAAGGTCTAGTTTGCTTACAAACTTAGCAGAACCCACCTGATCCACACAATCCTCCATTCGAGGAAGTGGAAAAGCGTCAGGTTTAGTAATCGCGTTTAACTTGCGGTAATCAGTGCAAAATCTATAAGTAGAATCTGGCTTTTTTACCAACAAGCATGGTGAAGCCCAACTGGAGCATGAAGGAACAGCGATCTCATTCTTAAGCATATACTGAACCTCTGACTGACCAGAACATTCCGCTTATTGATAGGAACCCTGTAAAAACGCTGACGAATAGGTCGCGCATCTCCCACATCCACATCATGCTGGATCAGATGCGTACGGGTGGGCACATCTGCAAACAAACTAGGAAAATCAAACAACAACTCTATCAATTCTGACCTTTTTAACTCTGACAAATGTGAAAACAAAGCATTTAGATTCTGAAGGGTCTCTGAATTCTTTAACCGTGGAAGCAAAACACAGTCTCCAGGTACAATCACATCCTCCCCTCCTTCTACAGAAAAAGGTTGAGAATTATCCAGAGGAACAGCAGCAACAGTAACAACTGGCTTAACCAGTTGAGTGTCAGAGTTACGAGGATGATAAGGCTTAAGTAAATTCACGTGAAAACACTGTTTAGCCTTTCGCCGATTTGGAGTTGCAATTTGATAATTTTGGTCAGTCATTTTTCGAAGAACAGTATATGGACCAGTAAACCGTGCACAAAAAGGAGAGCCAGATGAAGGTAATAAAACCAACACTTGATCACCCGGTATAAAAACACGGCATTCGGTATGTTTGTCAAAGTGTTTCTTCATCTTATCTTGTGCTCCAACAAGATTTTTCTGAGCACTCAGTCCAGCTAAAAATAACCGTCTGCGGAAACCATCTACGTATTCCAACAAATTTTGAGGAGGATCCTTTTCACCCAATCCCTCCCTCAAAACAGAAAGAGGACCACGTACACTATGACCAAACACAAGATCATTCGGGCTAAAACCCAAACTCTCTTGTTGTACCTCTCTAGCTGCAAGTAACAACCAGGGCAAACCCTCCTCCCAGTCGCGGTTCAACTCCACACAGTAAGCACGTAATAACGCTTTCAGTGTTTGGTGAAACCGTTCGAGCGCACCTTGACTTTGGGCGTGATATGGGCTTGATTGATTGTGCTTGACCTTAATCACTCTCAAAATCTCAGCAAACATACGTGAAGTGAAATTAGACCCTTTATCGCTCTGAATAATCTTTGGTATCCCAAAAATAGAGATGAATTGGGTTAAAGCTTTCACAACTGCCTTAGTAGTAATTCTTCTGATCGGATAAGCTGCCGGGTATCGAGTTGCCTGACACATCACAGTCAGCAAATATGCATTACCTGATTTAGATTTAGGTAATGGACCAACGCAGTCAATTATTAGATGTTCAAAGGGTTTACTTGTAACCGCAATCGGGCACAGAGGCACTGGTCTCAAAGATTGATTCGGTTTCCCTGTTAACTGACAGGTATGGCACGTTTTAATAAAGGCCGAAATATCTTTTTTCAAACATGGCCAATAAAACTGTCTCAAAACTCTGTTATACGTTTTATTAACTCCGAAATGACCAGCAACTTCACCATGTGAAATTCGCATTACCACCTCTCGAAATTGTTTTGGCACCACTACTTGAATTACAGATTCCTCCATCAAACCTTTCTTACAGGGAATAAATTTCCTTAAGAGTATCTCATCCTGGACAAAATATCCACTGGCAGTACTTCTTACCTCCCGTGATGGAATAACATTCTCAAACAGTTGTTGTAACCCAGGATCATTCTGTTGTGCAGTCATCAACTCCCTATGAGTAATAGGAAAAAGAGTAGACAAACCAGGCACACAGTTAAACACGTCTTTTTCTTCACAAGATACCTCACGACTCCTCGAACGGGTTACTGCACACGTTACAAATACCTCAGGGAATTCTTGCATTAGAACATCAGACTCTTCAATCAATGGGGTGGACACTACCACAGGTGGTGGGATTACCTCTCGCCATACCCTATCTCCAGCTAGATTATTCCCCAGTATTACCATAACACCATCTACTGGCAATGATGGACGCACTCCCAGGGTTACTTCTCCACAGACCAACTCCGAAGTCAAGTTTATCCTGTGCAAAGGGACAGAAAGAGTTTGTAATCCAATTCCCCTGATTAAAACATTCTTCCCTTCACTTGATGCATCAGAAAAAGGCAAGACCGATTCAAGAATAAAGGATTCTGAAGCTCCGGTATCTCTCAAAATCATCAACATCGGAAGCAATACACCAACGATCAAAATGTGAAACAAGTTCTCTTACCACCTCAGAATGTGTTTGGCGGTCACCTTTTCTCCAATTCCTAAAACGCTGGCGGTATGCCTCAGGAACTAACTCATACGCTTTTAGGATAGTCACTTTAACCTTATCATAGTTTCTTCTGTCCTCCATCGTAAGCGCTGCGTATGCCTCCTGTGCTTTGCCTGTAATGACAGTTTGAAGCATAATAACTCGGACCGCACTTGGCCATTTCCCCTCTTCCGCTATGGTCTCAAATAAAGAGAAAAAAACATCAGGGTCATGTTCGTTGAATTTAGGGAGCAGTCTTAAATTACCGGCAAAGTCAAAACTGCCAGACGAATGTAACTTTTCACCACCCTCTGGGGATAATATACCCTCCTTAATCAATTGCAAACGTTCCGCCTGCAGCTCAAACTCCCGTTCTGATTTTTCAAACTCTATTTTTTTCTGTGCAAATTCAATTTCGCGTTGTTTAAGTAAATTATCTGTTCTTAATTTCTCCATCTCCAACTCATACCGTTTAGTTTCCACGACCAAATCTCTATCGTGAATCTGTTGCATATGCAAAATCTCTTTTTTCTGTTCGAAAGACAACCCTGAAAAAATATCTAACGAAGCTTTTTTTTCAACGTCATATTTTTTCTTTGTGGAAACGATCAAAAGATTATTTTCGATTAAACAATCTCTCACAATAGAACGAAGTTCATTCTTCTTTATTTTTTTATCCACATCGCCAATTTTAAAATGCTCTACGAGTTCCCACAACTGTTGTTTCACAAACGAATTTAACACGTCCTCCGACGGAGCTTTAACAAATTCTTCAACGGACGTCATTTTAACCTTCAAACTTGTTGATTACACTCTCGACTTAAAGTAAGTGCATTTTAAAAAACCTAATAAGCAACGAACAAAAACACTCATTCAACTTCTCCCCTTCTACCCTACCTAACAACCCACTAACCTATTCTATGCCTAATCTTCATGCAGCTTCCAAGAGTAAAGCGACTTTAAACACCAAATACCGCTGGTTTCGAAACTGAGCAATACAGCCCAATCCGTAGCCACGGCGGTGTGCTTCACCCAAAAGCCTGCACAAAAATAAAAAAGGCAAAATAACAGCAAAGCGTTGCTAATACCTACTGGGGAAAAATGAATAAGGTTTCATCCGTACCTTAATAACATGCACTTACCTTAAATGACTACCTTCGAACTCACGGGACAACTCCAACATAATCTAATCAAAAATTTACGTACATCTCCAAAAAATAATGCGAAATAAATAAGATGAACTTTTCACATTATCACCCAACAGAGCACCAGTCTACCAAATGAGCTAAACAATGCCTACATTTTAATCAAACAAACTCTCACTTGTTAACTAATTACTCTTTTAGGACGAGCCCCCATTTGTTACGATTCTTCTCAAAGATCGCAACAAAGTAAGGGAGACGCCACAACACCGCTGCGTAAACAATAAGATTTATTTTAAATAAAGTAACAAACATGAAATGTCAGGAGATCAGTATAAGTGTTAGTCAGCGTGTCAGCATGTAACTGTACGTAGTAGGCTCAAATGATATCAGTTCAACCAAACATAACGAAAAGTCCAAATCAAAATATCGTCATCAGAGGAGAGTATATCACATCAGCTCTCCGAAGCGGTTGTGCTCTCCCATAGCCCACATGTCCCGTCAGCTCTCTGGAAGCCTCCAGATCCGCAACACCCGCAAGCCATCGACTCCCTCTCTGTTTGACCCAGTGTCTTTTAAAGCACCATGATCTGGTTCAGGTGTAAAGCCACGCCCTCCAGTAATCAGCCTGTAACTCGGGACAAACACACAAGCACTCACTGCACAAGGAATCATTGAACCGTCACAAATGCCCCAAATAACCTCACCTCTCCAGTGCATCACCAATGCAAAGAGGAAGAGGAGGGGACAGAACAGGAAATTATATTGACTCATGATGTCATCACCACAATTAAAGGGAACTCACACTTCAATTAGGCAGTCATATCAGGTGTATGTAAACGAACAATTTTGTGTGAATTCTAATAAACAATACATGTATTTAACAGGAAACTTTCTGGACCTTTTACACTCACCCCCCAGAATTTACAAAAAATGTATAACAAAATACAGAGTATAACAAAAAAAAAAACTCACTAGAATTGGTCGCTAGAATTGCATGGTCCACACTTAAAAAACAGCGAAGACACAGCATAAAAAGCTACCCAAACGAAAGGGATACACATATGAAGAAAGTTGGCCAAACTTCTACACATTTTGTAGGCATTATCAAAGTGCCCATTACACTTTGAAAAATCTCAGACCAGGTACTTAAACAGAACCAATAATACAAGAATCGAAAATACAAGAATTGACACCAAGCATTATCAGAGACAGCGGTAAGATAGAGAGAAAAAACAAAACAAAAAACAGATCTAAACATGAATAGCAGGAGATACAGACTCTATACCAAGTAGGGTTTCAAGCTGAACCATAGATTCAATTAGTCTGCATAGTGGTTTGATAACCCTCCCAAACCTGGTAGTGTAACGATCACCTGTATTTAAATCAGCAACAGGATCTTGCTTAAAGGGTTCACTGGCAGAGAAATGAGTTTGGGATGAATTAGTACCAGCACCAGCCACAGCGCTATCATCAGTCCCTGACACAGCAACTTCTTCATTAGGCTCCTCTTGATTGGACAACTGAGAATGCACCCATGAAGAAGTGCGGCCATCATCACAAGTAGCAACATTGGAAATGTTCGACACAGAGTCTGCATATGAGAGTTCCTTAGCCCCATTCTGCCCATCATCTGCGTGCCCAGCAGACTCAATCTCGGCAACGTAGAAGGACTCACCACTGCGTGTCTGCTCGGTTAGATCACCACAGCGTGCTGCATCAATTGCTTCAGCAACCTCATGATCAGAACTAACCATTTCTGGTTCAAGCAGAGGGAGGAAGTTCACTTGATGAAGAAGATTTCGATGCACAATTCTCTCATTACCAGCCCTGTTACGGATCTTATAGACATGTATGGAAGGCTTTGAGGCAACAACAGTGTACATGACTGGCTCCCATTTGTCAGCAAGTTTTCGTTTCCCTCTACAATCCTTGTTAGCCACAAGCACTTGGTCACCAATGGCTAGAGGTAGGCCTTTAGCTCTTTTGTTGTACTGGCTGGACTGGTGTTTTTGTTCCACAACAGCATTCTTCTGTTCTAACGCCATGGCAGACTGGAGGTCGCTGATAAGAGATTTGACATACCTGTCATAGTCACAGATTTACTTATCCTGCAGGACACTTTGGAACATGAGGTCAACCGGCAACCTTGGTACTCTACCAAACATTAGGTAAAAAGGGGCAAAACCCGTTGTTTCGTGTACTGTGCAGTTGTACACAAATGTCATGGTCTGTATCAACTGCGGCCACTTCTGCTTAGGCCTAGGTGGAAGAGACCTCAGCATATTACCTAATGTTCTGTTGAAACGTTCGGTACCACCATTCCCCATTGGATGGTAAGGGGTGGTTCTCGACTTGTCAATGCCAGCCAGTTAGATAAGCTCGGCAATCAACTCACTCTCAAAGGTAGCCCCCGGTTAGAATGGATGCGTTGGGGAAATCCATTGACGCAGAAAAAGCTGTCCCAGAATTTCTTAGCCACTCTTTTCACTGTCTGGTCCTGACACGGGAATGCATGCACCAGCTTTGTGAATTGATCCGTGATCACTAAAACATCCACAGATTTGCTCTGGATCTTCAGCAGACCAGAAGTCGATGCAAACAAGCTCCAGTGAGGCTTTGGTTTTAATACTCTCCAAAGTGGCTCTCACTGCAGGCCCTGGAGTTTTGCTGAGATCACACCTGGGGCATTTCCTCACATAATCTCGCACATTATGCTCCATATCAAGCCAGAAAAACCTCTGACGAGCTAAAGACAGAGTGTGAGGCTGCCCTTGATGACTTTTTGATGGTTTGATGGTGACACCTATGCCATCCAATGAGGCGTCAGTACAGAGAAGAAAAGGACTCTCAAAATCAGGATGAGCCAGCACCACACTGTCAACAAGGGCCCTTTTTAACTCCTCAAATGCCACATCACAATCAAGGGTCCAGTCCTGGGACGTCAACTTTCGAAAAGTGCCGCTCTCTTGTGACTACCAGCAGCTTTCACTGAGCGTTTCTGGCCAGCTGTTAAGTTGAATAAGGGTCTAGCAATACGTGAGCAACTTGGAATAAAGGATTGGTTGTACAGGACCATACCACGAAAAGATCAGATTTTTTTTGTGAAGGTGTGGTTTTCCTTTATTAAGTCCTCCTTGTGAAAAGCAGAGATGACTTTAACTTTCTCCTCATCAACTGAAAAACCAGTACCATCTATCACATGGCCCAGGAACTTTACGGATTTTCGCAGAAAGTTACAGTTTTTAGGTGCTAGCTTCAGGATGCTAGTTCTCAATCGAGAAAACATGATCTCCAAACGCTTCAATGCCTCCTCTTCAGAAGGTGCATAGACCAACAAGTCATCAAGATAGTCCTTGATGGCTTTAGCATTGAGCCAGCGAAAATCAGTGCAGACCCTCAGATTACCGTCTTTTTTCTAAACCATCACCAAGGGTGATGCATACTCACTGACAACTTGCTGATTATCCTTTCTCCTCAGGCACCACAAGAGTAGGAACGACAAACTTAAATCCATAGACTTCAATCTCCAAGTCGTATGTACACTTCGGTTGAATCGTAAGGCCACCACACCCAACCAGGACTACATTACTCACAATCACTTGAAGATGTGGAAGAAGACCATCAGCTTGCAGCTTGGACTCACCCTCTTCACTAAGCGTGCAGGCCATACTACCAGAATCCAGTAACCCCTTTATTGTGTAATGGTCGCAAACTGTCACATGAGCATAAAACAACTCACTTGCCCCATCAACTCTCTGAGACCCCACATATAACACGGTTTTGTCTTCTGGAAATAGTTTGCAGCTGTTAACAAAAACATTTCGCACATCTTCTTCTGTGAGGGAGATTTTATGAAAATTTCCCATGCTACCCCTCTCATCGCATGGGCTCTTCAGTTTAACTGAGCAGTATCTGAGGGAGCCACAGGGCATGCTGCTTTAGGACAGTTATTCTTAAAGTGGCCAGGACTGAGACAGTGGCGACATAGCCTCTGATGTCCACAATGTTCGTACATGGTGTGTTCCTTGGATCTCCAGACCCTACATGCAGAGCTTAAGTTGGTTTTGAGATCTGAAGTTATGTCTGTATGAACCTGACTGGATGAAGGTAAAGAGGCAGTGCACAATGACAGGACTCTATCCATCATGCCAACCATGTGCTGAAGGCTGGTATCTGGAGAGAAACGAACAGCATTAGGATTAAGATGACTTACAGGAGGCAGCGATTGGGCTGGCATGGAAACAGGACGCTGAGGAGAACTGGACACAGAATTGGGGCCTGCCATAACAGTGCACTGGTTGCAAGCTGACAAGGACATTGTGTGCTGCATCCGAGAAGAGACTCTCTTTAGATCCCTCTGATGATGATCCAATCGCTCCTGGACCTCAGCGGCACTCCACTTCTCAGCTGGCTTAAACTGAAAAGACATAGCAAGACTTGGGTCTGGGCAATGTGAAATAAACATCAGACATCTTCATCAGCGGGATCCTCAACACTTTTATTACATCTTCGCAATCACTCATCAACAACATCTATGGCCTTGTTAAGCCGTATCCAGTAATCCATGGGACTTTCATCTGCTCTAGAAGTCAGCCATAGGCATGTTAGAGTAAGACAACTCACTGAAGTTGCGCAAGGTTAAGGCTGGTTGAAATACTCTCTCCTATTTTCTGAGCCAGATCTGAAATGATGCCACCTAACGACTCAGGAGTAACGACGCGTTCAATATCAGGGCTTATGATTGGGGTGGAGCTAATTGCTGAATCAGCTGTGTGCACATGGTCAAGTCTCAAATTAGATAATTTCCCATAACAACGTGTAAATTCAGACACCCTCTCATTGCGATACATTTCAGGTCCACCACCTCTGCCCAATGGAAAAGTGACATTAGATTGTTTCACAGGACTGAAATCGTCTTTGCTAGAATCCCCAAACATGTCTGAATTTGTAAAGTGAAACAGACAAAACTGCAAACCCTTAACTGATGAAAAGTTCAAGCATACTTCAAATATGAAGGGAAATATATGAAATCAAATGATCCAAAACAATTCATTTTCAAAATTCTTGATGAAAATAAAATATTTCCTTTCTCAAAATCAATTATATACTTTTCCTTGTTTAAAATGCATCAACAGTCATTGATTATATACTGTACAGATAAAGGATATGATGCATGAAGGACACTGAAGCGTCCCGCGGTGCTTAATTGAACAGTTGGTGCATATTGAACGACAGAGTCGTTGAACCAACTGTTCAATTCTGTTTTCAAACCTATAGATTTCTTTACGAAAGGCTCACATTAATCAATCAAGATATACAACGCATCATCATCAACGGAGGATCTCTGCTTTGCTTATAGTATTTTTCCCCTGTTCAAGTGTGAATGGACGACGTACTGATGAGCCATATACTACTGCACAATATTACTATTCTGACTTCTGGTCTCCTCTCTTCCCTTCCTGGCACACTCTGCCAGAGACCAGTGGATCTTTGGAGATGTTATGTGCATTAAGGTCCTCAGTGTCTACCACAATGGATTCTACAGTGGGATATTCTCCATTGTACTGATGAGTGTTGATCAATACTTAGCTGTAGTTCATGCTGTGTTTGCACTGAGAGTCAGAACAAGGATTTTAGCCAGTTTGATAATATGGATCATTACTGTTTATGTTTCCTTTCCTGAGTTGATGTTCCTCAAAACCATAAAAAAATTATAATCAAAAGTATTGTACACATTATACAACAGATGATCAAACTTCTAATCATACACACAGGATTATTGGTATCTTTAAAACGAATGTCATGGGTTTAATTCTCCCACTTATTGGGATTGGATTTTGTTACTCATTGATTCTAATCAGACTCCTGACAGTTCGCTCTTCCAGGAGGCAGGTCATGCGTCTAGTCATTGGTGATTGTGGTCTTCTTCTGCTGTTGGGCTCCATACAATGTTGCAGCTTTTGTAAAAGCTTTGGAGCTAAATGAATGGATACCTCATTCTTGTATCAGCAGTAAGGCAATCCGTCTAAGTCTTCAGATCACAGAAGCTTTGGCTTACTCACACAGCTGCCTGAACAGAGCACCCAGAGGAAACCCACACAGAAAGGACTCGAACCAAGGACCTTCTTGCTGTGAGGCAACAGTGGTACCCACCGAGCCGCCAGGCTTTCCCCACTGGTCCTTACCTGATTAGGTAGCCAGCTATTCATTCCCACAACCTATACAAATGTATCCCTTTAACTTTTTCCTGGTCTAAAAATAACCTCTTGACAGCCGTAATATTTTAAAAGTAGCAAGAATCAAGGACTGATGAAGCTTACAGAGGGTGCATGAACCGAGGATGCAGAAGTCTTTTTTGTTGAAACACCTAGAAACACACACCTAAAAACTTAATTTTTAGATGCAAAAATCTAAAATAATTTCTAAAAATCTAAAAAAATGTTTGTCTTGGGAACTAAAATAGTTCTAAATAATAGATCATACATAATTATATGATTTGCACATAAAAACATAAAGACACTGCATAATCTGCATTCGGACACAGCGGAAAAACATTGTGTATGTCTGTTAGAAGTCGAATATACATTTCTTAACACAACAGAATGTTGATATGCAATGAAAATCAAGATCCGTTATGGGAGCTACACATTGATATGATCAACAGGTCAAAGCTGTAACTATATTTTGGATTCGAGCAATACAGCATTGACAATCAACACCCAGAACCAGGGTTATCTGTTTCAAAAAATACATTTATGTGTACAAATATGTATTTTAAAACATAGGAACTATAGGGTCATGTTTTGCTTTCTGAATACTCCCAACTAAACTCTTTGTGCCGCAAAGGAATTTTTTTCTGCAGTTGAACTGCAAGTCAGTCAATTTTCAGTCACAAAGCTCTGTAGTGTGTTCATGATTATGCAGGTGTCGCCTCCTGTAGTCTTCTATGATAAAGCAGGTTGGAAGTTGATGAAGCCAACACTTAAGTTAAAATAATTTTTAATTTCATTGGCAATTCCACAATACACCAGTGTGTTAGCAAACCTGCTTCCCACATTGAATATATACAGTTTTGAGCCAGTGAAATAAATATGTATATATATTTTAGTTGACAGTGAACACAATGAACAATCATCAGTTGATCTATGTTCCTCAAATGTTTGCATTTTGATTTTTGATCTACTGGTTTGGTTCAGAAGACTATCTATATATTGGATGCAATAAAAAGTGTTTCTACACTATAATGTTTCAAAAGATTTCAGTCAGTTTATGGCATTGTCATTTTTACGTATTTATGTTTTTTAGACATAAAATTTGTTTGCTTTCTATAGTTAATTTGACAGTTATAAACAGTTCTGATAGTTACATTTATTCATTTAAAATAACATTGTATTTATATAATTTAAATAATAAAATTAAATATTAACAAAATACTAAATAATATAATATATTACATTAGTGAACCATATTTGAAGTGTACTAATAACACCTGGAAATAATTTTATATTTGCTATAATTACTATGCAATTATTTTATATGCACGTGGTTTTGCAAATACACTCTCTTGAGGAATGAGATTTTTGATTATTTCAGTACAAATCAGGAAGCTTGCTTGAGTGATTTGTCATTTTATTTAAATGACACAGACAAGTCTGAATTATTTTCACTTGATAAAATTTTTAAAAGTCCAAATATTGCAAAAACATGCATTTATTTTGCATGTTCAGCCAGCTGTTTGCTTGATATTTTAGTTTAGAAGTCCAATGTAAGTCAAACAAAGGATTATTTAAATTTTTGTTAAATAAAAACTTGTAAAAAAGTCGTTTTTTAAAGTAAAAAGTTTATTCTGCGCAAAAATAAAATGCATTAAGATGTCAAAACAACAACAACAACAACAAAAACACTTACCTTTCAAACACTTACTGAAAAGAGTTATTTGAAGAATTCTAGACGCTACAAAATGAACCCTTGCCCTTATGTTTTCATGTCGCATCAGCTGCAGTTACAGAGAGGAACCGAGAAGCTTGTACATTACCTAAGCTAATATATCAGTGATTCAGTAAGATATCTGATCAAATCACGACCACAGGTACAAACCACAAATATAGATTTATCATACGTGTTTTTATACTTTGGCACGATGTCAGACTGGGTTACGGGATAAACAGATTAGAGACAGCTCAGACATCTTGGTAGTCAAAGGTCTCCTCCTGGTGGTATAAACTCGAAGCCCTTCTTTTAACTGACACGATTCTAAAAAACCCTTCAGTGTCAACAGCCATCTTATTTCATAAATGACAATAATGAAAATACAAAAATGAGTCACGGAAACTATGTTCATGATTTCTTAGAAAGCTGCGTGAGAGGGGTTTTTCTTCTTCAAAGCCTAGGCCTACTTAAGTTTGGATTTGAAGTTGTATTTTCAATATAAAAAGTGAATAAAGATCATTCCATTTTATTCGACTGGCTATCTTACACCTTAAATCATGGGCCGGGGCACCAAATGGAACTATTTTTACATCAAAGTCAAGAGTTTGAAAACTTGAAAACAGTTTGAGGCACTTTGCGTTTCATAAGAGGAACAGACCGTAATGTGTGTGGGTGCCTGTAGAGCAACATTAGCCACAGTTTATACTTGACATCAAACTTCTGCTCACACCTCTTTAAAAACAAAGCAGTTATAGTCACACAATCAGACAAACAACCACAGATGCGGGCAAGTGTCAAAAACAGCCGTGAAAAAAGTCACGAACGTTTTTGGAGAAGGTATCATTTTTTTTTTTTTTTTTTTAAATACAGGCATATGCCTGCATATGCTTACAAAGAGACACACACATTAATATCCTAACTTGATATAATTTTATTAACATTTTGAACAAATGTTCCTGTGAACAAATGAGTTTTAAAAGTAGGCTACCTAGGCCTACAAGCATTCCATGCAATTTCTTAATTAGCCACAGTCTATCAAAAAACAGCATACGCACACAATTGTTCTGCAAAAACTAAAAAGATAATACACTGATGAGACACGCTGAGATCTCCACTATAAGTTCAGGGGAGATTTAATTAGTCGTTTATCTGTGGGATCTAACCAAGATCACAGTCTGCAGATGCAGCTTTCACACCTGCATGTTTCCTCAGCCACTCCGGATGGTTTTCACATGGCCTGGGTGAGCTCTCAAGAGAGATAGACAGGAAATATGTAAAAAATATGAATCCTTAGAACAGTTTAGATGTATACGCGACTTCTTACTGTACGGCAACCTCAACCCCCCACACAAACACACACACACACACACACACACACAAACGAGTAGCCTACTGGCTTATACGAAGACATTTGAGACGAGTCGTACGAATAAAATGTTTCAGATGTTTAATCTCAAAAATAACTGAGGGTAAAGTAACTTATGTACAGCACAGAATGTGCAAACATGTATGGTTTCTGTACAAAGAAATGTACATGCAAAATTAACATCGAGTCAAAAACATTCAAACTGACGTTATGTAAAAAACAGGGTGTCGCTACGTCCAGGTTTTTATGGTGTCTGTACATCTATACATTGTGAGAAACTAACTTAAATAAAACATGAAAAGTCATACTAACATTACTGTCCCAGCATTTATTTATTTTTACCTCCTTTTATATCCAGCAATAAAATAACTGCAAATAGGTTTTAGTGACAACAGTTGCTATTTGGAGTAATTATTTATTCCACTGCAGTTTGCCTCAAAACTTTAACCCACAATTTGGAGGCAATTAACTTGGTACTTTCTCCCTGTACAACAGATATAGTACACGGGAACAACTCATCTCATCGTATTTAAAACAAAGTGAAATGAAAACAAATAATAATTATTATTATCGTTTAGTCATGCAACCTTATATTAACAGACTACTGCTGCAATGAGCAGATATGGAAATAAAAAAAATCCTAATAATCTGACCATATGAAGCACTACTAACTTAAATTCGATTAACAAAAACCGAACAAGACACAATAAATAAATCAACAATCAATACATGTAAACTCCTGTTCTAGGAGTCAGAATTGCATTCATAACTTATTGTTACAAATCATAACCACCAAACAGGGAGAAGAAGCATTTAGGTACATGAGGATTAACTTTGGTATAACGATGAAAAATAATGACATTCATAACAAAAGTGTGATTTTCACCAATGAGGCTTAAGTTTACAACATAATACTGAACACAGAGAACTCAGCAAAAGAGCCACAGAAACATTTCTCAACTCGCAGTGGCCGATACATGTCGATTTAACACGAATCATTATAAATAGCTCCAAAATGTAAAAGCCCAAACATTGCACATTTCAACAAATTACAAAGAGTGCACATTTGCTCTGCTTACTGGCACTTCCTGCCTTCTGCGGTTTCCAGCTTGTATTCTAACTGGTCAGTTGAAGGTCATGATAAGCCAATGAGAACGCATTTCAAACACAGCAAATAAACATGAATGAAGGCAGGTCCAGTTTATTTACAACATAAGGCTGATAGACAGATGCGAATCGAAACGAAAAGCTTATCTTTTACTCCCCTTGTCTGAAAGAGTTGCAGCTGTTAAAAGGCGTTTCATTTGTCATGATTGATTTCCAAAATGACTGTATGCTTATCAAACATTAAAACTTGAGATGAACACCGTAATTTAACCGATTTTATTTCCCTTTAAATAAGCTTTTTTTTTTTTTCAAAACGTTCAGGATAAAGATATCATCTTTACTGTGCTTCTTTACATGGTTTATACAAAATGCAATCTTTCCTGAATGTAGCTATTCAAATTACAGTACTCCTCTGAAGCAACCAGACGGAAATACTGTCCGAACACAAGGCTAAACCTATCTGGCTCAGGGAACAACCTTTAAAAGAATCACGCCCCCTTCTTAAATCACTTTTTTCTTCTTCTTGTGAGTGTTGTTCAAACAAAGAGAGAACGAACATGTAGCTGAAATGAATTTTTGAACTGGGGGAAAGGGGACTTCAGAGATTTGTCAGCAGCAGTTACAGTAACAGAGACCCAGAACCATTTCAGAATGACTCTAAAACGAGGATGAGATTTCAGCATATTTCCCATTTATGCTCTATATTTTCAACAGACTTCCTCCATGTCCCACTCAGATCTGCAGGAGAACATTACTATTGTATTCCCCCTCTACGTTTCTCTCAGGTCTGGCTGAGTAGGCGGCTACGCAGGAATGCTCGGAAACTGGCGACGGGTCGCAGGTCGTTCTGATGTTTCCTCCGCTCTATGAAAGAGATGAGTCTGGAAGTGTCGAGGCGAGTCGCGGCGGAGGCCATGTTGGGCTTCAGCCAGGGCTCCTCGCGTAGACAGACCTGCGCAGTGGGACGTCTGCAAGGCTCTCCTTGGAGTAAAACGCATAGGAAGTCCCGCGCCGCCTGACTCACGCCGCGGAAGTATTCCTCCGGGAAGCTGAAGTCGAGGCGGCAGATGTTGAGGCAGGTCTCCTCAACGCTCTCGTCCAGGAACGGGGACGCCCCGCTGAGCATGACGTACGCCAGCACTCCCAGACTCCAGAGGTCAGAGGTCAGAGCCGCTGGCTCACCCAACACCAGCTCGGGGGACGAGAACTCTGGGCTGCCCAGCAGAGGGTGGATGTGAGGGACGTTGGAGAGATGTGCCGCGTCACCGAAGTCCGTCAGTTTGACTAGAGGCTGGGTTGACGTTTGCTCCAGTAATACGTTCTCTGGCTGGAAGACACATAAGAATGGGATAATGAGGAGAAATGGATGCCTGACAGGGTCAAAACATAAGAACATAGCATATACATTTTACAATCGAGAGGTCAAAAATTCGACAGAGCAAAGTAGTAAAATATTTGACAAAATTGAATTATTCAATAGATATACAGTATAGGGTAAGATGACCCCTCACCTTTTCTTTTTTTCCTTTAACCATAGATGGCACACATATCTCATCACTAAATGAATGCCTATGCTCTTAATTTTGTCATTTCATCTGAATATCAACATTTGTGAGATTTAGTCGGTCAAAATAGCTTTGCCTCTTGAATATAGTGATCTATGATCTTTTTTGGTCTATTTGTTAATGAGGGATTTGTTGACCTTGGGGTAAGATTCCCACAAAAATTGGCACAGAAAGCCAAACATGGTGTTGCTTGTGTTTTTATTTTAAAATGTAATTATTTTGTAATTCATAGGGTCTAAAACACTTCAATCATTATTTCCCCCTCACTTTATTTATAGGGTTTTCTACATATTACAAAATTCCAAACATTTCAGAACATGGTTGTACATTTTAACATATGTAGAAACAAAAAGGGGGAGATCAGAAGACAAGCATTATTCAATAATTGAATAAATTATTTCAGACATCTTAGAATTTTATTAAGACCTAAAGGCTATTGGTTTGAAATCATTATTGAATGCATAGTGATGCCATTATGACATACCATCAATTCAAATATAGGCAATTAAATATGTATATATTCATATTCCTGTATAGTCATACTGTAGAATAAATGTACCTTTCAGATTAATCTCTTTTACTGGGATTATCTTTGTCTGTCATCTGTTATTGAATTATTAACTAAATTGTCCATATACCAATTACACACCCTAGTTTCTTAAAACCCTGTGCTTAAATTAATATTCACGGCATGGACGAATTTATTTATGCTACAAATTTTTTTTTTTACTCTTAATGCATTTGTTTGTGTTTAGACTAATAGCTGTAACCAGGAAGACATTTTTGCATTTGAAATGCTTGTTAAATGTTTTGTGTTTAAGTGATAAACTTTCTATTTAATTTGACATTTAAATGCTAAATGCGTTTGTTCTGTAAGCACTTTACTGCATCCTGTTGACTCATCAAACTTCTTCTTCTATGCTTTCACTATTGCTTAAATTCCTCCCTGTTTTTATTAGTCTTTATTATTTAAGACAATGTATGAAGCTTTTTATTGTTAGCCCTTGTTATTAAGATGATGTCAGTGTAAAATAATTATAATTTAAGCACTGAATGTTCTTCAGGGTTCACACTTTTTATGACTAATGAATATACATGATGTGTACAGAATCACAGTATGATGTGTTACCCCCACAGTATGATGAAGTTTTTGAGGGAACAGATTAAAACAAGAAATACATCTTGATCTTTAACTGTTTTATCTGATTTTATAGGTTGTTGCTTCTTCATTTAAATCATTTTAAGCCATCTTGCAGCTTGCTTCCCCAAATGATCTACACATTTATAAAGAATAATTCAATGGGAAGGCCCACCTTCAAGTCAAGATGAGCAATCCTGCATGCGTGAAGGTAGTGTAAAGCTTCTAGAACATCCCGTAGGTAAAGAGACACCTTTTCTTCAGTCAAGTTCCCCCAGCTAACAATATAGTCCAGGAGACGACCTTGATCAGCGCTGACATGCAAAAAAGAGAAAATGTGTTTCAACAAAACACTCACACTTTCCTAAATCAACCGACGGTATTATCATCTTTTACGTGTGAGAAGATTATATTGTTACAGATAAAGAAAAGAAGTCCACATACATCTCCAGGATGAGAACATAACTGGCTGGGGTCTCAAAGGTGTCCAGCAGGCCCACCAGATGAGGATGCTGAAGACACTGGAGGACGCCCAGCTCTTGAACCACCTGCTCTCGACGCATTAGCTTCTTGTTTACAAGCTTAGCGGCCACTGATAGCCTGCTTCCTCTCTGCTCACACCACTTAGTGACGGCAAACCTGCCTCTACAGACGGACGGGAAACAAATATTAAAGATAAATAAGTATGTTTTATTTTATATCTCCATTTAGCTAATCCAGTATGTGAGGATATTTGATTTGTACGGTACCTCCCCAGTTCCATGATTTCAGTGTAGAGGGACTCAAAGTTATCCTTCCAGAGGATACCGTCACAGGAAGTGCCTACGAAAAAACGAACACCTTCAGTGACTCTGCTGGGAACAGTTAAACGTTTTGTTTTTGAACACTGTGGACGGAAATCAACTGACCGATGACTCTGAGGTAGGCTGATGATGTCACTGAGCCCACGTCATTGGAGGCGATGCAGGTGTAGGTGCCACTGTCGTCCAGAGCGGCAGGTGAGATACGGAGGGTCACTTCCCCTGTCTCACTGAACAAAAAGTGAATAATTAGAACACAAAAATGAACTGCAAAACCAGCGTTGTTCTGTCTATTCAAAACAGGGCTTCTCTGCATCCATAATAAAAGTTTGTGTTTACATAATATATGAGTGTGTGCTGTGTATAATTATCTTGTATATATAATACATATATTTAATAAATATGTGAATGTATATACATAATTTATATTATATATAAATATTTTATATATAAATAATACATTTTTAATAATTATATACATCCATATGTGTGTATTTATATATACAAAATAATTATACACAGTGCACACACATATATTGTGTAAACACAAACTTTTTATTTTGGAAGCGATTGTTGATTATTGTACATTTTCACTTTTCATTTCACATTTTTTTACTCTTTACTTTTTTTTAACCAAGCTTTTTTTGATAACCAATATAATTTTTAATTAAAGGAATAGTTCCCCCAAAAATTCAAATTATCCCATAATTTAATCACCCTCAAGCCATCCTAGGTGTATATGGCTTTCTTCCTTCTTTCTTCTTTCCAAATTAAATAATATCCTGGCTCTTAAGCTTTACAATGGGAGTAAATAGAGTAGGCATTGGAGTTGTATGAATTACTTTTATGATGAATGGATGTGCTTTTTGGAGCTTCAAAAACTCCAATTGTGTTTGGCTGAAAAAAGAAAGTCATTTAAACCTAGGAAGGCTTGAGGTTGAGTAAATTAGGAGATAATTTTCTTAAAGAAACTATTCCTTAAAGATTTGATATTTAGTGCACTTCCATTTCGACAACATTTTAATTATAAAATTTAAAAATTGTAATCAGGAATTTTGCTCACAAAGGAAATAATCTACGTTCCAAGACGAGAGATTAATTTTGTTGGTAACACTTTACAATAAGGTTCATTAGTTAACATTAGTTAACTACCTTTAATTAAAATGACCTACGAATGAACAATACTTCTACAGCATTTATTAATCTTAGTTGATGTTAATTTCAACATTTACTAATACATTATTAAAATCAAACACATTAACTAATGAACCTTATTGTAAAGTGTTACCATTTTGTAAATAAAAGATTTAAATAAAAATAAATAAAAAAAGTAAATGAACTTGTTTTTGTCCAAATGACCAAATGCAGTCAATGAACAACACGAAGACAACTGCATGGAAATATTTAGTGCGTACCAAGTTTCTTTCAGTAAACAGTTCAAACGAAAGTAGCAAAATGACTTCATCTCTCACAATACATTCCATCAGAAAACAAAGCAAAAGCGCCACCTGCAGTCTGTATAACAGCATGACACTGTGCACTGGTCTTACCTGTGTGTGAGTGTGTATCTTCCACCACTGCTGAGAGTGCTCTGGTCAGGCCCTCTCCAGCAGACCGAGGCTTTGGGCTGCCCACAGATCTTACAGCGGAGAGTAACACTGTCGCCCCTGTCACACACCACCTCACACAGGGGGACCGTGAACTCTGGGGGAACTGCTGCCAGCAATTCAGAAACACACAGTCATATGGCTGTTTCATTATGACACATGAACGGATTCAATATATTCAGAGAGATTTCCAAGAACGAAAGAGCAATATTCTTACTTACCATCATAAATGTAGTTGGGATTCAAAAGCTAAAAAAAAAAAAAAAAAAAGCAACAATGTAATGTTTCATAGAATTTGTCAAAACCATGAAATGAATTACATAATGAATCATCAGACTGTTAAAGCATTACCTTTACAGAAACCTTATTGGCTGGTCCATCTCTAGACTTGCGAAAGCCATTCTCTGGTTTGTTCTCTTTTCTGCCCTCTTTGTCTCTCTTTTCGGACTTTCGTCTGATGCGAAGAGCTGTGTGCCATGATGAAGACTTCCTGTATGACAAAAATAGCACTGTTCTTGTGACAACTAATTCAAAGTTAGACTATAAATATTAGATAACAAACAAGACGTCAATATCCTTTTAAACCTGTGGTCTTTTCTAAGTGAGTCATAAGCGGATGTTTGTAGTAAATTAAAGGTCAACGTGAACTCAAAATGAACCTGTTTACATGCGTAATACACATTCTTTGTTTTATTGAGACAATTCATCAGTGCACATTACTCAAAAGCATCAAAATAACTTAATCCTCTTTTATTTCCATTTCGAAGTGGAACTGACGATGCAGTGTAGAGTTTCACTTCTGAGGGAAGTGTGGTTACATAACCTAGACGTTTTTACATTTTTTCAATCAATTCCCTATGTATAAAACATTTATGTTGAGTATCCTGGCAATTTTTTTTATATATTATAGAAGGATGATGGGTTTTGAGGTTTTGTTGCAACAAGACCCATTATTTTAAAATGTAACTGCTATACCTAGTCTGTGGGCTAAAACGCCCCCAGGGGGCATCACTTCCCACTATCATAATTACTGTACCATGTTCTGAACATCACATCCTTTGTTTTCCCATCAAATGTAATCTAATTAGTTGGTTGAATAAAAATATTTGGACTACCTCAAGTAACAATATTTTTCAAATAGGCTGATTTTCAGCATGGTTCATTAATAAATATTCATAATGTATAAAGCAAATAATATAATATAATATAATATAATATAATATAATATAATATAATATAATATAATATAATATAATATAATATAATATAATATAATATAATATAATATAATAATAGTAGTAAGAAAGGCAAATTATTGGTAACCTCTAGGAGATACGTTAGTTCATACCATTTAATATTATGGGAGTAAATGACAAGATATTTCTGATGCATTTACTAACTTCTAGAAAGATTTTTTTTTTTTACACTTAATATAAAGCAAATATCTATAGAAGCTTGTTTCCGCCACAGAATAAAAAATAAAAAAGGTAATTGCGACTTTGTATCTCACAATTCTGAAATTTTTTCTCACAATTGCGAGTTTACATCTTGCAAGTCGCAATTCTGACTTTTTATCTCACAATTGTGTGACATAAAGTCGCAATTGCGAGTCATAAAGTCAGAATTGCGTGAATTATCTTTTAAAATTGTATTCTGTGGCTGAAACAAGCCACCATAAATATCCATTATTGAATCCCTCAATCCCTGAATACCCTTATACCCTTAATGAATGAATATTATTATTATACAAATTGCACTACACTCAAGCAGTTTAGTAACAATACAACAAAACGCTGTGAAGCTGAAGATACCCTAAACCTAACCACAAAGATAGCTGTTTGGCAGATGTGAATTACTTTAGTATTTCTAGAATAATTATTGCACCCATTTCATTTTATTTTTTGCTTTTATTGCTTACGGGCCAGTGATTACGCCTCCATGTGCCAATAGTATCGCACATGGCTAAGGTTACCTCTGGTAAGCAAACATTACATTAGTGACATTGTGCATAAAAGAAAAAAGTCAAACCATATGGTGCTTCTTCATCCTAGATCTGACTACTTAGTCCATCTGTAATAAATAATAAATAACAACCAATCCTCACTTGAGGGTTCCGTCGGGGTAGTCGGGAATGATGGTGGAGGTGTGACCCAAAACGTAACCGGGGATCCAGCCCTCAGCTGCTGGGCCTTGATCTGTCGAGGCACGGAAAACTAGAAACATGTTCTGCTGGTTAGAGGCCAATATCTGCACAACCTCTCCTTGATATACACTGATCTCATCCTCCTTTAGAGCCACATAGTCCTGGGTCACCAACATGGTCGACACACTGCTGCTGCTGCTGCTTTCACTCTGAGAGCAGAAACATGAGCAAAACGTCAGCATAACACCACACATTTGACATGATTTACATTTTATTCAATATGTTTGTATGTGAAATGTGTTGAAACATTTAGTAAGCTGGACATTTAAGAGAGCATGAATGAAGCAAGTGAGAGCAGTTCAAGGAAAATATTATTTATAAAGCAAAATCATTTTAGTTACAAGAACCTCTTTCGAGATACACTAGAGTCGTTCACACTGACAGTTCACACTTCAAATTTCTGCCCAGATGCTGTACTGTTGGTTACAATGTCTATGCTCCTACTGATAGTCGTTGGAACTTGGAACATGTTGAACTTTGTTGCATCGCCAACTATCTTTTTTACTCATGTTGCTTCTAATCACCTACTCATTAAAAATGAATAACTTCTGGCCTCTTTGTTGCAGCAAATTACCGTCAGTGTGATTACCCTTTAAGTTCTGTTGGTTAGGAGAGGAAATCTAACCCTTCAAGACAACATGAAATCAATATTGGAGTTTTGTGGCCATGTCTTTTAACTTCATGGACCATGTATTTGCTAGTGGACTGCTAAAAGTTAACAAAAGATATTTGAACAGATAAACACATTTAAAGGGACTATGTGTAGCTTTTTAGGTATTTTATTATCTAAAATCAATATTTTTATTAATAAATATGCCCTCAATGGTGTACAAATACCTATGCCAATGATCAGACTAATCCTCGTAAACGAAGAATTTACGGAATTTACGGGGGGACGGACGGGTACGCGTACCAGATTTCGTCATGAGTCATTTTGTACCCACCACTTTTTCAGATAACGTCCATAATTATTAGACTTTGGGTTCGATTTTTTTGACAGTTTTCAGTGGTTTGAGGAGCAATATGAGAGAGAAATTTGGTGCTCATTGTTTGGGTACATTTAAACCACGTAAAGCTTTTTCACGTTAGTATAAAGCCCATGAGAACCGTGTGGAGTCAACCCACAGCCGCTCCGCTGCTCTGCTGAAAATGTGAAGCTGAAACGCTTAGTGTCATATAACATCCATAATAATTTGACTTTAGGTTCGATTTTTTTGACCGTTTTCAGTGGTTATGAGGAGCAATATGAGAGAGAAATTTGGTAATCATTGTTTAGGTACATTAAACCGTGTCATGTCATATTGTCAACATGGTTTCTGAAGCAGAATAGTGGGTCATATGTCTAATGCTTTTTGAAAACTTAAGGATTTCTTCTTCATAAAACGAGTCGGACATCATCACATTTTTGTATACATTTTGATTTATTTCCATTAGTAATCTTAGCTACAGGACATCGTATTTCAAAACATGACCTGCGAAAAAGAGAGAAAAAAAAATGCGTCGTTGTACCCAGCACTTCTGAAAATGCACTTCCGAATGGGTCTCTGTACCCAGCACATTTCAAACCAAACTGACGCCCATGCAGCTATTGAGTAAAGTAAGGTTAGAGAAGACTCTGATGATGATGATATCTAACAATGCACGTACTTCAAAAAATATAACGAGTAAAGAAGGCATTACTACTATTACCATAGTTAATGTTTTTCAAAGTCAGTAATTCATACTGTAACATTCTTTTTTTCGTTGTTTCAAGTGTCAGTTTGTTTTAAATAACAAACCTGTTCACCTGAAGAAAAACTCGAAGTGCTATTATAAGACATCCTGTCATAGCTTTTTAGTACATAACGGCTACCGTAGATGCAACGCGCATTTGAAAAAGTGAGGCGCTGGAGAGCATTATTCGTTTGAATGCAAAATACAGTTTCACCACTAGATGGGAGAAATTCCTACACACAGTCCCTTTAAAGTACAATCTTTCTCTTTCAGGAAACAGACAAAGTACATGAATGACTTTGGGAGAACCCAGATTTTATAGATTGAGAATATCATTACCTCAAATACTGCCTGCTTCTGACTTGCAAGTAATAAATTACTGTTCATCACTGTGATGGAACCAAAGCCTATTTGCTATTTAAAAAAAAGAATAAACCCTTTGATATGTTCTTGTTTCAATAGGAAATAAGCCTGCAGGGGATTTTATGGGGATATTTTTATTTTTTTGATCTGCCAAAAAAGCAGTAAGCAGGTTAATAAAAATAAAAAAAAAAGTGTTAGTAATTGTTAGTTGGCTGGTTTACGTGCTCCCAATGCTTGCATATTAGGTCTTCACGGGCTGTTAAGGAAAGAAAATCCTGCCAGTTCAAAGCAGATAGAATCAGCAGAGATAGTCAATGGATGCACAGAGTTTCTGAGAAACTCTTGAGAAGTTATCCTGTTTAACAGTGTACATTGTTAGTTGCTCAGCACAGTCAAACCAGGCCAGTTAATATCCACAACAGCCTGTGAGAATCCTCTTTTAGGACCAGGCACAATTACACACCCCAGCGGGTTAGTATGAAGCTGGAGGTGGAGGTGAAGCAGGACTAGGCCTCACTGAAGCCAGGAGCTAGAGTTTGGCTCTTACCCCATTGCTGTGAGTGGAGTGCAGGGACTGCTCACTGGTGGAGGAGCAAGTACTGATGCGGTCCAACTCCTTACTGTGGGCTGAGTGCCTGCGAGTCTGACACTGGTTGCGACTTAACGTGTCACTCTGCTCTGTGTAAGAGCCAGGCCTGCCAGTGGGAGAAGCTGGCATCGAGACCCAAAAAGGGGAACCCTTCTGGGCTTGGATGCCTGGTGTGAAAGGTGTAAAGTTCTGAGGGTTCAAGGGGGAGAGAATGGGTGACGGGACTCTTAGACGAGGCTTCGTTAGGGTGAGAGACTGGGACGCAACTGGAGTTCTTGGAATAGGTGTCCCTGATTGGGCTTCCTCGCGTAGCTCCTTCAAGGGGCTCTCCAGGACCCGCATCCTAGGGACCTCACTGTTAAGGTCCTGGTCAGGAAGAGGGCACGTACCTGAAGTGCGGTCATCTGGGGTGGGGGCGTGGTGGTGCTGCACAGGCTGAGGGAGACGAGAGGAAGGTTGAGGGATTCGGGAAGCTCGGGATCGGGAGCCACAGCCGGGACCCATGGAAGAGCTGCTGCTACCCCCTGGAAGTCCACTGCTGCTGGGTCCTCCAAGACCGCTTGCTCCAACATGGTTCCGTTGGTATTCAATGGGTGAAGTCAGTGCTGAGTGGACAACAAGAGACAAGTTAGGTTAAATGCTATAACTCAATCATCTGAGACATTTTCATGTATGAATGTTCTCAACAATGTTCTATCCTGGCCTATCCTGCTCCCAGAGGTCCACTATTCTACAGGGTATAGCTCCAGTCCTATTTAAACACACCTGAAACAGCTAATCAATGTGTTTTGGGGAAGCTTGGAGCTAAACTGTGCAGGACATTGGCACACCAGGAGCAGGATTGGATTCCCCTGGTCTAAAGCAACATGTAGTAAACACATTACAGGAACAATCCCACAGGACCAACTTGAGGTTAAGATAGTTTGTGGGGCTTAACACCAACAACCTTTTGGTTTACAGATATTTAACCAATAACCTCCTTTGTTGGAAACTCTAAAATTGCATTACCATTGAGGAAGTTTCTCTGGTTTTCCAGGATGCTGCTGATCTGCTGGATCCAAGCCTGGGAAACCATCCGGTTGGAGGAATGGAGGACATAGTGTTCTGTACTGCCAGTTGATGACCTTGAGGTCAAAACAAACTTACAAGGGTCATTGTCAGGACTCTCCTCTAGACCCAACCAACTGACCTGCAGAGTAGAGAGAGAGATAGAGATAGATAACAGAAGAAGAATGAGATGAATGATATGTCTTTAGTTGCTATGCTGTGTCTTGAGAACAGTGTTTTCAACAGCAGTGGTTCTGTCTACACACCTTTATGCTGTTCTTAAACAGATAACCTGGCATAGAGAAGCCCTTCTTTTTATCCAGAGGTTCACTGAAGATAACTATTTGTTCAAAGAGGAAGACGCGCCTCTCCTTCATGCGAGAAAGGAGACCACCGTCCTGGTCTGAGACCATAAAGGTGTCCTGGAGAATCAGTCGGCCCTGGGCTACAATTTTACCCTGAACACAAGCATAAAATAAACAATGTTCAGTCCACAGAAAAGTAAAAAATCCCTAGCATGTGCAAACATACCACTAAAAAGTAAAAAACTGTAATGAACAGTATTAAATGAAAATGAGACTCTTAGTAATCCATCCCAGGGTAAAGGCTTATTTACATTCAAGGTGCGGTCACATTTATCATTGTTTTTTTTGTTGTTTTTTTTGCGGCAAATTTTCACATGTGAAATCCAGTCATTTCAATAGGAATCAACATGATCTGGAATTTTGAGTGAGGGCACCATTTTTTCACAACAGGTTCAAGTTAGCCATGTGGATTTGCCGCGTTCACAAACAGAAAGCTGCTTTGTTTCAAAATTACTATTGTGTGAGCCAACAACAGTATAAAAACTATTTACACACAAAATTTCTATGAAATGTGACCGTGCCTTGGGTAAAAATGTAGGTAAATTGTATAATAAACATTCACAACATGACTCTCTATGCAGTCTATTTCAAAATAGTGTGTGATGCTCCCATGTTTTTTATTTGGAGGGAAGGTCAGTGTTTTAGTTGCTCGGAATGTGAATTTTGCCAGGCATCTAAACTCTTTCCAGGGAATGATGAAAATTCACTGCCATTCTTGGTTTGATTTGTTGCCTTTTAGCTGAATCAGAATTAAAGGAATTACTGCTAATTTATGTACATACAACTGTCAATGGCTGTGCTTTTAACTTCCCACCTACACGCTCATACTTCTTTGTAAAAAAGGAAATTCATCTTACATCAAATCCTTGGAGGCGTCCAACATTCATCATGTCATTGCAGCGTTTAGGAACAACACACATCACCTCCACTGCTTTCTGTGAGAGAGTATACAGCAATGTTAACAACTACATTTTAAATTTTTCTGAAGAAAATATGACTGGTGCTTGCTTGTGTAAAATTTGCCAGTGTATTACTAAGGTGTACTGGGTCGTTGCTAGGGTGTTGCTAGGTGGTTTTTAAAAGTTAAATACAAACCCATGTCTTGACAAATACACTTACCTCTAATTCTACAGTGTCCAAACCAGCCTTTTTGGAGAACTTAAGAAAATCCTAAAATTATGCAATCAGAACAAGGATGTCAGAATAAAACAAGAAAAATGTCTTTTCTCAAAGATCATCCATGCTTCACATAAGCATGATGAGACTGTATGGGTCAGTAATACTAGAAAGAATGGCTACATTGCTTCTGCAATTTCCCTGCCTGACCTTCAGCAGAAGCTGGTATTTCATGATCCGCTGCACTGGTTTAATCAGTAGATCTGTGATCTGTAGCCTGTGGCCTAACCTCTGCTTTAAATCCTGATGAAGATACAAAGGAAAGATGAGTGTGGTTATGAGTCTGTCTCACTTTTCATGACTCATGTTTAAAATGTCAGGCAGGATGCAGACAGTGACTTGAGTCTTACCTCAAAATATGTGTCGATGTACTCTGAAACAATGTGCTCTGATTTGGGCTTGTTTTGGCAGTACACAATGTACATGTGGAGTCTTCGTTCCTGTGGTCAAAACAAAATTTCAGAGACAGAAGTCAGAATCATTAGCATTAATCATCATACTAAATAAACTATTAGTAACTATAGAAACAACCTAGCAATGGAAACTAAAACAAAGAAAACAGGAACGTAACATAGGAAATAAGAACATAGAAACTGAGAGTACAGGAAATAAAACCAACACAGAACATGACAATCAGATTAGTTTATTTTCACAATGAACCATTAAACTATGTTGGTAACGATAGAAATTGCAACCATATATAGTTGGTTTTGGGAAACACCCCCCAAAATGACTCGTCTCGGCAACATTGAAGCTCAACCAGTTATGTAAGTTAGGGACGGGACTATCAGTTTAGCTGACCAATAGTAGATGGAAGAAGTGTTTGAGAAAATCTTTTGTGTAGTCGAACAGAAAATACACACTTCACCTTTGAATTTAACACAGATGCACCTTGCAATTGTAGTTGTCTTAAGTCCTATTCGGACGGGACTAGTTTTCCAGGGAGACGTAGAGAAATTTGTGTTTCACAGTACTTTGCGCCTTCTGATCCCCTCTGAATCTACCAAGTCTGTGTTTATCTCACACAATCTTTTTCAAAATTCCAGAGCAAATTACCTACTTTTTTTCGGTAAACTCAACGGTCCTCTGAGAAATCTAATCCCGTCCGAATGCGAATGTCTGTGATTGCTGATATTGCATTATCCTAATGCTTCTCCACCTGCATTTTTTGACCTACCCGAGCTACCGTTTGACAATATTAGTTTCAATATGGATGGTCTCCAACGGAAAAAATAACATTACAAAATGAATAAATAGAGCAAAATCACAGAAACGTGCTAAGACTGCCAATTTTAATATCTGTGTCAGGTAAGACTAAGATACTTATCTAGATTTCTCTCACTTTTGCAAATTTATTATAAACAGCCACTGCTATAAACTTGTGCAGTTTACTTAAATAGGGTTTTTATAATAAATTAAAAGACATGTCATACGTGATGCACGCAAGCACAGCACATGCTTTTCTGTAACGCCTATATCTAGAATAAAACACCCCCACCTCTGTAATAAACATGGTGATGTTAATCCTGACCGAATCGTACATGAAAGTGTGATAAGTGATAAGAATTGTAATTCAAACATCGTTTAGAAAACTAGTCCCGTCTGAATAGGGCTTTAGTAAGAGTGAAATCACATCATACCTGTCTGATAAACAGGGGTGCGAGCCTATCAGGGTCCTCCAAGCACTTCTCCAGTTCACTAAGAAATAAGCTACAAAGAGCAGAGGTTTACATGAACGTTAATGCCAGAAAATTAAAGTAGGGTCTTAATATGGTATTTGAGAAGATGGAAGCTAAGTGCATCATTTTCACATACTCTTTATGCCAGTCATAAATCTGGTTAATGTTCCCAAAGACAATCTTATCTTTGCCCTTCATGTCGTCGGGTACACCCTCCTCCTTCATCCTGCTTATGTAGCCCTGCAGGTGCCAGAACACATGAGTACAGTTACCATGTAGACAGTGACAGATAAACACGTGATCACACTGAGCCATCATTCTGAATTAGCAGAAAATCCAAACCAATCTCATTTCCTTTCAGAGAGACGCTCTGTGTCAAATAGATCATGTGATCAATTCACAACAAGTTTTGTAAGCCCTCAATAGATATAGACTATTGAACAAACAGACCTTAACCCTGAAAGCAGCTGCCAATTGTTTTTACTTGAATTAATGTGTTCGGTTACAAGTGGTCACCATAGTGATCTCAGTGCGGTGTTTGTTAAAAGAACTGAATATAATCCCACCTCCACGACTGCACCAAGGTCTCTCACGTAGTCCCTCTCTGTCTCGACCAATTCCAGCAGAACATAACTGGAAAAGAAAAGCACATTTCAATTTAAACCAAAATGGCAGGTGGAGTGAAAAGAATCACATTTAGTATCTGTAAAATACTACTTCTCTGTAGTAAAATACTTTAGTATCTGTATTTCTAATTTCAATATTTGAGAGTGCTACGTATTTTTTTAAGCTAATTATAGTACTCTACAGGAATCAATGCTGCCTATGCACCCTTTCACATGACATTTATAGCATTGACTATGTTCAGCAGAACAAGCTGTTTGCTGTCAGTCAGTAACTTGTGTGCGCGTGATGCGCAGTGGTCGCGCTTATGGTTTGTTAAAACAGTGTGCTTTTATTGACTTGCACAGTTTAATTCTCACGCTTTAATAGTATGTATAACTCCTACCTTAATATAACAAGCTGTGTTATATTACTTTTTCTGAATGAAATGCATACATCTCTCTCCCTTTTGCTCTCGTGCCAGTGATTAACCCTCAGCGTGCCATAGGTTGCCGACCGTAAGTACACATAGTGCAACCTTGATTTTTAGTGCCAGTTTATCAGAAAACCACAATTTTGTTCTCTTCGACTCACTGTGCTTTATGCGCAAATGTTTTATGTGATTTTGTGCACAAGTTAAAGAGTTAAACTTTGGATGGAAACATACTGTAGCTAATGTTCCTCAATGCATTGAACTCTATGGAATAAATCTTGAAGCTACAGTTAACTCAACCCAATGTAAAGCATTATAATGTGATGCTCAAATTTCAGACTATAGCTTTGACCCAGTTTGCCACTGACCTTTTAAAGCAAACACAATAATTCATGGTATATCATGCATTATATAATTCATGCAATTCGCATGATATATCGTAATGTACAACCAATATTCTAAATGATCCTTATTGAACTAATTTACATTCAACAAGAGCATACCAATATAGTAAGGAGTCATAAAACGAGTCACTCATGTCTAAAAAGTTATTTTTACTTTCTATGATGTATCAGGTAGGTATGGCTCTTTTCTGTCTTAAACTCGTTACCTCTTTCATCTTCTTTTGCTCTTTATTGCCATTTATTTAAGTACCAGTCCTGCTTTTTTTAAACATTCTATGCTACTATCTGCAAAACTTTTCGTGCAGAGGTCAAAGTGTCAACATTTGTATTGAGAAATGAAGCCCTGATGTGATTCATATTCCAAGTCAGTCACTTACAAGGTTCCACGGTTCGGTGCTGTCTTAAGGCCCATTTTACACCAAGAACAATAACTATAAAGAGGAAATATCTGAGGAAAATAAGAGAGGGACGCACTGTCGTCTCTTGAGGAAGCCAGTCTTGCGCTCGTCCATCTCATCGATGGGAGAGGAGGAAGACAGGAAGGAGTTATCCGATGGGATGCAGGAAGGACTACTGCTATCTCTTTTCTCAACAGGGAGTGAACTGGGCCTGTCCTCCAGACTCTGAGAGAGAAAAAAGAATTTAGTGGACAATACAAAAATATTCAATGTGAAAAGATGGACTGTGATCTCCTACCATTTTGCTCTTGACGAGTTCCTCAATAGCGCTGACCAGTTCAGCTGCACTCGGTGTCTCTGAACTGCTGGGACGTCCAGACAGACGGGAGGTAGCCTATGTAAAAAAGAAAACAAGTGACAATATTTAGAATCTCACAAAGGTAGGACTATCATAAATGTTATGAATTAAAAAAAGAAAAAGAAATGATCAAACAATTTTGGTCAGGTTGGGAAACAGCAAGACTACCACCTTAGGCTTGTTTCCACTGTGTCTTTTTTTTTTCATTTCAAAAGGGATATACCGCTTACTCTTCAATTGATTATTTATTGGTGGTTAACTAAGTAGTCTAATTTGCATGTTAAATGCCCTACCTGTCTTTTCCCCCATGAGGACTAGTTTATTAAGTGGAGTGACTTAATAATTGGGTTATAGTTACATAATTGACTAGACTTCAATGTTCATTTATTATGTGAATCTGCAACGATGCTCACCATTGTAGTGTTCTGACACTGAAGGCGGAAACATTCCATTCCAAATATGGTAATGAGTGTGGTTTCTGGATTCGCCAGCCAATCGGGGGCTGATTTCAGAGTGGTAGGGGCTAATATGGGGGGGACGGAAGTAGGAACTTTGGTTTGGAAGATTTGGGTTGTTTTGGGTAAAGAGTAAGTGCATACATGGCCCACCACATGTGATCGTACACACAAATACTCCATTAAAAAGCACATAAAGGTCACGGACAGAAGGGCTTTCACAGGCTATAACAGTCAGAAGTCAGAATGCTACTGAATCTGTGCCTCAAGTTCTGGCAAAGCACAACTGAGGACGCGTGGAGTATTCAAACAAAGAAGGAAAATATGCAAGGATGAGGTATAAAAGTAGAAAAAAGACTGAATAGAAGGAAAGAACAGGAGACGGCTGGAGGAGAGAAGACTACATAGAGAGATAAGGAAACTGAGACAAAACAGAGGCAGAACAGAAATCAACATAATGCTGGAGAACATTAAGAAACAAAGAGAAAACAGACAGCAGTTAGAGATGCCTGACAGAGACCTCACTGGTCTTCTTCTAAGCTATCATTACCATAGGTTAAAGTCAATATGAAATGGCATTTGCAACACATTCTACTTCGTAATCTGACAAATTTCAATGCGAAATAGGAAATTAACCCTCAACCTCAAGTGCACCTCACTGTATCCCAATAGTAATATAGTTTTTAAACTCTATCGGTTACACTTTATTTAAAGGTGTCTGTGTTACAGTGTAGTTATACATCTAAGTACTAAGTAATAATAATTAACTACATGTACTTACTATAGTGTTATATGCTACACTGCAAAATAAAGTGTTACCCTATTTGTTTTGCTATTACATGAATCTGCATTAAACTACTGCATTAACTATTTGTAAGATGTACAACAGTAGCCTATTCGGCTGTTAGTTAATACTGACCTATAGCCTGCACAGCCTTGGTCAAGTCAAGTCAAGTCAAGTCAAGTCAAGTCAAGTCAAGTCAAGTCAACTTTATTTATATTGCAGTTAATTCAATACAGATTGTTTCAAACAAGCCTTACAATATAATTTCGGTTGTACGGCAAAAAATAGTTATTGTTCAGCTGAAGTAAGTTCAGTCAGATCATCAATTATTCAATTAGTTCATTTCATCTATAAAGCAGGTCTGCATTGTCCAGCTCAGTTCAGTTCTCAACCAATAGTGTCTGTGCAGGCAAATCAATAATATTGTGGATTTGACCGCACTGACACTAGGTGACATCAGCCAAAACGCAATGTCCTATTGAATCTGGTGCGGTGGAGCAAGTTTCATTTACATTTCATTTTGATGCAAGACATTTTTGGTTACACTTTATTTTAAGGTGTCATTGTTACAGTGTAATTATATATTTAAAGGTGCATTGCGCAAGTCTCTGAGTTTTTGCAGAACTATGCCCCCTTCTGGCGACACGCGAAACTGCAACCAGAGTTGTGCACGCGGTTACATGGAGTTTGCGTTGGGGTTTGGGATGAACTAGAAGCCATCTTCTACTTTTGCAAAAGTCGCTTGAGTTGTCTTCGCTGATGCGGATAATGGTGGCGAATACACAAACCTGCCAGACATAGCCAGGTGAGCGTGAACGCGCATGACGTCACGCCCAGTCGATTCCGACCCGAATCCCTCTTATTTATTTTACTGTACAGGATTATAGAGGCAATCGCAGTGATCATAGAAGGGCTCATTCAGCCCATCAGGCAATTGTTTAAGCATGTATGGGTTAGAAAAACGGGTATTTTTAACATGAAATGTTGCGCAATGCACCTTTAAGTACTGAGTAATATTAAGCAACTACATGTACTTACTATAGGGTAGGATTAGGATTTGGTTTAGGGTTAGTTACATGTAATTATGCATAATTTACTGTTACTACTATGGTAAGTACATGTAACATATGTAACAAGGACACTGTAAAATAAGGTGTTACCAAATATATACATATATATATATATATATATATATTTTTTTTTTTTTTTTTAAACATGCACCGATGATGATAAGACCATGAACGTGTTTTAAGTATGTAACAGAGCCAAATAAGATTTCATGTTGACTTTATGAAAAACGATTTACTTCGTGTAGTCCAAAATAGCAGGTTTCAAAAAAGTAATGTAATATCAAATCAAAATGGATATCAAAACCCATCCATGTTGATTTGGCGACGCTTCAGCAGTTACCTTGTCCTCCTGGGAGTCCTGATGCAGGAGACTGTGCTGTTGGATGGCCATAGGGGGTGGCAGGGGAACCGAGTCTGGCCCTTCCTCTCCCTCCTCTTCACCACAGCTCTGCATCCCTGAGGAGGAAGACTTAGACAAAGTGCCACTGCTCAAGCCCTCATTTCTCATCCTCTGTGAGGACAGAAGAGAGAAACAGAAAGAAAGAAATAAAGAGAGATAAACATTGTTAAGCTATGAAACAGCTCGGCAGCTGCGGCACATTTTTATACCAAAATATCACTAGGGGAAGCGCTGCACTGTATTTATAACTGCTCTACACTGGAAACCACAAGACATAAATAACACTTAGACAGATACAAATCATACAGCGCAACACTTAAAAACACACAGTATGCTACATTTACTTCTGCCTTCATTGACGTTTCAAATGCATTTACCAGGATAGGAGTGGCAACTAACAAACTACCATAGACATTTACTTGTCTGCAAACTGTTTTAACCATTTTCACTTGTTGCAAATTTTTTTTTAAAAAGTAAACAATTGTATAGATAATTGAATATACCATTCAAAAGTGTGGGGTCTATAAGATTTAAATGTTTTTGAAAGTCTCTTATGCTTACCAAGCCTGCATTTATTTGATCAAAAATACAGTGGAATTTCATTACAATTTACTATTTTATTGTATTTTAAAATGTGATGGCAAAGCTACATTTTTTAGCAGCCATTACTCCAGTCTTCAGTCACATGACCCTTAAAAATAATTTGAATATGCTGATTTGGTGCTTGATTAACATTTCTTATAATTATCACAATTGAAAACGATTGTGCTGCTTAATGTTTTTTTTTTTTTGTGGAAATCCTAATACTTTTTCACAAAAAAATATTTGAAATATTTTTGTAACAATATCAAATGTACTGTAACTTTTGATTAATTCATTTATCCTTGCTGAATAAAAGTATTAATGTCTTAAATAAATAAAAAATATATATATATATTGCCAACCCCAAACTTTCGAATGATACACATGAATTCATGCAAACAATTATATAATATATTGATACACAATTCAATGCAGATTTTTTGTTTAACTGTAACTGATTCGCTCATCAAGCTAATACACCTGACAAAAGTAATAGGTTTGTGTGTTCTATTGGTTTTCTGGTCACCAACCTCCTCTATGGTCTCATCTTGTGGTGTGGCGGCACTGTCATCTGAGTCTTTCTGTGTGCTGGGGTCTGCGTTCTTGCGAACATCTCGACTCTTCTTGTGCTTGTGTGCGAGTTTCTTTACGTGGCCGTCTGCTTTGCCACTGCTGAGTCGTCTGACGGGACTGGTCAGCCACTTGCGCAGAGTATTTCCGGGCCGTCTGGGTCCAGGAGAGCTCTGCAAATGACCCGGCTGCAGCGTGGCACTGCCCGAAAGTCCTACTTCATTACTGGACACTGAGAGCGTGTCTTTAAAGAGAGAGAGAGAGAGAGAGAGAGAGAGAGAGAGAGAGAGAGAGAGAGAGAGAGAGAGAGAGAGTGGTGTTAACATGTATTGCTGGGCCTAGTCAGTGTTTTTGTTTTACTAAACTGCTGAAAAAACTTTGATCACAACTAACATGAGGTTATAGCTGTGTAGTCATAAAATAATGAACCTATAATGCCAATCAAAAACAAGAATTCAACAACAGCATGGTATAACATATTATTAGTATAATAATAGTATGCTCTTAAATTGTTTACATAATTTACAAAATAATCTGCATGTAAATAAACATATGATACAGACATGCAACACACGTATGAATGGGCAAAAAAATATTTGGATACTTTTTGACACTTTTACATTTTAATTGTGACTTTGGTCACAAATAAAATGTCTAAATGACATAATTAACTCAAGTGGCATCACCAAAACAAATGATGGCCTTTTCTCAAAATTAACTACTTATTTTTGCATGGCAAGGATATTTTTAGTAAAAAAAAAAAAAAAAAAAAAACATTAAAACAAGTTATGTTTCCAAATTTTTTAGCAATAGGCTACATCATAGATGCTTTTAGAATTTAAAACCTAACTTTCTTTTTGTAAAATTTAGCTTGAAAAAGCATGCTTTCTGTATTTATTTATTTATTTTAAATAAATGGCATTTATTTTGTTGTATAACACAAAGACATTCAAATATTTTTATATGTGGTTTCAATTGTCTAAATATTTTTGGGGCCATTGCACATAGTAATTTCTCAAAACAGAATTACTGCAATGTCATTTTACCACAGTTTACTGTATTATAACTATAATAACTACAGATATCTAACAAACAAATAAAATTAATGCACTTAATAACTAAAATGATATCACGTATATTTTATCAGTTGTTAATTATTCTGGGGTTTATTGAGAGGTCTAAGAGTGTTTTTTTTTACCACAAGGTGATGCAAATCATATTTCTACTTTTCACTTCCGAGAGGTTTCTGTTTTCAGCCCTCTTCAAAACTGAGACTGCAGAACCCTCTTAAAAGACCTTGCTCTGCTCCTCAGAGAGTATCCTTACATAAAGCTTGCATAAGATATTCTTTTCAAGTCTATTGATGTGCAGAAGAAACACATTCAAGGCCTCTGATGAACGGTCTTAAGGGGAGGAGTGGAAAAATCAAGAGCTGATAAATACATCTTTTATTGACTGTCACTATAAAAATGCATGTGCAGTCTATAACTTCCAACTGACTCGGGATGAATAACGACACTATTTCCTTCTGTAGAGCTGCTTATAGCTGAATTGAACTTGTTTCATAACTGATGAACTTCACACAGTTACTGAACTGAATCAACACTGAACTGACTTTGTAGAGCTGCTTTTTAGCACTTTGTAGAACTTTAGTCTTACATTTGATGAAATTTGCATAATTGACTATGTTCCTGTTTATTGCTGTGAATCTGCTTTGAAACAATCTGTATTGTGCTATATAAATAAAGACGACCTAACTTGACTCTCATATGTTGTCTATATGAAATCTCAGCTGTCAGTAGTTTGTCCCCTCATTGGGGACAGTATATTATAGCTGAGCCTAGTCTGACCCCTCTGTCATAGTTCGCACTTTGTGTATTTATATACACACACACATAGCCACACCCGGTAAACAAAGTCCAAAATCTTTCAATTCTGAGTGATGAACACTTCTATATCAGCAATGAGTACTTCTTCCCTGAAATCATATTGTTATTGATGTCGGCATATGAATCATTGTGAACCAATTAATTGTAATTTCTTGTTCACTGATTCACAAAGGTTTTGAATAAAGGCTCATTGTGGCTTATGGCCAATAACTGTCCAATTAGACGAGAACCGTCTGACATGTAAAGTGACCAATCACAGTTTTTTTTTTTTTTTTACAGTTTTTTGGGCGGGTTTATCTAAAACAGATAATATCTGAGTAACAGACAGATGTGGACAATTTAGCGAGTGCGTGTTTGTTACCGTCTTAATTTATAATCTTCACAGCAGGATATAAACCTTAAATAAGTCAGTTTAACACACAGTGAATAAGAAGAAGATCAGATGAAGATGAAGTCAAAAATAAAAGTATTTAATTAAACTCAGATAATCCACAAGTAACGTAACAGCGTTTGATACACAAACAATAACCGTCAATCAAGGCAGAGAAACGAGGAACTTAAATACATACTGATAACGAACTAAAAGACTAACAGGTGTGATGATCAGATGAATTGCAATACTATCTAGTGATTTCGGGAAACAAAGACAAAAGGAAATAATGAGAAGCAAACTAAAAGTCTATGATAATGAAACTAAATGAGCAAATGATTGAATATCCCTGACAACAGCATAATTGAATACAATTTATATGATGTTCCTAGATATATCAGTTGTGGATTGTGGTGTGTTTTTTCCTGTTCTGTTATAAATTCATTCCTCCTGAACTGTGTCGTTAAATTCACACCTGAACAATCCAAGCCTTCAGTGCCACAGAAATGAGCCCTGTGTCGCCTGTAAAGGACACAACCAGTCTCCTCATAGGAACCTTACAGTGATTTGTACATTATTCAAAAATATAAATCATATATAAACATTGAACACTAAACTCTTAAAGAAAACTTTGTGAAAAACAATTTTTAAAGTGAGGTGACGTTCATTAATTAGGAATGATTGAGGTGTGACAGATTGATGCTTTCTCATACTTTGAGCCTCTCACTTCATAGACTGATGGGTAATATTTAGAAAGATCTGGGCTGGGTTTCCCGAAACCTTCTTAAGTTACACCTTAAGCTGTACCTTATCGTTAATACGTGTTTCCCGAAACGTTCTTAGTTAAGTATACCTTCTGTAAGTCATATGTTCGGAAGGTTGGTCTGGACCACTCTTAGCTTTTCCTTATCACTGTTGCAGGTCTATATGAATATAAATCTGAAGTTTTAATACACACAGACAGTGTTCAATTAGGCGAATTCAAGTGTTTTCATTCAAAGAATAAAATTGTCATTACACTGATTGTTGTTAGAATTTTAATTATATTATTATATATAATACAATTTTATACATTTATTTTAATTAAAGACCGCTTTTAAAGGCCAGTGAAAGCATAGGCTACTGTCAGTTAAGTCCTATTCGGACGCTAATATTGTTTCTCATGGGCTCGCACGGTATTTTAAACATTTACAGGGGAAAGTCGGTTATTTTAGTGCCGCCCGAATCCATAATATCAGTGTTTTTTCTCACCCAACCCGCGTAAAAATCCCTGGCCAAATAGTTTTTTGACAAACAGGTCGTGTGGTAATTTAATTGCCGTCTGAATCCACATCTCTGAGTTTACAAGAGGAGATTCAAAATTCACTGTTTAAATCCTTTTTGATCGCTGCCGAGCACCGTACGTAAGATGCACACTTTTATTACTGAAATGCTGGAAAGTATTTACAAGAACAATATTTCATCACAGCTCCACCTCAGCGAACAAAAATGGGAAAGAGAAGAAAGCACATAAAAAATTGAAATGGTTATTATGGCAGCAATATATGATACAATATTAAAATATGAAGGAAAGGCTATTATAGGCTATTATAGTTTGGATTATTTTTTATAATATCACATGAGTCCTAATAAATGCAATTTCAACTATTTCTGAAGTGCTTCTTTTATAAAGAACACCGCTTTCTCGCATAACGCAGTGAAGCAGCCCTTGCACGAGAGTATAATTGATTCTCGAACCATCGATATCAACCAATTCGGCAGCATCGCCACGGACAGCACCGGGTAACGTCGCACGTAAGAAGGTAAATCTTAAGCAGCTTCCTAAGGTATGGTTCGGGGAACACGGCTAGAAATGGTATACCTTCAGTTAAGTTATACCTTAAGAGTCTTCGTAGCGCGCTAAGAGACAACGTTATTGGGAAACTCAGCCCTAGTCTGTTTCTCTGAGAGCCTCTTGTGTCCGGATAAATAAAAAAGACTCCAAAATGTTTTGCTGCATATGCCTGACGATCTTTATTAAAGGGATAGATAATGAAAATCATTTACTCATCCTCAAGTTGTTCCAAACCTGTATAAATGTCTTTCTTCTGCTAAACACACACACAAAATATATTTAGAAGAATATGGGTAACCAAACAGTTGATGGGACCCCACTGACTGTGATAGTATTTTCTTTTTTCATACTATGGGTCCCATCAGCTGTTTGGTTACCCATATTATTTTTTGTGTTTAGTAAAAGAAAGAAATTCATACAACTTGGAACAACTTGATGGAGTGTAAATGATGACACAATTTTCATTTTTGGGTGAACTGTTCAAGCAGAGCAATTTTCATTATCTATCCCTTTAATAAAGAACTGTTCAAGCAGAGCCCTGACCTAGAGCACATAAACACCAACATACTGTAACATCTAAATCAAACAGCCCATAAACAAAAGCCAAATATAAGCACCATCATGACTTTCTATTCCTATGATATTCAGGCCAATGACAAATGACAGTGTCCAAGATAAAAAAATAATAAAAAAGAAGGAAAAATCTAGTTTAAAATCATTATTGAAACCATGTTGGTTTCATATGGTTTAAAAAAGAAACAAAAATGTCTATACTATTTTCATGAAAAGTTCAATTTTGAATGCAATCATTAAGTAAAAAGAAATAACCCATGAATACATTGTGGCAATTATCCCGATAAAGACCCGAGGTATGCATTTAAGAGTTCATTTAATTTGACAAAAATCATGAATTATTCAGTCATAAAAATGATAAAATCATAAAAGTCATAAAAAAGGTAAAATAAAAAGCCTTACTGTTGTTGACACCAAGTTCTTTTACCTGCATAGTCAAACCATGACTTAGATTTTTCAAATAATAATGATTTTGTAAAATTAAGATTTTATGATAAACTACTCAATAATTTTTCTTTTTGAGAATGTCATTCTTTTCCTCATTATGAAAACAGGACAGTTTGATCACTCAGATATTTTTGAAATTTTGCCTCCAAAAATGTCAAAATTAATTTCAAGTCAAAAAATAAAACCATCATAGAAGAGTTTTCCCGCCATTCTTTTATTGCATTTTAATGCAAAAAAAGTACTGCCATGTCATTGACCTATTTACTTTGGATCTGCAAACATAAAAGCAGACAGTCAGAGACAACTTTTAAAAGCTTGTCGGACCCTAAATCAACTGTGTAAACGGTGTAAAATTGTGACATTGTCACCAAACTAAGAAGAAGAATATGTGAATTAATTAACTAATGTGAATTAATATGAAGAACATTCTATAGAAGACTTCTATAACAGAGAAAGCTAAATTAAATCAACGACCAAGCTTTGTCCTTATCAGATGCTGCAATATATTATTGACCAATAAATTCACTTTAAATCACATCTAATTTGAATTTAATAAAATAAAAAGGATTAAAAAAAATAAAAAGGATTATTTCTTCATGTAGTTTCTGTACCAATCACCTATTGTGATCCTTAAAATAAACCTGCATATCAACATACCCTACGCTTAACTTATTAAATAAGTTCTTCAATAACTTCTTGAATAAACAAGCTGCATTATATTAAGCTGTGTTACGATGACTGCATTCAGTTATGACAGCGTTGTTGTCCTGTGAGGAACGTACCCAAATCCAGCAGCCAATACTTGCAGTTCTCTGAGCGTCCTGAAGCTGAACCCATGTGACAGAGTGACCTGACTGATAAAAATGAGTGTATTCCATGTGCCATACCCAAGAGGTGATCTGAACAGAGGAGGACACCTACACTAACTCCTCTAAACTGAAAGGATTTTTACCACATAATGCTGAGAAGAGAGTGATGGACTATGAAAGAAAGGGAGGGAGAGAGAGAGAGAGAGAGAGAGAGAGAGGGAGAGAGGAAGGGGGATGGAGAAAGAGGGAGGTTTGGTGTTCCATGCACAGCTGTGACTAAGTTATGCTCAGAATGAGAGAGAGGGAGGAAGGGAAAACCGGATGAGAAGACTCAAAGAGAGGAAAGAGGTGTAACCTGCAATCCTTTAATATGAAAGACGTGATCCCAAAAGAGTCAGCCTTTCAAGCCTTCTCAAAATAAGACTCTTTCAGCTTTTTTTTACTCATTTTCTAATAGGGGGAATCTCGATCATAATGTAGTTACAAAAAGACAGAAACAAAGTTTCATATATATTAAAAAGGTTTTGTGATACTCACTCAATTAGATTACTAAAATCTCAACAAAAAACCTTTTGATAATAATGGTTGCAGCTATTTTAGAGTCTTTTATGTGAGGATTCCTGAAATGTCAAGTGGATGATGGCATTCTGCAAAACAACATCAGTCAAGTGTTGACCTGTTCGAACATTTTAAGCATTTTTTATTGGGAGCACAGTAATAAAACATCCCAGAAGTAAATGACAGTTTGAAAGCATACAGTATGGCTGACAATATCAGGTCACAGCATGAAAATGAAGTAAACTATAAAAACAACTGCCTCTATATCACCTACACAAATGTCTGCCACTCTTACAGGCTGCACCGGAGCGGGCGGCTACAAAGATCTCCCTGTTTAAGCGTCTTTGGCTGCTTAACAGTAGCTGGTCTGTGGCCAGTCAAACTGCTTCCTTTGGCACACACAAACACACACACACACACACACGGAGATCCGTAACTGTTTATGCCAGAACTAATCAAAATTCTGCTGAGGATTCTGCTCTGTTCTCATATTATAAAAGTTGGATTTTTTTAGCCTCTCTGGACACGTTGCACCACACCGGCTGCCTTAAATACCTTATATACCTTGAACGTTTCAGCTAACAAAATAGTCAGGGCAGCAATTTGAAGAGGTAGAATACACTGGTCATCATGAGTTATGACGGTTCCTATTTCGCATTCTATAAATACTAATTGTCCTTGCTGTAAGAGAACCGGCTGTTTGACATTTCCCATGACCTCTTCAAAAGAAAAGGTACTTGCCTACTTGTAATGATGTCATAAAAATGGACTTAAAAGATGACATGTATGACACTTATAATGTAGTTACAAAAATAGAAATGAAGTGCATCTAACTTATTAGTTCCAATATGACAGTTATAATACGTTAGAGTTTTTCATTAGCTATCTCCTTGACATTCATTGTTGGTCATAGATAGATAGATAGATAGAAGCAGCATCTAACTACATCAAGAGTTAAAAATAAGTCAGTTTCAGTAACTTCCCAGAATTCTCCAAACTGAACACCACACCCTGCACACACTAATGATCTTCTCTCAGATGCAGTCCAGTCATCCTTGTGTGGGTGACCTCAAAAATCTGTGCCTGGTGACCCTCTTAGTTTTACCACATGCTCTTCCTTTGTAGTCGTTTTCTTTGTCACAAATCATTTTCCATTCAGAGTTTTCAAAAGCAGTGACTAACCACCATGAATTTCATTTTACATGTCTTTGATCATGATGAACTTACAAACTGCAGCTGAAGTACTTATCCTTAAATCCTTAAATACCAATTAACAATAAGATCGCTCCAAAATTAATTATGCCGACTCATCATAAATGTTTTCATATGCAAAACTTTATTTCAAACTGTAATGTTGTGAAATATTATTAAAATGTAAAATAATTGTTTTCTATTTTGATATATTTAAACATTTTAATTGTTTAAAATTTCCAGCAGCCAGCTTTCAGTGTCACATGATCCTACAGAAATCATGCTGAATTGGTGCCCCCCAAAATTCTTCTTATTATCAATGTTTAAAGCAGTTGTGCTGCTAATATTTTTGTGGAATCTATGATACATCATGATTCTTTGATGAAAAGAAAGATTTATTTAGAAACAGAAACAGCATTTATTTGAAATGCATTTTTTTGTAATATTATAAATGCCCTTACTGTCACTTTTGATCAAATTAATGTGTCCTTGCTGAATTAAAGTATTAGTTTCTTTAAAAAAACAAATTTTGAAAGGTAGTCCATGTATTATTGTTTACAAAATGGCTGCTTTTAAAGGCATGATCAAAATCACAAGATCACATTAACTGTCTTGTGTACATGGATACGGTCCTAGCAGGGAAATCCTACGGCCTGGCAACCCTGTTCATCACCTGACACACACAACCCATATCACCATGGTTACTGCAAGCACAACACACTTCAACCCTAATAAGAAAGAGCAAAGCTGGACTGCAATTAAAATTTTATTTGGGTTCGGGGTGAATCGAGAGCAGACACTCACACACCTGTACAGCTTTGATCCATCTCTCCTGAGGGAAAACACACAATATCTAGCACCTACATTAGGATAATCAGATGTAATTGTGGTTCGTTATATTTAAATGTTAATCTTGCACACAGATAGAAATCTGTATGCATTATGATTTAAAATACAATTTTGTATAAATCACCGATATACAATTAATCCATAAGGTAAATTAGATCTATTTTTTTAAATCTATGTATCCTTTCATTCTACCAAACAGATTGGTAAAACAAAACTGAGATTACTATCGAGTCAAAGGTGATTACCTAACAACTCTTACACTAAAGACCAGCTGGATGCGTGTGCTGATGTGTCTTCAAGTAATCCCTCAAGCATTTACACAGAAGCTGTTCCCATGACTGGAGAGGAACACCAAACACTACCCCAGAGTTGCCACAAATTCAAAACACTGACAAATCTAAGTAGTGCAGCCTCTGTGAAGTGTAAACCTAAATAAACCCCATTATAAATCCTGATCTGACCCCATATCTAAGCAGGTGTGTGTTTCCCAAAAGCAAGTCCTAAAAGCAAGTAAGTCACCTACATAAGCAAGTTCCGGTGTTACCAACATAGCTCAATGTTTCAGGTCTGCAAAAACCATAGTTCCAACAAACATTCGCAAACTTGCGAGGTTAGAACTACAGCTCTCGACTTGTGGTTAGAAGCAAAGTTTCTTGTTATTATGACATGTGTACTGAAATAGATCATGCTCTTGTACACAAGTATATGTTATATAAAGTATATACTGTAGATTGAAACGTGTATATATATATATATATATACTTTAGACTGTCAACAATTAGTAGTACCATTTTTGAAGAATGTGCATGTGCGTATGGGAACCTGTACGTATGATGTAAGAGGGAACTCTTAATAAATCAAACATCAAATAAAGCCAAATGACATGAAACAAAAATAGTGCAGCAGTCCTCAAACAACAGATGTGCGACATGATACAGTTGTGACTAGTTCAATTCTTTGAAGATGCATCATACTATAATGATAGTTAAAGGGATAGTTCACCCAAAAATGTGTCATTACTTACCCTCATGTTGTTCCAAACCTGTATGAGTTTCTTTTTTCTGCAGAACACAAAAGAAGATATTTTGAAGAACGTTGGTAACTAGACAATTGACGGTAGCCTACAGTCAAATGTCTGGTTCTCAAGATTCATTAACACATCTTCTTTTCTGATCAACAGAAGAAAGAAACTCATACAGGTTTGGAACAACATGAGGTTGAGTAAATTATACTATCCCTTTAGGCAGCAAGCTTTGGCCAGCATGAACATCCAAAAAACCCAAACACATTTACAGTCCAATCAAATCTAACCCAACCCAATCTGCAGAAAACAGGAAAGCCATCTTACCTTTATGATTGAAAATTCCCTCCATCTCCATACTGCTGCGGGAATGTGCGATGCAAAGCATGGAACTGGGAACCAGGCCCTCCTGGGCAGGTGAGCGGTCAGTGGTGCGAACCAGACACCAGTCGGGCTTGTCCTGGGGCCGTTCTAACAGCTCCACTGTCTGACCTCTACGCACAGTCAACTCCGATCCGTTACTTGCCATGAAATCGTGGATGACCACCGTCAACTCTGAGCCACTGGACAACTGTGGAGGAAAGAATAAGCGTCACAATAAAAATAAAAAAATCTCTGATAAAGAAAACAAAAGTGACCTAACTAAGAAAATAGACAAGTCTAAAGTCAGAACGAACGTACCCACTGGTAATGTGGCATCGCCAATGAGCTCAAAAGGTGAGCCACTGATCCTGAACCTTTACACGCCATGTTTCTACCAAAACAACACCTCCTAGTAAGTCCCTATGCCTCAAACATCACACAGGATGACGTTTTGAGTCGAAAACCCCTAACTCCGACAATGCCATATCCTTCAATCTGGAAGACGGAATGACTTTGCCTTCCTTTTTTCTGATCAAAATGAACCTGGTCTACAGTTCATCTACAGCTCAAGCATTCAGGACTCCAGTGAGGTAAAGTGGCAGGCGTTTGAAGGCTGCTGACACATCCTCGCATTGCCACGGAGATGGAATCAGTCTGAAGGAGTGACGCCTGGCAGGAGGAAGGGAGAGGAGGCAGAGACGGACACAATGTGCCAAGATTTAAAGGAGCAGGAGGCAAATTAATGCTTATTAGAAGTGACGTGCAGGAACTCGTACGCTTCTGGGAGCCTCACCTTTTCACCTCGCCACGAACTGAGAGGGCTCTGTGTGCGTTAAGACGGTTAAAACAGTGAGCCTTTGTGAGGGGTCGTCAGGGTACATGAGTCAATTTGGTGACAGCGATACTCTTTACGTGTCATAGAGACCGGGAAGAAACCGACATGGAAATGGAGATAAAGATGGTGCATCCAAGTGTGTTTTAATTCAAGACAGTATCAGCATGTAACGTGTGTTCTTGTAGGAGGCTCGCAATACATATCAGTGACAAAAACATGCACATGTGTGAGGGCGAGTGAGAGGAGAGCTCTGACTGTGAGTGGGAAGATGAGCGTCTGTGCTGCTAAATCCAAAGCAACCAAAGCAACGTTCCCCATTGAGGAACCCTCATTACGTCTGTTGATAATCAGGTTAAAGGAATGTTGGAACTACTGGACGCCACTGTGTCCGAACTTCTTGTATGGTTGATTCTTCAATTAGGAGAAATTTACTGTTCCCTAAAAGGTTTTTATATAAAAAGTGCTTTTACTTAAATGTTTTACACTTACGAAGTTGAAAAATTATGTTTTCAGTTCATTTAGTATTCATGCAACACTATTTATGAAACTATTGGCTTCTGTAGAGCTGCTTATACAGAAGCTGAATTGGACTTGTTTCATAATTTATAAACTTTGCAACAATAGCACAGCTATTGAACTGAATTGAAACAACATAGATCTAACTTAAGCTGAATAATGTCAGTAGAGCTGTTTTGAAGTCAAAATTGAATTGGAGTCATGTCATAATTGATAAAAAAAATTACATTAGCACTTATTTTCCTATTTAATAATGTAAAGCTGTAGAAATAAATGACTTGACAAACAAACACATTCCCCAATAATGCTGTCATTACCACCATGCCACACATTTAACATTTAAAAAAAAGATTACACTTGCTTATCATGGGCCTGAGGAGTAATTTTTACCACAACTGCATGCATAGTGACAGAAATGTAATTCATTCTAAGATGTTTACATAAGCATCATGAGAAACTTTATTACTGTAAGTGTCATTATACCACAGATTATAATTTGAGAATCTACATAACAATCCAACTTTCAAAATACCTAATTAAAAATCCACACCAGCTCACATCATAATTTTAACATAAGAAACAGTTTTCAGGATTTTTCAAGATTTCAAGTAGTGAAAGTGGCCCTATTTGAAGAATCACCCATATGTGGCCATTGTCACTAAAATGTAATTCCTGGAATAAACTATTCTTTGCAATGTTTAACTATTGTATTGTACACAAGCCAGTGTGGTGCAGCCTGTTGTCTAAGATAGCCTTGCCAGTCAGAGATGAATGGTTTTTTTTAATACATTTTACAGAATTTCCAGCAGCTCTGAAGAAGAGCATAAATTCAGGAGAACAAAAACAAGATTATGTTCTTTAAATCTTTGGATCAGATCAAGATGTAGCAATAAAAAACCTTTAACAGAATGTTCATCCAGCAAAAGATGAAGCTTGAAAATGGACATAGTGTTCCACAAGCACTCAGAAATGAATTAAAGAGCTAGTTTACCCCAAAAGGGTAAACTCACCCTCATGCTGTTTCAAACTCAAGACTTCCATTCATCTTCAGAACACAGTTTAAGACAATTAATTATACAATTAATATTCTCTAATTATTTTTGTCCATCCATTCTAAGTACATGCAACCAAAAATCCCACACTACTTCAACACATGATCACTTTATAATGAACTACCACATCAAATATGGTAAACCCACTTTTACAAAGTCTACAACTTTTTTTGTGAAAATTTGGGTTGCATAGACTTTCGGTCTAGTTAGTTTGGAACGACATGAGGGTGAGTAAAAGTTTCATTTTTGGGTGAACTACCCCTTTAAGAACTTGATTTTAGACTTGATTTAGAAGTGATTATAAGCTTCATTACGATGGTCTTTGAATGTGATGCAACAAAAAAGGTCTTTGAACCACATCAGCAAGTTTAAGTTGGTAAAACCCATCAAATCTGTTTTTTAGGGTGAGGCTAAAACATTCAGTACAGACATTAAACCATTTTCCTTGTCTTAAAACTCTACAGGTCTAAACATGCCACCAAAACACCAGAGCTGAACAGCAGGTGTAGCACGGCACTTTTAGACTAAGGTCAACAGATTGTCACACTCACCTTGTCGCTATCCAGTGTGTTCTGGGAGGTGCGGGAGGCGATGGAGATGGTGTCTGGTTGACTGCTTGCATCACCCTGACTGTCTAGGTCCTCTACATCCCTGCTATTCAATATGATAGACATCAGTTAAATAGACATCAGTTAAAAGTGCCAATTTACCAAAGAAAAGCTTTTCCACACTGGTTTGACAGCCACTGTCAAAGACAACATACTGATATGCATAAAATGAGTTTCTTCAGCTGGAGCTTATTCTAAGTTCCAGAGATCCATACTCTTATCAGGCTATGGATTGATGTGATTGGTTGACATACCGTTTGCCCTTGTGTTTGGTTGCAGTGGCTTTGGGAATGTGAATTGGCTCCTTGAGTGCCCCCCGTAAATGGATGGTACGCTCCTGGATAACTTCACGTACATGTTTGATCCAATCCTGTTTGTTTTCAATACAGGAAGCCTGGGGGGTGCATTGAATACAACCAAACATCAACAAACCTCTCTTTACACAACAGACATACATAGCTATTATAATTGTCAAAGCAGGCAATCAGAGTTGAAATGACGTCAAACCCTTTAATTCGTTCTAATCTTTTATCAAAATATAATAACTTGCTCTGCTTCTAAATGTTCTTTCGTTTTAGATTACAAATCCCTCTTATTTTTCAACTCATCGCCTTCAACCACCTGTCAATAAAACTCAATCACGATTCAATTCGTTCTCAAAGGATAAAATCAATTCCCATCCATCCTACATTTCACTTGGGAATACGTAAGATGGGAGCAATGTTTAGTGATTTCAACTGTAAACCAGGCTAAAAGTGTGAACATGAGAGCATCCATGTGTATCTACATGTGAGAACACGTGGAGTGACACATGATTCATTCCATGATTCAATGATGTCTGCAGAGATGAAGGGCAACCATTCAGAGACACAAGTTACATAAGGGATTACTTAAAGTACTTAAAAGTCTAACAACATGATTTTATACAATGGCATGACTCAAGCCAGAACTATAGTACATGAACATTCAAAACTTGAAAACATATCCACTTATCCGATCTATTTCAAGGACCCTAGGATGAGTGATACTCTTTATTTTATAACAAAGACTATTTCCATTTGTTCCAAGTTCCATTTGATTTGAGATAAGGGACAACTTTTTCAATAATGAAACATGCTTATATGCTGAGCAAGTTAGTAATGTTTGGATGTAAATAAACTTGATAAGCAAAGAAAACATTTATTAGAAGCCAAAAATTAGTGATAGTTCTACTGAAACAACTGAAAACATCTTCGATGAAGTATCAATTTGGAATGCAAATCATACCTTTAGGACAATTTTGTTGTCTGAGGTAGGTGTCCGTCCAACCCAGAGTGCAAATTTACATGGATCTCCTTCCACATGTTCAGTAACTCCTAGTTCTGAGGTCTAGGCAGAGCAAAAAAAAAAAAAATTAAGTATGGCCATCCTTAATCAGTAATCAGGCAGGCATTTTTTGTTAAAGTCCCCCTGCGGTGAAAATCCAGCTTTTAATGTTGTTTATATGTCTATGTGGTGTTTTTAATATGCTTAAAGACAAACCATGTGCAAATTCATAAGTCAACACCATTGCTGAGTATTTTCTCTTTAAAACTGCAGTGAACCAAAAACGCAGTTTGAAATCGCTGGTGTTTCTGACGTCACAAACTACCTTGTAACCAATCACGTCAACGAGTGGATCTCTGAGCTGGTGTGAGTGAGTGGAGGCGGGTCTAATTTGCATATTCATAGAACCGCGTATACTAAATGAGGCAAGGGTGTAGAGTTACATTCAAGCTATTTTAAGGCATGAGGAATTTTTATAAATTATTATTAAAGGTTAAAATGATTGACTACAGGGGAACTTTAAGTAATTGATAACAAAATTAAAAGAAAACACATACCATAAGCTTGCTCTTGTAGAGGTACTTGCTTCTGCCGTTGGAGTCTTTGACGTCCTTGCTGAAGATGAGGGACATCTCAAAGAGGAAGAGGTGCCGCTCTCTGCCCTTACGGATCAGAGTCTTTGGATCCCAAACCTGGAATGATTCTTGCAGAATCAACTCACCCTGAGACTCAATGTTCTCATCAAAACCTGAAAGGACAGGAGGCAGAGTAAGAGACAGTGATGAGAGAGAGTGGTTGAACAATGATATACGGTTCAAATGATGGTTTGGGTTTGGTTTAACAAGCTGTGTGTGTGTGTGTGTGTGTATGTGTGTGTTACTCACCATCCAGCATGCTGAGGTGCATGGCATCATTCGCTCTTTTGGGCACACTGAGCATGACCTCCAGACCATCTTTAATTTCTCCTTTACCTTCCTCACAGCATGTCAATAGTTCCTATGTACAAACATAACAATTGTACTTGTACATTTGAAGATAAACATTGAAGAGTTTGTGCTTTAATGTGGATTTTGTAATAAGACATTATTGTTAACATGTGGTGGAACATCCCTTTCTTTTCTTTTTTTTTTATATATTTACTGAATAAGTAAACCCTGTTGAAAAACCATGTTGAATTCCATGCTGGCCCAGGCTGGTTAGTGCTGATATACTGCTGGTCTAGCTGGTGGACCAGCATAGTCATGCTGTTCTAAAGCAAAACGGAGCTGGTGAAGTTGGTTCACTAGCATGGTCTTGTGGGGTTGAGTGTGTGCAAGCCAGATGTCTGTCTGCAAGCAGTGTTTTGGGACAAGCATTGTTTTTGCTTGTATACTTCTATATTTAACACATTAATGAAGTAAAGGAAAAACAATATAAGATTAAAACATGATTAATTGTAATATATGATTATAACTTTGTAATTTATTTTGTTCCATCTGTTAAAAGTATGGCTGAAAATTTAGTTTCGCTTTATTTTGATGGTCCCTTTAACACAGGGGTGTCCAAACTCAGTCCTGGAGGGCCACTGTCCAGCAGAGTTTAGCTCTAGCCAGCCTCAACACACCTTCCTGGAAGTTTCTAGAATGCCTAGTAAGACCTTGATTATCTGGTTCAGGTGTGTTTAATTGGGGTTGGAGCTAAACTCTGCAGGACAGTGCCTGCTTTAACACATTCTATTGACTATAAGTAACATTGCACCTACATGTTTACTAACTCTCATTAGAGTTTTAGTAGAGTATTAATAGACTGGTAGGGTTAGGGTTAGAATAAGTTGACAAGTACTTGCAAAGTTACTTTAGTCAGTTACATTAGTCAGTAGTGTCTGCTGGGGATCATCACAATAAAGAGCTTGGTTTAAGTCTGTGCTCAACTTCTTCACTTTATTTGTGTAGAAACTGTATTTCATCTTTGCTGAGATTGTTTCAATTATAGTAGAAACACACCTTTAGCAGCAGCTGATACTTGGTGATCCTCTGAACCGGTTTAATAAGGTATGATGAGATGGAATTGGCCAGCCTGTGCCTTTGTTGGATTTCCTGCACACATACAAACACAAAAAGACTTTTAATTAAAACGACAAACATCTTTCACACACACATCCTAAAAGCTTACTGGAAAACAATCATGATGAAACCATTTATCTTTAGCCTTTTTATTCTTATATAGCTTCTTGATAGCAATTTTGCAAAAGCAGAGCTCAAGGTTAAAACCATTCATCAGAGTGAAAGAAGAGTCCGTCTGTTCTGATCGCCTGGCAACAGTTTAACAGTGAGGCATCACTACCCCCCCCAACACACAGGACACACACCCTCTCTCTAAGACCTCCACCTACCAGCTCAACAACAGAACTGCTCAACAGACCACAGAAACCTTACACACACACTCAAATACATATCCACATTAATGGAGACACACGATAATACTACGGCAAATACACAATGTCACATACATCTTCATATAAACACCCACATTCTCTGTGAAATACGCACAAAAAGTGTTGTATAATCTGAATAAATAAACCGAACTTCCTTGATTCAAGTGTATAAAAGGGATACTTACACAGAATCATATGCCCTTTAATAATGCTTATGTAAAGAATTGAATGATTAGTTTTGCTTAGTACTCACATCAAAATAGGCCCCTGCGTGTTCCAGAATCAGCTGAGTGGAGTCAGGCTTGTTCTTACAGTAATTCACGTACATCTGAAACTTATCCGCCTGAAAAAAACAACAAAAAAACAACAGCTAATCATTTAAACATATAAAACACCATTTTTTAAAACATTTTGAACTCAAATATGTTCACATTTTTTTCCATTTATAATAAGTGGAGTCTCTTTTAAAATGATAACTATTATCAGAACGTTTTAAATAAATGCTGATTCAAGAGACACTTCAAGAAATTAGTGAAATCAATATTTGTGAGAAACAATTAGCTGTGATAGTTTAAAAAATGTGATCAATAACTGCTTATATTGATTAGAACCTGTTCTTTTCCCGTACTGTACCACGGTACCAATAAGGGAATCAGTTACAATCAGTTACAGTTACAATAGTCCATGAACTGCTTTTAACAGTTACAGATATGGTTAGCACTTTGTTTTACAGTACTAAGTGAGTTTAAATATCAGCAAGATTTGTATTTAATAATTTAATATTTGCATTTATTTAAGCAAATACAGTTAATATATATTAATATATATTATTCCTGTGATGGCAAAGGGCAAAGCTGATTTTCAGCATCATTACTCCAGCTTTCAGTGTCACATGATCCTTCAGAAATCATTCTAATATGCTGATTTGGTGATCAAGCAAAAAGTGTTTACTACAATGTAATGCATCCTTAAATAAAAGTATTAATTTCTTTAAAAGCAACCTATTGACCCTAATCTTTTGAAAGGTAGTGTATGTAGTATGTACTTAGAATAATAACTAGGTACTAACCCTGAACACTAAAACTTAACCAATTTTTAAGTCCAAAAAGTTACCTTACTGTACTGCATATTACTCAGTAATTATTCTTTGTATGTAAACTGTAAGTGTATGTGCTGTAAAATACATTGCAACACAGATATGTGTTCTAATAATCTGAATTAATGTCAACATAATGTTACACTAGTGTAGTGCACTTCTTGATCAGATTATCTCTAGCACACTTGACACACTCACCCATGTGACGAAACAGTGACCCACATCCTCTGGAAGCTGCTCATATTTTTCCAATTCTTTAAGGAAAATGCTGAGGAAAGGACAAAGAAGGGCATAGGGAAATGGTAAGTAAAGAAAGATCCCAATTCAATAATTCTGAGAACTGCAGTTCATTAGGTTCACTGACTTGTGATGGAACTCTAATAGGTCTTGCATGTTGCCAAAGATGATGTGCTCTTTGTTGACAATCCCTGGGGGAATCTCTTCCACACCACTGCTCATCTCCCACAGATAAGTCTGAAACACACACACACACACACACACACACACACACACACACACACACACACACACACACACACACACACACACACACACACACACACACACACACACACACACACACACACACACATTTAGAATTCTTTCCAACAATGTGATAAACTAATGCTATCAAAACAATGAAAGACACCTTCCATAATTCAGTTTACATAGTTCTGAAATGGAAAATATGGAAATATGGACTTTTCTTTATAGGAATAGTTGGCTCTGATATTAATTAAAAAAAAAATCTTTTACCTGCACAGCCTTAATTATGTCAACAGAAAATAAAAGTAATTTCTGAAGTGGAGAACATTCTCCCAGTATAATAATTGTCATCAAATTGACTTTAATTTGATGAAAATTATTATGGAAACAACATTGATTGTGCTTTTGTCTTCAAAATAATGTGTCCCCCCCCAAAAATAAAGCAGGCCATTTATTAAGAAATTAAAAATTGTAAATTTTTAGCATGTTTTTACAGTTTTGCAATTTATTTTAAAGGGTTAGTTCACCCAAATATTTTGTCATTAATTACTCACCCTCATGTCGTTCTAAACCTCCGGAACACAAATTAATCTTTTTAATGAAATCTGAGAGCTTCATTGACTGCCTAAGCAACTGCCACTTTTAAGCACCAGAAAGGTAGTAAAGACATCATTAAAGTAATCCATGTGACCCAAGTAGTTTAACCTCAGTTTTATGAAGTGACACGAGTGCTTTGTTCACGCATGCGTCATGGAGCTTTCATGAAAGCGTTCTCGTGAATGCACATGTTGCTTCATAAAATTAAGGTTAAACCACTGGAGTCACATGGATTACTTTTATGATGTCTTTGTCTTTCTAGGGTTTGAAAGCTGTAGTTGCATAGGCTGTCAATGGAGGGACAGAAAACTCTCAGATGATGAGACAGCTCTCAGACAACATGAGGGTGAGTAATTAATGTCAAAATCTTTTTTTTTTTTGGGTGAACTAACCCTTTAAAATGACTGTTTGTCAAGTCTTGTGACATATACCTGTATTAATCAGAATTCTGGGTCATAAACACAATATTATCCAAAACTTACACAGTAACTGAATATTAACGTAATAAAAGTAATTCTGGGTGCTACAATAGAACAAGAAGAAATTAAAGGAACATACAATATACATAAATCAATATACAGATGGGTTAAAGCACCCTTGAAGATGAACTTCAGTTTTTGCTTTTGCATGTTGCTGTCCTAGCCGTGAATGAGAATAAATGAGCTGATTAAATTACTGTGCACAATTACTAAAATGCATCATAACAAATTAATCACTGACGGTCTTTCCCAGAAAATAATAGAGGAAAAACAATGCACATGTATTATTTTCAGGAATATGATTACATGTCTATTCCAAAGCGCATGAATATTCCCATTTGGATTAAAAATGATGCATATAAACATGGTCAGTGTTTTAATGACACTCAATCTTTTTATGAGATCAAACAGTAGCTATTCTTGGAGAAACTGGATTGTTTTTGGGCTGAACTGCAGTGAATACATTTATAGCACATGGCTTTTGTGATCTGTCCAAAGTGGACATTGGTGTACCACACCCTCGAAATGTCAGTCCGTAAGGAGCAGATCGTGACAAAAAAACTTACATCCATACACTCCCGCAGGTCTCTCACATACGTCTTCTCGGTCTGAATGAGCTCCGCCATTATAAACCTGAAAGAGGGCAATGCAACAGAGACCTATTGTCAACGTTTGTTTGAAAGCACAATGCATCTGGGAGGGGTTTCAATCTGGTATAAAACCCTCAAAAATGAAAACATTTAGTTGTTTATTTTAGTATGAATATTCAAGGGTGTTTCCTCACAAAACAAAATAACTAAAGTTGGACTTTCTTCAAATGAAGCGTTCTCTTTTAGCACTTCCTGCCATTGGCTTGTTATCATTTAATCAGGTTTAAAAGACGTACTCTTTTCTCCGGGCTGATTTGCGTTTCTCTTCATTGAGTTCATGGTTGACGTCTCTGAGTTTGACCTCTGCACCAGGAGCACTGGCTGGGATGATGTCCAACTGCAGATCTTTACTCTGAAACCCCGAAAGAAATCTTTTAATGGTCAGAAATCACCATTCTTTCATAGATTAACATGGTTAATGACTCTTACAGCAAAGATATTGTTCATCCACACTCCAGCCATGCAGGCCACATCAACACACTCACAGCCCTCTCACCGCTTTGTTGGAGTCAGTGGACAGGCCGAGAGCTTTCTCCAGGCAGGAACGGTACTTGTCCATGCGAAGGGAAAAGTCACGGTAGCGTTTGTCCACCGAGGCGACCCATTTCTGAATCTCGCTCGCATGGGCGTGGCCTTTCTCACAAAAACCATCAGCCAGCTGGATCAACAACTTTACCCGCTCTTTGGTTTGCTGAAGAGAGAGAGAGAGAGAGAGAGAGAGAGAGAGAGAGAGAGAGAGACCTGCAGTGATTCCACAGCTCAAGTCAAGTCACCTTTATTTATATAGCGCTTTTTACAATACAGATTGTTTCAAAGCAGCTTTACAGAGATAATAGGAAAATAATGCAACAAAGTTTCTTTCCAAAATAGCGTCACAGTCCAGCTTAAGTAAGTTCAGTGATGTTTCATTTTTGTTGTAAAAAGTTATTCATTTAGTTCATGTATATATATATATATATACATACATATATATATATATATATATATATATGAAGAGTTCAGATGCAAAAGCCTCTAAGTGCCATCTGAAATTTTTTTCTAGAATGATCATTTTTATCAAGCTCGTATATTTAAGTTCAGTAATTTCACTTAAATGACAATTAATAGGTAATTTTCATTGCTATTTAACTGAAATTACTGAACTTAAATGTACGAGCTTGATGAAAATGATCATTCTAGAAGAAAATTTCAGATGGCACTTAGAGGCTTTTGCATCTGAACTCTTCATATATATATATATATATATATATATATATATATATATATATATATATATATATATATAGCCGCTCTGGAGAAAACCGTGATGTCATCGTTCAACTCAGTTCAGTTCTCATATAATGTTGTCAATGCAGGCAGATCAATAATTTTGTTGAATATTAAATTAAATGCCCCCAATCAGAGTGTAAACATGGGAGGTGTATTGTGGGTTGATAAACCTGTAACATGCTAAGAATCACAGTTGTAGGATGAACTTTGGATGAAGTTGTAGGAATAGTTCACCCAAAATGAAAATGTTGTCATCTTTTACTCACCTGTATTATCTAGAGTTTTTTAGTTTGATTTAAAGCCACCATGAAATAAAAATGGACAAATTATTATTATTTTTTTATGTAATATTGCAATATTTATTATAATGATTTGTCCATTACCCTCTTAATCTTTAATCAAAATAGCTTCCCCTCCCTCTGGCAGCGACATCTCTTCCCTTCTCTGATGACGTTTACTTGCACGAGTGCGGGACGACCTGTCACTTGCATGAGATCGACCAATAGCAAACCACAACGATCCCAACAATAGGAAAGCTAACTGCCCTTATACACCATCTTATCTTAAATATTTGAGACATACCTTGGCTGTAATCTGGAATTCCTCATGTTCTTTCAGCAGTTCCTGTGTGTGGTGTATAGTGGAGCCTGTAGAGGTGTGTGTGGATAGGTAAAACTCTCCTGTATCATGAATCCACTCCAAAGCCTACAGAAAGAGTCAAAATGACAAGTCAAACAAGATGTGAATATGTGCATGTGTGTTTGTGCAACAGTGTTTTTCTAACCTTGTGGGAGCAGTTTTTGAAAATGGCTTCAAAAGAATACCAGTAAAGGGAGAAAACAAGTTGTCTTCACGTTGTATTTCAGGGTTAGGTTTAGTTCATATAACTTATAATTAGCTTTTATTAACAATAGATGTCGAAGGGAAGTCCGGGCGGACACGTATATCTAAATAAACCAGTGTATAGACCCGTGCATGTGTGTATGTTATACTCCCATTTGTCCACAAGAGGGAGTGAGATCTTTAAAAGTGCTCTTGCTCATTTTGAAACACATATTTTTTAAAGTAACTAATTTCAGAATAGGTTTGATTGTTTGGGTTGCATTGTGTGCAACCTCAAAGTAATACTAATATTCATAGAACAATGACTACTACAGCAGAAAACTGTGTGGTCAAACTAAAGTCCTTCCTAAACGCTTAAATGTGAAACGAATCTCTTTCTTAAAAGAGAGAAACTCCATCCAGTACCACAGACTTCCAGAAACCCTACACTGTAATTATGCAACTTGATACCATTTTAGTTATTTTCTAGAGAGAAAGTTTTTAAAGGTTGTGATACATGACAGTTGACTACTGTCAAGTTTATATAGCAGTCAGTCACGCAAACCACTGAACACTTGACCTGACGTGCTTCTGTTATTTGAGACTCCAGAAATACTTGTTGTGGTCTGCGGCAGCTTCTAGTCAATTCCGTATAAAATAATTTGATCCCGAATAGACGGTAGGGTTGAACTGAATTTCTTGAGAATGAATTTATGTTTGTGGAATGCTAGTGTCAGCTTCAGATTAATGCTAGTATCAGCTTCAGATTACATTTATGATGCATAAAAGCTTTTCAGAATTACAAGCTCTACTTTGTTTGGCTGAATTTGTGCAAGATTCTGAAGTCAGGGTGCACGGGTTTGAGATATTTATTTGAAAAAATACATGTAAGCATGTTGCAGACACTAACACGACATATGGTGCATTAAAAATAAACATAATAATGCCTGGTTCCTGGGAATTGAACCCATGACCTTGGTGTCTATCACCATACTTTCCCAGTATGTCAGACCATTTTACTTTCAGAAGAACTTAAATGCAACACTATAAATGATATGTGGGTGGATTACATCTATGCATATACTGTATGTATGAGTTTATATATTTTTTTCTTGAAGAAATCTGTGTTTAAGTACCTGCCCAAGCAGAGGTTATGCTACAAATGATCATTGTCTGTCACTTTTATGGACTAGGATTGTCAAATATATATTGTAAAATATTGCAATTGTAATTTAGCTTTTGAAAAGGGAACACTAATAACTACTACTAAAAATGATAACAACAATATATATATATAAAAAATTTGATTAAAAGTCAAAATGGACATAATTGACATAAGTCGATGTTACGACATAAGTCATGAGATAAAGTCGAAATAATGAGATACTAAGTCAAAATTTTGATAAAACTATATATTTTTTTATAATAATACAGTAAATAGCAATATCCTGTAAACTATTCCTTTTTCCTTTTCCCCTGGTTTTGGGACGGCATGACAACAGTACCTTACTATTAATAGACCTTCATTTTGATTAGTTGCCCAAATTAATGGTTAGCATAAGCCTTTGTAAGGAAATCTTTCTTTTCCTTTTCCTTTGTTCTTCTTTATTTTCTGTAAAGCAATACTTATACAGAAATTCTGAAATTGCATTTTTCACTTTATTTTTCTTTATATCTGTACAAGCAAGAGAGCGTTGTGACATTGACAGGCACACACTGTCTTCAAACTCATGCCGGGTTTAGACTACACGATATCAGCCGATTTTGGCACAATCCGTTTGACGTAGAGTGTAGTGGACATCAGGACGCAACAATCGATCGTTTTATCTCGTATAGTGTGTGTGATAGTGGATGACAACTGACTCCGACATTTCAGGACATAACAACAGACATAGTACCTTACTACAACAGAAAAAAGAACAAGTGGTTTTTTTTTTTTTTTTTTGTCCTCCACGACGAGTTCCATCACATTTGTGACATTGACCAATAGAAGCACAGAAGCACTTCCATATACAGCTTCAAACATGGCGAAACCAAAGAGAGAAACAATGGTATTGGTGCTACTATGCAATGGAGGCAAGATTCATGGATATATTACCTAAAGTTCTCCTTGGAGGATTATACAGTCCTCTCCATGCATTCCAGGAACGTATCCACTGTCAGGTTTTCTTTCTATTTTTGAGCTTTACTGGTGACAAGACAGCCAGTAGAAAACACGCCGCATCGGTAGCCATTGTTTGTTTACGCTCTTATTTCTGGAAGTCAGTCACTAGTTCTACTTCTCAATGACATCAGGCACATTGTTAAAGACAGCACGCGGTGATTGGTTGAAGGCAACGTGTAGTCTTGTCCACGACACAAGAATTGTCAAAATCACATAATCTGAAATGTCGTTTGGTCTGAGCCCGGCATTAGATGCACCTCCTCACAATCCGGCCCTCTCTGTCTGAGTTGGTGGGTGTTGTGGTACTTGACCACAGTTTGGACCAGACATATGCTGAGCTAAAAGACAGACTCTTCTAGATTAGACTGGTACTGACCTGTTTGGTGCTGCGTTCAAACACCACATACTGCTGACACTGGTCAAGCCTCCTCTTCCTCATGGTCCAGAAGTGCAGAACCCGGTTCTCCCGCTGCAGCAACTCATTTAGGATGTCTGTAGGACACAAGGACAGAATCAGAAACACAGAACATACCTGAACCCTGGATTCATGACAATAAATCATGCTAATCAAAAAGCAAATAATGGTTCACTTCAGTCCTAATTGTGGCTTAACATTTGACCCTTTAAACCAATCACAAAATGAGGATGTAGTCTTACTCTTGACTTGTTGTTCAGGGGCTTTGACATGTGCGAGCATTCCTGGCATGTTCACGCTGTTTCTGTGCAAGTACTTGAGGAAGACATCAGCGTTGCGTCTGGCTAGTGTGCATGCCTTCAGAGAGAGAAAAAAAATAGTCAGTTATGAGTAAATTCGCATGAAAATTTTTAATCAGAACGTTAGCTGAGAACCTGAGTGCATGTGTGTATGGGCTCGGTACCTTGAGAAAGGCCTCTTTCTGCTCCAGGTGTTTACTGATCATGGGAGTCACGTGATCAGACTCCGAGTTTGGTCCCAGTTTATCAGTCCCTCCACACCAGTCTTCCTCTCGTTTGTATTCTTGCTCCAAACTTTCCAGCACACTACACACCTGTAGAACACACACATGTAGGTAAAAATAGACAGTATTATTCGGATATTTCAATGCAAATTCACATTTCCGCCACATAAGAAAAAAATAATCATGATTATGACATAAGCAAACATTATGAGATAAAAAGTGGAAATTATACATTACTAAATCATAATTATGAGATAAAAACAAACTTTGTCATAATTTTTACTTTTTATCTTATATTATAACATAATTTTGATTTATATCATAATTATACATTTTAAATTTATAAATTCAAATGAAACGTCTTAATTATAACACAGTATGTCTTTATTAGATTTTGATTGCATAATTATGAAAGTATTTCACAATTTAACATTGTATGTAATTTACATGATTTACATTACTTCACTACAAGAAGGATTTAACTAAATTCTATGAATATGTTGTTGTTGTTTTTTTAAATGTCCACAATGTTGAGTTAACTTAGAAAAAAAACATTAAACAAACAACATTTTTAACATATTTAACATACCACAAAACCACAAAAACGAGGGTCAATTTTTATGAAATTGAGATGTATGCATCATCTGAAAGCTGAATAAATAAGCTTTCCATTGATGTATGGTTTGTTAGGATAAGACAATATTTGGCCGAGATACAAGTATTTGAAAATCTGGAATCTGAGGGTGCAAAAAAATCGAAACATTGAGAAAATCGCCTTTAAAGTTGTTCATTTGTGTTCGCGATTTTGCTGCATCCACTCAGAAAAATATATATTTTTATATATTTACGGTAGGAAATTTACTAAATATCTTCATGGAACATGATCTTTACTTAATATCCTAATGATTTTTGGCATAAAAGAAAAATCCATAATTTTGACCCATACAATGTATTGTTGGCTATTGCCACAAATATACCCGTGCGACTTGTGACTGGTTTTGTGGTCCATGGTCACATATTATAGACATTAGCGCTAAAATAAATAAGAGACTGAGGTCAAACCATCACAGGATCGCTATCAAGACAAGCTCACTGACCTGCTCTGATGTCTTGTAGAAAGCCACTGAGGCATTGACCAGTTTGAGGCGGTCTTCCATCTTCAGCATGAGCTGCTGCCAGTGAGACGCCACCTTCTCCGCGCAGTCACGGATCATGTCCATGTCGTAGTGATTGGCCTGTAGCAGAGCCTCTGCCTTCTGCTGCACCTGCAGAGCACTCTGATGGGTTTTCTGCGGAGAAGGAAAAGTGAAAGTGAAAATAAGAGAAAGCAAAAATGACCAAAATTGACAGAAAATGACAATTATTTTTAGTGCAAGACACACATAAGTGACAGCAAAACAAAACAAGACAAAAGACAAAAAAGCAAAACAAAAGAAAACATCAAAATGAAACAAAAAAACATCAAACAAAACAAAAACCAAAACAAATAAAAACAACATAACATAAAACGTAACATACCATAAAACAACATAACATAAAACAACGTAACACAACACAACACAACATAACATAACATAACATAACATAACATAACATAACATAACATAACATAACATAACATAACATAACATAACATAACATAACATAACAAAAAACAGTGTGTACATGTAGTTTTTTGGTACCTCAATAGCATGCTGAAACTGCTCATGTTCCCGCTGTAACTGTTCTGCCTCCTGCAGGGAACTGGCTGTGATGAGACCGGCATTGAGCATCGACTCCCCATTACGGATCCAGCCCAGTACCTGAAACACACATAAACAAAGGATTTAAAAGGGGCATGCAAGATTTTCGATCATAGTCTAATTTTCTCCACAGTCCAAATTTTATTTATTTTTTTATTTTTTTAAATTAAGTTTAGTCGGCCAATCAGATCATACTGCACTTTTTGGAAGGAGGGTCTTCATAGAGACAGGAACGTTAAAGAGTGTTACTGAAAGACTGGGAAGAGAGGTGCTGCAATAATGTAAAATGTTTTTTTTTTTTACATCCAAGCATGAAAACCTATTCTTGTAGATCCCAAAAATAAAATCAAGATATAAAAAAGGACATAATATGACCCCTTTAACACTTGACCAGGCCCAGACAGAATCTGCAGACTTCAGGGTTCTGTAGAATGGATTTGTAACGTGATAAAGTCTGTTAAAGGCCCACTGAAGTGCCTTGTAGCACAGCTTTGTATGATGCATTGACGTCATTCCCACTGAAACAGGAAGCTAAGGCGGGACATACTGAATTGCTCCTCCCCCTTTTCAAATAATCAATAGCGTTTAGTTTACCTCACAGACTGCAAGTCATATTTGACAGGACCATAGAAGCGAATCTGAGCGCTGATGATACATTGGATTCAATATTAGTGTGAATAAATTCTAGCCATTTCATTCTTAACCAACGTGCAGTTGGAAAACGGAATAAAACTCGAGGGCTTGAGCAACCGAACACACACATCTCCAACCCATATTGCTCTGTGACGTGTCAACGGTCGCTTTGGCCAGGTGGTATTTATAGCATAGGGGGCAGAGCTTTAGATTCTAGAGAGCATTTGATTGGACAGAAGATGTGATGAGAAACTGAATTCTGCGGTGGTAAAAATCTGTGATCCATTTTAGCGGAAGTGAGAAACTGTACGTTTTGAATGCTTATATCTCCTAAATGCGAATTTTGTCATTGTTTTGGAATAAACCAGCTTATTCATAACCTTAAAGGGGTCATCGGATGCAAAATTCACTATTATATGGTGTTTGCATATAAATGTGTCTTTGCAGTGTGTGGACAACCACCATATAATGAAAAAAAATCAATTCACTCCTTTATTTTTTTTCCTCAAAAAGCCTAAACACTCTCAATAATCAAGCCGTTTGGATTTTCATCCTCCGCCCACAACCAATGACGGACTGTCCCGTATCAGCATATTTCCGCCCTCAACCATTTGCATACTGTCCACCAAGGCAACACTTTACGTGTCTTGTGGCAACACACCCCATGGAAGAGAGGGGTGGGGTGAGCAGTTGCTCATTATCATTTAAAAAGACATGCACCAAAACGGGTCGCTGTGAACAGAGCTGTTTTTGAGGAGGTAAAAAGGGTGTTGTTTTACACAACCATTGAGGAATTTTAACCAAAGTATGTTACAAACTTTACATGAAGACCCTAAAGAATCATACCAACTTGTGGAAAATGGGCATTCGATGACCCCTTTAAGGCTAACATATTTATACTAAAAGCTAAAAAACTTAATTTTTGATTTTAGGGGGCCTTTAGATAGAGTTAAGTGTACTACACTTGGTAGCTGAAAGAAATGTTTGAAGTCTACACATCATCAATGCCTATTCAGAATTAAGTGACAGTATTCAGAAGTCACAGGTACTCATTTCATTTGTAAAAAGGTTAGCCAAATAAAATAGTGGTCAGTTACATATTGAAATCTTAAGTGCACTATAAAAAAAAACACAGCTTGTTTAATTTTAAAGGTCAGAGAGAGGGTGAACAAAATTTTTGGTTTTGTGCGGGAAACCGTGACTAAAATGGGCAGAAGAGGGAAAAATGTTACAAAGTGCACAATACTGCCTTTTACAGCTCGTAAATGAGCTGAGGCAACTTCTAGTGTACTGTAAACGGAGATTGCATCAGTGGGGAAAGTGAGAGATATTTTGTATTGACAGATGTGCTCTCTGACTCCACCTTTAGGTCTAAATTCCTGACAATTAGTCTCCTGACACATTGACTCACACTTTACACACCTGCTTTAGTGCTGATACACCGACAGTGACAGATAGCAAAACTATGTTTCTTGCATAAATGTAAATAAACACTGAAAACTGCCAGACTGGCGCACATTTTCCCTGAAAAGCCAAAAAAACAACAACAAAAAAACATGATTACGTGTCTACTAACCACCACACACCCACTCAAATACTCCTTAAACCACACGGGCGTCCCAGCTCCTCCACATCTCTAATCATTCCTTTCCTCTAGAGCAGTCCAGACAAAAATAAATATAAAATAATAAAATAAATAAATGAAAGGATGAAATGAGATTACCAGCTGCTCCTCCTGGCCTAGTTTTTCCTTCTCATTTTAAGCGTGCCCTGCATTTCCATTCAGCTCCTGTATGTAGTCAGATCCGCCACTCAAAACTGACTATTAACACTGCACTTCATTAACTATTAAAATGGCAGCATTAACAAGTTGTTAACAAACATTCAAAATTTCTTAATGGAACAGTATAGTAGTTCAAATACTAATACATATGCAAATATAAAAACACTATGGGCCAGAAAATTCTACTGATCCTTGCCACAATCTCGGGTAGCAAGTCGATTCCCTTTCCCCACCATTTTACTCTTTCCCCGCCAATAAGGGAAATTTCCGTAATTTATGAGACAACGCTTCCCCACCAGTGACGGAATTTTCCGGCTGTCCGTGTTTTCACTGTTATACGGTAGGCGCGCTATGACACATCTTCTGAAAGAGTACAGAATCTCCTGATCAAAACACATGTGAAGAATAAGCAGAAACAAGTGATAGCATATGTAAGCAGATGCACATGTAAAATAACGCAATCATCAACATTAAACAGCATATTAATCAAAACTGGCTAATGTTACTGAATAAAATGTCGACCCGGGACCAGCTATAGGACTGTGAAGCTTTGGGGGTGTTGATAGACTCAGTCTACTCCATCTATATTTAGATCATGGCTCTGAATCCGATCCAGGCATAGTCTTTGACAAACATTTGAAAAACAAAACTATTTTTGGGGCTAAAGGCACAATAATTGACAAGATAATAAACTGACTTCTTCATTTCTTGACATGACATGGTTAGATTCAAATGGTCAATATCATTTATTAGGTTAGCTGTCCACCTTAGAGATAATCACCATGTTTATAATAAAATCATCATATTTAAAAATATAACATTAATCATATAAAATACAATTTATTGTTACTGTGAAGACCCCTTGTTATCTGATGTTCTCCACGAACATCATTCTAAACTCAGGGGTTGCAGTGAGGAAGTGGCACAAATCGAAATATCCTACTGACCTTGGTCTTTGTCAATCCCTCCTCTCTTCCTTCTCTGCTAATATCTCTACTGCTAAAATTACTTACTATCACAACAAAATGAACAATTCTTCTGAGTCTCGCATGCTTTTCAAAACCTTCTCTTTTCTCAACCCTCCTCCTCCTTCATCAACCCTAACAGCTGACGATTTTGCCACATTCTTCATAAATAAAACAACCACCATCAACGGCCAATTTACCAAACCACAAACTGACACACATATCTTACCAGCTAACACACACATTCTACCCTCCTTCTCTCTGCTTTCAGAGGCAGAGGTCTCCAAACTCCTCCTTTCCAATCACCCTACTACCTGTCTGCTTGATCCTATTCCCACTAATCTACTTCAATTCAAGCCATTTCTACCTCAGTTGTACCCACACTCACACACATCATCAACACCTCTCTTCACACTGGTACTTTTCCCACAGCATTTAAGCAGGCTTGGGTAACCCCACTGCTTAAAGGGATAGTTCACCCAAAAATCACACACATGACCAGCGTCGGCCAATAGTGAGCCTACGTGTGACGTACAACACAGAAGCGCTGCGCTATAACACTACGTGAACTCACTCGAGGCCCAGAGAGAAGGAAATGAATAGTGGAATAAAGTCGTTATTTTTGTTTACTTTTTGCGCACAAAAAGTATTCTCGTCGCTTGATAAACTTAAGATTGAGCCACTGTAGTCACATGGACTACTTTGATGATGTCTTTATTACCTTTCTGGACATGGACAGTATACCGTACATACATTTTCAATGGAGGGACAGAAAGCTCTCTGACTAAATCTAAAACATCTTAAACTGTGTTCCGAAGATGAACGGAGGTCTTACGGGCTTGGAACGACATGAGGGTGAGTCATTAATGACATAATTTTCATTTTTGGGTGAACTAACCCTTTAAGAAACCCACTCTAAATCCAGCACATCTGGCAAATTACAGACCGGTATCTCCTCTTCCATTCGTCGCGAAAACACTTGAACGAGTTGTTTTCAACTAGATCTCTTCCTTCCTTACACAGAACAACCTCTTGGACAACAATCAGTCTGGTTTCAAAAGCGGACACTCAACTGAGACTGCCCTGCTCTCAGTAACTGAAGCTCTGAGACTGGCAAGAGCAGCTTCCAAATCCTCAGTTCTCATCCTGCTGGATCTGTCTGCTGCCTTTGACACAGTTAACCACCAGATCTTCTTGTCAATCCTAAAGACAAAGGGCATCTCGGGAACCACACTCCAATGGTTCAAGTCTTACCTCTCAGGTAGGTCATTCGGGGTGTCGTGGAGGGGTGTGGTGTGGTGTCTAAGACCCAACATCTAGCTACAGGGGTGCCTCAGGGCTCAGTGCTTGGGCCACTTCTCTTCTCCATCTACATGACATCACTAGGATCTGTGATTCAGAAACATGGCTTTTCCTATCACTGCTACGCTGATGACACACAACTCTACCTCTCATTCTAGCTGGATGATCTGACAGTAGCCGCTCGCATCTCAGCCTGCCTGACAGACATTTCTGGCTGGATGAAGGACCACGACCTTCAACTAAACCTCGCGAAGACAGAGCTGCTCGTGGTCCCGGCCAACCCAACACTACACCACAACTTCTCCATTCAGCTAGGTTTGTCATCCATAAGTCCATCAAAGTCAGCCAGGAACCTTGGAGTCGTGATTGATGATCAATTGAACTTCACAGACAACATTGCTAGAACTGCCCGGTCCTGCAGATTTGCCTTACACAACATTAGGAAGATCAGGCCCTTCCTATCAGAGCATGCTACAGAACTCCTTGTCCATTGTAATGCTCTCCTGGCAGGTCTTCCAGCTTGCACTATCAAATCTCTGCAACTGATCCAAAATGCTGCAGCCAGATTGGTCTTTAACGAGCCGAAGAGAGCACACGTCACACCTCTCCTCACAAAACTGCACTGGTTGCCAGTTGCTGCTCGCATCAAATTCAAGTCACTGACTTTTGCCTACAGAACAACCGGAGCTCTGCTCCTTTTTACCTAAACTCATTACTTCAGACTCACGAACAATCCAGAAACTTGCGCTCTGCAAGTAAACGTCATCTTGTGGTGCCATCTCAAAGAGGTACAAAATCTCTTTCTCTGACCTTTATCTGGTCTGTTCCATGCTGGTGGAATGACCTGCCTAACTCAACCCGAGCTGCTGAGTCCGTGAACATTTTAAAGAAACGGCTGAAGACGCATCTTTTTCGGTAACACTTGATCCATTAATACTAACACTTTTTCTTCTATTCTACATCTATATAAAAAAAAAATAATAATAATAAAAAAACATGTACTGCGTTAGATTAAACTGGGAAGGGTCATAGCACTGGCATATAGCTGTCCTATTGTTAGTTTAACTGCTTCCATTGTTCTCATTTGTAAGTCGCTTTGGATAAAAGAGTGTGCTAAATAAATAAATGTAAATGTGAAATGTGAAATGAATCCTACATGTATCTTTGTTAGTGAAACAAAAGACACTGCCTAAAATATTATGAGCTTAATTATCATTATTTACTGGAAGGAGACACCACCTATCAGTTACATCAGAAAAAAAGTCATGCACATTGAGAGACAATGTAATAAACCTAAGATATGTAACAAAGCGTCAGAGGTATTAGTGTACAAGGCAGTGTCTGATTTTCAGCCTCAGTTTAGCCTAAATTCACTACTCATGAGTCACTGCTCAGGTACAGACAGAGGAAATTCCCACCTGCAATATAAAATCTCTATTGGATAATTATTCATGACACATTAATTATGGCAGTGCGTTAGAAGGAACAAATCATACAGTGGTTGTTTTGTTCTCAGCTGAGAAAGCTGTATCATGATCTGAAATGTAAACATCTATGTCTTTGTGTTTGTGCCTGAGTGAGTTCTTGAGTGTGTGGGTGGGTGGACAGTGAGACAGACAGACAGGTGTTACCTGTTTGACTTCGGCCTGTAAGTGTCGGAGCTGCACACACTGCTCCAGGTGTCGTCTGTGTTGTTCTGCGGCGGCGTCCACCTCCTGCTGTTTCTCATGCAGGAAATCTAACAGATCCTGCACTCGCGTCGCCATGTCAACGTCACGGTCGCACAACAACTCCACACCTTCACAGAGAAGGACAAAGAGACATAGTGAAAGAGAGGCAAATGTGTAAATAATCTCCTCTGACAAATAAATTGAGCTTTTGTCAAAATGGTTTTACAGTATCTCATAAAAATGAGTATACACCCCTCAGATTTTAGTAAACATTTTAGTATATCTACTCAAAGGACAATACTATAGAAATGAAACTTGGATATATTTTATAGTCGTCATTGTGCTGCTTGTATAGCAGTATATATTTACTGTCCTCTGAAAATAACTCAACATACAGCCATTATTGTCAAAATAGCTGGTAACAAAAGTGAGTACACCCTAAGTGATAATAGCGGTACGTCGTTTAACCATGCAATGACACATGTTCTATTCATCATGTTCATGTTTTTGTCTGCTTGACAGGACCATACAAATTGTTGTATCTTGTAATAGAGCAGTTACAATTTGTGCTTTGAGTACAATTCCTGTACTGACCACTGGATGTTCAACATGGCACCTCATGGCAAATAACTCTCTAAGGATTTGAGAATTAGAATTCTTGCTCTCCACAAAGATGGCCTAGGCTATAAGAAGATTGGTGACACTCTGAAACTGAGTTACAGTACATACAGAGGTTTTCCAAGACGGGTTCCACTCGGAACAGGCCTCGCAAGGGTCAGTCGAAGAAGTTGAGTCCTTGTGCTACGAGTTAGGTGCAGAAGATGGCTTAAAAAAACAGACGCATGAGTCCTGCCAGCATTGCTTTAGATCTTGCAGAAGCAGAAGGTCATTTTGTCAGTGCTCAAACCATACGGCGCACTCTGCAACAAGTCGGTTTGCATGGCCGTCGTCCCAGAAGGAAGTCTCTTCTGAAGCTGGCTCACAAGATGGCCCGCAAACAGTTTGCTGAAGGCAACCTGTCCAAGAGCATGAATTACTGGAACCATGTCCTGTGGTCTGATGAGTCTAAGATAAACTTGTTTGGCTCAGATGGTGTCCAACATGTGTGGAGACGCCCTGGTGAGGAGTACCAAGAAAATTGTGTCTTGCCTACAGTCAAGCATGGTGGTGGTAGCATCATGGTCTGGGGCTGCATGCTGCTGGCACTGGGGAGCTGCGCTTCATTGAGGGAAACATGGATTCCAACATGTACTGTGACATTCTGAAGCGGAACATGATGCCCTCCCTTCAGAAACTGGGCCGAACGGCATGATAACGACCCCAAACACACCACCAAGATGACAACTGCCTTGCTGAGGAAACTGAAGGTGAAGGTGATGGAGTGGCCAAGTATGTCTCCAGACCTGAACCCTATTGAGCACCTGTGGAGCATCCTCAAGCGAAAGTTGGAGAAGCACCATGTGTCTAACATCCAGCAGCTCCGTGATGCCATTATGGAGGAGTGGAAGAGGATCCCAGCAACAACCTGTGCAGCTCTGGTGAATTCCATGGCCAGGAGGATTAAGGCAGTGCTAGATAACAATGGTGCTCACACAAAATATCTATTTATCTATCTGTCTGTCTTCTAAAATTCAAAATATTACCGAAAACTATAATGGCATATCATGACACTAAAATAACACTGATATACATACATTGAGAATCATCACTGAGACTGAATAATGACAATTACAAACGCAAAAATGTTACAAAATATTCATAATATGAAACTGTATATATGTTTTTCGCTTCTTTTTTCATTTAATGACATATGACGTGAACATGTTTTAAACAGGTTTCCTGAGTTTCACCCAAAAAGTTTGACTTATAAATTCTAGGATCTTTCACAGATCAAGGAAAGGAAATATCAACTGAATAAATAAGAAGTAGCACCACATGCAAAGGCAGGATATGTTGGTAATCCGTAAGAAGACTTTAGTATGAGGACTTCATCAAGCCTGAGACTGCCGGTAATTTTTGGCCAAGACATCAATTGGACAAGACAAAGACCAGATTAAAGAACACAGGCATTAGATAGGCCACAATAAACATTGAGGAGGGAGGTGGAGGATTACAGATATTTGATTTATTTGAACTTAACCCTATTTAAATTATGGGAATTTCACAAGGAATCAGGTGAATTATTATCCTAATGGTTCTTTCTCCAATCCCAAAAGTGATAGTTCACCTAAAAATGAACCTTCTGGCATCATTTACTCACCATCATGTCATTTCAAACCTGTATGAATTTCTTCAGCAGAACACAAAAGAAAATATTTTAAAGAACGTTGAAAACCGAACAGTTCTGGTTGACAACTTTTTTCAATACAGGGTAGGAATGACATGAGGGTGAGTAAATGATGATACAATTAAACATTTTGGTGAACTAAAATATGCAAGGACAACTTTACAATTAAGTAGCACTTTAGCACTTGGGTGCCATCAAAATTGCTTAGTTTGTTTAAGCATCCCGACAAGCAGAAATGACACTTCAGCTTCAAGGGCATCAAAATGACATTTGCCTTCTGTAATGGGACATTTTGTGAATATTCAGCTGGAATATCTGATTGTATGTACAGTATAGGGATTTGATTGGGTTGCAGATAGACAGCTATGACATTATCAGTTTCATTTGACACAATTACAAAGTTATTACTTCTTTAGAATAATGTGCACTGATAATTCACACACAATACAACCTGGAACATTTAGACAGGAAGTAAATGGGGTCAATTTTGATTTCTTGCTGTCTTTAAAGTCCAATTTGCCAGTTGAATACCATGCGAAAAATAAGCTAAATCAACACTGAAAATGATAGCTGACCTATAAAACAATCAGCATACAAAAGTGCAGATACCTGGGTCTTAGCACACACATTGTCACACACACAGACATACTCACATTTTACACCCGTAGCCCAGAGTTGCAATGGGCTAAAACTCTGAGAGTACTCCAGCTTTGCGTTTGTATATGTGCCTCCGCAAAAGGATGCTAGTGAAAAGAGGATTCGTTTTGCTCTCTGCTATCTGTGCGTGCTATCAGATGTCAAATCTTGTCTGTGTGTGTGTGTGTGTGTGACCAGTGATTTTGCTAGGCGGTGTGAGTCTATAGGATTACAGGGCCATGTGGGAGGAAGGGAGGGAGGGTTGCTGGGTGTCTGGTTGGACCAGCTGTGTTTGGCTTTAGAGTTTAGCGTTTAGCTACGTCCTCTCCTACCCCTTAAGCCTGCTCTGAACTGACATACTAACACACACACACACACACACACACATCTCTGATGCCTCACGTGATCCTGTGACCGCAAAGGTCACACAAAGACATCATACAAAGACGGCTGGACAGATATCAAATGCACACACTACGGCTCAAAAGAGTGTTATAATTAAGATTTTTTTCATTTTTCATTTTTTTTTAAAGAAATCTCTTATGCGCATCAATGTTGCATTTATTTGATCAAACAATACAGAAAAACAGTAATAATGTGAAATATTATAACAATTTAAATAACAATTTATTCTATTTGAATATAATTATAATGTAATTCATTCCTGTGATGGCAAAGCTGAATTTTCAGCAGCCATTACTCCATTATTTAGTGTCATTCAATCATAAAAAAATATATATATATATTATAATAATAATTTTTTCATATTTTCCACAAAAATATCAAACAGAAAAAAATACTGTTTTCACAATTTAAAACAATACGAACCATTATTAATAACTGAGCAACAAATCAATATCAATAGAATGAATTCTGAAGGATCATGTGACACTGAATACTGGAGTAATGATGCTGAAAATTTAGCTTTGCCATCACAGGGACAAATTACTTTTTTTATATATACAGTGCTATGCATAAGTTTAGACACCCATACTAAAGTTGACTAAAAAGAGGAATAAAAAATCATCTTTTGGAAATTGAACTTAATGCTTTAATTTAAAAAATTTGGAAAAATCCAACCTTTAAGGACACCAATTTTCTTTGTGAATGAATAATGCATCGTAAATAAATTAATGTTCTTCCTTAAAATACAGGGTGCATAAGTTTGGACACCCCTATGTTAAATTCCCATAGAGGCAGGCAGATTTTTATTTTTAAAGGCCAGTTACTTCATGGATCCAGGATACTATGCATCCTGATAAAGTTCCCTTGGCCTTTGGAATTAAAATAGCCCCACATCATCACATAGCCTTCACCATACCTAGAGATTGGCATGGTTTTATTTCAGTTAGCCTAATAGCTAGTTTGATTTGCATTGAGAGATGATCTTATGGAAAGTACCCCATGCCAATCTCTAGGTATGGTGAAGGCTATGTGATGATGTGGGGCTATTTTAATTCCAAAGGCCAAGGGAACTTTATCAGGATGCATAGTATCCTAAACAAAAAATAAAATAAAAAAACTTAAAAATAAAAATCTGCCTGCCTCTATGGGAATTTAACATAGGGGTGTCCAAACTTATGCACCCTGTATTTTAAGGAAGAACATTTATTTATTTACGATACATTATTCATTCACAAAGAAAATTGGTGTCCTTAAAGGTTGGATTTTTCCAAATTTTTTAAATTAAGGCATTAAGTTCAATTTCCAAAAGATGATTTTTTTATTCCTCTTTTTAGTCAACTTTAGCATGGGTGTCTAAACTTATGCATAGCACTGTATATATATATATTTAAATACTGTTATTTTAAATTTGAACGATATTTGACAATATAACCGTTTTACTTAATTTTGTATTAAATACATTATTTTAGTCTTATTTAGATACTACTATAGTTTAATATGAGTGCTCACCTGAGGCCTGAACTTCAGTGACGTACTGCAGGAGTTCCTGGCCCTGGTGTATGACATGGAATGTGAGGTTGTTCATGGTGAGAGCTTTATCAGCGTGATGTTGCAGTCTCTGCTCAGCTAGCGTTAGATCCTCAGTGTCAAACTCATTCATCTGCTGAGACAGCTCCTCATTCCACGACTCCAGGTCAGAGATGACCTACACAACAACACCATAATGAAGCATGGATAATGTATCAGCAATCATATCCTTGAACAAACACGGTTTTTAATCCAATTTATTAGTCTGAAAATGCAGTATTTGGAATACTGGAAGCAGTATTTAATTTAATATTTAAAAATATATAAAATAAAGTATTGAAAAAATGTATTATTCATGTACTGTATATGGACCATGCAAATACCATATTATAATTAATTAAGATTAAGATAAAACTAAGAATGTAAGGCTGAGGTATACATGTACAGTTTGTTCAATGGGTTGTACTTTTATGTAATCTGCTGTGAAGGCATATTGGCTATAAAAATAAAACATTCCCAGAAATGATGTTGAACATGCAAGAGAAAATGAACAACTTAATAGGCTATAAAGAGTTGCCCTGACAACAGGTGAGTAAAAACAGAAGCAACATGAATCAGAGAACAAGCGCTTGGCAAACAGTTCACTTCAGTCAATAAATTAGCAAATATCCACACTTCTAACATCACTTCATATAGAGCATATTCAAAGCTTTACAATGCAACTCACTAAATTATTCCTCAATACCAATACATAAGTCAAAACACAGTGCTTAAGTTCCTAAAAACACACCATTTGTCACTGATACAGCGATTTGGTAAAGTTTAAAGACATGATTTAAACAACTTATTCTCCCACATTCCTCTTGTCAAAAGTCACTCACTCTGCACTGTTGTGTGATTGAGAATTCCTCCTTCTCTAATTAAAATGAGCATTTTTCCCAGCTGTTCTGAGTGAAGCGTTGATGATGACTAGAGCAGGAACACAACAATTTTCTTTAAGGAGTAAATGTGTTCTTCAACGTGTGGGAGCAGCGTTTGGGAAATCACACGCCCACAGCTGTACCTTCTGGCACCCTGCCGCCTTAACTGACATTGCCAACCCGCCCTGCTCTGAGTAACAACATTAAGTGTAACAAGGAGGAGTTCATCTACCATCGTCAACTACCATCCCATACATACTGGAAGTTATACTTGACATCCACCTATGCTGTCTTTGTACAGATTTCAGGCTGTGAAGTCATCAATATTTACATGCTCTTTGTCTTGGTTTTACCTAATCTATCAGCAAAGTATCAGTGGCACGTGAGCACCTTCAAAAGTGGAATGTGATACTCCTTGATCTGTTTTGGATTATGTTACAGTGAGCGATATCACTTTTACTACAAAAGCCAACTCGTTTTGTGGACTCTGATTACATCATATTGGGTTTCCTATGAACAAAACATTCAGAACACAGCCACCAAAGGTCAATCGCAAAGAATGATGGGCTTACTGTGTCTTGCTGTGGTAGCAATTCAACACTCACCATTCAGATAATCAATGGAAATATTTTTTGATCCAACAAACAGAAACACTCAGAAGACACAGCTAACCTCATATAAACTAAGACGATAACCGGTAGGGAATAGAACAAAACAGGGAGAATATATACATGGTGAACAAAACGAGACACAGATGAGACTAATAATACAGTAACTTTAGAAACAAACGAGGACATAACCAAGGAAACCGAAATTAAACAGAGCGGGGAAACAGGAACTAAAGAAACAATAACAGAATGTCAAAATACAAGTCCACATGACAGAACATAAATGTGACTTTACTCCCCCTCCCAGAAAGTGTCTCCTCGCGCCATAACTGAAGGTCCAACAGTGGAGGGCAAGAGGAGGTTTAGAAAGTGAGCGAGGAGCTGGTGACAGACAGAGACCTGGAGGAGCCGGTAGAGGGAGACACCACAGCGGAGCCGACGGAGGGAGGAGCCAGGGTGGAGCATTGTTTAACAGTCGCAGCAGAACCAGGGTACCGACCGACGGAGGCAGATTCGGGAGATGTGGAGACCCAGGTGAAGCAGAGAGGACGACGGACTAGAGCGACATTGATGGCTTGGAAGCTCAAGGTGGAGCCGCTGGCTCGCAGGACCGAGGTATCGGTCGACGGGGGCTCAGCAGACCAGAGCAACGCCGGAGGGAGTGAGGACCAAGGTGAAGCCGGAGGGAAAGAGGAGCCTGGTGAAGCCGGAGAGTTGGACGGAGCTTGATAGGAAGGTGGAGCCGAGGAGCTGGATGACAACAGCGGAGATATTGGGCTGGGCAGAGCCAGCGAAGTGAACAACACCAGTGAGTCGGGCGGGACCGAGTGGGATGCAGGAGCTTGTAGACTTGGCAGGAACATTGGAGGACGAAGGACTCCAGACAGAACTGGACCATCTAAACAGCTGGACAGGACTGTCAGAGGAGTGAGTTCAAGGGTGGGGACAAGGGTATGACCTGGATCTTTGGACCATAAATCTATTAGCCAATGGTCTGCTCATGGCTCTAGGATAGACAGGACAGGATACGCACACTCTGGTGACAAGCTCTGGCCTCGGAGCATAGCCGAGGGGACATAGTAGTATGTCGGGACATAGTAGCCAACTTTGGCTTCGGGACGGACATGTTGGCTGGCTCTGGCTCAATAGCGGGAGTGGGCTCTAGCGTGGGTTCCATGGCGAGCGTACCTACTCCACAAACTCGAGAGGCAGGTGTGCCTTGAATTTCTCGTTGAGGCCTCTGCGATAAAACATGCAGATGGAGCAGTCCAGGTAGTGAGTAGTGAGCCAGGTCAAGAAAATCTCTCATGTGATTCTCGAGGGAACATTCTCGAGGAGGATGAGCACTGCTAGCAAGTACACACACACACATATATATATATATATTTTTTTTTTTCTTGTGAGGGCAAGTTATTCTGTCATGTGGTGGCAATCCAACACACAGGGCTCAGATAATCAATGAAAGCAGATATATACATGGTGAACAAAACATATAATATGTAATACATATCTATAGAAACAAATGAGGACATACTGTAATCAGTAACTAAGGAAACTGAAACAGAATGGGGAAATAGAAGCTAAAGGAAACAGAACAGAATTGACAATAAGAGTCCACATACTTTGCCAAGGAAGGGCAGGGACAAATATAAGTCACTTAACAAAAACTGTCAATGTTAAAATATCGATTGTAAAATAAATATTTTTTTACTTGTGAATGGCCGTCAATGGAGAAACATTTTGCCTGAATAATAATGTAATTACAATATCATACCAGCAGGGACAAAAAGCCCATGATATCTAATCAAACCTTAAAGGGATAGTTCACTTTGAAATTAATTTTTGATATGTTTTAGCTTACCTCAAGGGCATCCAAGATGTAGGTGTCTTTGTTTCCGCAGTAGTTTCAATTTTGATATTTTTAGGTCAAACCATTCTTGTCTGTCAGTCATATAATGCAGGTCTGTGGTCACTGTCTCAAAACACAAGCACAGAGTCCAAATTAAAACAATTCCCCATCGTCCAAATGAAACAATTCCCCATCATAAGTACACATTGATGGCCTAAGACACGAAACGAGCGGTTTGTGTGAGAAAACGAACAGTATTTATATAGTTTTTAGCTCTTGAAAACAGCACACGTCCAAATGGTCTGACGGCGCGGGCGAGTATAGATGTATACATAGATGTCGCCTTGGCTACTGCAGTTCATTGGAACGAAACCGTAGCAAAGCGACATCTAGTGTATATATCTATGCGGGTATAGATGTATACACTAGATGTCGCCTTCGCTACTGCAGTTCATTGGAACGAAACCGTAGCCAAGGCGACATCTATGTATACATCTATACTCGCCCGCGCCGTCAGACCATTTGGACGTGTGCTGTTTTTAAGAGCTAAAAACTATATAAATACTGTTCGTTTTCTCACACAAACCGCTCGTTTCGTGTCTTAGGCCATCAATGTGTACTTATGATGGGGAATTGTTTCATTTGGACGATGGGGAATTGTTTTAATTTGGACTCTGCTTGTGTTTTGAGACAGTGACCACAGACCTGCATTATATGACTGACAGACAAGAACGGTTTGACCTAAAAATATCAAAATTGAAACTACTGCGGAAACAAAGACACCTACATCTTGGATGCCCTTGAGGTAAGCTAAAACATATCAAAAATTAATTTCAAAGTGAACTATCCCTTTAAGCACTTGGTCATATTACAACAATGGTTCAGCTTTATATTAGGTGCCTTTAACTACTATGTAATTACGTCAGAAAAAAAGCTAAATAAATAAATAATTGTCATAATGTACTTATTGTGTTCATGTTTTATTGCAAAACACTTGCTGCTACTGAGGTGGAATATGGTTAGGGTTATGGACAGGTTTTGTAGTATGGTTATGTTTAAGCATAGGTTAAGGGTAGGTAAGGTAAGGGTCAACAGTAGAGATGCGCAATTTAGATACACATAAGTACCAGAAAAAAAAAGAAAAAAAACATTTAAACTTTGTAAATACACACTGATGTCTATGGAAGCAGCAATAATAATCTGTTCAATTATAATTTGAGGACGTGTTTTATTCATATCAGATACACATTGTATATGTTACTATACAGTTTACTCTAATCTTCTCCCAGTCCACCCGTCAATTACTTTCATGTATTTCAGGAGAAGTGGGTGAATTTACGTGATGTAAATCTAGCAGATCCGATTTTCTAAATTGCAGTGCAAACTAACATAGCGGCGGCCATCGCGCGTTATAAATAATATGATCATTATAAAGCCCAAGCAAATCTGGATATAGGTTTTATTAGTTTACTGTCATATACATACAGAGCTTCTCAAACATCTCAGAGCTTCTCCGCCCGCCCCGCAGATTATCCACAGTGTCCACAAATATATCCGCGAGCCGCACATCACAAGTATTGTATTAAATGATTAATTTAAATGTTAGTACATAGTAGCCAAAATCACTTAATAATATAAAGTCCACAATTATTAAATAGGTTGTTTCATGTTGACTCTAATAGCTTGATAAAGTGATATAGATAAAGCTGTCGGTTTCTTAAACACCCTTTTAAAAAAAATGTGACTCATTTTCACACATCCAGAGACACAAACCTCCATGACTCATGGTGCAGGCTGTGAGAAGAGCAGACATGATGGCTTTCTCTTTGCTCAAGGCTTCTGCTCAGATTCTCTGAGATCACTGGATTTTGTCTTTTAGCACTTTCTTCCTTTGATCAGATCAAAACGGATGAGAAAGCACGTGGTATATAGCCTTCTACCTAACAATTGACGCAGTACTGAAAACTCAAACTTATGTAACCATGGAGGGATGTCTGTTGGATATGAGGGAAAAAAATATCTGAGAGCAATATACTAATAAAAAAAAAAAGGTTCTTAAAATAAAACACTTCAATAATTATAAACTGCACTGGCCAAGTAATATGCAAAAATATTAACATGACATAGGATAATTAGAAAAATTGAAAATCACTTCAGTGACTACAAACAAATTTTGCACCAAAACAGAAAGTGTCACGGTTTTCATTCTGTTTTGTTTGTGTTGTGTTCCTTGGTAGCTTCTAAGTTGTTAATTAGTCCTGTCTTCCTCTGTCCCCTGTCAGTTTGTCACCATGGTTACATTTTGATTTCAGTATTCAGTTCAGGTGTGCTATTTATCTTGTTAGCTCCCTTGTTTGCCCGTGTATTTAAGCCATGTATTTAGTCTTGTTCAGTTATCTGTCATTAGCCCTATTCACACGGGATTAGTATTACCTGGTGAACTTTAGTCATTTGTAATAATTGCGGAGGTTGTCTGTGATCTTAATCCCGTGCGAATCGGCCATGTCTGTAACTTGTAAAGTAAAAATCCCCCCCCTGCAAATTATCTACCATATTTCACCAAACACAGAGGTCCTGTGATAATATTAGTCCCGTGTGAATGGGCAAATCCTCTGTGATTTGGCCAGGATTTGGTCGTTTATCAAGGTTTTTGTTTCCTGTGCGCCTTTTTATCAATCTTTTGCGAAGAATGGAGGCTGCGTTGGAGTGTTTTGATAGTATTTTGGGTGCTGGGTCATATCTCTATATAGTGTATAGGGGGAGGGGGGGTTCCCATATAATACTAATCTTGTGCGTATAGGTTTGTTTTTGCAATTTATTGGTTTTTTCTGTTTTTGAATTCCTGAGAAACCTGAGTATTTCTGTTAGTTTGAGTTTGTTATCAATAAAGACTGCTGCACTTAGATCCAGTTTCATCTCTGCTGCAACCAGCCTGTGACAGAAAGTAATGGTCGTGCAATGTTGACTTTTCGTGAATGCTGCTAGACTACTGTGCCATTTTCTAGCTGCTTTATAGCTGAATTAAATTTATTTCATATTTGATGATCTTTACAAGACTGAACTGAGCTGAACAATTACAATATTTCCTTTTTAGAGCTGCTTTACAGCAGAATTGAACTCTGTTTGCATTATTATTTTCCTGTTTATCACTGTAAAGCTGCTTTGAAACAATGTGTATTGTGTAAAGCGTTATATTAATAAAGGTGACTTAACTTCTGCAGTTCTTGAGCGTTGATCAGCTAATCATGATAATTGTTTTGATGTGGTCACTTATTTAGCAATGTGTAACTGAGCGTCTGCTATTCATTCAGATTCTCAAGACATCTGGAAGTGTGAAGAATGATGATAAAATAAAATAAAACTGACTTCCCCACCAATTTCCCTCCCCTATGCCTGCAACGCATCAATTGAGAACCGCTTGTCTTGACCGTTAAGATCTATTCTTTACAACAAAATCAGTGGGTTGTCGAACTGTCAGACATGTTGTAAAGTGTGGACTCACGTCAATGGCATCTCGTTCAAAGATCCTGAGCTGGAGGAAAAGCTCTAGTTTGATCTTCCGTTCCTGAAACAGCTCCTCCATCTGAGCCTGGGCCTCGTCCAGCTGCTGCAGGACACTCTCAATGTGAGCCATCGAGCTGTTGTGAGGAGTCTTATTGCTGGAGATTGCAGAGTCTCTGCAGTCAGAAAGAAGAGCATGTACAAGTATAAGAGACAGGATCTGATCTCCATTGAAGTATACCATTTAACTTCAATGAAGCGTGTTAGGAATTGAATCAATTAAGTGTGTGAGTGTGTTACTGTGCTTTACAGTAGGAGTTGCAGCTCTATGTTCTCATTAACGAACATATTTCTAATTTAGTGTTATTTAACAGTGTATGTGCCCCGTGTCAATTTTAAATTGGTATATTTAATAAACTGTACTATAATATATAGAAAATCAGCTTGAATGTTTTATTGCAAAATATAAATTGTATTATTGCACATTTCTCTATAAAGTTGGATATGTAGGTATTTCCAACTTTACACACATACATTCAGTATACTAATGCAAAGACATATAAACAAGCAGTTAAAATTTTCTATATGGTATACAGTATATATTATCACATAATGTAACTATTATCGCCCAGCTCTAATCAGCTCTAAAAGGCATGAATATAAATCTATTATAAACATTAACTTCATGATTTTCTGTAAAGCTGCTTCGAATCAATGTGTATTATGAAAAGCACTATACAAATATTGACTGAAATGGATAAACTGTAAACGTGTGTGTAATTTTGTGTGTACACCACAGTGTAGGTCAGGTGTTGTTTTTTACTATCCCAGCTGGCATGTGTCCAACCTTCAGCACTGAAATGTGGTTGAAATAATGTTAGGTGGCTCAGTTTTGAAAAATAAAAATAATAATAATAATAAATGAAACAATGTTGTAAATAGCTTTATAATTAAAAAGATTAACAAAATCCTTATAATTAAACATTCAATTTTTGAAAGATCAGTAGAAGAGTATGATGTTGCAACATCGATTCGTTTTGCAAAATTCAACAGTGAATTTGGGCAGACTGTGGAATCTCTGTAGATATAGAACTGAATAATGGACACGTTAGAGTAACAGATTTACTGGTGTTTCACCACAGTTTCTTCAAAATAAGATAAGTTGTAATCACAGATTTGTAAATTGTTAGTGTTTGTGATGTGCATGGTTTTGTAGCCTGCTAAATTTGCTCTATTAATAAAACCTGAAAAACCTGCATTGGTTTCACTAGTTTCATAAAGTGACCAAATAATCTAACAAAAATTCACAATAATGGAAAAAGCATCTGTGGGGTTAGAGTTTAGTAATTATAATTAATACAGCAGACGTCAATGGGATGCCAAGGCCATTACATGATGTGCATATGTGTTTGTGTTTGTCAGAATTCTCATGACAACAAGTGAACGTCACTTTTTTCCACTTAACTAATGTTTTCTCATTGGTCAGTACCTGAGCTGCTGGATGAGATCCTCTCCTTCTTTAATAACATTGACGGTGACCTGCAGGGTGGTTTGCTGTTGCTGACCAAAACGTTTGATCAGCTCCTGCACCGCCTCGACTGACTCAGCATAAACATCATCCAGCAACTCCTTCTGAAGTTCCTCCAACCACGTCCACAGCTGCAGAAGAATGACATCATCACCAGCCAATCAGATTAGCAACTTCACAATGTTATGATCTGTGTAGATCCATGGGTCTCTTCAAACAAATAACAACCGTTCTAAAATTAAATATCAAAATGCACAAACATGACAATACACACAGCCAGACGCACTTAGGCTGCCACCGAACGGCTGGTGTTGTTATTTCCTGTGAAAGGCCTTCGTCTTGTGTGAGCTCACAGGATTAGCCATCTGCCTGTGTTGGCATGTCAAAGAGTGTATCTCTTGCCACAGCAGGCCATGCTCAGTCCTTCCACACCTCCCCATTGTCTTTTTCCATCTCCACCTTTCTCTTTTTCCAAAACTCCAGCCTTCAACCCTTTATCATTACTCATCCCGTTATAAAACACACTCTCAGAAACAAAGATGTCTGCATAACCCAGCCTGCTAGATATAGCAGATGGCTAACATTACGCCATATGGAAGCATTAAAGAGAGCATTGTTTGTTCGTATTAAGTATGTCATGAATGTACACACTGTCTATTCATTATCATTCACATTTTGTGGAATATAGATAGACCGGGAGAAAAGAGTTCTGAAATTATAAGTAGATAAATTATACATATTTGAGATCCAAAAAAATAAAATAAAAAAAACACTAACGTAACGAAGCTCATGTTTAATATTTGCAATTGGGATACTACTATACAGTATGTATGTATATATATATATATATATATATATATATATATATATATATATATATATGTATATATTGCATATCAATTAATTATAATAATAATGACATTCTGGGTCAGGTTCAAACCCATATTATTAACTTTTCATACATTGTTCTAAACCTGTCCTGTATTTTTCAAGTATATTTTCAAAGATTGTGTACATAACTGTTAAATAATATTCATGAATATTCAAACCTACATTACTCACATGAGCATGACTCAATGTCTCTGGAGCATGTAGGATAACCACAACCAGTGCTTCACATTTTGGATGTCTCCCTCATTTGTCACGCCAAATTCAAGTCTTGCAGCTTCTAGTAATGAGCTGATGAATTGAATCAGGTGTTTTTTAAAAACACTTTCAAAACTTGTTCTGTATTTTTCAAGTATATTTTCAAATACTGTGCAATTATGTTGCAAATATACTTTCATCTTTGAAAGTGAAGACATAAAAAAATTATAATAATAATAAGATAAATGAATGAATGAATTAAAGGATTAATTCACTTCAGAATTAAAAATTCCTGATAATTTACTCACCCCCACGTCACCCAAGATGTTCATGTGTTTCTTTCTTCAGTCGAAAAGAAATAAAAAATGTTGAGGAAAGCATTCCAGGATTTTTCTCCATAAAGTGGACTTCAACAGGGACCAACGGTTTGAAAGTCCAAATTGCAGTTTAAATGAAGCTTCAAAGGGCTCTACTCGATCCCAGCCAAGTAATAAGGGTATTATCTAGCCAAACGATCGGTCATAAAAAATATATATATATGTATATATTGCATATCAATTAATTATAATAATAATGACACATATACACACACACTTTTTAACCACAAATGCTCATCTTGCACGTCCACGACTTCATGCATTCCGTAATCACGTTGGAAAGGTCAAGAATGTAGGGTAGGGTGAAAAACTCCATCTAATTTTCTCCTCCAACTTCAACATCGTTGTTTTACCTTTTATTTATTTATTTATTTTGTAAAGGGCGTTTGACTTAGTCTTTGCACGTTCGCTTTGTAAACACTAGGTCGGTACTTCCGCCTATGTCGCGCGTGACCTTCAATGTGATTAAGTAATGTATGGCGCATCACAGCAAGTGCAAGACAAGCATTTGTAGTTAAAAATGACAGATCATTTCGCTAGATAAGACCCTTATTCCTCGGCTGGGATCGTGTAGAGCCCTTTCAAGCTGCATTGAAACTGCTACTGTATTTGGACCTTCAACCCGTTGATAACCGTTGTTAACCCATGACCACTGTATGGAGAAAAATCCTGGAATGTTTTCCTCAAAAACCTTAATTTCTTTTCGACTGAAGAAAGAAAGACATGGATATCTTGGATGATGTGGGGGTGAGTAAATTATCAGGAATTTTTTATTCTGAAGTGAACTAATCCTTTAAATGATTAATTAATAAAATAATATTGTGGGCCAAGTTCAAACACATGAGTACTGTGTCCCAATGTGTCCAGAGCATGTGTGATAACCACTATGGCTCCAAATTATTAAAACTTTCTAAAAAAGTCCAAGAAACTGTCCAAGGCTGTGAATGTTAAATCATATTCTGGAACATATTTCTGTCTAGTAGAATACAGACACAACCCACACATATCAACACCCACCAACACCAATTTCTACTCTCTTCCAAGACTTACCTCTTTGCTGTGAGTGTGGAAAGCCACAGACATGTCGAGCAGGACTTTACGCTGTTCAACGCGTCTTACGAAATCCTGGATCCGGTCCTCCAGCTGATGTGCGGCCTGGTAGATCTCCTCAGGGTCACACTCGCCTGTCTGAGCCAGCTGCTCTGCCGCCTCCAGGAGTTTATCTGCATTCGTGTAGGTGTTCTGAGAAACACGCAGCAGTTTGGATGTTAATATGCATTTGACTAATTTCTGAGGTGGCCTAAAAAGTTTTGAATCTGGGAGGAGAACAGCAGAGAGCCAGATGGACAGCAGCCAAAGCGATGCTCTTACATCTGTTCCTCCTTACCTGAGCCACTTCTTCAAAGTCCTCGTGACGTTTCTGTAATGCTCGAGCCCTGTGCAGAGACTTCCCCACTCCTGTGTGCTTACTCAAGAACGCCTCGCCATGGTTTTCAATCCAGTCTAGAACCTGCGAGAAGAAGAAGAATATAACCATATGTTGCTGAGAGGGTCAGAAGGACCACCACCTGCCTCATAAAAAGTCATCCGAAATGAGTCATGATATTATACACATATTTCAGCTGAGGATTTTGTCAAAACCAATGTGAAAATACACAAAACAACATTTATTTGTTACTACTGTAAAATGTAATTAAAGTGTAGTGTATACACTTAGGACCTAATATTTTGAAATAAATTAAAGGTACACTATGTAACTCTTGTGGTTAAAAAACAAAATTGCATGCATTTTGTGGAAGAACATTGTTTTGGTTATGCTTTGGCTCTGCGTGACTGTGCGAATGAATATGAGCCTTCACAACAGATAATACTTTACAAGGAACTCTGTTAGAGAGTTACATATGGCAATTTATCTGTTCAATAAAATACTTTACTCACTTGTTGAGCAATAAAAACACCATATCGCTTTTACAACATTTCAAATGCCTGTTCTCGCCATCTCCGACAAGCCAAGCCAATGTTGATTCTCATTTTATTACAAGCTTTGTTGTGTTCTCTTTTTGCCAGCAGATTCTCCTCTGTTTATCTTATTTTGAAATGGGTTATTCACCGGAGGTTTAATATTTAGCTGCTCCATGTCAACATTTATCGCTAGTAGTGCCACCTAACTTATGACAATCCCACACCACATAAATATATCTAAGTAGCTGGAGAAACTTTTCTTTATTTATGGATATGACAAGACACACACGGGCGAGTGACGCATGTATGCATTTTCCCATGAAAACCATCCTGCTAGGTCTAAACTATAAACACTTAAAATAAGCTTACCATAGTGAATCGGGGTAAGACAAAAAAAAAAAAAAAGGTTTTGAAAGAAGGATTGATGATGTATTGACTCACTATTTAAATTTTAATTTAGAAAATAATAATAATAAATAAATAAATAAATAAATAACATGGCATGGCATCTCCATCCAAGGCTTCCACACCTTTTGACCATTTTGACCACCTTTTGAGGTCATTCATGATTATAGAATCAGGATTTTTAAAAGTTATTGCGTAAAGATCACACAAAGAGCAATTACTGTATGATGAAAATAAACTCTACAGAAATGTCCATGACTTTTAAAGGTTTTATAAATTTCCATAACTCCTCAAGGCCTTTTAAAATTATTTACATATATATTATAATTATATTTCCAGGTTTCATGTAACTGTTAAAACAAAACAAAACCATTGCAGTTTTAGCATTCCCTGAACTTTTCCAGGTTTCCCGTGACTGTGGGAACCCTGCAAATGAATTTCCCATTCCATTTTCAGCCATTCATGATTACAGGATATGTTTTAAAAGCCATTGCAAAATATATGGCACTTTCTAGCAATTCCTAGCAGAATACAACATTTAGAGGAGAGTGAAACATTTCTCAGGAATCAGTCATTTAGTTTAATTTCTTTTATGATGACAGTGGATGCTAAGACTAATTTGCCACTGTTTTACTGTAGGGGTTTTGTAAGGGTTCCTATGACTTGTATAGCATGATGCTAGTAGTACCAACAACATGGGTTTGACTCCCTTCATGGGAATACACGATATGATAAAACATTTTTTTTTTTTTAAATGAATAGATCAAATATAAATTATATTTTAAATGCAGTGTTTGTTGCTTTGGCTAAACGCATCTATCAAATTCATAAAATTGTAAAAGAGTTAAACTGCATTTGTAGTGTAGAACCAGCAGGGGGCAGCAGGAGTCACTGCGACAGCTCAACACCTCTATAAACATCAGCACTATACACGCAGTGAGGTCATCCTGCAGATTAGGCAAGCAAGACCCTGATGCTGTTGTCCGAGTTCAATAATGGTGTCTTTTATAGAAATTTGACTAATTGGGTATTTTCTGTTGTTTATCACAGATTTGCATGAGCATCTGAATGCATATGCAATAGGCTATTTTACTAATAAAACATATTAATAATGCGTTTAGGTTAGTATTAAATGTTTTATTAAACATTTGAAATCTGCAAGATGGAGCAGGCTGAGTATGAAAGCTTTCTACCCGCCTCAAAAGACGCCACAGCACACTGCGAAACAGTCCTCTCTGCTCATGCATATTTCATTATGCCACCTTTGATCTGGCTCAATGTGCCACATTCAGAGCTGTGTGTGTGTGTGTGGTGGCATCTGTCAGCACATGTGCGCACGTGTGATTAGAAGAAATCATTTGTCGTGCAGATGTTGAGTCTCCTGCTCACGTGGCTTCCTTTTTTTTTTTTTTTTTTTTTTTATGTCTGGAAGGTTTAGAGGTCCCCTATGCCTGCATCATTTTATGGGGCAAACCCTCAACATAATGTGCCTGCTGAACAGCGTTACCATGACAACTGATACTGAATGCGTCAGAGAAAAAAAGACAAAGGCTACGTTCAGACTGTCAGTCCAAATCCGATTTTTGTGCATATCCGATTGAAATCAGATCAGATTTCTCATGCCACGTAAAATGTAAACATCAGGAGTTGTTATAGGAAACATGCTGAAAGTCGCAGCCGAAACAAGGGAGGCTGTGTTGTTGTTGCAAAGTGAAAGAGATAGAGAGACACAATTGAATGTTGTTGTAAAAGATATGACAGAATTTTTCAGAATTATCTATCCATTTAAAATGTCTTACTTGAAAAAGAAAAAATGGAAATATTTCTTCCAAAAAAATACTTACAAATCCTCATGTTGATTCAAAAACATATGCTGTTATTTTTCTCTGAAACATAAATTAAAAATCTTTGTATAGATCCTTACCATAAAACCGCAGTTCACAGTAACCAGAGGCTGTGTCAGGCACCAAAAATGACAAAAAGCACAATAAAAGAACCATAAAGTAGTCGATACAACTGGAATAGAGTGCACATGCTATATGGACTACTTTTATGGTGCTTTTTATCCTTTTTGTATGAGGAGGTTCTTAAAAAAAAAAGAAAAAAACACTCTTTTTATTTATTTCACAGTAAAAATAACAGCATAGAGGTTCGCAACGACATGAAGGTGAATACGTAATGGCAGTTTTCATTTTTGTTGAACTATCCCTTTAACAATTTAATGCAGTGGTGCCTAAAATCTCCCTTTCAAATTTATATTCTATTCTCAACTGAGCAGTGAAATCCTATTTCAAACAGACATGAACTCACTTTATATTCAACATAACGATGCCTCACAGGCATTCATATGCTGCCATTTTTCAATAAAGATAATCAGAAAAAGAGAAGAAGAGATTCAACCAGATGCACCTCATGAGCAGGATTCATTTTAATGCCACATTGCCATATATATTATATTCATACACAAACTCAATAATCAGTTTGTGATTAATGACATTACATTATATTAAGGATGTTTTTTGTTGTTGTTTTACAATCGCCCACAATGTGACATTTCATTCATTTGGTAACACTTTACAATAAGGTTTCATTAGTTAACATTAGTTAACTACTTTAGTTAACATGAACTAACAATGAATAATACTTCTACAGCATTTATTAATCTTAGTTAATGTTAATTTCAACATTTACTAATACATTATTTAAATAAAAAGCTGTATTTGTTCATATTAGTTCATGCACTGTGAACTAACATGAAAAAACAATGAATTGCATGTTTTATTAACTAACATTAACAAAGTTTAATAAATACTGTAACAAATGTATTGCTCATTGTTAGTTTGTGTTAGTTACATTAACTAATGTTAACAAATGAGACCTTATTGTTAAGGGTTACCATTTATTTATATGACTAAGCATAAACGAAATGTTAAACTGGCTTATCATTCACTTTTGCATAAAAAAAAAAAAAAAATGTTTAAGGATTATTTCATGATACATATACTGTTCAAAAGTTCGGAGTCCAAGATTTTTTCATCTCTCATGCTCCAAAAGGCTGCATTTACTTGATTATAAATATAGTAAAAATTGTTATATTGTACAATATTATTACAATTCAATAATAATAACTTTTCTACTTTAATATATTTTAAATAATAATAATAATAATAATAATAATAATAATAATAATAATTCCTGTGATGGCAAAGCTGAATTTTCAGCAGTCATTAGTCTTCAGTGTCCTTCAGACATTATTCTAATCTGCTAATATGGTGCTCAAGAAACATTTAGATACATTTAGATAAACACTATTCAGATTATTATTATAAATGTAAATGTCTTTACTGTCACCTTTGATAAATGCAATGCAATGCAAATATATATAGCCTATTAGTATTTTTTGGTTCAATGGGTAAAATGACGTGCGACTGTTGGAATCTGACCTAAACTGAGCAAGAGAAGGCAGAACAAAATCACTGCAAGTAAGAAGTAAAATTCAGCGGGAACAGGCATGTGGGGGATGAAACTTGTGGGAAGTGGGTGAGAGTAAAAAAAAAAAAAAAAAATTCACACAGATGTCTAGTGAAACGCTCTGACACCTCATACAATCTGCACATCTCTCACTTCCCAAATAAGACTGATTAAATAAATCCAACTGAATCCGTACCGACAGTATTTGCAGTAGTATGTGTATAAAGTATAGTTAGTTACGAATAAGTGTCTGACCTGCTGGACATCCTGTTGGAAGACGCAGAGCTGTAGCCGTTGGTGAAGACGGAGTTTGCGGTGTTGCCAGATGTTCTCCAACTGCCTCTGGTGGTGCAGAATCTCATGAATGATATCCAGGACGTGGTGCACCGCCTTAGAGTAGTTAGCCGAGGCCGTCAGCGAATCTGCACTGCCTGGGGTCAAAGGGCGCTGGAGCTTATCTAGTAGGGCTTTGCCATCCTGACTTACCTGAGGATGTACAGGTAATACACATCAACACTTAAACATCTTACAGACAGAAGAAATTCCTACCTTCAATTGAATATCTAGTCATGAAACAATAGATGGCAAAGGCTGATCGGTCCTTCTCATGCAATCTGTTAGCAATCACATTATCACGGAATGATTCTGCAGCCAATGAGATTGCTTGCTCAACATTTAAACAGTCTGGTTCAGTGTTCGCGGTAAGCTGTTTCTGCAGCACACTATCAGAGTTCATCTTAGACCCTTCACCTCCCCCAGCTCCACCTGCCTAGATCTGCAACGGAATTTATTTATTACAATTCAATGGAGATCAGAGATTCATACCTCAGAATAGGCAGTGGTGATGTGTTCATAGAGACCCTGGTGGTGGTGGATGGTGTCTTCCAGGTCCTGCAGCTCAGAAGGAAGATCTCCTTCTCCACAGGCCTTACACCATGAGTCCATATTGCTCATATACTAGAAAACAGATAAGAATATTGAGTTATTGGTTATATGAAACTGGCCAAATATACAGTACATCTGTGATATCTTACCACAGACAGGAATGATTACTATACTGATAGTCCTAATTAGGTAAAACAAAACAAAAAATTCTTTACAATTTGTCTGTACACATATCCAGTCTATTTTTGTCATGTCTTATTGGGAGCACATTTAAAGCTGAATGAATGGCATGTCAGTCTAAAATTGATGCTGACAGCAGATAATAAACGCTCAAAGAGAAGTTAAAGGAAAGAAATATGAAAGGAATGGATTTCATGTATCCTTTATATAGCACATAGACATATATTTGGTATTCAAGTGACAATTCTCTGAACAATCACCAATGATTCAATCATAAAACATTTGCATCCACAAATCTCCACCAACTTGTTTGTCTGAATAAAAGGAGAGGGATGAAAGGGGTGGGATGAGGTTTTGTAAAACGTGTTTGGAATCATTATTTTTGGAGTTTCATTGTATTCCATTTCAAAAGTGAAGTATTACCAACACATCATTCTCTATTCTCTCTCTCTCTCTCTCTCTCTCTCTCTCTCTATATATATATATATATATAAATGTAAATGTAAATGTAAATGTAAAAAAAAAAACCTTTATCTGTGTGCAACGGTGATCATTATGCATTAGTTTGTTTGTATGCTCAATGTATCTGTAGGAGTGAGTGAGCAAGTGAGCGAGTGAGTGAGTGAGCGACGAGTGAGCGAGCGAGTGAGTGAAGGAAGGAAGGAAGGAAGTATTTATATAGCGCATTTCCTATGTACTTCTGTAAACCCAAAGTACTTTACAATCATGTCAAGCGAATCTCTCCTCAACCACCAACACCTGGATGATGTGACGGCAGCCATCTATAGGTATGTGTTGGCATGTTTCGGCCTCACCTGGTCAGTTTTCTGGTGGAAGTTAGCAGACATCTCTAGCAGTGCGCTCCTTTCGTCCAGCGCGGCGGCGAACGCTTTCCATTCCTGCTCCAGCTGACCTGAGATCTGCTGAATCTGCTGGGTCGCATAGTGACCCGACTCCAGCAGCCTGTTCCCCACGGACATGATCCGACTGATGTTCACATACACATTCTGCAAAAGACCACAAGAATCAATGAGTGCTGTCTACCCTGCAACACTTCCTGAATGGGTTGTTTTTTAAGATGACACATTTATGCTAATCACACATGGGGTGTGTGGTATTGGCACAGCTAAAACAAATCAAAACATAGTGCATTTTGTCTTTGAAGGCTGAAATGGGGGGAAAAATTGCTACAAATCATAAAATGTTACTTTTCTTTTAATATTGTCATTCAAAACAAATGATGAATGGTTGTGACCGATGTGTACGGACTCAGTGTAAACAGCAGTCCACTCAAAGCTGCTTCTGCAGGGAGGAGTAGCTCTCGTCTGGCCACAGACACACACATGTCTACAGCTTCAACCACAGCTCTGGAATGTGTGTGGATGACAATTTAAGCCAAGAGGAAGAATCATGGTCTACCCATTTCAGACAAAATGTTTTGCTATATGCTCTACCAACTGAAAATACAATATACAAACATAAATTGCAAACAAAAGTTTAGTATGCGAAACTGACATAAAATATCTTAATAGATATAAAAAATTACCCTGAGCTTAAGATTTGAACAATCAGCTTGTGGTACTGTACCACCAAGTAAAGATATAGATAACATGAAATCAGAATTGCCCCTGTTTGCTTAAGAAATATGCTTCTGGGCCCTTTAATACAATATGCTGTACCATTGTCACAATGCTGACATGGAAGCAGACTAGGATGATGGTGAAGAGAACCCAAGTGTAGATTATTTACATAAGTCATGATCCAAAACATGAAACATAAACTTTAAATTAAATCCACAACATGAAACCAAACAAAAATGAGTGAGTGATTGAGTGAACAACAAATCGACTTGAAACAATGACCTTGAACACGGAACCATTGAACAATTGAACAACTGAACATGGAACATGGAACACATTACTTTACAGCATTACTGTGGCGAACAGGACGAGGTCGAGGGCCGTGAGAGAGCGGAGCGAGGCCGGTGGCGTGATTGCTGATGAGCGACACCTGTGAGACGCACCAGTCTCGTATCTCTCACGGAGGAGCGGAAGCATAAAAGGAGGAGCGACGATTGCGAAGATCGAGACCGGTGCGTCTCACAGGTGTCGCTCATCAGCAATCACGCCACCGGCCTCGGGCCGCTCTCTCACGGCCCTCGACCTCGTCCTGTTCGCCACAATTACATACTTCAATCTCAAATACTCAACTACAAGGCATACATGAGACTTAAACACATGATTCAGGGGGACCCATAATTATGACAACCAATGGGAACATGACACATGAAACAAAGGAACCAATAAAAATAAGACACTTGAAACAAGAGAACCATTCAGAACATGACACATGAGATTAGAAAAGCACATGACAGGATCACACAAGGGGAACAGGGAATCACATGACATACATGAAACATGACTATGAGAACTACAAAATAAAAGACATGAAAACAAACTTGAAACAAAATAGAGCGTAATTAACTAACTTATTTAAAAAACGTATCAAAAAAATCGTGCCAACCGTAATCTTTGAAAAAATAATCTTTGAGTACTGTATTTCCAATAAAAAAATTTATACAAATTATAATTCAATAATAATAAAGCATTTGTTCAATCAAAGTATTCGTCTGCTTGCATTATTTTAAGCGCCATTGTAACTGATGGTATTGGCATTGGATATAAAACATAATTGACTGGTTTGTAGTTTTTGACATATTCTTCCTGATGCTTCCAAGATTCAGAAGTGATTTTTGTAATTGCACTTTATTGTTGCTAGATAGCATAATCTTTTTGACAAATCAGTACAATTTGCAGTAAAAACACATCACAGAAAACCAAATGTTTAACTCTGCAATGCATGTACAAGATCAATAAATGTAAAATGTTGAGTGGCCGGGGGAAAAACATAGCCTTAACTTAAAATTAAACATAACTGTTAACCAATAAAACCATAGCCTAATTTTTCACTATCCAATCAAATGCCTATCAAGCTCCACCAAACATTTCCACCTAAATGTTCTGTTTCACCTGGAAATACTGCACATAATCAGAAAATGCGCTATGATCACCATGATCAGTATTGTATGGGGTCGGAATCTGATTCTAGATTAGCGCTTTCATACTAATATGCTTTACGAGTGTGTGCTCTCTGATGTAATGGGAGTGTCTGAATTATGTACGTTCTATGGGAGTGTCTGAATTATGTACGTTCTTTAGGGAGAACTAAAGTCTAGTGCATGAGAGTGCTGGTGGAACGCAGTGCTCTGGTTACCAGGCTGTTTCCTCACATGGGACTAATTACACAGCCCAGAGGCATTCAAAAGGGTACAGGATCAATACACAGAGAGCTGTCAGATGAAAACCGTATGGGGGTTTGGTATCGGCCTGCGTGCAACAATAAACTGCAGCAGTCATGTCTGTGCACGTGAAAACCTGGAGCAATAATACAGTCACATGCACCTACGAAAACACACACACACACACACACAAACTTTTCAACCCTTAGCTTTAAATCAAGTCCTAATAAAATGCGACATGCAATGGATGCACAATACAATGGTGACTATATCAGTAATTTTCTCATTTGTTGTTATTGGTCTCGATGTGAATTAGCCATTATTAGAAGCATAAGCATGTAGACCTTTTGGGAGCAGACACAGCAGTTGCGTAAGCATTGTGGTGGCAGAAAAAGCAACAGTTACAGTTGTAACCTAAAATGTTTATATCTCCCAATTCAGACTTTAGGGGCCATATCTTACACCCAGCGCAATTGACTTTGTACACCGACGCATGTATCATTCCTATTTTGCACCCGACGCACAGCAGACTTTTCCCTCCACAGACACACGTAGGTAAATTAGGGAATGAACTCGCGGGGGCGGTTCAGCAAAAAGAGGAGGCGTGTTCCGGCGCAAACGTTCCCTGATGCTATTTTGCAGTTTAAGAAAACAATTCCAGCACAGACCAGGAAAAACCTAGTCTAAAGTCAGTGGCGCGTTATTCGCAAACCATACATAATTACAAGGAAAAATATTACCACACAAGGGAAATCACTGTGGTGTCCATGAAGATGTGAAAAAATAGGCACAAATCTAGCTTACACATTTACGCAAATTATTATACGCCTGTTTAACCGAAGCTAATTTGGGTGGGTTTCTCCCATCCCCATACAATGTCGCTTCTCTGTCTTTTACGGCCCTGACGAGAACGTCGGTCTCCTCGGCTGTGAACCGCTCCTGGCGTGCGCCTGGCAAATCCGGCGTCATAATAGCAATCCGCCATGGAACAAGTGCGCTTGCTTTTAAAGGGAATGTGAAATGACGCTCTGATTGGTTTATTTCACGTTACGCCCAAACCACACCTATGAGTAATGCAGCTACTTCAGACCAACCCATTTTAGATTTGTGTTGGGCGCAAGAGTCATTTATCCCACCGGTATAATAGCAACAGCTATTATTTTATTTTTGAGTTTATCACAATTCTGAAGGGAAAAATACAGAATAACGAGTTTATATCTCAGAATTATGAGAAGAAAAGTCAAAATTGTGAGATATAATCTTGCAGTTACATTTTTTATTATTTTTAGTGCTGGGCAACGATTAATCACGATTAATCACATCCAAAATAAAAGTTTGTGTTTACATAATATATATGTGTGTACTGTGTATAATTATTTTGTATATATAAATACACATACATGCATGTATATATTTAAGAAAAATGTGTTATTTATATATAAAATATGTATATTTATATATATAAAATATGTATATGTATATATATCATATTAATTATGTATATATATATATATATATATATATATATATATATATACACATGCAAATATATATATATATATAAAGTATATAGTAATATATACAAAGTATATATATATATACACATGCAAATATTTCTTAAATTCATACATGCATATGTGTGTATTTATATATACAAACTTTTACTAACTTTTATTTTGGATGGAATTAATCGCGATTAATTGCGATTAAAAACTTCCATAGAGTGCTGTCACTAGAACTGTCATTTTCTGCCACCAGGTCTACAAAAAAAAACCTAAACTTGTTTGCAAACACCTAAATGGTCTATCTAAGATAAGCATATATATATATATATCAGGACTGAAATTGTTTTACTGGTGAACCCGTATGTGATACATAAGCATACAACACATAAATATGCACTCGACTGTGAAGAATTCTATGATCTTTGGAAGATGTGCACACCAGCTAAATCTGTTGTCAATTTTATAAAAAATTGTAATTTAAAGATGACCATTTCCAAATAATGCAGCCTGCATATGTAGATAAGATAATCCAAAGTCACTGGTGCCCACATGCACAAATTAAACGTATTTCTACCAGATGAAGTCAGGATGGAAAAAAGTTATTAACTTTGTATAGCCTCACTCCAAGCCTGGTTTCAGAGCTGCTCGAAGAAGATAGACATGCACCAGTAAACACAAATTCATCAAATCCCTCTGTAATGTATCACAGACCTTGTGGATTGCATCATGAAAACAATTAAGAGCTTCTGGTGTCTCATTTTCATGTAAATCTAAAGCAGCTTAAAGTAACTTCTGGCTTAACATATGCTAAATATAATGGGTTCAATTGTCATGTTAATGACCAGCATGTGGTTTTTTAGCAAAATTGACTTTTATATGGAGGGCACATCAAAGAAATCAGTTTGTACGATTTACATAAATATACAGAACTCAAGGATAAAAAGCAACGCTAAAAAGCAAAAGCAATCACGTTAGAGGTAGAAATGACACTAAACAAAGTGTTGGGTTTTCATGTTTTCACAGTCACAGTCGAAAACAGCTGTGCAGCTTAATAACTTTGTAAGGACAGTGATACATTCTTTGATTAATAAAAAAATCTAAAGAATAGAATTTATTTGAAACTAATTTTTGTAACAATTTATGTATTTTCTGATCAATTGAATGTATCCGTGCTGAATAAATGTATACATTTTTTTCAAACTGAAACATCTTAACAGTCCCCAAACTTTTGTACAGTAGTGTCTGTCTACATATAGTTAAAATACCTATATTTTTGTTTCATTAATCTTACACACATTCCATTTTAAATTTGTATTGTTTATTTTCTTCACCTTTCCTTTTATGGTAATACCTACCATAAACACACACACACTCCCAGTCCAATTAGAATTCAGCTCGAAAAGCTTTGTTTTGTTTTGTTTTTCATTAGTATTCTTGTAAACTCCTGCATTAACTATACTTGGATAGAAAAAAGTTAATTATCTGACCCCGAAAACATAAAATCAAGAAAAAAGACACATAAAATCAAGTGTCATGTCACTTGAGCACAAAATGAGAGTGCAGACCGAGGAAGCGCTCTACCTATTTTCTCAGATCACATTTCAGGACCTGAACACAGCCAAGACACACATACCGTAGAACAAAAGCCTTCCTCACATGAAAAAAAAAAATAATCACTTTATAATAGTACTGGACCCTGAAGTCTACTTAAACAGAGAGAGTCACACAAGGACAGTTTACCCTTCACTCTTACAGACAGACATAAAACCCAGCTTTAATATTATAATGCAAAACCTTTTTTTCTCTTATAAAGTCTGGGTGAATAGAGGAGGAGTGCCTGGAACATTATATCTCCCTCTGGATGTCTCCGGGACTGATCAATACACCAGCATGATGGGAGATTACCCAGCCATGAGTAAAATGCCTTTAGCTGGAGGAGTGTTTTCTACATGTTGTCCTCCAGATTGTCTTTCATAAGAGAGTGGGGCTGAGTTCATCTACAACTTGACAAGCATAACGTTCCGCTCAGGTGACATTACCCCCGTAACTCAATGACATAGCTGCTTAAGCATGTCTATTACGAAAGGTTACAACCAGTGTGCCATGCGATGGACATTAACGTCTCCATAAATTGCCTACTGAATTGCTGTCAATACATGTTGCAAATGCCACAGTATGTGCAGGCTTTTAAACTGTAGTGACCCTTGAGTCCTCTAGGGGGCAGGCTATCAGCATATAGTGTTATTGATTATTAAAGTCAACATTAAATCAAAAAGGATTTTTTTTTTTTTTTCAGAATGTTGCAGTTTATTACAAATAATTTATTTGTGCACATCATTATTGTTTTAAAATTCCCATGCACTCGTAATATTTTATCAAAAACATTAACAATATCTGTTCTCTGCATGACGTGTGTTTCAGCGGAGGTTGGGACTAAATATCTTCTACAACTGACTGCAAATGGGGAACTTCCTATGATCCAATCAAATCCCAAGGACGAAATCAAGCCCCGTCCTACTTTTTTTTTTTTCACATACCAGAAGCCATTTCACTCGGATATACGTCGCAATAGGGAAGACTATCACAACGTCAGTTTCATGTCGACTTTAAAAAACTAAAAGAAGTCTGTTTCCAGTGATCATAACACCAGAGATCAGACATTAGTATTCCATTTGTGTGAAATAAGAAAGAATACGATAAACACAAAACATGCATTACTCAAGTAACTATCAAGTAATACAAGCCGAATAACCATCTGACACTAAAGTGTTTTCGTCCGCTCATGCTTCATATCAGGCAGGGAAGTAAGGCTCCTGGGACTTCCTGAGGAGGTGCCCGACAGTCAGGCTAACCCAAAGCAAACAGTTGACAAAGCGTTTCATCCGTTAAGTTCTGCACAGTTGTAGCAACGTGAGAGGGGGTAGACAGTTCTCACAGCTGAGGCAGGACATGTGATTTAGCACACTCAGCCAAACCTAACACACTAACAAAGGAGCAACAAAGAGCCCTATAACAACCTATAAAAACATCCTAATTGGTTACTTTAAAAGTTATGTAATTAAGGGTGGAGAACACAAATGCATAATAATATTTAGCTGCATTTAACTCTGAATTTTTTTAATCTCTATATTGTTTGTTATTCTTATGTTTATCAAGATCTGTTTTGTTTTAATATCTTTGTTGTTAGTTTTCAAGTTCACTTTATTTGAATAGCAAATTTACAACAGCCACTAGGCTGACCAAAGTGCTTTACAGAACAACCAGATTAAAATATAGTAAGCATTAAGCATAATAAATAAAGCAGTAAGCATTTGCATAAAAAAAAGAAAAGAAAAAAATAAAGAAAAAGAAAATGCTTAAGCATTTAGCTTAACTCATCTGGGGTGCGTTTCCCGAAAGCATCGTTGGCCAACTATGGTCGCAAGTTCCGTCGTTACCAATAGAGTTCAATGGACATTGCGATGAACTTGCGACCATAGTTGGCTAACGATGCTTTCGGGAAACGCACCCCTGCTCATCTGTAGTGTGCACCATTAATAAGGTGTATGAATTTCAGAGGCGGACAGAGTACACAGCTTCATTACTTGAGTAAAAGTACAGATACCCCTTGCTAAATTTTACTCAAGTACAAGTAAAAGTACTACAGTCAGATGTCTACTTAAGTAAAAGTACTGAAGTACTTGTTTTTAAAAGTACTTGAGTATCAAGAGTACAAGAGTACATTTTCTAAATATTGCATTACTACTGCCCCAGTGCTTACATTGGTAAACACAGCAAACACTTGAAGCGAAAACTATCATTAACTTGTTCAGAAAATTGAAATAGTCTGGCAAGGTGGGGCCACGGGTTGGCACATTCCCGGGATGGACCATCTTCATCCATTGTTTCATCCATGGTTTCGACTCTTATCTAAATCTGACCATGGAGTTGACTTTGGCGGAAAGCTGAAGGTGATTGCTGATAGGCTGTCCCAATCAGTGGCGCCTGCGCAATCCAATCACGTTTGAGAGGGAAACAACAAATTGAGGGTTTCTGAGATTTTTCTTTTTTCCTTTTTTATTATTATTTTTTTTTTAGAAGAAGTAACGGGTACTCACGGTTATGGATAGAAATGTAGCGGAGTAAAGAGTACAATATTTGCCTCTCAAATGTACTTGAGTAAAGTCATAAGCACTCCCCAAAAATGATACTCAAGTAAAGTACAGATCCCTCAAAATTGTACTTAAGTACTGTACTCAAGTAAATGTACTCCGTTACTGTCCGGCTCTGATGAATTTGATAATTTAATATCACTGTTGTACATTAAAGCACTTGAGTGCTATATGAGGCCCAAAGTGTGCTATAAAGTTTTGCATTTTCATTTTCTGCCAAAAATGTAAAAAATGTAATTAGAAACCATTAAACTTAATGACTTAAAAGATGAATCTCTTTTATATATCAATATATTCAATGTATATCAACTACTGGTCTATTAAGCATTATTACTGTTTAATGACTTATTAATGAAAGATATGTGTTACCACATTTATATCCTTCAAATTTGAGAAAAAAAACATTCCAACATGTGAAAACATTTAAAACTACATTGGTTATTTGTATGAGTCCACCCTGCATGCAGACACATGCTTTAGACTTTTCCTATTGGCTGAACAGCAGTAACATTTAGATATGGATGGACAGATGGCAGATGAGACCATAGAGATGGAAAATCAGTGATTGATGTCATGGCGTTTTCTTGTGAAACTCTCTCCCTTTGAAATCTACTGGGGGTGATTAACGAATATACCCAGGGTCACACACACAACACACACACACACACACACACACACACACACACACACACACACACACACACACACACACACACACAGCGATGATGTATCAACGTGTGACTGTTCTCCAGTGGCATTACATACCCTTCAAGTATATATTGACATGACTATTATATGACAACAGAAAATTCATTCTTGCATGACTAAGTGAGTCAGGGCACGTGTACAAGCGCACATTATTTTCCTGATGTAACACTCATCAAGCTGCACTGTTATAATGCCTCAGGTGGTGACAGACATTACTGCTGGACCACTGGACACAGTCTTACCATGCAGTTCATTGCAAAGTGGTTGTGTTGGGTCTGCAGCTCCAGCACGTGCTGATGTTTGGCTCCTATCTCTGTGTAGGTTGTCAGGAACAGGCCTTTATTATGGACAATCCAATCAAACATCTGTTGAAAGGAAAAAATGGAAAGCATGGACTGTGAAATATACTGGAATATTGTTATACTTCAATACACTCTAACTAAGAAACACTAAATCAATGTATCACACTCTATCAATGTTTATTTGTGCATCCTCAAAACATGACTTTGGTGAAATTCAAGGATTTGCTCATTCAGATTCTATAAAATCTTGCTTGTCTTTGGATTTATTTGTCAACAATCACATCAAATGATTTAGTTTTATTTTTTGTTGTTTTCTTTGTATTTTTAAGAGAAAATTCAGATTATTAAATTGTCATCGTTATTTTTGCTCGTAACAATTTTATTTGACTGTAAATAGACTGGTATAACATACAGTAGTCAACATTTGAAGTGGATCAAAACCTTTCATCAATGTTATACATGAATTTTGAACAATACCCGTTCTTGTCTTAGGACTTTGATGAACTTTTTTGATCTACTTCAAATGTTGCCTACTGTATTTAACTATGCTTACTTCTCATACACTACCACTAAAGTGTTTGATCAATATGATTTAAAAAAAAAAGAAGAAATTAATACTCCTAAATTGATTAAAAGACATTTTATGAATTTAAATTAAATGCTGTACTTTTGAACTTTCTATTCATCAAAGAATCCTGCAAAAAAGGAAGGATATTATTATGATTTCTGAAGGATCATGTGACACTGACGGCTGGAATACAATATTTTGCTGTATTTGTTATATCAAATAAATGTATTTATATCATTTATAATTTATTTATAATTTATTTATATATCAAATAAATGCAGCCTTGGTGAACAAGACTTTTTTGAAAACACTAAAAACTCTTCAAAAAGTTCCTTAATAATTTGGTATTATGCAGTTACAATGCATGAACACTGGTTCCATTACTTACCTTTACTGTACCACGGTACTGGCGAAGTGAATGTTTATTAAAGTGCCCCTATTATGCTTTTATATTCCCTTTCATGCAGTATGTAATATGGCTGTTTGTGGGTGTAAAAGGTCTGCAAAGTTTTACAGATCTAAGTGCATTACAAAACGAGTCGTCAGCAATTCCAGTGTCATTTTCTGTTACATACTTGTCAGAACTCAGGACACACTACATACTGGCCACACATGGACCCAGCGGAAGAATCACCTATACGATCAGCCATGGAACTTCAAGGAGCCATGCTGGGCCGTCATGAGGAGGAGCTGGTTAATGCTCGTTTCTCCATGCAATCTCTCGTTGCGCAAGTCGCTGAGCTTTCAGACCAGTTTCAAAGAATTCGACGTCTCGGCCCAGATTCAGCCGCCTCTAATTCCACTCATGAACCCTGAGTCAACAATCCTCCTGCTTATGCTAATGAGCCTACCAACTGTCGCTCCTTTATCATTCAATGTGAGGTGGTGTTCTCGCTTTAGCCGCGGACCTATGCAAGTGAAAGATCCTTGTTGCTGTCCTTGCTGTCTGGTCGGGCTCGCGACGGGGGCGCTGCTGTATGGGAGTCCCAATCCCAGAGCTGTTTTGATTTCCAACTCTTCAAAGCTGAAATGATCAAAGTTTTTGATCGGTCTGTGTTTGGAAAGGAGGCTTCAAGGCTGTTGGCAGCTCTTCGACAAGGCAAGAGATCGGTGGCGGATTACGCTTTTGAATTTCGAACTTGCACAGCCACCAGTCAATGGAACCCTGAGGCGTTGGCGGCGCGGTTCTTGGACGGGCTTGTTGATGATATTAAAGATGAGATTTATGCTCGTGATCCCCCCAGAAAAAACGTTTGTCTTGATTCCAGATTGGAGTTACGTCGATGGGTTCGGGTTCAGTTTTCCAGGCAACGAGCAGAACTTTTCGATTCTCCTTCTGCTTCCTGGGTACCTGAACCATCGGTTGGTGTAGAGCCCAAGCAGATTAGCAGAATGCATCTTTCAGCTAAGGAAAGACAACAATGCTTGTCTGAGGGACTCTGTCTTTATTGTGGTGGCCATGGTCATCTGGCTGCATCTTGTCCAGAAAAAGGCAGCACTCGTCGGTAGTCAGGGGAATTCTGGCGAGCGGAACTTTCACATCCTCATTTCATGAATCTTGTACTCTCTTGCCAGTGACTGTCATCATGAATGATACTTCCTTCAAGGGTTCAGCACTCATTAACTCTGGGGCAGAGGGGAATTTTATCGATGAGGACTCGTGAGAGGGGCCTTCCTATTCATCCTCTAAAAACTTCCATTATTGCTCACTCACTGGATGGCCGCAAGCTTTATTTAACTAAATCTCCAGTAGCTTCCTTAGTTTTTGGCCATCCCTGACTTTCCCTTCATGGTCCCCTCATTAACTGGGCATATAATTCTATTTCTAATTGGAGTCCTTATTCTCATGCACACTGCCTTGTTTCTGTGCCATCTTTTGTGTCCCCTTCTTTGTTTCAACGGGAGGAGATTGATTTGTCCCGGGTTCCTGTCATGTATCACGATCTGCGGGCGGCCTTTAGTGTGTCCCGAGCTGCATCGCTTCCTCCACATTGACCGTATGACTGTGCCATTGATCTCCTCACAGGCACTTCTCCGACTCTTGGTCGACTTTTCTCTTTTTGAGCTCCTGAATGGGTGGCCAAGGAGAAATATTTGTCTGAGTCTCTGGCCGCTGAAACCATCCGTCCCTCCTCTTCTCCGGCAGGTGCGGGATTCTTCTTTGTGAAGAAGAAGGATGTCTCTCTGCGTCCCTGTATAGATTATCGGGGGCTAAATGACATAACGGTTAAGAACGGGGTACCCCCTGCCTCTTATGTCTTCAGCCTTCGAACTCTTGCAGGGGGCGAGATTCTTCACAAAGCTGGATCTACGCAACGCTTACCATCTTGTTCGGATTAAGGAGGGGGATGAGTGGAAGACGGCCTTTAACACCCTGGACTGCGGTGGCTCAGAGTGCGTTTGATGAAATCAAATGCAGGTTTACTTCTGCAGGAGTGAAGAGGTCGCTGGCTGTCATTCGCCAGCAGTTTTGGTGGCCTGCCATGGCAGCGGACATCCGTCGGTTTGTGGGTGCTTTCTCGGTCTGTGCTCCAAATAAAAGGGTCTGTTACATCCCCTTCCTATCCCTTCCTGCCCCTGGTCACATATTGCCCTGGATTTTGTCACTGGTCTCCCTCTATCCAGTGGCAATACTGTGATTCTCACCGTAGTGGATTGCTTTTCTAAGGCGATCCACTTCATTGCCCTTTCCAAACTCCCCTCAGCTAAGGAGACGGCCCGGGTGGTCATTGACCACGTCTTTCGGATCCATGGTCTTCCGGAGGACGTGGTCTCTGACAGGGGGCTCCAGTTCGTTTCCCATTTTTGGAGGGAGTTCTGTCGGCAGATTGGAGCCTCCACCAGTCTGTCATCAGGATTTCATCCACAGACCAACGGCCAGTCCTAGCGGGTAAACCAGGATCTAGGATGGATGCTTCGATGTCTGGCTTCCCACAATCCCTCAACCTTGGAGCAAGCAGCTAACTTGGGCGGAGTATGCTCATAATTCTTTGCCGGTGTCATCAACTGGGCTTTCCCCGTTCATGTGTTGCCTGGGTTACTAACCTCCTCTGTTTCCTTCCCAGGGTACCGAAGTGGCCGTTCCCTCGGTCCAGGGTTTTATTCAGCACTGTAGCAGTACCTGGAGGAGGGCCAGGGAAGCGTTGTCCCGGGCCGGGGAACGCACTAAAATTGCCGCGGACCGTCACCGGAGGTTGGCACTTAGATATGTTTCTGGACAGCGGGTGTTGCTGTCCACCAAGGACTTGCCGCTTTGAGTCCCGGCTCGTAAGGTGGCACCTAGGTTTATCAGCCCTTACCCCATTGTTAAAGTTATCAGTCCAGTGGCGGTCCAGCTTCGGTTACCCCATCCCTTCAGTCGCGTGCACCCTGTCTTTCATGTTTCCAAAATTAAACCTGTATTGCGTTCTCCTCATGTCCCTTCTGTGTCTTCCCCTGCCCCTCCTCCTCCCCTGATGATCAAGGGCGCTCCTGCCTTCATTGTCAGGTGTCTCCTTGATTCCAGGCTCTGTGGACGGGGATTCCAATATCTTGTTGACTGGGAGGTTTACAGTCCAAAGGAGAGATGTTGGGTCCCAGCTCAAGATATCCTTGACCGCTCGCTCATTGAGGCCTTCTCATTGATCTTCCTCTGTATTTTTCCTCTTTTGTTTTTGTTTCAATAAATTGAAATTAAGCATTCTTCTGCTTTTGGGTCCTCTTTCCTCAGAACCTCACACATACCTACATAACAATGTCTTCAAAACATGATGTAAGTGGTAGACCAATCACAACAGAATGGGCCATCTGAACAGTCAGAGCAGAGTAGGCTTGCGGAAACAAGGGGATTAGAGAGGATGCTTAGAGAGACTGAATCTACGAACACACCATTTTCAGAAACTAGGTGATTAGGTGAAAATTAAAGTGTTTTTTGACCTTTGATGCATGTATTTCTATTGTAGGAGACCTCTAAAACAAAATTAGGAACCTATAAAATAGCATAATAGAGGCACTTAAAGAATATAAAATATAGAACTCTTGAAATATCACATGAAATTATATAGAGTACAAATATTATGTATAAAACGCTCTTTGTATGTTTTATCGTAACTTATGTTATTGTTCTAACCTTATATAATATGTAAACCTGCTAAATTCTGTCCTTATTAAACCTCACATATCTTTTAGTACGTTCATTCATACCTTCTCTGCGTCTTGCTGAAAGAGTCTTAGCTGGAAGCATTGATCCAGTTTGACTTTGCGCATGTGCCAGGCTTGGTGGAGATGTTGACGTGTGCCGTGGAGTTTATCCAGAAGTGCTTGGACTTTTGGAGCTAATCCCTGGATATCTCCCCTGCCTTTCTCCCCACACTGGATAAGTTGAAGCAGGCGTTGACCATCAGTATCTAACTCCTCCACAGGAGCTTTAGTGACCTTTTTCTTCAGAGACGCGTGTTCCTCCATAGCACGCCGAGACCCGTCCAGGTCTGACGGCAGGTCCCGCTGGGACACCATGTCCTGGAGCTCGTCCAAACGGGCTAGGATGCGAGCCGCATTGCTAGTGAAGTCTTCAAAGGCCACTCGAACTTCGATCCACTCCTCGTGGTCGTAATCTAGGCTGCCCTCGAAGTCTGGAGTCAGCTGGGAAGGATCTACGATTTTGGTCAAACCCTCGAGGGACACCATAATGGTCTGAAAGGATGAAAGTAGGACACTTGGGTTCATATTCTCAATGCATCAGATTTTGAATACAATAACTGAAAAAAAAAAAAGAAAAAAAAACAACAAACTTTTTTTCATTACAATTTTACATTTTCATTTAGTTTACCATGATGTACTAAAAAACCTAAAACTAAAACTGAAATAAAAATATTAATTATACAGTCATTTACTAGGTTTTGAAATGATGATTAATATCTGTTGAATTCTGATAGAATGATAGAATTTGATAGAATCTGTTGAATTTACTATTAATGTTTGATATCTCTGCATTGTTTCTACAAATTTTGACATTTTTTTTATACATTTTTGGCCACATTTTTGCAATTTAATATCAAAATGTATTATTTTACATGCGGGTCTGCTTTTTGGTGTGACATCTTTACAACAACCAAAACCGATCACTGCAACCTATGATAATAATTTGGCAGCTCTGGGTCCTGAATGGATCACTTTTGTCAGTGGGAGGTTTCCAAGAAGCTGCAATTGTTATTTAAAAACAACAGTGCAATTAAACACTGATTGGATGATGAATGCACACCCTATTGGATCAGTTACATTGAACACTTTACTTAAAGGAGCCAGGAAAACATTCCAGAGATTGCAGCTCGGGTCATGTTATTAGAGACAACAGCAGAGACATGAGGGGATCGTGGACACTTGAGACTTGCTGGTGGATAGAGAGCAGAACTTCAAGACAGTCTGCTCTGCATTATACTGTTGCAATTATAGGTATTTTCCAGTGTTTAGGTGTACACAGCTTCAAATCATATTTGTGATGCAGTTATAAACACCTAATATGTATCAATTACACATATATTACTATGTAATAACACTTTTTTAAGCTTGTGCTTGTGATGTGTTAATTTAAGAAACCTCCATTGGGAGATTAAGCCTTCAGATTAAATATATCATTACTGCATGTGTCTTCCTCTCAGCTGTTTGATGAAATAGGTCAGAAGTAATTTCGAAAGCTCTACTTTCATACCAGCAAGATGGAATGTTCTAGTAAAACATACTATAAGCAGATTGTGTTATCGCTTTCTTTTTATTCATTTACTTTTTTCGCTGAAAAATGCTGTACTCTCAGATAACAGATTTTTAGAAACATTCAAAACAATATATTATTGAATATAACATGAACAGACCTCCTAATTTGCTGTCACTTTCTTAACGTACATTCACAGGTTTAAAGTGCTTACCTCGAATTCAAACTTGGAACTGCCGAAATTCGTCCTCTGTTTCTGCCAGAAGTTGTCAGGTTTGATGATGAGAGCGACGTGGATGCAGGAAGGAAACGATTCCTGTAGGATCTTCAGCAGAGGTTTGATAGAGTCCCATTTAGATCCACGCATATCCACGATGACCGTGAAGCCATGTCTGCTCACCTCCTCACTACACAAACAAATAAAAAACACAGCATCAGCTCTTCTGCAAACTGCTGACACTCACGTCATTAGGGAGAGGTAAATGAGAGCCACTGCTTTCAGAGATATCGACAAATCCCTCTCGGTTTAAATCAAATTTAGTGCATCAGATAAAATGTATGACCCTGCATGAAAAATAACACTTACCCAAATATAATATGTAAAAGGTAAATAAACCCTTCTTGCCAAATTGAAAGAAAACTGCTATAGGACAAAAACAAACAAATAAAATGCTAACTAAACAGCTCTCTAGCTTGAAAAACAGCCTGTTAAACTCAAGAGTGTTTTCATATCCACAGCTGCACTTCTCTGGTCTGACTCTTAAACAGGAATGAGCACTGAACAACTCTAAATCATTCTGACCTCCCTCTCTGTGAGAGAGTGAGAGAGAGAGAAAGAGATAAGGGGAGGAAGAGTGAAAGAACACAGAATGAAGAGAGGGATGAGAGTGAGACAGAGAGAAAACAAGAGAAAGGGATAACATGATGTGGGGTGATATGTACCATTTTTTATTTGATACTTTTATTCAGCAAGGGTGTATAAAATAAATCAAAGTGTCAGTAAAGAAATTCTATTTCAATCAAATGCTGTTCTTCAAACTTTCTGTTAATCAAAGAATCCTGAAAAATCATTGTTTTCACAAAAATATTAAGTAGCACAACTGGAGTAATGGATGCTGAAAATTCAATAAGAGTTTTGTTTTAAAAAACAGTTAAAAATCGTACACACATACATAAATAATTAGCAAGAAAGCACGCCTGCAATTTTAAGTGCTTATATGAATTGTTTAATATTAATTTATGTAATGTTCTTTAAATCATCATCTTAGTGTAGGTACTACTTTTCTCGGTGGATTAATGTTATGTGTTAACGATGTGATTCCCGTGGATGAATGTCTGGTATCATGGCATGTTTCATATGAAAATGACTGGTTTTATCTGCTTTATATGGTAATAAGAGTTAAAAAGTGATTTTATTGAACTAGTCTATATCAACACACAAAATGTAAAAGACCTGTGGGTGTACATTCAAAACAGTTGAGTGTTTAGACGTTTATCCTGCACAATTCCTTGCCCTATAGACTTCCATTTTTAAGTGCATTACTACACACACATTTTGGGTTTGATCTCACTAATTGATGGGCAAGTTATAATTATTTTGTGCTGTAATTTATGGCATGAAGCTTAACTTGTATCAAGTCATAAAGAATGAGAATGCAAGAGTAAGGAAGCGAGAATATTCTTAGGAGTGAAAAAAAAGGATGGAGGAAAGAAATGGAAGAGGGATGGAGGACAACCAGTGCGGCCTACAATCTTCAATTTCAGGCCAAACAACATATCTACACCCCTGGCTATCCGATACACACCAGACACCAAAACCAACAACCGTAAGCGTCTATACACTCCCTCACTAAAGCGCTGTTTTCCTAACCAGGGGCCACATCTGGGTCTCCAACATAATACTGAATAACTACACTTCCAAGCAAAGGGTTAGAAGTATCCCAACTAAATTCTATGTCCTTTGAAGTATGTTATTTATTTTCAAACTGTCATGTACAGTGCAAAAGTGGAGAATGTGTTTACAGCCATCGAGAAGTTGAGGTTTAATTTCTGTGGCTCAAACAGAGTGATTATGGACAATAAACAGAAGTAAAGTTTGGGAGAACCCTGAGGCAGATGATAACCTACATAAAGTTTTGAAATGTGCAGAGCTGAAACCCTCTGGCTGAAAGCAGAGATTCACGTGGAGCTGGTTGAGTTTCACTGAGTCGAATCAATGCTAACTACAGAAGGACACAGCAGGGAAAAGACAAATTGGCCATGTGATGTCTAAACAAACCAGAGAACAGGGAGCTTCAAAACCAAAAAATAAAAAACAAAATCAGGATTTCACAAAAAAATACATTAACTAGACTTGACCGTCTTCTCAAGAAAAGCAAAGATACTTACGTCACCACAGCAGTGCTAAGGTGTTCTGGGTGGTTGCCAGAGAACTGCTATGCAGTGTGTAATAAGACTGGGAAAAGCGTAGCCATGGGCAAGACATGTGTACATGAATATAGATATGAAAAGAAATTAAATTAAACAAAATGAAAACGTCGGTTCAAGAAGTAAAGGTGCATCCTTGAGCTGTAGTTTTCATTTAATAAGAAACACACTAGTAACCCTCCAGAGCACACAAGCAACTGCTTCAATGCCAAATCAACCACCCAGAACACATTTAGCAAATACAGAGAACACCATAGAAACCACCTAGTGACACATTAGCAAGCCTTAACAAAAACCCTAGCGACCAACTAGCAACGCTCTAGCAATCCTCTAAGACACCCTTGCAGCAACGCCCCTCAGAACACATTGATGCCATAGCAGCCACTCAGAACCATAGACATAATAAATACATAGACGCCCTATTGGCAGCTTTGGAACGTTGCTGCGATATGTCAACGCCTCCGCCATATTGATGAGGGCAAGACTGCGCTGTAAACAAATGCAAGTAAAAAGGTGAGCTGCGGTTTCTCTGGATAAAAACAAAAATAACATTTACATTTATCAACCGATTTCAGTGGTTTGTACGTGGTGTACAAAAAGTTCCATCTCTAGTTATTTAAAATCTCGATAGTTGTATTTCTTAATCTCCTAAAATATTTTTTTAATAAGGAATTGTCAAACCTCAGGCTTTCATGTATTTGGCTTTTTATTCTTGGATAAGAATTGTGAAGACCCCCATACTGAGATATAATTTTATTTTCACATTCAATGAAATAAAGTTTTCTTATTGTGGAAAAAGCATTTTCTGTCTTTGACCCGATTTTAGCAATAACAAAGATAACTGATGGATCCTTTATGGTAATACATATGATATGGTACAACTACAGTGCAATGCAAAAAGTAAATATAAGATAAAGAGAGAAGTAATAGTAAATAGTTTAGTGTATAGTCAATAAAATAAACAAACAGTATACATCAAATAAAATAGTATAATATAATATCATAAGTACAATAATATAATAATAATATATTGATAATAGCATATAGTTTATGTATAATACTATTATAATAGCAAAAGAATATGAAATATCAATTACAGAATATAGACAATAAAAAGTTAAATAGTGACTAGTGAATAGTACAATAATTTAACAGCGTAACTAATAGATTGATAATTGCAAGTGGTATAATATTATAATAAAAATAATAATAATAATAACAGCAAATACAATGTAATATCAATTGCAGAATAATATAGACAATATGAATATAGACATATAGACACTGGCCTACATAAAGTGAAGAGAATGTATATATAAAATATTTTATAAATTTTAAAATATTCTTACATAGGCTATATAAAATAAAATGACACAACCCTGTCTTTTTGTTAAATTTCAGTTTTATTGATCAATAATAGCCATTATAAAAGTATAAGTAGCCTAAAAGGTATAAGAAGAAGCTAAGCGAAATAAAGTAAACAATTCAGTCAAACATTCAGTCAAACATACAGCAGGCTACAACGTTAAAGTTAAATAGCCTAAATATGTTAAGTTATGAAACTTTAACGATTTGCCAGGGAGGGAACAAATTATAGATTTAATGAGACCAAAGATGGCCCGTTAGATATACACAAGAAGAATATCTCATGTTTAACCACTAGACTAGAGACATCAGAGCCAGCGGCAAACGGTAGAAGCACTAGCCGAGGTAAGGTTGTTCCAGGCGGGGTACATGAGCGCCGAGCGCCCGGTGATCGCCTGGATCTCACAACTCTGAAAACATCATACATTTTTTTAAATAGGCGCTATCTTTATAAATAAACCACAAATTTAAGCTTTAAACAATTCTCGACTGATAACTCTTAAAACTACATTTCGTGACACAATACCAGTAGTATTTTTTAATTTCGCGGCCTTTCTCCTCTGAAAATAAAAATAGTAAATGAAATAGTGACTAGTAGGCTATCTACCCAAAACGAGTACTTGTCATAAAAGTCGGTTTCAAGAAAATATAGATGAATATTTAGATTTCAGGAAATTTACTTTATAATATAAAATATAATATAAGCTAAAACTGTAATATAAATGATGTCAACTCATGTTTAAACTTTCACAACTAAGTTAATTAGCGACATTGCTAGCTAGACTGACTCCGGTGGCGAACTAAGGTTACTATTACTAATTAGGCCTGTATAATGACCAAATACAACCAGAAACAAATGTTCAGTCTTGCTTGTGAAAGGTAAGTCCCCCAAACTGTTTTCAATTGTGCGGCGATTTGTACAGCCCCACGCAACACTCCGTTGCCCTCCGCAATATGGCTAATGTGGCACCGTTGACGTACGATCCAGCGGCCAATAGGGCGTCAATGTATGTATTATGTCTATGCTCAGAACACCCTAGCAGCCACCTAGCAACAGCACAGCAAACCACCCAGCAATGCCCTAGCAACCACACATAATACCCAAACAAAGACCTAGCAACACCAATCAGAACATACCAATGCCATAGCATCCACTCAGACCACCCTAACAGCTGCCTAGCAACATCATAACAATTACAGAGAACACCCTGGCAACCACTTAAAGCTGCAGTCCGCAGTATTTCCTCTTTGTCGCCATCTCTGTTCGAAATCTGCAATTGCAGTTATTCGCGGAATTATCAACTTTACGTGTGTTGTGCGTCGGCACGGCACAGCGCGGATGAATCCAGTGTTTTGAGGAGAATGTGTGTCAATCAACGCGCTGGTGGTCACAGATTCTGCTAGGGCTGTAGTACTCGAGTCCGGTCTTGGACTCGAGTCCGGACTCGAGACCGTTTTTCTATGGTCTCGGACTTGTCTCGGACTCGCTGGTATTCGGACTCGGACTTGTCTCGGTCTCGGCCACTGGTCTTGCCAAATATGGCTTTTGGTCTCGACCGAGTCCAGGAGTCTTTATTATGTTCCCAGTAATCACACATACGTCGCCGCGATATTAAAACAAAATATTATTGGAGGGAAAGTGAAACACTGGCCACTTAATAACTATGGGCATTTCGGGTCTTTTTCGTGAGCCGGCTCGTTTCACTCAGCTCACTGCGGCTCTTTTTCGTGAACGGGCTCGTTTGATCAGCTCACTGAAAAGAGCCGGCTCTTTTGACTCACAAACGGCTCTTTAAAAGATAAATGTTTAAATAAACTCGCTGAAAGTCCACCGCTAGTGCAACGTGAATATTCACATTTTTGATTGTCCATAACACCCCGAAAACTAGCCTGCTTGCCTTGCACATCTAATTAATGGGCAAAGGTTTCCGACTTTTTTTCTTACCTTTCTTTCTTTGCCTATTCCACGAGTGGTAACGTTAGGCTCCAATGACTGGCTGTTTTAAAATATAGCTAATATCGAAACAAAATAACCCAGCTCATAACTTGCAGGTTTGCTTAGTGGCAAACTTTTTTCATTTGATTGCTTCAGCCGCCACCCGCCTGAATTGAATTAAAATATTATTTTTCGTCACGTCATCCGCCCGATCCGCGGTTTATCCGCATCTCTTGTGTGTGTGTGTGTGTCTGTGAGTTGGCTCGGCCTTCCCTCATGCAGTTTAATTGGTTGACATCGCGTGTATGATTGACAGGAACAGAATGTGAGGCTGATCAGACAGTCGAAACGAATGTGTGTGCTCCTTTAGGCCTATATAAATGTTTTTTTTTTTTTTTTTTTTTTTTGTTCTTTGAATTTGTCAATTATTTTAAATAAAATTAAAATTATTCATTATTTCATTATTACATAGTGATTTAATTTCTATAGGCTATAGCCTATATTTTTTTAGCAGACTTTTTTTTTTCCTGTCCTGGACTCGGTCTTGACTCGGACTCGAACCTTTTTGGACTCGGTCTTGACTCGGACTCGAACCTCTTTGGACTCGGTCTTGACTTGGACTCGACTAGTCCTGGTCTTGGACTTGTCTTGGACTCGACAAAGGTGGTCTTGACTACAGCCCTAGATTCTGCTTTTTGGAAGTATGACCAACATAAGAATTTTCACCGGAAAATGTCATCTGAACAAGTAAGTAACATCCACTTCTGACCAACTAAGGGGGAAAAAAGCATTGCAGTAAATCGCGCTGATAAAATCTAACGATCACTGATCATATCTCGTCAAACCGTGCAAATTATACTTTGTTCTCAAATTGTTAATGTTAACAACATCAGCATTGCGTGACAACATTTAATGCCCTTCCGATATTTATCCTTGTTTTCGCATGGGCCGGTTGCAGTCTCTTTTTTTCTTTCTCCTAAGTCCTGTTTTACAACGGGTGAATCTTCAGTTGTCACTGGTGATTGTCGTTTGAACCTTTCTGGTCCGCCATTAAAATGATAAGTTTAATTATATCAAGTGCTGCGAGAAAAGGCTATAAATCTCCACCTCCAACATCTTCACACACAATATAGCCTTCTAGCCGAGACACCTTCTTTATGTGTACAGATGTGACGTAATGACGCAAAGCCATGCTTGAATTTCCCGCGGAAATCCACCAGTACCACTAGAATTAAAAACATTATTACAAGCTTACCATTTTGAATCGAGCTAAGGCAAGCAGATAGTTTTGAATACTGGCTGGTTATATACTTGCTCAAAAAAAATTTGGCGATAATTTTAACCCAAAAAAGCTACGGACTGCAGCTTTAAATAATACAGAAACCATGCCGGACACCCTTGCAACAACCAAGAAATGCTTTAGCAACCCTCTAAGGGCGGGCGTACACGGTGCGAGTTCGGACACTCGGGAGGTCGTGAGATATTGCACACGTTGCGAGTCAGTTTAACTGATAATCGCGTCAAAGCAGCTGGTACACGGCACGACTGTCCTGCACGAATTTTATCCCGAGCCGGCAGCAATCACGTGAGCTTCCGCGCTAAACACAGAGACTGTTAATGTATTGCATGCAGGCAAAGTTTCAGATAGAAAAAAATGACAGAAATGTGTGTGCAAATGATTTGTTGAAAAGCAGAGAACAGTAGCCATTCCTTTCAACATAAAAACTTGAGAGAGAGAGAAAAGTGTGTGTGTGTGTGAGCACGCTGTATGGTTGTTGCCACTGAGGTATAGCCCCATCGACGTTGTGTATGATTTGGCAATAGGGGACAGCTGGTGAAAATCGGGCCGACTCCCCGAATTTTTTAAACATGTTTAAAAATTATCGGGAGGTCGGGAGGTGCTCGTAACGTGCTGGGCTCGGCTCGTAATTCCTCTCACACGCTGCGAGCCGCGACCATGTGAGCATCACCGATTCCACTCGATTTCTCCCGAGTGAAAAAAATCATCTGCGAGCTCGTAAAAACAGCAAAAATCGCACCGTGTACGCCCGCCTTAACACAGTGATTCTCAACTCTAGTGGGCATCGGAGCGCCATCTGGTGGGCCGTGTAGGCAGTGGTGAGCTACCCCCAAATAAATGTTTATTTGTTTTTTTTAATTGACAAATCTTGTTATTTTCTAATTATCTGATTTTTCTTATGAATTTATATGATCAAAAACACTCAAGTCAAGTCATGATACATTATCTAAAAAGCTAATTTAAGTTTAAATATCGCAACACCAATCACGTCACAACGTCAGATTGAGCGTTTGTTAGATCAGATGCAGTAAAATTACATTACTGTTATATGGATCGGTTTCTGAAAAGAAACGCAGATGTGGGAGACAGACCTGTGCAAGCAAAAGCTGTGAAGTGTGTGGTGAGAAAATATGACGCTCAATACATTAAATTTGTTTTTTATAAGGGCAGGTGCTGAGACTAAAGAGGGTCGCACACCGGACGAGAAGCGCCGCGTCTAACACACCCTATAGCAAATGGCTAGCAACGCCATCACAACTGCTCAGACCACTCTAGCAGACACCTAGCAATGCCTTAGCAACCACCCAGAACACACTAGCAACAGCCCTAGCAACCACCAAACACCCTAGTGAGCACAACCGCCTAACAAAAAAGGTAAATTGTCTATTGAGTAGATGTATGAAGCACCACTCACACAAAAGTCACTTTCAAACCAAGCAGCTGTCTGTTTGTCAACGCAGTGAATTCGCACCACTAACTGAACTAAATTCCTTATTGCGTGGATTCCTATTAAAATGACTGGATTTCATTGGTGAAAATTCAAAGAGCAAATATGACAACACTTTTACTGAAAGGGGCAATTTTAAATGAATTTGCAAAAATAGATAAAACACATGTCTATAGACCTTATGTAGCTCCGCCCCTTTTCAGCGCTGCGCTCGTTGTCTTTTGACTTCCGGTCTGTATTTTCACAGTGATATTGCGTATTTATGAATGAACGGCTCGTTTTAAAATCTTCCCGGTCTACTGACATTTGTTGAGACATCTGCTTTAAACATTACAATCCTCATGATAACTTTCGTTAACTTTACATTAAGTAAATTCACTTCAAAAGCTATTTACTCTTAGACAGCGATGCCATAGGAATATACAGAGCGACCGCAAAAACGGAAGTTCAAAGACAATATTCTAAAGATGGTGGCGCTCTCGTTTCTCTGGCGTATAAGGTCTATAGGCTTGTTCGACTTGAACCGGCGCTGCACAGACCGATCGGTTTATGACATCAAAGCGCATCAAAGTAACGCCAGAGCGATTATAGAGCAGGACAGCTCATCTGCTTTTGAATCACTCTCGCGGTACTTTGATGTCATAAACCGATCGGTCTGTGCAGCGCCGGTTCAAGTCGAACAAGCCTCATCTTTTCTTGAGCAGCTGTTCACATGATTCAGTGTCACATGATCCTTCAGAAATCATTCTAATATACTGATTTGGTGCTCAAGTAATTTTTTCTTATTATTATCAATGTGGAAACTGTGATACTTTTTTTCAGGATTCTTTGACGAATATAAAGTTAAAAAACAACAGCATCAATTTTAAATATATATATATTTTTTTTTTACGGTTACTTTTTATCAATAGACTGCATCCTTGCTCAAAGAAAGTATTAAACAGACCACAAACTTTTGGGATTTCCGATCATGATAGCGTGGATTCCTATTGAAATTACTGGATTTTGCTGGTGAAAATGCGCCTAGCAATCGAAAATGGGACCGCATCTTTATTAAATCACCAATTATCAGCCAAAAATATACCAAATGCAGAGCTTGAGCTGCTAAAGGCATCCAACACACTACAAGATAATCGGGTCGATTTTGAGACCAACTCTCCCCTTCCGATAATCCTAGGTAAAGTTTGTTTGTGGAGTGCCGTCTTGGTCACATCGTGGCACTCCACATACTATAGGGACAAAATATATGTTAAATATATGATTTTTTATTGTCATGCTTATGGTATCTAACATTTTAAAAATCTGATAAGATTTTAAAATCTTTTAGTGTGGGCCAGCCTTAAGATTAGGACTCAACTGACACTTTACAATTCCAGCCTTCCTTCCATGCCTGTTGCTGCCTTGGAATCAATTCCTCAACGTTTCGACTGGCTGCACCCGATCTATTATGACTTTGAATTTTGTTGCATAATAATGTTCACACTGACACAAAGACAAAGATGCACACACACAAGTAGTACCTGGGGATGCCTGCGAGGTACGCAATAAGTCGTCTAAGGTCTTCCTGTCGTATTCTGTCATGGTTACTCCTGGCTGGAAATGTAAGGACTGGCCCTCCTCGACGATCTCTTCCACCTGCGAGTCAAATAAACACACTATTTGGTTAGCTGGAACAACAACATTTCTGTCACTCATGCATTAGTAAAACAGGGCAATGTCTAATCTCAAGAAACCAGTCCAACTAGCATACCTACTGTATATAGTGATGCTTTGGAACACCATGGCCTACTTATCAAAGTTGACCACACCAAGACATTTCTGAGTACAACTCTTTGGCTATCTGCAGTTTTTGTCTAATACAGAATATGATGCCTCATTTCATTGCTAGAGTAATACCATTGGTTCATATCGTTATTGCATATCAACTTCCATTAAACTCTATTTTAAGTGCAGAGGTGGAAGAAGGGCAAAACTGGAAATGAGTTTTATCTCTACTTAGGCAAGCTGAGCTGACGATAAGCAAGTTGGCCTGCCAAAGATTAAGATGTTCGTAAGCTATCTGGGTCAGCAGCCAGCTAAACACTCACTGCATTCCCCAGTGATGCTGCTCTGCCTTTGAGCTCACATATCTGAGAGTGTTAATGACTGTCACTGCAAATAAGTTTCCTCTTGTTAATATTCATAGGAATCCGGGCCTTTGGATAAGAAGCAAACACTTCTAAATAAGTGGCTTAGAATGTAGTTGTAATGGTCTTGTTCTATTTTGTTTTGTTCTGTTTTCATTTTCATTTATTGCCATGTTTCGTTTAGTTCTCTGTTATTGTTAGTTTCCATGGGTATTCATTAGTTCCTCACCTGTTCGTAATTCCTTTGATTACACTGTATGTGTATATAGACCCTTAGTTTTCTATTTTAAATGTAAATTTATTTCAGTAAATTTTCAGCAGCATTTACTCCAGTTTTCAGTGTCCCATGATCAGAAATTATTCAGCAATATGCTGATTTTGCACTCAAGTAAAAATTTTATTAGGGGTGTAAGGGTACATGTATTTGTCACGGTACGTAAGTAACGGTGCATACAGTCAGACGATGAATACAGTCAGTCACAGGCGTTCCTCACTCCCATCCAGAAGGGGTTGCGTGCGATAATGCAACACTGTTTACTAACCACCACAACATGAAAAAGAGCAGATGAAGAGACGATCTATGCACCAACCTAAAACAATGCAGCATCATTTTGAGTGTGGTAGAAGAGTAGGCAAGCTTTGGGAAATACTACTTAGTCATCTTTAACGGACAGCTCTGTCGCTTAGTTGCGTGCATCCTGTCACTTTTCAAACTGCCCTGTCAATCATCTTGTCACAGTTCAAATTCTCCACAATTTTATTTAATTTCCTACCGTTTCGGAGAGAAATGTACCAGTAGCACGTTGATCTACCAGTCGTGGGTCTTTCATGTCAAGACTCTCCTCGTGTGTTTACAATTTGCATAATGATGCATTTAAAAGTTAATGACCAACCGTATCATTACAAAAGGTCAAAGATTAAATATATGTAATGTATATAATGTGGATAACTTTATCTAAACCTCTCTCCTCAACTGCCGGACTAGCACATCTGCCATGTTTGTAGTTTTTTAACACTTTTTATTTGTGTTTGTAGTTCTAACTGAATCCTCGTCCAACGTGCAATGGGTTGTGGGCAACATTAGCCGTTAGAGTGTGGACAGATCTGCACTTTGGATTCTAATCGGAAAAAGTAGACCTTCCGGGTATCTTTGGAATACTCATTTCAACATACTACAATTTGGGACAAAATTTTCATTTTGAATACCATTTAGGATGGATAGTAAGTGAATTGGGATGCAGCACAAGAGTTCATTTAACTGTACCGAATTCGTACTGTAGGACATGTAAATGTACCGAATTCGTATCAAATCATGACCCCAAAACCAAGGTACAAACCGAACCGTGACTTCAATGCATATATATATATATATATATATATATATATATATATATACACTAGATCCTGCATCCTTTTCTAAATTCTCAACTGGCTCACCTGATAGGAATGCCACCTTCTCTTTAAGGATGGGAAGAACTTCAATGGCCTTCATGTCTTCATTTCTATGGAACCCTGGAAGGAATCAAAAGCAGGTCAGTCTCCAAAACACATGATGACAAACACATTCATTCACACAACTTGTAAACAGGAAAAGCAACACATGATTTAATTTATTCATAGTTTGATGAGACTACGTTTATGAATCAGCAATCTGACAGGGTATGAATGACAGGGTAATAGCTGAAACATGTCCAGTAATATTCTGGTCGGATTTATTTACTTCAATGTGTTTAAATGTCTTTAATTATATTGTGTGCCGTCAATAACATATCTAGTGCTCTATGTCATGGCCTCCCCAGTCAGAGATAAATGCCCTCTCCTCCCCAAAGCTGATCTTCATTCTCTCTCTCCCCCGCCTACTCACCAGATGGCAAGATCTTAATTCACCCACGGCTTTGTCAATGCATGTGCAAATATAACATGCTAATGTGCTCTCATTGACACCAATCTCCCTCAATATAAAGTGTCAAAGTCTTGCATTAAAAAACGAATGAAAACGGCAAACATATCTGTCTAAACTAAAGAATGACTGGGACAGAAGTCTTGTTGCTTACATCTGACTAATATATCAGACAAACTTCTGATTAATATATATATATATATATATATATATATATATATATATATACACACAGTGGGGAGAACAAGTATTTGATACACTGACGATTTTGCAGGTTTTCCTACTTACAAAGCATGTAGAGGTCTGTAATTTATCATAGGTACACTTCAACTGTGAGAGACGGAATCTAAAACAAAAATCCAGAAAATCACATTGTATGATTTTTAAATAATTAATTTGCATTTTATTGCATGACATAAGTATTTGATCACCTACCAACCAGTAAGAATTCCGGCTCTCACAGACCTGTTAATTTTTCTTTAAAGTCCAACTGAAATCAAAATTTACCCTATTTACTTTGTTAGCGCATATTACTAGTCTTGTGGTGAACAATTAATCCGTGCAAGTTAATACACAGAAAAAAATTGTTTGCCGTCGTAATCTTTAATCAAAGTCTGAAAAGTTACTTCCGGTCTGGAATGGCGTTCCTTCTCTGATGACGTAGGTTTGACGGCTTGGGTTGGGAAACGCTTAACCACTCCCCTCAAACCGTTAGTCTGTAATGAGCGAGAGATGGAGAGGAGGAGCGCTAGAGTAAAACCCTGCACTCTGTTCAATATTCCTTTTCAATGGGAAATACGTCACAACACTGGAGAAAAGTCGTTTGCAACTTCCGGTTCACGCGGACTTTAAGAAACCCTCCTGTTCTCCACTCATTACCTGTATTAACTGCACCTGTTTGAACTCATTACCTGTATAAAAGACACCTTTCCACACACTCAATCAAACAGACTCCAACCTCTCCACAATGGCCAAGACCAGAGAGCTGTGTAAGGACATCAGGGATTAAATTGTAGACCTGCACAAGGCTGGGATGGGCTACAGGACAATAGGCAAGCAGCTTGGTGAGAAGGCAACAACTGTTGGCGCAATTATTAGAAAATGGAAGAAGTTCAAGATGACGGTCAATCTCCCTCGGTCTGGGGCACCATGCAAGATCTCACCTTGTGGGGCATCAATGATCATGAGGAAGGTGAGGGATCAGCCCAGAACTACACGGCAGGACCTGGTCAATGACCTGAAGAGAGCTGGGACCACAGTCTCAAAGAAAACCATTAGTAACACACTACGCCGTCATGGATTAAAATCCTGCAGCACATGCAAGGTCCCCCTGCTCAAGCCAGCGCATGTCCAGGCCCGTCTGAAGTTTGCCAATGACCATCTGGATGATCCAGAGGAGGAATGGGAGAAGGTCATGTGGTCTGATGAGACAAAAATAGAGCTTTTTGGTCTAAACTCCACTCGTCGTGTTTGGAGGAAGAAGGAGGATGAGTACAACCCCAAGATCACCATCCCAACCGTGAAGCATGGAGGTGGAAACATCATTCTTTGGGGATGCTTTTCTACAAAGGGGACAGGACGACTGCACCGTATTGAGGGGAGGATGGATGGGGCCATGTATCACGAGATCTTGGCCAACAACCTCCTTCCCTCAGTAAGAGCATTGAAGATGGGTCATGGCTGGGTCTTTCAGCATGACAACGACCCGAAACACACAGCCAGGGCAACTAAGGAGTGGCTCCATAAGAAGCATCTCAAGGTCCTGGAGTGGCCTAGCCAGTCTCCAGACCTGAACCCAATAGAAAATCTTTGGAGGGAGCTGAAAGTCCGTATTGCCCAGCGACAGCCCCGGAACCTGAAGGATCTGGAGAAGGTCTGTATGGAGGAGTGGGCCAAAATCCTTGCTGGAATGTGTGCAAACCTGGTCAAGAACTACAGGAAATGTATGATCTCAGTAATTGCAAACAAAGTTTTCTGTACCAAATATTAAGTTCTGCTTTTCTGATGTATCAAATACTTATGTCAATAAAATGCAAATAAATTACTTAAAAATCATACAATGTGATTTTCTGGATTTTTGTTTTAGATTCCATCACTCACAGACTTCTACATGCTTTGTAAGTGGGAAAACCTGCAAAATCGACAGTGTATCAAATACTTGTGTGTATATATATATATATATATACATACAAACATTATTTATGTATACGTGTGTGTGTGTGTGTGTGTGTGTGTGTGTGTGTGTGTGTGTGTGTGTGTGTGTGTGTGTGTGATGGAACAGAGACTCAAGACAGGGATAAAATCAGTAGCTTCTTTATTTAACACAGATGAGCAATAAGCAATACAGGTGAATATGATAGATATGGCAGTTTGCAGATGGATAATGGAACGATACTGACAGTCTCTTTATTGCAGGTGGAGTGGAGATCGTGGATGGATGAACGGATGACTGAGCTCACATCTCGAGGAGGAACAGGTAAGTATCCAATTTGACACAACACTGAACAGGAGATGCTGGAGACAACAAGGAACAGGAAGACGATGGAGAGAGATAACGTATACTTCGGGAACTTGGAGTCAACAGGAAAGTGAGTCCTTTGATCAAACGAGACCAGTCGAACTGACTGTGTGCTTATATGCAGAGGGAGATGATGAAATGTGAAGCAGGTGCGGGTGATCAGTCCTTAGGTGATTTCGACCGCGGTGAGATATATATATATATATATATATATACAGTGGTGGACAGAATTAATGGCACCCCTGGTAAATATGATCAAAAATGGCTGTAAAAATAAATCTGCATTGTTTATCCTTTTGATCTTTCATTCCAAAAATTTGCAAAAATCGAACCTTTCATTGAAGTATAAGAATTGAAAGTGGGGGGTAAATCACATTATAAAATAAATGCCTTTCTCCAAAACATGCTGGCCATAATTATTGGCACCCTGTTATTAAATACTTTTTGCAACCTCCTTTTGCCAAGATAACTGATTTGAGTCTTCTTCTATAATGCCTGATGAGTTTGGAGAACACCTGACAAGAGATCAGAGACCATTCCTCCATGCAGAATCTCTCCAGATCCTTCAGATTCACAAGTTCATGTTGGTGCTTCTTCTCTTCAGTTCACCCCACTCATTTTCTTTAGGGTTCAGTTTAGGGGTCATGGCAAAAGCTTCATTTTGTGCTCAGTTACCCATTTTTGTTGATGTTTGTTTTGGATCGTTGTCCTGATGGAAGATCCAACCACGGCCCATTATAAGATTTCTAGCAGAGGCCGTCAGGTTTTGATTTTTTATCTGTTGGTATTTGCTAGAATCCATAATACCATATATCTGAACAAGATGTCCAGGACCTCCAGCAAAAAAATAGACCCATAACATATAAGATCCAGCAATATATTTAACCGTAGGCATGGGGTACTTTTTATCCCTGTTTGCACCAAACACATCTGCTGGGTTTGCTGCCAAAAAAGTCATTTTTTTGTTTCATCTGACCATAGAATCCGGTCCCTTTTGAAGTTCCAGTCATGTCTGACAACTGAATATGCTGGAGTTTATTTTTGGAGGAGCGAGGAGGATTTTTCTTGAAACCCTCCCAAACAACATGTGGTTGTGTAAGGGTTGTTTGATCATTTTTTTTAGGCTTTCTGACCCCCAAGACTCAAGTAATCTCTGCAAATCTCCATCTGTGATCCTTGGAGAGTCTTTGGCCACTCAAACTGTCCTCCTCACCGTGCATTAAGACAATATAGACACACGTCCTCTTCCTGGCAGATTCGTAACATCTTTAGTTGATTGGAACTTCTTAATTATTGCCCTGATGGTCAAAATAGGGATTTTCAATTCTTTAGCTATTTTCTTACAGCCACTTTCTATTTTGTGCACATATTTGATGCACATCAGAACTATATTCTTTGGTTTTGATGGATGATTAAAGAAATTTGGCCTTTGTGTTTCCTCATATTTAAACTCCTGTGAAACAAGAAGTCAAAGCTAGACAATTTCATGTTCCTAGTCACCCTGGTGTGCTAAATAAAGGTAAATATTAATGGGAATATACTTCAGAGATATTTTATTTGTAAAAAATTCTAGGGGTGCCAATAATTGTGGCCGACGTGTTTTGGAGAAAAACATTTATTTCATAATGTGATTTACCCCCCACTTTCAATTCTTTTACTTCAATGAAAGGTTAGATTTTTGCCAATTTTTTGAATGAAAGATCAAAAGGATAAACAATGCAGATTTATTTTTTTACAGTCATTTTTGATCATATTTACCAGGGGTGCCATTAATTCTGTCCACCACTGTATATATGACATTTTATATATGATAATTAAAAAATATAAAAAAATATTTTTTATTAACAACGGTAGAATTTTGCAACTTACATAAGAATAACTCTGATATTTTTATATATTTACCAGTGCTAATATCTCAAAATGGTCAATATTGACTGGTCAATCTAAATCTGATAGATCTAAAAGTTTATTATTATTATTATTATTATTAGGCCTATTATATTTTTTTTAAGAAGCAGAAAAAACACCAAATGCATAAATAAATAGGCTATGTACAACTCAATTATGTGTTCTCCACTGTAATAGCTATTTTTTGTAATAGAGAGTAGAGGTTGGGTTTCAAATTGGCAGGGCTGGATGGGTGAATATGTGCATGTTAATTAGAGGTTAATATCCACAGAAAGCAGCAACTGCCTTTTTTCACAAATCCAGACTCAATACAATAGGACAACAGACTGTAAACCACACCGTAACATATGATCTTATCTGAGATTTTATATATATATATATCCTGATAACATATGATTAAGATCACTATACTGCAGATTAACATATATGTCATGCTGTATTCAGATGCAGCTAACAGGACCTGTATAATGACTGTGCTCTTCTTGAACCAAAAAGAAGTAAACAAGACTAAAGCCTGGTAAATATAATCATGGTATCTGGGTCAACATATTGCTATGCAGCTATAAAGGCCAAGCGTATGCAGTGTTTGTCTGAATTTATTTATTTATATGAAGTCGACTATCACATCCAAATGTAGAAAGTCATCATTATAAATCCTGTTCCTAGTTCAGTTATCTAAGTTACTCTTTTTGAATTTCTAGTTGTTTATATTTAGACAAATATAAACTGCGTAAAAATATTATTCTGTATCAGCGATCCAACTGAAAGGCATAAGGGTGCAGTGCACAGTTCCACACTGCTATTGATTTCATTAGCTTTATGAGGGAGTCAGCAGAAGTCAGGCTTGATTGCCCATCATAACGCATTATGTCACTGGGCTAAATTGGCCACTGCTTCCTGGCGTAAGGTTAAGGTTGTCTGCAGGGAGAAATAATGGCTGGGGCATGTAGTATCCGGGGACTTGTGTGTTGTATATGTGTGTGTGTTTTATTTCCCCCATGTCAATGACCTCATCACAATCCAATATTCGCACAACACTTACACTGTTTGCATGTGGGCTTGTGTGTCCACCCCCACCTTCTTCAATGACCTCATCTCAATCCAACATAACACTGATATAATGTATATGTCATACACATATAAACGTGTGTGTGTGAGTTTTAAGTATGCATTCTATTTTTGCAACTCATTTACATTCAGTTTACGTGGGTCTTCTGCTGGCACTGTAGTAGTTCAATACAACAATACAACAGGAACCACCACATTCCTATGTGGGTACTAGTGAGTTGAAAGTGTTTTTTTAACACTAACTGATCATTACTTAGGCACACAAAACACATGTATCCGTATATATTTACATATTTTAACAAGTAACATATTCTTCCGTCTACACCGAGACAGCATTTTTGTTAAGTAAAAACATTCTCCAAAGTAGAAACATTTGTTTAAAAAAATAAATAAAATGCTGCTTGTTCAATTTGCCAAATTAAAATGAGCTAAATCAACACAACTGCTGAACATTTTATCACATCCTTATTTCACTGTTCAGCACACTTAGATATGTAAAACGGAAGGTTACTTAATTAATTTGTGTTGGGTATACATGAATCTTTTTTTTTTTTTTTTTTTTTTTTTTTGCATTAATTTAAACTGCATGGGTGGATTTTAATTTCCAGCTTGCTTTGCATTGGACTGAACTGGGAAAGTAAATGTTGAAATTTTGTGTTATTTTATGCATTTTTGAGAAGTTATTTTATTCAGTTTTTAGACAGTTTTAACAAGACCTGTTAGTGTTTACTGTTTTTTATACTGGACATTTAGTGTTAAATAATCTGTTGTTGATGTTTTTGTGGTTACCATAGTGCCACTATGTCAGTATAGTGATAAACTAAAATGTATAAAATTATAGAGTAAAATCAAATACCATGTGTGAAATTTACTTCAAAAATCTGAAAGTAAAAATTTAGTAAATTTCGCAAAAGAAAAATTCTAGTGACACAGTCATGTGATCCATTTAAAAAAACAACAAGAAGGGTTGTACTGCCATTGTTGTGCATGCTATCTACTTTCCAGTCTCTTCAGAATTTTGCAGTCTTGTGAGCACAAGAATTCATGCAAATTCAATCAATTGCGGCAATATTTGTGGCAGCTCGAATTTTTCTTATTTCCCCAAAAATGTTTGCAAACAAATTTGAGCTGAGGGGGAGAAAGCAGCTAACAAGCAATTTTTAGAAAACATTATGGACAGAGAAAACTTCAACATCAACAACAACAACAACAACAAAAAAAAATTCAATTGATCAGAATTAGTGTGTACACAGACTAAATCACCTTTTAAAGACACCTTTACCATAACCAGCTTAACAAGCTTCAACATAATAAACGAACAAAAGTTAAAGCTACCTCTTCCTTTTAAAGGTGTAATAGGTGATTCTATACAAAAACATTTTTTGTTATGCTAGAATTTTGTTATGATAATCCAATAACGTTGTCTCTGGTCGTCTCGCTTCTGGTCTGTGCACGTTCATGTGTTTTGGAGGAGGCACGGCTTTAGACGGCGATTTGCAGTGAGGATGGGATCGTATGCTTTCAGTGCTAGCAGGCAAAAGTTAGCATTTTCCAGATCACCTATTGCACTTTTAAATTTTTGTACAAACAAGCGACAAAATTTCACAGGACACTTTGTTGATTGCTATTTTTGTCAGTTTCTTGGTAGTTTGGTAGTTTCTTGGCTGCTCAACGTGAAATCTCATTGGCCCAAAATCTTGCTACAGAAATGTATATAAATCATCAAATATGTTCTGATCAGATGTGATGTGTCATGTCACGATTACAAACCATCCTCGGCTCAGAATTCTCAGCACAGTTGACACATTTGTATAACATTCCAAAGAACTCTGTTATCAGCCCCACAGTGGAAAATGAAACCATATCTGGCCCGGCTGAGCCAGATCGGCCAGAACGGGACGGTTAAACAATGAGAATGGTTTGACGCAATGGTGGAAAAGCGGCTTTAGATGGTTAGGTTTACAACAGCCAAATGGAAGAGCCCCAAAAACCTCCTCCGCTCAAACAACATTGCTATGGAATAAAAAAAAAAACACTTCCTATTGCTCTTCCATTGTCAGCATTCATTATTTACACTATTCACAGGGACGTTACAAAAAGTGCTGATCAGTAATAGGAGACCCAACAAGTGGAGCACAATCATAATATTTAGTTGTGTCTAATGTTCATAGCTAAAAGAGCACAATCTAAAAGAAATATTTAATTCTGCGGAAAATCTGTGCCAAATCCAGTGAAGCTTGTGTGGCTCAAGGAAACTTAAGCATTTCCCGCTGTTGTAATATCCTACAACAACAGGACCATGGGATTAACATCATATCACTCAGCAGGCAAGCTGATTTAATGACACTTATTGTCTGATGTTTCCAAAAACACCTAACTCCCCTTTTACAGTCTGGGACAGAGTAAAAATAATAATCAGCTTTGCTAATGCTTCCTAAATTAACTGGTCTGCCAAGCGTGAAATGCAAGTTGTCAATCAACCCTGGGGTCCTGTAATCCTTATTAATGACAAAACTGAATTTGAAAACTATGTTGTCTGAAATCGCATACTTTCTTGAGTATACTTATTTTAAATGAGTAATTACTTCACGATCGCTAAAAGAGTGCGTTCTATATATGAATGTGTGTTGTAAGAATGTAATCTGGACGTAATACATTCGCCATGTTGTCATTATCGTGTGACCTTTCAGCATCAGTTGTGTCGCTTTCACCACCATTCATCCTGTGGCCTCATGGGATAGTAAAGTGTTCATCGTATGCACACTTCAGAGTCTCGACGGAAGAAGTAGGTCATCCGGGGACTTTTTGCCTACACTTTTGAGTACTGTGAATTTGGACTTACTTATTTTGTCACATACTGTTTTTCACCTACTATATAGTAGAGAAGTATGCGATTCGGATGCAGCCTATCACTGTATAGCTTAGCAAAGGAAGTAATACTGGAGCTACATGCATGGAAGTGTCACGCCGTTCTCCTGAGTAAAACAAAAGGTGTTTTATGATTCAGCTAGTCAATAGTCAATGAAAATAGCCATGCATTTTGACGGGTTCGATCACTCAAACAGCCGTGCCCAGAGTAAATGAGGCTGTTAATATTCAGTTCACAGGCAAAATTCCCAATTGTGAACAGATGATGTCCTGGTGCTGGACAAGTGTGTGAACTTGACAAGCATTTAATGACATGACTACACAGAGTGCAATGAATAGAGTTGTGGTGCAGCCTAGCGGTTAATTATCTAGATTGGTAACCAAAAGGTTGCAGGTTTGAATCCCACAAAGGGATTCGAGTGGCTGTCAAAGGTTATCAAACTAACTTCAATTTACAGCCAATGATTTGCATGGTGTATCATTACATGGGTGGTACTGAAAATCAAAAAAGATTTAGGATAGACTCATCTTGTCCATTCCAAGATACAATAAGTTGCATGTCTCTTCGAAGACATCAGAGATTTATTTCTTTTTTTATTACATAGACAAATATACAGTATGATGTTCTATTCACTGTGCACTTAAGCCCAAAGTATATTTAGGTTTTTACGTGTACGCTAGGGAATGCATAAAGAGCGTAAAGGGGTCAAGAGATAATCACAAAGTTTAAATGAGGAAAAAAAAAATATATATATATATATCGGCCATAACATCTGTAGATAAATAGCGCAGACACTGAAAAAATATGAAACTTTCGAGTGTGCATGTGTTCAGGTGCACGCTATCAGATGGAGTATACTTTAAAAAAGGATATGTGATCATCTAAGTTTACTTTACACTTTTTGTAAGGCCTGAAACAGATCAGGCATGAAATCATTTGTTATATTTATTAAATAATCCTACCCCTCACCCAATAAGCAAACTATGAGTTAGAGAGTTTCTGTGGAACTTCTGTGGAAAAGTTCTCTCAAAACTGCAACTTACACCCAGATGCAAAACCAGACACTGGCTACCATAGCAGCACAAAACACATCAGCAAAATAAAACAGTTTTACAACCCAAAATAATTTTAAAGAGAGTTTCTCACTTACTTAATTCACAACAGACTAGTAAACCCCTTTTATCCCTTAAATGTATCCAATTTTCCCATCTTATGATTTTCCTTACATTGTTTTGCCCACTGTGTATTAAATCAAAAACTATTTGAATGAATATTTTAGAATTTCATACCAAAGTTAACCAACATCAAATGTATAGTGTAATATCTCAACAACAACACTATCATTTATCCAACCTTGATTCATCCCTCCCCTGAGTTTTGACTAACCGTGAAGTAGTTCTGTTGATCTTGTTTATGAATCTTTTACCTATATTTTTGCACTGAAGTTTCTGGATTACTGATTTTGCATTGTTTGCTGATTGGACTGTCTACCTGTGTTACGAATCCTGCCAGTGCTTTGACTATGATTATCTGCTGTGACTTCAGCCTAATGTATACTTCGGCCTTAAGCCTTGTTTATACTTCCGCCTGGCTACACACCACAAGCTTATGCTAACTGCACGCACTCCTGCCCAAACAGACGAGGCGTTTATACCACTGATCTGTATAATGACTGGATTGCTCATTGCGTTCTAAACTGCCATCAGGAACACCGGAAGTGTTTGAGCGGCCATCTTACTATTTCCTGCCGACAGAGGTCATCATTGATTTACAGCCAAAACATTGACCTAAAATCTCCAGATTTTCAGCGTCTCAGTCTCACATGATTAGTTTTACGATATATGTATGTAAATGAATTGTTACTTCAGATGTCACCTGTATGTTTATGGTATTTTCGGAGAGGATAAGTCATATATTGAAATCTTTAATGTGGGTGTGTCTACTGCACACTTCTGACAAAGGTAACCAACCTAACACAAACATGTAATTCTTTATGAACGTAATTATGGTGAAAATATTAAACATGAACATTTAGTATTCGAAAAGCCTATACAATAAATATTAATACAAGCCACTGTTACTATATTGCACTATTTTGTATTAAAATTCAAAGTTTACCATGCATCATCTTGAAAATAAAGATGTGTTATTCAGTGTTATTTGTCTGAATAAGTTAAGATGATACGCAGGGCTGTAGTACTCGAGTCCGGTCTTGGACTCGAGACGTTTTTCTATGGTCTCGGACTTGTCTCGGACTCGCTGGTATTCGGACTCGGACTTGTCTCGGTCTCGGCCACTGGTCTTGCCAAATATGGCTTTTGGGTGTCGACCGAGTCCATGTTTTTTTATTATGTTCCCAGTAATAACGTATTATTGTAGTATGCTTCCCGCAGACTTCCGCAGAACCTCCGTAGATGATGACCTGCGTGTTATTTATTTTATATTATTTACTGCAATACCGGCGCATAGCTGAAATAACAGATCCGTCTATTCACTGCCGATCATAATATCAAATTGCTATATGGACTAGTGACTGTGAATATTAAAGACTGCTATCAAAGTCTGATTGTTCAGCGAGTCTCTGCAAATGAGTGCAGGTTCATGTACTACACATACTCAAGTACACGTTCATCTTCAGCATTTCATCGTCAGATACGCTCAGAAACCCGTCAAAATAAAAGTTCGGTTTAACGTGAAGAAATTATCACAGATATATTTTACTGGAGTGAAGCTATTGTCATTTAGTTGCTCAAATGCTCAGTACTAGTACCTAGCAGTGGTAATAGTAGTAGGTTGGTGTTTGTATATCAGTTCTAATGGTGCCTTCACGTGCTATGGTAATTATGGTAAATACCAAAGGCCGACATGGAAAATGCACATGAACACCCCCTCATGTGGTATTTTCCACTGGGCAACTCGTAGAATATTTTGATGCACGAGTTGCCGAGATGAGATAACCTTTGACCTTTTCAAAATGGCGGAGAGCAACGCAAGAGTCGTGAATACTGTTAGCGGATAGTTTTTGTAGCCTATACAATGTTGTGTCATTAACGATTGTAATATAATGCGTTAACACTCAATTTTCAACTTCGCCGCAATTTCCTTGGTTCATAATTAATCATTTTATGTCATGTTTTATTTTTTTTTATTATTAATTATGTTTTAATCATCAGAAAGCACCACATTTACGTGTTTTTTTTTTTTGTAAAGATAAAAAAGATACTTTACTGACACAGACCTTGCGGGTACTACATTCGACAACAAAAGCACTTGAACACAACACACTGGTAAATACTAGTTCACAAGTGGAAAATATCATCTTTTCCATAGCACGTGAAGGCAGCATAACACTGCTATTAGGTATCACCATATGTCATCATTCTGTTTTCTTTAGATTAGAAGATTATATGATATCAAGGGGAATATCTATACTTAAAAATCCTGGGTGTTGTGACACTGTTTTTGCTTTTAGATCAACAAATAATAACCCAAAATGATTGTCTTGATAATGTCATGCATAAGACTTTTTTTTTCCTGTCCTGTCCTCGGTCTTGACTCGGACTCAAACCTTTTTGGACTCGGTCTTGTCTTGGACTCGACTAGTCCTGGTCTTGGACTTGTCTTGGACTCGACAAAGGTGGTCTTGACTACAGCCCTAATGATACGTGTATTTTGTTTCCTGATTGAGCAACATATTTCAGACTCTTAAAGACTATTCTTTGGCGTTTTACTAGAATTGCAGTTTCCATATGAGTAAAATGTTATGTATGTTGTTGAAAGAGTTATTCATTTAACCATCATTTAAATCATTAACTGCTTCAAAATGCATGATGTTAACGTAATCATTGAAACAGCCAACTGTATGAATAAAAACAATACTAGTCAGAGTTCACTAGTCTTCCCGAACTAAATGCAATGAATGGGCGGACATTTTTTTTGCTCCAGAGACTTGTACAGAAGATATATGTCCATGTTTTAATATTTAGACATTGCTAGGATGTGAAGAGAGTTTTAACCAGTATAATGATAAGTTAATTAAAAAAAGCCTACCCCTTTAAGTGGCAATTAAAATGGTTCTAATCGATAAGTTAATTGATTAGTACACAGACAGTCGTTCAATGTAAACTTTATTATTATTATTATTTTTATACTATATTATTTTATTGGCAGTAAGCAATATTGGCAGTGTGACTGACCTATTACTTAGTCATTCTGTCCAGTTTAGATAATTTTTTTTAATAGATTTAAGGACACAATCCACCGTAGATTGATATAATGTAGCAAAATAAACACACTAGCAGTTACAGCTCAATTTACAAAACTGTGGGACTGATTCAAATGATTCTGCCAATTTAAGCCACAATGAAAACAAAACGATTGAACAGTGTGTATTGACTGAAACTGGCAGGCGCGGTCGGACGGCTTCGATGTGAAACTTCTCATGCTCTGTGAGGCTCTGGCAAAACAAGGTAGGCAATATGGGCCTCCACTCTAATCATGTATGGATGGAAACTTCTGGCTGTGTGTATGTCTGTGTGTATGTTGGCTGGTGCTAGGCTACATTTCCTTTTTTTGGCTCCAGTCTAAATATAGGCCAGCCTCAGAGGTAAGGATGTGCCACTTTCTCAGCTTTGGGGATTGTGATTAAGCAGGCCAGTCCTCGGCCATGCCTCTGCGCACCAAGCCCAGTTCACATCTCATTCTGTCAGTCCACATCAATCATGTCAAGTCAGAGACATAGACCTGATGGAATGAGGTGAGAGGTATTAGCAGGCAGTTATCCTAAGTTCTATATGACCAAAAGGGAGTTGGAGGTGAAGTTTCAATACCCAGATCAGTAGTTCTAGAAACACCTACTTCAAGAAAATAGGGCTCAACAGATTCCAATGTATCTAATGTGCAGTCTATCAACCAGCTCTTTATTTACCAAACAATTTATCAGCCTATGAGATATAGATCACCCATTTACAATTAATTTCTGCTACAAGACATACAGTATGTAGCCCTATAAACCCATAACAACATTTTTCTTCATGGAAGTACTCAAGCTTCACCCACTGTTTACTTAAGCAAACCCGGCAGCTATGTTCCAAACCTGTTGTTATGTAGCTAATGTCACATTTGGATGATCTTCCTGATGACAAGACCATCATATGTTGATCCTGGATCCTGGATTTTGGTCACCAGCATTGGATGTCCTCACTAGAGGTCAACCGATATATTGTCTTTACCAATTAAAGGTGCACTCTGTAAGAATGACAACTAACTGGTCAAAATAGGTACTGCAGTCCAATTCAAAATATCAGAGATCAAAGTTCACTACTATGATACATCAAGTGAAAACATACATTAACAAATAATATTGGTTCATATTATTGATTTAAAAAATATACAGTATTATTATTCAGTTATCGGACATATTTTCAAATTTTAGTAATCAGTATGGTTTGGTCGACCTCTAATTCCAAACACGGTTTTGTAAAAAGTAAAAGGGTTAAAAGTAAGGCCAGCTAGACCATCACCAAACCAGCACAGTCCAAACTGGATCAGAATAGAATTGTTTTCTAGCGATGTAATACACATAATTGTTTTACAACTAGAATTTACCTCTTTTTGAGAGTAAAACTGACAGTTGCACTTAATCAGAGTGATTTGAGCTGTTGCACAGCAACCATTTCCGACGTACTGTTCAGGTGCATTTGTCCGACATTAAAAATACTGTTTCAAAACATTGTGCAACTTTCTCTCAATTCGCTTAAATCTTGATTTACTGGCATTAATATTTGCAGTGGGCTAACCACACCTTCAGAAATAAGGTATTAACTGACATCCAAGGAAAGAGAAACCAAGTCATTTTTCATTCTAGATGCAACCACAATGTTCTAGTCACACTTTAAAGACTTCCCAGACTACATCAGCAATTCAGCGTAGAGTTCAAGCTGCCATAATGCAAGCCAACGGAGTTGTCTGCCAACAATTAATTATACTTAGCATTTATATTTGGGATTTTTCTGTGGTTGTGAGAGATGGCTAAGACTGTATCTGAGCTAACGCCAGCTCATTTTTCACACATCAGCGCCTCCTAACACAGTCCCCACCTCACATGACTTATGGATCCGTCGCCCAATTCTCCCGTTTATGGGCTACATTTCTCCCCCTCTCTTCTGCTTCTCCATTGGCAACCTTTACCGACCCATTCCCATCCTCGCTTTTATGGTCCTTGTTCACAAGTCTTGATTGCTTGTTGTTTTACAACCAGTGAGACTCTGTAATGGCTCACAGTCTCAACAGGGGAGCACCAGGCATGTTGAGACAGGGTTGCACAATCACATGTCCCTTAGATATGACAGAAGCATTGAGGAAAAATTCCCCAGACATGAATTCATTTCACACTGCCATCCTTATGACGAATGGACTTCATTTCCCAGAGCTAGGCAGTCATTGAGAAGCTGGTATAATATAAAATTGATATCTGATTAGCATGGAAAGCCAAACTTGCGGCAGAAACAAGTCACAAAAATCGTACAGAGTATTTTGATTTGCATTCGTTGATTGAAAAGAAATCAATTGAAGTGGTGTAAAGTAATGTTAATGAGTCAAAGTCAGTCTGAGTCAAACCAAACATATTGGAAAAACTACAAGAGAGCTCCACATGGGTTTGCAAATAAATCAGTCACCTTTTACTTGTGCAACAACACAGGTCTAGCTGCTCTTCTACAATAATGCCTGCTTAGGCTTCAATGATTTTACAATATACAACTGCAATATTCAGTCTCTACACAAATCACATTTCCTAAAGCCCTTAAATCTGATGACTGGTAAACAGCAAGGAGTCAGAATTTCGATTCTGCCCCATTATACAGTACATTGGCAGAATATTTCATTTACAGTCATCAAAACTACAGATATTGCATTTGCTCGTTGAGATTTAAGGAGACAACAGGAAATTATATTAAATAAATATTTATACTTTTATTTATTTAAAGTAATTAACCAGATTGGTCTTTTACTAGAGAAAACTGTCCAAGAAAGGCAGCAACCAAATTCAGACAGTATAAAAGAAAATACTACATAAGACTACATATATATATAGGTAAAAAAAAATTTAAAAAAAATTTACATTAATTACAATTCAAAGATTCATATTCTTTAGATTTAACAAGGACAGAAATTGTTCATTAATTGTTCAGTTGTTCATTGTTGTGCATTAAACTTAAATGCCTTTTTACCCATTTAAGACAAAACTAGAAACAGTATCATGATATTTTAGTAAACCACATTTGTGCATCATAAAAACAGATAAATAACTGTTTACCATCCTAAAATAGTATTATAAATTGTTACAACAATTTACAACAATTGTTAAATATATATGTAGAGTGGGAAAGGGTTGTGAATTAGTAATGAACCTTAATGCCCCATAGAGAGCATCTAGCCTATGAAAATGATGAGATGATGCATTCTTAACAGATCACTATAGTAAAGACATAAGTGCAAGGAATAAACAAAACAAGTGTGTCGACCTACTTCATCAATACAGTCATTGAAAAAGAAAAAAATTATGAAGTGCTCCTCTACCAAAACAGTAGTCTTGTTGGATGATTTAGGGAAGCAACTGTCATACTTCAATCTCTACTCTAACGAATCACATTTATCGAAGCCTCTAAAATCAAACATATTTTTATAAGAAGAATACCTGAGAGTGGGATGAGTCTCAATCCCGTTTGAGCATATTGCCAAGAATGGCTATTCACAAACGTTCCCATTTTACAGGTAAAATAATAGCCATCGAACTACAGATATTGCATCTGCTCCCTGAGTTTCTGGGAAAGAGGAGTCGACTTTAGGAAAGTAAGCTTTTAAACTAATGGGCAAAACAACACAAGAGGGCGTTGCCAGTCTTATTCACTGCAGCCATTCACTTTGTGTCCCCTACAGCAGGCAAGATTTACTGGTGTTCCTGTGTGTGTTCTAAAGCTCTGGGGCTCTGGGGCTCTGAAGCCTGGCAAGCACTCAGAGTGTGCAGATTTATGATGGAATAGGTTTTGCTGATGGCTTTTAATCCACCTGTTAACTCCCAAACCCCCTGTGCACACACCTGCCAAACATCATGCTGCAGTGCTGCTTATGTACAAGATTTATGTATTTGCCTTGAACTTTGATTAGCTAAATAAAAACTTAAAAATAACTTAAACTCCTTATTATTAGAGTGCATCCACAGGGGCCTGTAGGTTTTATTCATCATGGAGATTTTAGGTTACCAAATTTTAAGCTTTGCAGAAGGGATTCTGCAGCAATTCTTCCAGAAATATTTTACATTACTAGGAGAGAAAGAACATAAAGGTTAATTGTTAAAGTTTTTTTTTTTTTTTCTACAGATGGTCTAAATCTCAAAACCGTATTTATTGAATGGTTATGCTCTTTTTAATATTGACATTTTACCTGAACATCACATTTTTTTTAGATTTAGCTTAACTTAACAATTTTGAGGTTAAATTATTATTTGATCAGAAAATAGATATCAGTGGATGTTTTACTACTTGCAAATCAGGTATTTGTGGAACCAGTAATTTGCAGGGTAAAGATGTTGTTTTAATTTGAAGTTAAAGTATAAACTAAATGCTGCTTGAGGAGAATCCTTCAATGTGAATTATGACATCTCTTTCATAAAAAATAAATAACTACATTAATAGAATTGCATAGTGTAATTCAGATATATTCAGATTTATCGTTTTGACGAGGATTCAATTATTTGACTTCTCTGTCATTGTTTCATATTGTGCAAAGAATAATTGATTTAGTGACATCACATTTTTATTTATTTACATATTCTACAGATTTTACATATCTCTACAAATCAAATGATAGCTGGTGCAAATTAACTTGGTTGGGAGCCTCAGGTAGTTGTCCTACCCCTTTTTATCTTTTTTTATTTTGAGCTATAACAACTAAATTAGCAAATTTCCATTAATTTCTCTTAATAATATATTGAACGCTCACTGCTAGTGATTATCCAATACTGCTATGCTAATATTTAGGGTGCTTTCACACTTCACAATTGCCTGGTCCGATCCCAAGTTTGATTGCTCCCCCCTTCCCCGCTGGATTGTGTTCATATTATATAATTTGGGTCCGAACTGTGGTGCGTTTGCATCATCAAAATCAGCAGCTGTTTATCCCTGTAGCTTAGTAACAATGACGCAGGAAAAGGTGGCAAAATGCATATTGTTGCTCACCTCGCTATTATATTTTGGTTTTTGTACGTTTGGTTTTGTTTTCAAAGCGTCAAGCACATAACAACACTTGGGTCTATCTGCTGTGAATATACTGAAAATTTCGAGTTCGGAAAACCATTGAAAAAAAACATAACTCTGACGTCAATCGAACCTGGGTGTGCACCAAAAGTGCTAGTGTGAAAGGAACCTTAGAGATCAGGGTGGTTGATGGCCAATATACTGTAATGTAGATATACATGCACATTTACAATGCTTTCTGCATGTTGTTAATTAGCCCAGTGTTATTTGATACAGTCATTTCAAAATGCTAATTTTGAATTATTAATTAGCCAGGCAAATATTTTGATCTACCACTGCTCAAATCATCAGCATTCTTACAATCATCATCTCCCTAAACACTTTCTTAAATATTGTCATGGTTCACGGATCCGTATGCTCATTTCTGTGTGTGTATGTCTGTGTGTAGGTCCACTCGTTGGGCTTGTTAGGGTTAATTAATCACTGCGCACCTGATGAGTTAATCAGAGTGGGCACAGGTGTAACTCATCTGCACTGTCTTTATCTGGCTGGCGTTCTGTGTGTGTGTTATTGGATCGTTGTTGCTCATGTCTTGTCTTGCTCTCTGTCAGCTCTTCTAGTGACTCGAGTCTGTATTCTACTGCTTGCTGTTCTCTCATTCTCTGGATGGTGAGGACTGGATGAAGTTATTCCTTGTCTTTGCTGAAGACTTTGCACGGCCGGACTATTCTGCACTTCTACTGAGACTGTGTGTTTGGAGTTGTCTAATAAAGACTGTTAATTTGACTCGCAATTGGATCTTGAGTTTCTGTTTCGTGACAAATATTATCTCAGGGTTCGTACACCTTTTCCAAGGTCAAATTCAAGCACTTTTCAAGCACTTTCAAGGTCCATTTTAAAGCTTTTTCCAGCACCTTACACCACTGTAAATTACATTCCAAACCATAGTCAAAATGATTATTTCGTGTTTTTATCACATTAAAAGAGATAATGCTATAAACAGCCAAAAGTGTGTTTCGTAATAGCAGAAGGATCAGATATTTAAGCAAATCACAAGTTTTATTTTTAAAAATGTATCAAGTCTAAGTAGATAATGCCTATGAATAATACGTTTCATTATATTAATGTCCAAATATTGCTTCCCAGATAATGTGATTTTCAGGCTGTAAAACTGAAGTAATTACAAGGGCTGAAAATATGAAGACATAGGATTTGAACAGAAATATTTTACAGGCCTTGGTTTTGGGACACATTCTTGATATAGACAAGGTTTGAACAAAATCTGAGACAGTGCAACAACACCCTGTAACTCCATTTTAACCCAGAAGACTTTGACAGTGCACAGGCACCTGCCTGATAAATAGCCAAAAAAAAAAAAAAAAAGTATTTCATTGCCAAGACATATACATTTATATACTGGAATAGAGCAGTGTAAATATTGCATAAGGCCATTGCGCGGCCACTAAAAACGGGGCATCCAAAAAAGCGCTGAAATCAAAATGAAAACTCCGCCTACTTTTGCTCTGGCCAGCAAATTTCATTCTACATTTTATTTCTCCATTTAATAAACAAACTAATCAGTCAGATAGATATTTGTTGCGAATGAATTTTCAAAACAATTTTAAAAGCACGACAAATTAGAGGAAATAAACAGATTTAAAGCCGGAAACTCCAAAGCGGTGTCATATTTCTATAATATATTCATTGATCTGCTGGATAGCGACACAACTACAATTAGGAAAGCATGGGAGGAGGATTTAGGTTACGCCATTGAGGATGCAAAATGGGAGGAATGCCTACAAAACATACATGATTGCTCGATTAATACTAGACACAATTTAATCCAATTCAAATCTTTACATAGAGTATACATGTGTAAAACTAAATTGCATAAGATTTTCCCTGAAGTATCACCGGTATGTAATAAATGCAAGGTTGCAGAAGGTACACTTCTACATTCACTATGGACATGTTGCAACCTTCACAAGTACTGGATTGATATTTTCGACATACTTTCAAAAGTGTATAAAAAAGAGATAGCTCCAGATCCGATGATTGCCATTTTTGGGGTGATTTCAGTACCTTCTTTCAGTAAATTTGAAAAACAGGGTATTTCTTTATTTATGGTTCTTGCAAAAAGACTGATTCTTCAGAGGTGGAAACTGGATATTGTTCCAACATTCGATGTGCTGCAAAGCGAGCTGGTGAACATTATTCATATTGAGAAGTTACGATTTATCAATAACGACAAGCCAGAAATATTTAGGAAAATATGGAAGCCTGTATTAGATTACTTTGGAATGTGATAAATATATACCGGGTCTTATACTTCATTACATATTTGTAACTCTTAATTTACTCATCTGATGTTACCACTGTGATCTGTCTGGAACTCCTCTATTCTATGTATCAGGAATACTTATCTGTAACTAGAGTTGCTTCACTTTTATGTATTTGGTATACCGTGCTTATGTTTCCATTTTGGACCTCTGTTCAGTAAAAAAAAAAAAAAAAAACCTTCCAAACCTTGAACCCACAACATCAAAATTCAAGCATTTTCAAGGATTTCAAGCACCCGTACGAACCCTGTTATCTGCAACTTATAGTAGTTTCCATGTTCAAAACTTGCACTATGTTGCACTAGCATGCACAATACTCACATACACGAGCTTGTTGTAACAATGCTCTGACCTACCTTTTGGAGACCACTCAGTGAGACGTCCTTGCCTGTTTCTCACAAAGCCCACATAGAGAAAGCGAAACAACACTGTGAGGCTCGCCATGACTCAAATCACCCTATAAATCATATAATTTATACAACATTATAGTGTTTTTGTCTCAAGGTACAAGTAGTGAAGTTGGCTGGAAGTTGGATGTGGGTGTCTTCATAACAGTCCAGTGCAGCCTGAGATCACAAGTGCTGTGTCTAAAATAACCAGAGAATGTTGCCAGTCACAGGCTGAATCAGCTGCCCATCAAAGAAAGAGGGAGGGAAAGGACGACTGTTGAGCTGAGAAGGGTTACAATGTGGTTACAGCAGAATGGGCATAAGAACACAGCTGCACTATTCCATACTCGGAGGTGTTACTCATCTGGCCCTAATCCGCAAAATGCCCCTGGTCCACTTTAGTACCACTTTAAACATAACACTCACCCCCCCTTCCCCCGTTGAGCAGGTGACCAAGTGTAAAACCCACTGTTGTTTAATTATAACCACTATGATGCCACAATGGGATTAGTTTGTCCTTTTGCACCCATGTACCCCATCATATGATGATACAGTTACAGACTTTCTAAGAAGAGCTCAATGAGTTGCCAGTGACGAGAGGCTCACTATCAGAAAACACTGAACCAATTCTTCCCTGCAAAAGACATCTGACATTTGTGTGTATCAGTAGACTTTTCAAACAAGGGCAAACAACTCGATACTGACTTCCCACAAGAGGGGTTCCACAAGGCTCTGTGTTAGGAACCTTTGTGAAATCTCTAATTGTCAAACAACAACACCAACACCATCAAGACTCTAAAATGTCTTGGATACTGCTTAAGCACTAACAGAAAAAAAGCTCATTCTGAGAGAAAGAACATCAGCACAGCATGAATTTTGCAGTAGAATACCAGGCCGCTGACATTACAGAATTATTTTTATTTTCACAAACTGCCAGCTACGCGCAAAGGAATACATTTAAACAACAAGCTCAACAAGCAATATACACATATTTCTCACATTTCTTCTCAAAAATGGGCAAAGTACACAAGTCAAAAGTAATGTATTTTTCTTGCCTTGGCTACTGCATTTGTTGATGTATTTGTATTGCTTCTGCAGTGTGGACTGGCCTCATTTGCTGCTTTGATAAACAAGCTGTATATTAGGGCTGCGCAATTAATTGTATTTTAATCGTGATAACGATTTAATCTTCTCTCGATAAATTAAAAATAATTGTCACAATATTTGCCCAACTGATTATTTGTCCTGAAAAAGTTTTTTACATTTATGTTATCTTGCATTGGTAACAAGCATCCACTATCTTTCCCACTTGGGGTTGCCAAAGGCCAATAGAATAAATCCACCAAACGGGGATTTTCTCTTAAAAACACATTTTCTCCCAGTGTTTTACTTAATCTTCTCAATCTGGCAACCTACGCTGCACAAAAGCATTGATTATCTTACAACACGATCAAACATGTATGTTGGAGTTTAGCAAAGTTTATTGTGGTTGGAGTTAATTAATGTCATACAGCCAGTCCGCGTTCCTTCACGAGGCCGCGTGTGCAATTTGCTGCTACTAAATCTGCAAGCGAACATGTAAATGTCCATGTTTAAATGTCCTTAAACAGTGTGGCATAACACCCATTTAACCTATTAATATATTTAAAATATAATTTACTAAAAATTTACTTTATTTGTCAATAATGGTTGTTTGAATGATGATTTCTGTCAGAAAAACACCCTTTTATGCCATTTCAGAGCAAACACATAAATATTGATACATGAGGCTGTAGCTGAACAATATAATTTATCATAAGATAGACATCTTGCTCACTTTAATGTCACCTTCTCTCCAAACTCATTCTGTGATTTGTATTTGTCCATCCCATCTCAAATAACATGACATCACCCTGCATTCCAGTATGACAGGATCTGCTTATATTCTTTCAGGACATACAAAACAATACCACAGCGCAGAACTTCATTACAACATATAGCAGCATATTTCGGTTTACATCTCTCACATGACAGGCATGTATGTAACATTACCCTGGGGTCATGTCAGCCAGGAAGAGTAGTGATGGTGTTGAGCATGCTGATGCCCTGGGACAAGGAACACATTACACTGGCCTGACTGAGCTGTATCTCATTTGTTGAGCTGTCTTGTCATTGCAGTCCAGCCAGAGAGGGCAAAGAATATATTGCTATAGACCGTATGTAGCTCCGCCCCTTTTCAGCGCTGTGCTAGTTGTCTTTTGTCTTCCGGTCTGTATTTTCACAGGGATCTTGCGTATTTATGAATGAACGACTCGTTTTAAAATCTTCCCGGTCTACTGACATTTGTTAAGACATCTGCTTTAAACATTACAATCCTCATGATAACTTTTGTTAACTTTACATTAAGTAAATCCACTTCAAAAGGTAATTACTCCAGGACAACGATGCCATAGAAATAGCAAAAACGGAAGTTCAAATACAATATTCTAAAGATGGCTGCGCCCTCGTTTCTCTGGCACATAAGGTCTATACAGTCAACAGAGAATCACAGGACCAGCAAAAAATGGCATTTTTGGTTTTTGGCCAAAAGAGAAAAGTGTCCCCCACCCCGCCCCTCAGTGTTCGACGCTCTAGCCATTATCACTGTGTGGTGTGACACTGCTCAATATTCCAGCCAAGCGCATCCAGAATTTTCAGTTTCGACCAGAAATGTCCTGTCCCTACACAGAGATGCAGAGATGATGGAAGGACAAAACAATGCAGATTGTGGCTTCTACTATGAACTAAAATATGTACTTTTGAGTATGAAGTAAACCATTCTTAAAACATATTATTATTATTATTAGTTATTATATAAAAATAAATCCAGTAAATAAATATAATATTACAGTTATAATTTTATTGTAGTGTAAAATAAAAAATGAATAAGTAATAATAATAATTGTGACCGATCACGGAAAGTAGTTCTCACCTCTCTCTCCTGCTGGGAGTGACAATAGGGCTCATTTACATCTAATTTAGATAAGCCATACCCCCTGTAAAGCTCCCCCCTGTAAAGCTGTAAAGCACAGGGAGCAAAAAGGTCAGGAAAATGTGCCATCAAAAAAAAAAAAAAAAAAAGTGCAAACAGGTAATATAAAAATAAATGTCTCTTAGCATCTACCGATAAAACTGTATAGGCAACTCTTATGTACACTGAATAAAAAAATAAGATAAACTCTAGACAATGTTCAAATCAAAACCAGGATGTGCTATGTGATATAGGCTATATATATATAAGCCGGCCTATATATATATACAAAAGCCGGCTTATTCAGTATGGAAATACGCACCGACAATGACACGCCCCTACAGCTAGAATCTCTGAAAAACATGCCGATTTCAACCTCAAAATGTACTTTTAAATATACCAATACTGCTATCTCAAACATGGAGAGGCTTCTTCGTGATCTTAACTAACAGATTCTGCAAAAAAAACGAAAATCACAAATTTTGAAAAAAAACCCGCTTCTTTCTCATTTTGCTCGAAAGTTGTGCTGCCGACTTGTGTCACTGGTTTCCGTGACGGGTCACAATTGTATTTTTACAGAACAATAGTAAAATTACACTATTAATATTTATGGCTCTTAATGTTGTTTTCAAATGGTTAAACCATAGATCTTTTATTTTGGTGGAAAAGAAAAGGGAGACCTTCAAGCTTCTCATTTGCTGACAACAGATTTAAAATTTTGGTGCATGGAATTTGCTGTTGGAAGTTGTTGTTTTTTTTACACCTTGTCATTTTTGACAAAGTTGAAACAGCCAAAAAAACGTCCTCGTGTCACAAAAACCTGAAATATGAGAAAGCTTGCATGAATATACAATTCAAATATCCACCAAAATCACACACGGACATTTTGCACATAATATTTTTTTAAGTTCAAATTTGGAATCTACTCATTTCTATTTTGCATATTATATAGTATGGATAGTATGAGTAATTAATTTTCAGCCTATGCACAAGAGAAAAGAAAAACAGTGTACCTGGATGAACAAAAGTTTCTGAGGGTATACACATTTTACCAACCACTACTGTCAATGAATTCAGTTTAATCAGAAGTGTCAGTCTTTGCATTTCAGTGTGCAATGCTCTCAATCTCAGCACATACACCTCATAAATAAAGAGGAGACTTTTCATAGTCCTGAAGGAGCCTTGAGGCTCAGTTCAGTTCAAATCAATGACAAAGCATCTCAATAAAGTATGGGCTGACTTAAGGGGGCTCTGTAAACTCACAACCATAAAGATCATAAAGACCCATACAGTGGTTTCTGCCATGATGCCAGCCTAGGGGCATTCTAAGTGGGTGCCAGGGTGCTGATGCAGTTGTTCCAAATAAGTCTTAACTTGTTCTGGGTGATTGAGTCAAAAGTCAAAAGAATGTAAGACCAAGTATTTATGATCTTCTGGCTTCTAAATGTGGCCCAGGTCCCTACTTCAATACGCTACCATTCAAAAAATTTGGGGTAAAGAAAAATTATATATAGAAATGAATACTTATACTTACAATAAAGACATTTATAATGTTAGAAAAATATGTATTTTAAATGTCTTCAACTGATAATAATAAGAAATGTTTCTCGAGCACCAAATGACTTCTGAAGGGTCATGTGACACTGAAGACTGGAGTAATTATACTGAAAATTTGCCATCAAAGAAATACATTTCATTTCTCGGTACCAATTTCAGTAACGTGATTGTAACAATGACTGTAACAATTTTATTTGACTAGTTTTTCATTTAACTATTTGAAAAAATAATAATGAAATTAGTTAATTATTAATGCTATTAGTAATTATACCGTATTGATCAAGGATTCGGTACTACTGGTATTGAAGAAAGACTGGTAAAAACATAAAAAAATTAATTTAAAAAAGTATAGACTAGGTACCGAAGTACCAGTACATTTGTCAACTCTATAGGTGAGCATAAGATACTTTTTTAAAAACAAAAAAATTCAATAAAATTACCAACCCCAAACATTTGCACAGTAACGTCTATAAGGATTTTTGTTGATAAAGTTTTCTCATTAAGCCACATGATTTGAGAGATTGTCTATGTTATGTTAGGGTTAGGGCTTTGTTCAATTCTTGACTTTGAAAAAGATGAGGAAGGGAAAGATTAAGATGTCACTCAGGGGTCGTTTACATGACACCGGTTTCAACTGAAAAATGGGAAACGTTTGGCTGTTCATTTACACGACAACAGCGTTTTGGGGGCCTGAAAACACAACCTTTTAAAACCGTGTTTAAAATGTGCACTTTTTGGAAACCAATACCATTATCATCTCTGTGTCATTTTGTAATGTAACATCTTTTTTTTTTTAAACTGTGGCATCATGCGCATACATATTACGTGTTCAGTCTATAGGTGTGTTTCTTTACAAAGTGACATCGCCAATTACTGGCCTGGCAGCATAATACAGCGTTTTTAGTTGTTTTTGTGTGAACGGAGATCTTTTCCCTATCAAGTAATTTCACTCAATCTCTAATGCAGCTGGTGATATTGTTAAACTCAATTCTCAATGGACTTGAGGTAGACAACAAATCTATCCAAAGCCTTCAGGAGCCTCATCTCATTTTCACCAAGTAGGTGTTCTATTTCCCTTTAGTCTGTGTCTTGTCTGTGTGTAAACAGATTCACATGCATGGAGAGCACGATGAGAGAATTGGTAGCTGTAATTATATTCATAAATCTATTAGTCCTTAGGCTGTGCATGAGATGTTCTCTCAAGTGACACTGGGAACAGACTGTCGACATGTGTCTCTCTCACACTCACACTATGGAGGTGGTCTGTGGTCCCAATTAATTCACACTGACCCATACTGTTTTTAACAACTATATATTGTAGTAATTGGATAGACACTATGTACAAATACTCTACTTTTCAGGAAATTAAATAAATAAATACATAATAATAATGAAACAGATTCTCAAAGTTGGTACTGTGGCTTTATATATGTTCATACACTTGTGTTATTATTATATTATTAACATTTTACCAAACTCAAGCTCGATTGAGTAATTCTTTTCACATTAGAAATGTTCACATTTGATATTGCAATTCATAAAAATCGTGCTTCTCTGCTACTCAAGATACATTAGCCTATGTAGACATCATAATCTTAAGTCACATAATCTTAATGCTTTTCATTGGTTAAATATTTGTAAAACACACAGACAGATGTCAAAGGTGACCACAGCATTGGTTTATGAAGAAAACAAGAGAGAAAATATAGAGATAATGTCTAGACAACAATTGACAACAAAATCTGCATTGTGTGCATTTCTATATGAATTCTCTGAAAGGCCTCTTCATAATGCCCATTCAATATTGTGATGTTGATATCATTATTTGCTATGCTACACTGAGCTGAAGTGTTGGCTAAACAATTGTTTTCCTCTCAAATTCAATTCAAACTAATTCTCTGTTGTTTTCAAAAGCATGGAGTGCAATCAAAAGTACAAATCCAGTCAAATATTATATTTCCAGGATTTTACAAGCTCTAAATCATTAATGAGCTCAGCAATCCTTTCATCTTCAGCAATATCAATCAGCATCATCAATTGAGCAAAAGTTTCTTTATTTCACTTAAAATTCTTGAAAGTCTCTGAAAAAAATAGGACAGGAGAGAGAGAAGTGTGGCTTCAGCTCCTAATTTTGGACGCACTGCTCTTATTTTTTGCTAATTGCAGGTCTTCTAAACTGGGTTTCCATGCAGGCATACAGCACACAACCACAACTGCACAAACTCCACCTAAAAAACTCTCCAAAATATAGACTTCAGGCAGAAGAAACTCCTTTAAAACCTACTCTAATGCAAACACCACTACGTTTGAACATTGCTCATATTCCAGATTTATATTTAAATATCACATGATGTAATTTTACCAACTATGATATCATTGTGCACAGAAATATTGCATATGCATGCATACAGTGGAGTGCAACATCTTATATGACATTTAAAAATCTCATGTTGAGAAAGAAACTCTAGTTTTAAACAATTGTAGACAGAGTCCCTCCAGTAGGTGTCAGCATGTACTGTATTATTGCTCCATATGTTGAACTACGCTACCCACAAGCCTCTTCTGTTGCATGCCGGGCCATAATAAAAACATGGACCCAATAAGCAAAGGCTCTTGGGTGGTGAGTTGCAAAACACACTATATTCCAAGAGCAAAAATCATTCTTTCAAAAAACAACGGTGTAATTGAAGTGGTAACTCACATCGAAAGCTTTATGGAGACTTGCAAGATATTGCATGGAGAGCTCATGAATAATCAAAACATGTTGTTGTAAAAACCTTTAGGAGGGTAGAGGGTAATGTGTGGGGTTAGGTGTCCATGTTCATTTAATTTAATAAAAAAAAACAAAAAACGACAGAAACAAGAAGACTCGTCCGGAGTTTTACATCATCAATCTGTGATACATTCGGTGACTGTGAGCTGCATTACATGTGGGATTGAAACGGTGGCTAGCGGACAAAAACAATCTCTAGCGTTAATTTTGATCATGGTTTTTCTTAAAAAAAGAAAACTAGAGAAAACAAAACAAAGATGTGTGTATGGAGCAAGTGCTGGTTTGTTGTTGTCTCACTAATTGTGTCATCAGGTTCTGCGCTCCAATTGGTTTTTGATTTGGTGCTTTTAATAGGAATCGCACTGTGCCTCAAAACTTCAGACTCTGCCAGAATGTAATCTGAGGTAAAATTTGATAGCAAAGGTCATTAATCGGCTGTCGGTGAATGTGTCAAGCTAGCGATCAAAGACTGGCCTATAGGATCAGATTTAGTCTCAGACGGACAAATCTTGGCAAAAAAAATGTACAATGTGAACCCAGCTTTAGTCACCTAAAAACTCTGATAGAACAGTATCCCTATGATTTCTATGAATGGGGAAATTTCTCTACTTATAACACACCGCACATTGGACATGAAAGAAAATTTGGGATGACACAAACAAGTTGAAGATACACACTAAGAGTATATCTTTTTCTGTTTTCATCAAGCAGATACATGATTTACTAATGATATCTGTGACTGCTTGACAGCTTCTACAGAGTTGACAACTTTCTTCAAGCATGGTGATAAAGCCGGAAAGCTTCTTGCACACCAAGCGCGTGTTTCTAGTGCTTCCAGGTGAATCCCATGTATTAGATCTCTGTCAGGGGATATCTGATCATGCAGGTATTAACACTGCCTTGTACTCATCTGGGAACTCATCTGACAATCAGGCAAATTGTAATATTATTAATACACTGGAGTACCCCATAGTTGAGGCAAGTCTTACAGAAAATCTGCGTGGCCCCATTACAGAATTAGAAATATTGGAAGCAATTGGCTCCATGCAATCCAATTTTTGCACCAAGGCCCGGATTGCTTTACTACAGAGTTCTAGAGCATTTAAATCTTCCCTATCTCCTATATTAGCAACATTATACAATGGTTGCTTTAAAGTAGGCCATCTCCCATCTACTCTTACTGAGGCTTCCATTTCCCTCATCCTTAAAAAAAGATAAGGACCCATGTTATGTGGAAGTTCTCGACCAATTTCCCTGTTAAATATTGACTTTAAAATTCTATCCAAAATCCTGAGCCCCCCCGAACTATATTCTGTAAACCCTGCTGCCAGGGAACTTTCGTTTTCCCAGATTCCATTCAGGGTTTAAAATATTTAGGGATATTTTTCTTTTCAAACTCATTTGGCCAGTTATTTAGAAATAATCTTTATCCCTCATCGATCAAACTAAGGAGGACATGGCGAGGTGGTCCTTGTTGGCCACTTTGTGCCTCGTTGGACGTGTTAACCTTATTAAAATGATTACTTTGCCTAGAATTTTTTTTCCAGCACATTCCGATTTTCATCTCTAGATCTTTCTTTACAAATGTGGACAGCATGATACGGCCATTTCTTTGGTGAAACAAACCACTGCAGTCAAAAGGTGGCCATTCTCTTCCAAATTTCCAGCATTATTTCTGGCCATGTAATATTAGTACGATTTTAAACTGGAATAACCCCCACTTACCCAAAGACTATCCACTATGGGCCCATGCCGAAATTTCTTTAACTAAAGATGATTTACGTTCTATTATCACTTCCCAGCTTTCTTGTGGTAGTCAATAAAATCACATCAAATCCATTTTTTCCAAATACACTTAAAATATGGATTAAGTTTAGAAAGTATTTTGGACTACAAAGCTTCAATACATATGCCTATTTTAAATAACCAGGCTTTTTCACCATCTAGTTTGAATGCTGAATACCGAACGTGGACATGTAATGGTTTACTGTCATTTAAAGGGATGGTTCGGAGTAAAATCAACCTACGGTCTTTGCACCATGACCTCGAGCCAAACACCCCCCCCCAGAAGCTTTCTTTCCCTTGGTTGAACATTATTAAAGTTAGAGCTTATTTAGACAAATCAGCCGGATGGCTGGATAAAAAAAAAAACACCAATAAAAAACTACGATTAAAAAAACGTTATTTGATTAAAAAAATAATAATGCAATGCTTTGTTGTTGTATAGCGATATGAACTGCTTTATACTTGATTTATGATGGTTACAATTGTAATACTTAAAAATAAAATTACCTTTTAGATGAATGTATTTGAATATAGCAGCAATAAAATGTCTTTTAGATGACAAAATTGGATTAAACCATAAAACTGAATTTTGGAAGGGGGAGGAAAAACAGTATTTCAAATAAATACAATTTCAAAAAGTCAAAACAAATGTATTTGTATAGCACTGTTCACAATATTGTTTCAAATAAGCCTTACAGAAAACCAAGATGTTAATGTTTATATCTTATCTATGCATTTAGCAGATGGGTGAGTGATGATATTGTTAAAGTTTGTGACGATTCAAGCAATCAAGGTTATTGCAATACTACCGCAATGAAAGGAGAGCATCTTAGACACATCCATGCTTATTGGCCTGTTCTAAGCTCCATCGTCTCCTAAGTGATATTGTCAAACAGTAATTACACCATAGAGACACAAGCACCTATGGGTTTTCTTTGTTTGTTAAGAGAAAGAAGATGGAGGACATACAATAATCTTACAGAATGAGTTTCCAATAGTGTTACCCGAGAAGGGCTGGTTTGGCATTTAGTCTCAGTGATTTGTACCATTTTCTTTAAAAGACGGATGAATATTGACCACGTCATAAAATATTTAGAGCATTTGAGGTTGTGGGATTTCCTGAGATGAGAATTCAAAATCGACCCACAGTTTTCTGAAGCATTCAATCCTTTTTCACTCATGGAAAGCACATGACAATAGATTTATCATCAAGGAATAGTTCTCACGGATAACTTCATAGCACAATTGCAGAATTAAAAAAATGTATGCTGATGATGCATTAAAGGGTTAGTTCACCCAAAAACGAAAATTCTGTCATCAGTCATTCACCCTCATGTCGTTCCAAACCCGTAAGACCTTCGTCCATCTTCGGAACACAAATGAAAATATTTTTGATGAAATTAGAGAGCTTTCTGATCCCTCCATAGACAGCAACAAAAAGTATTGTTGTCGCTTCAGTACATTAAGGTTGAACCACTGTAGTCACATGGACTATTTTAACAATGTCTTTACTAGCTTTCTGGGCCTTGTCTGAGCTGTCTATGGAAGGGTGGGGTCAGAAAGCTCTCTGATTTCATCAAAAAAATCTTCATTTGTGTTCCGAAGATGAACGAAGGTCTTAGTAATTAATGACTGAAATTTAATTATGGGGTGAACTAACCCTTTAACTGTATATACAATATCTGAAATATAATTGTATATCAACCTAATTTCTGTCTTCCAGGCTTTTAATAAGATGCATCATTGCATTTTCACACATATAACATGCGACAGTTTGTGCAGATGGATGTGCTGTGTTTTGAACCGATTTGCTCTCTAGGGTATCTCAAGATTTGCCAAGACTTCGGTGCTGTTGATAGGGAGTTGGAGTGTCTCCAAAGAAGCACCTTGACAAACAGGTGCCAAGATAAGGTTTTATTTATAAAAAAAAAAAAAAAAAGCATTAGGTCTAAACTACAAGAAAAAAAAAAAAACATTGGCTCTGTTACTGTTTTTTGAAAAGAAGTTGCAGAGTTTATAACATCCATCCATCCATCCATCGTATCTGTCTGTCTGTCTGTCAGTTGTTACATAAGGACAATAACAACTTCCACAAAGATCTAAAGGTAGGGTAGGGTATATATATACAGTGCTATGCATAAGTTTAGACACCCATGCTAAAGTTGACTAAAAAGAGGAATAAAAAATCTTTTGGAAATTGAACTTAATGCCTAAATTTAAAAAAATAGGAAAAATCCAACCTTTAAGGACACCAATTTTCTTTGTGAATGAATAATGTATCGTAAATAAATAAATGTTCTTCCTTAAAATACAGGGTGCATAAGTTTGGACAACCCTATGTTAAATTCCCATAGAGGCAGGCAGATTTTTATTTTTAAGTATTTAAAAAAAAAAAATTTTAGGATACTATGCATCCTGATAAAGTTCCCTTGGCCTTTGGAATTAAAATAGCCCCACATCATCACATAGCCTTCACCATACCTAGAGATTGGCATGGGGTACTTTCCATAAGATCATCTCTCAATGCACATCAAACTAGCTATTAGGCTAACTGAAATAAAACCATGCCAATCTCTAGGTATGGTGAAGGCTATGTGATGATGTGGGGCTATTTTAATTCCAAAGGCCAAGGGAACTTTATCAGGATGCATAGTATCCTGGATCCATGAAGTAACTGGCCTTTAAAAATAAAAATCTGCCTGCCTCTATGGGAATTTAACATAGGGGTGTCCAAACTTATGCACCCTGTATTTTAAGGAAGAACATTTATTTATTTACGATGCATTATTCATTCACAAAGAAAATTGGTGTCCTTAAAGGTTGGATTTTTCCTAATTTTTTAAATTAAGGCATTAAGTTCAGTTTCTAAAAGATGATTTTTTATTCCTCTTTTTAGTCAACTTTAGTATGGGTGTCTAAACTTATGCATAGCACTGTATAAAAACACTTTCTGTTATACTGTTTGAAACTCTCTTCTCATCCTGATAGCAATCAATAATAGAAGTGGTCTTAAATATTAAAACATGTACATATATCTTCTGTGGAAGTCTCAGGTTCGTCCAATCATTGCATTCGATCCGAAAGCAATGATACGGTCTCCTACTTGCCTGTCAACATATCCATACCTCCTCTTCTACTCGCGCAGACATCACACGGCATCAGCGCATTCCGTAAGGCTTTGAAGAGTTGTAGACAGACAGTCACCGAGCGCCAAAATCAAACAACAGCCGCCTTTTACGGTTCCTCCTGAACCAAAACAACGAGCTTATGCTGTGTTCACGCCATGCCGTAACCTGTAACCATAATTACCGTATGGCAACCACTGACGTTCTACCAACAGCTGTTCACGTCCTCAGACTGGGATTTATGTGTTTCAACACTATCAACACCAAAATGAATCTGCAGCAGTCAGGTGGTACAAGTCAGCGCTCTGTAAGTTGTTTTAGTTATGTGCTTTTTTTAAGAGATGAGGTAATTTATTGCTGTCTCTCATCTCGTGACGCTTTGCAGACTCTGCTGTGTGCGTTCATGTGTTTTGAAGGAGGCGTGGCTTTGGAGACGCTCTGAAGGGAGGGTGGGATCTCATGCTTTCAAAGCTAGCTTGCTATTGCTAGCATTCACAATTGCCTACTCTACCTTTAATTGCTAAGTTTATGTTCTTGAAGAATCAAACAACCAGTGCATTCCTTATGTAGCAACATCTTAACAACTTGCATTAAAAAATCAGCATTACATTCCAGAGGTTACCCAAGATGAAACAGCCTGCCTATATTTTGACGTCATTATTGAAAACAAGTAGTACAGCCTCCTAATTTGATTACTCCTACTCCAACTTCCTGGTTCAATAAGAAGTATCTTAACACAGAGGAGAAAACCGAACTTGTCAAACCTTTAAGAACCTACAATCAACCTATGTTTCATTCTGTAAAGAAACAATAGCTTGAAATTGTATTGCTTAACTGAAAACACATGGCATAGAGAAGAGGAAATCATATAGGCAAATTACTCTAACGGCCTCTTAACCACACCGCTGCATACCGTACAGGCATCTGAGGCCTGAGCCAATGAAAACATAGAACCCAGCAAGGACACTTATAGCTCAGGGAACCGAAGACCAGTCCATGCTCACTAGTTACTCACAGCAGACTGAGCATATAGAATAATCTGTCAGATGTAAGAACTGCTAGTGTGAGATGAGTGTATGTATTTCCATAAAGGTGATTACATAGGCTACATAAAAAGCATAAACAAAACATTATTTTAAAGCACAACAAAACCAGCATTTTGCACAAAAGAAATTCCAAATCCAATCCCATTGTTGACACTGAAATAGACTGTGAGCATGCATTCTATTTAGAAATAGGACATCATCATGGGTAATCAACTGTATTAGTTAATCAATGGCATATGAGTGGCACAAATCCTAATACAATCCCAAGGTATGACGCTGTATTACGCAGTAACACAACAAACTGCACAGTCACAGCAGGTATCACAGAAACATCACTTACAAATCCCTGCAGAGAGGATCTGCAAGGCCATTATTCCTTATCCGAAGCATCCAGCAAAAATCTTCAGCCATAAACACACTCAGCTGTAGTAAGACCAGGCTTGATGAAAGAAACCAGGGCTATAATTTCTCTGCTCCCTTCCCTTTCACTGCCATCTTCCCTTCTCATCTCCAACAGTCAATACAAGGGGCCCTGCACGCAGCTCTGTGACTGAACCCATTATGATCTCATGGTTTACCATTGGGCGAGAGCTATTCTCAGTGGGATCTGATTGGTTAGTGAGGTGGTTGGGGGCAGGGCTGATCAGATGGTGGTGATCTGAGCACCAGAGACATGGACCCAGCTGACTTGCATGGATGCTTTCGAGGAAAAGGCAGTAGTGTCATGTGCTTTTAGGTCTTGTGTGAATGCTTCATTTGAAGATGAATGAATGAATGAATGAATGAATGAATTAATGAATTAATTAATTAATTAATTAATAATTCATTCATTCAATCCATTCATTCTGGCAAGAAAACAGAACAAAAAACAGAAATATTTAAAGGAATCTCAAATATTAATGCTCAAATTTACAATTATACATAATTTATAATTAAGTTTGGTATTTAACATGGTTCCAGATGCTGAACAAATTGTTGTTCTGCAATTCTATCACATTAAATTAGATCATGTAGTTATTGAAATGTTAATGCTAAACAGCTAATTAACTGATACATAAATAAATAATGCTATTACTCATTTAATTGATAGTTATTACACTGACATGATTATGCTTATAATTTGGCCCCACCACTTTAGAAGGTAATCTATCACCATTTTGCATCAATTAACTGGAAATTTATCTATATCACATTAGCAATGCCATACAGAAGGAAATTATCACCACAAAACTAGAATACACTGCAAAAATGCCAATAAAACATCTCAGTACACTGAACTTATTCAGGGAATAAGATAAGCAGGCTTTCCATTCTAAGCTCAATTCCAAGAAAACTCCTTGGAGGACAATTATATTGCCTGTTTACGTTGAGTAAACAAGCTAGAATTAGCCCACACTGAGCTAACTGCAGGGTGCTATGTAAACAGCAGGCAGGGTCATTTACATAATGCAATTTCATGCATAAACTGTCCAGTAACCCTTTCAGTAAATATCTCAGCATTTTCTATCTGCCTTAAGGAAGATTCTGGAAAACAGGAGATAGAGAGTATCTAGGTATATGATTGAAATCTTTGATGGTGTAATGCATGGAGTCAGCATGGGGTTATTCCTGGCAATCTAACACATGTTGATAAAAGTGGGGTACTAACCATCAGATAATGATATTTTGATTGAATTAGACACTGGAAAGGAACAGTTATGATCATGCCTGACGAAGTGTTACATATGAAATGCTATTGGCTCTTGTGTGTTTTTGCAATAAATGACTGCGACTACTTCTGTTATGATTGATTCCACTGGAGGCAAGATGTAGCGAACCCAAGTGCAACTTTAATTATCAAACAAAGGCTGAAAACTGGAAACTCAAAACATGAACAAAAAACCTGGACAAGAAACATTCACAGCTAGAAACATTCAATACTAGACAAAGACACAGGGCAAACATGAGGGCTTAAATACACCTGTGAACAATGAAACAATGAACCAATGACAACATGACACATCAGACAAGGGAACACATGGCAGGATCACATGACTTGAACAAGGGATCACATGACATACATGAAACAGGAACAAGGAACAACCATAGACTGTAAAAAATATGGACAAAGCGTCTGTGACGTCACCCATAGACTTTCTGAAGAACGGTTTTGAAGCCGTTTATGTTTGAGTATGGGCGGCGCCATCTTGGAAAATCTTGGACGCAGCGCTCTTGCTCACACTCAGCTCGCTCTGCTACTCCGGTTATCTCTGTATATTTTAGGCAACGAAATATGTTATAAAACACCATACTAACTCTTTTCGTTTTCATTTAAAGAAATCTTAAACATTATAGCCACACAAATGTGGTTCAGGCAACGCGTATTGATTATATTCACTGCATATTTGCCTATTTATAACAAAACGAAATATAAAACACAAACCTGCCTCTTTTCGTTTTAAATATAATATAAAAATATTAAACATTTTAATATGGTCCAGGCAATATGTGCATTTGTACTAAACAACAGTAAACAACAGTTGCAGTAAACAACATTACAGATCATCTTCGTTGTATTAAAATTTAAAATGACAAAACTCAACCCAGTCTCTTTTTGTTTCAGTTTTTCAACTTCAGTTTTATCAATATTAGCTATTATAAAAGTATAAGTAAAAGGTACAAGAAGCTATACAAATAAAGCAAACAATTCAGTCAAACATACAAAGTCAGCGCTCTAGTCTAACCATACAACGGTAAAGTTAAATAGCTTATAAAGTTATGAAACTTCCCCTCAGCCAAAATGATTGGCCAGGGATAGATTCACGAGACCAAAAATCGCCCGTTAGATATACACAAGACGAATTATATCTCATGTTTAACCACTACAGAGACGCCAGAGTCAGCGGCAAATGTCAGAACGACTAGCCGAGGAAAGGCTGTTCCAGGCGGGGTACATTAGCGCCGAGCGCCCGGTCATCGCTGGATCTCACAACCTGGATAAAATTTTCATAAATCTTTATAGATAAACCGCAGATTTGAGCTTTAAACAACTACATTCTCGCTTGAAAAACTCTTAAAACTACATTTCATGATTCAAAAACAGTAGAATTATATTTCAACTGTGTTCAAAAATGGCGCTTCTTATGTTGTCATTCTCCTTGGAGCAGCCTATGCTCGTTATCAGCTGTCAATCAAGCTGTCAATCAAAGTTACCCACGCCCCTTATTTGTCATACATTTTATATCTAAATACGATCTTAACTAATGAGTTAGAAAAAAATTCACCCCTCTCACAGTTGTCAGGCACTCGGAACCTATCGAAAAATACAATAAAAGTCCATGGGACCAACCTGTAAAAACATGAATTTATGCTGTGAAAACGGACATTTTAACATGGTGGTCTATGGACATTTGCTCCCTTTTGGTACCTCCCTCTAGCGGATTTTCGATGTATTGCAGTTTTTTGCACTTCCGGGTAGGCTTCATTTTTCAGATTAGAATGTTGCCGCTTGGGAACAACCCACAACGTGACAACTACACTTTTATATGCCTGATATGTGTTTTATATTTTTGAGAAGTGTTTAGATTTAGGATAGGGGTAGGGTTAAGTGCTCAAGCATATCTATGCAAATATAAATACTATTATTATAATAATTTATACATTTACAAATGCAATCAATTGAACGAATTTGTTTAATATTAAACAAAATAAATATATTGTAATACTGTAAAATAAGAATTCTAAAATAGGGAAATAATGTTATTTAATAGTAAAACACAACTGTAAAATTACTAATATTTACTTCATGATTTCAATTTATTTTCAACCATTAAACCATTGAGCTTTTATTTTGACGGGTTACTGGCAAATGCTGCTCATTTCAGAGTGAAACTTGGCACTTTGCATGCAGACAGCTTGCGGTTCGCTGATGCACTGGATTATGGGCTGCACACTTGTGGAATGGATGAGCAGTACCACTCTGGAGCCGGTAGCACATATATATTTATTTGATTAAACTGCACTTCTACAGCTGTGAATATTTTACCATTAGGCTCATGAACCATTATTACTTAGCACCCTTAACCACAGTAAAATCAATGTAATGCAAAGCATCATCACAGCTTTTTATTGCATCTTGAGTCTAAGATCTAATCTGTTTTGTTTTTTGTCACCTCTATTGATAATTGCCAAGAACTGCCAAAAAAACATAAATGTGAAATTGTATGCATATGTTGACACTGTGAACCCTCTACTTTTGACAAGGAAGTTGAAATCTATTTATGGAAAAATAGTCAATAATTATTTTTCATGATGTAAAAATAGATCACACACCTCATATATTTCCCTTTCCCTAAATACTCTACAATAGAGTTGAGTACTGATTAAAGGTGTTTTCACACTTGAGTCCGTAAAAGAACCAAACTAAGTGGCCCAAGAAGTGAACCAAGTGAAAAAGGACCCAGTCTCTTTACGTTCACACTGTCCCTGTCCCTTAAAGAGGGTCCACTTAAGTAGGAATGTGGTCTCATACCTATTTGTGTTCATACTGTTGCTGCTTGTATCTAGACCAGTTCAGCGTTTGATGGCTGACCTATAGCCTTCAAAATTCGACTTATTCACTGATTAAATGTGAAAGTACCATGGACTCTCCTCACCTGAACTATCCAGGGAAAAAGAATGAACTGAAGGAACCATTGTTATGTTCTGCTTTAGACTGGTAATTCCTATGATCTTATCGGTTTCATACACTGTTAATTCATTCCCTTCTGACTCTTTCCAAATCTGACAGATCCTAATTTTTAATTAGTCATGGTCAGAAAAGAGTTTGGCTTTAAAAAGAAAATTAAACTGAAAGCTTTGTGGTCCAACAATTGTTCTATTAAACAGCATCTGAAAAATATGCTACCTATATTGGTTATACCGCAGGCCCTATTTCAGAGGCAACCTGAAAAATAGTCCACTTGGACTGGGTCAGCTATTTATAAATGCTGTTGAGAAGAAGATCTAGCCGGTGTGCTGGTCAGTTCTTGTTCTTTACACTTTACTGCTCTTCACTGCACATCTAGCTTACAGTTAACAACAAAACCTGCGCATTTTACCTTTAACTGAACAGTTGCCCTCACATAAACAGCAAGTACCTTGCTTTGGGCACATTCACCATTCAGAAATGTTCTAACCAGAAAACCACAAAAGTATTTTGTGCTAACTTCCTTTCCCTTCAAAGTGATGTCACACTTATGTCAAACGAAGTAAACGTTGAAGTTCTTTTAAAACATCAACACCTCATTGTATAAGCTTGCCAGAATGTTTGGATGTGTGTGTCCATCTATCTGAAAGAGGTGTTTTAAGATTTTGGGTACTAAAAGAATCCTTGGAGCCTTCAAGTTTCCTCTACTGGCCAGCAGCTATGGTGGGACTGATTGGTGGTGATGAGCATGTCGAGGACTTTGGCAGACAGCATAAAGACATCCCCTGGAGATGGCCATTGTGCGAGCTGACTCCCTCCGGATCTGAGAACATACCAGATTCCGGCACATCTCGGCATGGGTCTAATACACTTCAATCTCCAATTAGAGAAAGAGCAATCTACTGCTGGGAACAGGGCAGAGCTCACTTTCCTACAACCTAAAACTTCAGCAAACTAAAACTTTATTTGCTAGGTTTTATATTTAAAAACGTTTCCTCATTGTTTGGTATGAGTTTCTGTTTTTAGCAGAAACATTCAAAATTCTTGAAGACTTGGCTACATTGATTTGTATTTGTTCTGTGGTTATTACTGTAGTTTTGAGGTTCAGTAGTCATTAGAGAGCTGATTGTGAAAGACACAGCTTGAAATGAATAACAAGCTGGGGTCCCATATGAAAGGTGCCGTAGGGGATGAACGTGAGAAACAAAGAAATGTCCTACACCATCAGTTATTTTTAGACACGCTTATTGAACTGATTTAGATCATTGCCACTCACAAAAATTTTCCATGCACCTTGAGCGTCAATGAAATAAACGGCATCACTCGTATAACCAGCACGGCGAATTCTACACAAAGCTCAGCAATTGATTCTTGAAATGTTAGAAGTTTTGTATTTTGTTTTGTGTTACATTCAGAAGTGACCCACAACTTGGCAAGAAAATAATGCCATGCTAGAAAAACAAAAAAAATATTTAATAAGGCACCAGTGCACAATAAAGGCAGAAAACCAGATATTAACTGTGTCGACTGGCTGCGGAACATATTATCTTGGGACGAGCAAATGTTCAACTAATATTAGACATAACTGGGTCAAGTATAGTTACTTCCCAAATGTGCCATAGAACCTCCTGACTGCATTATTTTTTTATATATATATTTCCTAATATAAAAGATTTCCTAGAAAGTGTTCAATCTATGCAGACGTAATACATAAATGTGAGTTTCAGTATAGTAAAATAATCTAGTTCAATGATATCATCTTCAGCCTCAATTTAGTTACAAATCATTAGATTAAACCAGCCAAAAGACAATCAGCTCAGTGTTGAAAACGCTAGAACAGTTCTCTTAACCGAATCAACCTCACAGATATTTTGTATTCTTGCAGGTGCACATTGATTTCATGATGTGCAACAACCTCATATAAATGACACATTAGTTACATTCAAAATCACCAAAAACTTAACCAATGCTAATAGCTAAAAGGAGACTCATGATTGAGCACTTCAAAAACATTATAGGCCAAACTTGAATAAATGAAACAGCTCTGACACAAACCAACACAATATAAGCACCCATAAACCTTATGGCACAATAACAGAAAAAAACTCTAAAGGTTAATATCAAACATATACCCATATATACCCTTATTTCACAGACAAGGCTTAAGGTAGTCCCAGACTAAAAATACATGTTTGAGCTGTTTTAAATGAAAGCAACTTGCACTGACATATCTTAAAATATGTCAGTGCCATTGTTTTGTCTCTAGATGCACACAAGTTGTGTTTTTTCTAGGGCACGTTTATAAAAAGCTACATAAAGGTGGGGTATGTGATTCTCTTTTTTGTCCATTTTTTCAAAATCACTTGAAATCCTATTCCTAACCCACTTACAGCCACTGAGTTAGAAGCACTGAAATGAAAATTAAGCAATTTAATCATCTGTGGAACGGGCAGGACTCGAAAAACTCCAGCCAATCATTTCCAAGACCACCTAGAATCATTGGACAGTAAGTTTGTCAATCAAACGGTCGTACCATACACCCCTCCCCCCATCCCCCTCCCTCCACATGAATGGGTGGAGGAAAGAAGGTAGGACCATTTGAGTTGTGTATTTTCAAAATCTGCCAGCCGTTTTGCAAATCCCATACCCTACCTTTAAATGTCCTAACTGAATGTCCTAGGTGTAATCCTGGCTTAACCAAAGCCCTGTCTGTGAAACCAGGCCTTAAATAAATTCCAGCAATAACAGTGTTTTACCTGTGTGACTGGGTAACTCAAGCTTGGGTTCACATTTTGGAAGAGAGCATTCTGAAAATACAGAGACAAAAAGTAAAAGAAAGAGGTTAGATAAAGTGCACCCTAAATCTTTTGACACTTTGAAGTTTCAGACTTTTTTGAAGACTTTTTAAATCATGAAACATACAGTACTGTCTAGCACAGAATTAAAGAACACACATTGCATAAGTGTGACAGAGGAAGAAGAATGATCATAAGTTCGAAAACCTAAAGCTAAATGTAATATTCAAAATTTGCTTTAAATCTATTTTGATTTGAATAATCGGACTGAAACTATCTTAAGTATGAAGTCATTTCTGTTATGCAGTATGTCAGGTTTGAGGGATGAGTCAAGGACTCAAGGAGCAGACTTTTTATTAATTATTAACAAGACCACATGGCCAGCGAACACGATCACAAGCCATGTGCTCAAACAAAACAAGACACGAACACACAGCTAATGAGAACACTTATAAGCCGCATGTTCACATAGTCCTAACTTAAAAACACGAGCCGCGTGCGACACAACGCAAGACAATGAGAAAGGACGCGGCTGATGTAAACATGAACCGTGTGCTACACAGAACAAAACAACACACACGGACAGAAGAGCGGCCCGAGCAAACACGAAACCGCACGCTCACACAACAAGACAGAGTGCAAGTGCTCATCCCGTGCGCTCACAACAGAAGACAAACAAACGGAGCACGAATGTCCAAACCCCAACACAAAACCGAAACCAAACAAGATCGCAGTGCCGGGATCCGAACACCACACCCCGCACACAAAACAACTCACATGGACAGAAGAGCGCACAGCCCGCAAACTCGGAACCCCACTGTCACCATGACAAGACAGGAGTGTCATAGCTCTGTCACCAAACCAAGAATAAACAGACCAAAGTGACAGAACCCTGACATGTTGTCACGTCTCCATAATATATTAATATATTGAATAAAACTTTAAACAATTTATAAAGATGGAAATCATATGACTTCATTTTCTTTAATCACAATATCAGATTAAAGTGAAAATAAGGGGGAATTTGGAAAAACGAATTTGCTTGAGCGGATTTGGCATGTCCTCAAGCAATTACTTCTAAAATAAGAAATCTAGCAATTCATTAAGAAATAGTCCATATTCTATTCCATATAGAACAGCGCAAACATGTTGTATTAGCAATTAGATAATTACGTGATGTTTCCTACAAGGTTGTCTCACATTGCTTGACATTAAAGGGATAGTTCACCCAAAAATGAACATTAGCCCATGATTTACTCACCCTCAAGCCACCCAAGGTGTTTATGACATTCTTCTTTCAGACAAATACAATCAGAGTTATATTAAAAAATGTCCTGGTCTTCCAAGCTTTATAATGGTAGTGAATGGCCGGTTTCTGTTTTAAAGTCCATAAAAGTGCTCCATCCACTTTACTTTTATCATGGATGGATACACTTTGATGGACTATACAGGAATATACAGCCATACACTGCCATTATAAAGCTTGGAACTCCAATTGTATTCGTCTGAAAGAAGAATTTTGGGTGAATATCCCTTTAACTCTTTTTTTGCTCACCAGCCACTATGGCTAGTGGTTTTCCAAAGTTACTAGCCACTCAGCATTTTCGCTGGCCAAAATTTTGACATCGATACCATGCAAAAAAACTGCCATGTAGATTTTATGAAATACTAATTTGGCAGCAGGTATAAGGCTGCTGTCACTTTAAGAGCTGATGCACAGAGCCATTATACTTGCATGTGTTTTCTTTCTCAACTGTTTACATTCACTTAAAACATAACTGAATGTGTTTACGGGAATACTCACCAAGACCGGCATTTTGACATTATTCTGTGTGTGTTTGACTGTTTAAAAGCAAGAAGCAGCGAAAAAGAACTAAATTTAGTTCTGAGGCGGCTGTATAATTCGCCTCTGGTTCCTTTCAGGTTTTCCTATGGGGTTTTATAATGGGGTCTTTCAATTTATGAGTAAAATAAAGCCTGTAGTAAAAATAACTTGGGGATACTCTGATGTTTTGTTCTATGACATACACTGCAAACACTCAACCCCAAACTGTCTTATCTAGTTACTTATTAAAAACGTAAATTTTTAAAAATGAACATAACTGCTTCAAAATTGTTGCATTTTACATAGCAGAACAAAACGTCAAAGTATCGTCACATAAAAAAATAAAATAATAAAAAAAACATTATAAAAACCCCATAGGAAAATCTCGAAGGAATCAGTCGGCAAATTAGACTTCCGAGTTCTGACGTCATACCTGTACCACTCTATACATGCAATCCCACGGCGAAATTCAAGCCTTGTAACACCAACAATATCCATCTGGAGCAAATGAAACAAGCGAGTGAGGGGAGGCGGGTTTGTGAGAAAGCGCAGCTGGTATCGCGTATCTACTCTGCGGAAAATGAGTCTTGGACGTATCTATATCTATACTAATTGAAAAATCTATATTTTTGACATCACTACATTGCACTTAGTTTATTATTTCAGATGCCTTTTTAAAAGACTACAACTGAAAAATGTATATATATAAAATCCAACCCGCCAAAGTGGCTAGTAGGAGTGACTGCGCTGCACGCCACTGCTGAAATACACCCGCATTTGGCGGTTTGGCAGATGTTAATGTCAAGCCCTGTCTGATACAATTGAAGAAATCTGTATGATTATTATCAAATAATTGTTTTGATAATATGATTATTATCAAATATTATCCCAATAAACCTCAAGTTGACACCCTCAACCCCTCACTGAGCGATGGAAAACTTCAGCTCTGTAATTCCATCCTGCTATGTTCCATCCTGTTAATCTCTGTATTTCTATCCTGTTATGTTAATTGACATTTCATAAACAAGTTAATAATTGTGTTTGCTTAAACACCTTAAAATGTAAAGTTAAGCATTCACACATGAATGAGGTTTAACCATTGCAAGTGTTTGCCTAGATAAAACAACCCGGCATGTGTGTGCTTCAGGCTGTCGCTATCATTTAGCATGGTCTATTGAGTATCCCACTGGGACCGTGTGATATGATCTGAGTGTAAAGAGTCGACCCCCTGATATAGCTGGACCAAAATCCTGAGGACTGAGGCTCACTGATAAGACCTCACTCAATCGCTGCCCTTCCTCACTGACACTGCATCAGATCTCTTGGCCTTTACCCTAACCTCAATATTACACGGCAAATGTCAGTGCTGATCTGAGTAAAGTTCTTGATCAGGTAAGGGTTATATGGCAACAGCTGTGTTTACACAGACCCTAATAATCCCATTGTAATCCGGACTAGTAGCACAGTCGGAATAGAAAAATGTCACATGTTACCATGTCAGTCGGAATAAATTGGCCAATTCCGATTAAAATCTCATTCGGATTGTATTGGGGGCAGGGGGTAACGTTTTTTCTAATCCGTTCAAACAGGACATGTTAACACTTGATCGGATTGAATACTGAAGCTGGAAATTTCATATTTTTATTGTTATTTACTGAATGTCCTGTTAATAATACACAATAATAATAATGCACAATATAAGCAAAAGTATGCTTTGTCAAACCTTGCCATATTACTTAACGGTATATTACATATTATAAGTAAATAACAGTAAAAATATGCATACACTATGTTTTGTCAAACCTTGCAATATGTAAGAAAATTGTGCAATGACGTACAAATGGCGCAATAACCTTGTCGTTGTGTTGTCGTTTAATGCCGTTATTGTTGAATAAAGACTCCATGGAAGGAATGACTGATTTTTAGGTGAACAGGTTTTTAGGTGAATGCACCTGCAGTATAGCTTTTGCTAATGTGTAGCTCGTGCAAACACACAAGCAATGGTACAAAATCTTTTCAGACATTATTTCTTTAAATATAAAATAAATTGAATTCAAAAATGAGAATTCTGTCAATATTTACTCACCCGTATGACTTTCTTTCTTCTTTCTTTCTTAAAATGTACTGATAACCACTACAGAGGTGACACAATAGAAAATCCAATGAGTTCATCATAAGTGGCCTGTCCATAAAACATGACCAATATTCACATAAGGTGTGCGGGGTCATGCACTCAAAGACAAAGCACCATCAGGGTAACAAACATTACAATGAAATATTGTAATAACTAAATAACATAAAATATAACACAAAACATCCGAATGTACATTATTAATAGCAAAAATAAGAAGAACCAAAATTGTTTATACAAAATATAAACATTTGTGACCACGTGTCACACAGAGACTGGGTTGTTTCCCTGTTTTTCACTGTGAATTACATGGTAATATAATTTATATATTGTTTTGTAAAATTACATACAATGCCATGTTAAACCATTTATAATGTTTTACTATGTATGTTAAAGCAACATTTCAGTTTAGTGTAGATGGATACTGTATATTAAAGCGGGGCTCAGTAGTTTCGGGATTTCTTCGCTGTATTCTCGCTTTTTGCTCGCAGGTTTCTCTCTAGAGCTCCCCCCACAGCTTTGGAATAGATATTTGACAACACTGTTGTAAAAACTCGTTGCCGATTCTCAGACACCAGAGGCTAGTAGATCAACGACATCAAAGGAGATGAGACATTCTTTAAAACGTCTTCTTCCTTCGGGTTCGAACAGCGTGAGGGAGCGCAATAATGACAGCATTTTAGCAGATTTCTTTTGGCCGTAAAGCAATTGTTTACATCGCGAGACCTGATATCACGCGATACTTCCTGACGCGGCAGCCGGCGCCCCGCCGGCCCAAAGTTGCAAGTGCGGATTTTCCGCTCACGGGCACCAGGGGGGTGCGAAATGACCACCATTCAACCCCAACTAAGTAATATAACCATTCCAATGACTCTGAAGCTGTTCAGTTAAGGTAAAAAAGTTACTTAGATCACCTTTAAAATAAAACCACTTTATGAAATAAACAGTCATAAGTTACAGGCATCTATAATATACTGGTAACATTTTCAGAGTATTATTATTATTATTATTTATTTATTTTTTACTGTGAATATCTGGCAATCACAGCTGCCAGTTGGTTTAATTTAGTAAATTTAGTGGGATATTCCAGACAACATATAGTCATCATCTAACCTTCATTTAAAGAGATAATTCACCCAAAAATAAAATAAAAAGTCGTTCATCTTAATTTTTTAATGACATTTTTTGTCCCTCCACTGACAGTCTACACAACTACCACTTTGACGCTTCAAAAAGTTCATAAAGAGATTGTAAAACTAATCCATATGAATCGAGGGGTTTAGTCCAAATTTTATGAAGACACAATCACTTTATGTGATGAACAGATTTAAGCTTTTATTCACATATAAATATTCATCAACGCACAAATCAGTTATGCTTGCATGAGGTGCGAGAACCAATAAGGTTCATTCTCGTGTTACGCAGCATGTTTGAGCTTCAGCAAGAACCAATGAGGTTCATTCTCGTGTTACGCAGCATGTTTGAGCTTCAGTAAGAACCAATGAGGTTCATTCTCGTGTTACGCAGCACGTTTGAGCTTCAGCAAGAACCAATGAGGTTCATTCTCGTGTGTTATGAGGCACGTTTGAGCTTCAGCAACAACCAATGAGGTTCATTCTCGTGTGTTATGAGGCACGTTTGAGCTTCAGCAAGTATGGTTGAGGTTCTGTTTATATTTACTGATCAATGTTTATGTGTAAATAACAATCTAAATTAAATCTGTTCATCATATAAGCGATTGAGTCTCTTCAGAAAATGTTAACTAAACCGGCCGATTCTTATGGATTTTATGATCTCTTTATGAACTTTTTGAAGTGTCAAAGTGGACGTTGTGTCAATAGAGGGACAAAAATCTCTCCAATTTCATTAGAAATATCTATGAAGATGAACAAAAGTCTTACGGGTTTGGATTAACATGAGGGTGAGTAAATAGTGATTTCTGGGTGAACTAACCCTTTAAGATTAAGTTCTTAAGGTCAAGTTTAATCTATTCAATGGCCCACACAGAGTTTGAATGACTGTGGCTTTGACTTTTGAAAGAAACCAGGAAACTTTTTAGCATCTATGTGTGTATCACGTCCTCTCCTGCACTGAAAAAAAATGTTTAGTCAGTTCAACTTAGAAAATGTAATTCATGTGGTCACATCTACAATACCTGGTTTTGTTGAAATGAAATAAATGATTCTAGATGACTTATATAACTTAATTCAACCAACCTGAAAAACAAGGTTTTACTGAAGCATAACTGTCAGTAGAAATAACCTTCTCCAGCTAGGTAAAATGACTTAATAAGTTTGATATCATCTGTTTTGTTTTATATGATGAAAGTCCTTTTCCACTATGATGTATACAGTCAAAAAAGAATTCATTACCCTTATTTAATTTAATTGAAGACATTTTTTACACGAAACTTAATTTAGTTTATTCAAAATAAATCAGAACCACTAAGTAAAGATAGGTGTCAGTACTGACATTAGCACAGAACGCTGAGTGTGTTGTGCACAAGTAACAGAAACTCCTCTAAATGTCCAACATAACTGAACATTAAACATAAACTACCAACATTTTTCCCTTTACTGAAAAGCACATAAAATAACATGTGGAAATATAAATCCACAGCCTAGGGCTGCGTTTAGCATCGTAATCCTAAGTAGATCGTTGAGCCTTTGCCACCAATGGTCTCTACGATTGACTTAGTTCACAATACTAATGTTAATGTTTAAGGTTAAGTTGGACATTTAGAGTTTCTGTTATTGAATTTTGTGGTTACCATTGTGGTGAAGAGTAGAGATGCCGATTGCGATTTTCACTCTGATGCAACTTAATGTGTTTAATAACCCCAAATCACAATTTCTCATTGAAGCAAAATTCGCCGATCAGCAAGGAGCAGGTATGCATGTGTCGAATGTAACCATCCTGAGCTTTAATGGAAATTGTATGTAACAGCATTTCCTTGTTTTACAAACTGATTGAAGTAGGTTACAACAACAAAATTAGAATTTGTAGGTAGAATCAGGTAGAAATACCTCCTTAAATAACTCTGCCTTCATTTAAAAACACAGATACATAAAGATAAAGATACACATCCATAACATTCTTCCCTAAAACATCTGTTCCTCATTGTAAAAACAATGTACTCTAAACCCCTTCAAAAGATAGAGAGAGAAAGATGGATGTAAACTGAAATAATCTTCGTCCTATTATACAGGATGACATAGCAGCATTATCTATCATGGACCATAATGCAGTTCTGCATTTACATTAAATCACAGCCGACTAAAAATAACACAAACGTGAACTGCAAATGCAGATATTTTAACCCTTTAGGTCCAAATTTTGGACAAAAGCTTAATTGTATTCTTTGAAGTTCTGATGTAAATACGATGCTATTAGCATGACAATAATTCAGTACCATGGAATTACCATCTGATATGCTGCTGCCACCGTACATTTTTGTTAAGGATTATTACATGAATGACACCCAATATCAAAGCTCACTGCTGCTTTTATTCTTAAAAGTTATTTTCCCGGTCGAATCAATCCTGGATCTGCAGTGACCACATTACAGCAATAGCATGGAGGACGATCAGATAATGTTTGCTCATCAGGGCTTCATTATATTACATAATGCAAGGCTTTCTACTTTACAAGCCATAATGGCTATGATCACAACAACACGGGCTATCGTATACAAGCTTGCAACTCAGATTAAATAAATTGGACTCTGGGCACTGTGCCTGATCGGCTCCAGGATGCTTGGGTATTCATAGTTTTCACTGGACGTCACACCCTTACAGGAACGCCCACATGGAGGCCTTTTCTGCCAGCAAGTTATTTCTACCAGGTTTGTACGAATGTATTAAGACATTGATTTTAAAAGATCAAATTCAATATACACCTTACTGATGATGCATACTATACAGATGAACAAATCCGGCTAGAATATGAATGCAACCTGCTATTCCGCTAAATTGTGTTCCATTATAAATAAAATGCTTAATGCTTAATGCATTAACAGTAATATCAGCAGAATAAATTCATATGCCATATTAAACATACAGGCAAGCAGATGAACAAAGAATGATGAATGCAACACGCAGTTTCTCGTTATTTTTATATTTTCCCATGGAAACACATTATTTAACAATTAAGGTGCAGTTACATATACCATTGCCCTGTGAAATTTCATGGGCGAATTACAGTTATTTAAATAGGAATCTGTGTGATCGGGAGACAAAATAAAAATCTGATTTTGCTCATTTTCAAGTTGGTCACGAGAATTCGACGCGCTGACAGAAAGTTGCTTGGCTTGGAAGTGAGTTCTATGTGAACAGTGCTTCATACAGTACATCACTATACTATTGACAATTGAAACTATTAGTTTATAGTTAATAAAATGTTTATAAACTGCAGTTAATACATTAATAGACTATATACAAACAGCGAGTTCTTCATTAATTGTCACTGTGTTTAACAAATTATTATTGCTTAATTATCTCATTCATAAAGAGTTGTTAACAGCTTAGTAACTGTAAATAGTTCTCACTTTAGATTAGGTCACGGAATATCATTAATTAAGTGTTTTAAACCAACCTTTATTGGACATTAATTACATTAGTATTCAGTTCCTTAAAAATATTTACAAATACAGTAAGCCTATCTAAAGCTAAACATAACCGCTTAATTAAAAATAAATAAATAACATAACATAATGCTGTCCATATGAAATACATACAAATACTCATTAGGTCACGTTGTTAAAATCAGTTAGGATTAATGGTAGGTTTAGGGAAGAATATACAGTTTGTACAGTATTAAAATCATTATTTCTATGGAAAGTCCCCATAAAACATGTGTGTGTGTATGTGCGTGCATGTGCGTGTGTTTATGCGTGTGTGCGCTTAATGTATTGTAAACATTTTAAGGAGCTCTTAATACTAATGTAATCAATTTCCAATAAAGGCTGGATTAAAGCACTTAACTGATGACATTATTCGAATTTCCCATGACCTAATCTAAAGTGAGAACTATTTATGGTTAATAAGTTGTTAACAACGATTTATCGAACTCTTTACATTCGAGCTAATTAAACAGTTAATATAATCAATAAAACACTTTTTATGACTTTATAAAGAATCTATAATATCCAAATAATATTTGTTTATTATTATTTTATTATACAAATTTTACAATTTATTATTGATTCAGTTTATATAGAGGTCTATATTTTGACTGAATATTTTGCCTGCCCATACGAGCACGGCTAATATGGACCGCAAGTGCTCAAAACTTGCAGTTTGTTCACATAGCTTTTTATTCTTTTGAGAGGTGATCGAAATATTAGTGGCTTGAAACAAATGGAAAACTGACAGGCATGTGCTGCAGTTTTTATATATATTTTGCCCTCCAGGTCCCCACATCAGTCAATCAGTCAATTGACCAATCATCAATTACTGATGTGGGATAGCTTTCTGTTCAGTCTGCAACTTGGTCAACTGTGTTTCTTATCCAAAAGATGTTTGTTTGAACATCTGCTATTGGCTCAACCAATAGTGTGTCATTGGAAGTATCAGCTGTTATTCAAACCACTGGCAGATGAGGGAAGTGTTTCAAAAAAACTTTCTTTCTTTTTTTTTGCAATTTCGCTTGGTGACACTAGTGACACAGAAATTACACACTTTGTCTTAAAATATCTTACTGTACCCTCTGAGTGAATTTATAGGGGAGTGATTACTTTAGCAAGCAGCAATGATCCATAACATTAGCACTATCCACAATCCAACATACCGTGACCATGAGAGGGGAAACTTTGATCTCATTTTTCATATTGTGATACTCAGATGTATAATTGTCTCAAATAGCATGTTTCTCTCCAATGTAATTATGTTTTATAGTTGATCAAAGTGAGGCAATGTTAGGAAATATCCCAAACCACAATCCTCCCTTCACTTTTAGCTAACCTCTAATTACACACAAAAAGACGCAACTTGAGAATGGTTTTAGAAATGACAGATCTCTTCAAGTCAAACTTTGCCAGTAGAGGAAATGAGCAATTTCATTAGTCTGCATTTGGTAAAATGGCACAATTATTGAGAAAACTATAGCTTTCATATGGCAATCATTTTATCTGAAGTCAAAAAGTCACTTCAGTATCGGAGGTAGTGAAATAACATCTTAAGATTTGGCATCCATTAGCTTAATAACATCCTTCCCTTTCCAGAACGAGGCCACAGCGACTATTCACACCTCATTTGAATCTTTAATTTAAAAAACAGGCTGTTGAGTGATTACAAATTTGGAAAGATGCTGCAACAACCCCTTGAGATGTTTCGCATAAAAGGCGCAGTGCCACCACAACAGAGAATCGAGGGTACGGAAGTCACAATTTATCACTCTATATCGCAACAGACTTCAAAGGAGGTCTGGGTGTGCCAATTACGAGACAGGACAGCAAAGGGTTGAAGAGAAACTCAACTCAGACGGGAACATTTTCTGTGGAAGTGGTCTTCTGCTGAAAGACTCTGAGGGAGGGCTCAGGTTTTGTGTGATCCAGCCTTCAGCTGTTCTGACACATTGCGAAGTGGGCTGAATATGTCATGACAACCTCACACATCCCACAAAGTGTGTGAATAGAGCTGTGTCTTCAAGACAGAAGATATGGATGTAACATGGTTATCAATCTAATGCAATATTGCGATGTACAGTTGCCCATAACTCTTTCCCTGCCACTGTTTTTGGAAAAAAGTTGCATTTTTGATCATTTTCACAAAAGTGTCATGGCCCCCAGAATATTTTGTTGTATGAATATCTGAACATGCAATATATATATATATATATATATATATATATATATATATATATATATATATATATATATATATATATATATATATATATACAAAACCCCAAATCAGAAAAAGTTGGGACACTGTACAAATTGTGAGTAAAAAAGGAATGGAATAATTTACAAATCTCATAAACTTATATTTTATTCACAATAGAATATAGATAACATATCAAATGTTGAAAGTGAGACATTTTGAAATGTCATGCCAAATATTGGCTCATTTTGGATTTCATGAGAGCTACACATTCCAAAAAAGTTGGGACAGGTAGCAAGCGATAAGATGCCGGAAAAGTTAAATGTACATATAAGGAACAGCTGGAGGACCAATTTGCAACTTATTAGGTCAATTGGCAACATGATTGGGTATAAAAAGGGCCTCTCAGAGTGGCAGTGTCTCTCAGAAGTCAAGATGGGCAGAGGATCACCAATTCCCCCAATGCTGCGGCGAAAAATAGTGGAGCAATATCAGAAAGAGGTTTCTCAGAGAAAAATTGCAAAGAGTTTGACGTTATCATCATCTACAGTGCATAATATCATCCAAAGATTCAGAGAATCTGGAACAATCTCTGTGCGTAAGTAAGGGTCAAGGCCGGAAAACCATACTGGATGCCCGTGATCTTCGGGCCCTTAGACGGCACTGCATCACATACAGGAATGCTACTGTAATGGAAATCACAACATGGGCTCAGGAATACTTCAGAAAACATTGTCGGTGAACACAATCCACCGTGCCATTCGCCGTTGCCAGCTAAAACTCTATAGGTCAAAAAAGAAGCCATATCTAAACAGGATCTAGAAGCGCAGGCGTTTTCTCTGGGCCAAGGCTCATTAAAAAATGGACTGTGGCAAAGTGGAAAACTGTTCTGTGGTCAGACGAATCAAAATTTGAAGTTCTTTTGGAAAACTGGGACGCCATGTCATCCAGACTAAAGAGGACAAGGACAACCCAAGTTGTTATCAGATGTCGTCTCTTTCAGGGAAGACCTTGCATTTTCCAACATGACAAATCCAGACCATATACTGCATCAATTACAATATCATGGCTGCGTAGAAGAAGGATCCGGGTACTGAAATGGCCAGCCTGCAGTCCAGATCTTTCACCCATAGAAAACATTTGGTGCATCATAAAGAGGAAGATGCAACAAAGAAGACCTAAGACAGTTGAGCAACTAGAAGCCTGTATTAGACAAGAATGGGACAACATTCCTATTCCTAAACTTGAGCAACTTGTCTCCTCAGTCCCCAGACGTTTGCAGACTGTTATAAAAAGAAGAGGTGATGCCACACAGTGGTAAACATGGCCTTGTCCCAACTTTTTTGAGATGTGTTGATGCCATGAAATTTAAAATCAACTTATTTTTCCCTTAAAATGATAAATTTTCTCAGTTTAAACATTTGATATGTCATCTATGTTGTATTTTGAATCAAATATTGAATTTTGAAACTTCCACATCATTGCATTCTGTTTTTATTCACAATTTGTACAGTGTCCCAACTTTTTCTGATTTGGGGTTGTATATATATATATATACAGTGAGGAAAATAAGTATTTGAACACCCTGCTATTTTGCAAGTTCTCCCACTTAAGGCCTCGTTATACTTCTGCGTCGGACCTATGCCGGAGCCTATACGCCGTAGGCAACGTGTTGGTTTTAATTTATACTTCTGTGTTGTTGTCCGCGTTGACGCGCACCTAGGGAGCATGTGAAACCCCGAGGGAGGGGTTCTGGCAGACCAATCACAGCGCTGGCGTCCGCGTAGAATTGACGCGTTGTTACATTTTTGGAGAGGTGCACGTCAGGTTACGCCGTAGGGTATGCGCGCTACACACAGCCTACGACGTAGCTACGGCGGCAGTTCGACGCAGAAGTATAAATAGGCCTTTAGAAATCATGGAGGGGTCTGAAATTGTCATCGTAGGTGCATGTCCACTGTGAGAGACATAATCTAAAAAAGAAAATCCAGAAATCACAATGTATGATTTTTTAACTATTTATTTGTATGATTTTCCGTCTCTCACAGATGAAGTGTACCTATGATAAAAATTACAGACCTCTACATGCTTTGTAAGTAGGAAAACCTGCAAAATCGGCAGTGTATCAAATACTTGTTCTCCCCACTGTATAAAAACAGACCCTATGCTTTTAAACAACAAAAATCTATTTAATTCTACAACATTTTGAGCAAAAAGCTGAGAAAATCGCGTTTTTGTCAGACTACGTCCGGATCGGATTTAGAATAATGATTAAAACAAAGATGGAATAGATTGAGTCTATAAACACCGCCAAAGCTTCACAATCCTATAGCTCGTCCTGGGTCGACATTTCATTCAGTAGCATTAGGCAGTTTTTATTTATATGCTGTTTAATGTTAATGTTTGATGATTGTGTTATTTTACATATGCATATGCTTATGCTATCGCTTGTCTCTGCTTCTTCTTCGCGTGTGTTTTGATCAGGAGATTCTGTACTCTTTCAGAAGATGAGCAATAGCACCCCCCTACCGTATAAAAAACACAGGAAGTCGGAAAATTCCGTCAATGGCAAGGAAAGAGTTAATAGGGTGTGAAATAGTGCATTAATCTATAGATCTTAATGGATTCTAAAATGTCATACATTGTTAGAAATACAGATGGAAAAAAGATGCACTGAGTTTGGGGACCAATTCTCCCTATTAACTACTTGCTTATTAGTATGCATATTACTAGCATATTGGCTGTTTATTAGTACTTATCAATCAGATATTAATGCCTTATTCTGCATGACCATATTCTAAATCCCTTAATCCTACACAATACCTAAACTATAGGCCTACCTTACTAACTATTAATAAGCAGTACATTAGGATTTTATTGAGTTGTAGTTAATAGTGAATATGTGTTCCCAAACTAAAGTGTGATTTAGCTGATGTGATATTAGCTACATATTTCAGTAAGTTGCACTGTTTTTAACATACCTTCTGATGTTCGTTCATGCTTATTGTGTGCCATGAATAGTTGTAAAAAGGAAGATATTACACATGAACTGTCTCAGTGTAACATTTTCGAAACTCTAGTAGTTATCTAAAAAAAGAAAACTGACTATAGAAAAAGATCTGAATTAATGTTGAGGATCCAAAAACTTATAAGAAACAAACACTAATGGGAGAAAATTGTAATAAATCACATAGTTACTCAGTTATTACTGACAATATAATAATACAGAATAATAATACAATAATAATCTGGATCAGGGGTCTTCAAAGGTGCAAGTCCAACACAATCTCATGGCAATTTGCAACTATTTTATGTTTGGGCAATTTGGTGGTTGATACATATGAATTTGTAAAATGTCATTTGTACATTTTCAAACAAATGTTAAGGCCCCAGTGATGGTTGTGTTTAGGGGTGCGGTTAAGGGTGGACCTTTATGCTTACTTGTTTTGTAAGGATTATACATTTTTGTACAATTCCCATCATACAAATTCATACGCATTCAAAATGGACACCTCGTAAAATAGTTACATTTTCCTGTGAGAACATGTTGTCAGGCATCAGACCTTGGTGAAGAGATATGTAGCAGGGACCTCTTGTTACATAATGTATAAAACTGAATGTTCCAATTCATGTTGTTAGTGTCATAAAAAGTGTTTTAAAGTGTTTAGTGCCATTTTAATGTGTTAGCATATTTTGTTATTGCAAAGCCAATAAAATAATCAGTACTGATGTATTGAATTTTATATTCGAACTGGATTGCACCCATTCTGTTTGTGTCTTGTTGTACGCTGCAACAAAGGGTAAGTCAATCCCCCAATATTCTGAAACACATCTGCCACACACTCCAAATAAAGATGCCTCTAACCGCCTGAACAGACCACCATCACTATTCCGTGCTGGTTCTAGCAAACACTGAGCCATTTTCTTTGCTCAGCATCAAAAGGTAGTTCAGAATGCAGGCCAAAGTTGGTGCGCAAGATCTGCTACAGTTCTTAAAACCGAACAAAAGCTCTTTAAGTGGGCGTCTTGCCCCAGAGAGACTGCATTCAATGCTCAGTGACTAAAGTAGGGCACTGATGAGACATCCAATGTTCTGGAAACACAAAATGTGTTTAACGCAAAGACAGCCAGAGAGAAAGCTTGTCGGTGCCAAAACTTGAGTGTTGAGCGTGAGGCAATTAACAGACCGACCGGAGGAGTCAGAGAGAGAGAGAGAGAGAGAGAGAGAGGACTTCGTTCTGAAACATTGCCCTAGGATGCTGCAGTGCTATAAAACAGACACCCAGAAGACCCGGAAGACAAGACTTTCCTCTGCTTTATGGGATGTGTGAATCTTGAAGCAATTAACATACTGTTTAAGTAACTTAGAGAAAACAGCAGTTTTGATTAATTACATGAACCATGAAGTGATAATACCAAGCACTTATTAGGGTCAATGATGTGTTAATCTCAGCAAACTGCCACAAAAAAGGCAACCACCCACATTTGATTGCTATACAGTACTGTATATTGGTTTGAACGTCATCCAAGCAAACTCATTTATTAATTGGCATAGATAACGGCTTTTGGAGGTATTCTATACTGGTAAAAAATTAACACCCAGTCTATACATACAATCACTGACTCGTCGTGAGGGTCTTTTGTAATATGTGACTTAAGCTCAGCACCGAGACATATTTATCAGAATTTATAATGTATTACTACTTGTCCTAAGTATTATATAATGTGAATCTATTGTTTTTGCACTGATGTCTGACTGCTTTGCTTCCATCAAGTTTCATAACCTAAAAGAGAAAATAGTCTAATCTTTCATTTGTGAAGTATTTAATTCAAATGAATAGGCATTACTACATGGTTATGTGATATTTAAAGGTGGGATCAGTAGTTTTTGAAAAAACACTTTTGAAAACTGTGTCGGACCCGAGTACCAAAACACAGTTGTAACCAATCAGCAGTAAGGGGCGTGTCTACTAATGATGGGGAGGAGAGAGCGCTCAGTGCACACAGAACAGACATTAGACAGACAAAAGTGTTTTTCAAAAACTACTATTCCCACCTTTGAATAATGAAATTGCAAACAAAAATAACTATTTAGTGTTAGAAAATTAAAATGAGACCCAAATAATATAATTCAAACTCATTGTATGATGTCATGTGACAAAGCAAACCATGACCATGACCATAACCAATGACTATACATCACAGGTCTTACAAACTATTTAATAGGAAGTATATAACACATACATCATTTAAACAGCAGCCAGGCTGTGTCAGACAAAATGTACAATATATTGGAAATATTTTTAATATTAATGCATGCTCTTTTTTTTCTTGAGAGCCCTAGGACTTTCCTACTTAAAGGACAAGTTCGGTATTTTACACTTAAAGCCCTGTTTACAGATCGTTTCTGATGAAATAGAATGGTTAAGATTACATTTTGGACACAACTTTCCAAATTTTGGCTTTCCAACAGGTTTTATCGTAGTTTTTGTCCAACTCCATTGACTTGTATTGGATGTGCTGTGAGGTACGGTATTACTCCGCCGCCGGAAACTGGACTGGAATGTCTATTAGTCAAGCTCTCAACGGAAGAATGTACGGGTGTGAGGCGTTTGGAAAAATAGGTCCACAGTTTTACAACGAATTGTAAAACACCTGTTGGAAAGCATCTTTTGCAGCGATTTTTGTGTGAGCATATCAGTGAACACCCCTATGGAAGCTTGTTTCCGCCAATGAACCGTTCTATTTCATCAGAAACGATCTGTAAACAGGGCTTTAAGTGTAAAATACCGAACTTGTCCTTTAAATTAATTTCCTCTACCTTCAACGAACACTGGGAATATACATTATTCCCGGTACTATACGGTTATCCGGACCACATGTGATGACCTACCCCAACCCCGCCCCTAAACCTACCCGTCACTGGGGTTACGACCAACCAAGAGCGGTTGTGGTCACGTGTGGTCAGGTGTGGTCCGGATAACCGTATAGCACCTTATTCCCTATTCATTATTCCATTGTAGCACCTGCACTCACAATAAAGTTGAACAATTGGATGCCATGCTGAAGAGAAAAAAAGAGAGATTGTGATATTGTAAGACTCCTGCTGTCACTCAGGGTGTCCATGGCCCCTTACAGAGTCCCTCCTCTGATGCACCTGGTACTGCAGAGACAGCTGACACAAATCACACCAACAGCTGACTGCAACAACCATACCAGGATTACCAAAGTGGTGCATAAATTAGCTAAAAATTCACACCGTCATGGTGAAACGTGCAGTTAGTGAAATGTAGAGTAATCGAGTATTAACGTGATGAATGCAGTGGGCTGGTGGTGACGTATGGCATCACTGAGATGCATGACATCGCAGCATCGTAACAAATGCATTCAGTCAAGCTTTATGACGTCACCTCCCTCTGAACTCAAACATCACGCTTATAAACAGTGACGTATGACAACAGTTTTTAAGAAAAAAATAATAAAATAAAAAAACTGTTAACTGGCTTGTTTTAAGAATAGGCTCGCGCGCACTTAAATGCAACGTCATATCCCAAATAAATGGTATATAAAAGCACTCATAGGCTATATATTAACCTGACAACTCCATCTGGCAATAAAATCACGTCTGCGGATTCACAGTAGGCTAACCATCATCAACATCTCAAAAAATGAAACGTTCTGATCTATGGTACGATCTGTTCGGTCACGCATCGTTGGCGTGAACCGGGATTCGGATAATCGGGTCATCATCACGAAAACACCGAGGCGCGCGCCCCTCTCTTCTTCACTTACCGGATTTAAAAAACGCCGCTATGTCGGCCGCCTCCTTAGATGTGTCCTCTGCCTCCCCTGAACTCATCCTCGGATCAATGATTCTCCCTCAACAAAACTCCGCAAACAAACGGATCAGAGTCGGGTTTCCAAGTGACTGGTCGGGAATAAATCCTCTTCATTGGAAAGCAAAGAGTGGCGTGCGGGGATTCGTTCCTGTGCTCGCTGAGCACGGACCCTCCATCTTGGCTTTAGCTCGCTGGAGAGGTGTCGGTACCGATCGGCGGCGCTCCTGAGTTTCAGCTGGGAGAGAGGAGGATGAAGGGAGGGAGAGGGGAGGTCTTCTTCTGGAAAGGGGTCTCCTGGAATCCCCTACTTGTCTACACACCCCCCACAGGTCACCCTAGCTATCACCAGCTATAGCCGAAATTTACAAAATGCCAAGTCATTTTTGGGATGCTGGTTCTATAGCCTACATTCCATACAAAAAAAAAAACTAAAAACTTATACCTCTCTTTATTTAGTAGCCTACAAAAAGGTTTGATTTAATAAAAAATATCAAGTAAAATGCTTTTCTTGGAGCTGGAATATAGGCTGCATGTGATTGAACTTATTTTCAAAATAAAGTTTTCAGATTTAGATTTGTAGATAGATTTGTTTAGTCATATGCCTATCAATATTTTTATAAGGTCAACATGTATTTTTAAACGTGTGCTTGACTTGTCGTGAGGTTCCCATGGTATGTTTTCTTGTCATATCATAACAATGTCTGTATGATGATTATACCAACACCACACTGATCAAGTAGCCTATATTAATACAATTTTACTGATAATGCACACGTACATCACAGAGACATCTATTTGATGTACGTGTTACATCTGGAAGATTTTTTAGAGTGTTTGCTCATCTGCAATACGTCTATGGGACATTTCCTGTCAGATGTCAAATAGACGTTTCGAAAATGTCTTTAAGATGTTTAGGATTTGGAAAATGTAAAACTGACATCTTAAAGACGTCTTTCAGATGTTAGTAAACAGCAGATGCTTTCCAGATGAAATTATCTTTAACAGACTTGCAGACATATGTGTGCTATCTCACTGCAATTTACTGAATTGCAAGTTTTGAGACAAAGCATACACACAAATTGTGCCTTTATATTCTCTGATAGGCTATGTTTTTCTAAACTAACTTCAATAGTGTCAAAATAATAACAGATTTCAATTTTCTGTAAGCTATGTGCCATTTTTAAGCATTGAATCTGTTACTGGAACTCACAAGGTGTGTGTATAATTGATGTGTGATTCACAAGGAATAAAACTAACTTATTAAAACCTGTATATGTATTCACTTGCGCAACGAAATATTAAACAGCACTGCAACACTGTGTCAGCATTCACCCATCTGTTCACTAATGTAACATGCATGGAAAGGTGTGAGAACCGAAACAATTGCGCCCTCTAGTGAAACAGTTGAGGAATTACATTGGTACAATAGCGCCCTCTTGTGTTATGAAAAACTGCAGAATTACACGAACTCGAGACAGACGTTCACAACAGCGACCGCACAACTTTCCGATGGATGGCACCGGATTAATTTAATTTAATTTAATTTAATTTATTTTATTCAAAATCTGATTATGAAAATGTCTCTAGAAATGTGCTGCATTTAGATAATTTGTCCCCCACATTCCTGTAGCCAGTTGCACAAACTGCGTCTTACAGTCATCTATTTATTTTTATTTTTTTCAAGACTGGTCATAACTTTTTTTTTTAAGTCAGTTGCATAAAAGGTACACTGGTACACTGGTAGACTGATTAGCCATAACTAATTGCTGGTTTGTTCAGACAAGTTTTAAGACGCAGTCTTAACTGTGGCTATTTAGGCAACTGACCCCTGAGCATAACATTGCGAAAATATATCGTGGGCTTTAAACATTAAACAGTTAATAAAGTTTAAAGCCGCATACATAGAAAGAAAAAAAAAAGAAAAAAAAAAAGCGATTTGCGAAATCAATGAAAGTGAAGTAGCCTAAGACCTTTGTTCTCTGGACTCACTGAGCCGGGGCACTTTTATTTTACCCCTAAAAATGTTACCCCTGACGTCGGCATCTCTATGGCAACTGCCAACAACAATTTATAGTAGAGATTGGAGAAAGTAAAGTGCTTTCTGGGCGGCTCGTTCACAGCATGGTCAACACTAAAATCCTTCTGGACGCCGAGAAGACAGCGTGGAAAAACATAGTTCAGCTTTAGGATGAGATTTACAAACCTATAAAACCCTTAACAGGTCAGTAGATCATGGCGTTGAGTTACCGGACAGTGAAGTCAAACATCAGATCCAGAGGAACTCATCAGCCCTCTGCTCCAGTGGACAACATGAAGGAGATGCAGGTCTGCTTGATTTCAGTTAACAACTTTGCCACTTTCCGCAGAACACTACACAAAAGTTATTACCGGTAGGCTATTTTATGTGTGTGCAGGCTACTAACTTATGTGTGTGTGTTTGTATTTAATCTCAATAATAAAACATTAAAACAATAAAACTCAGAAAGAATTAGCGTATGTATGGGTTATTTCTTGTAATCATGCCAGAAGATATATTTATTTTATTTACTTTTTATTTTTTAAAGGCTAACTTAAACAATATGGACACTTGTTATGGCTCTCTTAAATTTAGCCTATTGCCTAACGTCACGTCTGGATTTAACCTATGCTTATGTGTTAAAAATGCTGATTAATTAAGTTTTAATGAGAAAGGGGCAAATACAAACAAAAAACGGCGCATTTTGATCTGAACCTTTCAGATTCCAAACTACATTTTTTATTGCAAATGTTTTACAAATCACTAGATGGCAGCAAAACTCCGCAGCAACATTTAGAATTGAATAGACTCTTTATTGCAATTTTTGGTCTGGTGGAAAATATAGGTAAAGCTTCAGACAGTAAAACACATAATTATGTATGTATGTGAAAACGTGCAAGTACTTTGTGTAATGTAGGCCTACATGCAATAATGTTCGCTCAGTAATGGGCTATATTGAGCAATAATCAATACATTACAATTTAAGATGGTGTACATTTCTTGGTGTGGAAAAAAAGGTCAATTCATATATTTGTGTTCTCATTTATGTCAAATCAACAGGTATTACACTTTATTTCTCAGACGTTTCAACTGAAATTGCTGAAGGGGGGCGTTTGACAAAGTACAGAGCTGCTAAATCAATGTGGACAGCATATACTGTAGCTAAGATAATCTGGTTTTGGAAGAATTCATATCCATACACTAGTATATTGCCAAAATGTTTGTGGATACACACTACTGCAGCAAAGCTGGAAGCCTGGAATTATCTGGAATGTTGTATGATGTAACATTAAGATATGTTTTCACTGGAATTTGGCAAGAGCCTAAGATAAGACAAGAAGAGCCAACACACTCTCATTACAAATAGTTTGTGCCATTGGGTTATTATTTAAAATATAAATTAATATAAAGACCTAACTCCTCCTCCATGAAACTAGAGTGGAGTGAACCCAATGTTTACTGTAGCCTGAGTGAGTGACAGAAATAATGAGAAGCAGACAGTTACAGTTAGTGATCAAAATGACATAGCAAGCTCACTCAATCATCTTTGATCTTTTCTAATGTGATTAGGAACACCAATATAACATTCCATGGTGGCCTGAAAGAACAGCTCAGTCAGCAATTTGTATTTAAGATCCCAATAAATGAATGCCCAAGCATCAGCCCAAATGCGTAATGGGATTGCTGGTATAGAGGCTTTGGATTTAGAGAGCCAGTTCTCCTCAATGACAAATCACCTTTGATTTCTTACAGTTGTGCAGTTAGAGGTACCTTAGCAAGATCAATTTTGATGTAAATGTTCTGCACCTCTGCTCTTGTTTGTGCTTATGGGAAGCATTGTTGGGTTTTGCACTTGTTTCTATGAGACCTAGTACTTAATAAGTGGACTGAACCCTGCCTGTGTGGGAGTGAAAGTGTGTGTATGGGTTCATATGTATGTTCTCCACTTGGAGAGCCAGTTTGCAGATCCTCTGCATAATTCAGCAGGAGGCTCTTCTTACACAAGCCCCTAGTAATAGGAAGATCCTGTTAAAAAAAATCAGTCATAGCCACTGTGAAATATTGATGACCTAACTGCTTTTAAATGCAAACCTTCGCAACCATTTTCCGGGTATCAAACGCTCAGGCTCCCCATGTGAGCACACGGTCTTCTGTGATCATGCATGAATGAGTTGGTCGTTGTATGTGGAACGGCAGGGACTGGGTTCAGAAAGCAATTAATAATAACCGACTTAGTGTTCACAGAAATCTTTTGAACCCTTGCTGAGAAAGCATTTTTAACTGTCTCCTAATTGATGTCTTGGCCTACTGCACGCAACATAATCAACATGTGATGATTGTGAAGAAGAACACAGATCTGAAACTTGTTACAGTAGTTTTATACAGTCTATGGGTGTAGACGGTGTTAACTTGCTTGTTAACTGTCCTTTAAGAGTCTTTGTTAAGAGTCTAGAGAGGATGACAGTACCGGAAGTGTCAGCATTAAGCCAACATTTTTCATTAACAATCGTCTCAGCTACTGTTGTAACCTCCGTTCCCTGATGGAGGGAATGAGATGTGGGCCATGCCCACACTAATACATTTTAGTTGTACAATTTTTCTATCCGTTTTGGCCTTCTGTCCAGTTTTAATTAAAAAAACTAAACTTAATGAAAACACTCTGCAAAGTGGATAGATTTAAAAACGCTGTTTTCGCATTGTAGACTGTAAAAATAAAGGTATTTGAAAATGATGACGCATGTTTAGTCATGTGACGTATATTGTACCGAATAGATGTTTTACCAGTATTGTTTCTGTTATGCGCTATTCACTTTCACATAGTTGCTAAAAAAATGTACTTTGCACACTCTTCATACAACAGTCCTGCAAAGATGACAGAAAATGTACTCGCATTTGCTGTTCTGCGGCATATAATATAATATAATATAATATAATATAACATAATATAATATAAATAATATAATATATTGACCCCGCTAGAACAATTGCGTGATAACATTCTTATGTCTTGTTCTGTCTGTATCATCATCGTTTTGAAATGAAAACGCCATTTTCAAATGTATCCGGATTAATGTAGACGTAGCAGTGGTGTCGATTGACTGACACTGGGAGTCACACTTGGAAGACCCAAAAACGCCCCCCAGTGTCAGTCAATCGACACCACTGCTACGTCTACATTAATCCGGATACATTTGAAAACGGCGTTTTCAGTCAGTCGCCACCATGTTGAAGTGACTGAAAGATAGGGAAAGGCAATTCTGGTCTCTAGATATGGCTTGGGTCTTTCATTCAGAGTAGGCTACATGCTTTGCCCTTAAGTCTGATCACACAAAAAGTAATGGAACACATCTCCTCAACAAGCCGCATGATCTGAAGCATCATTCATATTCATTACACAAATGGTGTAGGGCAACTTATTTGCCTTATTTGCCATTTAAACGGATGAGTAATAAAAAAATCCACCCCCCTCACAGTGCAAAATTAGCTATAGACCAAAACCACTTTTTGTTTATGCAGTAAAGTTGGCCATTTTAACATGGGGGGTATATGGGATTATATGGGGTATATCACTTTTGGAGCCTGTCTCTAGCGGCCAGTCGATGAATTGCAGTTCAAGTCACATAGGTGTTGGATTCAAGAGACAAACCGGAAGGTTGCCGCTTGTCTACACCGGACACGACAGTTATCAAACCGCTCCGCAACAGCTTGAGGCTGTCTTCACTGGACCGTGAACAAAGGACTGTTGCAAATCCATCACTACATCTGGAGTCGAATATTTTCCTACTGTATGGTATGCTAAAAACAGTACGCCAAAGAGTATTATGTCCGAATACATAGTATTCCGTGTCCCCGGATAACCTACTTCCGCTGAAATTCTGGTGCGCATTCAATGGATACTTTACTAACCCATGAGGCCACGGGAGAGAATTTATGAATGGAAGTGAATCTACGCAACTGATGCTGATAGGACACGTGACAGTAACAGCATGACTGATGTAGTATTGCTGTTTGTGTCATGTCGTAATTACCGTAAATAAATCTCCGGATGCTTTTGAATCTCTTGCCGTACTTTGATGTCATACACTGATCGGTCTGCACAGCGCCACTTCAAGTCGAACACACCTTAAATCTGCAGTGGTCAGATGGTACAGCGGCCCCGTAGTACAAGTCGTAGCCCTCCGAAAATTATGAGTTGTAATTACAAGTTCTACAAACATGTGAAGGTTTTAATGTTCAGAATCGTTACGGTAATTATGACATGCGTGAACTATGTCCGAACTTCATTCATATTATTTTTAACGGTTTTTTTAGCAGTTGCGAAGTAAATTCAAATTCAAATGTAGTACTTGCGCAGACAGTACGCAATTTCGGAACGCAGCATATTTGTTTTTCGTGTCAGAAGTAGCACGAGCGCTTGAAGTGGGCCTACTTCAGAAATTTAACGGACATCAGTTTGTCTGGATTTTGTTGCGTTGCACCATTGGCGTTAACACGGTGTAAGAAAAACATTTGACATGCTCTGTTGTTCTTTTTGCCACAACACGACGTAACTCGCCACATGACGAATGATGAAAAAACACATACAATCCGATGTAAACTGATCCAAATAAAAAAAAATAATAATAATTGAACATCAACTTCAGCTGGATATGGCAAAAAAAAAAAAAAAAAAATCTGCCTGTGAAACAACGCACATTTTCACATTTATTTATATATGCCTACAGATTTTTATCAGCAGATTTATTATAAAAAACAATAAAATAAGTTAAAAATTCACACATTATTAATGTTTTTCTATAGAAAATATAATAATGCATTTTATTTTGTGATTTTCATTGATATGAAGCTATGCTTAGATATATAGGATAGTAACCTCAAGTTAATGTTTTTAAAACGGTCAGTTAAATATAAATCTTACTTATTTCCTGTAGCTTTTACATAACAAAGTCCTAACCAAGTTTCTATCTGATTATAATACAGTGTATTCACATTCATGAGCCAGTGGCTCAGTTCAACAAGATGTGAATGGTCATGATGTGTTACTGGGGCATTCCCTTATGCAGATGCCCCTTCACAATACAAATGAATAGCTTGTATTGTCATTGTCTCACTGATAAATAAAGTGCTGTATTGTGTGGAGGTGTAAATATTGCCTCTCATCTTTCCGAGGGCTGAAGTTCTGTCTGTAACTGTAGACTTAACAACAATGGTCTATTTAGCCTCATAGTTGACATCTGAGAAGGTCCATTGTTAAACAGAGGACGGGTGATCACCCAATACCAAAGGACTAGATAAAGAGCAAATGAAGGGTAAAACAATATTTTAGTCCTTTAACATACCACACAGCTCTCATGCAGTGTTAAACTGGAAATTATTTCAGCACTTGGCTGCAGTCAGGGTAACAATGCTGCCTCATACACCCGACTTGCAAAACAAGGTAAGATGAACCTTTGCTTCTCAGGTTTGCAGTGACTTTCAAATATTACAACAGAACAGCATCTATAGTTAAAAGAAATGTGACTTTTAACAATTTTCTCTTTCCAGTTTACGATGATAACAAACCAAGTAGAAACAAATTACACTGAGCATTAACCTTCTGAAAAGAGCTGAGAATTCCTTATTTTGAAAGGTCGTCATGGTTTTCTTGTCTTTCATAATGGAAAATGTATCTTTATTAATCGGACAGGTTTTAGTTCAATTCTGTGTCAAATTCGAAATGAGTTTATTCATTCATTTGTTTATTTTTTATAATTAGTTTATTTATTTTTAAGTATTGAATGAAAAAGTTAATTTCATATTTAGTCAGTTTTATTTTTTGGCTGTTTAAAAAGCAGCAATACAATTCAATTGAAAATCAGCTGCAAAGCAATACATGTACAGTATAGAGGATCCTCTAGTGCAGTTAGGGTTTTTAGGTATAGTTTGAATTGTTTTAACTTTTCTTCCATTGTGGCACTTCATGATCCCAAAATTTAACTTTACATTCAAAATTCACAAGATCTCAGAACATGTGTAGCGTGTTTTGGCATGAACTATCACACTCGTTTGCAGATTGATACTCTTTGCTCATCTGGAAAATCTTCCTCTGCTAAGGTGATCTTTTTATTTGTCTTGTGTGTTGCGTTGCTAGGTGACGGCTGGCTTTCAGGCCTTATCATTTATTTACAGTTGTTTTGGCAGTCATGGTTGAGGAAGCACTGGTCTGTCATTCCCACGCTAGCTGACCGTTCACATTTGCGGTCAAGTGCTATGTATGCATCTTCTTGCCCAGGCTTGTTGGCCTCTGTTTGCTGGACTATGAATCTTCATCCTTTTCATCTACTGTCATCCAGATGGCTTCACTGGACTTCAGAGTCTGTTACCTGTGTCAGACATTTAAGACTTAGTTAAATATAAAAAAAACTAGACCTTCCCCGACATCCTAAAGATTGCCTATAAACGCCTGTAAACTGACTTTTATTGTCTATAGGACTCAAGAGTCAGGAAGTTTTTGCCAGGAAAATCAAAAGCATGTGACATTTACGTATGCTCCCGAGAGCCTCTCTTCCGTTCCACGACACATGAAATGAATGCTTTTAATAATAACTGGTTACAGTTACAGAGTTGTGTGAGTATTTTTGTTGTGTGTATATTTAATTTTTTTACAATGTTCAGTATAATGCTAGCCTGGGAAAATCCAGACAACTTCCGGCAATTTAGATTTGCTCTGCAAGTAGTCTGGCAAAGAGCCCATTCAAGCCCATTTCTAATCCGTCAAAATCGCAGCACCAATCAGAAACGTTGGGGCGGGCTTTACACAATGATGATCGCTCTGATTGGTTTTAGGTCTATCCAATTGCGCCCAGAGGCATTTGAGCGACGTCCGTCCGTTGGTGAAGCGCATCAACTTTTAAATGCATTATTATATTCAAATTGCAAATACATGAGGACAGTCTCCATGAAAGACCAACTGGCAGATGAACGTGCTACTACATTTCTCTCCGAAACGGTAGGAAATTAAATTAGATTTAATAGAGGTGACAAGATGATTGACAGGGCCGTTTACGTGACAGGATGCACGCGAGTCCGCGACAGATCCGTCCGATAAAGATGACGAAGTAGTATGTCCCAAAGCTTGCCTACTTTTTTGCTACAAATTCAAAAGTAAATACCTTTTCTTCACAAAAAGAGTACATACTTTTATGGTGTAGTAGTGTAACTTAGGCGAATTGGGACGCAGCATATGGCTTTACACGATGACGATCGCTCTGATTGGTTTTAGGTCTATCCAATTGCGCCCAGAGGCATTTGAGCGACGTCTGTTGGTGACGCCCCTTTGGAAATGAGTTGTTAATGAAGCTTTGCCAGACCATAACTCAGTTACTACTGAGAATGGTCTGGTTTTAACCAGGCTAGGATAATGCCGAAAGAGCAGTTCTGTACTGTAATCTTAATGTGTCATGCAAAGAAAAGGGAATAATTCAAACTATAGTCTCACATGGCCAGATCTACATCATCTGTAGTCTCAAATATACTTTATAATCAAACATTACATTGTAATTTTTATTACCTCATCTGTTGACATGATGCCAGTGAATTGCAGAGCTGGTGCAAACATATCCACATTGCTAAGATCAGATACTTTCTTAAAGGGTTAGTTCACCCAAAAATTAAAATTCTGTCAGTAATTGCTCACCCTCATGTTGTACCGGCCCCGTAAGACTTCCGTTCATCTTCAGAACACAACTTCATATATTTTTGATTAAATCTGAGAGCTGTCTCACTCCTTCACAGGCTGCTAGGAAATTGCATCTGCCGGCCCAGTAAAGTTAGTAAAGACCAAATACTACAAATTGCATATTTTGTCTTCAATAACAAATGTACATTATTAGACAAATAAAACTTAGCTATACTTTGTACAAAATACTATTATATACTATAATGTATTTTTAAAGTATACTTTCAATGCATTGTTACAATGATCATTTCCAGCACACAGTTAAAATATACCTAAATTATATTTTTTTAATAAAGTGCAAATAAATACACTTTAAAAAAATAAAATTAATTTAAAAAAAATATACTAAAGTACAATTATTTTAAAGTGTGTTAAAAGTTGTATTGTGAAAATAGGTAAAAGCATGATGCTAATATGCTTTTAATATATTTAAAGCTACACTGTGTAATTTTTTAAGGTGATTCTTAGCAAAAAAAAAATTCTTTCAAAATTATATGTGCTCATTAATGTGTAATTACTTCTACCAACTAATCAAGTATTCTCGTAAGCGTAGAATCTTCCATTTAGAATACATATTACGAGCGAGTCGCTTGAATGGCGGCAGCCATGTTGCGCCTCCATCTTGAAAATACATTAGCCAAAGATGGACATACCTGGAAATTCAAGCTTCGCCTTTCACGTTTTTACACTCACTGGCACCGTGACGAATGCGAGGGGGAGATTACTCGCGACTGCCGGCAGATTTGAAATAATACGGCCACCGTAGGAGTTAAAACGCCCTCGGAATGGGAAGGGCTAGAAAGTAATATTCAGTTGGTAGTCATAAACAATTTCACCGCTAGATGGGAGAAAATCCTTCACAGTGTAGCTTTAAAGATAATACAAATTTTGTTAGTATATTTGCAATGTACTATTGAAAAGGGGAATATATTTCAAATACAATAAAGTATACTTTTTTTTCACTAGGGTCATTTTTGTAGTGTGTATATTTTGTTTTTTGGAGGAAAGCACACAGTTTTCACATATTCTTTCTAAACGTCGCTCTTAGCAGCGTGGATGCTGTCTGAATGTCCGTGAACAGTTTATAGCTGCAAAGGTATTTCCAGCTTCTGTTTACTTCTAAGCGCAGGACAAAAAATTACTTTGCCGTGAGTATATTGGAGCACTGAATCATGTTCAGTCTCTTGTACGTTACGTATGCGACCACAAGCAAAAGTTGCTGGCTGCAGTTTACCTAATGGCTAGGTGTAGCTATAAAGGGTTTCTGAATTCTACATATAGTCCCTTTAAGGGGTTAATTGTTTTGATCAGGGCACATTGGTGATTTCATGGTTCACCTCATTCAGGGTTCAAAATTACATCTTTTTGGTAACCAGTCAGATGACCAGTCAGTCGTAATCACTCTCAAGCCATTCCTAATGCCCCTTACAATGGATGGTATTCAAAAGTGAATAGTACAAATATAATAGTGTTTCGAAGACAGACAATCACAGAATTTGTTGGGTTTGGAATTACATTATCGTTTGTGTATGCCAAATAAAACAATTACATTATAGCTTTGACGTCATTGGCGTCTCTTAATCTTCAGCAGAAGAGAGAAATGAATCTCGCTGATTCTCTTGCGAGAAGTGAATCACAATTCCTATGTTCACTGTTTCAAGGCATGTGATTGGCTGTTCGCTACTGATGTCACACTTTCATGTGCACATGCTCCATGAAGGCAGGATTAAAGACTGAGTTGAGAGAGAAAGTTGATGATCAGTGTCATATGGCACCAACAAAGCCTGATTTGGTTGGTTTGGTTTTGTCAACTTGAAACTAATCCTGGTAGTTTGTTCAGCTATTATAAGGAAAATATTTAGTTTCCGTTGACACAAAAGTGAGCGGTAAAACGGCTGTCAATAGAATAAAATAATTGTGATTAATCTTATGATTTCTGACCAGTGTTTAAAAAGTAGAAATAAAGTTAAATTCTATAAATTATAACTTTTACTATTTATTTTATTTATTTATTCCATTTTTTACACATTCTTTCACTAAATGTGCCCACACCACCATCGTACTGTCATTATACCAACACAAATGCTGTAACACTGCAAGATCTCCAGTGACATGAAATGCAAAGACTGCAAAAACTGATAAGACAAAAAGTGATGTGTTTTCACTTATGAAAATGCTGATGAAGGCATGCTGTTAATAATTTGCATGTGATTGCATGTGATCATGGTCATATCACATTGACATATCTCATAATAAGCAACAGTTGCCAATGCTTAATTTATGCATTTATCTATTGTTCCTAGACCTGAAATGCTGATTGTGTCCATGTCCAATAAGTGAAACATCTAAAAGGTGTAGTGTTTTGGGCTTGTTCAAAGCAAGCTCACCACCAGGATAAAATGCATGAACAATGCAGTGCTATAAGCTAAGCTCATACCAGTCACCCCTACAGCAGAAGAGTTGTGGTAGATGAGAAAAGCATGTGGACAGTACGATGTCATGGAGATTAAATGGGCTGAATGCTGGTATCTGTCTTCCAGATTGTTATTTATCTGTCTCCCAGGCGCCTATCTCACCTGCAGTCTCTTATGTTGTAAAAGGAACAACTTTGTGACGCCAATAGAAAACCTAAGATGATCAAGGGCTGAAAAGAAAATATTGGTATTTTTTTCTCAATAATTAGTGGTTGAACATATATGTGTGTGTGTGTGTGTGTGGTGGTTAATTCAAAGCAATGACAAGAATTCACTTTTCAGTTAAAGGTCAATATTTGTCCCCTAAATTGATTTCCAGGGACATTTAAAGCTACACTGTGTAATATTTTAAGTTGATTTTTAGCAAAACACAAAATGATATGTTCTCATTAATGAGTAATCACTTCAACCAACTAATTAAGTATTCTCGTAAGTGTATAATCTGCCATTTAGAATACATACATATGCCATGTATGTATGAACATGTATGTATGTACGCCTCCATCTTGAAAATACATTAGACAAAGAGGGACATACCTGGAAATTCAAGCTTCGCCTTTCGCGTTTTTACACTCAGTGGCACCGTGACGAATGCGAGGGGGAGATTACTCGCAATTGCCGGCAGATTTGAAATAATACGGCCACCGGTAGGACTTAAAACACCCTCGGAATGGGAGGGGCTAGAAAGTAATATTCAGTTGGTCATATAGAATTTCACCGCTAGATTGGAGTAAATCCTACACAGTGTAGCTTTAAGCCTTATGGGGATTTTTTCCCTAACCGGATTAAATGTATGGATCATCTTTTATCTCAAATTCGTACAATTAATCAATGCATTCAACTATAATAATCAGAATCAGAATCAGAATCAGAAAGAGCTTTATTGCCAAGTGTGCTTGCACCCACAAGGAATTTTTCTTGGTACTGAAGCTTCCAGTGCACATATACAAATACAAATACAACAAGAACATAGTAATACAAATTCTAAGAATGAAAATATATAAAAAATAAATAAAAATAGTAAAAGTAAAAAAGTAGGGTCACAGTTGGGTTTAGTCTGAATAAACATTTACAGATTATGAACATATTTACAGTATTTTGAGTAGTATGAATAATATAAATACCACCTGAATTAGAGAATATTACACTAGACAGAGGGAGTCTAGCGCATGTTACAGATTATAAACATATTTACAGTATTTTGAGTAGTATGAATAATATAGATATAAATATCACCTGAGTTTATTGCACTAGACAGTGGGAGTATTGCACTTACAGGCATATGCTTTGGGGGGCATGTTAAGTGTTCAGAAGGGAAATGGCCTGTGGAAAGAAACTGTTCCTGTGCCTGGAAGTTCTTGTTAATGAGACGCTATAGGGATGTTTCCAGTCAAATCAAGACATTTTTGCACTCAAGAGGTGGTACAAAAGCTGCATCTGAAGTTGCATTAATGCTTACAATTGAAAAATGCAAAGAGGTTAATGTTTTCTTAATGCCACTGTCTTTATGAGTAAATCATGAGTGAATTTGGTCATTCAAACAGCTGATTTTATTCAGGAATGAACTGTGACTGTCTTTATGAATGACTCACCAGATTCTTTCAAAAATGCATATTATTACTTCATTGGCGGAATAGAGCAAAAACAGACAACATTTACAATATTTTGTCTGAAATGTAACTCATGATATTAACTTATTAATATTATTTATTGAACTGTTGTTTAAAATCAATGTCACATTTGTTTAAATATACCATATGATATATAAGACAAAAACTCATACAGGGACATTTTTTGCCCCCACATCTATAGATTTTTGGAGTCATTCCAACTGCATTCTAATAGTCAAGTCAAGTCGTCTTCATTTAAATAGCGCTTTTAACAATGTAGATTGTTCCAAAGCAGCTTTACAGTGATAATAGGAAATTAAAGTAAAGTGTTTTGGCTTTATAGCAGCTCTAGAATAAAGTTATTGTCCAGCTAAAGTTAGTTTGATTGATTCACTTCAGTCGCAATGATCATTAGTTATTAACTTAGGGGCCGCTAACACGACACCGTTTTAAAAGAAAACTCTTAAGTTCTTTCTGCGCAAACTTCAAAAACACGAACCAGTGAGAATGCCGATGGCGTGCACATGAGTATTAAGTTCTATATATAGTTAATATTTAATATTAATAAAATAATAGGCTCATATCACACTCTCAAGACATGTTTTTGTTTTGTTTATGAGTGACATACTCGCATACACATCGTTAAAACAACAATTACAATACCATCCACTCTTAGAAGAAAAGGTTCTAAATAGAACCTTAAAGGGTTCTGCCGACTGTCAGGCACTTTGTATAACCTTTTAGGGGTTCCCATCATGGGATCATTTTATGGATTTAGTTTTAATTCATTTTCATTAAATCTTATGGATCAAACATACTTAACCACTTAGAAAAAATGTATTGTAAAGTTTTATGCAATAATTTAAGACCTTTCACCTTAGAGAACGTTTTTGACATAAATTGTTCTTTAAAATAGAGTCAAGGACCTTAGGGTTCTATAGAACCTTTTTTTTTTTTCTAAAATTGTAGATAATAGGCTACATATATCCCTTTTCCACCAAAAAAGAACTGGTTCGGAACTGGTGCTGGTTCAAAGTTGGTTCAACTTTCGAACCCTCTCAGAACCTGTTTGTTTTTCCACTGACTAGAGAGCCCAGCGAACGACGTCGTTACGTCACTGTGTACGTTGCCATGCGTCTTGGCTTTCCCAATTTCAAGCATAACAATTACAATGTAACTACATCGTCTTTCTGCAAATGTTTCTCCTGGCTTTGCAATCCTATATTGGGGTCAGAAGAAGATGTTTAGAACACATTTGTGCTGCTCGTCTGGATAACTATAGACGGAGGTTACGTTCGAGAAGAAGTTCGACAATAACCCCGCCCCCAGCCCCCGACGTAAGCATGACGTGGTAAAAGAACGGTTCTAGTCCAGAAAAGAGTTGGTGCCGCTTTGGAACCAATTTTCCTGGCCGAGAACCGGTTCTTTGGCTGTCGAAACACAAAGAACTGGTTTGCGAGTAGGCACCGGCTCCGAACCGGCACCAGCACTGCCTTGGTGGAAAAGGGGTTCAAAAATATTGAACACCCCACTAATCTAAATTTTGAGGCAACATGTACCCCAGGGTGGTTCTGTCTGTCTGTCTGTGCTGGTTAGTTGTATTTAGCATGATTTTTCCCTACTATCCATGGCTCTTTCGGAACAGGAATACTTTTTTAGGGCATACATACAATTTATTTTAATTGAAAGTGTTTTATCATGTCTTGCCCATAAAGGCCTCTGATGATTGAAATGGATTTTTTTTTCTATCACTATCACAATTTACATTTGGTGTGATTCCAATGCTGGGTTACAATTTTATTGTAAAGTAGAAATTAGACATTTGACATTTACATTATATCAGAACAGTAAACAATTATTTAAGAAAGTGGCCCTTGGAATAGTTTCTTTCAATCAAAATACGAACATGTTTCTTGAGCATTTGTATCCGGCCCACAAAATGTTGTTTAGTTTATTGGCTCATTTTTGTTTTTTACAGTGTTACCTAGCACCCCAGCCAAGAGACTTTTACTGTCTCTCACAGCTTCGACGAGGGGCCCAGTCTGCTCTGCCCATTTAAGGCTTTGTTCAGTTGTCTTTCTTTTATTCTGTACAAAAGACCCTAAACATTTCAGCTTTTACTGTCATGAGAAAAGTGGGGACTATACTGTGAAGGTCACTTAAACAGATGATTAAGGCAGTCCAGTCTGGATGACGATTTTCTTACTTGGAGACTTGCCTATCAAAATTTCTACACTTGGATATACACATGTAACGATATCCACTGGGTTTGGACTGATTGTCTGCTTGGATGATGATAAAGCTACATGATAGTCTGACAATCTTTACATGTAAAATCTCATGGATAACAAACATGAACAGAAGTCTGGAAGATGTAAACCAGAGGTGCTGTCGTCGATAATCTCAAACAGCCAGATCACTGCTTTTAAAGTATGTATCCAGACTCCAATGTTCTGATGCTTCATTTTCTTACTTTTCCTGAGGTTGTATTTATTTATTTATTTATATAAATAATTTATTGGTATTTTCTTCTGTTTCTTCAATAATGTACCAAACTGGATATCAAAAGTATATCACTGTATGTAAATGTATATCATGTTACAGTTTGTAACATTTGTTTGTGCTCAGATTTAAATGTTGAGAGAGACATAACTTCAATGAGACAAGAACTCAGTTAGTCTAAGAAGTCAAAGTGTCAAGAAACTGCGTTGATATATTTAAAAATGGCTCAGCACACTCAACATCTTTTGACTTTAGTACATCTTTTTTCTGTGCATAATATGTCCTAATTTATATTATTGAATTAAATATTTGTGGTTCTTCAGTTCTTTGCTGTCCTGTAGAATGTATTAACAAAAAGAGCTTCAGTATAGTAATCTGTCCTTTTTATTGTTTTCCTTTTATTAAGAACATTCTGTTGCACTTTATTTTAAGGTGTCCTTTTTACAGTGTAATTATTCATTTACGACCTGAGTAATATTAATCTACAACAAAAACTACATCTACATGTACATACTAGGGTTAGGATTTGGTTTAGGGTTAGTTGCATGTAATTGTAACAAAACTAGAGTTTTTTTTTTTTTTTAGAGAGGAAGAATTTGTTAAATACGTTAAGCAACCTGTTAAGCATCACCAGAGTGCCGACGCACTGAATCGTTCTTTGTTTAAATAGTTAAAAGTTACCATTATATTTAATGTTATTACCTTGACAAATTATACATCATTTAAAAGATATAAGATTCAAGTTTCAGTATTTGACCACTATTTTATTCTGAGGAACTTATAGTGACAGTTATGTATTAATTTGTGTCAGGAGTTATGTAATAAAAAAATTAATCAATACCTTTAATATGAATTATGAGCATCAGCCGCTCCCATTCAGAAAAAAAACTCTGTCCGGTCGTCATGAAAGCGCTTCACAAAACAACGTCCCTCAGGGCTTTTAGCTCAAAAATGTGCAGATTTGGAGACATATTGATAGATTCTCATAGGTTTATGTCAGATTTCTATAGAGAGGAATAATATTTATTGAATTTATACCCAAATGTGCTGATGTAATCATTATGAGCGCTGGAAACTCTGATGTAGGCCTACTGTGTTTTCAATACACACAGGCAGCCTTAGGGCGCCATATGCACATTTAGTCCATATATGGAACACATGAAGAAGAGCCATGTCATGTGACATTCCAAGAAATCCCTGACATAACAGAGATTGCTGTAACATGCAGATAAAGACGTTTTGGAGACAGTAAACATGATTGCAACGATATATGATTTATCTGTGTTCTTCGAGCCATGTCAGGTATTTTCATAATAATAGATTATATTTGTAATGTAATGCTAATTGATATAGACTTTATCATTGTGCAGAATACTATAAAATAATATATTTTCTGTCTGATTTTTATATCTGAAGCCAAATCAGATCACAGAAGGTTATTTAAAACACTCGACTTGATTCATTTATTGCTATAGTAGAGGAAGAATTTTCTAAACTCGTTAAATCATCTAAATCGACAACATCATGTATGTTAGACCCGACTAAGCTATTGAAAGAGATGCTTCCAGAGGTCATATATCCTCTTTTTAATATCATTAATTCATCTTTGTCATTAAGATACATGGCATTAGTGGAATTGCATTAGCATGGTTTAAATCATACTTAAATTACCTAAATCAGTTTGTAGCAGTAAAGAAAGAGATGTCTTATCGACCACAAGTTCAGTATGGAGTACCACAAGTCTCAGTTCTTGGACCATTGCTGTTCACTCTGTACATGCTACCCTTGGGAGATATCATTAGGAAGCATGACATTAGTTTTCACTGTTATGCTGATGATACACAGCTCTATATTTCTTCACGCCCTGACGAAACTTACCAATTCACAAAATTAACGGAATGCATAGCTGATATAAAAAACTGGATGACTAGTAATTTTCTACTACTTAATTCTGAAAAAACTGAGATTCTAATTATTGGACTAAAAACTTCCTCACGTAATAACCTAGAATACTGTCTAACACTTGATGGCTGCCCTGTCAAGTCTTCTTCGTCGGTTAGGAACCTGCGTGTGCTCTTTGATACCAATCTTTCATTTGAAAGTCATGTTTCTAGTATCTGTAAAACCGTATTTTTCCATCTTAAAAATATATATAAATTACATCATATTCTCTCAATTACAAATGCGGAACAATTAGTTAATGCGTTCATGACATCAAGGCTAGATTATTGTAATGCTGTTACGGGTGGTTGCCCTGCATGCTTAATAAACAAATTACAGCTGGTCCAAAACACAGCAGCTCAAGTTCTTACCAGAACCAGGAAGTATGACCATATTAGCCCGGTTCTGTCAACACTGCATTGGCTCCCTATTAAACATTGTATACATTTTAAAATATTGCTGATTACTTACAAAGCACTAAATAGTTTAGCTCCGCAGTATTTGAGCGAGCTCTTAACGCATTATAGTCCTTCACGTCTACTGCAATCTCAAAATTCTGGCCAGTTGAATGAATATAATATAATATAGAATATAAAATCGACTGCTGGCGGTAGATCCTTTTCCTATTGAGCACCAAAACTTTGGAAAAGTCTTCCTAACATTTTCTGGGAAGCAGACACACTCTGTCAGTTCAAATCTAGACTAAAAAACACATCTCTTTGACCTAGCAAACACATAACAGATTATAAACTTCTATAATTCAATGTTAGGCTGCATAGATTAGGTCAGCCGGAACAGGGAACACTTCCCATAAATCCTGATGTACTTGTTACATCATATGAAGGATGCTGTCTACGCTTATATTAGTCTCTCTGTTTATACCGAGGTTTACCGCAGTCTGCCAAATCCAGGCCGTATCCAGATCTGATGAAGGACCTGCATCTGGACACAACGACAACGCAGTCCTTAAGTGTCATAGTCTATTCCCTGTGAAGGCCTCCTTCCCTTCCCTTTACCTCTGTACAGATAAAACGTTGTCAAAATAATTTCAGTTCACATGGCAACGTGGAAGCGATACATAATTCTGTATTAGGATTTTTAAGGCCAGACAAGTAATTTGTTGAGGTCAATTTGTAAAGAAAGACTACACGCCTGCGCACATATATATTCTAACGCGCATACCTATAGACTAAACAGGTAATACGCATGTGCACGCCGTCAGCGTTTTCACAGGTTTGCGTTTTTGAAGTTTGTGCAGAGATAAACTTTTTTTCAAAATTATTCAAGGCTTGGAACTTATTTCAAGGTTTGCGTTCTCGAGCCACCAGGCACTGTTGTTGTGCGATTGAGTGGGCCGGAGCGCGTTAAGGGTTTCTGTTAGAACGGTGTCGTGTTAGCGGCCCCTAAGTTAATAACTAATGATCTTTGCAACGGAAGTAAATCAATCAAAACTAACTTTAGCTGGACAATTTTATCTTTAATCTTGGACAACTTTATTCTAGAGCTGCTGTAAAGCCAAACAATCTCTTTTACTTTAATTTCCTATTATAATTGTAAAACTGCTTTGAAACAATCTTTAAAAGAACTAAATGAAGGTGACTTGTAATTATGCATAAATGATAGTTGTTACTTTGATAACTACATGTAATGTGTAAAAAGGACACTGTAAAATAAAGCATTGCTGGAAATTTTACGTTTCTAAATTTTTAATATTTATTTACTCCATTTAGACTTTTCAGCTCCAAAATCAGTGTCAAAATCAGTATTATAAAAGTGATACTTTCCAATATCTCTAAAAAAATGTTTTCCATTAATTTAAAATTTTTGTGAACAAAGTATCACTGTCCCCAATTCTGCTGTCATTACTATCCTTTAAAACATTTCCATAGATTTTTCAGTTTACATTTGGTGTCAAGGAAATAATCATAATAATAAAAAAGTCACAGAGGAGCACATCTTTTCCAGTCAGATTGAAGATCACAATTTCACCCCAATTTTTCCAAGATTTTAGTTCTCGTTAATTTGTTTAGTTCAGGTTTATCAAACTTTTTTTCTCTCTAAAAAGAGAAAAAACGTCATTACTATCACACATAAAACTTGGTCAAGGCCATGGATCTTTATTCCAGGATATGTGATAAATGTTTTACCTAGTTTGAGGTTAAATTTTTCAAGATTTCTGGAATAAATCAAAAGCACTCTTACAATACTACAGTGTCCTACTATATCTATTGGAGATTAATAAACCATATATAACAGAATTTCATAAATGGTCAAATGGTGACTATAAGACTCCTCACCTACTCTAAATTGGGTGCATCTTCTTATCACACAGCAAAAGCTGAAGGAAGAGCGTGAGGCCAAGAGAGCACAACTGGACAGCAGACATGACTATGTTCTCAGCATTGTGTCCTCTTGTGTGGGTCTGGAGAAGGCTGAAGTTGAAGATGCGATACTGGAGGGCACACAGGTTAACAATATTCCACATACATACTTCAAGGTTTTGAAGAGCATGTTCTTAACATTTTATAGTCAGGAAATCACAGATTGCTAGCATTTGTTAGTATAGTGATTACTCAAGTTTTATTTTAACAATATTATGTCTGATCTTTCAGATTGAGCGGATGGAGCAGTTCTTTGCTGTTGATGGCCTTTCTCACCTCATTTTATACTACCAAGACACAGAGCCTGTGGATACAGGTAAGTAAAGCCTGCGAATCTCACAATAATGTCCGTGTCATAATTCACCCCAAATTCAAAAAAGTAATATTAAAAATAAATCAACCTATTGGCTCATTGATAAAACTAAACTCAAGTTCTTAAGGCTGCTCACTGGATATTTCACATTAAAAGTGTTGCAAAATATGCTAGAAGCAATGTAATGTAATGGCTTGCAGAAATGTCGCCACAGGCACATTTTTCCAATGAACCACTGAATGAAAAATTCCAGTAATGTTGTTTAATTGTTTGTTTGTTATTGTCAATATTCTCAATGATGATTCTCATTAGACTCTATAACACTGCGCCCAAACCAGACATGCAAAAAGATTTCAGCAATGATCGACTTGTCTTTGTGTCTTTGTTTGGTAGCTGTATCCTCCTCAGTGAGTCGCGGTAAGAAAGCGAAGGTCTTCGTGACTGAAGGCACAGATGTGGCCCTCACTGGCAGTTGTGTATTTTTCACCCGTGCAAACACCTCCAAGGCTGTCACATCAGAGAATATCCACAGGGTAAAGAGAAACAAGAGAAAATGTCTGAAAAGCAGCCCCTAAGGTTTTCCCAGAAAAATCTCACCATCTGTTAACCATGTCAATAGCAATGTCTTTTTTTCTCTCTCTTCACATAGTTCTTGCTTAAGACATTAGTATGTTTTAGTACATCCATATGGGTAGACAGTGGATTCTTATGACTTTTTTTAAAGCATTAGAGGCACAAAAGTTGCTGTTTTTTTAACCAGAAATATTATGATTATCATCTAACATACATTAAACTAGCATGAAAAGTAGCATCAAATATCGGAACCACATGGAGATTTTAAAATAATCCCGACTGTATTCAACAATTACCAATTTATTGTCATACAGCTGAAATTACAAAATCATGTTGTTAACATGCCTTGAAGTTTGGTTTGCAAGACAAACCTCATATAAAATGAATTATATAATATTTAACTGAACTTCTGACATTGACAACATTTTATTAAGGTTAACAAAACCTCTTTTTTATTACCATTTGCTGTGTGTATTGTTTTGCTTCAGTTAGAGCCTCATATGTCATCAAAACAACCACAACACAAGTCTCTTGTGTATGTGTTCATCCTTTTGCCTCTGTTTGCTCTTATAGGATGTGAACTTCAACATGTTGGACACCACGGGTGTTGGTCTGCTGAAGAGCGTGGAGCAGCTGCTGTCAGAGATCTTCATCCCCACTCTGAGGAAGATGAACCACGGCTGGGGAGAGCTAGCAAGCCCGCAGGCTCAGGCTGTCAAACAAGACTTCATTAGCTCCCTGGACAGCTTTGTCTCTGTGTTAGCTGGGGCACAGGAGAGCCTCCAGGAAAAGGTCTCACAAATACAAAAGGACAAAGAGAGAGGCACACTTTTACAATAACATAAACACACTCACGGATTGTACACACTCCATTCTAGTTTTATATTGATCCATGGACTCTCAGAAATGAATTGGATGGTGGATTTGGTCAGGCAGATGACATATTGGAAATGTGAAGCTATTTTTAAACTCTTTTAAGCTTTCAGCCATCAAGACCCTTTTTCCGGATTTATAAGATCTTGGAATGTGGTAGAGAGAGGGGTAGATCATTTTAAAATAATGTTTTGGGTTCTTTCAACAGGATTTGTGCACACATAAGACTACTGTGACTTTATTTAGTTACTGCAATCTTTCATCTTGGTGAACGTGATTTCACCAATAACATGTTCCTGGATCAACATCTTTGTTGATCCTGGAACAACATTCTAATCAACCAATCAGATTTGAGAGACAAGTTTACAGTTTGTCAAGTTTATGCTAAGGCTTCCACGTTAGTGTTATTCACCTATCATTTCCCACTGATTTTAGGGATAGATTATGGGTAATGTTAGGTCTGAGGGTAGTGATAAGGTTAAAGGCCCGTTCACACCAAGGACGATAACAATAAAGATACAGCAGAGTTCACACCACAACTATAACGAGAATGGCATAGAGGACTGATATCATTGGAATCACTTTCAGAACAATTTTATCCAACTAATGAATGATAAAAAAAAATTTTGCCAAAAAATGGCAAATGATGCCATGATGGCAGAGCTGAATATTCAGCAGCCATTACTCTAGTCTCCAGTGTCATCAGAAATCATTCAAACATTCATTTAACATCTAATGTCCTGAAACATCTCCAGCCCAAAGTAACATCTGTGAAAACTGTTTAATATTCTAGGTAAACCTCCAAGAATGTGAAACATTTGACTTGAAGACGTTGAAAGGTCCTTCAGATTACATAGCTGTGGCCAATAGCACAGAGGCTCTGGAGAAGATTGAAGCCTGCATGAAAACCTGGATCAAACAGATCGAAAAGGTTTTAAATGCATTTTATTTTGTTGTATAGCATTTATTACATGCATTGGTTTTCTTGAAATTATGAAAGTTAGATCTTCTTCAGTTTTAACTCCTTTGTGATGTCTTTAATATGTTGTATTCATTTTTCAATCACACTGTCTTGTGCTCTGAAGGTCCTTGCAGAGAGTGACCAGCTAAGGAAAGAGGCAGATGACCTGGGCCCCCGTGCAGAGCTTGACCACTGGAAGAAACGCATGTCCCGTTTTAACTACCTGCTGGACCAGTTGAAGAGCCCCGAGGTCAAAGCTGTGCTGGGGGTTCTCATTATAGCCAAGTCCAAACTCATTAAGGTTAGTTGATGGTTTATATTATCAGTTGAAGTTTACCTTTTTACCTAACTTTTTTTGAGGTCTAATTTTCACCCCTTAATTCTTTGTCTCTCCAGGTTTGGCGAGAACTAGACATCAGGATCACTGATGCAGCAAATGAGGCCAAAGACAATGTGAAGTACCTGTACAGCCTTGAGAAGTTCTGTGACCCGCTGTACAACAGCAACCCTGTAAGACTTGTTCTGCTACGGTTGCTAAATTTGTAAACATGCTTTCTAAACATGAAAAATTAAGACAATTTCAAAATACCTTACTAACAACAACAACAAAAAATCCACCAGAAAAAAAGAATTAAACCCAAAATTACTTCTGCAGTCAGTAAAGCTAGCAGTACATCCTGCACATCAACAAGCAAAAATTATCAACTTTTAAAAAATGTGTTTGTTTTATTTATTCTTTTTTTATGAGGAGTGTTTTATTTTAGGCAAACTGAACAAAACAGGTTTAAACATGAAAACCATGATTTTCGATTAGGCCAATATAAAAATGCACTTTAAATAAACTACACGGTTAAAATAAATGGGCCAACTAAGGTTGTGGAGAGGAGTGACATGTGCTCTCTTTGGCTCGTTAAAGACCACTCTGGCTACAGCATTCTGGATCAGTTGCAGAGGTTTGACAGTGCAAGCTGGAAGACCAGCCAGGAGAGCATTACAATAGTCCAGTCATGATAGAACAAGCGCTTGGACAAGGAGTTCTGTAGCATGCTCTGATAGGAAGGGCCTGATCCTACTAATGTTGTTCAAGGCAAATCTACGTGACCAGGCAGTTCTAGCAATGTGGTCTGTGAAGTTCAATTGATCATCAATTACAACTCCAAGGTTCCTGGATGACCTTGATGGAGTTATGGATGACGAGCCTAGCTGAATGGTGAAGTTGTGATGAAGTGTTGGGTTGGCCGGGACCACAATTAGCTCTGTCTTCGCAAGGTTTAGTTGAAGGTGGTGTTCCTTCCTCCAGACAGAAATGTCTGTCAGGCAGGCTGAGATGTAGAGAGGTAGAGTTGTGTGTCATCAGCGTAGCGGTGATAGGAAAAATGTTTATGAATCACAGATCCTAGTGATGTTATGTAAATGGAGAAGAGAAGTGGTCCAAGCACTGAGCCCTGAGGCACTCCAGTAGCTAGATGTTGGGTCTTAGACACCACACCCCACCACGACACCACGAGAGTGCCACAGAAAGGTGACCTGTGGAGGAGTGTGTGTTGTGTTCTGAGGCAGGTTGAGGTTGAGAGTGAGGAGAAAGGGATCTGAGGTGTGCAGCGGAGTGACCAATGTATGGTCAGTGGAGCAGTAGCGCGTGTAAATAAGGTCCAACTTGTTACCTGATTTTTGAGTAGCCGCAGTAGATACTCGTTTGAGGTCGAATGAGGCAAGCAGAGTGTGGAAATCAGCAGCCTGAGATTTTTCTAGGTGGATGTTGAAGTCTCCAAGAACTATGAGAGGAGTACCATCCTCAGGGAAGGATGAGAGTAGGGCTCATCTTTCACCTTTTAATAGGGCTAGTGATGGTAATTGAATGTGATTCAAATGAGCTGTTGTCACACAGAGGTGGTAAAGGATCAAATTTCCAATCGTTTGAGATGAGCAGATCAGTACCTCCACCCCTACCAGTCAGGCAAGGGGTGTGTGAGAAAGTGAAGTTAGTGGAGAGGGCAGCCGGTGTGGCAGTGTCCTCTGGTCTGATCCAGGTCTCAGTCAGGGCCAGTAGGCTGAGACCTGAATGACTAGAAATAGATGTAATGAAATCAGCTTTGTTTACAGCGGACTGGCAATTCCAGAGACCAATAGGAAAAAGAGAATATAGTACTAGAAGACACCGGGAAGGTAAACAGATTGTTAGGATTGCACTGCCTCCGACTTGTGAAATTTGATTTACGTATGTTAGTAATAATAGGGATTTGAAAACACAGTTTAAGAGAGCTCACAAACAGAAAGATAAGATGAAAAGTTGTGTAGAAGAGAAAGGAAACAACAAGAGAATTAAATAAACAACAAGAAATTAATACTCAAGTGCCTTGTCGGTGTCCTTGCTCGGTGGACGATGAGGGCTTCACACGTGGGCTGCCGCGGTGCACTAACCAATTTTATACACGCCTAATACCTCGTTATTGAATACAGCAGGCCACAGCCTACTATTTAACCAAGCAAAACTCAAAAGTCAGGACACACAAACAAATGCCATGTGGGTGCGCATTTTACCAGAGTAAAACACAGTAAATAAAACAATTGTTTCCTAGCAACAAAGAACCGTGCTAAAATCTACTGGGAAAACTAAACACTCACAAGCCGCGTTTCCATTACCCTTCAAATTGTGCAAATTGAAATTGCGAATTGAAAATACGCCCAATGGAAACACGACAATTTTGCAAAAGCTCCCATTTATCGCAAAAAAGTTTTTACACTCGCATGAGGGGTTTTTTCAGGCAATTCGAAAAAGGAATATTTCGCAAAACTGCAATGGAAACAGTTTTTGCGCATTTACAGGTCACCTGACTTAGAAGGCGCGGTGTGTTTGGACAGAATACGAGACAGAGTTCTTTATTAAATTCATATAAGAATGACAGAAATACTGGATTCTAAATCTCAAAGAAATGCCACAATCAAGATCTGAGGGAGAAACACCCAGAAACACCTCATATGCGCCACTGCCAGTATAAGGGTCTTTCCTTGCCATTAATGCTTGGATAACACGCCTACGTTTCCTTAATAATGTCAAGTGCGGTACGTGGCTGTGACATATAAAAACGTACCAACGTCCGTTGCCATGATTTTTGGAATGACTGATCGCGAGAGGAAAAAAATGACGTTTTAGTCGCATAACATCGGTTAATGGAAACTTTGTCATTTCGCAAGAGTTTTTTATCGATATTTAGAAAAAATTGCTAAAGTTTTGCGCAAATCTTTAATGGAAACGCGCCTACAGACTGATGTTCTCTCCTGTTGTTCGACTGCTTCTTCTAACAAGTACTAGCAGATGGGTAGAATAAATTCTTTAACTGGCTTTGGCCACGCCCTACTATTTAGCCAAAAAGTCACGACACACAAACAAATGCCACGTGGGCGTGCGTTTTACCCAGGGGGGAAGGAATTCGACCGGAAGTTGAAGTCGGCCGCGTGCCGCCATCTTGTAGCAGAACTTCACCTGCAGTTAGCATCCCATTGACTCCCATTCATTTTGGCGTCACTTTGACAGCGAATAACTTTACATCTGAGGCGTTTAAAGACTCCATTTGTCCATTATTTATTTCTAAAGAAACACGACAATGTATAAAATGCTCCATTACCTTGTAGCTTATGTTATGGCCCCGTAGAAGCAGTTTTTGTAAAAGTAGGCTAACGATTGCGTCATAACCACGCGACTCTCTGTCGCACAGTAGAGAGATTACCGTATGGACGGGAGGAGAAGCTCGCGGGCAATCGGGGGGACGTGGAGGCAAAATGACAATATAATTAATCAGAATACCTAGCAAAAGTTGCTCCTGCTCCAAGCTCATGGACACCTCCTACTCACACTCTCCGTCTCTGCAAGATTCGGAAGGGAATGATTCCGATTTCTCTTGGCACAGCTACTAGAAGACAGACGGGATGCTCACGTGGTCCGTGTAACGCTTTGCACGGTTTGAGTCTGCGCGTCAGGAAAGGAAGTGCTAAGAAATCGCTAAAAATGGGCTTCACTTGTCTCAATTGAGTTCCAATGGGGTCGCTGTGTCCATTTCTTTTACTGTCTATGGTTTTACCAGAGTAAAACACAGTAAATAAAACAAAGTTTCCTAGCAACAAAGAACCACGCTAAAATCTACTGGGAAAAGTAAACACTCAAAGACTGATGGTCTCTCCTGTTGTTCGACTGCTTCTTCAGTATACTGTACAGTATACAGTATACAGTATACTGTTATACAGTAACTAGTTTATAAAGAGTTTATAATAAAGAGTTTATTACACCCTGTGATATTAGCTGTGTTCTTGGTGCATCCTTATGTAGGTGTCCATGGTAGAAGCTATTCCTGGGCTCATAAATGCGATCCGCATGATCCATAGCATCTCTCGTTACTACAACACCTCAGAGAAGATCACCTCCCTTTTTGTCAAGGTAAGAGTGAGCTGACACCCAAGTTAATTTAATTTCAAAGACATACTACTTTAAACTGGAAATATTATCTTTCTCCTTAGGTTACAAATCAAATGATCACCGCCTGTAAGGCCTATATCACAAATAATGGCTCAGTAACCATATGGGATCAGCCGCAGGAAGTGGTATCTGAGAAACTCAAAGCTGCCATTCGCTTGAATCAGGTACATGTGACATTTAGCTGGATGATGTGCTTATAAAAACTGATCAAGGTCCAGATACCACAGCATTTTTAAAAAGCAAAATGTGTCACATTTTCCTTGGCCTTTAATGTAAGTAAAAAGATTTAAAAAAAAAAAAAAAACTAAACAAAACAGCTCCAGTGGCACTAGGAGCTCATCTGCTAAACAAACCTGCCTTTGAACACAACACTTAACCTTCATCCACAGCTTTCGTCTTCTACATCTGTCTGTCCCATTTTACCAAGAGACAGATTTTGCTAAGCTTTAAAGCTCTGATGTCCATCCATTGTAGGGAAAGATAAACACAAGAACACATAGCCAGAAGACTTAAACATCATCTTCTGGTTGCAAAGACAAGGCTTAAGCCTAGTACCAGACTAACATTTATGTGTGAGCTGTTTTAACTGAAAGCAACTTGCACTGACATATCTTAATATGTCACTGCCATTGTTTTGTCTCAAGATGCACACCAGTTATGTTTTTGTTCCAAGGCACGTTTATAAAATCTACTTAAATGTCCTAAATTAACTAAGGTTTAATCCTGGCTTAATCTAAGCCCTGTTTGTGAAACCAGGCCTATATGTGCTAATGTGATAGTGTGATGTTATGTATAGCTATTTTAGCTTTCAACTTCAATGTCATGACCTTGTAAAGCCAATAAACTCTGTGACTTTATTTGCAAAGTTACCAGAAATGGACATGATAGACATTATACCTAAAGAAATAGTCCTACCTCAAAATGGATGACTTCAATTTCTAGATTTAAACATCTTAATAAACCTTATTTAAATGTTTTCTACTAAAAAAGTAATTTAACAAATGCAAGCTTCACATTATTTTGTGCTTGCTTCATTTGCTTTTTTGTTCATCTGCTGAAGACTGCCTTTGAACACAACACATGGGGCCCTATTTTAACAATTGAAAAGCACCACGCAAGTGCACTTAGGGCGTGTCCGAATCCACTTTTGCTAGTTTAACGACAGGAAAAATGATCTGTGCGCCCGGCGCATGGTCTAAAATGGTTGTCCCATAAGTAATGGGTGTGTTTTGAGCGTAACGTGCAATAAGCCAATCAGAGTCTCATCTCCCATTCCCTTTAAAAGCCAGTTGCGCTTGTGCCATGGCAGATTGAGGGCTTAAATACACGCAAGACTAATGGACTGAACAAGACACAGGCACAGGGTGCACAATGAAACAATGAACCAATCAGAACATGACACATAAGACAAGGGAAGCACTAGACATGATGACTCACATGACAAGACTATGACATGACTGTGACAAGAAACAATAACCAAAACTAGACATTACAATCTTTATGTACACAATAATAATATTTTACATTGTAATCATTTACAACTGATGCGCATCCCTGTGTGTTTAATAAGCAGAGTGTACGCGCGTTGTGTACCCGCCTATAGGTGCATATTACTAATGCGCCCTTTAAATAACGAAAAAAATACTACGCCATTGACTTTAGACCAGGTTTTTGTTGGTCAATGTCGCAGTCTATTGCAGTTGCCTCAAAATAGCAATGCGCCAACAATGCGGCTGAACACACCTCGCCCATGAGCACACAAATGGGTGCAAATGCATTTGCTATTTAAACAATGTGATGCAGGACGTGAAAATGATAACTGCGTCTGGCTGAAACTAGCAAAAAAAAAACACTTGCCTGGACTAGGTTGCTGCTGGAAGAAGTGTTAGTGAGGCCAGCAGGGGGTGCTCACCCTGTGGTCTGTGTGGGTGCTATTGGAACAAGAATACCAACGCCGCCGACACTGAAAGTGTCTGGACCCCTCAAGGTTGTGTAGTGTGTACACACAAACACAAGAAAAGCCTCAGACATGAGCTTGGGATGTCGACTCGAGGGCGTGTGAGCCTGGAGTAACATGAACATCCAAACATAAAATGTGATGCCTTGATTAATCTGTGCGGAGAGAACCAGCCTGCCGCATCACATGTTGTAAGGGGGCACCTCTTGCTAAACCCCTGGAGGATGGAACCCCCCTGGTGGAATGAGCCCTAACTCCTAGTGGCAAAACTTGACCGCCTGCCTCATCGGCTAGAGCAATAGCTTCCCACACCAAGTATGACATTGTTTGCTTTGTGGCGGCCATCCCCACCCCAAAACTATCTTCAGAGTCAGAAGCTTGTAAGGTGCTAACTTTAGTGGTTCAAAAAGGGGTCTCAACTAGCCCCTCAAGGACTATGGCAAAGTCCCTGAAGGGATCTTTGCTCTAACAGGAGGCCTCAGCCACTTCACTCACCAGCGGGTGCTTCCCAACCGGAGCCCCATCAATCCGGGCATGGCAAGCCGATATGGCGGCCACAAATACCTTGAGAGTAGCGGGGCATGCTAATAATTTTTCCTGCAGAAACTCCAGCACTGAAACAATCTGGCAGTGCACTGGGTCTGCACGGCATGCAGTATACCACCTTTCAAAGACACCCCATGTAACGGCATAGATCCTTCTAATGGAGGGAGCCCTAGTATTTAGAATAGTCTGTACAACATCAGCTGGAAGCCCAACATCCCTCATTTGGTCCCCCTCAGGTGCCAAATTTGAAGGTTCCAAAGCTCGGGCTGGGGATGAAATATTGTCCCCTGTGCTGAGAAAAAAAGGTCTCTCCTGTTTGGAATCGCAGAGGGCGAGCTGGGGAGGAGGGATATTATCTCTGAGGACCAAATGCTGGTCGGCCAACAAGGAGCCATGAATAAGAGGCAAGACCCTTTGTTGATTTGTTAGTTTATTAAGATTAAAATCTAGAAGTCAAAATCTTCGGAATTACGTCTATCTAATGTCCATTTCTGGTAACTCTGCAAATAAAGTTACAGAGTTGTATTGGCTTTACAAGGTCATGACAATGAAGTTGAGTCCCAACCCCAGAGATACAAGATGAGCAAGGACGACATCCAATGTCAAAGCGTAAGCTCTTGAGACTGGGCCAAAATCAGCCAGTTGTCCATGTTATTTAAAATGCGGTTGCCCTGGAGTCGCAACAGAGCCAGAGCTGAATCCATGCATGTTGTGTATATGTGTGGGGTGACAAGACTAGGCCGAATGGAAGAACCCGTTATTGATCCCCAAAAGCAAACCTCAGGAACTTCCTGTGTTGTGGCAGAACTTCTATGTTAAAATATGCGTCCTTGAGGTTGATTGTGACAAACCAATGTTTGTGTTGAGTTTGAGACACAATTATTTTTTTAACTATAAACATTTTGAATGTTCCGAGAGAACGGTTCAGACCGCAAAGGTCTAGAATTGGACGCAATCTCCATCTTTTTTGGAAACCAGGAAAAAGTGGCTGTAATAACCTGACTGTCTGTCTGGGAGGGGAACATGTTACAGTGGGGAGAAGAAGTATTTGATACCCTGCCGATTTTGCAGGTTTTCCCACTTACAAAGCATGTAGAAGTCTGTAATTTTTCTTCAACTGTGAGTGACGGAATCTAAAACAAAAATCCAGAAAATCACATTGTATGATTTTTAAGTAATTAATTTGCATTTTATTACATGACATAAGTATTTGATACATCCGAAAAGCAGAACTTAATATTTGGTACAGAAACCTTTGTTTGCAATTACAGAGATCATACGTTTCCTGTAGTTCTTGACCAGGTTTGCACACACTGCAGCAGGGATTTTGGCCCACTCGTCCATACAGACCTTCTCCAGATCCTTCAGGTTTCAGGGCTGTCACTGGGCAATACGGACTTTCAGCTCCCTCCAAAGATTTTCTATTGGGTTCAGGTCTGGAGACTGGCTAGGCCACTCCAGGACCTTGAGATGCTTCTTACGGAGCCACTCCTTAGTTGCCCTGGCTGTGTGTTTCGGGTCGTTGTCATGCTGGAAGACCCAGCCACGAACCATCTTCAATGCTCTTACTGAGGGAAGGAGGTTGTTGGCCAAGATCTCGCGATACATGGCCCCATCCATCCTCCCCTCAATATGGTGCAGTCGTCCTGTCCCCTTTGCAGAAAAGCATCCCCAAAGAATGATGTTTCCACCTCCATGCTTCACGGTTGGGATGGTGTTCTTGGGGTTGTACTCATCCTTCTTCTTCCTCCAAACACGGCGAATGGAGTTTAGACCAAAAAGCTAAATTTTTGTCTCATCAGACCACATGACCTTCTCCCATTCCTCCTCTGGATCATCCAGATGGTCATTGGCAAACTTCAGACGGGCCTGGATATGCGCTGGCTTGAGCAGGGGGACCTTGCGTGTGTTGCAGGATTTTAATCCATGACGGCATAGTGTGTTACTAATGGTTTTCTTTGAGACTGTGGTCCCAGCTCTCTTCAGGTCATTGACCAGGTCCTGCCGTGTAGTTCTGGGCTGATCCCTCACCTTCCTCATGATCATTGATGCCCCACGAGGTGAGATCTTGCATGGTGCCCCAGACCGAGGGAGATTGACCGTCATCTTGAACTTCCTCCATTTTCTAATAATTGCACCAACAGTTGTTGCCTTCTCACCAAGGTGCTTGCCTATTGTCCTGTAGCCCATCCCAGCCTTGTGCAGGTCTACAATTTATCCCTGATGTCCTTACACAGCTCTCTGGTCTTGGCCATTGTGGAGAGGTTGGAGTCTGTTTGATTGAGTGTGTGGACAGGTGTCTTTTATACGGGTAACAAGTTCAAACAGGTGCAGTTAATACAGGTAATGAGTGGAGAACAGGAGGGCTTCTTAAAGAAAAATTAAACAGGTCTGTGAGAGCCGGAATTCTTACTGGTTGGTAGGTGATCAAATACTTATGTCATGCAATAAAATGCAAATTAATTATTTAAAAATCATACAATGTGATTTTCTGGATTTTTGTTTTAGATTCCGTCTCTCACAGTTGAAGTGTACCTATGATCAAAATTGCAGACCTCTACATAGGCAAAATCGGCAGTGTATGAAATACTTGTTCTCCCCACTGTATATGCCCCCTTTGTCCAGCAGAGTTTGCAGTTCTTGTATCAGCAAGTGCTCTTGTTCTGGTTTCACAGCAGTGGAGACCACAGCGTTGAAATGCGGAGGACGGTGCACAAACTGTATTCTGTAGCCTTTGGCTACGGTTCTCAAAGCCCAAGGACATATGTTTGGCAGTAGGTTCCACACTGCCAACTTCTCAGAAAGGTGCACTAATTTTGATGCAGCATCTGGTGACGCAATGTCTTGTGACGGAACGTCTTGTGACACAGTGTGATGCAACGTCTTGAAGGGGGAATGTTAAATATCCTAAATATGTCCTGGGGAATGGCAGGAAACAACTGAATATTAAACATTTTTAATATTAAACATATTACTCTTTCTTTTGTGGCCAGTCTAGCTGTAATCTGGCCACTGCATGAGTGACCACCTCAAGCAACTCCTCATGTGCTTTGTCATCACGGGAGGAGCACTCGGATGGCTATTTTGACATTTAATACCTCAGCCAAACCGACTCGCGATATGCGAGATGAGCGTGAAGCACTTTAACAGAGAACAACTCACAGTGTTCACACTCGCCATGCTCAAACACTCAAAGCAGAGCTCATGCTTATCATAATCAGAGATGGGCCGTGAACACGGAGGCACGCATCTCCTGATTGTTTGCGACTTGTTTTCCCATAGCGCTAACTCAGCGCAGCATTGAGTGTAGCTTTTGAAAGGGAACACAAAGGGTACTCAAAAGTAGTGATTCATTTTCTTTTGGAATGGGTAATGGAAAAGTAGTTGAAAATATTGATTTATTGAATTTATTGATTGTTGTTTTAGAAAAAAGGTGTCTAAATGAATAAAATATAAACACAAATATTTGTGTTCAATATTTCAGGAATACCAGAAGTATTTCCAAAAAACCAAGCAGAAGCTAGAGGAGAATCCATCGGAGCGCCAGTTTGACTTTAGCGAGATGTACATCTTTGGCAAGTTTGACACGTTTCAGCGACGGATGAACAAAATCCTAAACATGTTTAACACCATTACCACCTACAATGCCCTGCAGGACTCCAAAATTGAGGGACTGGAAACCATGGCAACCAGATTTCAGGTATCATGACTATGACATAGTAATCTGTTTTTTCTATTTTTAGGTTTGCAACGAAAACAAAAGAACATACCCAGAAATTAGTGTAATTACTGAATTAAGGATATGTTGTCTTCTTTAATGGCATATAAATGTTGAATTTGGATGAGGCATTTGTCAGTGAACTAAACGAACTGTATAACCTGAGATTTAATTAAAGGTAGTCAAACACCTCATTCTGTGCAGCCACTGTAAGATATTCCCAAGAACTATATTATACACAATAGGGGCTATAATTAGACTTTATTAAGATGATTGCAATGTGCTGTTCAAAATGGTGATGTGTAAGTCTCCTAGGGTGAATATTGTTAAAGTGAGACACTTTTGAATAATTTGCAATTTGCCATTGCTGTAGTTTTCCAATGATTACATCTATGTAATTCCATAATAGTTTAGTATGAACTTAATTCAGATTTCCAGTATGGGGAGATTATACACATAAGGATAAATAACTGCTTCTCATATATATATATATATATATATATTAAAAAAAATCATCAATTGTGATCAAGTTTGATTCAATAAGCATTCTCTTTTACTGTAATTGTTAACATAAGTGGTATTTGTTAGCATTGTTAACATAAGTGGTATTTGTTCTCTCTGCTGCCTCTTGTGGACAGACTGCAGATATGCAGACAAAATGGGAGGTAACTGTGAAGGAATAACTTATTTTTAATGTAGTGCATGTCTCATTATGAAGTGTTAACCAGTATGGGTTGGGAACTAAAGCCATAACTTGAACTTAAAAGTAGAAACTGCCCTTTCACAATGATCTGACATCAGTATTGTGGTTATTTTTTTATAATGATGAATTCTGTGATTTTGGCTGGCAGGCTGGTCTTGGATTTGCATGAAAGGGCAAATGTTACCTGTAGCTTTAACCTAGTATTGTCGTACTGTGAGTCCATTAACATTCATTGCATCTCTTTATTCCAGTCACAAGTTTATTTATTCACTCTAATTTTTTTGTGTCCATGGAAACAAAGTTCAGACCCAGAGGGCCCCATGCTCCTGGAGGAGAACTGAATAATTGAACAAAAGCTGATAGAGATCTATTGCTAACTCCTGTTCTTTGTGAAAGTTGACAGTCTGTAGGAGTCAATTAATATTTTACAACAAACTGCTCCTCTGGGTGTTTAAAGGTGTTCTTCTACACACAGTTGAATGTTGTTTGTAGCAAACGACTGAATATTTATCTTTCCAACTGGGAATGCTTTTGGTAAAGATCTGCTCATGGTTGTTTTATCAAGAGCCATTACAGGAATACTTCACTCAAAAATGAATATTCTGTCACCATTTAGTCCTACTTATTCTTATATTATTCTAAGCCCATACTACTTTAATTATTTTATGGAACACAGAAGACATTTTCTGGAAGACTCATGCTGCTCTTTCCTTGGCAAGGAAAGCATATTCCACGAACTATAAATTTCCATAACGGCACCATAAAAGTAGTCTAGAAGTCTTTATTGAAAATTGTGCCCTCTAAATATGTCATACAGTATATGTGACATCAATAATGCCTACGGCTTTCATGTGTCTCACACTATCACATGGCTTAAGAAGACTTGGAATTTAGCACACACTCTGAATGGACTACTTTTATAGTTCTTTTTAGTCCTTTAAGAGCTTAATAGCCACTGGATACTGGGTTTGTTTTATGAAAAAAAGCAGTATTAGCATTCAAAAATTAATTAATTAATTAATTAATAAAGTAATGACATATGGGTGAAGAAAGGATGACAGAATAACAGATTTAAGGTGAACAATTCCTATTCCATATTTTGATAATTCTATAAATAAAACATTTTATGGGCAAAGAAGAAAAAAAGGGCTAAGCCCAAAATGGCTAAACACTAAGCTTTTAATAGTCTTAACCACAAATTATTGGTCTGGAAATTAACTAATTTTAAGCAAATGCACTACTTAAAAAGCCATTGCTGACTCAAAAACATCAAAGACAGAATGAAGTTTTGGCAAAATATGGGAAGTTGTGTGTGGAGTGATGAATTACAATGAAACAAGAGTTGCATGGTGATGCTCCCGAGAAATGTCTTGCTGAGAAATATATAATAATAAATGCATCTCTAGCACAGTGAAGCAGGGAGGAAGAGGTGTCAGTGTGTAGAGAGCCTTTTTAGCTGCTGTGAAAAGTCATTTAATGCTTTGGAGAACAGGAGAATAATGGCTTGCTTCCCTCAAATGAAAAGTTGTTTTCTAAAGAGGAATGATCAACAAGACAATGCTCCAAGAAGCCACCAAGAAGTGGCTTGAGAACAAATCCATCAGGCTCATTGTTTTGGCCTGGTCAGAGTTCAGATTTGAACAATATAGTGAATATTTGGTCTCACATTAAACTCAAACAAACTGGGAGACATTTTTCAACTACTCATGAACTGTTTAAAGCCATCAACATTGAGTGGGACAACACTGAATCTTCTTCCTTTTGTAAAAAGCTGTCTGCTTTGGGGAAGGCTATTTCGTAAAGGCTAAGTATCTACAGTATTTATGCAATTCTTCCTAATTTCCCGAACAGTGATTTGTGAATAAATGGTTAATACCATTAAAAGACCACTATGTATTTATTTATTTTGTGCCATTTTTGCCTTGGCCAAGGTTTTTTTTTTTTTTTTTTTTTTTTTGGACGAAGTGTATAGGATAACATGTATAAATCAGCTGACAGCGGTTTGTTTCTTTCTTTCTGTTTATTACTAATTATGTATGTCCAGGCCATTGTGTTGACCATGAAGAAAAAGCAGTACCGTTTCCTGGACCAAAGAAGGACTGACTTTGATCAGGACTATGATGAATTTTGTAAACAAACTAGTGAACTACATGTAAGTATGTTTTTAGTTTTGTAATTTTTATTAATTTGAATTTGTATAAAACGATTCCTTATGCTCTTAAATATTTCTTTCTAGACCCAACTGAAAACGTTCATGGACAACACCTTTGACAAAATTCAAAATACTGAGCGGGCTTTATATGTGCTTAAGAAATTTGAAAGGTAATATCTTCTTTTATATATAAATCATTTAAAGGTTTGGGGTTGGTAAGATTTTTATTTTACTTTTATTTCTGTTGCTGCACTTATTTAATCAAAATGACAGTAATATTGTTAAATTGTATTGCAATTTTAAATAACTGTTTTATCCCTCTGATTAGTCCCATGATCCTTCGCACATTCTAATTTGCTGAGTTGGTGCTTATGAAACAGTTCTTATTATCACAGTTGAAAATGGTTGTGTTGCTTAATATGTTTTGTGGAAAACATGATGACATGATTTTTTTCAGGTTTCCTTGATGAAAAGTTAAAACGAACAGCATTTATTTGGAATAGAATTTTTTGGAGACAATGTCAAAAGTCTTTCATGTCAATTTTGATACATTAATATATCTTTGCTCAATGAAGTAATTCATTTATTTCAACAACAACAACAACAATTGCTGACTCATTTTTTCATATTCACCAGGCTTGGCATCCCAGACTTGGGCATCAGTGAGAAATACCAGAAGATTCTGCAAAACTTTGGCAGGGACATTGAGATGATCTCTCGAATTTACACCAAACAGAAGACAGAACCCCCCATTGCTCCAGACCTCCCTCCGATCGCGGGGAAGATCATGTGGGCTCGGCAGTTGTACAGCCGCATCCAGGAGCCCATGGATCTTTTCCAGCAGCTGCCTGGGATACTCAGCACCCCAGATGCCAAGCCCATCATTCGAAATTACAATCGGGTGGCCAAGGTCTTGCTGGAGTTTGAGGTGCTTTATCATCAGAGCTGGATGGCACAGGTCAGTTGTCTTGTCAATTCAAAGTAAGGTACTGCTGACTAGCCTACTTGATTTAGCTTTTTTGGTGCTTTGCTCATGTGCCACTTTCACTTATTGATGCCTCTGAAAAAATCATTTTCTTATCCTGTAAATGTTCATATATTTACTTTTCTTCCCTTTTTGGATTATATCTTCTTTTTATTTTTAATATTTCAAGAAATCAATTCTGATCAGCTTTTAATAAGTACACTAATACAATTAATTAAAGTTTTATCTTTATGTTATAACATAACGACCAATCATATTTATGTATCTTTCTATAGACTGAGGCAGTTAAACTGGGGCTGCAAGCCTCTTTACTGGTCAAGAGTCCAGAAACTGGGGAGCTGCATGTGAACTTTGACCCCCAGATCCTGACCCAGATTCGAGAGACAGACTGCATGCTAGGAATGGGACTTGAGATTCCACCCTTTGCAGCCATCTTGCAGCGGAAAAAGGATGTTTTCAAAAAGAACTACAATAAACTTCAGGTATCTATGTTGTATATGTATCCTTGTTGTACAACACAATGCACCACATCCACTCTTTTGTACTTTTGTTGCTATGAATTAGTGAAGAAATCAGTCAGGATTATTTCAGGATGAATTCCCTTCAGAAAACATAGCATCCCATTATAGAAAATAATAGCATCCATTACCACATCTATTAATGTTGTACACGATTAATTGCTAAAGTACCAATTAAGCCACAGCATACACAACTACGGTGCACTATTCCTCATGCTTAAAGGGATAGGTACAAAAATGAAAATTCTGTCATCATTTACTCACCCTCATATCACTCCAAACACATAAGACTTCCTTCAGTTTTGGAACACAATGACGATATTTGTAATATCGTCTTAATTTTGCCCCTCCATTGAATAAATAAATAAATAAAATAAAAATTAATAAAGACATTGTAACGGTAATCCATACGAATGAAGTGATTTAATCCAACTATTCTGAAGAGACACAGTTTGTTTAATATTCACAAATAAACGCTGATCAATGCACATACACAGAGCCAGTGTTATTCTTGTATCATTAAGATACTATTATAGTTTGTATTAATATGTTGAATTATTATTATTTTTTTATTTAATTTATTTTAATTTAATTTGTTTCAGGTTTGTTTTTTTAATATGTCCATTTTAATTTATAATTTTTTATTTCAGTAGTTTTGGTCATTTTAGTACTTCAAGTTAAACTAAATGAAAATGAGAAATGTTGCCTTGGCAACTAGTGTTACATTATACAGGGACAAGGAGAGGTGAGGAACTAATCACTAGTCTTTATTCTAAAAACACAAAAAAACAAAATAATCAAAACAGTGTGATGGCCAAGATTTATACCACACATAATTCTTATACATTCATCTTTACATTGATCAATAAATAAAAGGACATCACTATATTGGTTTGGTTTAAGATCTGTATTTGTCATTGTACTGAGTCAGTGCATGGGCTTAAAGGGATGTTTCGGAGTAATTTCAACCTAGGGTCCTTTGCACCATGACCTCAAGCCAAACACCCCCCCAGAAGCTTTTTTCCCCTTGGTCGAACATTATTAAAGTTAGAGCTTGTTTAGAGATATCAGTGCAGGCGCTAATGGATCCAAGATTGTATCTTGTAAATTACCCCACTAATAATGCCCGGAATGGTACCAAACTTCTACAGTAGTACAAATAGGTTCTGTACTCATAAAACAAGGCATTGGAAAGTTTGTAAGTACATCAGGAGTTTATTTAAATAACACTTGCCTGATGGCTTAAGCTACCGCTAACCCGGACATCGAGGTCACTTCCGTGATTTGGGAAAAGCCCGTAAAAGTCCTGGCTGAAAACTGACCATACTGTCGCAAAGTGGCCGTTCTACCACGTTGGGTTATGACTTCACGCACGTGGTGGAGTAAAAACTTCTTTTAATTAATCTGTTTGAGATCGAATTAATGCTAGTTGGTTTTTTTTGCTATAAATTACAGACATAGTATCTGAGGACTATTTCTCATTTTTCTCTGTTATTTTGCTTTATTTCCAGATTCAATCATAGGCTCGTTCTTACGTAGTAGAGTATGTTCGCACATGCGCACTCTTCAAAAGCGGTGCTTTAAATCTCTTGACAAACTAAAAGACGTAAATGACATTTGTATGCATTCTAAATAAAAGACACAGATTGTACTGAATGTTAGCTTGCTTATTTTGCTCAAGATAAGGATGTATTAAGTCCACATGTCATGCAAACTAGAAACTATGCTTCTAACCACAGGTCGAGAGCTGTCGTTCCAACCACACAACTTTGCAATGCTGTTTGCGAATGTTCATTGGAACGATCCCATACACAAAAGAAATATATTTGAAATATATTTTCAGAATATATTTTGAAATATATTTTTGTAATATATGCAAATATTCGAAATTGGCCCAATAAATATATTTTAGTTAAATATATGTAATTTTTTTAAAAAATTTTTAATATATATTTTAGTTAAATATGTGAATATATTTATGTCAATATATTTACTAACAACATATATGTTCATATATGTTTTAACTTTTGCAAATTGTTTCATTTAGTGTACTTCACTGTTGGAGTGTCACTGTTATACTTGCATCATAAATATTGTGCATATTTTCAATATTTAAATTACTTCAGGAAAGATGTCAATAAAACACAACAATAAATCTAATAATTGCACTTAGTGTTAGGTACGTGCCACCTAATATGGCCTAATAGTCCTAGGAAAGCAACTATCTGTCATTTTACATTGCAGTCATTTAAATGTAAGTACAGTATTTATTATAGCTGTGTCATAATACAGTAGTGAAATATGGTAGCCTACTGTTGTGTATAGGGGAAAAGGTAGAGGAATTACTATGATCCAAATACATTTTCGACCCTTCTTTAGCAAGCTAAACATTTTATGACCATATATTTTGTCATATATTTTACATTACATGTTATAAATGTAAATATATTTCACACTTAACATCATATATTTTTGTTATATTTCAGAATATATTTCAAAATGATAAATATAATTGAACAACAATGCAAATATATTTCAATGTATTTGGAATATATGCCACATATATTTTTGACACTTTAAAATATATTTTATTTAAAAAAAAATTCTGTATGGGATGGTTTTGGGAAACACAGACTCGTTGAACTATGCTGATAACGACGGAATTTGCGAACATAGTTGGCTAACGATGCTTTTGGGAAACGCTGCCCATATAAGCAACATCCGAACATGGTATTCTGTTCTTTATACCAATTAGGTTATTTAAAGACATCAACATCAGCATCATATACAGTATATAGACTCTGTTCTACACTGTAAAAAATTTCTAACCTCCCTAACTCAAAATTTTCTAGTGACTGATAACATCTAAATTTTTCAATTGGCCCAAGTGAAATTCTGTAAATTATAAAATTACATTTACAGATTTTCACTTGGGCCAATTGAAAAATGTAGATGTTATCAGTCACTAGAAAATTTTGAGTTAGGGAGGTTAGAATTTTTTTACAGTGTATATACTTAAGAAACTTTGAGAAGGGTCACAGGTGTGTCATAACTTCTGGAAGGACTCTTCTCATTTGGGCCGCTGTTGAATTATCTTGGAGACTATTCCTTTGGCATGGTTACATGCCTCTAATAATAATAATAAACAACCCCTGCAAGCACAATTAGATGAAACATAGCTGATATCTTTTTTTTGCCTACAAGGCTGTTTTTATTTTTCAGGACTTCACTGGAATAGAACATTAAAACTACATCCACACAGAGCACCGTTACAAGCTTCTACACATGATTCATATTTTAACATTTATTGACTAGTGGTGCTATAAATCCTAAAAAGAACAACACATGCTAAGTATGCATATGTCTTAAGTGTATAAGTAGTGTTAGTGGCCTTCATGACCTTAGACACAGTTGTCTTTACATGCCTGAATTGTCTTTGTCGAAAACATCACCAGATTCACTTGTCTGAAGAAGCCGTGCAGGCGTACTCGAAATATGTCACCACGATGCGGCGCCTCGTTCCCATTCTCTGGGAACCAGGTTACATACATATAAACATACATAAACATTGACGCCGTGTCATAGTGTTGATGCAATGGGAACGACAATACTCGCATCCCCATACTGAGAGGATGCCAGCACACAGGTTTTGGAAAGTTGCACAAGCACTGTAGTCTATTATAGGAAGGACTCACCCCAAAAGGACCGGAGACCCTGGGGCAATGTTCCCTCTAATTTTTTTCAGCACTGAGCACATTTTTTTTTTTCTGAGCGCACATTTCAGTACTGTGAGCAATTCGCAACCACACGACCTGCCGAAAATGACCACGAGCCTGCGTTAGCCATAGGGTATTCAAAGAGATGACAGCAAATGCATCAATATGTCTGCAAGGTTGATATTTATTCAATATCCTTTATAATGGTTGGACTTTGGGAACATTTTAATGATGGTGTTTTACCAGTCAGTTTAGTTGAACTTAAAGGATCTTTTGTTGATAAGGTTTCAATAAGGTTTAGATGGTTCACTGGTTATGACTGATAATGATATATATATATATATATATATATATATAATAAAAGTATCCAAGATGTTTAGTCATTTCTCAGCAGGTACAACATTTAAGTGGAACTTCATTGAAAGAAAAATGCTAATGCAGTGCTTAACAATAATTATAGGCCTATTAAATTGACATGGTGTAATTTTTCCTATAGGTAACCTATATAAACAATTTAATAACTGTGCAACAAACTAGTGCAACAAACTAGGTTACAAAACATGTAATTTGAATTTCATTGAGGATGATAGGCCTATCTGGCTATGTGGCTCATCTTGTCTGCAGGCCTATGGAAGACACATCTCTCCAAAGAACAGCATCTGAAAAACAGGTTAACCAAAAGAGAAACATCATTTCTCTTCAAAACACAAAATCATTATTACATTAAACAACTGCAAATATATTAAAACAGAATTAACCTACATAATTCAATGACTAAACATATGTCAAAATGTTGTTGCAGTAATCAAGATCACTTTGATCTATATTAGGCCTAATAGGTCTAATTAAAAATATTGGAAATAAATTTCTACCTCACATCTTCTCTCGCCTGTCTTTGTCCCCTTTCCAGTGGTTGTAGACCTTGTCAAGGTCTATAGGACCCTCTTTTTGTCTTGATTTAATTCTCATCAGTTGGTCCAAATGGAAAACTTCAAGGCGGTTGCGCGATTTTGTCTTAATGGCATTCATTAGACTGAAACCGCGTTCACAGTCGGCGCTGGATGCTTGGAATGTGCCACCAATGTCAAGAAGTTGTACCAGATCTGGAAAATGCTCACTTTTCAGCGACCAGGTTACAATCTCAGAAAATGATCTGAGCAGTCCGATTTTCCTTTTTTCATTAACCATGAACTTGAATTCGTTGTATTGTTGACAAATGCGCCCCGTGACCGCATCGTCTGCATCCTCCAGAAGCGCTTCGAACTTCTTCGCCAGACTGGTCACGTCATTCAGCCCATGATCAAATTCACCAACTGCATGATCCAACGTGTCCGGCTCAAAGGCAGCCCACTCTTTGAGCTCATTTTCAGGGAAGCGGGCATCCAAGTGCTCACAAACTTTATGGACAAACAGAATAATGTCCCAATTGTGTTCACTGCACTCTCACTTTCCAAAACTGTGAGCGCTCGTTTGCCCCAGTGAACTCGCTCTCCTAAATATTGCGCACGTAGTTCTCTTTCATAGGTTCACTCAACGCTGCGGATAGCGCAGTGGGATATTCTCTGAATGTGCCGATTGTCTGAAGCCCTATAGAATCACGCCAATTCATTGGCTGATGGCGCCCGCGCAATCTGGCTCCGCCCCGACGCTCTTACGTCGCATCATTACATATTCGCGCGCGCCATCTGCTCCTCAGATTTCTCTGCCTTCAGAACGAAGCGGTCACGTTTGCCCTTCGCTCGTGATTTTTCTGAGCTCTAAAAATACGACTTCTGGATTATTCTCGGCGCTTCTGCGACTGTTCAAGCGGAACTCTGTTTCTCCTTACGGTGAAGTTGCCATGGAATACCGACGCTGTACTCCGCCATGTGCTCGTTACATCGCTAACGACGACCCACGCAGTAAGTGATGTTTATGTTTGGGCTTTTCACATGCGCGCGAGGCAGTCATAGGATCGTCTAAAATGCAATTCTGTGAAAATGTGTTGCTCAAAACCCTCAAATCGCGGCTAAAACGCGGTTTTTGAGAGGGAATCATTCGTCTCCCCCTGTCGCGCTCCCGAGGCCTCTCGAGGATCCGCGACTTGGGTTTCGGATGTAGAGCTTGAGGAGTTCGAGCAGACGAGCCCCGCTCTTTCTCTCTCTCGGCACGCGCGAGGCATGCCAGTCGAATTTTCGCACGATTATTTGCGCCCCAGCCCGGGAGCACGCGACGCGGTCTCTTTCGGGCTGGAGGATGTACTTTTTACCGAGGCTTCCGACTCCGAGGATTTCGGGCCTACTCTCGCCGACGAGGTTATCCCGCCGAGCGGCCAGGAAGCGCGGCCTACTGCGGCCTACGCGGGGCTTGTTGACGTACTTTCGCGCGCTACGGAGAAGCTCGCTATTGATTGGCCAGCAAATGTGACTGGTCCAGTGTTTTCTGCAGCCAACAAGCCGGTTCCATTGCCCGCTTGCCTGCACACAAATGCCTTTCACGGCTACCCAGATAAATCCCCAAGAGAGTGTATTTTCTGGTGTCCCGGCCACGGCCGATGGTGTTTTATGTGTGTAAAAAAAAAAAAAAACAAAGGCCCACCCATTTCTACACACAAGCACAGCTCTACGTTCTGCATGTCTCAAGGTTTCTATAAAAACGAAACCAACGTGCATTCACTTCACTCAAGCGGACTATGTTTTCAGTGTGGTAAATGTGCCCGCTATCCCGCGCCCACATCCACACACAGACATGACAGTTCCTACGGGACTCGCCCAGCCCTCCCCCTCTCGGTTGACCGCCGCAGAGGAGTCGAGCGCGGGCAATCTGCCCGCTGTTATCAGCGCGCCCCCTGCCTCAAATGTCATGAGCACGACGCTTATGTAAAAAAAAAATTCCATAAAATAAAATAGGCCTCAACAGAGAAAGCTGCCATTTTTCAGTGATCTGCATCACGAGATTTCCAGATCCTGGAAGCAGCCTTTCTCTGCGCGCCTCACTAATGCGGCAACTTGAGGAGACTTTAGCCGACCATCTTGCTCCGTCGTCTGCGCCGTCCTGGAGGTCGCGCCCCTTCCTCCCCTCTAAAGCATGTAGGACTACTTCCTCTCATTGGGAAATCCTACATGGCGGCTGGGCAGGCAGGCATAAATCACACAGTTCGGTTCGGCTACACTCTTCAGTTTTGCCGCAATCCCCCCTGTTTCAACGGGGTCTTTCCTACTGTAGTAGACAGCGCCACTCAGGCTTCTGTACTTCAGCAGAAAATTTCATCCCTCCTTCTCAAAGGAGCAATAGAGGAGGTTCCTTCAGGGGAAGCCGAGCGGGGCTTTTACAGCCGTTATTTCCTGGTCCCGAAGAAGGGCGGCGGTTTGCGTCCCATACTGGACCTCCGCCGACTGAACTTCGCCCTTACAAAGGGAAATTCAAGATGTTGATGCTAAAAGCTATCATATCTCAGATTCGGCCAGGGGATTGGTTCGTGACAGAAGACCTAGGATGCTTACTTTCACATCCAGGTTGTACGGCGACACAGGCAGTTCCTCAGGTTCGCCTTTGGAGAAAGAGCGTTCCAGTACAGGGTCCTTCCCTTCGGCCTCGCTCTGGCCCCGAGGACATTCACGAAGTGTATGGATGCAGCTCTGGCCCCATTGCGGCTCCAGGGCATCCGTATTCTAAATTACCTGGACGATTGGCTCATTTAGCCCAATCCAGGGAGCTAGTGACCCACCACAGAGACATCGTTCTGAGCCATATCCAGTCTCTCGGTTTTTGAGGTTGAACTCGGAGAAGAGTGTTCTTGCTCCGGCTCAAAGCACCATGGGGGTGAACATGGATTCCGTTCTCATGCAGGCCCGCTTGGCTCCTGCACGGATTTCCAGTCTGACGACATGCTTGGCCCGTTTTTCGCTAGGCCATCATGTGTCTGTGGGCACTTGCCGCAGGATGCTGGGCCTAATGGCCGCGGCCTCCTCCGTGCTACCACTGGGCCTGCTCCACATGAGACCCTTCATGTGGTGGATGAGGGTTCGGCCCTCCGGGCCAACCCTTCGCCTACTGAAGGTATCGCGCAGTTGCTTTCGAGCCCTGTCAGTTTGGCGGGACCCTCTTTTTCTTCGGAAAGGGGTCAGCATGGGTGCGGTATTTCGTCGCCAGATGATTACGACGGATGCCTCTCTCACCGGCTGGGGAGCAGTTTTCGAGGGCAGACCAGCGTGTGGGGTCTGGACTGGCGAGACTCTCTCTTGGCACATAAACTGCCTGGAGTTAAGAGCCGTTTTTCTGGCTCTGCGTCATTTTCTCCCTCTTCTGGAGGGACACCATGTAATTGTCAGAACAGACAACATGGCAGTGGTGTCTCATGTGAACCAGCAGGGGGGTTCTCGGTCGCGCACCCTAGACAGGCATGCGCGTCACTTTCTCCTGTGGTTTCAGAGCAGATTCCTATCTCTAAGAGCAGTTAATGTCCCAGGGGTTATGAACCTCGCAGCAGATTTTCTGTGGAGGCAGAAACTCTGATCGGGAGAATGGATGTTGAACCGCCAGACGGTGGCCCTGATCTGGGAGGTTTTCGGAGAAGCGGAAGTGGACCTCTTTGCATCTCAAGAGTCGTCCCAATGCCCGTTTTGGTTCTCCCTGAGTCCCCCGGCTCCATTAGGGATAGATGCGTTCGCTCACCCTTGGCCAACGCAGAAACTCTATGCCTTCCCGCCCATCAAACTGATCCAGGCGGTCTTGGTCAGAGTGAGAGAGAGCGGAGTCCGACTCTTCCTGGTAGCTCCGTTCTGGCCGTCTCAGCCATGGTTTTCGGAGACATGTGGAAGCTGTTTGTTTGGCCGATCAGAGGCCGTTAGCATTAAAGTAACAACATGTAGTTTTTCAACCTTCATAATATATTTCCAAGACCCTTGTGATGGTACATCGACTTACAATAGGTTGAATGAGACGTCTGCCAGAGCCTGACGGGGTCTGTATCGCTTTTACTGGCACTATGTAACTTCGGGGAGCGGGTAGTAACCAGAGCTCAAAAAGAACTACAAAATTCGACTGCTTTACGGCATACGTCACTTCCTCAAATTAGGCCGTGACAGGCCAACCAGCGCGTTTGTTTTCGTCATGGCTGAAGCAGCAGCGAAACGTAAGAAGTCCAAGGTTTTGTCGGAGTAGAGTCGGAAGAGGAAAAGGGAGAGTGATAAACTGAAAGGCAGGACGAGGATGGCGTGAGCTTATCGTCAGACCGATGCTGACTTGGCCGTCATGCTGTTGAACTAGTAAGTAAATTGCTTGCATACTATCTTTAGTTTTTCTAATCTGTTGTCTGCCTGGCTACGTTACGGAAACTATCTGGTCCTCCATTTATCTTCATGAATCAGCTAACGTTAGTAGATGAGCGAATTATCAATCTGGTAGCTAGTAAACACTAACATGCTAGTTTTAGATGGTTAGGATGCTATCGCTATCATTCTCGTTCAGATTTGAGCATTGCAATCGACATGCAAATCGCAAATGTTTGAGTTAAAATGTTTAGTCTACTAAACATGTATAAATTATGAAAGGAGGAAGATTAATAATATTATCATTGCCCATATGAAAAAAACCTGCATGCTTCATATACAGTAACAGCCCGTTCTCATCCCAAGTCGTCATATACTGACGCTTTCAAAATTTCTTAAATATCTGACGCACAAAGCACCCTTTAGCGTCCATATGAGACGCATAACCCTACCACAGACCTAAACCTACCCATAACCGAAGCGTCTCATATTGACGCTAAGGGTGCTTTGTGCGTCGGATATTGAAGAATGTTTGAAAGTGACGATTTGGGGATGAGAATGCGTTGACAGTAACCGTAAATCATTTTACGACAGCGGTAATGGACAATTCCGCTTCCAACCTGTAGGGCGACCGCAGAGGAAAAGTTCCATGTTGTTGCTTTAAGTTCTGATCTCCCAACTAACGTTCAGGAGACCATTGCGAGTGCTAGAGCCCCTTCTACAAGGAGGCTATATTCTTCCAAATGGAAGGTTTTTGAGACATGGTGCTTAGCACATGATAGGAGCCCAGTTAACTGCCCTGTTGGTTCAGTACTGGAGTTCCTGCAGGAGAAGTTTGCTTCTGGAGCAGCTGCTACCACTCTCAGAGTTTATGTCGCAGCTATTGCAGCACATAGGGAATCGGACGAGATTCCCCTGGGGAAACTAAGGTTAGTTTAGGCCTTCATGCGTGGGGTTAAGCGCCTGAAACCGGCTCGCTCCCCTAGAGTTCCCTCATGGGACCTTTCTGTTGTCCTAGAAGGTTTGACGAAGGCCCCCTTTGAGCCCTTGGAGTCAGCTCCGGAGTGGATTCTGACTCAAGGTTTCTCTTTTGTTGGCTTTGTCCTCATTAAAGCGGGTAGGAGACTTACAAGCTCTTTCTGTTAGCGAGTCTTGCTTGGTCTTTGCTCCTGGCTTGTTCAAGGTTTCCTTGAGGCCGAGACCAGGGTATGTCCCCAAAGTTCTTTCCACAACTTTCCGCTCGCAGGTGGTTAACCTTAACGCTTTCCACCCTCCTCCATTTTCTTCTGAGGAAGATAGGAAGCTTAACTTGCTCTACCCAGTTCGTTCTCTTAAGATATATGTAGACCGCTCAGGCGGTTGGAGGAAATCTAACCGGCTTCTGGTTTGCTTCGGTCTGCCTGACATGACAGAGTAACATGACCATTTTGTTCATGTCTAGCGCATGGTCTGCGTAGAACTTGGTAATGGCATCAAGGATGTTTTCTGCAGTGCATCCTGAAAGCTGAATGATTCCAGCAAAAACTGTCTTGTAACTAAAATCAGTTTGCTCCCGAAACTTAATGTAAAGCACAAGCATCTTATGCGCTGAGATATCGGTACTTTCATCCACAATTTGTGTGTGGACACGAGCATTTCTTATGCTGCTTATCATCTCAGTCTGTACAACTGAGTTGATACATTCCACAAATTCAAAAGCATAATTTTTGCTTCTCCAACTCTGTGGTAGGTCGACGTATTTTGCCATATGATCGTGTATATCCTGAACTGATAACATGGACATGTTGGTGTTAATTGCTAGCATCACATTGTCGATCAATATTTTTATTTGTTCAGGGTCGGATCGTGCTCTCTGAATTCGTCTCTCTCGGGATTCATTAGTTTCGGTGAGAATTTTATCGATAGAGTTCCCATGTCTAAGTCTTAATGTTTTCAATGCGTCTACATGGACTTTCTGTGTCAGATGACGCTTTAGATAATCAAGCTTCCACTCGGACCAATGTTTTCCCCGAGCGAACTCTCCTTTCGCTTTTGCCTCCGAGCAGAATTTGCAGATCACGCCACTCCTTTCTTCATATGTAAATACGTCTGAAAGTTTTATCCTACCTGGACCATCTTTTGTGTCAGTTTGGACTATTTCATCTAGCCACTCATGTTTAAACGTTAGGCAGACCTTTTTCTGGGGCACCTGCTCTGCCTTTCTCTTCGCCATGGTAGCCTACTGTATAACTGCTGGGGCACGCCAAGAGTAGCCTAAGGATACTTTGTATGTAAACATTCTAACGGATTACACGCCATAAAGTGCGTATCATATGCACGCGAAAACTGCGTATCATATGTACGCAAAAACTCGTTTTGGCGTATAAATGATACGAGAAATATCATTCGTGCTATAGATACGCACTTTCATGAGATCGGGCTCTACATCAGTATTTTAAATGTTTATTACCTAGCCTGCTTCGCCTTTGATGCTCAGATGTTTAACCCCTGAAAAAAAAAAATCGTTTGTGCGGTCTGAAAAATGTGCGCGGTCTGAAAAATCTATTGCGCGGCCAGTTCAACTGGCCTGCGCGGCCGCGCGCGCAGCTTAGAGGGAACATTGCCCTGGGGCTGAGTCCACATCCACACTATTAAACATGATGAATGTGTGTGTGGAGAGGACGAGCCTGCCGCAGCACAAACATCCCTCAAAGACGCACCTACTGCTGCCTACCATGGTGTGAATAGAAATCACCCAAGCTTGGGACAATTGTGCCCGCATCTTGGTCAAACCCCAAACCTCCCTGAAATGTTGTTTTCTGGCATGGTGACAGATTGCTCTTCTTTAGATTTCGTCTCAAACCTAAATTCTCGATATGACCGGGAACAACATCTCAATGTCAAACTGCCTACTCTCGTGATCTGGCGACAATGAGCCAATCGTCGATGCCGTTTAGCACCCGGATGCCAACCCTTACTGCCTTTCTGGTAGGGAAACACGCTCCATGGCCCCTTTGGCGCAAGAAACTGGCTTCACTGTTATAAGCACACCGTTGAAACGCAGAGGACGATACTTTAACTGGATCCTGTGACCATTTTCTATTGTTCGAAGTACCCACTTAGAGATATTGGGCAGAAGTTTTCATGCTCTTAACTCGTCTGCAAGGGAAACAAATTTTACACTTTTGTTAAAAGTGAGGGAGGGAACAATCTTGGTGCCCTGAAACAGCATGCTGACAGAAGGCAACCGAGACTAAAGAACATTTGTTTTTAGCGGAATATGGGGCAATAACCCCGCCAGGAACAGTTATTTATAGAATTGATTACACACTGCATTGTGTCACCTATCTTTGTCCTAGGTCAATGTTTTGGTGAGTACTACACGTGACACTTGCATGCTCTGAAGGCATTCCCATTGCGTCAACACCATGATGCCGCGTCAATGTTCCCTCAAAAGGGAACTAATGAAACTAAGGCAAACAGGAGCTACTGTAAACCACTGGAAATGGGAAACACTGGAACAAGGGGAACAGAAAATGCACTTAAAAATCATACATTTTTAATGGTTTTAGTTTTAGTTAACTATAAAAACCCTGCATAGAGAACATCAAAATGGTAAAAAGAAGCTCAACTGTATTTGCTTGATGCTAATACCTACTTGATTGACACACAAAGACAAACCTCTCTCGCATGTCAAGCAAGCACATTTGAGCTTCTGTTGACCATTTTTTTGTACTTTATATATTTACATTGATCAATGTTTATATGTTGAATGATGTTGTTTATAAAATGTTTATGTAATACTGCTTATATCGCCGTTCACATTTTGTGCTAGATAGCAAATCAGTTTCTTTCATCCTAATGTTTTTTTTTTTTTTCAAACCATTCAAGTAAGCCCATCAGGTCAGTAGTATGGAACTGTGCTCTGACATGCATAGCTTTACTAACAAGGTCATTTTTTTTGTGTGTGTGCTTTTGCCTTGTATGTTGCCTGCCTCAGTTGATGATGACAGAGAACTCCAGGGTGAGGTCTAAGATCCAGCCAGCCTTTGAACAACTGCTCATGCCACACGTCGCTAAAGTAGATGAGGCCATCCTGCCCGGTCTGACCTCCCTCAATTGGACCTCCCTAAACATAGAGAAATACCTTAATCAAATCACTGCTGCACTTGGTGAGTGTAGTGACTGTAACCACTTTACAGAGTTAGTTAGCTGATTTCCATCCCCACATCAGTAACATTCACTACAGTAAATGGCCACAAGTATGTGGATACCCAAACACCCCCATATATACTTTTTTTTTTAACTGTGCCAAGTGCCACTATAACAGCCTCCACTCTTCTTGGAAGGCTTTCTATTTTATGTGGGAACATGTCTGCCAGGGTTTTCTCCCATTTAGACACAAGCATCAGTGTGGACAAAGGGATGTTCACATACTTTCGTCCTTGTAGTGTACAAAAATGCTTGCTTGTAATTGTGGCCTGTATGATTATATATCTGAAATGAAAGGGTTCTTTCTTCTGGTTCACAGACAACCTTGAACTTCTGCTGCACAGAGTGAATGACCTGGTTGAGTTTAGAATCGATGCTGTTCTGCAGGAAATGAGCACAACTACGCTGTCTGTGCTGCCTGAAGATGAGCCATGCACCTGCGAGGAGTTTGTTCAGACCACCAAGGTACACACACATACATACACAATAAAACAAATGTATTCATAGCAACATGCGGTTATTTTCAAAGGATAGTGAGGCTAAACGATTTCCACTTGCTGATGTAAATAAGCAGATCTTTGAAAATATAGAGGTCTCACAAACTGATCTCATCAGAAAACGTAACAATTATATGAGATGGTGATTTTGAATGAATTTTGTGTGAAGTACGATGTGATTCATATGGTCCACCACTAAATATAACTGTAACTGGGGTGTAAGCAGATTGTAAGAGATACAAATACATTCATACAAATTCATAAATTCATACAAATTAGATATTAATTCACCAAAATATAGCTGCAAATTCCCATGAGAGTGTGTTGGGCTCTCAATACCAATTTCAATATGACGTCTTTATTCACTGTCAATGCTCCTTTAGTAACATCAGGGCTGTTATCATAAGGGTACAATTTCTTTATGTAGTTAGAATGGACAGCAAACTTTTAGGGAAACCTGCTCATGAATCTGAATTGAGTCCGTACTCCTGATAATCTACAAAGCCTTTTTACAATTTATCATTACATTTTAGTATTGAAATGGTACCAAAGTACCAGTACTTTTGACAACCCTACTTGGCTTTTTTGGTATCTTGCTACTATTTGCAATTACATCTTTGTTACACGTAATTTATGTTGTGACTAGACCAGCAACGTACCAAAAAAAAGGAGACGTGTCCCGCAGGACCGAGTGTCTGAGTCAGGGCTCCAGACTAACTTTTTTCACCTCCGTCCTGGAACCGTCCTGAAAAACGATTTGAACCGTCCTAAAGTGAATGTCAACCGTCCCAAAATAAACATGTTGTTTCTGTACTTTGTTATTATCATCTATAGTTGTTAGCTGTTAGTCACATAATAAAAACACCATTAAAATGTTTATGATATATATTACTATATTTATTTAGCTCCATTCAAAGTAGTTATCTGTAAACAGGTAAAAAACAGATTTAATAAAAAATAACGAGTTAAATGCTTTTTTGTATTCATGCAGAACAAATCTTTTTTTTTATTTTTTTTTTTTTTACATATACGAAAATTAAGATAAAAATACATACAGCTCAAAACGTTTTTGAGTTGGTTGGATTAAAAAAATAACAAATAAATACTGGTGACTAGCCTACATATCTCAAAAATATCATCATTCTTTATTCTTTCAAGCAGCAGACATTTATTTGTATGAATTAAATATAATGAATCATTATTAAAGCTATTAACGAGCAGTGAATGCTTTTCTCTTTTTCTTTTGTTGCTTGATCAATATTAAGGACACAGACCGCATTAGCTTTATTACCCACTGTCACTTTAAGACATCGGATCATGTCCAGTGACGTGCGCTGATGCACATCCGATACACTCAAAACTGTTTAAGACATAACCAACATAGTTTACGTGAATTCTCTCCAAAACGGACATTTCGACATAATGTTGTGTGTATTTGTCCATTCAGACACGAAAGAGAACTCAATTCAGTACTCGCGCGCTGTATACAGTAGGTGTCTATGTGCATGGTTGCACGCTTCGGGTCGGGTGTGTGCGCACAGAAAACCGTACCGAATAGAGCTCTTTTTTTGCGTCGTCACTCTTATTCAGATCTATATGTCTGCTCTACTCATTCTCCCAGATGTAAATTTTTTTTTAACGTTTTATGAGACATGCAGCGCATGTCAACTCGTGTGCCGCTGGGTAGATCAGCACGTTACAGTACAAATGTGCGCATCTACCACAAACGCAGGACATCAGTTCTGACTGGATCGCTTCCCAAATCGTCACTATCTAACATTTTTGTCTAGTTTTTATTCGTTGACAAAAATGTCAGTAGATTTTCGTCATGGTTTTTGTCATTCAAAACTAGTTTTTATTTAGTTATCGTCTCGTTTTCGTCTGTGAAAATAAGCCATGTGATAGATGTACTGCGAAACAAGTCTCCGGGTGAGTAGCCGGCCAGTGATAATAACTATAGTAACAGCATGAGAAGACGCGCTCCGTTGTAGTCAGCGCTTGGTCCGTTAGTTTTGACATTTTCTAAGCAAGATTACCCTAATAGTAATAAATGAGAACACATACAAAAATGTATTTCGTCCTGTAGGCGTCCTGGAGAATATTTCTGTTCGTCCTAAACACATTTTCTGTCGTCCCCAGGACGATAGGACGCCGTTAGTCTCGAGCCCTGGTCTGAGTCATGTGTACCAACTGGCCAATCATGGCGGATGCAGTGATGACGTTGCAGGGTTCTCCTCAGTGTATAAAAAGATCACCTGAAAACACGTCATCAGTTTCAATGTCTTCAGGAAGCCGCTTGTCTGTGTGCTTTGTGAAGATTGCAGTGTGTGAAAGAGAAGAAAACATGGCAAGCGAACAGTTTCCGTTGTATCCCTCCATGCCCGTGTTTCATAACGCCTGGTGATGGTCACAATACGTATGTGTGTTATCTGTCTAGGAGTCAAGCATGCATGTATGCATTGTGATTATTTCTCTCTGAGAAAGCTCCGCTCTCGGTTGGCTCTCTTCAAGAGTGATCATGAGGGATCTCAGCCGCAGCGACTTGAGGAGTGTGAGCAAGTTCCCCTCACTTCTCCCCCTAGCTATGCTGTCCTCATGCCTGAAATGGAAGCCCACTCGGCGGTTTCTTCCGTGGAATATGAGGTTTCATAGCTCGCTCATGATTCTGACGATTCAGAAAGTGTGGAGTCACTAGAGACAGACGTGAAGAAAATCTGTTTCCTGCTCCATGCAACAGCATGCCGAATACGATGAGCTAGTGGAGCAGTCATAAGTGCACTGCTCCAGTGAGCCTTCCATTTCTTCCAGACCTGCACACTGAGGTGTCAGGTTCGTAGGAACATCCATTCTCTGCTCGCGTGGTCCATTTTGCTTCAAATTATTCTAATGTAGAGGGGCTGAGCTAACGGGGTTATGGGAGGATGCCGCAGGTGGAGAGGAATTTAGCAAGTTATTTCTTCCTGGGGACATCCTCATCATTGAAGGCTCCCGTTTTGCCCTCTAAGCCATGTCAGATGACATCGAGGTTGTTGGGCAAAGCGTATTCAGAGGCTGGTCAGACTGGCGGAGCTTTGCATATTATGTCGGTATTACAAGCTTACCAGTCAGACCTGCTTAAGGACCTGGATCGGGGGAAGGATTATCTCCTGAGGCGGTCTCCGAACTGTGCATGGCCACGGATTTAGCTCTTCACGTTACCAGGAAGGCAGCTTGTTCCCTTGCATAGATATATACACTAGATGTCGCCTTGGGGTTCTAAGCATGCGTCAAAACCGCCGCCATCTTGGAACAGGGGTCTTGTCATAGGAAGTAGCTAGGTAACGCTGCTTTCTCCGCCTGTACTTCGAATTTATGGATGATGCTGGACTTTTGTGCTGCGTATGGATGTTCACACGAACGAAATCTAAACCAGACAGCAAGGGATTACATTTACTCTGTGGATGGCAGTAGTCAAGTTTTTTTTTTTTTTTATAAGTTAAGTGTACATTTCTCTGCTTGGAGGAAGAAAATGAACTGTGATTCTCGCACAGAAAATTAATTGTGAATGTGCTGTACTCTTTAGATATTATTTGAAATAACCCTTGTGTTTAAAATGTACAATATGCAGGAGTTGATCCTCAATACCCACTTTTGGCTGTGTTGTTCCTAACTTTTGATTATTTTTTTTTTTTTACCGATTGTACTCAAACTTTTTAATAAAAAATAAAAAAAACAGTGTGGCGCTTGTAACCTGTAAGTACAGTCCTAATAGTATGCTTGTCCTCTCCCTGTCAATCTTCAAACAGTACATCCATGATTATTATACATAGAATTCCACAAATCCTATGTATGTGTATGTTTTGCACAAGGATACAGTGGGCTCAAGGGCTTGTTTCTTCCTTGCAAACTGGGGATGGAGGTGTGGAAGGACACTGGAATTTGTGAAAATGTCAACTGTTTAAAGCCTTTCTTTAAAGTGAATTTCGTTTTGTATAAATTGTATCTTAATTTTAATCATTTTTTCATCAAACAATTGCCTGGATTTAGGCCTAATTAATAAGAAGCAAATATAACGAACAGACAATATAATCACGGAGGCGCCCGCGCGGTCACTTGCATTGCACGTGAACTGGAGCGCATCTCATCCTAACTTAACGAAACTCAGTGTATGCCTCACAGACATGAGAAATACATCAAATACACAAAGCTTGAAATGTCTTTAAACGAAATAATTCAAAACGAAAAGAAAAAGGCTACTCTCTGATTATGTAATCCATTATGTGCATTTCTCTCTATAGGCGCGTTCACTACGAATATGGCGATCGTCAACTTCATCTTTGCAGCCGAGTCGACACTGTAAGAAAACACTAGTTTATTAATAAAAAAAATCAATGCACGCGCCACCGGATTTACAAATGCACATCTTGCTTGTTGCACGCACACATATTATGTCGAAATAACGAGATATTATGTTGAAATAACATTATTATTAATAATACATCTTTTAGAATATTTGATTGAATGCTAAATGTTGCGCTTGTTCAATTTAATAAAATTAAAACTTTAATTGTGATCATTAAAATAATTGAATATTAAATATTTAGTGGCCAAGTTTTGCTAATTCATATATATATATATATATATATATATATATATATATATATATATATATACAAGTAGCGATAGTTCATTCTAAGTTTACTCAAGTGAAAGAATGTGACTAATAAACTTAGGCCTATAGCACTAGGCATTATATTTTGAAAAAGAAGTAGATTATCTTAATATCAAAACCTTACATTTTCTCTGGACTCGATGATAAATACATGTCTGACCGATGGAACGAACAAAAAAAAAAAAAACTAGAAAATCGCATTCATGACGATTTATGGTGATTTTATTTCCGTTAGACCTTTGTCTACATTGACGCTGATGCATTAAAGAGGAGGGGCTCCCCTGTTCCAAGATGGCGGCTCTATTGACGCATTCGTTCCAATGAACTGCCGTATACAAGGCGACATCTAGTGTTTATTTCTATGGTTCCCTTGGACGATTTATGGCTGCTCTGGTGACAGCGGAGAGGCATCTGTGGCTTACTTTGTCTCGCCCTCTGGACTGTTTGGTGCTGCCTTAGAGACGGTAGTGAACAGATTTAGAGAGGCACTGGCGCAGTGGGAAGTTAATTCCTCGCTGAGTGCAGAACGCCTACTAGAAAGCCTGAGCCCTTGCCAGGGACGAGTTCCTGGAGAGAGGAGTGGAAGGCGAGTGTAGTCGCCCATGCACCCTCTCCGAGGAGAATTGCACTCAGATATTAAGTGAGGTTACGCTCCTTCCCATTGCAACGTTGTGCAGGGTGTTTCCATTTGCTAGCTGACTTTTTAAGTTTCAGTGCCTAATGTTCTAATATTTTAGGTCTCCAGGAAGGCACTGGTCTGCATGGCGTAGTTGGTATTGACATCCCCATTGAGTCATCTGACGTGGCGTTGAGTTCCCTCAAAAAGGAGGAATGAGACGCCGCATCGCTTTTCCATGCTTCCTTCAGACATTTGAAGCTGATGATGTGTTTTCAGGTTCCCTTTTTTACGATGGGGAGCACCCTGTGACGTCATCACTGTGTCCACCATGATTGGCTAGGTGGTATACATGCCTCAGACACTGGGTCCTGCGGGATGCATCCAAATTGCGTCATCTTACACGGCGTCTCGTTCCTCTCTCGGAACCATGGTTACATGGTTGAGATGTTTTCTGACTGAAGAAATAATCAATCTGATCATGCTCATTCAATTTATTTCTCATTTTAGGAGCTTTGCATCAAAGGAGCCCAAATGCTGCATACCAAAAGCTCATTGGTGGAGGAGGCAGCCAATGAGCTGATTAATATGTTACTGGAGTTTGAGCAGAAAGAGGAAGAAGAGAGAAACCGTGATGAAAGCAGGACAGAGAGTAAAGTGGAACAGATGGACAGTGATGGTAAGGCCTGCTGTTGATCATCCATGCGGTATATGCTCTATAAATGTTATCAATATATTAAATTAATCAATTTCAATCAATTTAACCCTCTGAGGTCGGCAAACGCGCCCCCGCGTTTTGCTGGACTTTTTTTACATTGTAGCACTTTAAACTTAAATTACTCCGTCATTTATGGTCATACAGAAAAAATAAATATAAAAAAAGAATCTGTGATATTTCTACTTTTGTATGTGTCCACTTACAATCAAATCAAAACATTGTGCTTTTGAAACATAAAGAAAATAAACAGGGTGTGCGTTCTGCCTCTCCGTCGCGGTGAACTTTTTTTTCTTGAGCACGTCTATAAACTGAAACAAAACTCAGCGAATACTTGTCACACATTTATGAGCCATATACCTTTATAAACATTTAAGTGTGTACTTTTAAATGATCGGATTCAAACTGAAAACAAATATTTTCTGTTTAAGTAATTTGTATAAAACCAACAAGATGTCCAGCTTCTCAAACGCTTCCTAATTATTTCTAATTTGGCCACGCCTACTCGCGCAAAAGATATTCACATGCAAATCTCCACATGGAACGCGAACGCGCTCGTTACCTCAAAAACAAAACACTTCATCAGTCTCTGCTTTTCGTCGAGTTTGAAAGACGTGAGTTTACATTGGCTTTACCCCAGAAGAAGAATGCGATTTCAAGACAAGAAAGATAAGGTAAGAAATTCTTACATATTAGTTTGTTATTGTTGCATAAATTTCACATTGCAGTTGAACTGTTGCTAGATATATGGTGAATATTATAATATTTAGACCCGTGTTTACTGTTACTGTGTTTGTGGATATCTGCTCAAACGTAGATATGTATATGGTAGGCCTAACCATAATTATATTTGAGCGCGATCGCGTTTGAATGTATCATATTTTTAAACGCGATCGCGTTTGAATGCATCATATTTTGGAAAAGCAAAACGCTCCAAACGGCTTCATGTTTTACTATTATCTCATTTCATATCATCATAACGAATGGAAACATTTGAAGTAACATGATAATCAATATATTTTTCTCTAGCTTAGTTGTTACTGAAATCTTTTTGAAAATGTATATAGGCTGCTATATTGTTATTATTTTATGCAGCACTGCGCATAGCCTATACCTACAAGGCACAACAAACCTGTGTTCATTATATAATATATTGTTGGAAACATTTGTGTGAGTGTGTGTGTGTATTCTGTGAATTTTAAAAAGCAATTTTAACCAGAAAAATCTCAAATGTATTCCCAAAATCGTGCAGGCCTTTCTCTTGATATCAGTATGTTCACTTTTTTCTTTTTTTCTTTTTTTTCAGGGCCCAGATGCCACTGAGTCCTGCTGACTTCAACATTCACAGTACATGTCTCTGTACATGAACATGGTAAAGTGAAAATCAAACACCTTGGAAATGAAAGGTATGTACAATGTTTTTAGGAATGGCACAAAGGTCTCTTTCTTTGGATCATTGTTATCAATAAGTGTTTTTTTTTTTTGTTGTGTATCTTTGGATTATGTTGTAAATAAATCCAAACAATTTTAAAAGCCATTCTTTTTTTAATCTCCTCATTCTTTGTGCAAGGTTGGTCAGAATGATGGGCCCTGATAAGCTCCTAATAGGGCCATTAGGGTGTGTCTTTGTCTTTCTCAGGTGTAAAAAGCCTTACATACTAATGAGATGATCCGCCCCTTCGCATATTGCTTTTTCACACAAAACACGTCGTAAAAATTTTAAATCAATATATTGTCTTCTCTGAATGAGCAGTCAGGGTGATTTTCACATAGTTTTAGAGCAAATATTCTAGGCTACGTCATACAATTTTCAAAAGTCTTGTTAAGAAATAATCAGTATGGGTTTCATGACCTTATTTCAGTGAGAATTTTTTTTTGTATTTTCACAAACCACGCATAAATGTCATTATCTCAAAACTACAAACTTTTACACACATGCTGTTGATATATTATTGTAGCAGAGTTTGTGCTGAATACAGTGTAATTAGACTTTAGCCATGAAAATGTCACAAGTAACAGAAATAAGCACAAATGTCAAGGCATGTCAAAACATCCCAAGGGCCCCAAAAACACCTTAGACCCCAGAGGGTTAACAAAAAAATACTCAATTTGAAGAATTAAGGTATGTGGGGATGCTCTGATCGATTAGCTGTTTATCGGTATTGGCCGATAATCACATTCTATGACTCGACAGATAGCCACTAAATTTATGAGGGTATGAGACGCACATGTAAACAGTATAACAGATGAGGCTTTTGCATTTGTTCTGCTTTGTAACTTCGCGAAGCCTAAATCTGTACTAATTATTCACCTTTATTATTACAAAATATTTTTAAAACATCAAAACCAATGCATTTTCATACAGTGTGCATAATATTTCATATATTCCCCATAATTCTATACATTTTGGCAGAGATTCCAACTGAAAAGTAAATTCATCACCCAGAGACAAGAACCAATTACTTAATATATCAAAAAGATTACCCAATCATGAACACTGCACACATTTTTTTAATTTATTTAATCGATCTCAGAACAAAGGATTGAGGTGTACCACATGTCTGTTTGTATAGCCCCAAGTACAATCCTCCACTAGAGGTCACCTGTCCACTTGTCAATCGGACGTTTGTACAGGGTACGCCAGCAGCCTTTAGGAGAAGAGTTGGATCCAAAAAATTGTCTCCATCTTGTTGAAGAAACTTGCATATTGGAAACAGGTTGCATTCTTTCCAGCAGATTCAAAACTTTCCAGAACTGGGGTGCTATGAGACAGTAAACATCTTTCATCTTCCTCCCAGTCTTCCACAGCCCCGCTTACAATGATTGAGGGAAAGATATAACTATGCCCCTCTACACATTAATTTACAACAGCTGGGTTTTTCAAAAATACTTGATAAACTGCTCTCAAGTCCTTGAATATTTCTGCAATTCACTGTTGTAAAAATCTATTTTACACCACTTTTTTGTCTCAAGTCTTTCACACTACTTCTCATGATATGTCCCAGCTTATTACACCCAGCTGCTAACAGCTGTGCTTATTTTCAGAGAACAACAGTCTTGAAGGTCAAAAGGAGTTCAAAAACAGTGGCTCCTCTAATAACCAAAAACCAGCAGGTGTATTAGATGGTCTTGATACAACAAAAACGTTCCAGGCCTCCAGCGCAGGTCTATAAAAAGAGGGAGGGTCCACCATTTCAGTCTTGCAGCTGCATTAAAAACAAATATTTATCAAAACCCATTCCACTTGCCATCCTTAAAAGAGCTATTGCAGTGTCCATCCAGGCAGAATATTTGTTGTACAATAGTCTTGTTTGGGCTGTTTGTAGCCGAAAAGTCGAAATGTATTGCAGATATCATTAATTCAAGATTTTAAAGTACAACATAATTCGAGAATTTATTCTGATTCGAGGGGAATCAGAATGCCAAATCCTGACTGAGAGAGGTGGAGCTGGGGATGGAGGAGGGTAATTAGCTCCTGAGAAACGTGATAGCTGCTGATAATACTGAAGGAGCTTATATATGTATACAGTGTTAGGCATTGTATTCCTATAGGTAGACGTGGATCAGCTGAGAGCTTGACCAACGTGACTTGCCAGAACTGACGCTACGCTTGATTTTAAAGACTGGAATAAAAAGTCACTGCATCTAATATTACTGGTCACCCTCCCATCAGGAAGGTGAAGACTCTAAATTAACAAAAACTACTGCAAAGTGCCCGTGCAAAATCAGTTTTTGTGTGTGTTTTTAGTAATTGTTGGTTCGGTGTGTTTGAGTGCTCATTGTTACAATTACACAGCAAAAGTTCAGTGACATTTTTAATTGTGCATGGTAGAAAGCACACAGTGAACTCAGAGAAAACGCTATGCTTGAGCAAACAGTTTGTGAATAGGCTACTACAAATGATGCCCGTGAAAGAGACTGTGAATGCATTGAATAGGATATGTTTAGTTGGTGAATTGCATAGGCTACTATTACACAGTAGCGATAACATTAAGCGCACCAGAATGAAATGTAATATTCAGAAGTAAACAGCATAGCTGACTTATAGGGAGAAGGAAAGGAGGAAAAATGCCAACTGTTGCTTGTTCTCACACGACAGCATCAAACTTCACGCTGACATGTTGACCCCAGGGAATCTTTTAAAAAAACTTTCAATTCTTGTACTCTTGGGCATCCATGTCATTAACAGAGACAAACCAAGACCTTACTAGAGCTCCCTTCAGCCTTTCATTCAAAAACAACCCCAATTCTCTTTTTTTTCTTGCAGGTTATTAAGTAAATTAGGATCATATCTATTAATTAGATCCACCTCCATATTTGATATGTCCTTCTCAATTGACTGAATGGTTTCTTTTTTTTATTTTTATTTTTTTGAATTATCAGTGTGTTGCAAACAAAACAATTTAATATTTGTTTTCCCTATTTCCCACCACTGTTTAAAATGATCAAAAGTGCCTTTTCTCTATTTTTTTCTATACTTTTTAACTGCAGTTAAATGCTTATTTAAACGCTTAATTTTACTCAAGAGTTCAACCCCCACAGTCTTATGAAGAAATGTAAATGACTTTACAAACGTCTCTACATTAGAAAAAAGTCCTTAACATCAACCTGCTTTCCAAAAGTATTGTCTAGAATCTGATCAATTTCCTCTAAAGTATACAAAGAGAGATCCTTCTGAGGATATTGAGAGTTCTCTTCAAACCCATATCAATATCCTGTCAATATCCTGCATAGAAGCGGACTCATCTGACAATGCATCCTCTGCTGCCTTCAGCGATTCTGTTCGACTCTTCTCTGCATCACACCCATACTGATCAGCACTAGTACTTGGCACCACAGTCTTGTCACATTCATTGTCACACTGTCACCTTTTTCGCCTTTTTTCACCTTTGTTGCAATTGGCTTTCGGCTTGCTTAGTTGGGGACATTTAATTTATTTTAATATTCAACATCATGGTTTTCTCCAGAGCGGCTAAATACATATATGAATGAACTAAATTAATAACTTTTTTACTACAAAAATGAAACATCACTGAACTTACTTAAGATGGACTGTGATGCTATTTTCTTCTGGAAACAAACTTTGTTCCATTATTTTCCTGTTATCTCTGTAAAGCTGCTTTGAAACAATCTGTTTTGTAAAAAGCGCTATATAAATAAAGGTGACTTGACTTGCCCTGTTCAGCCACTAAAAATTCTTTACCTTTACCAGCGTTATCAGTATTCAAACTTAAAGTATTAAGAAAGTATTCACCGCTACATCTATATTAATCTCTGAGTGTCTCACCTCTGTGAGGCCTGAAATCTCCTCCTGACCCATATGTATAGAAGTAGCCTGAGTAGTTGCATAAATCATATATGATCCTCCTTCATGTTTTATATGAAAAGAGATGTGTACGATCTGGTGAATCTAAAAACATGTAAACTTGTCTCCTAAAATAATTAACACGCTTCAATACTGGGTGCTTACACCCCATGTAATCGCTTTAAACGGACTCACAATCTTGCCAAACCGCAATAATTCACCCTCTAATACGTAATCAGAGATTAACGGCGGCACGTTTGAAATCACTACTGTGTAATATTGAATACACCATGTTCTGTTCTATTTATTCAAAGGAGAGGAGGAATGTAAATCCGAGGGTCGTCTCTTGTCACGTAGCACCACGGCGCCTAGCATTGGCCCCTCTTCCCCACTGATGAGAAAGAAGAAAAAGAGGGATCTGATGAAGGTGATGGAGGAGGAGGCAAAGGAGCTGCTTTCTCATTTTAACCATCGGAATGTGGATGCATTACTGCGCCTCACCCGTAACACACTGGAGACCCTACGCAAGCGTATCCACGCGATATCCTTGATGCAATTTCTGGGTTGGTTGTTTTTCTGATAATAATTTAGTAAATTAATTTTTAGTTTAATCCATTAAGTCAGAAAAAAATTTCTTGAAATTTCACAGGCAAAAAAGGTCTATTGTCTATTAGCGTAGTGCAGCTCATGCAGAAGTCACTTTTAAACCAAGCAGCTTTCTGTTGGTCAGTGCAACAAATTATCAACTTGAAATTGAGAGAAGTCTGTGTGGAGAATTTGTGGATTCTTATCGAAAAGACAAATTTTGCCAAGCAACTGAATATGTGACCTCACATTTATTCTTTTTTCCAAGCACGAAGCTTCCTATAATCATTTGGTTGGCCAAATCTAACTCATTGTAAATAAATTTCACTTCCCATGCAGCAGAAGCAGATTCCCCCAGTCGGCAGAAGGGAAGTGGGTCGCAGCCCATCTTTAAGGCTGGAGTGTGTTTAACCATCCCCAACATCATCATGGTTCCAGGGCTAGATGAGGTTCAGCAAGCCTTGAACAGAGCTGTGGACTTTGTGGTCAGCGTCAGTAAAGGAGTTGGACAGTGGAGCAAAGAGAGAATTTCCAAGGTTTTATTTTATTTTATTTGTCATTCATTTTCTTCCATACAAAAACAAACACTCGTTTTGGATCCATTAATGCATCTCTCACTTACTTAATCTCACTGTTTGAAGCGCCTGTCATAGGAAATCAAGCCGTCTAATTTTTTTTGTGCACTTTAGTAAACAGACACTTGTGTCTGCTGAAGCTTTTTTTTGTAAAAAAAAAAAAAAAAAAAAAAAATTATTAAAATGAACTTTTGACTAAGTTAACTTTTAATAAATATACACATTTAAAAATAGGCTGTGTTTATTCATACCGAGTCGGGCTGCACGATATATCGTTTTGGCATCAGTATCACAATGCGTGCATTCGCGATGTCAAGTAAAGGGATCATAGTTGACCCGTACAGATCAGGCCCCATGGTTCGAAACAATCTGATTCTCGGATTAATAGCAAAGTTTAACCATCATAGAGCGAAAGTTATAAAATGTACATCATTTGCACGTGTTTTAGGTCCTGTCAGTTTAAACATTCAAGTGATTTTAAACCATTGTACAAGAAGAATTGTGCAAGAAGATACGAAAGAGAACTCAATTCAGAAATTGTGCGCTGTTTTCTGTGCGCACACACAGAGCAGCACAGACAGCAGGCGAACACCGAATTCTGTTCTCTTCCACGTCTTTTTGTGCTTGAACGGACAGTTGAGAGAGAATGTGTATCATTATATTGCCTAATATGCCTGCTGCTGTCTGTCATTAATGTTAATCAAACAACAAAACGCAAAGATAAAATCACTTATGTGGCTTTAAAAAACATTTTTAATTAATAATTAAAATTTTGATTAATTATATTTAAGTTATACAGTAAAGAATATGCAGTTATTTCACATTTGATTATTCAATTTCTGTACCTGAATACTGTTAGACTTACCTGAAAAACATTAAGCATTGTTTATTTCATTTGTTTCTTTGTTATATTGTAACATATAAATGTTACTCTTGCTCTTCGTAGTCTTTCATTAAAATGCAGAACCCTGAAACTTCGTTTTTAGCTGATGTCACCAAGGCCTCTTATCTTTCAACCCTTGATAAAAAGTTCAACCTTGCATTCATTTTTGTTAAAGACACTTGAAAATGTCACATTATATAAGTAAAGTGGGTTTCAAATACTATTTTATGTTGACATTAAGTAGCCTATTATGTAACTTACCTAGTATTTTATTCTCCTTTTACTCTTGTAATTATTTAGTTTTCTTGAACTGGTGTGAACTTAAAAGTTGCAATACCAAATCTATGCATTTCTTATGTGTGTGTTATGCATGCAAAATGTCAGACTTGAGTATTTTTGTTGTCACAGAGGAAAATGAGTGAGCGACGCATGGCTGCTCTGAAACAGAACAAAGAAGAGAGTGAATCAGAAGACGGTGAATCAACCTATCGCAGCTTTGCCGGTACGACTTTTCCTCACCCTCTGTAATTACACAGCTCAGCAGAGCAAATCAAGAACTAACAGGTCCTTGGTCAGTTGAAAAATTGTCTTGTGGATATAATATAAAATATAAGCTCTGGATGGATAAGCTGATCTCCAGCCATTTGATAAATGAAAGGGAGATAAATATAATGAATGCAAAGACAGTGGATGTGATTTTATGAAGTGGTGACATGTTCTTAGTGTCACAGTAATCTTATCATCACTCTTTATTCTCTCTCTATCGCTCACTCGCTCTCAGAATAGGGAAACCGACACAAAATTGACTACAGCAGTGCCACAACAACATATCTCTGCCTACTGTAATGAAGCGACTCTGCCTGTAAATCTTTCATCCCTTAAAATAGATTAGAGATAAAGGGTCCTTCATAGAACTGATTTGAGTCGAAAATATTATATAACTGTTTTTTCAGAGGTATTCTTCTCTTACAGCTCCTCTCTGCTCTTGTTTATTAAATTTAATCACTTCTCTTTGTGTTTTTTTTTTTCCTCCTGAAGGCAGTACCTCAGATATATCGGCATCTGCAAACCAGGCCATTCCCATCCAAACCAAGAACTACCACAAAAGCATCTCTGAGAACAAAGAGATTGTCAAGCTGGTATCTGTGCTTAGTACATCCATCAACTCCTCCAAGAAGGTCTGAACTTTTGTTGTTCTAATGTTTTTTTTTGGTTTTGTTTTTTTCATGATAATGTCCCTGACTATTATCAATCAATTTACCAGAGATTTGCCCACAGACTAAAATGATTCAAATCCAATTTATTTATTTAAAAACTAGGCAAATAAAATGAATCCCACTGAATGAAAAATTATAGATTGAATAAAATAAACTTCATCTGCAGGAATTATTGTGTGTCAATTAAGGCATAACCAGAAGTCCATCCTCCGACCTATAACCAAAGAGTATAGAAGTACCAAGAGGCGAAACTCAATAGAACGTTCCATTGCAACAAACGCACCCATGCGCAGAGCTGCAGCTCCGCCATCTTGGACTGAACGCAACACAGCTGTCATAGAAATGAACGATACCGGTTCAAATTCAAAATTTAAATTACCTAAATAGTAGTTTCTAGTTTTTAATATCTCTATAGCAGACATCCCATGTCTCCCGGAAGTTCCGGGAGTCTCCCGCATATTGATAGCAGCTCCCTGATGCCCACAAATTAGCTCAAATCTCCCGGAATCTAGAGCGAGCGAGCGAGCAAGAGCGCGCAGCTCCAAACCGTGTAGAGCACACGGCAGAAAGGGTGAGGGAGCGAGAGAAAGATCAACATAAAATGTGGAACACAACTTGTTCAGATTTTTTTGCTTTCCTTTTCTTGCAGTTATAGAGTAAAATATATTTTGTAATATATATATTTTATATAAAATATAAATAATTCTATGTTTAAATTTGTACTTTTTAATAAACTCAAACTTATATAACTTTTTTCTGTTTCACTTTCATAATTTTTTTTTCACTTCAACAATAATCTGACAAATGTCTTCTTTAAAACAAGACCAACCATAGGTCTATATTCCAAAGTATTCTTGAATTACAACCATTTAAGTTTGGATAGTGATTTTCATGTTTATGCGAAAAAAAGGTGACAGTTAAAAGGATAATTTAGTGATAACAATGAATTAATCAAGCGGTCATTTGCCAGTTTAGGTGTTCATATATCTCTGAAAGTATGCTATTTAAAAAGCCCACTTCGAGTCTTGACTCAATTTCGACCAAATACATAACGTTAGCAAACTGTTACTGCGGTTATGGAATAGCTTACATTAACGTTACAGCACCTGTTATCGTTGACGTTAGCTCACTTTAAAGAGGCTATATGCGATTTTCTGAAATTTAAACTCGCGACTGACACCTGTGGCCAAAAAACAGAACTGCTCTTCCTTTCTGCTCGCTCTCGCAGCGCGCACTCGGACGTGCACACTTCACAAGTCATCTGCTGCAAAGAGGTCAACATTATGTTTACAGAGGTAAGAACAGTCAAATACATATATTGTTTGAGAAACTAAGTTTGTTTGCTGACTAGCGGTGGTGGCAGAGTGATCTGAAACGTTTAACATGAACGCGCTTGACGTCACATCCGCAGACAGCGCGGGAAAAATCCGACCCGACAGAAAATAGGAAAAATAGGATACAGGCTTATACTATAGGTGCACCCACTGTGAGCGGACAAGGTGTCAGTATGCTCATCAGGAGATGTTTGAGTCATAAATGGTAAAATAAAGGCTATTGTTACGTTTATTTTGGGGAAAAAGTTGCATATAGCCCCTTTAACGTTAATAAAAACCTTTTCTACTTTACCTCTCTGGATCTAATCTATGAAATGCTAGTTGATTGGTTGTACACTGGTAGTTGTTACAGTTGATGGCAGAACACTGTTTTCTTTGTTTCCAATTATTTCCACTCATAATGTTAATGCTGTATACAGTAGTTGTGCTAACGGTAAAGCCGTAGGTTCAGTCCAAAATGGCGGCCGCGCTACCGCAGTGCCACCTAGTGGCTGTTGTCAAAACTGCAACGGATTTTCGCCTCTTGGTACTTCTATACTCTTTGCAATAACAGAACTTCAGCATATTTTTTTGCAGTGGAGAATCAATATTAGCACTTTTACAAAAATAGAGCTGTCTATATCTGCTTTCTAAACCCTCTCAAATGCCTTGACCCATAGATTTCTATTGTAAGTGTATTACTGTAAACACAATTTTATTTTTATTTTTACAAACTGTGGAATAATTTAAAATGATTTTCTTTGACAATTCACAGCACGCTACAGATGCTTATTTAGAAATTTTCCCTTTCCTTTAAGGCATATAAAAACATACTTATTATTTACAAGTCAGAAATATGATTGTCCCATGAGAACAAGTCTATATAGCCTTTGCTGAATATGTTTGCTTCATACGGTTGTGTTTATAATGTGACAATGTGATATTGTTTGATTTGTAATGCGTGATACTTCATGTACTGTTACACAGGAAATAATGAACGCTTTGGATCGCTTTAGCCTCTATCACCACATCTGGAAGAAAGATAGAGAGGAAACCATCCAGAAATTCATTCAGGGGAACCCTCTTCTTTCTGAATTTGAGTCTCAGATCTTGTACTACAGAGATCTGGAGCTAGAGATTAATGCAGAACCTGAGTATATCTCAGTAGGAGCTCTGGCACTATATACAGGTAAACAGACTTTGAATCAACAGAAACTAAGTGTTCTAACAGTGATAGAGAGCTTAGCAGACAGCCAAGAAGCATGTTTATTAAAATGGCACAGCTACTGATTGCTTCAATACAGGGAACATGTTTATTATTGCTGCACTTGTTTGTAGGTTATTATGTATTCATATAACTTTTTTTATTTAATTTAGATTAATGTATTATTTCAAGCCTTTATGATAAATAAGTAGCAGTGCTTGCTAGCATAGTTACAGCTTTTGGAGGGAAAAAATTGCCTTTATTATTGTTATTATTATTATTATTATTATCAAGCTACAAAAGGCCCCTTTATTCCTTGTGTGTTGCTGAATTTACCTACAGTGGATCTGAAGTTGGCCCTTACTGCTGAGACAAAGAGCTGGATGGTGGATTTTGGTCACCATTGCAACAGGAAGTATCATATGGAGATGGAACAGATCTTCACTTTTATAGATGAGGCGAGCAAGAAACTCAACAGGCAGATTAAAGACTTGGATGATATTCGTATCGCCATGGCAACGCTCAAAGAGATCAGAGAACACCAGATCTCCATAGACTTTCAAGTTGGTCCAATTGAGGTACATACAAATAAACAGAAAAATAACACATGATGAAATTCTGAATAATCTTTACGCAGCTCTTTTTCATGTAACTATAATTCATGATGACCACAGCTGGCACAACTCCTAATAATAATTACCTACAACTTGATTAAAGAAGACCTCGAATATACTGTATGTATAATGTGTATGTAGAAGGTGAACTTTTTTTTTTTTTTTTTTTTTTTTTTCTCCTTTTTGGAGCTGTGAAGAAATCCACTATGTTCCACATACAGTACATTCATACATACATGCATACATACAAATATATAAATAATTAAATCATAGGGGGTAAATAATTACAGATTATTATTATTATTATTTTATTATTATTTACATTTATTGTTTACATTTTATTCATTTTAATATGTATTTTTGCTGAAGCATTAAGAAAGTAATCAGGTATAGAACATAAAATAGTTATGTATTATCCTATGATAGGACTGAAATGTCTCTTTCCCTGGTTTTGGCCTGCAGGAATCGTACGCCATGCTACATAAGTATGGATTATTGATTGCAAAAGAGGAAGCAGAGAAAGTGGACACACTTCGGTACACCTGGGAGAAACTGCTTTCCCGTAGCACAGAGGTGCAGAACGAGCTGGTGTCCCTTCAACCAAACTTCAGAGGAGAACTCATCAAAAACGTTGAGACCTTTGTGGAAGACTGCCAGTACTTCTACCATGACTATGATAGGGTGAGTCCTGAGGGGCAGGTAAAATCTTTCCATCCACTTCTCTTGCTTTGAGACGATCCCTCAGGCAATTATGATTTCAAGCCCAAACACAATTGTTTTCCTGCATTTATATTCCTGTGGGAATTATGTAACATATAATGCCAGATATCAAGCCACACAAAAATGTGTGATTCTTTGAAGCAACTGATGTTCCCTTTCAAAAGTGACTCTCAATGCTGTGCTTGATTCGGCGCTCTGGCAAACACTTTTTTTGTGACCAACTGTGGAATATGTGTGCAATACATCAATGAAATTGACTTAGAACTTTTATAGCCTCAGACAGTGATTGGAATGCACACTCATCAGATGCTATAATTAGATGTGCCACAGGTGCATCTACAGGTATTTTTGTCTTCAGACCATACTGTATGTATGTGTGTAATTCAATTTCTATCTGTCTCTTTGTTAGGAGTTTTTTTTCACTAGGCAATGCGCATAATTCTCTGAAAATTCTCTTTCTCCTCTCACTCTTTTAAACAAGTGAAAAAGGAAAAGAAAAGAAAAATGAGCGCTGTGTAAATTAAATGGTGTCTGAATGTGACACACACCAGTATTGCTTTGTTTGTTTGGGGGATGAGCACGCTGCCCTTGCATTGCAGGAGGGCGAGTGCAAGCATTGTGATTTATTCACGGTTAAGATGCAACGCGCTCGTCTTGCTTACTTCCAAGGGCCAGCAACGCTATGCCATCATGGGGCTCGTGAATGGATCTGAGGGGCGAGAGACGGGTCCGTCCCTATCGCTCGCACTCTCTCCAGACCTAGATGTCCTTTTGCTCTATCCCGAAACGCACTCTGGCCCTTCTTCAGCTCGTGCAGAGGATAATGAATCTCTTGAATCCGGTATAGATTATGAGTTGCCTACCTCCGAGCGTGACGATAAAGCTTGTGAGGAATTACTCAAGGTGGTTGTTCGCGAGAACAAGAGACCCCAAAACGCTCTAAACTGGAAGACAGATTTCTGACCCCAACAGCAGTCTCTCCCCTTCTTTTAGGTTCTCCATGACGAGTTATCTCATTCATGGGGGAGAGCATATACTTCTCGTTTCTATCGTGGGTGCGAAGGCACGGGAACATATGATGATGCCACAGGTCGAAGAGACGCTCGCGAGCTATCTCTCACCTGGTTCGGCATCATCATTAAATAAACCAACTCTCCCCACTAAGCCATGCAGAACCACCTCAACGCTAGTGGGGAAAGTGTTTCAAGTGGCAGGTCAGGCTGGTGCTACATTCTCGGAGCTTCTTCGAGCCACAGATTTGTCCCTCCGTGCGACCAAGCAAACTGCCTGCACTATCGGTCGTTCAGTGGGTGCTTTGGTCAGCATGGATAGGCACCTGTGGCTGAACTTCAGAGCATCAAGGACATGGACCGAGTGGTCCTGCTTGATGCCCCTATCTCACCTTCTGGCCTGTCTGGCGACTCGGTTAATACAGTCGTCAGCAGGTTTCGGGAGGTGAAGAAACATGAGGGCTTCCTTGTGCAATTCCTTTCTCGCCGCACTCAGGGAGAGGGGCTGCCGGCCACCCAGCCTCGTCCCGATCCTTCTGTAAAATGTGAGACACAAAAACAGGGTGTGGTGAGTCAAGCTCCCCCTTGTCAAGACTGGGGACCGGCTCGCCGCCCTCAGCAGCCTCCAAAACGGCCTGACCTCAGGACTATCATCTCCAAAAAGATGAAATCCTGATGGTCTTGCACCCACCTCTGTGGGGGTGGCCCCCTCAGAAACCTCCCATCCCCGTACCATCGTACCATCCCCGCCGCCTCTGTTGTTTCGGGGGGCAGCGGTTTCCAGCAAATATTGGGTGTTCCGTTGCTTCCTGTTGTTTCCCAGGGCACGGAACACCCAACATCCCCCCCAATGGGAAGTATCAAAATTGGTACCCATTTCAGAGAACTTGGAACCTACTGCCTGGTATCTCTATTACCCCTTTTCCACCAAGGCAGAGCTGGTGCTGGTTCGGAGCCAGAGCCTAGTTTCAAATCGGTTCTTTGTTTTTCCACCGCCAAAGCACCAGCTCCGAACCAGAAAAACTGGTTCTTAAGTAGCACCAAATCATTGCAGGGTCTAGAACAGAGCCAAGAAAGAACCGCTTTCGTCAGAGGCTGAGGGCGGGGTTACCGTGGCCAACAAGACTGAAGGGAAACTTGTGACCGCCATTTTTAAATAGCAGCTAGTCGCGCTAATAGCAGCTCGATTATAATATCCGTCTATGTAAGTTACGGCGAGCTGCACGAACGCGTTGGATTCGCCGTGTTTGGATGCCGATTTATTTTCGCAAACCCATGAGCATCCATAGTAACGCAACGTCTATTATTGTTGATGCCTTGTTCGAGATGCATCGGAGCAGCGTGGACCGATCAGAGCTGCGGGAGTGTTTGGAGATCATACGACTCCTTGTGCTTTTTGATCGCTTTCGCAGTGCTTTGATTTCATGTGCTGGTCGTTCTGCGAGAAGCCGATGCATCTCGAACAAGTCTGGTGTGTTTGTGTTTGGCGCTGCCGGACTAGCGTTGCTGGGCAACATGATACGTATGCAGTGACGTAATATATAGCTCTGTTGTGGCTCTCTGGCCGGTGGAAACGCAAACCGGTTCTTAGTAAGCTCGTCAGTCGAACCAACTCCGAACTGGCAATAGCTCTAGCTCTGAACCAGCACCCGGTTCTTGTTGGTGGAAAAGGGGTATATGTGGGTCCTAACGAAAGTAGAAAAAGGTTACAGGAACCAATTTGTTCGCCATTCTCCGCGAATCAATGGTGTGGTCTCCACTACAGTGAAACCAGAGCAGGCACACTAACTGTCACAAGAGCTGCAATCTCCTCTGGTCAAAGGGGCAATAGAACATGTTCCCCTCCCAGAGATAGAGTCAGGCTACTACAGCAGATACTTCCTGTTTCCTAAGAAAGATGGGGTGTTGCGTCCGATTTTAGATCTTTGAGGCTTGAACCATTCTGTCAGAATGCTCAAGATCAAGATACTAACTATCAAGATGATCGTATCGCAAATGCAACATTTCGAATGGTTCATCACGATCAATCTCAAAGATATATTTTCACATAGAAATACTATGGGCGAAGCTTATCAATATTGGGTTCTTCCATTCAGTCTAGCTTTATCACGCCACACATACACAAAGTGCATGGATGCAGGATCTCCTTTGCGACTCCAGTGCATCTGTATTTTGAATTACATAGACAATTGGCTGATATTAACACAGTCACAAGAGCTGGCATTACGAAACAGAGATAACTAGCTCATCTAGTTTCTCTGGGGTTGAGACTGAACGTCAACAATAGCGTTCTCTCTCCTACCCAGAGAACGACATATTTAGGGGACGTATGGGATTCGATCACGATGTGGGCACATTCAGAATACCCTGAGCAAAGTCAGGCTAGGCCAAGATTGTATTGTTCGTCAGTATCAGCAAATATTTAGTCTCATGGCATCTGCACATGAGACCAGTCCCTATGGGCCTTTTGCACATGAGACCATTTCAGTTGTGGCTCAAAGCCATTTCAGCAAGGGCCAATCCCCGAAGGCAGATAAGGGTTACGTGCCGCAGGTTACTTATCCTCTCTAAGTGGCTCAGACCCCGGCTTCTCGCCTTGGGTCCCACTCTCTAGGTGCGCCTTGCCGTTGCAAAATGCTAACGACAGACGTGTTGCACACATATTTCACAACTGGTCAAAACAAAAATTGTTCCCAGAGCACTGAATCAAGTGGAAACGTAGCATCTCGTTCCCGCTTTTTCAGGGGACAGGGTTACAGTCAAGTAACCCGACATGTTTCCACTGCACAGGAAAAACAAAGTGGTTGTTTATCTTAAATTAACAATATGTGCTTACGTTTCTCTGGTTTTGTGCTTGTCAAATCTTTAGGATGGTCCCATGGTGGTTGGATTGGCTCCCCAGGATGCCAGTGATAGACTTATTATGTTTCAGGTACAGTATCCTGTAAATCCTGTTTGCATAAACATAACATCAATTTCCTTGACATACTATCATAATATAACTACATTACACTGAATACTTTTTGTTAATTTTTTGTTTTTGTTCTCCCCTTTAAATAATTTGGTACAAAGTATCTGTCATGGGTTAGCATGTAGTAAATATCAAAGAGAGTTGTATGACACAGAATGAATGAGAATTAGTGCCCTATCTTGCACCCAACGCAATTGACTTTGTACACCAACGCATGTATCATTCTTATTTTGCACCCGACGGACTTTTCCCTCCACAGATGCACGTAGGTAAATTAGGGAATGAACTTGCACTCCCGGGGGCGGTTCAGCAAAAAGAGGAGGCGTGTTCCGGCGCAAACGTTCCCTGGTGCTATTTTGCAGTTTCAGAAAACAATTCTGGCACAGACCAGGAAAAACCTAGTCTAAAGTCAGTGGCGTGTTATTCGCAAACCATACATAATTACAAGGAAAAATATTACCACACAAGGGAAATCATTGTGGTGTCCATGAAGATGTGAAAAAATAGGCATAAATCTAGCTTACACATTTACCCAAATTATTATACGCCTGTTTAACCGAATCTAATTTGGGAGGGTTTCTCCCATCCCCATACAATGTCACTTATCTGTCTTTTACGGCCCTGACGAGAACGTCGGTCTCCTTAGCTGTGAACCGCTCCTGGTGTGCGCCTGGCAAATCCGGCGTTATAATAGCAATCCGCCATGGAACAAGCGCACTTGCTTTTAAAGGGAATGTGAGATGACGCTCTGATTGGTTTATTTCACGTTACGCCCAAACCACACCTATGAGTAATGTAGCTACTTCAGACCAACCCATTTTAGCGCCCAAGATCCGCCCACGATCCGCCCACAAAGCTACTTGCATTTCGCGTTTGATACTTGCGTTTCAGATCGTTAAAATAGGGCCCTTATTCTTTTAATTAACACAAAAAGAGATAGCATACACATGCCAACTTACATTAACCCAAGACAATGAACAGAGGAGAGAACTGAAGGCTTAAATACACTGAGGATGTTAATCATAGGAACAGGAAACAGGGGTGTAACTAATTGGAAACCATGACAACAACTGAATGACTAGGGGCAAATTCCAATCAGAAGTAAGCATCCCTGTGCTATTCTCACTCCAAAGGGCAGAGCCCTTGAATTGGGGACTTTGGAGGGAGCAGGGCACCTGTGTGCAATAATGAAGCCGTTCGGAACGCACTTGGCGAAGGCAGCAATGAAAGACCATGTAACGATCTGGTCTTAACTTTATAAGTTAAACATTAAACATAAAGCATTAAACACATTTTCTACTTATGAAACTTTATAAACTAAATATGAAATGCATGACGAAAATTTGTCTATTTATCAAAACAAAACAACCTGAATTTATTCTGTTTATATGTTAACTCCAACTCTTTCCACAATATCTAAATTTAAAATGAATCGTGAAGATTCGTCACCCTGAGTCACATGAACATACACGATTAAATTACTTCCTTGAAGTGACCATCACATGTTCCTTTCGCCAAAGGACTTGTAGAAAGGCCCTTTCGTTTGGAACACCCCTACAAATGGTGTCCCCTTCCTGAAGTGCCCTTCAAGGGTGCCAAAACGCCGTTTGGAATTCGCCCTAGAACTCAGAAACTAAACATGACCATGTCCGTGACAGTATAACTTTTTCAGTGTTTTTAATTTACTGCTTTCCAACTAACTGAGCTAGTTTTATGTCCACTGTACCACTCCATATTCTCTTTGTTCTTACATAGTACATATACTTGATGTTGGCTACATATATATGTTATGTAATTTATGTAAACATATAAATGAATCCTTGGTTTGATTATTTATTTTAAAATGATCTGCCGTTTCACAGAATCGCTTTGACAACCTCTTCCGCAAGTACATCACATACACAGGTGGGGAGGAGCTCTTTGGCCTATCTGTTACCCAGCATCCTCAGCTGCTTGAGATCAGGAAACAGTTGACACTTCTCCAAAAGCTCTATGGACTCTACAACAGTGTCATTGACACAGTCAATGGTTACTATGACATCTCATGGGCCGACATTCACATTGACAGAATCAACAATGAACTTCTTGAGTTTCAGACGAGGTGAGAAGGCTACAGAAGTCAAACTAAATTTCTGAAGACCCTCTCTCTGGCAGTCATGTAATAAGTTACATTGAAAAGCATGAAGGCACCAGGGGATTTCAATTGTGCTGGTCTGTTCTGGTAATTGCAGAAGCTTCTCAGAGAAGAGATTCATTCTCCATGCCTGTCAAGAACTGAAATTAAAGCCCAGTTGTGTTGGAGCAAGTACCAGTGTAATGCAATAATCGTTTCACAATAATAGGATGAATGGAGAGTTTTCTGTCTGTTGCAATTTAAAGTATACTTGAGTTAAAAATAATAAGTATGGACATCTTTATAGTTTACAACAGAGTAATTTGCAGTCACCAAGATTTACTTTACTATATGCAGTCAATCAATGTTAATTTACAGTAATAGCGGACAAAAATGTACAAAGCTAATAATAAATATCTTTAAATGTGAAATCAGACACAATGAACTTTAAATTTCACACCTTTAAATTTTCTTGTTTTGTTTTGTTTTGTAGGTGCCGTAAGCTGCCGCGGGCCCTTAAAGAGTGGCAGGCATTTCTTGACCTGAAAAAAACTATTGACGAATTTAGTGAGTGCTGCCCCTTGCTGGATCTAATGACTAACAAAGCAATGATGACTCGTCACTGGAAGAGAATTACTGAGGTTACAAGTCACACCTTTGAGGTCGAAACTGATAACTTCAAGCTTCGCAACATCATGGAAGCCCCACTGCTGAAGTACAAAGAAGAAATAGAGGTCAGAATTAGTTTTTAATTCCATAGACATAAATAGAGATTAGATTGTAGTTTTGGCCTTAAAGTTCTCCACTTTTTAAAGAATTTGTAAAGAATCCATTATAATTGTAACAACACATTTGAGCAGGATATCTGTATCAGTGCTGTGAAGGAGCGTGACATCGAGCAGAAACTCAAGCAAGTAATTGCGGAATGGGACAACAAGACCTTTACCTTTGCCCACTTTAAAACCAGAGGCGAGCTCCTATTGAGAGGAGACAGTACATCTGAGATCATTACTAACATGGAGGACAGCCTGATGGTGCTTGGTTCCCTTATGAGCAACAGGTGAGCCATTAGATCAACGATTAATTTCTCTGGAAAATTCTACTGTCCGTTACAGTTTATTTATATTCTATTATTCAAGTGTTATTTACTTATTTCTGTGAAAATGTATGATTTAATAATGAATTGATAAAAAAGGTTTCACTCATGAATTTGGCAAATTGACCGTGTTGAATTGTGGTATTACATTTAAATGTATATATGTTGTAAGTTTATGAAGTACATTGGCATAGGAAAATCAAATGGAATGATTTGGGACAGTTATTTAGCCTATCCTCTAATGCTCCTGACTTTGTGCCTTATATCGCTGTAGATACAACACACCGTTCAAAGCCCAGATCCAGAAGTGGGTTCAGAACCTCTCCAATACAACAGATATCATTGAGAACTGGATGACTGTACAAAACCTCTGGATTTACCTTGAGGCTGTTTTTGTTGGTGGAGACATAGCCAAACAGCTTCCAAAGGTAATCTTCAGTCTCACTCCCACACATTGACACTTTTTTGGCCATTTTATTGAAAGTGAAGAAACGATGGGGGAAAGAGTGGGGGAACAGGACATGCTCATAACACATTATGATTTTGAACCAACATGAGCTCAATGTATTTTAAGTTACATTTACTAAGTACTCAATATACAGTAAATATGTTTATTTTTATTTTTTTTATGTTTAATATTGTTTAGTTTGATGCTTGATAATTAAACATTTTTAGAAGTTGTCTTGAACATTTATTAATACTATTATATATATGATGTTGTTCAATGTTCAAAACATTTTTTAGATGAATCTTACAATCTTACAAGATTTTTACTTTTTTTAGAATCTCCATTTTATAACCAGTCTTTTGTTTTTGTTTAACCTGTTAAGCTGCAACCCCACTTTTGAAAAATCCCAAGAAATTACATACCCAAACTAAAACAGATACAGTTCATGAACCCTTTGTACTAAAAGCACAAGTATGATCTCATTTGAAAGCTGACATCTGGCAGTTTATTGTAAATGTAGAATTAATTATTGTCATAATGACAAAAAATGTTATAAATAGCTTCAAAGTTTTGTAAAGTTATTAGAAATTATTTTTTATGAAATATCCTCATGAAAATAAAATTGAAGTTGGCACTGGAGCAATCTAGAAATGCACTACAGCTAATGCCACATGTCTAAACATTTTATGTTTAAAATCTTAAGATAATAAGTCCAAAACTCTGTATTTAGTGAAATGTTTTTCAAGACCATGTCATGTGACTTTATTTTGATTTGACGCTAAGATGCTACTGATGTTTATTGCCATCTTCTAACCATCTATCCAGTATATTGTCTTTATTGTTTTGTGGTGCAAACGAGCCCCATTCAGTCTCAGTCTCCCCCTGCACACATTCACACCTCTCCAGACTGGTTATGGCTCGAAATATGCATTTCTTTTGTCTGCATTATAGTTACTAATGACTGGCTATTCATATGGTTTCAGTCACTAATTTCTTTTCTCAAAGTTCACCCTTACATTTTAAACTGTATCTAATGCATTTCTTGAATAAAGAAACATTTCAGTAAGCATTCAAAAAATAATAAAAGTATAACTTCTAGGTGGCAGGTGCACCTGGCTAGGGCTAGCTAGCATGTTAGCTTAGCACACCATCAATACACGACAATTTATGAGATTAAAACCATGTTTGTGCTTATAAACTTACTTTATAAAGCAAATCGAGTATTTTAAATAATTTTCTGTGATTTAATTTGGCTTCAGATAAAAAATCAGACAGAAAATATAGCCTACTATTGGATAGTGTTCTGCACAACGATTCTATATAGATTAGCATTACATTATACATATAATCTATTATTATGGAAATACCTGGCATGGATTGAAAAACACAGGTAACTCAAATATCATAGCAAACATGTTTATTGTCTTCAAAATGTCTGTATCTGCATGTTACAGCCATAGTTACAGCGCGATCTGTTGTTAGCTGTGTGTGTGTTCGAGGCTTCCTGGATTGTCACATGATTATGGCTCTTCTTCATGTTCTAATACTGTGCACAGGGCGGCGAGGGCGCCCTCAGGCTATTGGTATGAATTGAAAACACATTAACAGAGTATGCAAACGCTCATAATGATTACATCGACGCATTTGGGTATAAATTCAATAAATATTATTCCTGTCTATAGAAATCTGATGTAAACCTATGAGAATATATCAATATTTCTCCAAATCTGCACATTTTTGAGCTAAAGCCCTGAGGGACGTTGTTTTGTGTATCGCTGTCATGACGACAGCACAGAGTTTTTTATGAATGAAAGCGGCTGACGCGCATAATTCATATCAAAGGTATCGACTCATTTTTTTCATTTCATAACTCCTGACACAAATTAAGAAATAACTGTCGCTATAAGTTTCTCAGAATACAATAGTGGTCAAATTCTGAAACTTGAGTCTTATATCTTTTTAATGATGTATAGTTTGTCAAGATATAACATTAAATCTGATAGTAACTTTGAACTATATATAAATAAAACCGCTTCAGTGCGCCGACGCTCTGGCAACGGTTAACAGGTTAATAACACCGATTTCACAGATGTTTTGTTTTGTCAAATTCCAGATACCACAGATGTTTCTTGTTTCCCTGGAGTTAAATATTTAATGTGATACCTTAACAAATTCAAGTGAAACCTTCTCTTTTAGGAGGCAAAGCGTTTCTCCAACATCGATAAATCGTGGGTGAAAATCATGACTCGAGCTCATGAGATGCCCAATGTAGTCCAGTCGTGTGTGGGAGATGAGACTATGGGTCAGCTGCTGCCTCACTTGCTGGAACAGCTAGAGATGTGTCAAAAATCTCTCACAGGGTACATAACACATCTGTTTTTCAGTCTAGTCCTTATATCAGGATTCAGCAGTTTTATAACCAGTTTCTATAGCAAGATGCACCTGGGAACATTGCAGTTCTGTTGTCACAGGTGACACCTAGGTTGAGTAAAAAAAAAAAAAAAAAAGTTTTTGACTCAGGTTTGAAATTATATTTTTAAGTTGCTTATTTTAGTCAGGTTAAAATGGATCTAATTTATAGTGCTGCTAATTTTAAGCTTGTCTTCTGCTTTACAGGTACCTGGAGAAAAAGCGATTGCTGTTTCCACGTTTCTTCTTTGTTTCGGATCCTGCACTGCTGGAGATTTTGGGCCAAGCATCTGACTCGCACACCATCCAGGCTCACCTGCTCAACATCTTTGACAACATCAAATGTGTCCGCTTCCATGAAAAGGTGATCACTATTTTAACCTAGAAAGCCTGCTTTCTTATTCTAAAAACGTCCCTCTTCATGTCTGTCACGCTGGGTTTAGAGAGCACACGCTGAAGAAGATAAGGTTCAGAAAGTCTTTAATAATCCACACAAGTCAACAAGGCAGACACAACCTAAGCATTAACATGACCAGACAAATGAGAACTGAAAACACAGCAACTTAAATAGTAGTGCAAACAATGGTGATTAATGACGAACAGCTGAACGGAATGACTAGTCATAATCAGTAACCATGACAACTAAAGAGTGGTGGGAAATCTGAACAAAGGAAAACATGAAACTGATGATATGAAAAATCTCTTTTTTGCTGTGAAATCTATACACATTTTTATAAAGTAAATAAGAATAACTTTTATTAAGTTAGATAAACACTTCTTTGAGCAACTTAGGCTTAGTTGATTATCCATACATAATTTTTTTGAGAAACATCATGTTAAAATGTGAGTATCAAATATAATCCATCAGGCTTTTGAGGAATGTTAGGAAAGTATACATTTGCTTGAAAAAAATAACCAACACTGGATTTGCTTTTAGATGTATGATAAGGTTTTGGCGATATCATCACGAGAGGGTGAGACAGTTGAGCTGGAAAGGCCTGTCATAGCAGAGGGCAATGTGGAGGTCTGGCTTAATGCACTACTGAAAGAATCCCAGAGGTCTTTGCACCTTGTCATCCGTCAGGCTGCACTTGCCATTCAAGACTCTGGTTTTGAGTTGATTGAATTTTTGGACTCCTTTCCTGCACAGGTATTCAAAATATTGACAGTGATAAGTAAATAAATAAATAAATGGTATAGTATATTAACCAGACTACTGGTTTCTGTGGTTAAGGTTGGTTTACTAGGAATCCAGATGATCTGGACGAAAGATTCTGAGGATGCTTTGAGCAATGCCAGATATGACCGTAAGATCATGGCTAAAACCAACCATTTTTTTCTTGAGCTCCTCAACAATTTAATTGACATGACCACAAAGGACCTTGGAACTGTTGAACGGACAAAGTATGAAACCCTAATCACCATTCACGTACACCAGAGGGACATCTTTGATGATTTGGTGAGTGCCCGAATATACTCATCCAGTTTATTTACGGTTTACATGCTATATGCTCATGATTATTCTAATAAAGTCTCAGCATTGTTGATAGTTGCTCATTTGAGTTCCGTATTTTAGAATTTTAGAACTTTATTATCTTCAACTTTTAAAGCTCTAGAATAGGCAATTTAGCTAATGCAGACTGCCAAATTAACATTGCAGTCACTTCTGGGGTTATGTCAACATGGCAAGGTTGGATGTTTTGATATCTCATGACTGAATGCCAAATTACTGAGTATGTCACAACCCTCAGTGTACATCCATTTGAGACAACTCCAAAAGATAACCACCCAGCAAAAACTGATATTTTCTGTTCTTCTCACACAGTGTCGTTTGCACATCAAAAGCCCCACAGACTTTGAATGGCTGAAACAATGCCGCTTTTACTTCAACGAGGACACGGATAAGATGATGATCAGTATCACTGATGTGGCTTTCATTTATCAGAATGAGTTTCTAGGCTGCACTGACAGGCTGGTCATCACTCCTCTCACTGACAGGTGCCTCTAGCAATAACAAGCTCGTTTACCTCTATTTTCTCACTGCGGCGCAATTTATGTATAATTACAAATCAGATGTGATTTCTCATAGACCATACAATTATAAATATATAAATATATATATATATATATATATATATATATATATATATATATATATATATATATATATATACATACATACACAGACCCTTTCCAAAAAATTTGAATATCATGGAAAAGTTTATTTATTTCCATAATTCCGTTCAAAACGTTAAACTTCCATAGATTATAGATTCAGGGCCCACAACTTAAACGATTTCAAGTATTTAGTTGTTTATTTGTACATAATTTGGGCTTCCAGCTCATAAAACCCACGAAAACAGAATTTCAAAAAATTAGAATATTACATGAAATCACACAGTAATTACACAGTAATACCATGGTCATTGAACCAGGTTTTGGTTATTTTGGCAGTGTGCAAATCCTGCTGGAAAATGAAGTCAGCATCTCCATAAAGCTTGTCTGTTGAAGGAAGCATGAAGTGCTCTGAAAATGTCCTGGTAGACGGCTGCGTTGAGTGGACAGCACAGTGGACCAACACCAGCCGATGACATGGCTCCCCAAACCAACACAGACTGTGGAAACTTCACACTAGACTTCAAGCATCTTGGATTGTGTGCCTCTCCATTCTTCCTCCAGACTCTGGGACCTTGGTTTCCAAATGAGATGCAAAATTTGCTCTCATCAGAAAAGAGGACTTTGGTCCACTGTGCTTTATTAAATCCAGAGTCAACGCAGCCGTCTACCAGGACATTTTCAGAGCACTTCATGCTTCCTTCATTTTCCAGCAAGATTTGCACCTGCCCACACTGCCAAAATAACCAAAACCTGGTTCAATGACCATGGTATCACTGTGTAATTACTGTGTGATTTCATGTAATATTCAAAAAATTTTGAAATCCTGTTTTCGTGGGTTTTATGAGCTGGAAGCCCAAATTATGGACAAATAAACAACTAAATACTTGAAATCGTTTAAGTTGTGGGCCCTGAATCTATAATCTATGGAAGTTTAACATTTTGAATGGAATTATGGAAATAAATAAACTTTTCCATGATATTCAAATTTTTTGGAAAGGGTCTATATATATATATATATATATATTTTACATTATGATAATGAGAATTTGGCCCTTATATATTAATGGTCCTAAAATAGCCATATAAGCTAAATGTACATATTACATTTATTGCATGTTTATTACTTTCCGTATACACTGCATTTTCCTATTTTGTCTTGCTTTTCCATAAAGATGTCTAAACATACTTGGATACATTAGCATTTGTTTTGATTTAAATAATTTGTATGTACACTTAATGAAAAAATACAGAGCAGAGCAGATGTTACTTTTTCTTGCCTTAAATCATCTCTGCGTGATTTTAGTATCATTTTCAATATGTTTCCTAGATGCTACATTACTTTAGCTCAAGCTCTGGGAATGAGCATGGGTGGCGCTCCAGCCGGGCCAGCAGGAACAGGAAAGACGGAAACCACCAAGGACATGGGCCGCTGCCTGGGCAAATATGTGGTGGTATTCAACTGCTCTGACCAGATGGACTTCAGAGGCTTGGGCAGAATATTCAAAGGTGCCACACACATGTGTGCTCAATGCACATTATAAAAACAAATGTTACTTTATTGTTGCAAATTAAATGAAAGCATATCCTTGTAATATAACCATAATGATAATACATGTGAAGTCTGTAAGCAATAATCCATAATTCATTACCCATACACAAGCAATATTTGTATGATATGATGTGTGAAATTAATATGAGAAACCAATGTGTTGTCATTTCATCAGAGTGTTTGTGTTTTGCTTTATGCGTACTTGGGGATTAATTTTTTTTTTGTATTCTTTTCTGTCTTTAGGTCTTGCTCAATCTGGCTCCTGGGGATGTTTTGATGAGTTCAACCGTATCGACCTGCCGGTGCTCTCAGTGGCGGCTCAACAAATCGCCATTGTGCTCACCTGCAAGAAAGAACGGCGGAAGAACTTTATCTTTACTGATGGAGATAATGTAGAGATGAACCCTGAGTTTGGCATCTTCCTCACGATGGTGAGCTGGTGCATTTATGTCTTCTTCGAAATATCACACATCTCACAGAGATTTGAAAGTTTATTTAACACTTACGAACTAAGAACTCATAAGAATGTGCAAACCACTCCAATACATTTTATCTCTTCCATTTATCTTTACCTTTCACTGTAGCTAAAACATACACCTGTGACTGTCCATCAGCTGAATTATATATTAATGTGCCAAGTTCCAATGTTTCATTACAATGTTTAGGACATGTAGGGGCACCATTTACTCTTAATAAAGTGTGCTTATATTTTTTCATACTATATGAAACACATGGAACATATTATGAATGCAGTTTTTTCTATAGATAAATCTCAAAGACTATGTGGAAATCTGACTAAAGTGTGATTTAAAGACCCAATGAAATGAAAGGTTACACTTTCAGGCTAACCGTCACATAAACAATATACTGTACAGTAGGTTGTTATTTTCTCTTTTTTTTTTTTTCTCGTTCAGAATCCTGGATACGCAGGGAGACAGGAACTTCCAGAGAATCTGAAAATTAACTTCCGCTCAGTGGCGATGATGGTTCCTGACAGACAGATCATTATCAGAGTGAAACTCGCAAGCTGTGGCTTCATTGACAATATCGAGCTGGCCAGGAAATTCTTCACTCTGTACAAACTGTGTGAGGAGCAGCTCTCTAAACAGGTGACTATCATTAGTAACAATGTACTACAGTATATAGTATATTAGGGCTGTCACGATGTTAGATTTTTCACACCACGGTTATTGTGGCCAAAAGAATTCACGATATCGATATATCGCGATATCTATAGAATCTATGGGGGGGGGTACTCAATCTATGGCAAATTTTTGTGAAGGAAGACAAGCATGTGAAGTTTATCTGGTTTCAAACTGAAGCCAAACACTGTCTGAAGGTTTCCTGAAGAACTGAAAAGCTCTTAAACCTGTTGTTGCACTGGCGCCAATAAAGTCATGCAGATAGCAGATTTGAATAAAAAAATCAAGTGCAAATACAAATACAAAAATAAGATGAGTAAAGAAAACGGGGTTCTTAATTTTAATAATCACCCTTTATTAAATATATGAACACAGAAACCCCCTGTTAACAGTTAATGTCACGTTTCCCATTCCATGATGACTAGTAAAATAATATCCGCGTCGCGTCTATGACAACTCGAGGTATTGCACACCGGACACGCACTTTCTCAGTTTATGGCCAGCAATATCATTATGTTTAAGGACATTATGGAATTGAGATAATGTCTGTACTATGTTATGATTATACTAAATACAATAGTTGCTGAGTCTGTGATCTGAACACTTTTTTCTGCGCTCTGTGTCGCGGCAGGATTTTGAACAAGGTCCTGAGCCGTTGCTGGGCGACGCGGACAGACGCCGAATAGAACCGCGCTGTGCTTCTCGTCCGGTGTGTGTACACTCATACAGAATGTGTTCGAATTTTAAAGACGTGGCGCTGCGCTTCTCGTCCGGTGTGCGACCACCTCTAAGGTGCTGTTTTCTTTGAAGCCGAAGAACTCTGTTGTTAATACTGGCGAGCTCAGCTTACTTTTTTCGGGTGTGGACAGAGTGTTTCACTCTAGCTGCGCGGGCGCGGACGAGCGCTGCGTCTAGAAAACGCCAATATCGCCAATACCGGTATATTGTATTGCTCTAAATTAACACGATGTCGATATTTCATGCTTTGAATATCACGATTATCGTCAATACCGGTATATTGCGACACCCCTATAGTATATACTTAAAAATCACATATTCCAATTTTCCAGTCAGTTCTTCCCTGCTCATTGCAAACTAGATTTAAAGAAAAGACTAGAAAAAATAGTAAAGTGTTGCTGAGGAACTAAATATTACCGGTATGTATTATACTATGGTGCTGTTGAATGCTTGATTCTGATTGGTTGAAGAATGTTCTAAAGTGTGCAATTATTTTTACAGTAACACATAGCTATGGTAGTTCCAGGCAGGTCTTGGACGCATTATAGTTCCATGTAACTACGCCAAATGATTTTAGTTATTTCAAAGGTACTTAAATCTTACAACAGCAAATGAACCAAAACCCACAAAGACACTGACCAAACAAATAAATATAACAAACAATAAGATAAAAAATACAATTTGTTTTCCCCACAAAATTACGTTTCATTATCTATGGAAAGTATACTCTCTTTCTCACATTTTCTCTTCCATACAAATGCACACAGGTAGGCTACAGTACAGAAAATAAAATAGTTAAAATAGTTTTGAATCTGCAAAACTACTAGACATTTCTCAGTATCAAGGCAATTAACCTTACAGATCTGCAATTAGTAGAGATGCTGCTGCTACTGAGCTCCATAATGGTGACTTCAAATGAAACATTCAATAAAACATCACCATCTAAACATTTGTAAAATTTCAATAAGCTTGATGTGAGTATTACAATCAAGGCCTTATATACCTGGAAGCGGGGGTGCAGTTTGCAATGCAAATCTCACTAGCCAACGTGCATTGGCTCGTTCTTTTACCACTTGAAGGTGATTGGGCTCTCAGGCGAGATCCTAATTCGTCAGTCACTGACGATTAACGTTGAACGTGACTGATGGGGAACAGGTACTGAACACAGGCATGAACACAGAAACAAGAGAAACAAATGATGGGTGTCCAACACAGGACAGGGGAATACAGGTCAGGATCATAACAGCATTGTTGAATCCTTATTTTTCTGTTTATCCCTGTAAAGCTGCTTTGGAACAATCTGTATTGTATAAAGTGCTATAAAAATAAAGGTGACTTAACTTTACCTAAATCAGGGATGAAAAATACAATTTCACCAATATCAGGTGTCCATAGAACTATAGCGGATTTTAACCTTTATAACTTTATAACTTTTTTTTTCTAGGTCCATTATGATTTTGGTCTGCGCAATATTCTGTCTGTCCTGCGCACTCTTGGTGCCGCAAAACGGGCCAATCCCAATGATACAGAGTCTACTATTGTCATGAGAGTTCTGCGAGACATGAATCTGTCCAAACTGGTAAGAATACCAGCGCACATACAGACATAGTTTTCTCATGTGACTGACATTCACCTCTCATGACAACTCATGATTATACAGTATAAACATAACACTTATTTGATTATATAGCCTATTCTCTCTCATATCAGTTTGTGGTTCAATGTCAGAATTTCTTTCTAAATGCATCTGTCATAACAATGAAATGACACTTGATTCTGCTCTTTAAGATTGATGAGGATGAGCCATTGTTCCTCAGTTTGATTGAAGATCTTTTCCCTGGAATTCAGTTGGATAAAGCTGGATACCCTGATCTGGAATCAGCCATAGACAAACAGGTTGGAAAAAAAATGATCATATATGAATCTGAACGTTCGTTAGGTTGAGCACTGGGGATTCAAATCAAAACCAAAATCTTTGTTATTCTACTAGGTAACTGAGGCTGGTCTTATCAATCACCCACCGTGGAGGTTAAAGATCATTCAGCTATATGAGACTCAAAGAGTTCGTCATGGGATGATGGCACTAGGACCCAGCGGAGCAGGAAAAACAACCTGCATCCATACCCTTATGAAGGCCATGACTGGTGAGAATTAGACACCAGCCACAAAAACTAGGCCATTATGTTACAGTGGACAGGGATCATTTCATTGGTGATGTAAATAGTAAACATTTGTAATTTATACGCAACTTACTGTAAATGCATGTTTAGATTGTGGCCAACCTCACAGAGAGATGCGTATGAACCCTAAAGCTATTACTGCACCTCAAATGTTTGGTCGACTCGATGTGGCAACCAACGACTGGACTGATGGAATCTTTTCCACTCTTTGGAGGAAAACACTCAGAGCAAAGAAAGGTAGAACACCTGTTAAAAAATTGTATGGAATATGCATAAGCAGCAGAAGCTTTTGGTTACACTTTTTAGGTGTCCTTTTTACAGTGTAATTATAATTAAGTACTGAGTAATATTAAATAAAAACACGTACTTACTATAGGGTTATGGTTCGGATTAGGGTTTGGTTTAGAGTTAGTAGCATGTAATTAAATGTAATTAATAATTTACTGTTATTATTATAATAAATACATGTAACATGTAACAAGGACACTGCAAAATGAATTATCACGTTTTTTTTTTAGCTCCTAATACTGTATTTCCTGAGGTTATTGCACATATCAAAGTAACTTTAAAGTATACAGCACTGAACATTAAAACTATTAAACATACTTAGCATGTCTGGTCTAAAATGTTTAAAAAACACATCTACTTTTGAGGGAGCAAATGTTTTAATATATATCAGCAGAGCCCCTCAGGGCTTTTTTTGTCTGGTCAGTTGTGTAAGAAAGCTGATGGTTTCCAAAGTGTTTGAAAAGCCTCTCAAACAGGCAAGAGTGTACTATTCCCTCCCTTTACAAAAAGGCACTGAGATCTATAACACATGGTAGAGAATGTTTCATTTAAATGGAAACATGTTGAAACCTATCGACTCGTTTTTTTAAATCAATGAACAAGTGCAGCCATCAAACAGGGCTTTTGACACTAATGGGCCAGGCAATCAGCCATAAGATGTCAAATGTCAATCATTGATCATAATGATTGATGGAAGCCACAACATTATGCAATTGTATCTGTATCTTATTTCATTTCTCATTTGTACTTCATGGTTTGTGTTTAGGGGAACACATATGGATTGTTCTTGATGGGCCAGTTGATGCTATATGGATTGAAAACCTAAACTCAGTCCTGGATGATAACCGTACACTGACATTGGCCAATGGTGACCGCATCCCCATGGCCCCCAATTGCAAGATTGTGTTTGAGCCACACAACATCGATAACGCCTCCCCGGCCACAGTGTCCCGTAATGGGATGGTGTTTATGAGCTCTTCTGTCCTTAATTGGAGCCCTATTTTGGAGGTGGGTGATAACAAATTAGTACTGAATGATACTATTATTAAGTATTCTATATTTAGATAATTTAAGGGTTACACTTTATTTCGATAGTCCACCATAGACATTCTACTAACTAAATGTAACTTTGCAACTACTCAATGTCAACTAACTCTCATTAGAGTATTAGTAAACTGTAGGTCTGGGTTAGCAGAATAAGTTGACATGTACTTGCCAAGTTTCTTATATTCAGCAGTAGAGTTTCTTTTGGGGGACCATCAAAATAGTGTTGCAGATATTAAGCAGACAGTCTACTAATACTCTAATGACTGGTAGTTGACATGTAGTCACAAAGTTACTTAAAGTTAGAATGTCTAAAGTGGACTATCAAAATAAAGTGTTACCAATTTAAGTAATTAAAAAGATTACTGTCAGAGGATGCTTGGTTACACTTAATTTTGTTTTCTTTGTTACACTGTAATAATGCATTTGAGTACTAATTAATATTAAGTAACTACATGTACTAGTAGGATTAGGATTAGGATTAGGGTTTGGTTCGATTTAGGGTTAGCTGCATGTACTAATACATCATTTATATTTATTACTATAGTAACTTCATGTAACATGTAACAATGACACTGTACAATAAAGTGTTACCGGATGCTTGCTTCCATAAAATCTACAGAAATAGTTCACCCAAAAAGGAAAATTATGTCATTTACTCACTCCATTGTTCAAACATTCTTCCTTTCATGGAACAAAAAAGGAAATATTATGCTCTTTTTCACGACTAAGTGGCTTTCAAGCTTTAAAAAGGACAAAACATGTATCATAAAAGCCGTATTCATGAGTGTACTATGGTCTTCTGAAAGCTATCGTAGCTTTGTATGAGGAACAGACCAAAATGTAGGTAATTCTTTGAAAAACTGCCATAGCTCTTAAATCTCATTAATGCTTTCTCTAATATCCATACATGTAATGTCAAAATATGACAAAAGACACCACAAAAAAAACCTTGAAGCTCAAGTTTGAATGTGTATAATGGTGAATGAGACTTCAGAGTTACACCAAAAGAGATACCAGTATATTCCTTGGATTTCAAAAATTTGGAATCATGTGGATTTAAAACAAAATGAGGGTTTGCAATTGAGGGCAGAATTAAAATAGTGAACTATTCTGTTAAGCTGTCTATTTTTTTCTTTCTTTTCTGAGAAGTCTCTGTGTCTTGAAGGGTTAGTTCATGCAAAAATGCTAATTCTGTCATCATTTGCTCAACCTCATCTCGTTCTAAACCTAGAAAACTTTAAAGATTTAATTTATGTTTTTATTCACATGCAAACATTAATTGACACACATGCATAGAGCACATCAAATATGGTCTAACTGTATTAACTTGACACACAAGAACAAACCTCACTGGTTGCTGGAAGCTCAAATGTGCTTATGTGACACATGAGAACAAACCTCATTCGTTCTTCTGCGTCAACCAAGCATGGTTAAGTTTTCTCTTGCCATGTTTAATATGATCTATGTATGTATAGTGATTCATGTTTATATGTGAACACTTTTTATCATATACAATTATCATGTCTATTCAGAAGACTTGGATTAAACTGCTTGATTCCAATGAATTACTGGTATAATGTTTTTATGAACTTTTGGAAGCGTTAATGGGTTAGTTCACCTAAAAATTTTAATTAATCAGACTCATATCGTTTCAAACCCATAAGACTTTCGCTTATCTTCAGAATCCAAATGAAGATCTTTTTGATGAAATCTGAGAGCTTTCTTTTCTATCCATTGAGAGCTACAATGGATCAATACCACTTTGACGCTTCAAAAAGTTCATAAAGAGATTATAAAACTAATCCATATAAATCGGGTGGTTTAGTCCAAATTTTCTGAAGAGACTTGAGCGCTTTATATGATAAGAAACAGATTTAATTTAGGCTTTTTCCACATTTAAACATTGATCAGTGAACATAAACAGAAGCTCAATCGAACCTGATTGACGCTCAAGAAAAAGAAAAAAACTCATTGGTTCTTGCGGAAGCTCAAACATGCCCCATAACACACGAGAATGAACCTCAAACGTGCTGCATAACACACAAGGATGGACCTCATTGGTTCTTGCGGAAGTTCAAACCTGATGCATAACACGAGAATGAACCTCATTGATTCTCGCACGTCAAGCAAACATGCTTGAGCTTCCGTTTACCTCAACTGTTGTGTGAGTTGGTGAATGTTTATATGTGATTAAAAGCCTAAATTCAATCTGTTCATCATATAAAGCGATTGTGTCTCTCTCACTCAATTCATGTGAATTCGTTTTACGACCCTCTTTTTTAAGCATCAAAGTGATAGTTGCGTAGCTGTCAATGGAGGGACATAAATCTCTCAGATTTCATCGAAAACATCTTCATTTGTGTTCCGAAGATGAAAGAAAGGCTTGTTTGGAACAACATGAGGGGGAGTAATTAATGACAGAATTGAAATTTTTGGGTGAACTATCCCTGAATTCTTTCTCCATTTGTCTTTTGAAGTTGAATTAAAGTCTTATGGGTTGGAACAACATGAATATTTATAAATTATGAGAAACATAATTTTTTGGGTAATAAATGTAGTATATTAGCCAAGTTTGAAGAAATTTGAGAACAACTAGAATCTACAATATTTCCCTCCACATTTGCATAATAAAAGTGGAAAAAAAGGCACCCACAGAACCTCGAATGTAGAAACCAGTGGCTCTGCTAGTTTTTCCTTTTACTCCACTCTGAATTAATGAAGTCTAAAATCCCCCAGGCATTTCTCTCTGTCTTTATAACAGACTTCAAAGTGTTCAACTGTTCAATGCATGAAGAGAGCCAGAGAAAGACAGAGAAGATGGACAAACTATTGTTGAGCTCTAAAGGATAGTTCGTTTAATTTCAGTGTTCAGATATCCCCCACGATGTGTATGTCCTTCCTTACAGGTTTTTCACTTGTGTGTTTGTGTGTGTGCTTTCAGGGCTGGCTGAAGAATCGCTCCCCTCAGGAAGGGGTGGTCCTGAGGGATCTCTTTTCGTCCTCCTTCCCTGAGCTCTATCGGTTCAGCGTTCAATCTTTGCAGTATAAGATGGACATGCTGGAGGCCTTCATCATCATGCAGTGCATAAACATGCTGCAAGGACTCATTCAGCCCAAGGTTGTCAACAGTTGTAGTCCTCATTACAGATTTTGCAACAGTGAAAGACTGCTTACTAACATGTCAATCCAAAAATAAGGGTTTTAAACTTCAGCTTCTGTCATTAAAAAAACAGAGCAGCGCAGTTGTTAGTACGTGCACTGTATACCAGGGGTCACCAATTAGCAGACTACTGTCCATTTCTGTCACGTGAGACAGCGGTTGCACCATTTTAACCTTTCTACAGTTTAAGTGAGCAGCCGTAAAAACAACAGAGATGTACACACCACAAACGTTCAAGGTCATTTATGTCTAGCACTATATCTAAATTATTTTATTTAGGTCCAGACACACTTCTTAAGCCAGTTTGCATGTTGCTTCTCTCTCGCACTAAAGACATAACAAGCATGAAGTACGCTTCAGTTGATGTGGTTATTATAACAACAGTACCGAAGATACAGTGGTGAGCTGCAATACTATTTAAATGTTGAGCAGGCAATCTCATTGGCTGCAGAATCAGCAGAACCCTACTACTGCTGTCAACAAGGAAATGTATAACTATTCCAAAAAAATATTGTAGTATTAAGGAAATACAGAGAGTAGGCCTCTTGGAACTTTAATTGAACGCTTTATACATTAGTGCACATACAGTCCATTATGCATATACAAAATTAGGGATGTCCCGATACCACTTTTTGCAGAACGAGTCCGATACCGATACTGTAATTTTTGGTACTCGCCGATACCGATACCGTAACCGATACCTGAATTTTCACTGCATTTGTAATTTTTAAATGTATTAGTAGATAAACCAAAATATTATAAATCATATTAGTTGGCTTAATTTGTTCATCAAATATATATATTTCTTTCAGTTATTTTCATGCTTAATTAAGCCTGCTAAAATGCATATGAGCTTCTGTAAGCCTACTGTCACTGTTCATTCTATTGCTCTATCATATTTTATCTTTCATTTAATAGCACAGCACATATTTAGAGCTGCTTCAGCAGGGCTCAGTGCTGAGGACTGGGTCAGCGTTCAAATGTTTGTCAAAACCAGTGAAATATCAATTATTTAATCCAATTTTGATACTACAACAAAAACTAGCAGCCTAATTAACGTGAATTTAAAACAAGTAAGCAGTCAGTAACAAAATAAAAACAAACAATTGAATTACAAATAGGACAAATATATACAATATAGAACAAAGAAAGGCTACAAATGAAATAAACAGTGTTTTTAGAGTTTTTCGGGTAGATCTAACAGGTACAGAAATTTGAATAAAGTAATCAAATGTGAAAAAAAAGCATATTCATTACTGTATGAATTATATATAGATGGATATTTTTCTAAAGTTGAAAAGGGTAGCCTATTTAGTCAAGAGCAGTGAGTAATTTCTTTGTCCTTTGTCCTCAGTTTTATCAAACTGCTGCCCCTTTAAGACCGAACGCACGGACCGCATTTGAACATGCTACGTTCATTTGAGATATAACCGACTTTGTTTACTATAGGATACTCACCAAGACGGGCGTTATTACATAGTTGTGTGTGAATTCGTCCGTACAAGCGCAAGACGTGAAAGACAATTTAATTCAGTATTCGCGCGCTGAGACGCTGGTTTGAGGGGCGCACGCTTCGGATGTTTGCATTCATGAAACTTCTTGACCTCTGCACACGTCCTGTAATAATGTAGGGAACCACTCGTTATACTTCAGTCAGGTAACAGTTCATGTTTTACTTTACTTACATATACGATTTAGTTTTCATCCAAATAACATGTGCTGAGTGAACGATCAGCAATCAAGAGCATTCAACAGAAGTGCGCTTCTCGCTCTCTGTCTCTCTCTCTCGTCAGTTAACGTTAATATAATAAGCTAAAGCTACATGCCTCGTTTAATTTCGTTGCCATTGACATCGGACTGAACAAACTTTCCACTGTTGTCTGTTTAAAGGGATGTGCTCGACCAGCTCGTGCGTCTATGACTCAGTTCACCTCGACAAAGCACTCGCGGCGGCCAGTTTCGTTTCGCAAAATGTACGTGGTATCGGTGCGTGGTATCGGCGAATTTTTATGAGTACGAGTATATGAGGACAGTATCGGCCCGATCCCCGATGCCAGTATCGGTATCGGGCCATCCCTATACAAAATTTTCCCCTATCCCCTCATAAACTATTCCTATATAGTGGAAGTCATGCAGTCCTCTACCTGAGAGAGCAACGTACAAAAATGAGTGAGCACTTTTGTGCACCGAAGAGGGCAGTGGTGATGTAGTATAAAGAATGTCTCCACGTACAAGATTTCATTTGATGAGATTCATCGGTGCATTATGGATGTTTTCAAATCTTATTATGAAGTTTTTTAGGAATTAGCAATGGTTTCTGACAGCACTATAAAATGTCTGACACCTGAAACTAGTAATAGGGTGATTTGATAAAGAAATGGTATAGCAATGGTTATAGCAAAATAATACAATTTCGCTACCTTTAATGTAGTGAGATTTGACTAATCTTCACAGCGGCCATCATTAAACTGAAATATTGAATGCTTGTTGATCAACTGAATAAAATAAAATATGTAAGCTCATTATTATATGATACAATATAAGCAGAATAAGCTTAAATCAAGCTATAAATGAATATAAATATACTGAAGTCCGGACCAGTTTCAGTTTGAAAGTCTTTTTGACATTCAACCCATGCAGATTTTCTCCTTATCTGAAAGTCATGAATATGATTAGGATGAACTGTCCCCAGTAAATGTCACACATTATCACTCGCATTGTCATTTGTAAAGCATTTAGTTTTGAGATACACATTATACAGCCCTATTGTCACCACACTATCATTCTATGAGAATTAAACATGAACCAGATATGCATTATACCCACTGGCTCTATAAAAAAGGACCTATAACCTTCAAAAGCACTTTGGGTTTGATGTAATTCTTTCACAGACAGTGTGCATAGAGCACCAACAATGCAACCTGCAAATGATTATGTAACTATTTGTAACATGTAACATAATGAAACATTTGTGTGAATGACCATGACACAGACAGTGTCAATTAATATAGTTGTGAATTGGATGTTAAAGAATATTAACACCTCAGGCTGTAGCTGAAAAGAAACATTCATGTCTAACTGACTGGCCTTGAATGTATTTGTATATTCTTATCACTGGTGCAGTCGTGTCTTTTCCCTTCCTGTAGAGTTTTTCTTATATTAGTCCAACTTCAATTATTTAGTGTTAGTAGTATTTAGTGTTAAGAAATTAGTACTTTTATACCACAAGGACACATTAAATTGATCAAAAGTGGCAGTAAAAAAGATTTTAAAAGATACTTAAAAAGATTTCTATTTTAAATAAATGCTGTTGTTTTGAACTACCTATTTATCAAATAATTCTGAAAAAAGATCACTGTTTCAAACCAACTGTAACTCTGTAACAACTTATTGCAATACTGATAATAATAAGAAATGTTACTTGAGGAGTAAATTGTAATGGTATTACTGTTTTTACTGTATTTTTGATCAAATAAATGCATCGGTGAGCATAAGAGACTTTTTTCAAACCCACTAAAAATCTTACTGACCCTAAACTTTTGAATGGTAGTGTATATTAATGTGCTGATAATCCTGACCTTGAAGCTTTGTTTTCATAAATGGTAAATTTAGTGTCACAAGGTAAATTTGCATGTAACATCAAATTCTTATTTAATATTTTAACCATCCCTTTAATAATACACAATTGACCTTTCGCCGAGCCCCGCCCCCCTTAGTTACTGTTGCTACGTCCGACAAACAAATGGTCAAACACGACCAGCGCGACAGATTGCCATGACGGGAAGAGGTATACCCGTGCGTGTCAGTGACCATTTTTGGAGCAATACCTCCGCGATATCCTCCAGATCGAGGCAAAAGTGGTTACAGTATGCAGTGGAGGGATATATTCAAAATATAAAAATACGCAATGAAGGAGACACGACTACTATCTACGTCTCTATCGAGACTGCTTACCGGTGTTCATACACATCATTTGTGATATGACAAAGAACAAGAAAACAAGTGTTTAAAAGCATTGAAAGACACTCTGTTGTGTTTTTGTGTGAAAGAAAAAACTCTGAAAATAAAAGTGCTGTCAGCAATAATTTCTTATGTGTTTTTTCGCATAACACACTGACTAAAATTTTAAATGCTGCAAAACACATGGGAGTTATATTCTCGATGCTGTAGTTTATCTGATCAGTCACAGTATATCATTAATCAAGCTTAATTTGACTTTTCAACTACAATTAGGCAGGGTGAACTGAAAGCTTTTACAATCTTTTAGCTATAACTTATATCATTGACAAAAGTACGTGGTGCATTTTCTTCCAAAAATGATTTTCTTTCTCAAATTCATCAAGTTGACAACGCACAATAAACGAAATCACACAATAACTGTTTAACCAGACATAGCCTTAATTTGCATCTAAATAACTTTCATTGCTTGTCTTTCACAATGCACTTAAGTTACCATAATATTTATTAGGGGGACAACAGATCACAAAACTCGCGGTTGAGACCATAATATTTATTAGTGGGGCAACGGATCATAAAACTCGCGGTTCAGACAATATTATGTTTTTTGAGTAACAGATAGGATAGTTTTTCAGATCAGAAAAACAAAACAAAAAAAACTTTAAGTAGCCATCGACACCACAGCCAGCAGACGTATTTATGCTTCGTAATGTTCGACACATTTAACTGGGAGTGGGGCCGTCCACACTGTTTTATCCATTGTAGGCATCGTTCACGTTGTGTTTTCGGCTTTGGGAAAGAACACAACTCCTCCAGACAATCTCTCGGGGTATCTAGTGTCCGATTTACAAACGCCGTGGGCGCACCCTACTGCACACACCGCCGCCGACTTGAGCTTCCAAAGTTACCGGAAGTCATTCATTTTCAATGGAAGCTGGCTTCTCTCAGCTGCAAGGAGCGTCAAATCCATCGGCGTCGCGTTTTGGGCGTTTTGAGCGTCAATCTGAAAGTTGAGAGAAGCTCAACTTTATGGTAATGAGCTATGACGCGGTTCAGCGGCAAGCAGCGGCAAAACGCCAGCAACCAATCAGAATATAGACGTCCTTCGCGCTGGCTGATTCCGGAGAAACATACGATGTAAACTTTCGTTCCTACCAAAACATTAGTTCCGAGAAAATGGAGGAGAAACTGATAATCGCTGTTGCTTGGTTTCCTATCATTTATGACGAAATTTATGACGTTATTATATAAAAATGTATGACGTTATTTTCATACAGGGACCAGTTACAAAAGAGAGAGAGCCCCGGCCGCGCGCGCGCACTCACTCACCTTAACCCTCAGAGAGTCTTCGGTCACTTCTGACCGAATAATTTTCTGTTTTGAATTTTTAAAAATCACAGCTTCATCAGAAGGTTATGATACATGGTGACTTTTATGGCATAAGGTATGTGAATACAAAAAAAAATTGAGGTCATCTGGTCATGATCCGAGCATGCTAAGTGGTCGTAAAAAAAATAGTCACACTCAGTGTCTTCGGTCAAAAATGACCGACCCATAGGAAATGAATGGGAAATTTACAAAAACACAAAAATTCTCAGAATTTTTGTCTGTACAATCTACAAATCGGCCACGATTCTAAAAAAAAGTACACCGCAGTAAAGGGGTGACACTCTACAATATCAAGAGTGCAAAAAATTCACACCCACCCACACACACACACATACAAACACACTTTTATACACATACACACCAATAAATTCAGATTACAAAAAATCTGTTTTGAATTTTAAAAAATCACAGCTTCATTGGAATGTTACGAAACTTGGTGACTTTTCTGGCATTAGGTATGTGAACACAAAAAAAAATTGAGTTCATGATCCGAGCATGCTAAGTGGTCATAAAAAAATAGTCACACTCGTGGTCTTCGGTCAAAAATGCCCCCCATAGGAAATGAATGGGAAATTGACAAAAACACAAAAATTCTCTACAAATCGGCCACGATGCAGAAAAAAAGTGCTCAGCAATGAAGGGGTGAAACTCTAAAACATCAAGAGTGAAAAACATAACATAATTAATAATTATAATTAATATATATATATATAATTAATATAATAATTATTAAAATTATTAAAATAATAATTAATAAAATGTTATAAACCTTGGCAAAAAGTATTATTTGAGAATTTCTAAAAAAATACATTCAATCCACATCTTAAAAGTAAGTAATTTGGTCCAAAAACAACTAGAATTCACAAGCATCTCCATTTAGAGCTATACAGGCATCTAGTGGTAAACCCATGCAATAACATGATTTATTTCATTTTATGTTTAATAAATTGATTTTATTTTTTTTATTTTATTTTTTTTATGAAAGCCTAGTCTCTATTTTAACCGAAAATACTGTATAAAAAAAATTTTTTTGAAAAAATTGAAAAAAAAAAATTTAATCATTATTTTCAATGGCAAAAAATGGACTATAAATAATGCATAAATATTAATAAGTTCAATCAAATTGTCTCAAAATACTAAATTAAAAAGAATAAATATTATAGAACAAAAATAAATTGCATTGGTTTTTACTGGGATGGAGGAAGTTTCATTTTTAGGTGTCCGGTCACTTCTGACTGGGAAGGCACTGAGTGTGACTGCTAAACGAAGACTCTCTGAGGGTTAACCGTCTTCAAACAACACGTCTTGCTCGCTCTCCCTCGCGCATATTAATCAAAATAATTTTTCCCGACCAAATGTGACCAAAACGGTTATAAAAATGCTGTCATTATAAAAGGTTTCTAGTGTCAATGTATTGCTTGTTTTTTTTTTTCCTGTTTACATTTCATGGTGTGACACAGACTTCAGAGCGGCCAAAGCGTCAACAAGCGTCGCACGCTTCACCATCTTGCTAATGTTTGTCGGACCTGCTCACATAGTAACGGTTGCTATGATGTGTGATTGGACAATGGCCGTTTTGGGGGAGGGGCTGGCGAAAGGGCAATTGTTTCTCTCAAAATATATTTAAATAATAGCTGTCGTCCTCATTAACCCAGATTTTGTAGCTTCTAGCAGTTTATTTTCTGCCACTGTCAGACTTACAGACTCAATTTTATAGCAACTTTGTTTAATTATGAATGCATCCAATCTAGTACATATGGAACATTTTACAGCAAATGAACATATCCCGAAAAGTATCATGCATATTCTTAAACAAAAGGTATCAAAACATATTCAGTGGTCATATGGGTATACTGAAGTTCACAATAAAGGATTAGATTATTATTATTCATATTTGGATATATCAGTTAATGCATAATATCTTTTCTCTGGTTTCATGAGTGCAAAAATAATAATTTTATCAGGCCTTTATGCTCTGACAGACCTTTGATGGTGTCTTTGATGATGTAACCCATCAGGAGCAGGGAGGGGAGCTGTCTCGTGAGCACATGGAACGTCTGTATGTCTTCGCTCTCATGTGGAGTGTGGGAGCCCTATTGGAACTGGATGATCGAATGAAGATGGAGCAATGGCTCCGTCACCATGACAACATCTGCCTGAACCTTCCCAACATCCCTCCCCACAGCGAGGACACTATGTTCGACTTTTACGTCACTAATGATGGTATCTAACACAGTCACACGCCTCATTCTGTGTTATATTTGCTTCATTTTTATCTGTCTTTGTCTATGGTTCTGTTTACATATAAATCTTCGATTTATAATAATTGTGTAAATGTTTTCAACTTGATTGGTAAATGACAGGAAAAACTGTTTTAGTAAGACTGACTGAAGGTTTTTCTTCTGAACAAGAGCATGCTGGGAAATTACTATTTCTGTCAGTACAATTCAAGCAGCAGTCTACATAATTTATATGACATTTTTCCTATTGAGAGGAGAATTTGCATGTTTATGGAGAATAGTGAATCTGAAGTCTGTAGTCTGCCTCCAGACAAATCTGACACTCAAAATTGTTTTTATTCTTTCGTTTTGTTGGCCATTAATTGATGGACCACAATAAGTATATTCCAGGTTGACTTCTTTTCACAGCTGAAGCTTGAAACAAAACAGCTTAGACCCAAAATTCTCTGGTTTCTAAGTTTCCTTAGAAAATTTGTCGCAAAATAATGTACATTTCAATTAGACGCCTAATTAGCAGCAAGTTTCCCAGCCATTACATTTCCATGGCAAAAACTCCACTTGTGAGTCAGAACCAGGGTTAATAACCCTATTTAATTATGGAACACATTGGCAGTTCATTATGGAGTTTTAATAAAGGTTCTTGCAAGATGCTCTATTCACAGTACTGACAATGGAAATTGTGTGTTTTGTAGGCCATTGGGTTCACTGGAATACCAGAGTGGAAGAGTATATTTACCCACCTGACTCTACACCAGAGTATGGCTCCATATTGGTGCCCAACGTAGATAATGTTCGCACTGACTTCCTCATCCAGACCATTGCAAAGCAGGGCAAGGTGAGAGCCTTTTCACTCTTATTTGACTTTTAATAAAAAAATAAAAAATAAAAAAAATAACACATTTCGATTTAATGATCAGGCTGTACATTTATCTGCCTGTTACATTATTAATATTGTTATTTACTGTATATATGCAGTACATGTATGTATATCATATGTTCTCGAAACTGGCAGTAAAAAAAGACTGCAAAATGCTATGTTTGTTAGTTTACAGTAGTTATTATGGAATCATTCAATTCCCTAGACAGTGTAAACACAAGGGTTCCATATAAACCTGACCGAACACCCATCGAGCACTGGCTCTGAGACAAGAACAAGCACCATTTTGGTGGAATTGTGTTATCTGTATCTTCGTGAATTGGAATGCAATTGTACATCGTATTATAAAATCCTCTGGATCTTATAAAAAACACTGGTAACACTTTATTTGACAGTGTCTTTGGGGCTGTTTACACCTGGCCACTTCATGCGTTTTCTCAGATCGGATAGCTATCTGATTTATCAAAACGATTCCATTTACACCTGGTCACATAAATGTGTTTTTGCGAAACAGATTTAAATCCGATCTTCAATTCCCGCGCTATATGCAGATTTAATGGAGTGCACGTCACCGAAAGCAACAGATATGATCTGCATTTTATTGATCATCAGCTAAAATTTCAAAAATCAAAGACCGCAATAAGAGAGGGCGGCAACAGCCCTGGTAAGATCATTTAGTTTCTTTACTTTTAATGATGATGATTGTGTGTTAAGCGTCTGCGACTTACTTTCACTTTGATTTGCGATAGTTTGCACGTTGGCTTAATGAAGAGATGCTCAGCTTCTCATCTGCGGTGATGCGTGTTCCAGTAGCGTCGTCATATCGGGCTATAACATTACATATAGCATATAACACGCTCTCACACGTTTATTTTTTAGCATTTTTGGGAGGAGTACAATTTGCATATGTGGTTTCAACAACCAGATGCATTTACACTTGTCCAGTTTCGTCAGGAATGTGGCCCAGACCACCTCCTGAAGTGGTTTGAGCGATCGGATTCAAATCCGTCTCGAATGCGTTTCGGAGGGCATTTACACCTGGTCTTTTCACGATCGGATAGCTATCCGATCTGAGAAAACGCATGAAGTGGCCAGGTGTAAACAGCCCCTTTGTTACATATGTTACATGTACTTACCATAGTAATAACAGTAAATTATGCGTAATTACATGCAAATAGCCCTCAACCAAATCCTAATCTGACCCTAACCCTATAGTAAGTACATGTAGTTAATTCATATTACTCAGTACTTAAATATATAAATACACTGTAACAAGTAACAATGACACCTTAAAATAAAGTGTAACCAAAACACTAAATATATTGTAGATTGTATTTTCTGGTGTAGGTTCTCGACAATGACACCATGCAGTGCTGCATTATTGATTTGTCTGAGTGAGGCTTGTTTAAATGGACAGCTACTTTGTTTGTCATCAAGACTTTTCCTGTGCTGCCAGCACTATGATTAGCCTTGCACAAGGACAGATGGTCGCCCTCTCTGGAGTCTACTCATGTTTTCTTCATGTGTTTCAGGCTGTGCTTTTGATAGGAGAACAGGGCACTGCCAAAACCGTCATCATCAAAGGCTACATGTCCAAATATGACCCAGAATCCCACACTGCCAAGAGTCTCAATTTCTCCTCTGCCACCACACCTCTTATGTTTCAGGTACATGAAGACAGTGTTTTTTCACCAAAAACATGTCTAATATTGTGATATCTTTGATGAACAGTATTTTGGTTACACTTTCTATGAAGTCTGCACATAATTTTTTAGAGAGAAACTAACTAAACAACTAAACATTTTTAAACATTACCTAAACATAGACTACAAGACAGTAGCTCAGTTCTATTTATTCATATTATCCATACAGTGATCCAAAGAAGACGAAGATGGTTAGAAAATAAAACAGGATTTATTAAAAAACTCAGAATAGGTAGGCAAATAACAATCAAACTATGCGAGACAGTGTGCTACGCACAAACAATACCGGACAACTGAGGAGTGCACAAGGAGGAACTACTTAAATATACAATGGTGATGAGCTAAATGATGAACAGCTGTGATGATTGATTTAGTGTCCATAGAAACAGATGAGTGGGGGGAAACTAGAACAAAAGAACACATCCAAACAGAATAGAACTGTAACAATATCATATTTTTTGAAGCTACTCAGGAAAAAGTTGGATAGCAGTATAGCTTTTTAGCTTTTTTATTTATTTATTTTTATTTATTTTTAAAAATAATGGTGTAACACAAAACAATATTTTACATTGCTGGTTTTTATGTCAAATAGTATTGCACACACACACACACACACAATCTCTCTTTTAGATCTGTGTGTGCAGTGTGTTCACACTATGCATGATACTCTTAAAAGTTTTATAGCACATTACTGTGTACAAAAGAAAATGGTAGAAAATGAATAGTTAATGCAAGGATGCATTAAATGGATCAGAAGTGACTTTAAACCGTTTATATTGTTACTAAACAAATTCTGTTTCAAATAAATGCTGTTTTTTAGTTTACTTAATCAATTAATCCAGAAAAAGTATCAAAAATATGAATTATAATCCAACAATTTTAAACTGTGATAATAATTAGAAATGGCACCTAATCAACATATTAGAATGATTTCTGAAGGATCATGTGGCACTAAAGACTGGAGTAATGGCTGGTGAAAAATTGTTGTTTGAAATATATTAAAATAGAAAACAGCTATTTGAATTGTAATAATAGTTCACTATATTTTACTACATTTTTGATCAAATAAATGCAGCCTTGGTGAAATATTTCTTTCAAAAACATAAAAAAATCGTACCCGACCCCAAACTTTGGAATGTTGGTGTGAAATACATTCCTATACACACACACCATTGTATTGTATTTACACGTTTCTTAAAGTGTTTGGGCAAATGTTAGACCAAGAAACCCAGGGACTGAATGCATCAATGTGCTTTGCAATCCCCAGGCGCAGGTGTTAAAGTTTTTTTCAGCCTGGTTGCTGTTTCATCACATTCCCTGCTTCATTATTGACTGTTGTGTTATTGATCCAAATCTCATCTGAGCTTCTTAATTTATGAGTTTGCTGGATGTGTTTGTGAGTAATCAGCATGTATATTGTTGTTTCGGTGTCTTGTGACCTTTTAGCGCTCTGTGGAGAGTTATGTTGATAAACGAATGGGAACCACTTACGGCCCTCCGGCAGGGAAGAAAATGTCCATCTTTATTGACGACATCAACATGCCTGTGATCAATGAGTGGGGTGACCAGGTAAGATATTGCATATAATGATAACTTAAGAGCCACTAATATGTTTGTACATTTCGTTTTATGAGGTGAAGTTTCAGACCTAAGAAACAGTTTCAGGGCAAATACCTGCATCCTTTTCACTAACCACCCACAATCCACTTTTTTAAATTAAGTAATGTGTCTTTCTTTTCGGTACAAACATCCTCCTTTATGTGGGAATTAAGGTTATTGTTCCCAAAATGCATCATTATTTGCCTTGTAAAATGTATGTCGTGCCAAACCCCCTCCTCACAAAGTAGGTGGTAAATATTATTTTGTTTAAAGGATACAGTTACATGCATTTTCTCTTAGACATGTCATCAGTCATTCATCAAATTATGATCTAATAAACTGTGATCATAAATCAATATGCTTTATTTGCATAATTCATTTGGTGCACTGGGTGCTAAAACATCTACTCTCTACTACAGTGATTGCAAAGTCTGAACAAATAAATATATTCACAGAATCCATTTCCTCTCTTCAAAGGTCACCAATGAAATAGTTCGCCAGCTGATGGAGCAAAATGGCTTCTTTAACCTGGAGAAACCAGGAGAGTTCACAAACATTGTGGATGTCCAGTTCTTGGCAGCTATGATCCACCCTGGAGGCGGACGAAATGACGTCCCCCAGAGGCTGAAGAGGCAGTTTTCTATTTTCAACTGTACTCTTCCTTCCAATGCATCCATAGACAAGATCTTTGGTTAGTATTGTCGTCTACCACAGTGGTTCCCAATTCCAGTCCTCGTGACCCACTGCTCTGCACATTTTGTATGTCTCCCTTATTTAACACACCTGAACCAGATCATCAGCTCATTAGGAGAGACTCCATGAACTGAACTGAGTGTGTCAGATAAGAGAGACCTACAAAATGTGCAGGGGTGCGTTCTCCGAAACTACCTTAACGCTACGTCGTTCTTAAGTTGTACCTTAAGAAGTACCTTATCGTTAATACGTGGTTTCCGAAACCTTCTTAGTTAAGTATACCTTCTGTAAGTCATACGTTCGTAAGGTTGGTCTGGAGCGCTCTTAGCTATACCTTATCGCTGCTGACGGTTCATACCGCTAGTGGCCACCACTACGCAAAAAGCTTTTTTACATCGCAGTTTAATTACACAGAAAATTTTATATGAACATTTAATATAAAATCTGATTTAGTATTAAAATTACATTTTTACTTTACTTTAAAATTTTACACATTAAATACTTAAGTTGTTATAGCCTACACCCAGTGTATGGAAGTGTTTTCATTAATAAAGTTTCCATACACTAATGGTTGTTAGCTTTTTTAATTACTATCCTAAGGCACATCAGCTGGCGAACCATTTGACAGAAAAGGCTTAGGAGTCTATATAAAGAAAGATGAGTTTACACAAACTTTATAGCTATGGCAGCGAGACAGCGAGTAGGCCTACTTGTTTTAAATCAAAGACGGCGCCGTCCGCGGAGCCAGTTAGTGTATGTCAACTACATGGCTGGTGGATAATCAGCATACGTTGTGGAGAACATTAACACACTTATGGCCGTAAGGGTTTGGGATTGCACACATGCTAAATTATAAACACATACTCATATTTATTTCTGCATGTACATATTTCAATGAGCCCCGATAAATGCAGTTTGTACTATTTCTAAAACGCTTCTTTATAAAGAACATTGTTTTCTCAATACTTTACCTATACCGCTGTGAAGGAAAGAGCGCACAATCGATCATCGAGGCATCGATATCAACCTATTCAGCGCCTCCACCATGGACAGCGCCTGCTAAGGTCGAACTTAAGAAGGTTTACCTTAAGCAACATCCTAAGGTATAGTTCGGAGAACACGCGTAGGAAAGGTATACCTGTAGTTAAGGTGTACCTTTTAAGTCTTCGTAGCGCGCTAAGAGACAACGTTATCGGAGAACGCAGCCCAGAGCAGTGGGTCACGAGGACTGGAATTGGGAACCACTGGTCTACCATTTGCAAAACAGTACAAATCCATTGCTTTACTACCATAGATTCAAAACCTGAAAGGTCTAGAGGTCATATTTGAGGCAATTACAGAGATTCTTTATTTATCAGTATTTAGCACATTGCAAAATTTCTGGCCAAACTGATTTAGCAGTGTTTTGCTGCCATATTCGTAATTAAGTGAATATTTTCTCCTGCCTTTAGTTCTTGCATTACTCTAGTTATGGGGCTGTAGGACATGAATGAACATTTGTTTTAAGACAGTCTTTTATATCTTTCGCTTTAAGGTGCAGTCACATCATTTCAATAGAAATTCACAAGAGCAGGATTTTTGCATAAGGGGTTAAATATTTCCCCACACAGATTTCGCAATGGGTTCAAATTGGTCACATGAATTCACCGCGTTGACCAACAGAAAGCTGCCTGGTTTGAAAGTGACTTCTGTGTGAGTTGTGCTTCATGCATTGCTACACTATTGACAATAGACATTGGACCCCTTTTTGCACCTTTTGTTTGCCAGTATAATATCGGCTAGGCTAATAGCCTAATATCTATATTAGGCTATAGGCTAATATCGATTTCACATTTCCCAATATTCCTTTTGCAAATATTGTAATAATCCAATGAGAAGGAGTCCAACAACAAATGGCATGGAAATATTTTAAAAGAATCAGTCAAATTATGCATTTAGACATACATTATGAAATATTATAAAAGGCAGAAACACAAAGGAAGTATCTGGACCGTGCTTCTTGGCTCAGAGAAATTATTTAGCACATCTCATTTAATTTGGTCAAGGTTGTCAACAGCGTTGCTTAAGCAGAACTGATTCTGTATATGCATATTGATTCTGACTATGGGCGTTTCCCTGCTCGGCTGAAGGTCTGGATCTTTTCGTTGACAGATCTTTTTTCTATTGATATGATATATCTTGCTCACATGCAGGTTAGCCTACACACCTCAATATATGTGTGTAATATTGACATTTGTGACAACTGTGATTCTTATTCAACTCAGTATTCTATTATTCAGGAAGGTCACATTTGCTCATTCTGTCCTTCACCTTTGTCTGCTATAGATCAACCCTTTTTCATTCACTTTCATTTGCAATATATATTGTTTCCTGCTGCAGGGGTGATAGGCACAGGCCATTACTGTTCCCATCGGGGATTTTCAGAGGAAGTACGCAACACAGTGGTCAGGCTGGTTCCACTGACCCGAAGACTATGGCAAATGACAAAGGTTAAAATGCTGCCCACTCCCGCCAACTTCCACTACATTTTTAACCTGCGTGACCTCTCCCGGATCTGGCAGGGAATGCTCAGCGTGAATGCAGAGGTCATCAACTTGCCTGATGTGAGTAGAACTACATTTCTGTTCTTATTTAGACACTGAGAAAAAGTAAATGAAATTTCAGAAATCCATGAAATACTTATTACCATATTATCCTGGTTTACATACATCTAATACTAAATAGTCCATGCAATTATTAGTGAATGAGCCATTGTTCTTTTAAAAAGTCAGTAGCAGAAACACTGTCAGAGTACTTTAGTATGAATACAGTAAGACTACAGACATTCAAGACCTATCAAATAGAAACAAATGTCAAGAAAAACATTTTGGTTCCAGTTTTCTTTAAATAATACCCTACACATTACTCAAAATTGTGTATGAAATGTTGGCCCAGGTATTACTACGGCTGTGGAAGCATGAATGCAAACGTGTTATTGCTGACCGGTTTACTGCCCCAGAGGATGTGGCCTGGTTTGACTACACACTGGCCAAGCTGGTGGAAGAAGAGCTTGGGGAAGATGAACGAGTGGTTGTGGATCTTGGGGTGGATTCCTACTTTGTGGACTTTCTCAGAGATGCACCTGAGGCCACAGGTAATGATCAGAAACAAATAAAAATGTATTTAGCTAAAATCTTCTTGTCATGTTAGAAGTCTGTTACACTTTTGTTTTGTTTGAAATTTGTTGTATGATGACATCAATAAAAAACAAAACAAAACAAAAAAACAGCCCTTGGCCGTAACCAAGATGGTCACCAAATTAACTGACCATCCTTAAAGTTACTTTGAACATACATATAAAGGACCTGCCCACATATTGTGCACTAGAGAGTTGATTGGAAATTTCTCATCTGAATTGGAATGAAATCTAGGATTTATGTGTTGTTTTTATATCTGAACAGGTGAGGAGCCAGAGGAAACTGATTTCGACATGCCAAAAGTATACGAGCCTATCAAATCTTTTGATAGTCTAATGGAGAGGCTGAACATGTTTTTGAGTCATTACAATGAGAGCATCAGAGGAGCAGGCATGGATATGGTTTTCTTCAGGGATGCCATGATTCATCTGGTTAAGGTACATAGAATATCATACTACACTAATGTTTCTTGTATCTCTGTATTGACAGCATGTTATCATCAGGGCCAACCCCTGGCCAGTTTGGTAATCCTGCCCTTGTTATCATGAGAACATTTTCAGGGCTCAGAAATTATTTAAACAATTCATCTGTGTTTGTTGAAAAGCATATAGGCTATTAGCATCCTTCTATCATGAAAGAGAAAGAGAAGTGTAGTGCTCTCAAGAAATTTTGATTATTCCAGTTCACTTTCTCTGCTGATTACAGGAGCCAGAGAGTGTGTATAAATGTTTTGCATGGTAATGAGGTGGCTTCTGTCTTTCTGTCTCTTCCACTCTCTTTCCCCAGATTTCTCGGATCATCAGGACCCCTCGGGGAAATGCCCTCCTGGTCGGTGTAGGGGGTTCTGGAAAACAAAGTCTGACAAGACTAGCGTCTTTTATCGCTGGCTACAAGACTTTTCAGATTACACTCACTCGGTGAGTCACCTTCGCAAACTCAATCATTCATAGCCTCTTTATTCGAATTCACTTTTCCCCTCAGGGAGAAAGATACAATTAAATCTGTGTCCTATTGTTTGAGTACTAGATAATGCAAAATTTGCATTAAACTTGAATTTCTACATCATCATCACAGATGGTCTTTACAAAGGCTATCTTCACTAGACAGTCTTAACAATGGAACTTTTTTAATTACACAGTAATAACTTAGTTAATAACACATGTATAGCACTGTAATAAACATGTGACACTGTTATAGCAGTGCTTTTGTTTTCCTTTATGTAAATGTCAAAAGTCATAAAGCACATTTTCTTGTGTAATACAGTTTAGTCATACTCCAGTAGATGGTATCTGTGTATAAGAGTGTTCTGGCCTCCCCTTTTCAATTTAGCTCTGCTGTTGCAGACTATAAAGAGGAAAGATCCCATATCCAATTAACTGTTCAGTCTGATTCAGACAATGAGACTGGACATTTTCAATTCAGACCCTTGTCTTCCAATGCAATTGATAATTCAGTACTAAAATTGAAACTGGAAATACCTGCTAATCGTTAAAGTCTGGAGAAAGACAGGGAGCCATCTGTCAAGTTATTCTTTTTATATATTGGCTTATTTTTGACTCTGGGGATTTGGAGGGAATCGTTTTCTGAGGAATGGAAGGTTTTGCCTGTAGCCACCTGTAATTCCACAGTGCTCTTCTTTGTTTGCTGTCTGATGACAGCAGCAAGCCTTTGGCAGTTTGACTCGTATTTGGAGATTTTCATTGCAGCTTATATTTGATAAGAATATGAATGAATCTGGTGTTGATCTCAAACTATGTGTGAGAGTCTCCAGAGAAAACAGACGGATTTTACCTTATTGCCTTCAAAACACAAGCTGCTCGCAATTCTCTGTATCCAGGCAGTCTTTTCACACCCAATTCCATAACTCTCTTTGGTAAAGTGTTGCGAAATGGCAACATATCAGTTTTGTTTATTTCCTCGCTATACAGAAAACATAAAAAAAAAAAAATTAAAAGGCCATTTCCAAAGGACATTGACAGCATATGCTGTGTAATATACAAATTGTACTAATAATTGTATTTATTCATAAACAGCAGCATTTTGATTTGTTTCATGTGTTCAGAAAAATGAATACAGTTATAGGCCAGAAAGAATGCCAAGAAGAAAAGTGCAATCAAATCTAAAATCGTGGATGAGCTAGGCTTTATTCTTTATCCTATAATATCACTGTTCTAGTGATATTATAGGATATATGACTATGATTCACTCAGTTTGAGTTTATACTAGTTTCAAATCATACAAAGATTTTTAGAATTTAAGTGATGATTTAACAACACATTTGTATGTTCATGGTTCTTTGATGTTGATTTGCAGGCAAACAAATACAACATTTTACTAAGTGTTCTATTTTAGATTTTTATCAACTCACAAACTCCCTGGGGTTTGCGAACTTCGGTTTGGGATACCCAGAGGAATAAAGACTGCTGATTTGCTTAAACTTGTGTTTTCTGTAGTTCCTACAACACCCCCAACCTGATGGAGGACCTGAAGGGCCTGTACAGAACTGCTGGACAACAGGGCAAAGGCATCAGCTTTATTTTCACTGACAATGAGATCAAGGAGGAATCCTTCCTGGAGTACATGAACAACGTCCTTTCATCAGGAGAGGTCAGAGAACCGTTCTGACATCATGCTTATAGAAACACCCTTCCCCACAAGCCCCACAGCATCCATTTCTGAGCCGTTCCATGATGTTTTTAGAACACATGGTAAAAAAGGCCAAACTACATGTGTTCCCAAGGTTACAATGTATGCCCCTTATAACTCAACCTTTATGTCACTGCAAATAAGTCAGATTTCCTGAGGTGCTGTAATGAAAATAAACAAAGGGAGCATGTTGCCCTGTCCTCTGACAAATAACAGAGCTCATTCTGTGTGGTAATGACACACAAATAAATGGGATCTGTAAGGCACGAGATGCATTGCTTCATATTAGAGAGACAGATGGGTTTGTCAAAAGGGGAAAAAATAGCAGCTATGCATCCTGCAATGTGACACCTGCCAAAGAGCAGTGGCTGAACTCACTTGTTGTGGAATCCATGCATCACCCTGAAACCAACAGAGTAGCACTGGGGAAGTGTCGCGTTAACATGACCGCACCTCAGGGGAAAGCACTGTGCTTTTGCAGAGCTGAAGACAGGGGGATGAGTTGGATAGACAAACTGTTTATTTAGATTACATTATTGAAAGAGACAGGACACTTCAGTAAACTTTTCCAAGAATATTCCTGTCATCATTTACTCACCACCATGTTGTTCCAAACCCATAAGATACAAGTTTGAGCTTCCATTTTTACCATATTTGATGCGCTATATGTACGTGTGGAGATCATTGTTTAGATGTAGATAAAAGCCTAAATGAGATCTCTTCATCATATAAAGCGATCATATCTCTTCATATGACTTGGATTAATCCACTGGGTTCATATAGATACATTTTTATAACCTTTTGGATCTTTTAAGCTTTGGTTACCTGGACTTTCAGTGTAGGACAGAACCCTCTCAGATGTCTTTAAAAAAAAATCTAATTTGTGTTTCAAAGATTTGAAACGACATGAGGGTTAGTAAATGATGGCAGAATTTTCATTCTTGGGTGAACTGTCCCTTAAAAGTTGATTAGGACTGAAGCCATAAACTTTTTTGTATTTTATTTTAAATCTACTTACTTGATCATGTTGAGGTTTCTTGTAAAACTAAGTTATTAACTAATTGTTTTGGCACAATAATTTTCTACAATTTTCCTACAAGCCATAAGCCTGTATAATTTCTATAATTTCTCTTTAATCCTTTCCCCCTTGTATAATGTTAAAATTCTGGGTACGATCATTACGTTCCGGATCAATTTGACCCTAACTGGATTAAATTAATCAAAAACCATGAATGAAAAACAACAACAAAAAATCACGTAAAAACAGAAACCTTTACCAGTGATACTTTTTTGCGCATTACAAAGTAAACTTGAGAACATATGTGCCCGGTTTCACAGACAAGACTTAGATTAAGCCAGGAGTAGGTCATAGTTAAATTAGGACATTTAAGTAGCTTTTATATGAACGTGCCTTAGACACAAACATTGGCGTGCATCTTGAGACAAAACAATGGCACTGACTTATTTTAAGTATTAAGGAAGACAGTAATGATGTTAGAGGGTCAATTTGAGGTTGTCATGAACAGTGTGTTGTCTGTGCTGTTTTGGGTGGGATATGTGTGTAATAACTATTCGGATTGGATTAAAACATGGTTAAGATGTGTTTAATGTGTATATGGTAGCTAAAAACATAATAATTCAATTTGCATAATATTTAATATACAAAAACGCAAGGGGTAAGAAATGTGTGTAATGTACTGAAAGAAATTCTGTGGAAATCTGCAGAGATCTGTGGGAAAAGATTCCAGTTGTACCTGTAAGAAAGAGAGAGAAGAGTAGGTAGCCACATGGAAGACAGTAAGAGAATAAGCACTAGGAAGAATAAAGAGCTTAATAAATGACTAAATGTGTTGAATTAACACTATGCTCCAATGTGTCTTTCTCACTATCCCTGAATTAATAAATGGGTTTGAGAATAATTGGCTATAATTCAACCGCAGGGTGCACGTCTAAGGGGTTTTAAAGCTGTCATAAAGTAAGGTTTTTGGTCAGCCAGATTTGGTGAAGCTTGTTATTTCATTAATCATGCTGTTAAGTACATAAAGAGAATTGACTGCAGAGGAGAAGAGCACTCGAGAGCGCTGCTCAAGAATATTAATGAAACACACAAGCCCTTAGTTATACTGAGGATTTCAGGGTTTAGTTTAAAAACTGATGAGGCGAGACTATGATGTCAATGTGGAAGACAGATGAAATAACAAATGGAGTTTAGTGCAAGTTAGGCTATTATCCAATATTCTGAAAAGAGAGCAGAAAAAGCAAGATAAGTCTTCTGGAGACATGACTAGACACACTCCAACATTTTTATCTCATGGTTTTCATGAGACTAAGAGTGTGGTACTCTGTCATGCAGCAGGAGGACTGTGTGGCCAAACTTAAGTGAAATATTGCCTGGTTCCAGTCATGCACTATTCCATGTGTAGTCCTTCTGACAGACTGTTGTAGACTGTTCTAATAAAATAGCATTGTCTTATATAGCGGAGGAGGATCAGACCACATTGAAAATCTGGGATTCAAAATGTAATTTAAGCCTGAAAATAAATACGTTTTGGTGTTTCTGTAAATGTAAAACAAAGAAACATGGTCTAAAATGAGAAAGAAAAGAAAAAAAGAAAGAAAATACTTCATTATTCCTTGGTCACCAATCCAAAAAGTACATTTGTAATACATTAACGTCAACACAAAATGCTCCTTGGAACATTCTCAAATCATCCTAGAATAGTTCAAGTGATGCTGCTAATTAAGTAAAAGGAGGACATTTTCATGAAATCAATTGTCAGTTAAACTTTTCACTCTAATTATAATGATTAAACTTTTCTGTTTTGCTAATTTATCTATAGTGGTATTAGGTTTTGAACCACACTGCAAGTCTATGATTAGTTATTGTTATTCTAATGAAGCTTATTTGACAAAGTTCGGGAGGAGCATGCACATGTAATCCAACCAATCTGCGTAAGAGAGGCCTGTATATATAGCTGTCCCTCACCTTTGTCCAGTGACAGTTTTGTAGCATCCCTCCGTAACCCCAACACCTCACTCTTGGCTTGTTCCCATTTCAGTCAAGGATGGGGGGACTTATCTGGGTTTGGGCCATATTCCAAGCTCGGAGCCCTCCCCTCGGATGGCATACAAATAAAACACTTGACTTACAGTGATCAACTTACTATCATCATTGACATCAAACCAAAAAATAAGCAACATGCTTTTATTGTAAAAAAGTGCAGGTTTTAGAATGTCTCCTTCTGTGGTCCAAGAAATAAAGTCACAGGTTTGGAATGCTACTAGAATAAACTATAACTGAATTTTTTTCTTTTTGGGTGAACTATCCCTTAAGTGATTCAAATAATGACTAAAACATTTAAACATCTTCCCTTCCTTGAAGAAGCAATTTTGTCCCCTCAGGTGTGTCATTATGTCATGATTGTACATTTGGCGTAAATTCCCTGTGAAACCAATGCTAGGTTTAATCTAATGAGGTGTGAAATATTCTCTCTGCCACAGGTGTCCAATCTGTTTGCTCGAGATGAGATTGACGAGATTATCAGTGACCTCATTCCAGTCATGAAGCGAGAGTTTCCACGGCGACCGCCCACGAATGAAAACCTACATGATTATTTTATGAGCAGAGTGAGACAGAATCTTCATGTGGTTCTGTGCTTCTCTCCAGTTGGGGAGAGGTTCCGTAATCGAGCTTTGAAGTTTCCTGCTCTTATTTCAGGATGCACCATGGACTGGTTTAGCCGATGGCCCAAAGATGCTCTGATCGCAGGTCAGTAATTTGAAATGTCAGACCCAAGGAGGTCCAATATACCCAGGGTGAACCCTAAAATCTGGTGCTGATTCTGATGCCCTAATCAAAAATATCTCATGTCTGTGAAGGAACGCAGGACATTTTGTGCTGAATCACACAAAAATTAGAATGGAGCATACAGTACATAGATGGATTGGATTAGCGAACTACCAATATTTTCCCCACAGTTCCAAATAGTTTTGGCCCAGTTTGACCCCTTTGCTTCATGTGTACTCAGTTCCAGAGACTTTTTAAACTTTTTAACCTATAACTGTAAATTCAAAGTGATTGATATTGAACAATTGAACTGTTTAATATTAAACTGTTCTATATTAGTACTTCTTGCAGCAAGGAAAGAAAAAATGAGAGAAAGTCTGTTTCACTCATTAGGAGCTTTTAAAAATAGGATTTACTACAAAATAATGCCCTTTTTGTGATTTCCATGTTACTTAGAATACATGATTAATTTTGAATGACTGACAACGGAGACCCAGAATCTTTTAACAATGTCTAGCTGCTGAAGTTAACCCCCCCCCCAGACAAGATTACCTGTAAAAAAATCAACCCTGAAACTAAGGTTTTATAATGCTTTTAATCTGAAAATAACCACCATGATTTATTGTCCAAGTAAATTTGTGTGTCTACTTTGAATGCAGACACAAAACAAGTAGGCTAATTTAGGAATAGAACACACTGTTACACAAACAATTTAAACCAATCATATTTTGGAGAACAGCTCTTATCGTAGCAATAATTTAAATGTATTGAAAGACAATCAAGAAAAGCATCACCGCAATCAGTTGTTGCAAAATGATTGTAACTGTCTATAGCTAGATAAACAGCTTATATGTGTATTGTGCAAATAAATAATACAAATAACTTTTTGTTTATTTTTCCCTCAGTGTCAGAACACTTCCTGTCCAGGTATGACATAGATTGCACTCCTGAGGTAAAGGGGGAAGTGGTTCAGTGCATGGGCTCTTTTCAGGATGGGGTGGCAGAAAAGTGTGCAGATTATTTTCAGCGGTACCGACGTTCAACACATGTCACACCCAAATCCTACCTGTCCTTTATCCACGACTACAAGACCATCTACAAAGAGAAGCACTCAGAGGTTCAGACTCTCGCCGAAAGGTCAGTATCATCAAAACTAAAGAGCATAAATTAATAATGGAAATAAATACAGTATATAGAAAATTATATATAGTGATCTATAGAAAAGCTATAAATATATTTCAATCATGTTCTGACACTAAGGGGCTAATTCACTAAAGGATTTTTATGCACTGTGTTTCTGTAAAAAAAAAAATAATAATAATTTTCTTATTTTAACCAGGTGCTAAACCTGGTGTTGAAATAGTGCTGCACTTTATGTATTTGAATAAAGTCATTGTTAATCCTTTATGTCCAAACATGGCACCTTTCTATGTAAATTAAACTATAAATTCTACCTTATTCAAAACACAGCATTATTTGCCTTGCATAATTACTGTAGTATCATTGACCATGGAAAGCAGATGATAGATTGGATGCTATGGAGAGATACAGTAAAATGCCCGCAAAGTATGCCATGTTGCAGTAATCTGCTGCACCCTCCGCAACCTACTGAAAGATTTTGCGAGTGGATTTGTATTGTTTCCTGATTTGCATACACTGTAAAAAATTTCTAACCCTCCCAAATCAAAAATTTCAAGTGACCGATAACATCTAAATTTTTCAATTGGCCCAAGTGAAATTCTTGTTGCAATATAATAATATGTTATCGGTCACTTGAAATTTTTGACTTGGGGATGTAATTTTTTTTTACAGTGTAATTCATTTAGTGAACCGTGAGCTAAAATAACTCAAACAGTGCGTGCAAATAAACAGCATTATCAGCAGGTGCAATTCATTCATAGGGAATTCCCTTCTGACTTTCTGTAAATAGTGATGTGGAGTCTGCAACCATGTACTGTATAACAGACTTTTAAATCCAAGTGTATTGTTTTATTAGGATGAACACCGGCCTCCAGAAACTCAAGGAGGCCTCTGAGTCTGTTGCTGCCCTCAGCAAAGAGCTGGAGGTGAAGGAGAAAGAGCTTCAGATAGCCAACGAGAAGGCTGATATGGTAAATAAGCATGTAGAATGTGTGTATTTGTTGAGTATTGCCTCCCAGACCCAGATAATTGTCTCCCTAAATATAATTTCCAATTCATTCTATTTCAAAATGGTATTTATCATTTCTAAACATAGTTAGATGGGAAAGGTCAACAAAACTCTCTCAAAGCCGAGGTCAGTTTGTACAGAGGCCCCTCGGGGGTGTGCCAGCTCCCTGTTCACTTCACTCTATACATGATTGATAGCTTGAGTCATCATCCAAAAAATTTAATTTGCAGGCAATATTTCAGTTCTTGGTTTGTTGTACAGGGACAAGAGTACCACAGTTCTGACAGACTGTTGTTATTACTCAGATATCGACATGTTTGTGTCCTGTGGGCAAAACGAGTTCCTAAAAGAAATAACAGGCTACAGGCCTATAGTTATTTACAACCAATCTATTGTGCAGATTGACTGCATGCTCACCTTAAGAGTACAATTCCTACCAGGTTAGATCAGGGATGGGAAACTCTGGTCCTGGAGGGCCACTGTCCTGCACAGTTTAGCTCCATACCTAAATACACCTAAAAAAAAAATCTAACCAAACTTCAGGATTGTTTAAAAATTACAGGTAGATGTGTTTGATTTGGGATGGAATAAACCTCTGCAGGATCAAAGTTTCCCATGCCTGCTCTAGTTTTGTTTTTTAGTTTTTTAAACTTTTCATGCTGAGAGCGATTTTCACACTCAGAGGCACCAAGGTTTTGTACTGTTGGTTGTTTGTTGGTGTTCCTACACTGATTGATGCTCAGTGGGTTGTGGAACTGGCCATAGCTTTTGTAAATTTTATTAAAAATGAGATATATTTGCTGGTAAAAAATAAGATCTTACTTATTTTTGACAGTAAATCAGTTTTCTTGTATACAAAAAAAAAAATACATTCTACAGAGAAAATATTCATATGCCTAATGTGCAGTGCATCAACATGAAGCAGGGTTATGCCTTGGGCAGACTGAGTTAGTATCCCAGCTCATGTTCCTATCTCGCCCCTCTCTCTGTCCCTTGGCGAAAAAAGTGCCAAAAAGTTATATGTGAATTTCAGCTGTGCATAATAAATATTATCATGAACACAGTGTTGCAACCCATGCCTCTACCTAGGCCTACATTTCTGCAAAACCTATACATACATTTCACTACAGATTCTATCTGTAAGGGCCACTAGAGGCAGTAAAACACCAAAAACGTTCACGCAAATTATGATTACGGGGCAGATAATTTATTAAAAAAGGGGTACGAGTGCCATGAAACATGAATCATGACTCTCCACAAAAGAACTAAAGCCTCGTAAAAAGAAGAAACAGCATGGTTGCTTCAGCAAATGTGTTTTCATCTCACGTCTATCAGTTTAGGGTAGGGTTTAGTGTAGGGGGTATGTTAAATTCAGATTTGCCATGATGCTGTGTAGATTGCTGTTAGTGTAAATAGCCCTACGGGGGGTAACTCTATAAAACAATGACTCTCATGGCACAAGATGCTGATGCAATTTGATTTTTAATCGATCAGTGGCACTAGTTATTTGAGAATTTCTGTCAGTCTTACAGAGTTTAATCAGATATTCGTCACAGATAATTGCAGTAACTGATACAATCACAGATTTCACACCTTGTAAAAACTGCCATTAAAAAATGATCAGTGTTAATTACATATCTCCAGTTGATACAATTAACTTCTCATTAGACAGGCTCAGAAGATAATCAGAATCAGAATCAGAATCAGAAAGAGCTTTATTGCCAAGTGTGCTTGCACCCACAAGGAATTTTTCTTGGTACTGAAGCTTCCAGTGCACATATACAAATACAAATACAACAAGAACATAGTAATACAAATTCTAAGAATAAAAATATATAAAAAATAAATAAAAATAGTATAAAAGTAAAAAAGTAGGGTCACAGTTGGGTTTAGTCTTAATAAACATTTACAGATTATGAACATATTTACAGTATTTTGAGTAGTATGAATAATATAAATATAAATATCACCTGAATTAGAGAATATTACACTAGACAGTGGGAGTCTAGCGCATGTTACAGATTATAAACATATTTACAGTATTTTGAGTAGTATGAATAATATAGATGTAAATATCACCTGAGTTTATTGCACTAGACAGTGGGAGTATTGCACTTACAGGCATATGCTTTGGGGGGCATGTTAAGTGTTCAGAAGGGAAATGGCCTGTGGAAAGAAACTGTTCCTGTGCCTGGATGTTCTTGTGGCCAGTGATCTGTGTCGCCGTCCTGACGGTAACAGTTCAAACAGGGGGTGTCCAGGGTGAGTGGAGTCCGTGATGATTTTACCTGCTCTCTTCCTCACTCTGGAAGAGTACAGGTCCTGGAGGGTTGGCAGGGGGGCACCAATAATCCTCTCTGCAGTCCGGACTGTCCGTTGTAGTCTCCTGATGTCCGATTTGGTAGCTGAACCAAACCAGACAGTGATGGAAGTGCTTAGAACAGACTCAATGACGGCTGAGTAGAACTGGATCAGCAGCTCCTGTGGCAGATTGAACTTCTTCAGCTGGCGAAGGAAGTAGAGTCTCTGCTGGGCCTTTTTCACAATGGAGTCAATGTGATTTGCCCACTTCAGGTCCTGGGAGATGGTAGAGCCCAGGAACCTGAATGACTCCACTGCTTCCACAGTGCTGTTCATGATGGTGAGAGGGGGGAGTGCTGGGGTGTTTCTCCTGAAGTCCACGATCATCTCCACTGTTTTGAGCGTGTTCAGCTCAAGGTTGTTATAACTGCACCAGACAGCCAGCTGTTCAACCCCCAGTCTGTAAGCAGACTCGTCACCATTTTGGATGAGACCGATGACAGTGGTGTCGTCTGCAAATTTCAGGAGCTTGACAGAGGGGTCTTTAGAAGTGCAGTCATTAGTGTACAGGGAGAAGAGCAGTGGGGAGAGAACGCACCCTTGGGGGGCGCCAGTGCTGATGGTGAGGGTCCTGGATGTGAGTTTCCCCAGTCTCACTAGCTGCTGCCGGTCCGTCAGGAAGCTGGAGATCCACTGACAGATTGTGGATGGCATGGAGAGCTGAGTCAGTTTGGCTGTGAGAAGATCAGGGATGATGGTATTGAAGGCCGAACTGAAGTCCACAAATAAGATCCGTGCATAAGTCCCAGGTCTGTCAAGATGTTGCAGGATATAGTGCAGTCCCATGTTGACTGCATCATCCACAGACCTGTTTGCTCTGTAAGCAAACTGAAGGGGATCCATCAGGGGTCCAGTGATGTCCTTCAGATAGGCCAACACCAGTCTTTCAAACGACTTCATGACCACAGACGTGAGAGCGACAGGTCTGTAGTCATTAAGTCCAGTGATTTTAGTTTTTTTGGGAACCGGAATGATAGTGGAGCGTTTGAAGCAGCAGGGAACTTCACACTGCTCCAATGATCTGTTGAAGATCTGCGTGAAGACTGGGGCCAGTTGGTCAGCACAGGCTTTTAGACAAGCAGATGAGATGCCGTCTGGGCCTGAAGCTTTCCTAGTCTTCTGTTTTTTGAAGACTCTGCTCACGTCCTCCACACAGACCTTAAGCTCAGGTTGGATGGCAGAAGGGGGGAGGAGAGGGGTTGCAGGAGGTGATGGTGGATGTGTGAAGTGCACATCAGAGCGGGTGTGAGGTGTGAGTCTGGGCTTCTCAAACCTGCAATAGAATGCATTGAGAGTGTCAGCCAGTTGTTGATTCTCCACAGATGGGGGGGATGGTGACTTGTAGTTGGTGATGTTCCTCAGGCCTCTCCAGACTGATGCCGGGTCGTTGGCTGAAAACTGGTTTTTCAGCTTTTCAGAGTAGCTTCTTTTAGCAACTCTGATCTCCTTTGTCAGTTTGTTTCTGGCCTGGTTATACAAGATTTTATCCCCACTTCTGTAAGCATCCTCTTTGGCATGACGAAGCTGTTTGAGTTTCCCAGTAAACCATGGTTTATCATTAGTGAATGATAAGAATGTCCTGGTAGGAATGCATGTATCCTCACAGAAACTGATATATGATGTTACAGTATCTGTGAGCTCATCCAGATCGGTGGCTGCATCTTCAAAAACAGTCCAATCAGTGCAATCGAAGCAGGCCTGTAGATCCTGCTCTGCTTCGTTGGTCCATCTTTTTACAGTCCTTAATACAGGTTTAGCTGATTTCAGTTTCTGCCTGTAGGTCGGTATAAGATGAACCAAACAGTGATCAGAGAGCCCCAAAGCTGCCCGTGGGACGGAGTGATACGCATTCTTTATCGTGGTGTAACAGTGGTCCAATATATTACTGTCTCTGGTAGGACATGTAACATGCTGTCTGTATTTTGGCAGTTCACGGGAGAGATTTGCTTTGTTAAAATCCCCAAGAATGATTAAAAGAGAGTCTGGGTACCTTTGTTCCATTTCAGCTATATGTTCAGCCAGCTGTTGTAGCGCCGCGCTCACACACGCGTCTGGAGGAATGTAAACATTCGCGAGAATGAATGAGGAAAACTCCCGCGGCGAGTAGAAAGGTTTACAGTTTATGAAATGCGCCTCTAAATTAGGAGAGCACATCTTCTTCAGTGTTGTTACATCTGAACACCAACTTTCGTTAATGTAGAAACACAATCCACCACCTCTCGTTTTCCCCGTTAGTTCCGCGATGCGATCCGCTCGGAACAGCTGGAAGCCCGGCAGATGTAGTGCGTTGTCCGGTATGGCTTCACTCAGCCAGGTTTCAGTGAAGCACAGAGCAGCGGAGTTAAAAAAATCCTTGTTAGTGCGGGTGAGGAGAAGAAGTTCGTCCATTTTGTTAGGAAGAGATCGGAGATTCGCAAGATGAATACTGGGTAGTGCAGTGCGGAGGCCGCGCTCGCGGAGTTTAACCAGCGCGCCGGCGCGCTTCCCGCGTTTGCGTCTGACCGCGCGTTTTAACAACACCGCTGCCCCTCCAACGAGAATGTCCAGTAAAACGTCTGAGTAATCAAAATCTGTAAAAAACTTGTCTGGTGTGTGTTTCCTAATGTCCAGAAGTTCGTCTTTGGTGAAACTGATAGGAAAAGAATGACTAAACGCAGAACAAACGAACAAAAACAACACAATGACTGGAGAGCTCCACACCGAGGCAGCCATCCGCGGCGCCATTTCCGCCATCAACCCATAACTCTCCATTGTAAGTTTTAGTTAACCATCTCCTGTTAGAAAATTGAAGTGTCCCCAGGAGAAGATTAAACTTGCTGATGCACTCATTTCTGCCTAGAAAAAAATATGGGTCCAAGGGGCTGTGCAATATATTATTATTTACAATGAATTCATAGTCCATATGTGTGAATGGGGAGATATGTATTGTGATGTTCTGTGTTGCATTGATTGATGCTGTTGTGACTGATGTGCATGTCTTTGTGAGTCTGTTAACTTTAGTCAGCATGAAATGAAAATACATAATTTCATTAAAAAAAAAAAAAAAGTTTTGATAAGGTTTAACCAAAATATCATAGCTGGACCTTCTGGTGAAAACAACAGACTTCTTTCTGGTGACATATATGCTGGACTTCTCCAGTCATTTAGTGTGCTTAAACCATGCACCTGTAAGCTCTCAATCATCTGTCTCCACTTTTGAGTCAATGCCTTCATTTCAAAATCCAATCAACAACCAATGCATAGAACCAAGTACCCATCCTACATGTTTTTCTTTTTTTAATAGTGTGTTGCATTCAGATGTACACTACCAGTCAAAAGTTTTAGATCAGTCAGATTTTCTTCTGCTCACAAAGGCTGCATTTATTTGATTAAAAATACAAAAAAATCTGTAATATTGCGCTGTGATTGAGTGAGGGTGGAGTCTGGCGTGATTGTGACATTACACCCCCCCCTTCCCTCCATGACTTGGAGAATCTGTCGATGATTACTAGAATGCAGGTACAGTTATCGGAAGCAGGTAAGTCCGTTATGAAATCAACTCCTAAGGTGTGACCAGGGTCGGTTGGGAACGGACAGAGGGTGAAGGGCTCTTCGAGATGGCGCAATCCTTGCAACCTCTCAGGTACCTTCTGACGTCCGCTGCCATGTTGGGCCACCAGAAGCGTTCTTTAGCAGCGAGAGGGTCTCATTGACCCCTGGGTGGCCAGTGCCCAGCGACGTGTGGGAAGCGTGGATGAGAGGAGTGCGCCGTGTCCGGGTGATGTAGAGCAAACCTGGTGGGCAACCCGGCGAAGTGTTGGAGACATTGGAGGAGGGCAGGGTTTCCTCAGACCAGGTGATGGGACTTACAAAGAGGTTCTCAGGCAGGATATGTTGTGGCTCTTCTGTCTTCTCTTCAGGACTATGGAGACGGGATAGAGCGTCCGCTTTAATATTTTTGGAACCAGGGAGGTAGGAGATAGTAAACGGAAATGGGTAAAGAACAATGCCCATCTTGCCTGTCGTGGATTTCATCTTTTGGCATCTCTGAGGTACTGTAGATTCTTGTGATCTGTCAACACCACGAATGGATGTTGTGCGCCCTCCAACCAGTGTCTCCACTCCTCAAGAGCCAGCTTGACAGCTAACAGCTCCCTGTTGCCGATGTCGTAGTTGACTTCCGCCGGGTTGAGTTTGCAGGAGAAGGCGCATGGATGGAGTCTACTTGGGTCGACCTCCACGACGAAGGGTTTCTCTGGATCTGGATGAACCAGGAGGGGGAGCGGAGGTGAAAGATTTCTTGAGAGCTTGAGTGGCAATGGGTGTCCAGGACAGAGACTTGTGGTGTAGGAGGTTAGTAAGTGGACTGGAGATGATGCTGTAGTTCCGGATGAAACGGCGGTAGAAATTGGCAAATCCGAGAAATCGTTGGAGTTCCTTGATGGTGGTAGGTATGGGCCAGTTGTGAATAGCATCCACCTTCCCCTCGTCCATCCGGATGCCACTATTATCGATGTGATAACCAAGGAACTGCACTGAGGGTTGGTGGAAAGAGCACTTCTCTTCAGGAACAACTGGAAATCCCTCAGGCGTTTCAGGACCTCCGCAACGTGGTGGCGATGTTCGGCCATACTCCGGGAGTAAATCAGGATGTCATCTATATAGACCAAGACAGACTTGGAGGAACTCCCGGATTACCTCATGGATGAAGTCCTGGAATACGGGTTGGCCAATCCATATGGCATGATGAGGTACTCATAGTGGCCAGTAGGGGTCACGAAGGCCGTCTTCCATTCGTCCCCCTCACGTATCCAGATGAGGTTGTACGCGCTGCGGAGGTCCAACTTGGAGAAAACGGTGGCACCACGGAGATGTTCTAGCGCAGCAGGGACGAGAGGAAGGGGGTAACAGAATTTGACAGTGATCCGGTTGAGTGCACGGTAATCTATACAGGGCCGCAAGCCTCCATCCTTCTTCGCCACAAAAAAAAGCTGGAAGCAGCAGGGGAAGTAGACGGACGGATGTAACCTTGATCCAAAGCTTCCTTGATGTATTCCACCATGGCCTTCTCCTCCGGAAGTGACAGAGGATAAATCTTCCCACGGGGCACTGGCTCACCCTGAAGCAGATCGATGGCACAGTCCCATGGCCAGTGTGGAGGCAGCTTGGAGGCTCGCTGAGGGCAGAAAACATCACTGAAGTGGGCATAACAAGGAGGAATATCCACTGAACGTTTCTCCACTGGACCTTCGATGGAGGTAGGGCAGAGGGACAGCTCCCTGGACCGAGGAGTGGTTGGAACCGGAAGTGCAGGAAAACAATTCGGGAAACAACTGTTGCCCCACTTCAGGATTTCACTGGTCCTCCAGGAGATGGGATTGTGCTGCTCCAACCATGGGCGCCCTAGAATAACATCAGCGGTGGACACCAGTTCTGGAGGGCTGATGGACTCAGGTCGGCGGAGGGGTGGAAGAGAGAGTGACTGGTCTTGGTGCTCTTCGAGACACGACTGCATATGAGTGGCGAAGCGCGTGGAGAGTTGGATGAAACGCTCAAGCCCGATGGAATCCTCGTATGCAGCGAGATGCAACCGCACGCGAGGGTTCAAACCCTGACGATAGGTGGTGATCAAAGCTTGCTCATTCCACCCGCTAGCGGCAGCTAGTGTACGGAATTGCAGAGCATATTCACTCACAGTCATGGAATTTTGTCTCAACTGATGCAGTCGTTCTCCAATCGATGAATCCCAGGTGGGCGTTCCGAAAACTTCCTTGAAGTGGGTAAGAAAACTGGAGATAGACTGGACAATGTCACTTTTCTGGAACCATAGTGATTCGGCCCAACGTAGCACCTTACCATTCAACTGTGATATCACGAACGCTACCTTTGAGAGGTCGCTCGGATACAAGTGCGGTTGCATCTCCAAGACCAGCGAACATTGCAGGATGAACCCATTGCAATCCTCCGCCGATCCTGAGAAGGGCGCCGGTCGGGCCATGGGACTGGCAATTACCAGGGGTGAAGAAGCAGCAATGTTTGCAGAAGTGTATGCAGTAGTAGGTGCTGGTGGAACAGGAGGAAGTGCCTGACTGACATCATCCGCGATGTCAAGGAAGTGATCCGGGGTGCTCATGCTGGTGTTCATCAGTGTGATCCGGTATTCTGTTACAAGACAGAAGGGACAGACACACAGATGCAGGTAATGAGAGTTTATTTTGAACAACCAGATGAGTGATCGGCAGTGCAGGTGAAGGTAAGTGGGTGAGTAGAATATCCAGACAATACAGACTTGAATGACTAATTTTCTTGTAGATGGAGACACACAGGAATGAGGCAGACTCGGGAGAACACACTGGAGACGAGGAACAACAAGGAAGACTTGGAGAGACAGGTAAACAGCATAGGAGTCCTAGAGGTAAGCACAGCGTTAGCGTCTTGATGCAAATAATACCGGACAATGAGTGAGAGTGGGGCTTAAGTGCTGGAGGTAATTGCTGAACTGATGACGTGCAGGTGTGTGTGATCAGTACTCAGGAGAGGGAGTGCACTGTGATTGAGTGAGGGTGGAGTCTGGCGTGATTGTGACATAAATATTATGACAATTTAAAATGTTTTTTATTTTAATATATTTTAAAATGTAATTTATTCCTGTGATCAAAGCTGAATTTTCTGAATCATTACTCCAGTCTTCAGTGTCACATGATCCTTCAGAAATCATTCTAATATGTGGATTTGATGCTCAAAAAACATTAATTATTATTATCAATGTTGAAAACAGTTGTGTAAAAAATGTTCCTTTTTTTCAGGATTCTTTTGTAACATTAGAAATGTCTTTACTGTAACTTTTGATTAATGAACTTTTGATTAATATTCATCCTTGATGAATAAAAGTATTGATTTGTTTTATTTATTTCCCCCAAAATAAAACAAAATAAAAATCTTACTGACTGTTTAATGTTACAAAAGCTTTCTATTTCAGATAAATTATGTTCTTTTGAATTTTCAAATAAACCTGAAATAAAAATGTAGATAAATGTTTTCAACATTGATAATAGTGCGAATTGTTTCTAAAGCATCAAATTTGCATATTAGAATGATTTCTGAAGGATCATGTGACACTGAAGACTGGAGTATGCTGAATTTGATAACAGGAATACATTTCAGTTTGACATATTCACATAGAAAACTGTTGTTTTAAATTGTAATAATATTTCACAATATTATTATTATTATTATTATTATTGATTTATTTATTTATTCATGGTATTTTTTTGGTATTTTTAATCATAGCCTTGGTGAGCAGAAGAGACTTCTTTTAAAAACATTAAAAATCTTACCGATCCAAAACTTTGGACTGGTAGTGTATGTAACAAAGATATGTTGCTTCTGTTTCATTCGGGACTTTAACTTTATGTATGGTAAAGTAATCCAAGATCAATTTCCCTGTGAAAGTACTAAAAATACATGGTATTCTAAATGAAATCCGGCATGCTGCATAATGTTTGAAAGTATCCATTAGGTGAAAGACTCGCCTCCCAGTCACAGGCTAACTAAAGATCAATACTGAGCTCTGAAACATTAAGATGATAAATTAATAACCTCAGACTCCGAATTATAGCATGAAATGCTACAGATTTTACAATATGAGCGTTTTCAAATTTTTGTTTCAGGTGTTGAAGGAGGTGACCGTGAAGGCTCAGGCTGCTGAAAAGGTCAAAGTCGAAGTTCAAAAGGTCAAAGATAAAGCACAGGCCATAGTTGACAGCATCTCCGCAGACAAGGCCATCGCTAAAGAGAAGTTGGAGGCAGCCAGGCCTGCTCTGGAAGAGGCTGAGGCAGCATTGCAGGTCAGGAACAATATGGAGCGATTACACGGTAGCATAGAAGAGGAGAGAAGGGGAGGAGTGTGATGTTCGTGGGGCATCTCGGTGCCTGCAGCTTCTGTGTAATTACATGCTGTCTATGAGGGTTTAAAAATAGACCGTGTGATGGCAGGGTTGCTGTAGGTGGTCTCGTAGCAAGCAGGGGTCTGACAGCAGCCGCCTCTAACTAACCCCACACACCCACTCAATCATACAACCACCCAAACACACACCCCACCTCTTCACTCCACCACCTGCCCACTGCATCCTTCCCATGTATCTGTCCATAATGTAACCTTGTATCATTCTTGGGACAGGAATCACACACTTTAATAATCCACTCAGAAGCTAATCCAAAACAAGGTAAGCAAACAAACACAATCGCCATGCGTAAACGACATAACCGGACAAATGAACACTGAAAAGACTGCAACTTATACATCCAAACAAGGATAATTAATCACGCACAGCTGAACAGTATGAATAATCATAATCAGTAACCATAGTGACTAAAGAGTGGTGGGAAACTAGAACAAAGGAGACATGTGACTGAAGATAAACAAACTAAAAGTCCAAACATAACAGAACCGTGACAAGAATATCGTGTTTCAATAAAATGTTCAAGCTAAAACATGCCATCATTGTTTTTCATAAAGTTGCAAACCATGCATCATGTTAAAATCTCTGTTTTAGTGTGTCATGATCCTTTAAACAACTCTCAGCTGTTTCTCCTTTATATCTTTCACTTCTGTCCTTTCACATCTGTCATCTGTGTTCTCCCATCCTTATTTCTCCCTTTCAGTGTTTGATCTCACATCTCTTTACCACTTTCCTTTCTATGTGCTTCCTCACCCACTGACACTCTCCTTAACCCTTTATATTACCATTTACTGTATAACCCATCCTCAGCTATCGACCCTATAACATACACCTTCCTGCTCCATCCCCCTCCTTCCCACTGGTTCAAATGATCTTTCTACTTATTCATAAAGATACATCCATCAAGTATTTCTCATTAAACTGTTGTGCACTAAACTTTGTCAACCATGAGCCATAACAGCTGCCACTCGGATTAATAAGTTATGCACAGAGCTGCTGCATACTAGTTCATGTGTCAGAATGTTAACAAGATGTCTAATTCACTGTCTCTCTGTCTCTTTCTGTATTTCTCTCCCTGTTTATCTGTAAACAGACCATAAAGCCATCAGACATTGCTACGGTCCGAACACTGGGCAGACCGCCCCACCTCATCATGCGTATTATGGACTGTGTGTTGTTACTCTTCCAGAGGAGAGTGAACATGGTGAAAATTGATCCTGAGAAAAACTGCACCATGCCCTCCTGGCAAGAGTCACTAAAACTCATGACAGCTGGGAACTTCCTGGGCAGTCTACAGGTATATAAGTCTTAATACCAGATATTTTTTCTCCTTAGGTGATATAATATATAGTCGAAGTTTCTTGTACTAAAAAACAGGGGTATTTTATTTTTAATTACTATTTCCCATTCTCTGTCACCCACACAATTAAACAAGCCTTTTCTCTACTATGAATTCTATGTAATATAGTATTAATGGCTTATTTCTTCCATATCAGCCCATTAAAAAGCTTAAAATAATATTGTGACAACAAAGCAATCTGTGCCATTGAAACAGTAATCATGTCTTCTAGTGACTAATCAAACCTATTTCTGTTTTTATTAATCCACTGTAATAGAATGGGCCAAGTTTCTGAACACTACGTTGTTGATATGCATGTGTGGGCGGCAGACATATGCAGTGTCAAATATATATATATAGCTACAAAACAGGACCACTGTAGTTGTAACCACTGTAGGAGTTCTACCAGTATGATTTTTGGCCTTAAACCTAATTTCAAAAGCCAACAGATGGATCGACTAATTAGGTTTTTAGTCGACAGAAAATCCCTTGGGTAAAACTCTGGCACAAACAAGTCCAGCTCTGACAGCTAATCAGTTCAATATATTATATGCATACATTATACTGATATGTCTTAGAACATATTTTAAAGGCTGTCTGTTTACTTTTAAGAGAAGGTTCCATGCATGATCTCTATCTTCTCACAACTTTACAGGAGCCTGAGCAACAAATATAAAATAATATTGTCATTTTCAAGAGTTTCAAATATGTGACATTATCTGTACACCAGTATTGTTTTACTCCAGCTTTTGTTTTGTACTCCAGCAATTCCCCAAAGACACCATCAATGAGGAGGTGGTGGAACTCCTCTCTCCGTACTTTGACATGGTGGACTTTAACATAGAATCAGCCAAGAGGGTGTGCGGCAATGTTGCAGGTCTTTGCTCCTGGACCAAAGCAATGGCTGCCTTCTTTTCTATCAATAAAGAAGTGCTTCCTTTGAAGGTGAGATCACTTGATATTTTTTCACATGATGCAACCCTGTCAAGTTATCAGGATTTCTTTACTAACAGGCCATCATTTAAACTGTCAAAACTATGGTTTAGTTTATGAATTGCTATTTTTAATTGATTATTCTTTACATGCTTTTGGTCATAATTTATTATCGTATCATCTTTTGATATAATAGTTTATTTCAATTGGTTGCTTGAAGCCTCAGATGCACACTTGTAGATTTTAGTTGCTGTTAGTTTCATGTTTGTTAGCTTCAATAGTATACTCCTAGTACAACTTGACCACCTTTTGCAGATATGTGCATGTATTTCTTTCTTTTTTTCTAAGAAAACAGACTGAATTATATACTTCTTATATTCAGGAGCAACCCCCCCACTCCTCAAATACTTAACTTCTTCAGACTAGTAATAGCAAGTAACTTTTAAAAATCAACTTAATGCCAAACTTTTCAGATGCACAGGTACACAGAATCCCTAATTCAATGATCATCATGTTTTAAAGGTTTTTCTTGATGCATACTGACATTTATAAAAGAAAAACAGGTTAAAAGTTCAATCCTTACTTTATACGGTACAAAAATGAATGTATTTTAACGTGTAGATGCATTTTGGATTCATAAACTGATTTGGATGCAAGAGCAACATCTTGAGGCTATTAAATGTGAAACGAAAGGGGGAAAAAAACACTAAAAGACTTAGGACTCCAAAGTGTGACAATTTCAAACACAAATGCTGTGTGCAACTGCAAAAAAAAAGGGGTTTTGTTCAGTGGAAAATTCTTTCTTGTTTCCTATTAACCTGTGGTTTCCAGCAGCTGGATAATTTACGACTCTCTCTTTCTCCATAGGCTAATCTGGCAGTGCAGGAGAACAGGCTGACCATAGCTAATGTGGACCTCCAGACAGCCCAGGCAGAACTGGATGCTAAGCAAGCAGAGCTGGATGTAGTTCAGGCTGAATATGAGAAGGCCATGATGGAGAAACAGGTAATCACTGTGTTAGATAGATTAGGGCAGTGGTGTCTTGCAGAGATTGGCCGCACACCTGAATAAACGTATCAAGGTCTTCAGGATTTCTAGAAACTTCTAGACCGGTGTGTTGAGGCAGGTTGGCACTAAACTCTGCAGGACATTCACTCTCCAGGAGCAGGATTGGACACCTCTGGCTTAGGCTCAAATGCTGCGTTCACGGCATGTTGTTATTATCGTAATTGCGACATGACAACACGTGACGTTATTCTTGGGGCTGTTCACATCCTTAGACTCTGAATTATGCGTTTAAGGCAACAATATCAACGCCAATATATGATATGGTGGACCACAATATTTTGCTGCAGCGTCTAGAGGCTTGGGTTGGCCTAAAGGGGAATGTCCTTAAGTGGTTTAAGTCATATCTTGCTGATAGATCTGTCTCTGTGTGTGTAAAAGATTGCATGTCCCGGAGGTCTCTGTTATTGTGTGGGGTTCCCCAGGGTTCGATTTTAGCTCCTATTTTATTCTCTTTATATATGCTACCCCTTGGGTTTACGTACAGATTTATTTTTCGGTAAAACAGTCAAACAGTAATACTTTCGGTAACCTATTAGCCTGTATTCAGGAGGTAAAAGACTGGCTGGCAGCAAAAAAAATTTAAACTAAATGAAGAGAAAACTAAGGTTATAGTTTTTGGCCCAAAGTCCCACATACAGTGTCCGAGCGACTAAAAGATACCCCCCTGGCAGTTGCAATCTCTGAAAAGGTTAAAAGCCTTGGTTTTATCTTGGACTCTGAGCTAAAGATGGATAAACAAATAAATTCGGTGGTTAGATCTAGTTTTTTTCATTTAAAGCTTTTAGCAAAAACCAAACCATTTGTATCTCCAACAGATTTTGAGAGAGCTATTTCAGCGGTCGTTTTCTCGAGAATGGATTATTGTAATTCACTGTATGGTGGGATTGACAAAAAAGCTCTGGCACGCTTGCAAAACATACAAAATGCTGCAGCCAGATTGATTAAGTCAGCGAAGAAAACGGATCATGTTACACCTCTATTGAGATCCTTAAATTGGCTGCCAGTCGAGTATAGAGTGCATTATAAGATCATTGTTTTGGTTTTTAAAGCACTACATAATTTGGCACCACCATACCTTTCTGAGTTGTTGTCTGTATACATTCCGTCTAGGTCATTGAGATCGGAAAATTTAAATCTCCTTGTGACTGTCAGAACAAATTCTAAACGTAAAGGTGACAGAGCGTTTTCTCGAGTCGGTCCTACACTGTGGAATAACCTCCCGCACTCTGTCAGATCAGCAAAGTCGTTGGCTGTCTTTAAGTCGTTGTTAAAAACCTATTTATTAGATGTAGCATGGGGTGCAGTCTGAAGTGGCTTGGCCCTTTGTGTGAAAGTGATATAGTATGTAGCTGTCTCCTGTCTTATGTTTACTTTCTATTGCTTGTTTGTATGTATAGTTTTAATTAAGTGTTTTATTCTACTGTATGTAAAGCACCTTGGGTAACGTCTGTTGCATTATGTGTGCTATATAAAAAAAAAAATATATATATATATGAAGCAGTCAGGTGGCACAGTGGCCACGTGATCCTTCGGATGAGACGTTAAACCGAGGTTCTGACTCTCTGTGGTCATTAAAAATCCTTTGAAAGAGTAGGCGTGTAGCCCCGGCATCCTGGCCAAATCCATTGGCCTCTGTCCATCATGGCCTCCTTATCATCCCCAAATATACTGATTGGCTTCATCACTCTGTCTTCTCTCCACCAATAAGCTGGTGTGTGTGGTCGGTGTTCTGGCGTAATATGGCTGCCATCACATCATTCAGGTGGATGCTGCACACTGGTAGTGGTTGAGGAGATCCCCCCCTTCTATGTAAATCACTTTGAGTGCCCGAGAAAAAGCGCTATATAAATGTAATGAATTATTATTATTATTATTACAAGTTGGAGCTCTCATCTTGTGATTACGGTAATTAATGCATGGTGTGAACACACCTAAAGCTACTTCATCATCATGACAAATAATCTAAAAATAGGGGTTTTGATTGGGTTTGATCAGCAAAATTAAATCCCCAAAAAATTAAACCCCAAATAAATCACTGACAAAATATTTGTTGAATATTTCTTTTTTCCCAGCTGTAGCCCAAATAAAATGAACCACAATCCAGATTTTTCCAATTATCTTTCTAATTATTCTGTGAAAAATGGTGAATCAGCTGTCATTTTGTGCCTGAAGTAAATACCAAATCACTCATTAGCATTTTTGCAGATGAATCATTCAGGCTTGTACTCTGTGTGCCTCTACAAAATGAATACTAACTTTATAAATGGTTTGAAGCAAACATCAATGTTCCAATTCACAATGTATAACAAGCCTTCTGAACATTTCATAATTTAGTTGATAATTGTGTGATTAACAGCTTGCGACTGACTGATGCTTTGGGGTTGATTTACGATAGGCCTGATCATACCTAAGAGAACAGATGTTTACTTAAACCAATGATTGAATAAACTTACGAATTGACTTTAAACACTTTAATTAGTTTTCTTAATTTACTCATTTCCACATATAAAGAAGTGATCATCTGTATCCTAGGAATTAAAATGAAGAAGGGCATGTGCTCTTGTCATGTAAGACCCAGGGCCCTATCTTGCACCCAGCGCAATTGACTTTGTACACCGACGCATGTATCATTCCTATTTTGCACCCGCGCAAAGCGGACTTTTCCCTCCACAGATGCACGTCGGTTAACTAAGAAATACACTTGCGCTCCCCGGGGCGGTTCAGCGCAAAGAGGAGGCGTGTTCCGGCGCAAACGTTCCCTCATGCTATTTTACAGGTTTAGAAAACAATTGCGCCACTGACCGAAAAAAAACTGTTTAAAGTCAGTGGCGCGTTGCGCATGTTATTCATTTGCTATTTTAAGGGCGCATGCTTGGCCTTAATCAATGTAGCGTGTGCACAACGCGCATACACTTTGATTCTCTCATCTACACACAGACGCAGCAGTTATTTTTGCAAATCATACATTATTACGATAGATAGATAGATAGATAGATAGATAGATAGATAGATAGATAGATAGATAGATAGATAGATAGATAGATAGACATTTTATTATAAAAGCATACATCTAGCTTACACATTTACCCAAATTATCATACGCCTGTTTAACCGAAGTTAATTTGGGTGTGTTTCTCCATCCCCATCGTCCTTGACGAGAACGTCGGTCTCCTCGGCCTTGAACCGCTCCTGTCGTGCGCCTGGCAAATCCGCCGTTATAATAGGAATCCGCTTTAGAACAAGCGCGCCTGCTCTTAAAGGGAATGTGAGATGTCGCTCTGATTGGTTTATTTCACGTTACGCCCAAACCCCACCTATGAATAATGAAGCTACTTCAGACCAACCCCTTTTAGATTTGCACCAGGCGCAAGAGTCATTTATCCCGCCAGGAAAATAGCAACAGTGCCAAGACCCGCCCACAAAGTTACTTGCGCTTTGCGCTTTGACACTTGCGTTTCAGATCGTTAAAATAGGGCCCCCATAGTTATCAGTCAGTCAAGTTAGACTTTACGTCTGGTGACTGATGAATTGGGATCTCGTCTGAGAGCAGAATCACCTTAGAGTGTAAACAGAACAAGCCAATGGACACTGCAAGTGAGATTTGCATCGCGAACCACTCCCCGTGAAGCGAGTATATAAGGAAACTTGCAACACTCGCTCATTTTAGCTTAAGCTTCGAGCCGAGCATTTTGTTTGATGCAGCTCTTCAATCAACCTTTGCAGTATTCTACAAACCTGGAAGCTCTCCAGAGAGTGTTGGTGTGACAGTGCGTCAACGGTGGTTGCTTTGAAAAGAGCTTTTTCTTCTGCATTCATTGCAGTTAAAACTAAAAGAACATTGTGCACACTGCAGGCTTTAAATAAGTCTTGTACATTGTGCAGCGACCATTTCCCTGTGCACACCCAGTGTTTTTATTTTAATTTTTTATATATATTGCTGTATTGCAGTATTGATTGAGAGAGGTGGGGGGCCTTGGAGTAAAAAAGGTTGAGAACCACTGGGCTAGACTCCTCCAGGAATGAAGATTCAGCTGCCCCCTTCAGGGAGAGTAGCGTTGTTCGAGTCTGACCAGAGCTGACGGCCATGCTTTTCCGGGCCGCTGAGAGCATCGGGCTTGAGTGGAAAACCTCCACCGTGTCCCGAAAGCTCAAGACTGGATGATTGGTATCCCGGGGCGGCGCATGCTAAACAGCAGCGTCCCACTCCTGTGCCTTTTTTCCCGGAGGTGTATGAGGAGGTCACAAAGTCGTGGAAGGCACCTTTTTCTGCCGAAACCGCTCCGGCGCCTCCTCCACTCTCGTTACCCTCTATGGTGGGGCTACCAAGGGTTACTGGGTGGAGAATCTTTTGTTGAGTTAAAATGTATGTTGTGGTACCCAAATTATCAGTATAAGAGCAGTTTTCTCTATCTCTGGGTCCCAAGAGGGTGTCAATGAATCATTCCCCTCTTCCATCACCAGCAGGCAGTGGTGTGTGGTTTGAGGACGCAATGCCTTCTCACGCGACCCCTGCCAAAACATGGAGCCAGGTAGGTGTTGCACTGCACACTCTATCCCCACTCCGGGATGACTTCCGGGTCGGGCCCTGTGCCCACGCTGCCCCACTACCGTTGGTAGTCCCTCTGACACTGCTTGTTCGGCATCTGGAAGTCTGACTAGCTCTTCCCAGCCCATCTCGGTGGCTCATTTGGATTATCAGACTTAGCTATGCGATTCAGTTTGCCTGCAGGCATTTTTGGTTGACGAATCATGCCTAGAAATTCGAGCCAGCCAACTCTCACGTAATCCTGAGACTCCGGCCTGGATATATGTGCCCAAGGTTCCCACCACCCCCTTCCGGGATCAGATGGTGAACTTGCAAACGCTGCCTCTGAAGGAGGCAGACCCAGCCCTAGATCTGCTCTGTCCTGTTTGCAATTTGCGCTTGCACGTGGACTGCATGCAGAGCTTCAGGACCTCAGACCAGCTGTTTGTCTGTTATGGAGGTCAGCAGAAGTGAAAGATTGTCTCCAAGTAGAGGTTGGCCCACTGGATTGTGGATGCCATAGTCTTGGCGGATCAAGCTCAAGACCAGCCGGCACGGGTGGGGCACAGGGGGGCACCCCTTGGGCTACTGGAGTGTTGTCTCTTCCTGGGCATTGGTGTACGGTGCCTTGCTAGCAGACATTTGTAAAGCTGTGGGCTGGGTGACATCTAATACGTTTGCAAGGTTTTACAATCTCTGAGTAAAGTCTGTGTCCTCCTGTGTACTGGCTACAAGTAGCTAGTAAGTGGGTGGACCTGCTCAGTGTCTCGCTTGTTGTGCCATTTACACTCGAAAGGTGATTGGGCTCGCAGGCGAGATCCCAATTCGTCAGTCACCTTCAGGGAACGGGAGTTACATTATTTACCTAGATGTTATCTTTTAATGCAGGTTTGATTCTGGACAGTCTTGTATCCCATTTCCACTTTGTCTACCAATAACTTCCTTAATACCTACCTGTAATGGTCATATCTAATAAAAGGCAAAACATAAAAAAAAAAAAAAAAGATAGATAGATAGATAGATAGACTAGAGATATAATAACATTTTGATAATAGAATAGAGAATATAATAGATAATAAATAATAGATGCAATAACATTTTGATACAACTTTATGCAAATTAAAATTGATTTAAGGTTTTCAAGGTTTTTAGTGAAGGTTTTTTTTTTTTTTGGTAATACCATGCATACAATCTCTGTACTAACTGACACTTATCTAATATCACTTAAATACGTGTCCTGAGAAACCCCATCTGTCTATTAATTAAGGCAACATTCATTTTCTTAGATCACATTAAATGACACTCAGTTGAACTGACAATCTCACTCTTGATAAGAGTCAATAAATGTGAAGAAGCACACGCCTGCACAGTGACAGAATTATTATTATTTTATTTTTTTTAACTCACCTTCTTTCTCTCTCAGACTTTACTAGAGGATGCAGAACGCTGTCGACACAAGATGCAAACTGCCTCTAGCCTGATCAGTGGGCTCGGAGGAGAGAAGGAGCGTTGGACACAGCTTAGTAAAGAGTTTGCTGCTCAGACCAAAAGACTAGTGGGTGGGTTTTTACATAAAACCTTCAGGGTTTTTCCAGAATTTTCAGCCCTTCCTTTTAGCCTCTTCATTGGGTTGACTTCTTTGTAAGTGATCAGCTTTCAGTCCCAGATATGTCTATTTACCAAAAATGAAATTTTACAGACACTTTAAGAATGAATGTTCATATATTAAAATAATTGTTTTGAATAGAAACTGCAAAGCCAAGACATTGTATCAGGAGAGTTTATGTTTAAGTTAAACATCACTATTATTGTAGCTCAAATTTAAGATTATGTATTTAAACAAAACAAACTTAATTAATAAACTTTGTGTGCAGTATAACTCTCTGTTAGAACGGTGTTGTGTTAGCGGCCCCTAAGTTATTAACTAATGATCTTTGCAACGGAAGTGAATCAATCAAAACTAACTTTAGCTGGACAATAACTTTAATCTAAAACAATCTTAAACAAAACAATCCTTGTTACTTTAACTTCCTATTATCACTGTAAAGCTGCTTTGAAAAAAATCTATATTGTTAAAAGCACTGTATAAATGAAGGTGACTTGACTTGGCTTGACTTGGGGTGGTAACAGCCACCTAGCATTGCCGTAGCAACCACCTAGAACTTCCTAAAGTGTCTTCATGATAGTGTGTTATTACAAGTACTACTGTTGGGACAATTTTTGCCTATAGAAAATGATAAAACGGGTGTAGTCATACCTTTGACTTACTTTGATGAAGGAACCCGAGCCATATAAAAGGTTCAGAGTATTATAAAGAGGTTGACTACTTTGACTTGGGCCAATAATTAACAACCATAGCAACACCCTAGTAACTACCCAGATGACCCTAACAATTGCATTGCAATGCACTAAAACCATATAGCAGTGACCTGGCAACCACCGATGACCTGTAGAATTCTAAGTGCAAGATTATTGTAACTGAAATACCACTCATATTTACTTCAGAAAATGTCTAAAACTAATGACATTTGTTATTATTATTATTATTATTATTATTATTAAAGTTTACATTTCCCATGCTCAGGTGATGTGCTGCTGGCTACAGCCTTCCTGTCCTACTCTGGGCCTTTTAACCAGGAGTTCCGCAACCTTCTTCTCACTGATTGGCAGAGAGAAATGAAGTCCCGCCGAATACCTTTTAGGACCAATCTGAATCTCACTGAGATGTTGATTGATGCTCCCACAGTAAGTGAATGGAACTTACAGGGGCTGCCCAATGATGACCTGTCCATCCAAAATGGGATTATTGTTACAAAAGCTGCAAGATTTCCCCTGCTGGTTGACCCCCAGACCCAGGGAAAGATCTGGATCAAGAACAAAGAATCCAAGAATGAGCTTCAGGTGACCACTCAGAATGAATGACTTGTACATTAATAACAATATGATTTTGCACAGTGGGGTTCATCAGTGTTCATTATTTAATTTGTTGCATACATATGTCAAAAAAGAAAAGAAAAAAGAAGTAGTTAGGTATTACATTTACTAATAAAAACCTTATTACATTTAAATACATTTTTCAAACAGTAGCATATATTGATAAAAACCAAACATAAAATGCTACACAGACATCCAGTTAGCATGGTATAACAAGTAGCTTGTTACTGAAATCACTGAGAAGCTGCTGTTTTTAATACTTTTTAGTGTTGCTATTACAAGTAAATGTACAATAACTTGATACATTAAACATCTGCCGATTTAAAAGTTCAACATTCATATTCGTGTGAATCATGTTGAAATCTAATTGAATATGCACTGCTTGCATTGATGCATGAATTCTTTTGAAGAGGTCAGACACATTTTTCAATGGTTTCACCTCATAACAAATCACCTCCTCCTCTGGTAATAGTTTTCCCCAGTAACAGAACTTGATCTGGGTCAGTAAAGAGGTCCTGCTGTTTTCACAGATCACCTCACTGAATCACAAGTACTTCAGAAACCACCTAGAGGACAGTTTGTCTCTAGGGCGTCCCCTACTGATAGAGGATGTTGGGGAGGAATTGGATCCTGCTCTGGACAATGTCCTGGAGAAGAACTTCATCAAGACTGGGTCCACATATAAGGTATTGTTAGCTCAATAAGCAAAAGAGGAGTTTTGAGGCTCACAATCAACATTTTCTGAAGGTTATGCACCTTTTTCACTAACTTATTCTAAAGAGTTTCAGGTTTCATTTTGTACCCTATTCATAGTGCCAAAAACATAATGCTTATTTGAATGTATTTTCTCCTGTATTTTACTATCAAAAGTTCTCATATATAAACAAATATAGTGTATGCTTGGGAGTAAATGGGGAAATTGTCATTAAAGGGAACATCATTGTCCTCAGCAGTTCCAGTGATTTAAAATAAAGACATGTTGCCATATTTTTCATAACATTTTTGCTAGGAAATGAGCGAGATTGGTTTGCGTAATGAGAAAATTCTCTACATTTGTACAGAACCCCTGCTCCTCATTATTTACATAACTAAATATAGAGAAAACAAATTGGAATTGTATTTAACATCCTGTCCTTTATTATACTTTTTCGGAAAGAAATCTAAAGCGTACAGAATCATAGACAAGCAGGACATAGCAAGTACTCTGAAAGAATAGTTCATAATTAAGAACCTAAAAAAAGATATAGTGCTATCTCTGTGCTGTTTCAGCTCCTAGTCGAGGTGATGACATCAGCTGCTCAAGCTGTTTAGTGTTAGTGTGGGACACAATTGTGAGTGACAGTCGTGATCTTTCGGGCATCTTTCCTTGATCTCATTATCAAAAATCCAGTCGTTTGAAAAATGTGACGTTGCTTCATCACACACAGCAGCTGCTTCACACGTTCAAAAAAGAAGTGGAAATAGCAAGCAGCAGTGAGAGCTCTGACAAGTTTAACTACTCAGCTCTATAAATACAAAGGTGCAAACACCTGATCACATTTTTTTGTAATTTTTTTTATAGCAGAGACCGAATGGGAGACGTCGCTTTATCAGTGTCAAACCACTGCATAATCACATCACAACCGTGCAGTCCATTTCCACTAATTGGCACGGAAATAAAATTAGTTACTCCCCGTTGAGATAATTGGCATATTATTTTAAACAACTTCACCAACACATTTTATGTTAGGAAGGTCATTAACACAGCTATTATTAGCTTGTCATTAACTTCTCTCTAAGGCTCTTCTGATGTTCAAATGTTTGTTATTCTTTAGAAGCATCTTGAGTTATGGGGCTCTGTCATCCTCTAGTGTAGGGGTGTCCAAACTCGATCCTGGGGGGTTGAGATAGTGTGTTTTTACTCTCCTAATGTTTTTTTTTTTTTTGTATTTATTTTTTTATTCTCTCTCTCTCTCTCTCTCTCTCTCTCTCTCTCTCTCTCTCTCTCTCTCTCTCTCTCTCTCTCTCTCTCTCTCTCTCTCTCTCTCTCTCTCTCTCTCTCTCTCTATATATATCTATATATATATATATATATATATATATATATAAAATATATAATATATAATATAATATAAATTAGTAGTAGTAGTAGTAGTAGCTTTTTTGTTGTTGGTTTTTTTTTTTTTAGAGGAGTTTTAATTCTGATCTGTGACTCATTCATGCCATCAGGTGAAAGTAGGTGATAAAGAAGTGGATGTAATGAAGGGTTTCCGTCTATATGTGACCACCAAACTGCCCAATCCAGTATACACTCCTGAGATCAGCGCACGGACATCCATTATTGACTTCACCGTTACTATGAGGGGCCTGGAAGATCAGCTACTGGGCAGAGTTATTCTTACCGAGAAACAGGTATGGGCCCTTTTATGTGCAAAAAACAGGAGTGGGAATGATCAGAAATGTGTGTTGGGGGCACTGTTATACTTTTATAGCTTGGCTTATGAATATTAATTAGGGATGTAACGTTCACCCATTAGTCCTTGCTGAAAGGCATGTAAGTGGCCCTTTGCCAAAATACTACTCACCACTTGAGCATTTGTTCAGTCAAAGTGACCAGAGGGCAATGGCTTCTGCTTCCTGTTTAAGTCATCATTGTAATTCACTGTTTTTTGTAAGATAAATTTACTGTTTGTTTTTTTCCTCACATTTGTATGGTAATTGTACTGTAATTTTAGATAATCATGCAATGTTAAGTTTTAAGTTATGCATTAGGAAAGGCTATGCAAACCTTCTGGTGGTGCATTCAAAGACGCGATTTATTCAGCCTGGTGTTCCTCAATCCTCATGAAGGTCCCTACGGTCCTTAGAGGAAAAAAACAACAACAACTAAACATTAACATCCCAGAGTTGTTTCTATGAAAGAGCAAGCAAGAGGGAGAGAGCACTTCTGTCATTTTTAGGGTCACTGGACAAAGAGCGTGAATTGTGAATCTCTGTACTGTGAAAGACCATTAACGTTCAACATAGAGACTCAAGGGCTTTATCTCACAAATCTCTGTCGTTTCTTCTTCAGCACTGCAAAAACCATTCCGTGCAAAACATTGATTCATTCTTAATGTATATTTTTGTAATTTTTCAAGTAAAATATATATTTTTAAAAAACCTTCAGAAATTGTTTTTATTATAGAAGTCAAATGTATTACTACTTTAAGGGTTTAGTCATACTAGGCAATCTGAACCGCGCCTGAGCACGTTTGACCCCCAAAGTCTGCTTCGTTTGACTAGTGTGACCGCTCAGTACTGTGCTCGGGCGCGGTTCGTTTAACCCTCCCTGGCCCGCATGGAAGAGGTGGATGATTGAGTTGGGAGCGTGGTTCAGGCATAGTACGCATGTACTATACATAGCGGTGTGGCATAGTCTGTTATATAGTCTATCTAATATAATAGTCTATTAGTGAAAAAAATGTCTTCCTGTTTTCTTCATAAAGTTAGGGTATGCTCTGTAATGCTCTGGCCCGGAATGTTAAGTACAATGTGAGTGCAGACCAGCAGGGGAGCGGGGAGGGGGGACAATTGCGCCAGGGCACGGTACAAGGCAACCGTGCCTAGTGTGAGTACACCCTAAGTATATCCAATTTTACCCGGATACATAGAGTACAATCACGTTAAACGGTATGTATTGTGCTATATGGCGATATGTAACTATATAGCAAATCTCAAATGGTTGATGGATATACAGTATAGGTAATGCTTTAGCTGCATACATTTATAACACAGGTGAAATGTTCTACCTGCATTGCTTTTCAGCCTGACACACCTCCTCCGGTGCCATTAGGCCAGCTGCAGGGTCGTCATTTGGTAGCCACCGTTCAGCGTTGTTTCGCCGCCTTTACCAGCTCAGCTCATCCATCTCCCAGCAGGGTGGGGGGTGATGAGCTGCCGCTGCCTTTATTGGGGCATTAGCCCCCAGCTGCTCTCCTTCCTCCGGGAGCCACAGCCAATAGCTGGCTTTCTCAGTCTCCTCTTCAAGCTCCTTCACTACTTGCGCAGGTTTACCCCCACCATTGCCCGACTCATGGAGTAGTTGCACCATTGCTCTGCTGAGAAAGCCCGGCATCCAACCTCCTCCACAGGGTAAACCTTGGCATTCCAGCCTGCCTCCTGACACTCCGTTGCCAGCTCGGAATACACTTTTTTATTTGTTTCCTTTCATGGGCTGCTGTATTATTTTCTTCTCATCAGATGGTAAGTTCAAAGATGATGACTCTCTTATCCTCGGCTGACCACATGAAGATGTCTGGCTGGAGAGTGGTTATTGTTATCACTTTTGGGAAGGCCAGCTGCTTTTTTGAGGTTCACCAACATTTGCCACTCCCCCCGGGTTTGAGGAAGGTATTTCTTTCTTGTGAATTTTCAGAACCCGGTAGATGTCACCTGGTCTGACAAAAGATGACAGTGAAAATTTGGCGTCTCAGACAATACATTTTCTGCTACCCTACCCCTATCCAGGACTTGATCATGACGCCACCTATATCATCTCTGTGTCAGTGCAAACTTGCATCCAGAGAGGATGTGCTGAAGGCTTTCCTTAATGTTACCACACAGGGAACGGCCGATCTCGTCCCCAAACCACTGGGAGAGGTTTAAAAGGGTTCGGAGGGTATCGTATACTGCCCTTATATGAAAGCTGAGTCTGGCTTGTGGAGTTCTCCAGATGTCTGCCCAGATAATGCGCTTATTCACCGTTGTGACACATCGGGTCCAGGCACCTTGTCAACCTAGGGACACTGCCTTAATGTGGAAGCGCTCCTTCTCAACCCTGGTGACTTCCTCCACCAACATGGACTTCCACTGAATGTTCTTGACTCCGACCAGAACTGTGGTGATGTTCCCCAGTCTAAAGGTCCTTTCGCACTGGACGCGATTTTGACGCACGAATAATTTGCGCGATGGTTTTTATTTTTTGATCAGCTGTTTGTGTAATGAGTGCTTCCACACCGAACGCGAATGTGCTGCGGCGAAAAAACAACTTTTTTTTTCAAAGATTTTTTTTTTACTTTTGCGGCGACAGAAAAAGCTTCAGCCAATCACATACTACGAGGACAACAATTTGCGTAGCATTGCCAACCAACTCGGTTATCATGACTGTATGTTGTGTGATAGTTTTAGTCGTTGTATAGTCCTGTGCTGTGTAGGCTAGCAGGCTAAACTACATCTGGGATCGAAAGCTAACACTATTATCGTCAAAGATAGAGACAGAAAGTGACAAAGTGTTTACTTTGAAAATGTAACTAAATGTAGTGAGACTATTTAGGGCTGCTTTTAGTATACTATACATTCCTTGTGTGATATCTACAGTTTCTAGATTTTAACTTGTTACTTCGTGTGTTACATGTAATGTGTATTGACATTACAAAACGCACTGTGTTTAGTTGAAGATGCAAAAAAAACCTCAGGGACACCTATGTGAGAAAAAGGAGAGAGGAAAAGGAAACTAAAAGTGGACATTAGCGTACTCCCCTTCAGACTCTCTGTTCTTTAAGATTGGGTGCACCCAAAACCTTCTTTTCTGTCTTTTAAAGAAAATGAAAAGTTCGTCTTCACTGGATGATGATGATGAAGTATCCATGTTTTCTCAGCTGTCGGCGTGAAAGTTTTGGAATGTTGAAGCTCTGAACGTCACAGACGTCGCAAATTTGCATTGCGGCTGATGTGAATGGTTTTGACGCGAACTATTCGCTTTTTCGTTACGCGTCCAGTATGGAAGTATGTATGGATACTTCACCAACCCCATGACCTCTCTATGCTGCAGGCTGGAGATGGCATGGTTTACCTCGTCCTGCACCTTCCACTTTTGGCCTGTGTGGATGGAGACTTTGGTGTTCCTTACCAGGGGGTCCTGGGAGTCCTTCATCTCCAGAACGAGGCATGCTTTATCTTGCTTGTACCCTAGCGAGATGGACTTCATAGGGAGCTCGAGCATGTTCTGTCCAAAAAGGCTAGCATCTGAGAAGCAACGGAGTAGGCCCAACCACTTCCATATGTAATTGTTGGCTAGGCTGTCCAACCTGTTGACTTTGGATATGGGCAACTCGCAGACTTTTAATGGCCACATTACCCTCTACATTTATCAAGGCAATGCTCCTGAACTGGCTGATAGAATTGGAGTTCTGCTCTTTGGGAATGAACACACCAATCCCTTGCTGCCAGACTGCTGGTATCTGCTGCTTTTTCCAAGCTGTTTTCATCATTTTACCACCTGAGGAGAGTTCTTGTACAGCTTGAATGAAAGACCATTTGGCTCAGGAGCTGACTCTGATCTTGCTTTTTTATGGACCTCCTCCACCTCTCGGAACTTAGGAGGGGTGGTATCAAACGACAAGGTGGGAGGGGCTGGGCAGGGTACATATCCTGGAGACCCGAGTGTCGTGGCTTGTCTGTTGTCACTCTACTGGTTCTTGATTCTTGATGTACCTTTCAAGCTCCTCCTTGGCAATGTCTAGCTTGCCGCTTGTCTTCTCGTTCAGCCATCTTTGGGCGTGCTTGAATGGATCTCTGAAAAAGCTACCCTCTTCTTTCTCTCTCTCCTCCTTTTCCTCCTCTGATTCTCTCAGCTCTACTCAGATTGGAGAGTCTTTGACTGAGGTCATCCCACAGCTCCTTTAGGCCTTCTCATGAGGTCTGGCTTTTCTCCAGCTCTGGTGGAGCTGTAGCCTGGTTAGCTGTTCAATCTCCCTCTCCCTCCTTCCCTTCCTTTGAACTGTGGGCTCCTTCTACCTGACCTCTCCAAATTTCTTCCTGCATTCCTCAGAGATGATTTCACCAAAGATGCGGAGCTTGCTCTGAATTCTTCCAAGCAATGAAAGCTCCAACAGCTGGCTTAGTTCAGCATCAAGTTCCTGCCACTCTGCCCGATCATTTGCCTTTGGCAGGGGCGAACTGGCCATCTGGCAGACAGGGTACTTTCCCGCTGGGCCGATGTGCCCGCTGGGATGTTACATCTTTTTTTTTTGTCTTTTTTTTTTTTTTTTGTCTGAATGGCCCATAAAACGTACACATCGGCGGCCTATTCTTTTTGTTTTGTTTTGCTTAATTGACGGCACTGGGGTATTTGCCGGCGTAATGCATTTGTCAAAAAATAAAGTCAGTGTAGGATTTAATTTTTCTGACAGACCAGCCCATGAAACACGTAGATCAGCGGCCCATTGGTTCTTTTCTTAATTGACACTGGGCTGGCCCAGTCATATCTTTAAACAACTCCCCCTTTGGGCTCTGTGTGCGCAGAATATTCAGAGAGATGGAGAAGAAACAGAGTCACAGAGAAATTGCGTGAAAAAATAAACAGGCCCTTCAGGCAGACAGATATGTTTTCTGCAGCAGCAGAACCTTCATCAGCTCCCATGGCTGATGATGATAGTGGTGGTGGTGGTGAGGAGGATAGGGAGAGGGAGAGAGATGAGTGAGTGAGTCTAGAGCCTGCGTAAGCAGAACTGCTTTCAAAACATGAGTCTAGGAACCCATTACCTCTTGATAAAACTGAGCCAAAAACACAAGTGTTGGACAAACTATCTGTTTGTGAAATTATGGTGATAACACTGCAATAAAATATATGCATGCTTTGCTCTATGACTACATCAGTTTTGGCTTTATACATTTGTGAGCGCGGGTGTAGCTGGCTAGCAAGCTATAACGTCTTAGTGTTACCGTCAGAACAGCTAGTTTACACATTGTGCACAACTGGCTAAGACAATTAGCAGATCTTTAAGCTAGTTCTTTTATGTCTTCCCTGCTGAGCTAAAAGGTTTTATTTTTTTTTATTTTATTTTTTATGTCTCTGATACATTGTCTTATTGAAATTGAGAACAGTATTTTGTTAACCACCATTCATCAACAATAATAGTGAGTCAGCTAGCAGTATTCTTGTTTAGGTCATTATTTATTATAGGCTGTAGGGTGAATAGTGTATTTTTAGGATCTGACAAAAATGTTTGTGAGGCTGCTTTTGTGTAGGTGTTTATGGACAATATACTAAAATGAAATTGAGACATCCACACAACTTTATTTATTTATTTTTTTTTTTTAACAACATTTTGTCCATTTCATATATGGTATGTCACGGGAAGCACACGCAAACAGGTAAGATCCAAGTGCATTTATTAGGGTTATTCGTAATCGTAAATCCAGTCCAGGCAAGGGTCAAATACCATACAAGGCAATCCGAAAACAATAAACAAACAAGAGACAAGCGTAACAGACTTCCAAAAGCAGGGTGACATACAACAAGGACTCCATGACAAGGACTGAAACAGCAAGGGTATAAATACACAGAAACTAACAAGGTAACGGGAAACAGCTGTGTGCAATGAACAATGAATAGACAGAACAGGATGATGGGAAATGTAGTGCATGAGAGAATGACACCGTGGGGGAAGGGGACCTCTAGTGGTTAACCGGGGTACACAAAACCAGACACTGTGACATGGTATTGTTATTGGCAATGCACCTTGTAGCTTGTTTTAGGATTCATCACTGTGGAGTAAATAGTTTAATTGTATTAAAAAATAAATAAAATGCAAGTATTTAATGTGTAAACTCTCACTCATATCTGCTTACTCATTACACGGATTTAGGAGTTTTAAGGAGTAGGAGTTGGTATACATATTCAAGGGTGCATAAAGATGGGTGGTGTTTATGAACTGATCTTGCTTTGCCTCCCTGGGTGGTTTGTCATTGGCTTTGTTGAGTGTGTCTCTGGTGGGGTGGTGACCTCGTCTACGTTGAGTACCATTTCCATCATGGTGCTTCCTTCGTCTTCCTCAGACATCCCTGCACCATTGGGTCCTGCTGCACTGTGGTTATTATCCCAGCTTTGGGTCCCTCTCGTCTGACCTGCTTGTGCAGTGCGAGCATGCTGGTCTGTCTGCCTTGTACGCTTCATCTTTCCTTGATGAATGTGTAACCCCTTATGTGATGTCACCTTCTCCAATCCACACGTAAACTTCTGGAGGATTTTCTCGTTGTTGTTATCCGTTTCTGTGGTTACCTGTGATCTCGTCCTGGCTGGCCCATCTTGCACCCATCTCTCGGAGGGCCTTCGGGTTGTCTTATTTTTCTCTTGCTTCCTGGGGCTTCCAGGTTTCTAAAAGGGAGGGTGACTAACCACCCATTCCCCATGCAGTCTTTCCTGCTGTCACCTGGTCTTTCCTAGTTTTCCACCTGTCCTTTCAAATAAGTCACTGGTTCACCAGGATGTTTAATTTATAACACAGATGAGATGTTCTATCTGCATGGCTTTTCAGCCTGACGCAACTCTTCCAGTGCCATTAGGTCAGCTGCAGGGTCGTCAGCTAAACTAATGGCAGTATACATACAGTATACTCACATAAAGCAATATATACTATATAGCAAATCTTGGCTGCATGATTGTTTATATAATTGCAAAAATGTAAACTGTATTATTGCATAGCTCTCTCTATAAAGTTGGATATATTTTATATCCAAATTTATCTGCATACATAGAGTACACTCGTGTAAAGTGATATACTGTATACTTAATACTGTAGGAACCTATATTATCGCCCAGCTCTAATCTAAAACCATGAAGATATTTTATAAATTTTTGCATTATGATTTTCTGTAAAGCTGCTTTTAAACAATACAAATACATGTAACATACAAGGCTAGTATTGTTTGTTTGTTTTTTCTTGTGTAAGGCTAAACCTAACAAATTTTATTCTCAAAATTAAATGAAAGATGAACATAATTCAAAACAAGTCTTATCGTCGCGAACATTGCTGGTGTTGTGAGATTTTTATGGTGTTTGATATAGAAGAAATGTACATAGCACCTTAAATTAGAGCCCACGGCTACTTTATGTCAAGTTGAAGAAACACCTGAAAATCAAAGCACCAGAATTTTGCAATGCTGCACATTGTTATGTATAATCGCTATAGTCTTGGCACATTTCAGACTAGCACAGTCAGATGTACTTTGATGGAGCCTGCTGATTTCCAGGTAGCGAAAATTAAAGTGCCATTCAGAACATATTCACTGCTGGACATGATTTGTCAATCAGGAATAAGGGCCTGACTAAGTGTCGCCTTTTTACACTCAGTATAATAAGAGTACAGATCCACATGCCACCCAGCCCAGCACCAGTCTGAATTATAATAGCTTCAGGCTAGTTAGTTGTGTCTGCATGATGGGGAACCACGTTTTAGACTATTAATATTGAAAAGGGACATTTGGACAGCAGGGGAAAAAAGACAAGTACTATACAATTTTGAAAGCTAACTGAGCAAAATGGGCTGCATAATATACTATCACACACATTCACATTAGTGAAGCTGTAAAATCATGCAGTTTGCTCAGGCCTTATGGCTCAGCAGCCTGATTGACGTTCCCTGGTATGTTATTTCAACGTTTTACATCGAAGGCGTACTTCACTGCATTGAAAAATATAAATGGTCATGCACTGCATATTTTCTAAAGAACATTTCCACTCAAGTACTTCTGACAGACAACAATTTTTAGTAGAAAGAGTAGAAACAGGAAATGGTTGTTGACAGACCATTTGATGTTCCAAAGTCCAGTTTAAGTAAGTTCAGTGATGGTTCATTTTTGTTGTAAAAAGTTATTAATTTAGTTTATTTATATACTATATATATATATATATATATATATATATATATATATATATATATATATATATATATATATATATATATATATATATATATATATATATATATTTATAATATATATATATATATAGCCGCTCCGGAGAAGACCGTGATGTCATCGTCCAGCTCAGTTCAGTTCTCATATAATGGTGTCAGTGAAGGCAGATCAATAGTATTGTTGGATATTAAATCTAGATATCATCTTTCAATAAATCATATCAATTAATAAATCTTATTTATATGAATATGTTTTCATTGATATGATGAAACAATTTAAACTATTAACACTTAAGTGATCATTTAAAATATGTGTAAAAGAATAATTTAGGATAGAAATATATCACTATTGCATAATCACATTTTAATGTTTTAGAATAATAAAACAGTACAATTTTATTTCACAACGTCTTTGTTACAACATGTAACAACATGTTACATGTACTTACTATGGTAATACCAGTCAATTAGTACATTCAACCAACCCCAAACTAGACCCAAACCTTATAAATGCATGTGGTTAATTGATATTACTCCATACTTAAAGGGATAGTTCGCCCAAAAATGATATTTAACCCATGATTTACTCACCCTCAAGCCGTTCGAGATGCATATGTCAATCTTTTTTCAGACGAACACATTTTGAGTTATTTTAGAATAAAATGTCCTCTGCGTTCACAGAGATGGATGCTGGCGTATGACGTAGGACGTAGCATAGGAAGCGTCGTCCCGTGACGTCACTTCTACGTGCATCCCAGCATCCATCTCCGTGAACGCGCGTCGACCGCTACTGGAAGCCAGTTATTTTCGTTTATAAAGTTTTAAATATGTATATTTTTACGACAAAACCGCACGGATTACCCTCAGAAGGCCTTCGTTTATCCCCCTGGAGCCGGATGGATTACTTTTGTGAAGGATGCCTGCACATTTTGGGACTTGAACGAGGTGGACCCCATAGCTTCACACTATAGCCACTGAAAGATCTAAGACATTTTCTAAAATAACTGAAAATGTGTTCGTCTGAAAAAAGATTGACATATGCATCTCGAACGGCTTGAGGATGAGTAAATCATGGGTTAAATATCATTTTTGGGCGAACTATCCCTTTAATTGTGTAATTAATTACGCTGTAAAAAGGACACCTTAAAATAAAGTGTAACCTAAAACAATAAATTGTTATTACAGTATATTTCTACAATGTGTGTCAGGGTTCTGTCACCTCTGTTCTAGTTTTTCCATGGATCTATGGTGACGGGATCTTGACACCCCTATTAGTCTTGTTATGTGTGAGCACACAGCTTTGGTTTTGTTTGTGTGGGCTTGTGTCTGTTATGTTTGGTGTGTTGGTATGCATGGTGTCTGGATCCTGACACTTCGGTCTAGTCTTGGTTCAGTTTCAGTGTTGGGGTTCTGACATCCATGCTCTGTGCATTCTGTCAGTCTTGCATATTGTTTTCTGTTTGAGCACATGATACATCGTTTTGTTTTTGTTTTGTTTTTTTTGCCATGCACACTTCAGTCTTGCTATGTCCTTTATGTTTGTGTGCATTGTGCTCTTCTTGTCTGTCTCTCGTCTTGGCCCTGCCCCCTTGTTACCTTGTTATTAGTTCAATTGCCCCACTTGCTTTCCTTCGTTACCCTCCTTATTTCCTTCCCTACCTAATCTCCCTGTCTTTTGCTTGTTTGTTGTGGTTACGTAGATGTCGACGCCTTCCTGCACCAGGTCCCATTTTGTTGGCTTTTGTCTGCCCTGACTGTTTTTCACCGGCTCGGATGGTTTTATTTTATGTTTACTATGTAAACCTATTGTTTATTCTGCGAATGAGTCCTGCCCCCATCTCTCATTCTCACCTTGCTAAGCAAGTGATATTTGGTTTGGTTTGGCTGGATTCCAAAAATATTTGCATGAATTTAAAGTGAATCAGGGCTGTAAAAATATGTTATGAAAACTATTTTCATAATTTAAATCTTTCATGTCATTCAATTGGATGACTTTTTAATGTGTATATGTAATTAAGCTTACACTGTAGGTGACAAAGAAAACAGGCAGTTAAATCGTTAATCACACTTATGTCTGTGAAAAATGTAATCATATTGTAAAGAACATGTTTGACCTGAATTGAATCAACGTTGTACTGACTTGAGCTGAATAATGATACTTGTCTTCTGTAGAGCTGCTTATAGCTGAATAAATCATTTTTATAATTGATGACTTTACATAGTTGTTTCCCTGTTTATTACTTAACAACCTGTATTGTATAAAGCACTGAATATATAATAGTGACTTTACTTAAAGCTGTTTGTGTGTGGTGAGAAATTACTATGTGATGTTTTTGGATTTTCAGGAACTGGAAAAGGAGCGGACCGACCTGCTAGAGGATGTGACGGCCAATAAACGTAAAATGAAGGAACTGGAGGATAATCTACTTTTTAGGCTGACCAGCACGCAGGGCTCCCTGGTGGATGACGAGAGCCTCATCATAGTGCTGGGAAACACCAAACGCACGGCAGAGGAGGTCACACAGAAACTCCAGATCGCTGCTGAGACTGAGATCCAGATCAATGCGGCCCGCGAGGAATACAGACCCGGTAGGCACTTAGATCTTATCTTTCATTAAAAGGGATAGTTCACCCAACAATTATCCCATAATTTACTCACCCTCAAGCCATCCTAGGTGTAGATGAGTTTCTTTTTTCAGCCAAACACAATCAGAGTTAAATAAATAAATATATATATATATATATATCTCTATCCTGGCTCTTCCAAGCTTTATAATAGGAGTGAGTAGAGCCTGAGTTTTTGAAACCCGAAAAAGCGCATCCATCCATCATAAAAGTAATCCATACGGCTCTAGGGGGTTATTAGAGGCCGAAGTGAAGCGATGCATTTTTATAAGAAAAATATCCATATTTAAAACTTTATAAGCTATAATCATTGGCTTCTGGCATACGCAAGTCAAGTTCCGGCCGAAGAGTGAACATTTTTGAATTGTCAATTTTGGGTGAAAAGGCTTTAAGGCTTTTTTCAAATATGCGTAAAGAAATTTGATTAATCTTTTCCTCTAGTGTGTGTGTAGTGTGTAGAGTTTAATGTAAACAGTAAATTATCAGAATAGCCACAATCTGTTAAAATTTTGTTGACACCTGGTATTAATATTAAGGCTGTCAAGTGATAAAATGTTTTAATCTAATTAATTACATGATGTGCTGATTAATTAATCGAATTAATCGCACATCAAATTTGGCTGATTTTCCCCAAAATTTCCCCCAAAAGATAATTTAAAGTCATTATTGTGTTAAATGAGAAAAGCATCAAATATAAATGACAAAAAGTATGTTTAGATTTTTTTTTTTTTTTTATTATTCAATAAAAAATAATTAATTCATGAGTGAGTAAATGTAATAATAAATTTTTTTTTTTTTTTTTTTTGCTAAACTATCCCCAAAGTATAAAATTATTCTTATTCTTATTATTTATGAAATAAAAACTGCCAGTAGGTGGCGGTAAATGTCTAAATTAGTAAGTCACTGAGTCATTCATGCATTCGATTTGTTCAAACAGCTGATTCATTCAGGAATCAGAAATGCTTTCTTTATGAATGGGCCACTGAATCATAGGTTCACCCGACTGATTCACTCAGAATGTGGATACCTTCAGAAATACCTTCAGAAATGTATTCACCTGCAGGCACAGTTTGAAAAAACATTCTGTTCTGATGGTCACCTTAAAAAGCACCATCTTTCGGATGAGACATTAAACCGAGGTCCTGAATTTCTGTGGTCATTAAAAATCCCAAAATTAAATTTGCCCATTGGCTTCTGTCCATCATGGCCTCCTAATCATCCCCATATATATACACTGATTGGCTTCATCACTCTGTCTCCTCTCCACCAGTAAGCTGGTGCATGATGGCGCTCTATGGTTGCCGTCACATCATCCAGGTGGATGCTGCACATTGGTGGTGGTTGAGGATTCCCCCTGCCATTTGTAAAAGTGCTTAGAGTGCAGAGAAAAGTTATGTATAAACGTAACAAATGATTAATATTATTATTATTATTATTATTATTATTATTATGTAGTCACAAAATCCGACACTTTTCCTTCGAAATCCACTGTCTAGTTGCATCTGAGACTGCTGTTAATACCAGATGTAAATACTGACCCTTGTGTCATTTTCTTTTCTGAGTGTAGTTGCCACAAGAGGAAGCATCTTGTACTTTCTGATGACGGAGATGAGCATGGTGAACGTGATGTATCAGACCTCCCTGCGCCAGTTTCTGGGCTTGTTCGACTTGGCCTTGGCAAAGTAAAACTCATTTATCAATTCATACCTTATTCCTTTTTTTAATTTGTTTTTCAAAGACAAAATGACATATATTTTTGATCTTCATCACCAAGCCAACATTTCATGATCAGGCTAATGTAGGCTTAATGTATGGGTCCCATATGGTTTTGTCCATGGGTTCCATGGCAGATCTGAATTAACTCTGGTCAGACTGTGAATGAGGTTCAAATGGGCTAATTCAGATAGGGCCGACATAGGGCGTTGACAACGCCATTTGGGGCCCATACCTCAAGCCCATATTGTGGCTACACGTGGCTCCACCATGAAATATTGGTTGGGTGATGTTAAAATGTAAATTTACAGGATATTGCTGTTATAAAACAATGTCTGTTGATCATATTGTCCATGTTAGATGTGAGAGTGCATTGAGTAAGGTTTTACATAAGTTGCAAACTTGTTTAAGCTAAACAATTGATAAACCTGCTTCATCTATCCATCGGCTTCAACTGGTCCAAAATGCAGCTGCCCGTCTGCTTACAGGCATTCGCAAACGGGATCACATCACGCCTACACTACGTTCACTGCACTGGCTACCTGTTCAGTATCGTATTGAATTTAAAGTCTTGTTGTTTGTGTATAAAGCATTAAACAATCTCGCTCCTCAATACCTTACTGAATTGGTTATGGAACACAAACCAGTCAGATTGCTCAGATCACAGACCAATTATCTGTTACGAGTACCCAGATCCAGATTGAAATGCAGGGGTGACAGAGCCTTTGCGATAGCTGGCCCCAGGTTATGGAACAAATTGCCATTATACATCAAAACAGCGTCCACAGTGTCTGAGTTTAGAAGTCTTTTAAAAACCTATTTGTACTCTTGTGCGTTTAATGTTTTGTGAAAGTTGTCTAGATCTAGATATATCTTGTACAGCACTTTGGTCAACCAAGGTTGTTTTAAATGTGCTTTATAAATAAAGTAAACTTGAAACTTGAAACTTGTTTCTTCCTCTTGGAGAGTAGGTCCTCAAAGAGTCCAATTACAAGCAAGCGGATCGCCAAAATCATCGAGTACATGACCTTTGAGGTGCACAAGTACGCAGCTCGGGGTTTGTATGAAGAACACAAGTTCCTGTTCACCCTTCTGCTCACTCTCAAGATCGACATGCAGAGCAACAGGGTCAAACATGAGGAGTTCCTGACCCTTATTAAAGGTCAGAAACCAACCCGTCCTCCACAAGTCAGTCTCTCTCAGTGTCTTTTTTTTTTCTCTGTTTTTCTACATTCAAAATCTTTCTCCTCCTCCTTAGTTTCTTTATTTTCTAGGTTCTCAAATGAGAGAACAATCAATTTAGTCTATTAACATTCCTGAACAATGCTTATGTATGTATGAGTGTTTGTGACTTTCTGCTGAATTTTACTGCGTATCTTACATAATTATGTAACAAGTTCAGACAATGTTTGTCTTATATTATACTTATTATACAGTATATCCTTTATTATTAGGGTGCAGACAGGTTTTAAGACAGTCTTTTGGAGCAGTGGGTTTAGGCAGGACTGAGCAGCAGGAACCCATCAGAGCCACACTTCTACAGCTATTAGTGTGCTATGAATGAAGCACAGTGGTGCCTTGTGACAAGCTGTGAGGTTGACTGCCAGTACATATTATGTAAGGTTCAGTACATTGTAAGACACAGTACATTGTGCTGCATACTTGCTTTAATTGAGACATATTGTTCATTAATATAGCCATATTTTTTTAAAGGAATGTTCCAGGTTCAATACAGTATGACATACACTGTGTTTCAAAAGTATAGCCTTAAGACTTAAACATTACACATTAAAATGAGACTGATGCTATACACTGTAACTTAACTTGTACTGAACCCATCATTTCTTTAAATAACTCTTTTATTTACACACTCATTAACACATGAATGAATATTATCAAATAAGAACAAATCCATACATACAGCAACAAGCAAGGTCAAATTATGAATGAGATATAAAGTTGCATTGAGATCTCAAACCAAATGCTCAAAAAAGAGACTATGAAGGCAACAGACTGTGGATTTGCCATTAGAAGCTTTTGTGATTTTTCTTTCTTTCCTCTGGGTAACAAGGATAAATCATATTTAATGGCTCTTTGCAATTTGTACATGTTGTTCATGAGGAGTCCTTGGTGAGTCTGTAGATTGATGAACTTATATGTGATTACCATGTTGGTTCATGTGCTTTTGCTTTGTAAAAGCATCAGATCCGAAATTTAATCACTGAGAAATCAGGTAGCCTTGCGGTCAGAGAAGTGGCCCATTATCCAGAAGGTCAATTTGATTCCCTGTGCTGGCAGTGCACGTCAAGCCAGTTAATACCATTCTGCTCTTTAATGCACTCTTGTGAGAGCCCCTTTCTCTCTCTTTAGTTTGTCTTGCTTTTTCCCCCATAGAAATGAGCTTTTCTCGAGATTTCTCAAGTTATTACATTTGCAAAACAGGAGAGGTTCCTTTGTACCTTTACTAGATAGTATTCCAAGAACAAATCATTCCATCTTTGTTCAGACAAGATGAGTGCAAGTAAACAATGTATTTTATTAATTACAAAAGTGTATAAAGTCAATATTTCTGTTAAAGATACCCAAAACAAGTTAACAACAATAGACTAGAGAACACTTCTTGCTTTAACATCTGTAGCTTTTTTTTTTTTTTTGCTACCAACTTCTGTTGGTATTTCTAAACTGCGGTTGACTTCTAGCGAGAGAATCAGCAAAATAATATTTTCTTTTCTGCCAAAGATTAAGAAATTGAAGAATATGATGTACATAAATGTACACAGCAAGAAGAAAATATCTTGCTATATCAGTGTGCAAGTGAAAGTTAGTTTTGATCATATATATAGCCTAGGTATAGCTCACATGTAGTCATTTTAAATTACATATTATCTGTATATAATTTTGTTCATTTAAACTAAATGTTTAATAATAATTATTAAACTAAAATTGCTAATGTGTAATATATTAGGGGTATAATAATTATATAAATCATATATAAATCATATAAAATAATTAGAATAAATTATCATCACTGAATGCGATATGCTTAAAATGGAGAAGTTTTTCCTTTTGAGTGGTCCGCGTACAGACCATTGTCCATTGTCATTGTCAAAATGATCCCCATTCACACTGATCCGCGAAAACAACTGAAAATGCTGTATTCTGCTGCCAGGCCATTAGACGGGGCTGAAACACTATAGACTGAACACGCAATACACATGTGCATGATGTCATCGTCTTCAGAGATTCGCGTTTTTGTTGTTTAAACGGAGACAGTTTTCAAAAACGTTGAAACCCTCCTTCTTCTCTCTTCAGTTGTCCGGTGTTGTTTGTGCATGGCACACTGTTTTGTGTTGTTTGCTCGTTTTTTGGATTACCTGCTTTTGTGTTGTTTAATAATCCTTGTTTTATTCGATACGTTTTGGCATTTCTTTATCATCTCTGGACTAAACGTTACATCATGTCAGACAAATGCCAGCTTTTACACCGTCCCATTTTCTAAAAAAATAAAAACTTTTAGGCAAATCCGCTATTCTATAGGAATGCTAGAGACTGCTCAAGGTCTTGGGCCAAACCAAGTCCATCAGGGCTAACACACCCTCATTCAGTACATCCGGGCAATTCACCTGACCTGCCTCACGGGTCAGAGCTCAAACAGGGGTCCTTCTTGCTGTGAGGCAACAGTGCGAGTGCTACCCACTGTAGTAACCAACTGTGATTTAGGCAAATGTTTTGATTCAATTTTATATATCAAGTTAAACTGTTTACTATATCACCAGTTCTGTGATTTGACATTCATTAACCTGCAAATCAAATTATAATTCAGAAGTGAGCAGTTGGGCAGGGTTAAAATGTTGTTATTTCTACCTCATGTACTGTAAATTATTTATATTTGTACCCAGAATCTTACTAAATCATGTGTGATAGGAATGTTACCCTTTGCCTAATTTTTAAGTGGTTAACTCATTCTGGAGCTAATTATAATATAACTTTTTAACAATATTAATAGTTACTTCATAAATATTGTTTATTGTTAGATTATATTAACAAATGTAACCTTTCTGTTTCATCCACCTTAAAAAAAGTAATAGGCAGTATACAGAAAAAAAACTGCAGTAGTAAGCAAGCTACTCATCAGCATGCAATCAGTCAAAAAAATAAAAAAGCTGATAAGAAGCAAAAATATAACTAACAAATTCTCAAATCTCCTACACTCTGGTGCAAAATTCAGGATTCTGTTTTCATAATAAGAACAAGGCAATTCTTCATGTGATCTGTTTTCTTGATGTCACCCAGGAGGTGCTTCGCTGGACCTTAAAGCCTGTCCACCCAAAGCTGCAAAGTGGATCCTGGACATAACATGGCTCAACCTGGTGGAGCTGAGCAAACTGTGGCAGTTCTCTGACATTCTAGATCAGGTGTGTGGTCAGATACCTATACACTAAAAGGATCAGACACATCCACACATGGAACACATATACACACACACGCACGCACGCACACAGTATCTGTCGCTTTGAGTTCCCCTTCCTCATTAATTCGCAGCTCACTCTGCAGTAAACATGTCAATATTTGATTCATCTGGTCTACACACACACACAAATACATTCACAACCCCTCACACTGACGGCTGATTGGCAGGCCATGACTGCCTGGGGGAACTTCATGCTCAATGCAGTGTGAAATGAGCTCACTTTGGCAAACTCTAAATCAATTACTTGTGGCTGAAAGAAATCAGATTAAAAGCCTTTTGTTTAATTAACCATTTCTAGAACACCGCAACTACAGAAATACTGCTAATCCACACACAAGATTTCATAATGCAATGTCATAACACACCAGAAATCCATGCTTTCCGTATCATTGTGTTTAGTCTTTGTCTTTAAATCAATTTTAATTAGACAAAACATTTACATGTTATTTATTTGACAAATAATTTAATTCCCAACCACTTCATTTTAGATGCTATATAAGGTTTTTGAAGGTAATTGAAGGTTTAGTTCACACAAAATTTAAAAATTTGTAATCATTACTCATGCTCATGTTGTTTCAAACCTGTATGACTTTCTTTCTTCTGTGAAACATAAAACAACATATTTTGCGAAATTTTAAATATAATATATGGGTCATTAAATAACATAAATTCATAAAATATGTATTAAGCTATTATTTGGCTTTTTTATCATTTAAAATATGACTAAAAATAATCAAAGTGCTGTTTAAAATAGTTTTAGATTGAGTGTAGCACCCCGTAGAACATGACAACTTTCCAAAATGATTTCTTGTCAACTGTCCAAATGTAAACTGTTGTGTACATTTGTATTAACAGATTGGGCGTCATGAGAAGCAGTGGAAGAGCTGGTTTGATCGAGAGGCACCAGAGGAAGAACCAATCCCAAATGCATATGACCAGGCTCTGGACTGTTTCAGACGGCTGCTCCTTATTCGATCCTGGTGTCCAGATAGAACAATTGCTCAGGTATAAATAACCCCTTTTTGAAGCCAGTGAAGCCATACAATTATTGATGTTCAATTTATTTTGTGAAAATCCTCACATTGCATTTTTTTCATCACAAAACCGAAACAAATTATTTTTGCATACAAAAATTGTAGTCTATTTTTGACAATTTTATGACAATTAATGCACTCATTACTATCTCAGTCTCATTATTATAATGCTCAAAATGCATTCTTAGCTCATCACAATCTCATTGCTGTTATCAGCAAAATAATACAGAACAGAAGAATTCTGATTACAGCATGCCTATTTGCTATCAGGCTTATGTATGTGTGTAATATTTCTTGACCTTCTGGAAATCCATCACTTTGGCAAGGCGAGAATTGGTCCCCTGACTGAGCCTGGTTTCCCCCAGGTTTTTTTTTTCTCTATTACAGTCAGCTGACGGAGTGTTAGTTTCGTGCCACTGTCCTTGCCGACTTTCGGCTTGCTCAGTTGGGGCTTTAAAAAAGACAATTACCATTTAGAAATATCAATTCGACACTATCTGATGTAAACAAAATTTTAACTGAATTTGAGCTGGGTAATATTGTCTTCGGTAGAGCTGCCTTACAGCTGTTTTATAGTCATTTCATAATTGATACAATTCGCAACACTATTATTTACCTGTTTATTCCCATGAAGCTACTTTGAGACAATCTGTATTGTGTAAAATGCTATAAAAAATTTGACTTGATTTTCAATCGCATCAGGCTAATTACTTGTTTTCCAATGTGTAATCGAAAGGCACGGAAGTACATCATGCACTCAATGGGGGAGAGATATGCTGAGGGAGTGATTCTGGATCTGGAGAAGACCTGGGAGGAGTCTGACCCACGCACTCCTCTCATCTGCTTCCTATCCATGGGTTCAGACCCAACAGACTCAATCATCGCCCTGGGCAAACGACAAAGAATTGAGACTCGTTACGTCTCAATGGGTCAGGGGCAGGAAGTTCATGCGCGCAAACTTCTGCAGCACTCTATGGCTAATGTATGTTCATATTCATGCATGTTTAATGTTCCAATACTTGCTTCTATCCCATCTTAATATGTAGAGATAACAATAAGCTAGCCATTCATGGGTTGATTCCCCCAAAAGTGTCAACACAATGTCGAGAACTTGTTGGTCTGTTTGTTTGAGTATTTTGACAGCAAAATACAGTACATTAGCTCAGCCAACCATGATTTTGGGACCACATTATTTGTCTATTCAACTAATGGAAGACAGGGGAGAGTTTGGGACACATGTTTGAAAGAAGAGATTTTTTTGCAATTCCACTTGATGGCCTTATTAGCTCTCAGTATTTGTGCTCAATAAAGTCTATAAAACTGAATGCTTTCTCTAAAACCAAATGTTATATTTTTTTCCCCTATTAGGGAGGCTGGGCTTTACTTCAGAACTGTCATTTGGGTCTGGATTTTATGGATGAACTCATGGATACAATCACAGAGACAGACAGCATTCATGACACCTTCAGACTGTGGATGACCACTGAGGTCCACAGACACTTTCCTATCACTCTTCTGCAGATGTCAATCAAATTCACCAATGAGCCTCCACAGGGACTGAAAGCCGGACTTAAAAGGACTTACGGAGGTGAGCCTGACCTCTCTGGATATTTAGTCTTTATTCAACTGTCAGTTTTCTTTATGGACTTCACTCCATGTCAACTGCAGCCTGTTTTTTATATCCTGCCTATTTGAGATGAAAGACTGTGCCATCACCTGAGACTACTAATGGATTTGAAACATTTATATGATTATTTAAAGAGGAGCCTCATTATTTCAATATCCTCAAAAAAAAAAAAAAAAAAACTAGCTTTGTGTTATTAATAACGAAAGTCTTAAAAATTGGTAATGCCTAATAATATCTTCCAGGTATCAGTCAGGATCTTCTAGATGTGAGTAACATGGTCCAATGGAGGCCCATGTTGTATGGGGTGGCATTCCTCCATTCCACTGTCCAAGAGAGGCGAAAATATGGACCTTTGGGTTGGAACATCCCATATGAGTTCAACCAGGCAGATTTCAATGCAACCATACAGTTTGTCCAGAATCACCTCGATGATATGGACATCAAGAAGGTGAGAGTTGCATTATGGAGCAGCTGTGTTACTCGACCATAATAATTAGCACAATTAAATCAGCCAAATACAAGTTTATTTCAGCTAATATGTTCTGTAATTATACACCTTTAATTATCCCACATAAACTTAAAGAAACCTATACTTCGGAGTCATTTTGAATTATTTGGATTCTTGTCAAATGTCTCTATTATTAAAGTATGGCATGAACATAACCTTTTCCACATCTGCGAGAAGGTCCTTTTACATAAAGTGTATGTATATGATTTACACTGTCATCTTTGTCAAGGGTCTATGCAAAAAGTTGCCAAATAGACTCAGCACCTGGCACTTTAATTTGAAGTATGAAGTATTTTTACAGGGTGTGTCCTGGAACACTGTGCGCTACATGATCGGCGAGATCCAGTATGGCGGGAGGGTGACTGATGACTATGACAAGCGCCTCTTGAACACATTTGCGAAGGTGTGGTTCAGTGAGAACATGTTCAGCCCTGATTTCTACTTCTACAAAGGCTACTGCATTCCCAGATGCAATAATGTGGATCAGTATCTCCAATATGTTCAGGTGAGATAGAAGGTTCCAATGAAACTGCTCAGTCAGTCTCTTTGGAATCAGTATAGCTACTATTTGTTCTACAGGTTTTGTCACTTTAGATGGAGGTGAGACTGTGTTGACAATTGTCTGTGTAGTCAATGGTGGTTTATTACAACACTGTGGGCTGTTACCTGGTCAAGATTCACAGCAGAGTGACTCCAATTGACATTTACAATAAATTCTGCCAATACTGAGTACCAATACTTACTTTAAACAACAACAACAACATTAAAATACTAAAAGTATACCAAGTAATGTAATAAATTGATCCGAGCAGAAACAAATTCACTGAACCTCCTCAAGAGATAAATTATGCAACAGAATTGCATAATGCAAAGTGCCTTTACAATTATAAGCTGTTAATGTAAATTTCAAGTGCATTTTTTGTTGTTCATTTCAGCTTTAGTGTAAGTTCTTATTTTCTTCTCTCTCAGAAGTCTCTGGCAAGTGTGCTGTAAATGGTACCACTATAAAGATCTACCATCACCCCCCTTTCAGCAGATGAGTTGGTGCGAACATAACAGTAATTAATATTCAAGTCGCATCTGGCACAGTTTGTGCATGCTGACAGAAAGTAAACTATCTGAAGACCAAAAGAAAAGTAAATAAATATACTTACAAAAAAAAAAAAGGCCAATCTTTCGTCAACTGTAATCTTTCGTCAACTGTAATGTAACAAACAGTGAACAAAGCTGATTCATCAGGCATGAAAATAGTGCAGCTCAATCAAAGCCACTTCATAATAGCCATTCCAGTGCCAAGAGGGACATGACCAGCCTCTCACTGCCCATATTCCTGTTGTACATTAAAGCCAGTGAATCATGTAAAGCAGTGGTGTCCTCGTGAGAGAAATAGTACAGCTGCAAGCAGAGTACGGCTGATCTTCATTCTCTGAGCTGATTGTGATGGATGTTTTTAGCCCCAACTCACAGCAGGATGATTCTCTCAGACATGGTTCTAAGAGCTGGTCTGTGCACTCAAAGCGTACACGCAACAGCTTTGTTCTGTATGTAACACGCAATGAGCTTATTAATGAAACCACACACAAAAGCTCCTGAAGAAACATGTGAGACATTTTGCTTTAAAAAAGAATAAAGGAAATTTTAAAAAATAGCATTCGTTCAGCTGTTCAGTATAAAATCTCTAAGCACATGTTGTTTACAGGAAGCTTTTGATGAATTATGATGAATGAGTGTGTAATGCGAAATGACTTGTATTGCTGGTACACAACGCTGTATGCATGTGTGGATCAACTAATAAACATCTTTAATGATGATTGCTCATCAAAAAGGAAGAGATGTGGGAAAACATTCATTCATTTAGCAAAACTGATGCAATACGCTTTAGCTTTCCTAGCTAATGAGAGTGAGCTCTCATAATGGTTGTTTATTTCATGTGAAAATTGATCGCAAGACACTGATCACTTTATTTTTAGAATCCAAACATGGACCTTTATACAATCAAAAAATGTGCATAGTTTTTTAAGTAATTGCATCTATTTGATTTTATTATAAAGGTTTAGAATCAGCAAAAACATGTTAATTCTGAAAAAAAATAAAAATAATGGCTAGCTGTGGAACAAGCCAGATTCAGTTAGTTAAAATACATGAGATTGAAACTAGTTTGATTTATTAACGATAAATATATCAAGCTAGTTATTTTGTATTGTGTATTTAATGCTTTCAATTTATTAGTACTATTACAGAAATCAGAAATATTCAGTCATCACCTGTATTTATATAGTGCTTTTTACAATACGAACTGTTTCAAAGCAGCTTTACAGTGATAACAGGAAAATAATGCAACAGTTTGTTTCTGCTGTACAGCTGATCTAGAAGAAAATAGCATCATAGTCCAGCGATGGTTAATTTCTGTTGTAAAAAAGTTATTAATTTAGTTAATATATATATATATATATATATAAAAAGCCTCTCTGGAGCTCAGTTCAGTTCTCATTCAATGGTGTCAATGCAGGCAGATTAATAATATTGTTGAATATTAAGTGTCCCCGAGCCAAAAGCAACAAGTGGCAAGGAACCCAAAATCCATAAGGTGACAGAATGGAGAAGCAGAAAAACCTTGGGAGAAACCAGGCTCAGTCGGTGGGCCAGTTCTCCTGTGGCCAACGAACGAACAGTGCATGATTATGATTCAGGCAGCATTACAGGTCAGAAGTCAGATTGTATCAGTGCATTCAGAATATTTATCCAGTTCTATCTGCCGGTATGGAGACGGGTTTGTTGAGGATCAGTGCCGATGGCTGTAATGTTGATGAGGCCTTTACAGGAGAGAGTCTAGTTGATACAATCTCTGCTGAGACTTCAGGGAGGGGTTGTGTCGTGTCTAGGCTCAGGTCCTCAATCTGATCTGGATACGGCCCGGATCCGGCTGAAAACCTTGTAGAAAATACAACTCAAATTTAGCGTTAATGTCCTCAATGGAACATGGCCAGACTTATTTCTAATATTTACTCTCATTTACCACAGCCACGTACTGTAAATGTTTTATACATTAAGGTTTTGCATGCATTACTGAATCATGCCTTTGTGGATAATCTCCAGATTATTTTAAAGGAACGTTTTGGCTGTAATAAGTCAAGCACAAACACATTTGTGGCATGATGTTGCTGACCACAGAAACTTGACTTGCAAGATCTTGTAAATGGTCAACTTTGTGGATTTAAAAGGAGAAATGTGGAGCTTATTACATTTTTAAAGCACTTTGTTTCACCGGTTTAAATTTAGAGTCCTATTCCTTTTCTTGTATCCTTGTGTGAATCATAAAAGTTTACCAGCTTTACATGGTCATGAAAATTGCATTAATGTTTATACCAATGTGCCTTGCTTTAACTGAGGGACACATGAAAATAATACTCTTCGGTAACCAATATGGTTCTGTAAGCAACATAATAACTCATACTGAACCCAGAACTTCCTTTAACTGTCTGGGACTAAGATTTCTTTCTTTCTCTCTTTCTTTCCTTATTTTTTTATTTTATTTTTGGGCTCCTAAAGGGTCTCCCCACATATGACACCCCTGAGGTGTTCGGCCTTCACCCAAATGCAGACATCACCTACCAAAGCAAACTCGCCAAGGACGTGCTAGACACTATCCTGAGTATCCAACCAAAGGACAGCTCCAGCGGAAGCGGTGAGACCAGGGAGGCGATTGTGGGTCGGCTAGCAGATGACATGCTGGAGAAACTGCCTCCAGATTTTGTACCATTTGAGGTAAAGCTTCAGACTGGGCAACAATGATGCAGCAAAATTTTGTATGGTTGATAGAGTGAACTCAGAGCCCAATGGTAGCAAATGGCCTTTGCTGTCTGGAGCTCGAGTCCTGTGGGGACATTCTCAGAGTTGACGAATGGTGATGAGGTCACAGATGCCTGCGCTAATGCATTTTCTCTTTTTTTTGGAACTTACAAATGTTCTAAAACCCAACTTCAGTTGCTTATGAAACATATAGGCAGTAATTAGCTGCAACTCCCCTCTGATTATTCGCCAATTAAGAAGGCAGCAGCAAAAAAAATTGCCTTAGGGGTGCACTCTGGCTTTTTGTTTTCATTATCTCTCACAGCGGACTGCAGAGAAGCAGATTTGTCTCAATCATGAGCTTTCCTAAAATATTTAAAACCCATGCCCTGCTTTCTGGCAATTTCAAAACTCTATTATTAATAACAATAGCAAAAAGAGCGACTTTCTACTTGTGAATAAAACATTGTGCCTTCTGCACCTACCGCCCTGTTTATCCAGATGTGAAATGTGCTGCCAATTATGTCATGATGCACTTTACATTGAGCTATCACCACACAAAAAGCTGGCAGTAAACTGCAATTCATTGAAAATAATTGTTGTTCATGGCAGCAGTTTTACAACTGGATTTATTATCCAGATGTGCGGTATAAAAAAGCACTTTTGCCATTTAAAAGAGCCGATTTGGGTGTCGAGATAATGGTGGTGAAGCAGTAAAGTATGTCAGATTTCAGGAGTCTGTTGCATCCTCCAAAGCCTAGTGCATAAAGGACACAAATTGAGGAGTTGCGCCCATGCAAACTGTGTCAATGCTAATATTTGTCATTGTCACCTTTACTTGATTAGCAATAAAAAATAATACAGAGCACGCAAACTAATAAATGACACAATCATAAATTCAAATTGCATCATTTATCCAGGTCAGAGAGAGATTGATGAGCATGGGTCCCCTTCAGCCCATGAACATTTTCCTGCGGCAGGAGATTGACCGCATGCAGAGAGTGATTGTTCTGGTCAGGAACACGCTGAGTGACCTGAAGTTGGCCATCGATGGAACCATCATTATGAGCGAGAACCTGCGAGATGCTCTGGACTGCATGTATGACGCCCGAATACCCGCGCGCTGGAAAAAGGTCAGAGGCCATTGCCTGCCTTTTATGTGTGAAATGTGTAGGACATACAATGTACACACCACAAACACAAACCCTGTTGGGAAGAGTTTTTAAACAAATTATTTACGACCCAAAGTAGCTAGTGTAGATATGAATGTCCCGATTAATTTCATTAATGTTCAGTCATGGTGTATATACCAATTGGACTACACTCTTTAGCATAGATCATAACATACGATTTAATGCGATAATGCGATAATACATTTTGAAATCAGCACAGTGTCTGTACTTATGTTCCCATATATTTTCCCTTTAGTTAATTAAATTATATATTGTAATGATTGTCCTGTGAGCTGTATTGTTAATCTCTTATGAGCTGTGATGAGATAGTTATTGGATCTAAGGAGCAGTGCGTCATCTTGAATGTGAAAAATCAAACCCAGAGGTGCAGGGCTCAAGTTTCTTAAACACCTCATCAGCTCACCTGCAGCAAAACAGCTTCATTTAGCTCTGCTTTTCAAATGCTACTCAAGCTGAACTAATCATGAGCTAATTGAAAAACGCCTGCTGAATAACAATCAGGCTGTCACTTACCCTGCATCTGAACATGTGTGTTTATAAGTGAATTTATAATGCCTGTTTGTGCGTGTAAAGGCCCTGTTTTGTACTTTTACACTGTGTAGGCCTATCCAAAGTATGGTCTTTTTGTCTCAAGCTAAACGTATGAAACAGTTTCCTTGGAACACAGAAAGGGAAAAGAACCATAAAAGTAGTCCATTTGACCATATAGACTTTATTCCAAGTCTTCTGAAGCTATACAACAGCATTCTGTGCTGAACAGAAATTTAAGTTGTTATTCACTATAAATCTTTCCCACTGTTGTTGTCATGTCAAATCTGTCTTGATACAAAGGTACTGACTATTAAAATCTTCACATAAAGAGCTCTTTTACTTTATGGTGGTTTTTAGTCGTTAGTGCTTGAAAGCCCAGAGCAGGGTGAAAACCCTATCCTGTGTGTATCTGTGTGTGTCGGCTGGAGTTCAACCATGAGCCTCAAGCATCTCTGTAAGATCTGGATTTGCTAAGTGTCACTCTGTCTTTGTGCGCGTTAACTGTGGTTCTGCTCAGCTGACCTTCTGCCTCTGTGTGTGTGTGTGTGTCTGTATGCAGGCCTCCTGGGCTTCTACCACATTGGGGTTTTGGTTCACAGAGTTGCTGGAGCGTAACCGGCAGTTCCACTCTTGGATTTTTGAGGGACGACCCAACTGCTTTTGGATGACAGGCTTCTTCAACCCACAGGGCTTCTTGACAGCTATGAGACAGGTGGGTAACTATCACATGAACACTTCTGCTAGTGTACACTTGTACTCATTTCCCTCCTGATCTGTTGATCTGATTGTTTTTCCTCAACAGCAAGTTTTAATTTTGTCCTTTAGGAGGTCGATGTTAACCCTATAAAGCCTAGAGTATCTTTTTAAGTATATTTGATATCCAAATGTGTAAGGCCTTCAAATTATAAACAACATTTTGCTAAACAACCTGTTGTACACTGTCTACTACATGCCTGCTACCCTCTGATACTTTATACATTTTAAGCAACTAAAAAACCTTTTAGTTAATTCTAAAAAACCTTTTAGTTAATTCTAAAAAACGGTATACAAACCGGTATACAAACTTTTTATCAAGTAAATGTAAGAATAATTTGTATACTGTTAGTAATATTTCAAGATAAACATTTACTGGAAGCAACTTGGGTTTATTTGATTATCCACAAATCATGTTTTAGAAAAAAACATGGTAAAATTGTCTTTCAAATATGATACATCATGATTTTGAGGAACGTTTATTTGTACATACATCTCTTAATCATCATTGTATTGCAGTGTATTATATGTTTTGTATATAATACACAATATATAATATTGTGTATATATATTACACAATATTAACCACCCCCCACCCCCCGCTGAATAAACTGTTCCGTTTAAAAAAAAAAAAAAAAAAAAAATCGGACTATTATTTTGTATGCCAGGCTTTACTGGATTAAACGGAATATCGATGCATCCTGTTTGAATTTTATTGATGTTTTACACCAAATAATATGTTATGTCAGACATCACGTTCCCTTAACATGCTTGTCCGAGTGGCCGATTAGTCTCTAAATGCATTTTATCCCTAGAAGAATCAATAATGGTGAGTTTAGAGGTGTTTTGGGCTGTGAGGGGACTGCTCAGTGGGGTGCATTCTAGCTAATGCCTTGGGGGTAAACAGCTTGCATGAAACAGGATTCTTTTAATTAATATTGGGCACCCATCCTGTTTTCTGTTCTCAGCTGTGTTTCTGTGCCAACACCTGCAGCTCTGAGAATAAACTTAGGGAAAGAACCCAGACGCTGCATTGCAGGAAAAACAAAAAATTCTTGATTTTGTTTTTTGTATATATATATATATATATATATAAATATACAGAAACACAGCTGAGAACAGAAAACAGGATGGGTGCCCAATATTCATTAAAATGTTTCATGCAAGCTGTAATTTTTTTTTTATCACAATATAGATCTGTCGCTTTAATTGAAGGCCAGGGAGGCATGTTTAACTTGGTTTTAGTTGAATAACTATATACGTTGTGTGAATTATATTGAATTACTATATATACATATATTATGTATAGTATAAATAATTCAATGGCCAGCGGTGACTTATTTAACGGGGTATGCTGGGTGGTGCATCATGTCAAAAGAAGTGCCCAATGCAAATACTGAATGGGTTGATTTTAAGCGAGATGCTCGCAGTCGCTTTAGTGTTAGTCTCCTCAGTTGCTTGTCTAACTCTCATGACACATAGCAACACAGCTAAAACTATTCTTAATATGTTGGACCTCTTATTGAAAGTAGCCAACATTTACTGGTTGAGACATGCCAGGTTTTTTTATTTTTTTTTATTATATTAAATTATAATTATATATAGCAGATCTACTTATTAATCATGTCACTAACTCAACAGGAGATCACTCGTGCTAACAAGGGGTGGGCGTTGGACCGTATGGTTCTGTGTAATGAAGTTACTAAATGGATGAAGGATGACATCACGCAGCCTCCTTCAGAGGGGGTGTATGTCTACGGTCTCTACCTGGAAGGGGCCGGCTGGGACCGCAGGAACTGCAAGCTCATTGATTCCAAACCCAAAGTACTGTTCGAGATGATGCCTGTGGTCAGGATGTACGCAGAGAACAATGGTGAGTTTTATATATAAATAAAATACTTTAATAATGCGTTAAGAATACCTCAATACTTTAAAATGCAAAGACAAACAGCAAACATTTGGTACAACTGGAAGGGAAACATTTCAAATAAAGGAGTAGAACAACAAAATGCCATTTAAAACTGATGGATAACCTTCTGATGTTCAATCAGAAATAAATTACAAGAAAGAGATGAAAAATAAAAGTGGGATGTTGTGTGGCACACTTTTGTGGACCCAAATTCAAAGTCTGTAACATCAAAAATATGATTAATCTGGTTGAAGAATAATCCGGTTGAAGAATAATCCTAGATTACCACCTATAACCAGCCGCTTCCAACTATATCTATATTTGGCTGAAATGGTAGAATGCTAGTGAATGCTAGAGCATTATTTTTAGCCTGCTAGAGCAGTGTTTCCCAACCCTGTTCCTGGAGGCACATCGACAGTAGACATTTTAGATATCTCCCTTGCCTGTGTTTGATTAGGAAGAGTTTGAAAATGTGTAGTGTTGGCGTGTCTCCAGGAACAGGGTTGGGAAACACTGTGCTAGAGATATAAACTTTTCTTTCCTCGCAGTTGCGAGTTGTAATGTCCGAATTGTGACATTAACTTGCAATTCTGAGCATAAAAAATCTGATTTGAGATAAACTCAATTGCAATAAAAAAAGTCCGAATTGTGAGATGAAAAAGTAGCAATTACTTTTTATTCCGTGGTAGAGACAATCTTCCATAGATGTGTTTGTAGTAAAGCGTGCAAAACGTTGCATTCATTTTATATATGAACCGAATCGTTATCTTTCCTCAGGTGTCAAAGATGTTCGCTTATACTCAAGTCCAATATATAAGAAACCTGTTCGAACAGACTTGAACTATATCGCAGCTGTTGACCTGAGAACCAGTCAGCCTCCAGAATACTGGATCCTGAGAGGAGTGGCCCTGCTGTGTGATGTCAAATAATCATCTTTTAAAATGATTATATACAAATGTGCCCTGATGGCTTTCTGATCTTTGTCTGTGTTTTTACCAATGTTTACCCTGAGCATCTGAATAAAACATGTACAGCTCTCAATTACACCACACATACGATTCTAAGAACCGCAACAGGAGCCTTGACATCTAAACCTGTGAATCCATCATAAATATTGTCAAGTCACACATTGTCATATAGTTGTCTGAGTGCCTCTCAAGACCATCTGCTGTGTCTCGTCTTTAAATGCATGAACCTGTGGATTAAAGGCCAAATGTAAGCCTGCTGCTTACCAGCTCAGCTGAAGCGTATTCATGCTTGTCCTACAGTAAACAGTCTTGTGTATTTTTTCATCTCCGGTAAAGAGGCTGCGTCCAAAATCACATACTTCCCTACTATATAGGTGAAACAGTATATGACAAAAGATGTCCAAATTCACAGTACTCATAAAAGAGTAGACAAAAAGTACTACTTCAGATGAGATCCTGAATTGTGCATACGATGGACACTTTACTATCCCATGATGAGGCCAAGGGAGAGAATTTATGAATGGCAGTGAAGTGACGCAACTGATGCTGGTAGGTCACATGATAAGGATAATCATGGATTACATTCATTCTATATAGAGCGTACTTTTTTAGCGCTCACAAAGTACGTACTTCAAAATAAGTACCTACTCAGGAGAGTATGCTTTTTGGATGCAGCCATTCTATGGTTTCTTCACAGAAACCGAAAAAAATTTTTTTTGTCAAATGTCATCCTAGCACAGAAAAGAAACCATCAAGCATGTTTGAAACACAGGCCTGTACCACAAAGTTGAAGAAACTCATGATTGGTTATTGGATTATTGCAAGTTGACTAAATTAAATACAAATGTGTAATTATTTCTCAAGAAAATGACATTCAGTCACATGAAACATGAAGACAATGCGATTCTATTCTCTTGAGAGGATGATCGACTTCAACTATATATATATATATATATATATATATGTCCCAAAGCATCATATAATTACTGTTATTAGATGTTACACCAACTCTAAAGCAGATAAAGGCAAAGTACAAAAATATAATTTAAAGTGGAACAAATTAAATCACCAGATGGAAATCTACATCTCTTGAATTATAAAAAAATCTAATTTTGTCCATCTCTAAAAATAAAGCGTGGTTCTCTAAACTCTTTTAATCTGAAATGTCAGAGACAGGAAGTGCTTCAGAGATGTCACTTTGATCATAGCTGCTTGGTTCAAGTTACTAAAGCTTTGTGGAACAGGATCCAGGAAAATGGAATACAAATATGTAAGACGTTTCCATTGTTTGCTGTTTGTAAAGACGTTTTAAAAGTTTGATTTGATTAAAAACTCTCGAAATAAATGGTCTTGTGCAGTTCTTATTTTATCTTGTCATTGAAATTTAATTTCATTAAATCATTTTAAGTCAACATCTTGTGACTCAGGGTGTTATAGCATACAGTAGTCTCACAGTTAAGAGGTCCTTGCTTTGAGTCCCGACAGACCCAGAGGGCCTTTCTGTGTTGGTATTTATGCTCCAATTTCCCCCACAATTCCCCCATCTGGACAGGGTGTTTCCCTTCTTATGGTCTGAGATCCCTGTGACCCTACTTAGATCAAGATCCATCCATTTTCTGTCCTAAACTGGCGAAGACATGGCCACATCAAGACCTCATTCATTTATCCAACTACGACTGAACAATTAATACATTAAAGGGGTAAATATAAAGTTCGAACATTCTACCTGTACTGTTGTTTCAGCTGATATTTTATCCACTTGGGACAATAATGCAATAGAGAAAATGTACAAACACCTCTCAGGACTTGACGGCAGTGGTCCGGCACCAATTCACATAGAACACGCACGGAGGTTGCAAAGAGCAACTAAACAGTGCGCCTTCTGTTAATGAAATACATAACGGGAAATATTTTCATTATGAATGAAAACATGACACAGACATACAAACATAGAATACTATATTACATTCACAACTCTTATAGGGATTTGGCGCTACTGTCCAAAGCTACATCTATATGCCAATGGTGTAAATATGTCACACATATCATGCACAGCATGTCAGTGACACAACACAAAAAAGTTTAAGTACTAGCTTATTCCTGTATTCTGTAATATGCACTACAATATATCAAACCTTTGTCAAACATAAAAATAAAGATGCTCTCAAAAAAGACAAGTACATATAAAGTTTAATGAAGTTTTTACAAAAGAAAAAGAAAAAATGGTGTTAAAACATCAAAACACTTTTTGTTATATTTGATTTTCTTACAAAATAATTGCTACCATATTTACAGTACCCTGTGCACAAACCCTGCCTATGAGATACGGTAGAAATGGTATCACTTTCAATACATCCAATATTTCGTGCATCTAAAGACTAGGCACAATTATTTACAAATGTCTCTTTTATTCCTGTTTTGTGGATGTCTGCAGTTCATTGCATGTGTTGTATGATTCATGGCATTACATTCCCCTGGGATAACGACCGGCTCATCTCAGTGTGGACAAAGTATGTTTTGAGCTCTCCTTTCCCTTTCACATTTATAATTCCTCTGCATGTGCACATGTAGCCTAACGTCTGCAAGATACGACTTGTCTCTTCTGTAACCTGCAAACAGATACACGCACACAAAGGAATTAAATGTATTAATAAGTCATTGCACTGCACGTTGTTCAAAGCATGAGCAATTTTTCTGTCTAGAATCCCTCTGGTTTTACATGGAGTGTTACTTTACCTTGAATCAAATATCTATTAAAAGGACTTGAGGCAATTTAAAGATTGTGAAATCAACAAGAATTGATGGTTCTGTATCTTTTATAAACTTCACAAATATAGTGGGTGAAAAAAAAAACAAATCGTATCTTACTTGTATTTTTCCCAGCACTCCTGTGCTGTCCATTCTGCTTGCGACATTCACTGTGTTGCCCCAGATGTCATACTGCGGTTTCTGAGCTCCTATCACTCCAGCTATCACAGGCCCATGATTAATACCTGCAGATGGATGGTGATGTACAGGTTACTGCAAATTACATCTATTTCAGTCATGAAACTCTAGAGGGCGCAGACTGTTCTTTACCTGCAATCTGCAAGCAATTACATCATTAACACATGGCACAAGCTGATTGGCCTCTGCTGATCCTGCAGCCAATGAGATTGCTTGCTAAACATTTAAACAGTCTAGTTCGTTGTTTGCTGTAAGCTAGTCCTGCAGCGTCCTATTAGAGTTCCTCTGACACCCTCCACCTCCCCCAGCTCCACCTGTCAAGGTCTGCTACGGGATCTATATATGTCTAATTATGCCACCGCAGCAGCATCTTACATGCTTACAGCAGCATGTCCGTGTCTCTATTACCAGTAGCAATCCATACTTGCTATGCAGCAGCAGCAATAATGCAGAACTGTAGTTAAATCTCTTTAACCTTTATTTAACAGAAGTACAAAGAAAAAAAAATCCAGTGTTTTCACTGACCAACTTAATTGTATTTTGTAAATGTAAACATTTTGATTTTGACGGCTGCAACACACTCCGAAATAAGTTGGGACAGAGGCAAAATAAAAGTGAAAAGATTATATCCCAGGTAAACTTTTTTGAAACAGTCCACAATTAGCAGGTAAACTGGTAATAGAGGATAGCATACAGGAATGCCCTATATAAACTTGGAATAACTAACTGCATAAGTGTGCACACCTGAACTAATATTCAGTTGAAGCACTCAGTCTGTTTGGATAGGAGTCTGTCGGCTTGGCACATCTTGACTTGGAAATATTTTCCCACTTTTTTTTCCCACTTTTTTGCAAAAATGTTCCAGATCTGTTATTTTTGTCTGTTTCTATTTATTCTGTTTTCTATAGGATTTAGGTCTGGGCCATTCATCTTTCTTTGCTAAATCCATTCTTTTGTTGATTTAGATGTATGTTTTGGACAATTGTCATCATAATCATTTTTCTGCCCTAAAAAAATGCCTGAACTTGTCTTAGGATGTTTGTCTGATTTGCACAAAATTGAGTGTCCACCTGATACCCCTGACAAAAAAATAATCAAAAGATGTTTCATTTGTCTTACTGTAGATATAGGCCGATATATTTGTGGGATTGTCCCATAATGACTATTTGTTTGCTCAGGGGGCTAACTGAACATTCTAAAATATTAGCCATTTATATTAATGAATGGGAATGATAGATGAAGGCTGTAATACTAATGTTGTCCACCAGAGTATACAAAAAATCATTTTAGGTCTCATAGATTTTAATCTGTGAAAATGGTTCAATAGACTTACTACTGAAAAAATGCATAGAAATGTAATATATATTTGCAAATAAATCTGCAATCTCCAAAAAGCTAATAGATCATTACATTTTACATTCATTTTTATATATCGTAATGATGTTGAAAACATTTGCTTAAAACTCAATGAATCGCTGTTCATTTGTATTATTTGTATCTTTTTAAATAATACATAATATATTACATAATATACTGTATAAGAGACACTTAAAGACTCATATTACAGCATTTTAATTAACAGAGACATGGCCATTGCATCCCCGTATGTTCTACATAAGCCATTGATGCTCAGACCCCAATAATAGTAATCTTTTGTTTTCACTCACCCACTCGGAGTTTGAAGTCATTGAAGGAATGTTTATTGATGACATCAAGCTTCCCCACCAGTGCAAAGGCAAACTCCACCATGGTACCAATGTGCATGTACTGCCTGTCATGCTCCTACAAACACGAACGGCAAAAACAATGGGTTAAACTTTATTTTGATAGTTCACTTTAGACATTCTACTAACTATAAATAACTTTAGAATAAGATGACATGCGCTTGCAAAGTTACTTATAGTCAGTAGAAAGTCTAAAGTGGACTATCAAAATAAAGTGTTACCAAACAATGAACTCACACCAATGACTTACTTCATATAATAGTGTAGAGTTGTCAATATTTTACAAGAATTACAAGAAAATTATATTAGATGAATAAAAGTAGACAAAGTCATGTTCCCATGAAACATTTGTATAATTTGACAGACAGACAGACTTGATTGAATCCATACATTCCTGATACCTGTGTATATTCTGGTCCTGGGCTGGCATTAAGTCCAGTGGCTGCCATATATGTGCTTCCAATGGTCTTTATCTTCTCCACTCCACTGAACTTTGGCTTAGAGAGCAACTACACAGGAAATACAACATAACCATAGCAGAGTTAACATCAAACAAACCATCAAAACTGATTTGTGAAAAAGGACTGCATCATGGTAATAACATTTCAATTTTGACAAAATCAGATGAATTTCATGGGCGAATGCTATTCTATAGCAAACCAGCAGAATTTGCACACCACAGTAAGTTTGAAGTACACTTCAATGGGAAAAAGTTCAAGAGTAAAAAAGGAACCAGCTCTTTTTTTTCCTACAAAATACATGAAGCAATACGTTACCTCATCAAAGTCTGCAATGATCTCGTTGAGAAGTCTGAGGCACTCAAGACCCTCCTTGTTTACGTCGGATTCTGTGTAGAACTCTTTGAAGTCCGGGATAGAAGCAAACATCACACACACCAGGTCATATGATTGGTGATACAGATCCTGTCATTCACAGAGGAAAAGGAAGCTCAGGTATAAAATATCTGAAGACTGACTTTCAAACTAAACAAAAAAAAAACATTATTTAAAAAGTGTAATCTCAATAAATTTTCCCTCAAAGCATTAATTTCAACAGAAGAAAACAACTCCTGGCAGTTGTCAAGCACTCCCAAGCATCTAAATTCAAGCCATAGTCAGATGTGGTTTAAATCATATCACAAGTTTGTTTGCGCTGGTCAAGTAAGTACTTTTACTTGATGTAAGCCAGTATGAAAGTATTAGGACATATAGCCAGTATTGTCTATATACGCCATTGTCTATGGCTTATGTCCTAGGACATTAGGACATAAGCCAGTATTTTGGATGCATACAAACAGAATGCAAATTGCAGTAATTCTTCAGTTGTTCTTTCCATCTACATTCTTACCTCGTTCTTCCAGTTCCTGGCCAGGAAGTGCTCTGCTACATGGGCTGGCAGAACATTCTCCAGCAGAACGCGATTGAGATTCTCCATGGTTTCTATTTCCTCACATTCCTTCTTGAATTTGTTCTTCCACAGGAAATCCAACCTACAGTAATATTCATTCTGTTACAAGAGGACACAGAGGTAAAGAGACTGGAGGTCACAGCGCTATTTCAGTTAAAAACACCACACAGAGCATCTTTATTTTTAAAAGAAAATCTTATTCTCAAAGCACAACACATACAACATTTACACTGATGCTTTTGAAACATGAGCTGACCCCATCAACCTCATCGATTGTTCTTTTTTGTTTAAAAGCTTGGTTCCCTTTCGAATGGGAACTCACCCCTGGAGGACACTTTGGGTAATGCCTCAGGCATGACCAGTGTCTTGAGCACGTCAAAACACGACAATGAACTTGAAATTGGCCGGCAAAAGCCTATGATGTACTACTGGTGCGACCGGGAGTATAAAAGGGCACCCGTAGAACACGTCATCAGCTCTTTGTCTTCGGGACCCGCTTGTCTCAGTGTGTGTGAAAGACTGAGAGCAGAATAAGTGCTGTCAGCTCTTGAGGGAGATGTATATAAACACACTGTGATCAGTAATGGTGGGGAGCTCTGCTCTGGCTTGATTATTTTCTTTAGGGACCAGAATCAAGCTTTTGCACCTCGCGTTTATGACACTGCGTTTGCTGAGTCAAGAATCTCTGGCAGAATAGAAACCGCAGAGCCAGTATCCACTACAAACTCGGTCTCCATAGACAGGCCTGTCTCAGTAGAAATGCGCACTAGACACTTAATACTGTCAGTAGAATTGTCACAGTTCGTATTGCATATTTGCACTTCGACAAAACTTCATGGACTAGTGTTGACAATTGACAAATGCAATTATTAATTGCATTTAGCTTTAGAAGCTGGTCAGATGCATTTGCTAAGTGCTTATTAGAGCCACATCTGTTACAAGTACGCTGCAGCACCAACCTGAGACTTTCTCAGTCACGACAGCCGCTGGTGTGTACCTCAGGGATGGGGACTCCTTTAGAGTCTTTGACTTTAATGTCAGCCGATGAGGCACTCATCCCTTCAGCATGGCGTGTGCATTCGTTCCCTAAAGTGTCCTCTAGGGGATGCAGTTCGAGTTCCCATTCGAAAGGGAACATCGCAGGTTACGTACTGTATGTAACCATGATTGCCTGACCCCGGATTTCCACCAACTGCGGAACGGCTGCGGATCCGCTCCGGAACGGCGGCGGAGTCAATAGGTTTCCATTAATGTCAATGTGTGTATTTTCACTAACTGCGGATCCGCAGCCCTCTGGAGCAGATACTCAGAGCTTCCATTTTTGACGGATGCCGGTGAGCTCCGCAGCAATTCAGCATTTATAACGCGCGATCATACGTGAATTAGCGAGATCTCGTGGGTCCTCATGACTTCTGCTGTCAGTCATTCCGCAACAAATCCGGACCTGGTGGATATTGAAGGACGGCGGAGCACAGAGCCGACACGCAGCGGAGCCGATCTGCAGCCGTTCCGCAGTTGGTGGAAATCCGGGGTGAGAAGGGGAACGAGACACTGCATCTCCTTGCCATGCTTTCAAATATTCCTGCACACATCTCCTTCAGACAAGAGGTGATGACGTGTTCTACAGGTGCCCTTTTATAATCCCAGTTGCACCAGTAGTACGCCATAAGCTGTCGTCGGCCAATGTCAAGTTCATTGACGTGTTTTCACACATGCTCCAGACACCGGTCATGCCTGAGGCATTACCCAAAGTGTCCTCTAGGGGATGCAGTGTCTCGTTCCCCTTCTCAGGGAACCATGTTTACATAAGTAACCAGTAAGAGGCTTTTTTTTGTTCTTATATTCACCAAGGTTCGGTTTGTTTGATTACAAATTTTTGTCAATAACAGTAATATTGTAAAATATTATTATAGGAAAAGTTCAACCAAAATGTAAAATTCTGTCAACATTTATTCACTCTCCAAAGTTGTTCCAAACCTGAATGAGTTTATTTCTTCTGCTGATTAAAAGCATTCTTCACAATATCTTGTTTTGTGTTTAACAGAAGAAAAAAACTCAAAACTTATTCTAAAACAAGTTGAGGGTGAGTAAATGATGATAGAATTCTCATTTTTGGGTGAACTATCCTTTTAATATTTTAAAGGACCTGTTTTCTATTGTAGTATATCTCAAATTGTTATTTTTCTGTAAAGGCAAATCTCCATTTTCAGCAGCCATTACTCCAGTCTTTAGTGTCATATTATCCTTAAGAAATCATTCTAAAATGCTGATTTGGTGCTGAAGAAACCCTCTTGTTGTGCTGCTTAATTAAGTGTGGAAACCACAATTCAGTGTCAGAACAGAACAGAAAGTTTGAAGAACAGCATTTACTGGAAACAAATCATTTGTAACAGTATAAGTGTCTTTACTGTCATTAGTATTTTACAATTTAATGTGTCCTTGCTAAATAAAAGTATCAATTTATTAAAATAAATAAATAATAATAATAATAATTCATAATGATGAGAAAAATCATGGTGATAAGCAAAACAAAATCACCAAACGACAAACCAATATTAAATCCCAGTACTTTCACAGAACATGTAATATGACACTTTAGTCTAAAGGAGACAGTGAAAAATAAAAGAAAGAAACAAACTGTTGCAGGAAAATGAGATTTTACCTCAACTTCTGGATAAATTGTTCATAAAATTATCACAATTATAAACAAATAACAAACAATTTTGTTTTCATGCCATTCATTGCATGGTGGGAAAATTATTTGAATCCTTAGATTTAAAGGGTTAGTTCACCAAAAAATTCTGTCATAATTTACTCACCCTCATGTCGTTCCAAATCTGTAAGACTTTCGTTCACCTTTGAAACACAAATGAAGATATTTTAAATAAAATTTTTGAGAGATTTTTGTCCCTCCATTGACAGCTACACAACGACTACTTTGACGTTTCAAAAAGTTCATAAAGAGATAGTAAAACTAATCCATATGAATCTGGTGGTTTCGTTTTCTGAAGAAACATGATCACTTTATATGATGAACTGATTAAATGTAGGCTTTTCTTCATGTATAAACCTTAATCAGTGTACATAAACAGAAGCTCAACCATACTTGCTTTACGCGCGAAAACAACCCTCATTGGTTCTTGCGGAAACTCAAACGTGCTGCGAAACACACAAGAATGAACCTCATTGGTTCTCGCATGTCACGCAAGCATGCTTAAGCTTCCGTTGATAATAACTGATGTGTGAGTTGATCAATGTTTATATGTGAATAAAAGCATGAATGAAATATTTTCATCATATAAAGCGATCGTGTCTCTTCAGGAAATTTGGACTAAACCGCACTATTCACATGGATTTATTTTGTCAATGCAGGGATAGAAATCTCTCAGATTTCATAAAAAATATCTTCATTTGTGTTCCAAAGATGAACGAAAGGGTTTGGAACAACATGAGGGTGAGTAAATGATAAATGTGTAGGGTGAACTAACCCTTTAATACCTTTCGTTGGCTACAATAACCTCCAAATGCTTGCAATACATCTTCACAATCAAATGTCATATGGTAAACTCTTTCAGAATATTATAGTGGGTTTCTTTATCATTAATCAGATTACACTGTCAATTGCATTCTAATCAATACAGTATACTTCTTGACATTTTCTATGACCGGCATGCAAGGTTTGAACTCCCGGTCTGGATCCTATCCGTCTTAATTCTTAATTCCATAATTCTGGAGGATCTGGCCATTGAGAACCTTTGGAAAATTATAAACCTGAATTGTGATAAGTCATGCAGATCATCCAATTCATTGTAGTCAGTATTTCCTTTGAGCTTTTCCTTTTTTTCTTTTCTTTTTTTTTCTGTCTTTTCAGCATAATACAATAAAACCCATATTTAATTATATGCTGGAGTTTGCCTATCTTGCCATCTAATGTTGTCATCTTAATACCTTAACCAAGTTTAGTGTCCTCATATTCTGATTGTAAAATAGAACCTGAAGTATCATTTAAAGCAAATATGATTACATCAAATAATAAATGGTACTGTGTAAAAACACTGATCAATAAGGAGATTTCACACAGTGACCACATATTATAAAACTATAAATTAAACTACACATTAATTATAGTTACATTTATTTGTCATTGCAATTCAACCCCAAGGGTTCTTAATTTATTGCAAGTAGGTATAGAAAACTGCACTCTTGTTCCTTTAATAAACAGAGTGGGATCTGTGATCGCTTTGTAACATAAGCCACATGAAGGAAATAAACAGACTAATAAAGAAGTGAATTAAATCAACACGCCTGTCTGAAATTACATGGATGAGAGAGGTTGGACAAACACCCTGAGGAGAGTGGCCCTGCATATCAATCTGTCCATCTTCTGTTTCTACTATCACACCGCTACTCTAAGAAAAAAAATGTTACTCGTCAAGTTCTGACTATATGTTTGGTCACGCTGCATTATTAAAAACAGAGTAATATTAATGAACTACATGTACTAAAACACCCATGCAATCAAGGTCAGAGTTCTGTCGCTTACTTCATAACTGTTATATTTAAATTAAAATCTTTTTAGTAAAGTGTGATACATTGAATAAAAAACATTAAATAGCATGAAATAAAATATTTACTAGAATGACCCCAGTCCCTCCTTCTAATATAATCAGTCTCTAGCAGTTGCAATTAAGGAATCATGAAGCAGCGTTTTATATATTGTTATTGTTATTTCTGTAAGAAATAACTATCAATTTAAATTAAAATGTTGTGGATATTATCAATAATAACTTTTAAAATAACTTTTGCACATCATTTTGCATTTTGATGCATATTGCCTGTGGTAAATTAATTTTACTGCATGGCCTCTCTTGGCTAAAATCCTTTAGAAACTATGGCAAAAATCTGATATCTTTGCTCAATTTGTCTGCCTTCCTCAACCATATAAAGCATTTTATTTATTTGTTTACATTTTTATTCCAAACTTGCATTGGATTGGATTTGAGGAAGCAAATAGGATTTAGAATTGTAATTCAAACGTGCTAAATTGGAAAGTAGAATTGAAATGGAATCCAAAGAAATTCATAACTGCTGTAAGTGTAGTTTTAAATAATAATGTCATTACATTTCCTCAACATACTGAATATCACGATAAACAGTATAATGACTGTTGTTTTGAAAGTACTTAAATCCCTCCAATTGGGCAGCTTATGCAACTTTAATTCAAATTTCTTTTTTCATTTACTGTGAGAAAGGAAGCCAGTTCTTCAATTCTGAATTGTGCCCCAACCCTGTAAAGTGCATTTAAAAATTTAGCACATGTGCATACATACAATATGCAAATAAATGTTTAACATAATGATCACTATTTCACCAACTGTTGTAATCCACGAATGATTTGGTTTATAAAAAGAACTCACCTGTCTAGCTAGAACAAGCAGGGTGACGAAGAATATAAAGAGAGACACAGAGCCCATTGTTTTCAAGTCTTTCAGAACTCCTGGCCTTGTTTTGTCAAGAGAAAGAGAGACAGAGAGATATAAGACTTGCCAGCATCACTTGTTTTTTTGTAACAAATCGTGTCATCTGTAGCCCAAGATGGCCAGCAGACCATGTCCACCACAGCTGTCAATTAACAGGAAGTGTCTGTGCTGGTTCACACTGATTTATTTTCAACATCCATCTCTGATTTCTAGAACAAAATCAGTAATCATCAGGAAACTGTTGTGCGTGAAGCAAATCCATTTTGTTGAGCTAGTTTTGGGATAAAGGACCGAAACATCAAGAGTTTTTAGATAATTGTATGAATTGCTTCACACTAAAAATGGTGGTTTGATGTATACACATGGTTGCCTATGATTACCTTATCAGATCAGATTTGACTAGCTACAACAAAATTTAATGGGGAATAACCTGTTAAATAATATGTGAAGTATTGAAAGTTTTGAAACAATGTGAGAGATTTGATGTTGCAGTTGATACAATTACTATGGTGCAACATATTCAGCACACATTACATGGCCAAAAGTACTGTATTTGGACACTCCTTTCGACTTAATGGGCTCCAGTGAAATTCAGTAAAAACAAATCATAATGAACACACAGTGACATCTGGATAACTGTGTGCTCTGCACTTTGTGGCAACAGTTTGGGGAGAGATGTTTTCTGTTCCAGGGTGACAATGTGAGATCCTAAACAAATAATTTACTGTCTGGTGTGGAAGAACTTTTTTTGTAAAAAAAAAAAAAGTATAGACCTGAACCCCAATGAACACCTGTGGGATGAACTAAAATGCTGACTGCAACCCAACAGCCTCCGTGCCTGACCTCAATGATGCTTTTGTGTCTGAATGAGAGAATCACATCCATTGTGATCTAGTGCAATGCTTACCCAGAGCAATGGAAGCTCTTATATTTGCACAGGAAGGACTAACTGTTTATTAATGTCCATTCCCAACCACATATCTGTGTATTTTTTGAGTCTCTACATAATTCTGACCATCAAGTGTATTTTACAAGTGTATTACAAGTGTATTTTAACAAGCACTCACCTTTCCAGGATTTCGGTTTTGTAGAGGAACTTGCTGTACTCGTCCAGCAGAGATGCGTGTGTTTGAAGTATGATGACGTTGTAGAGCACCACGGCTGTTAGCATGATTAGCATCTTTAGCTCATAGTTGATCCTCAGAAACACTGAGCAGGAGATCAGTCCCAGAATGCAACTGTAGATAAAATACTAATGGCAGAAAAACAGAAATCATAAACACTGTGTTGTTACTGTTAAAAAAAACAAAACAAAAAAACACACATAACCAGTTGGCTATCTATCTACAAAAAAAGCTTTGCATTTTGTTATATAGTAAACACTTATGGAACACTCTGAATCCTTTTGCCTAAGGCCTGTTCTTCAGATGAACTGCTTTTGCCCAACTTCTGCCAGATTTTGACAGCAGTGTGTATTAGCACCAGTCAAAACTTGTTTCATAAAGTGTATGAAACAAACACAAAAAAAACTGAAGCAGCAGTATAAATGTTCTATATTAGAACGATTTTAGAATTGTGTCAGCAAGCAGACGATGAAGAAGCAGAAGATGATGATTCAAAACACAGAGTTTAATAAAAATCCAAAATGTGATACATTTAATTAAAAAATATATTGATATCTTTGCTCAATTTGTCTGAATTCCTCAACCATATATAGCATTTATTTGTTTGTTTATACATTTATATTCCAAACTTGCATTGGATTGGATTTGAGGAAGCAAATAGGATGTAGAATTGTAATTCAAACGTGCTAAATTGGAAAGTAGAATTGAAATGGAATTCAAAGAAATTCATAAATGCTGTAAGTATAGTTTTAAATAATAATAATTTCACTACATTTAATCAACATACGGAACATCACGATAAACAGTATAATGACTGTTGTTTTAAAAGTACTTAACTCCCTCAAATTGGGCACCTTATGCAACTTTAAGATATTCCAAAAGGTATTCCACAGATGCTTAGAACTAACACTGAGGCTAACATAAGTATAGTCCAGACAAACACTGAGTGAAGGTGAGGAACTAATATACACATGGTGATGAACTCAGTGACAAACAGCTGTGATGATGATTAGTGTCCATGGAAACTGATAAGTGGTGGGAAATTCAAACAAAGGAACACATGTGCCTAATGAAAACAAACTAAAAGTCCATGAAAATTAAGAATGAACACAACTGAATAAGTCTGAGGCTATGTTTACACGGAAACGATCTGAAGAGAAAACGCAAAAGTAGCGTTGCGTTATCACTTTTTATTCTGCATTTAGACAAGCGTTATGGGGGGGAAATCTGCGTGCATATGGTGACGCAAAAGTGTGTGAAATTCGATGTAGTATGCACTCCAGGCGGCTAGGTGGCAATGTGAAGCACTGCCACACAACAACACCAAGTCTGCGCGCCTGCGTACAACCTTCCTTCTATTTCTCTCCTTAGTAGACTTTTTTGCGTTTTTACACTTTAGACAGGAACAGGTGGAGCGTTTTTAAGATTTCCACTCTGGAGGGTGGTTTCACTTTTTTGCGTTTTTAAGCCCCAAAAACGCCGTCGCCGTCTAAACGAAAGGCACATCTGATAAAATATTTTTACGTTTTCACCCACGAGCGTTCTCGTGTAAACAGTCCCTTGACACAAAATGACAAGCTAACATCATTTCACCAATCATATCATCAGCACATGGGAAAGTATGAACAAGTAGTCAGGTGAAATCAATCTATCATTCTGATGGATTATAAAATCAGACTGATTGTTATAAAAGGAGGGAAGAAATGCTTCCAATTATTGTGTTCGCAATGGTTATCGCCAAATAAAGCTGTGTGACCATCTGTGCATCAAAATGGCCTCACATGCAAGGAAATTGCTGCAAGGAATATTGCACCTGAAAGAACCATTTACAAACTCATCAAGAACTTCAAGGAGAGGTTCAACTGCACTGAAGAAGGCGTCATGACGTCCCAGAGTGTCCAGCAAGCGCCAGGACCATCTCCTCCTGAGGAGTCAGCTATGGAATCGTGTCCCCACCAGTAGAGCTTGCTCAGTATTGACAGCAGGAGGGTGTGAGAGCATCTGCACACACAGCGAGGCCAAGACTTTTGGACAACGACATGGTGTCAAGACGGGCAGCAAAGAAGCCACTTCTCTCCAAGAAAACATCAAGGACATACTGAAATTCTGCAGAAGTACAAGGATTAGACTGCAGAAGACTGGTGCAAAGTTATTTTCTCTGATAAAGCCCCCTTCCAGCTGTTGGGACATCTGGAAAATCAATTGCCTGGAGAAGAAGAGGTAAATTCTACCATGAGTCCTGTGTCATGACAACAGTGAAGACCTGAGACCATCCATATGTCTCCAATCAATCCAGGTGTAATTTGGTGTTGATCCATTCATTGTCACAAGGCAAGAATGATAATGAAGTGGCTCAGAGTTTTTTTTTTTTTTTTGACATTTTAGATCCATGAAATGCAACTACCCCGAACTTAATCCCATAGAGAACCTGCCACCAATCCTCAAAAGACGAGTGGACAAGCAAGAGCCCACAAATTGTGATCAACTCCAAGTGCTAATAAGGCAAGAATAGATTAGTCAAGTCAAGATTTGGCCAAGAAACTGATATCCAGCATGCCAGAGTGAATTGCAGAGGTTAAGAAGAAGGGTCAACACTCTAAATATTGCATAAATGTTTTGTTTTTTTGTTTTTGTTTTTCGGGTCAATAAAAGTATTTAAAACTTAGCAAAAGCTTATCAATGTTTTCCCAGTTTGGGGCAGTCATGGACTAATGGTTAAAAGAGTCAGACTGGTAACCCGAAGGTTGCAGGTTCGATTCTCAATACCGGCTGGAAATGACTGAGTTGCCCTTGAGCAAGGCACCTAACCCCCAATCACTCCCCGGGCGCCGAAGCAAAAATGGCTGCCCACTTCTGGGTGTGTGTGTCCATAGTTTGCTGTGTGTGTGTTCACTGCTCCTAATGTGTGCACTAAATTGGATGGGTAAAATGCAGAGGACAAATTTCGAGTATGGGTTTGGCTTTCACTGTCACTTTAAATATACCATTGAAACGTGAAAATATAATCTACAAAAAGTAAAGCAGCAAACTTTGCTAAAGAAAATTTATGTCACTGCCAATACTTTTGGCCAAGACTGTATAGTGCTGGTAGAAGAAAATGACATACTACCTAATATACTCATTCTAACAATATACTCATTCTTCGTACAAGCTAACCACAATCGTAACCACCAAAGCTAAACTTAACAAAACCCCTTCTAAATTAAACAATTCTTTTATTTAAGATGCTAACAAGGACACACAACACTATAGTTAACTCACAGGAAGGTAGAATGTGTTCTTGTCCAGGTAAGATATGGGTTGCCCATCAGGCTGAAGAAGTGTCTCATTTGATGTATTATAAACAGCATCTGTGGAAGATAGGTTGTCTTCTACAAAGAACTGCAAAAAAAAGAAAAAAAGAAATTGAAATATTATGAATGCCTTTTGATTTGAAGAAATGCACATAAAAAAAATTTGTTTTATTGCTTATCACATTTAAGCAACATCGAAGCAACGCTCATTTCAATTGTATCATTGGGGAATGTAAAATCTTAATATTGAAGAATCTTAATTATTATTTTTTTATTCCAATGTCAAGTCAAGTCATGTCAAGTCACCTTTATTTATATAGCACTTTTTACAATACAGATTGTTTCAAAGTAGCTTTACAGAGATAACAGGAAAATAATGCAACAAAGTTTGTTTCTAGAAGAAAATAGCATCATAGTACAGCTTACTGTAAGTAAGTTCAGTGATGGTAAGTTATTAATTTAGTTAATTAATATATATAGCCGCTCTGGAGAAAACAGTGATGTCATCCTCCAGCTAAGTTCAGTTCTCATATAATGGTGTCAATGCAGTCAGATCAATATTATTGTTGAATATTAAATGTTAAATGTCCCCAACTAAGCAAGTCAAAAGCCAAAGGCGACAGTGGCAAGGAACCAAAACTCCATCAGGTGACAGAATGGAGAAAAAAACCTTGGGAGAAAACCAGGCTCAGTCAGGGGGCCAGTTCTCTTCCGACAAACTATAAATATATAATATTTTATAAACATAAAACTGCATTGTTCACAATTGGATTGTGATTTGTGACTTCATTTTCTCCTAATTAGTAAATGAAAAATAAATGAACAATGAATTAAATCAACTGATTCTGATTTAATAAAATGCAATTAGTTGTTTGAAAGGTTTTTCTGTCCTATTGCCTATGGCAGATCATACAGTTTATTACACAAATAAGATTTTTTTTCCCCCGACCTGTATGACAGATAAATACAAGATTAACACTGACAATTTTGTTTCATGTTTGTTTACAAACGGTGACATATGCCACAAGTGGAATGGCCAAAACTGGAGGCCAAACCGCTCTCTGCAGTCGGGGCGCAGATGGACACAACTCTCTGCCAAGAAACTTTGCAATAACGCATGTCAGACTCCTGTGGTCAATGCCCCTAATGTAATGTGTGTGATCCAATTAGGAAGCTTCTCAGTGTTGTATTTGTATGACCATAAGCACAAAATTATTCATATGAAATGTCCTGTATCATTGTGGTTGACATACCATATTGAAGACAGCCATGATCAGGATGAGGGCTGTGGTTGCCATGGTGAGGGTGATGCGTGGCCAGGGCTTGTTGGCGATGATTCCGGAGGATCTAAGGATCCAGAGCCAAGATGCAGAGGCCGTCTTATTGCAATGCTAGTGTTGGTCAACACAAATGAAAATAATACAGAAAGAATAAGTACGATTTTTTATTCATAGAATTCAAAAGATGATTAGAAAGTAATTTTTCAGGATAATTTATTATGTAAAGTTATTTAAGTACATAATATACATTACATTACATTACATTAGGGCAGTACCAAATTGTGTGGTGGGATGAATCTTATTATTGTTATTATCTTAATATTATTGTGGTAGGAAATCTGTATAACTCATCCTCAACTGACGCACGGTTATCGCAAGGTCATGGTGGAGAATAAACACATTTCAAGCACCTTTTTTTTTTTTTTTTTACATTTGGGAAATATAGCTACAGCTCAAGCAACCTACTCAAGCTATAGGAGCTGAGTCAACATAACTATCACAGTATTAAGCAAGCATAAGACCTTCCGAAATGTACACAATGAACATGACCTCAGCACTAGCCTGTAAAGCTCTGTTTTATTCTGTATATGCTGATTTTTAATGCAGGATTATCTCTCCGTCTAATATATAAAGCATTATATATTGTGTCTAGATTCTTTCACTGAGTCAAAATAAAGACTCACTCATCTTTGCAATGTCCTTGAACTCCAACAGATAAGGAAAATAGCAATGACAACTTTTGTGTTCTGCACCAGGTGTTCTCAATTGGTGGGTTGTGACCAAAAAAAGTGTCACAGATTTGTTATCCTGTATAGTGTGTGTTAAATCACTTAGGCCTGGTTTCACAGACAGGGCTTAGATTAAACCAGGATTAATGCAAATTAATAATGCATGTGATTTACTAATATTTGCTGGTATTTGCACCATTATTTAACGCCCCATAAAGTCTCAACCAGATGCTAATTTGCGCTGCTCTTGGTAGATTGCATTAGTCTATATGGAAATGATCCGGCTGCATGCGTTTTCTGTCATTTTCTGTCAGTAGATCATGTGCAGAACTTTCCACTCCTATCTGCACTTTTATGGGATTGCTCTCTGATTCAAATTTGCCCTGTTTAGTAAATCTGGCCCTAAATGTGTTTAATGGAAATTTGATTGTATTTTCTTTTGACTTGAAGAAAAGAAAAGACTTTCTTGCCAAGCAAATGGGATGCATTTTTTCCTTATCCCTTTTCAAACTTGACAATGCTATTTATTTTACAATCCCAACTTTGCACACTTGTATGATAAACCCCCGGTTTCACAGACAAGGCTTAAACCTAGTTCCAGACTAAAATGCAAGTTTGAAAGCAACTTGTAATTATATATATATATATATATATATATATATATATATATATACACAGCATATATATATATGGGAATTGAAAATCGGATACTTAAGATCAGTAAACGCTTATTGATTCCTGTTTGTGCATTTTAATGTGGTTTAAAACCATTCAAGCGCAAGAAGACGCAAAACAGAATTCAATTCGGCAGTCGCAAGCTATTTTCTGTGCTCTGCACATCCAGAGTGCACGCACAAAAAGACGCCTCTTTTACGGTGCACGAATACTGAATAGAGTTCTCTTTCAAGTCTTCTTGCACTTGAACGGACAAATAAACACAAAATGATGTCAAAATATCCTTCTAAACACGTCTCAAGTGAACGTCAACAGTTGAAAAAGAATGCGCATGTGTTACAGTATATTGGATCTGTGCATTACGTCTTAAAGTGACAACAGGCTAGTATAACTACTGCAGCCTGTGTCATTACTGTTAATCAAAGAACAAAAGAAAAAGAAAATCACTCAGTGATCTTGACTGAACAACTTTTGTAACTTTAAAAAATAATGAATCAATATTTTATTTATAAAAAGAAAACATGCAGTTAGGTGTCCAAAAACATTATAATACACTTAAATGTATTCATTAAAATATTATTTTTGTAATACGTGCTCTTTTTAAAAGCGTACTTCTTTTTCACAGAATGCTCCAAACAATAGCAGACAAATGTATTTCTTCTAAAAAGAACAAGTAGTCTGTGCAATTGTAATTTTATGTACCTAAATTAATGTAATTGTCTTGTGTAAAATGAACCAACAAGACAACTCTTGCTAAAACAGAGTTGACATTATGAACAAAATAAACACTATAGACTCCACTGGCACTTACCAAGAAATGCCCAATGAAGCAAATGAGCAGAATCACAGACAGAATTAAGAAGGACATTCCAAATGATATTCCCAATACTGCAGTTCTGAAATAGACAGAGAGCACATGGTGTCTTAAATTACAAACTGAAGAGAGTGAGAACAGGTGTTCTCGCTCACAAATTCATTCTGACATCTCAAACTCAAATTTAACAAATTCACCCTGACAGCTCCAGTTCACTACAATTCACTACAATCTTATGTTGTCATGCACTGTGAAACATGTGCAGAGATGAATGAACGTACTTTGGCAGGACCAGGATCTGCACGATGAAAATGCAGAAGAATATCAAGCAGGCACAGGTGATGTAATATTTGAAGGCCGGCAGGGTCGTTGCTCTATACTGCAGGGAATAGACACACTGTTCTCACAGAGCATTTGACTCTTGTGTCTTTTTTAATTTAGTTGACTGATTCATCTCATTGTGGGTGAAAGCAAACAGGTTTGTGTTTTAATTATTGATATGTTGATGTGTTATTGATGAGCTATGGATGACTACACTTCAAGTAAACATTGCAAAGTATCAATGCTAACCTCTTTTTCCAATGTTTTATTGTGGAAAAACAAGGATATTCTCTGAATGTCTTCTGATTTGAGCCATTGTCTATGGAAATAAAATAAAAAAGAGAGAGAAATGGATAGATAAAACCAACCAACAAAGAACTGAGTCATTAAACATTGGGGGTAAATATACAGCTGAGATATGAGATGACCTACTTTTGAGAAGTGATGCCATCAAAAGTTCGAATCATCCTCTCATTGAGTTCCTCCTCAAAACGCTTCTTCTGAGATTTTGTTCTGAAGAGGACACTGACTTATTAATGACTCTTTGTCTTGCATTCATACACATTTAAAATATATTTACCATTTCAATTAATTCTATACATATTCCTTGTTCTGATACTATGTCTATTACAAAAGTCAAAACATGTCTATAAAAGTAGTGAAGGTTATTCCAGTAGGTAGGCATCTAAATTATGCTGCCTCTTAAGATACCTTGTTTCTAAGGCAGCATCATGTGCAATACATACAGTATATGACAGCTCACTAGGTTTTAGAACAGATCAAATATGTCACCTACTGTAGCATAACTGCTTTTAGTATGCTCACATAATGTGATTGTTGGATAAAGATACAGAACTTAAATCACCTTTCTGAACGTCTCTGAAAGTGGTACTGGCCCATGGGGACATCCTGTTAATAAGGAAGGAGTAGGTGGTGAGTAATTTTAGCAGTAGGGACATCTCAGAAAGAAAAAAAAGAAAGAGAAAAAAAGAGAGACACAAGAACAAAAGCTTCTTGTGACTGCTTTACAATGTTGTTAGAAGCAGCACCTACACTTTATTATGCTGTTTTTATTTGCTTTAATTAACAATTATGCAAAATAAGAGATAATTGCCAGAATTTTGCCAGATTCTGTCATAATTTACTCACCCTCAAGTTGTTCCAAACCTGTATGAATATCTTTCTAAAAGAAGATATTTTGAAGAATGTCGGTAACCAAACAGTTGATGGACTTTTTTTCAAGTCAGTGGGGCCCATCAACTGTTTGGAAACCGACATTCTTCAAAATAATCTTCTTGAGAAGCAGAAGAAAATAAATGTATACAGGTTTGGAACAATTTGATGGGGGGTTAATTATAACATTGGGTCAACTATACCATTAACTATATTATCATGTGCATTGTATGTAAACCTCACTCCCCCGGCCTCAAGAGGTGCGCCAGACACTGATGGAAGCGGCTACAATCCTTGTTAGCACGCCCGCCTCGCACGCCAGAGACCCCGGTTTGATTCCTGCTCGAAGCAGGTCAAGTAGGACTGGTTACATTTGGTGCTGTCGACCCAGATGGGAATGAGGTTTAGGGGAGGTGAGTATAACGGATGTAGGCTAGTAAGAGCTGTGCGTGTAAACCTTACTCCCCTGGCCTCAAGAGGTGTGCTAGAGGCTGCGTCCTTCCAATCCCACTCAGATTGGGTTGAGTAGGACCAGTTACGCGTGCATTGTTAGAATAGTAAAACATCTTATGTTCCTAACATCAAAGGATGTCCGTCTAATCTTTTGGCAGCAAATGTACCTGTTTCTAGATAATATGGCATAATACTGTAGAGTTTCGTTAGAAAGACAGCCACTGATGTTAACATCAAAGGCCGATTTACCAGCTTTGTATATTAAAAAAAAGTGTTTGTTTCATGTGTTAGGCAGGTAAATCAAACTTCTGCTTTCAAATTTGTTATTTAATGACATTTTCATTTACTTTTGTACAATAAACAATTATTGGTAAATACTATGTTAGGTCTCCACTGTAAAATCTAGGCCTTGAAAATTTTGAAGAATGTGTTTAAAAAAAAGTGTTCATAGGAAGACTCACTGCAGTGTTGATTTTTCCGTTCTCATTGGTCATGCTGTCTCTGTGGTGAAGGTTGGCGAAAGGCTTGGCTGCACCCCAGGACTCCAGGTATCGGGTCATCCTCACTGAAGCTCTCATTTTAGCCCCGTCAATGGTGTGTCTGGGTCTGTAGTGGTGTTGAGGACTCTTTCTCTCTACCTAAAAAAAACACACAAAAAAACACATACTAGATTCTAGACAAACTTCACTAAAACTACTCAACTAAGTATCTTGGACAACTTAGATACTTGCTCTTGTGGCAACATAATATGTATTGCCACAAGAGCTTGTAAAAGGAAAGCAGCATTGGCAATAAAGTTTTGAAAGAGAACTTTAGACCTGAAGGAAACAAAAGTGACTGTTCATTTGTTTAGAGATTTCCATACCTTTGGGTTGATCACTAAGTAAGTTACAACTCCATGCTCTTTTAGATAAGGATCACGTTCCTGGCCATCTCCATCTTCAACCTTATATGACCCGTTCAAGTGCTCAAGGGTCACTGAGGTGATGTGGACTCGTCTATTCATCAAGAACTTGCAATTACTATTGTATTCTCACCAGATTTTTAACAATTGCACATCTTCTACAAACTAAAAATGCATATTATAATTTTGAATAACAACATAAATTAAGCATACATTTACATAAAACCACCACAATGGCTTACCCAGGAACACCACCTGCTTCCATGTAATTAGCTAAAGTCACATCGTGAGACCAGACATCATATTGCCATTTCTGGAGGCCAATCACACCACAGAGAACGTTTCCAGAGTGAACTCCCACTCGCATGTTAATGTCCACCCCTGTGGCATCTCGCACTTTCCTATATAGAAAAGGAAGAAAAAAAACGACAACACATCCCATCACACATCAGAGCATTGATTTAGCCTCATGCCCATGATTAGAAACACATTTAGACAAGACACATGGCTATGCACTTTTAAAAAGCATGACCTTTTGAATGTTGTTTTTGTCACACCAATTCACAAGTTGCTGGAGATGCATCAAAAGTGCATGATCCTCGTGAAAATTACTCATTTACTCATCCTGTTGTTCCTAACCCATGACTTCCTTTCTTCCGCGGAGCACAAAAAGAGATGTTTAACAGAATGTCCTAGCTTCTCTTTTCCATACAGCATATGTGAGTAGGACCTGAGGATGTCAAACTCCAAAAACGCACCTTAAAAGCACAACAAGATTAGGCCCTATGCTTTGTATGCTATATTCCAGTGTTGTGTCCCAATTCACAGACATATACATATGTTTTTGTGAAGAAAAAAGTACATACTTTTGAGAGTGTAGCAGAAGAGTAGGCAAGCTTTGGGACATACTACTTTCTTCATAATTGCGTCTTTAACGTACAGCCCTGTCACTTTGTGTGCATCCTGTCACTGTTTAAACTGCCCAGTGCCCAGTCAGTCATCTTGTTAAAATTCTCCACATTCAATTTAATAAAATTTCCTACCGTTTCGAAGAGAAATGTAGTAGTATGTTGATCTGCCAGTCATGGTTCTTTTATGTGGGGAACTTTCCTCATGTGTTTGTAATTTGCATAATGATGCATTTAAAAGTTTATGACCTAACGTATCTTTACAAAAGTTCACAATGCTGTTGCAAATGAAATATAATGTGGATAACATTGAACAAGTATATTTTCTTCAGATTAGATAATGATTATTAATCACTCAAGCCCCTTTATCTAAACCTTCTTTACTTAACCGTCAGACTCACACATCCGCCATGTTTGTAGTTTTCTAACCCTTTTTATTTGTGTTTGTAGTTCTAATCTAATCTTCGTCCAACACGCAATGGGTTGTGGGCAATATTAGCCGTTAAAGTGTGGACAGATCTGCACTTCTTATTAGATAGTCAAGATAGTTGGTATCTTTGGAAACATACTACGATTTGGGACACACTAATTCTAATTTCGAATACTATTTAGGATGGATAGTATGCAAATTGGGACGCAGCAAATGTCTTCTGAAGTTGTACAATTGCTACATGTAGGGACAGATTAAAATGTAAATTGTTATTCACTGAAATTATTCTCCTATGCCATAGCACTCAAATCTTTCTTTAGCACATTTAAAACCTGCAGTGTGGTGATTGGTCACAAGACATTAAATGGGATGTATAAGTTTAAGAGGGCAAGATCTATAGTGAATCTGACAGCCAGTCTGAACTTAACAGACCCTGGTCACTAAATGGTTTTGTAAATTTATTGAAGAATGTTTTCGGTAACACTGTACAATAAGGTTTATTAGTTAACATTAGTTAATGTATTAACTAACATGAACTAACAATGAACAATACATTTGTTACAGCATTTATTAATCTTTGTTAATAAAAATACAGCTGTCCATTGTTTGTTTATGGTAGTTCACAGTGCATTAACTATGTTAACAAATACAACCTTTGATTTTAATAACGTATTAGTAAATGTTGAAATTAATATTAACTCAAACTAATAAATGCTGAAGAAATATTGTTCATTCTTAGTTCATGTTAACTAAGGTAGTAAACTAAAGTTAACTAATGAACCTTATTGTAAAGTGTTACCATGTTTTCAGCAGTGAACAGAACAACTAAAAAGTAATATGGGTTTGGAAAGACAGGAGAGTGAGGAGAAAAAAAAAAGTATATATATATATATATATTTGAATTAGTCCTTTAAAATGGTGCTGATCTGTAAAACATTTATTAGCACTTGGTTTAAGATGATGAAAACTCTAGTGAAGTCTACACTGTGACTTAGATTGAGCACTCAAAACATACAGCCTATAATTTTATTTTGCATTTTTCTCCCAGTTGATTATACATTGACACTGTGATTGTAACAAGTTTCCTTGCAATCAGTTTGTCCCTTTAACAGGAATTCCCAGCACATTTTTCACCACCACAATTTGCCTGTAACTACTAATAGAGACATTTCATTCTTCCAGGCTTCTGCAGAACAGGTAGAGATATTAGAAAGACAACTCTCTCTCATCTAGACTGAGCACCAGTCATTTTCCACAGTCTGACCTCCGAGGCCTCTGACTCATTATCAGGACAGCCAGGTATCATGTCCTTCACAGCAGCACTGGGCCGAGACCAATCAGCCCCTCTGCGCCGAGGATTATAGGACTGGGATAGAAGCTTTGCTGCTGGACTGACTCTGCCTAAATTTTGTCATAGTAATAGAGCAAGTATGCACACAGTTTTCTAAAAAAAACTCTATTTATTGTATTATAAAATGCTTTTAATTTTATGCAAATTGAAGTTACTTGTAGATAGAAACAGAATGCTTATTTCAATTATATATTTTGTAATCTCCTGTGGTAATGTGCTATAAAGCCAGTTGTTCACAGTGTTGTTTTTCAGAGATAAGGGTGCGATTTGCCGGGGGGGGGGGATGCGTGGGATTTCCCCCTTTCTGGTCAATGTATCCCTGCCTCTGCTTAATTATTTTTTATCCCCCCCTCAAAGTGATCAGTGAAACTACACTAGTGGCGAGACGGATCACAAAACTTATCACGGATCCGTGGTTAGATTAAAGTCAATTTTATTTTAAAATGCGCTACTTTGGCTGGCTCTGATATAGCTGCCGTGGCCTCTATTGGCTCGTTTCCACTGAGCGGTACGGTACGGAACGGTACGCATTTATTTGCGTTTCCACTATCAAAAGTTGTGAATGGTACCAAAATGCCGAACCGTACCGTACCACTTTTTGGGTACCCTTCCGTTGTGGTACCTAGCACAGTGGTACGGTACTAAAAGGTGGAGCTAGACTCACTGCAGGACGTTGATTGGTTGACAGAGAATCGTCACTTGCGCGTGCTACAAGTGGAATGACAACATAAGAAGCGCCATTTTTTAATATACAGTTTAATATAATACTACTGTTACTGTGTCACGAAATGTAATTTTAAGAGTTTTTCAGGCGAGAATGTAGTTGTTTAAAGCTCAAATCTATGGTTTATTTATAAAGATTTATGAAAATTTGAGATCCATGCAATCACCGGGCGCTCGGCGCTCATGTACCCCGCCTGGAACAGCCTTTCCTCGGCTGGTCCTTCTGACGTTTGCCGCTGACTCTGACGTCTCTGTAGTGGTTAAACTAGATATAATTCGTCTTGTGTAGACCTAACCGGCGATCTTTGGTCTTGTGAATCTATAATTTGTTCCCTGGCCGAACTGAGGGCAAAGTGAAATTTCATAACTTTATATTTAGGCTATTTAACTTTACCGTTGTATCGTTAGAGTAGAGCGCTGACTTTGTATGTTTGACTGAATTGTTTGCTTTATTTCTTATTGTATAGCTTCTTGTACTTTTTACTTATACTTTTATAATGGCTATTATTGATAAAACTGAAATTTAACAAAAAGAGACAGGGTTTAGTTTTGTAATTTTTTATTGAGTACAAATGCACAAATTGCCTGAACCATATTAATAAGTTTAATATTTTTAAAATTTAAACGAAAAGAGGCAGGGTTGTGTTATATATATATATATATATTGTTATAAATAGGCTAACGTTACATGCAGTGAATATAATCAGTACGCGTTGCCTGAACCACATTTGTGTGGCTATAATGTTTAAGATTTCTTTAAATGAAAACGTAAAGAGGCAGTGTGGTGTTTTATAACATATTTCGTTTTATTGTTGCCTAAAATGTACATACAGAGATAACCGGAGTAACGCTAGCAGAGCGAGCTGACTGACGCTTTGAAGAACGCTCTGTTCCATTTGCAGAATTACCGGACTCACGTCCTCGGGAGTCATTCTCCTGAGCTGGACTTGGCAAGTCCGAACTTTGCATACTTGCTATTGGGAAACGCCTAATGTCGACGGCGGTTGGCTTCTTGTGACAAACATGCCGAGAAGCAAGAACCAGATCTGCTGTATGTTATCCATTGTTGTTTATGTCGCTTTCTTCTTCGCGCGAAAATGACATTGATCGCTTCTTTCCGGCATAGGCAACACCACGCCTATCAAGTAAGGGTACTGTTGGCAGTGGAAACGCTAGCCGATTCATGGTTTACCGACCCGAACCGTACCGTACCGCTCAGTGGAAACGAACCATTAGTAATCACCACTCAGACTTGCTCAATGTCCCGCCCACGGCGCTATCTGATTGGTTACACCTCACGAGTAATAGCCTATCAACACTTGCGAGACGGTTGCAGGTCCGCTGGGCAGTGGAGCTGTGTGTCGAAAGGAAGGCAGCATATTCAGTATATTACCAGAGAATGTCTAATATGGCGAGAAGTTTCACTCTCACTACACTTCCGGCTTCTGAACTGGTTGCAGTTCCACTCTGATTCCATATGAGGGCGCTCACAGGACGAGTGCAGAATGAATGGAGGTCAATGGCGGTATACCCCTCAAAATCCACTTTTCTCAGGATATAATTTTTTGTCTAGTAATTTGAATGTTGTATTCGAAAGGAGATGCAAAGAAATTACACATTGCTGGGTGTTAGATTTTTTAGAGTCACTTATTTGCTTTAAAAAAGTCTTTCAAAATGTCAATGACGTCAGAATGCTGACGTCATTAGCAGAATGCTAGCGTGTTATGGGCAACAACAACTCAACCTGTAAGAAATCAAAACGACATAAGTACTCGTTCATTCAACTTTCGACCTAAAACCCACGTTGAACTTGCAAAATCTACAATCACATCTGAGATTTCTCAACGGCAATCGGGTGAAAGAGACAAATTTAGCCGTCTAGCCCCATTGACTCCCATTCATTTTGCACTCATGGCGAGCGCCCCCAGTGGAACTCTGGTGGTACTACAACCAAAATTCGGTACAATAGGGCTTAATAGGGAGTGGACAGGCTCTCTGTAGACGGGCTCTGATATTACTGAAGCGGGAATAAACATCACAATCTGATTATCTGTTTCTATGATGACAAGCAGAGTTAGTGTCCCAGTCACACCACTTAGAATGGCCGAAGTTACACATACGGTGTTTCACTCAATTGAGGCTAAAGCAAAAGGTTTTTTGAATACTCACTCACTCACTCTTGAGCGTCTGGCGCGAGTGATTTCAATGTTAAGTCAAAGACGCGTTTAGCGCGGCGCGGTAGGCGCGAATGAGGCGAATTGACTAACACAGATAATGCATCTGTCATTTCTATCATTTCACTGTAGCTCAGCATCGCGATGTAAAGTTAACGTTATTACTTTAATGCCAGGCCTACACTATAGCCTATTCAGGTTTAAGTTGACACTACGTTGTGCCATTTAATTTTGCCATTCATAAATAAGTGTTTTGACATGTCTAGCTGAGTGGCACTATCAATGGCACTGGGAGGGGGATTTAATTCTTGCATTTTTTTTTTCGTTGTGCATGATCACAGTTCATATGTGTGGGGAAAGATAAGCTATTAGAATAAAAATATTGCGTTAGGCTACTTCATGAGTTAATAAGAAAAAAGATTTTACAATTCCTGCAAATGCAGTGATGAAGTTCATGTTCTCATGATTTATTTTTATGAATAAAAATGTTTCAAAACAAATCGTTTTTTTCACAAATCGCACCCTGCATATAATAATTATAAAATTAGGACAGATGTTTTCAAGCTAATCTGAGGCAAATAATCTTTCAGCTAAGATCTATAAGAAACAATCAGTAGATGAACAAGCCCTTTGGAAATGTAGAGTTCGACCAAACCAATGGTTCACAATTGGTTATGCTCCAAAAGCCAGACTGTGTATATCAAGTACCAAAATTGTTTGTTTGTAAAAAAGAAAATGTAAAATAAATAAAAATTACCATGACCTACACATAGGCCAAATTTAGAAATGCAGAAGTGAGATTTACCAACCATGTAAAGAACTGGATCAAATATTACATTTTGCATTAACAACACCAGCTGAGAACCACTGAAAGCAGACATGTGAACTTACTGAACTTACTTAATAGCTTCACACATGTCAAGTCCCATCTTCACACAGTTTTTGGCATGATTTGGCAAGGACTCTGGGAGGCCAGATACACAGTAATAACAGTCCCCTAGAATTTTTATTCGCATACATTCATTTTCCTGAAAGACACAGAAACATTCAAGGACTTCAACAGTCAGAAAACATCTTGATAAGAACAACTCTTGGTAATCAATCTGCAACATTTGTAATTTATTTTCCAAAGCAGAAGGAAATGGTAAAGCTATAACCATCTGTATCAATAAAGTACATGTCAGTTACTGGACTGAAGTGACTCATTTTCAGATTCAGTTTACCTTGGCAATCTGATCAAATTTGCCAAATAGTTCATTCAACATATGGACCAGCTCTCCCGGTGAGCAATCGGTGGCCAAGCGGGTAAATCCAACAATATCAGCATACAAAATACTGTAAGAGAATATACATTTGTGTGACACAGGAATGGAAAAGGACATACATAATTAAGATTTATATGCATCTGAAACTGTATAACTCTGTTTTTTGTTTTTTTTAAAGCAGAGAGTCTGATCCTTCTTTTGATATATTACAAAATATTCTGGGAGCCATGAAAATTAGGTGAAAATTATCAAAAATGCTGGCGGTGGCTGGCAACTATTTAAAAAAACGCCGGAAGGGGAAAGAGTTAATTACTTCAGGATTATTTTATTTTCCATGCAACAGAACAAAAGAGTATAGCTAGTGGTAAAGTTCTCCTCAAACCATGTAAGAATGAACAACAGCAAGAACAGGAAACTCAGAATGTGTTTCTCAGGCTTTGTGCTATACAAACTATTTTGCATTCTTTTAAATCTCTGACCTTTTAATTTAAGTCCACTATTTGAAAAGATGGCAGGTGGAGCAAATAAAGTTGTTCAGTCACATTCAATACAAGCAGGAGTGATGACAATTAATTAGCTCATTATTCAGCACAATCAAAAGAGCTCAAACCTACATCAATTTTGAATAACTACAACATCTCCCCATAAGTTTCCAGGCTATGGCCAAACATACATACTGTAATTCATTTTAAGACATTTGATATAGCTATTTCTTCATTTCTTCATTATGATTCATGATTGTGACTGTAGTGAGAAATTCTCATTTTGTGGTATGGGGTGACGCACCTGACATTGGTGTGACGTTGTACATATAAATTATGAAAGTTGTTGGTGTTTTCCACCTGACCAAACTTCGGCCCCTGTAGTCTCTGTATGATTTCAGCTTTCATCACTCGGGCAATGTGAGCAGGAAGCAGAGACAGCAACAGACGTTCCTGTAGCAAAAAACACCACACCGGGGAAGAGAGATAATTATATCTCATATAGCCTACACTCTTGTCTGGCTTGTCCCTTCAGTAAGTGCAGCAGAGACTTGACTCTGATATAAAAGCTTGCATTACATAAGCATGACTGCTCACAGTCACCTGAACAAATGGACTGAAAAGAAATAAGTGATTAAAACGCATGATGTATGATTTACAGTAGGCCTATGCTCTTTTCAAAATTCTGGAAAGCTGGCATCATACTGTATTCATCATACCATCATTGCTGTGTTCGAAATCGCCCCTTACCCTCATTCACTATTCCCTACATTACTCCACTAATATAGTCCACTTGGAGTTGATGAAAACGAAGAGTGAATTCAGACACTGAGTGCGACGGAAGGGCTGCTGATTTTGCATAGTTTGTGTTTGCTGTTTAATAATAATCATTTGAAACGTAGCAAACTGGCTGCTCCAGTAGTAATGATTTATCTTGAACTCTGACATTGAAACTGACATTGGCTGAAACTCGGACACAGCCTGTAATCTTTGAGTGGCCTTGTGAAAACGTGATAAAATTGCTATATAAATAAACGTGACGTGACTACTAGAGTGCCGAATTGCAGATCTCATGCAAACGTTGCTATGACGATCAGATGCTTTTCTTATCCTTTATTTAAAAAATGCTTGCTGTTTTCTCAATTTTGTTGTGTGATTATTTTGTTATTAAGAGGAAACCCTGCAGCAAATATTTACATATTCATCTAAATGGCTCTCTCAAAATCTGTTATATTAGCTCTCTGGATGTCTTCAAATGATACCTTAGCACATTTTTGTGAAAATTCATGTCAAAGGCAGGTAATGTGAAATTCATCTGGGACTGATATAATTGGGTTACAGTGGACTTTTTTGAAAAGGAAAAAAAACTAAGATTACCACATTAAAGTTTTTCAATTCAATTTCAATTTCCCCACTAGGCATAAAGTGTGAATGAGTTTAATTAGATCAAACAGGGACGGTCTGGAGGGTCATTATGAAAGCTTATGATAGCTTGACTCTGTGCTACAAGCAAAAGAAGGTTAATTGCCCAATAGGTCTGGTACATACACCTAATCAACCATAATGAACTCATAAAAATCATTTTAAAAACCTGATCATTTTATTAGCATCTACATAAAAGCCATATACATTAATTTGAGCTGTGACAAATGCATTGTTATCCCTTTTTCAACTAATTAATGTGCTATACGATGAATCTAGGATCTACTGCAATAACATCAACAGCAGAAAACGCTGCAGCTGAGACCACTGAGCTGTGGAGAGCACAATTCATCACCCACAGCCTGAGAGGATATTCTTAAGAGGTTAATCCAGAGAAGTCCATGGAGGCAATGTTTGACCTCTTGCAGAGCACATAGTCTGATGGAAGACAGCCAATACACCAGCAGCGGCCTTTAAACTTCACAGAGACAGCAGTGGGCTTCAGTCACACCATCTGCCTTTGTGGCCCTGTTTAAACTGGGAGCTGAAAACCAACATCACAGAAGTGTCCCGGTTTCCATTCGGTAGCAACTGGGCTGAGAGTAGGAGACCACAAAGGTTTGCAGTATTTCAAAGAGGACCCGCGGAGAACATAATGTCAAACATATGGACAAAGTAGTGAAAGTCTAGGTGACAAATCAATTTTAAAAACATTGTGTCCCTAATAGATATGATAAAATACCAACTGATAAAATAATAGTCTCTGAACCTCCTCCTATGATGTATCATGCAAACTTAATGTTTATTTAATCTACATGAACATTTTTGCAAATGTCTTCATATATTTGAAAGTACATTATATGTTTATTGTTGGAAGCTTGTAAATTTTGTTTAATATGGCTTCTTTTGTAAAGTGAATCAGAAGTATCCCAGTAAGCATTAGTCGTCATTTCACCATCTAGGTCAACTATAGACCCGATATAATCGTCCGCTATGAGTTACTCACTTCTAGCCAAAATAACCTTGAATTTAGTTACATGTTGTTTTTTTGCCAAAATGACTTGTGAGATCAGTCAACAGTGATTACAAGGTGTTTGGTTTCATTTCTTTGACATGTTGTTATCTAATTAATGAGTCTATCCTTGGGCTATGGTTAGACGTCTATTAAATTTTCACTGACAGCCCAAATTTTGCCTTGTTTTAGCCTAGACGTCAGGGCTTTGTTTGGACGGCTATTAGACATCTTTTAATCGCAAAATTGCTTGCTGGGATGTTGATGGAATTTTCCTCTTGACAGTTCCTATTTGGCCATGTTATTTTGAGGATGATGAAAAATGTTCAAATGGGTTCCAATAAACTAAAGGTTCTTTAATAAAGCAATCTTAAAGGTGCAGTAAGCAATTTCTGAGAAACACTGTTGAAAGTGGATTGAACCAAGCGCCACAACACACCTGTAGCCAATCAGCAGTAAGGGCGTGCTCATTAGGGGGAGGTGCCTGTGTTGCATAGCATGTTTGTGAGTTTGGGGGTGCAATCCTTTTGGGTAGGGGCGTCTTTGTTTTGGTGATTTTGAAATGTCAACATTATTTCTCAGAAATCACTTACTGCACCTTTAAGTAATCCATAAGGCGAAAGGCTTTGTAACAGCGTGTATGGCATAAACAAATGAACGTACAATTACACGTTCACATGATCAATATTAGACACTAACTGAATGTATAGGAGGAACTTACATGCACAAGGTAATAGAACTCAAATGACAACAGGTGATGATGAGTTAATCAAAAACCGGGGAGACAAACAAGGGGTGGGAAACTGTAACAAATGAAAACAGGTAACTGAGAGAAACAAATGCAAAGTTCATGAAAACGAAACCAAAACATGCAGTTTGTGACATTACAACACAAGCTCATGGCAATTCGTATATATTTTACGAGGTGGCTAATTCGTACAAATTCGTAATTCGTTTTTGAAAGATTTGTCTAGCCGTGAGATCGGGTTGGACATTAGAACGTGGTGCAATCCTCTAGCCTGGATGCAAGCCGAACTTAGCCCCGCCCACAACATTTGAGGTCGGGAAGTTCGGTCTGGACTTGATCCGTTGTGGAGCAACTATGCTCGAACCAGAGCTGTTCGGACCAATCAAATTGTTAGGGCGCGCTTTATACAATGATGGACAGATGATCAACAGTAATGTAATCATCCACGTCACCAAAGAGGGCTTGGGTTGAATTTGTTTACAACAAAGATGGCTGCCACTGGAGAATTGAGATGTATAGATTCCGCCATCTGTTATAGATATCGACAGCGCATTCATTTTAAAAGAGGAACAGAGAACCGCAATCAAGGCATTTGTTGATCGGAAAAATGAATGAATAACATACGTCACTTACTCCGTTGCTCTGATTGGTTGTAGGTCTATCCAATTGAGTGCAGAGGCATTTTCTTTCCTGGTTCGGTTGAAGCACGCCCCATAATCACAGCCTAATGGAGCAGTATCAGACTCATATTCTGACTAGAATTTGAGTATGGAGACGTCAATCCTCTGAAAGTAGTCCTAAAATAAATGCTTAAATAAAGGATTTGTTTTTTTTTTTTTTTTTTTTCACGTGGGGGATGGAAACCTAGATGGTCTATTTTTCTAGTGAATTTAGAGATAAAGTTGGTCTGGACTGATTTTTTTTTCAAAAGTTTGTTTGGAGTTTTTTTAGGGGCTGGGCTAAGGGGGCTTAAGCCCAGAATGTTTTTAGTGAAGTCCCGAATATTTTGTTACCTTGTCTTTCTCATAGAGCAAAACAATTAATCAGAAAAACAAATGTAAATAAGATTACAGCTGCCGCGATTACCTAATCATGGTAAGTGCATACAGTTTTATTTATATTTTTCCCTTTGCATTAAAGGTACTTAAAATGTGTTTTTGCAGTGTTGAGCATTGAAGCCAATCACAGACATGTCTGTTGAACACATTGGCCAATCAGAGGCATTTAAATGAGTCGCTGTGCTTAAGATGTGTTTTGAGCGAGCTCACCGAGTTCTACACTTTTCGCAAACCTCATTATTATTGGAATTATATTCTTATATGCAAATAAGAGATTCACTGCAATGTATTTGATATTCTTGATGCTGCTCTGATGCACTCCATTATGCACCGCTCTGTTTGTAGTTAGGATGACTAAAAGTTCAGCGGTCTAGCTCATCAATGTCAAAATGATTAAAGAAGGCGGGGCTTACCGTTCACAGAAGGATGTTAACAGTGAACGAATGCCTGGAAAAATGTAAGTAGATGAACATTTAATATTTGACAACTCTTTTACAATAGAAATGTTCAACTACCGACAGTATCTGTACACTGTCAGTACACTGACCTTAGAACCGCCCCTGTGTATAAGTATACATATATGAAAGAGATTGCTGTAATATGAGTAGAAATTAAAATATGTTAAACCCCCTAAAAAAAATCTATATGTAAAAGAAAGATGTGGAATTACCTTTAGTAAATACATAATTTAATTTATATTGAATGTAAGTGTTTCTCAATTCCCAGTTATTCAGTCATTCTTCGTGCAGTTACATAAAAAAAAAAGAAGACTTTACAAAAGAGGCTATAATTAAACTTAACATTTACAAGCTCCCATGCAATGTACAATATACACACATACTGTACTTTCAAAAATATAAAGACATTTGCAAAAATGTGCATGTAGATTAAATAAACATTAAGTTTGAGTGATACGTCAAGGAGGTTGAGGGACTATTATTTTTACACTAATCTAATCTAGTTCTGTCATTCTCTCAGCAAATTAACACATAACACAAAAGATTTCTGGTATTATCAGTATTAGTTCACTGCTAAATTCCGCAATGTTAAGTCACTATCAGCATTCAGTGGTTTGCCAAAGAAAATATGGAATATCTCAGTTTTTGAGACTGTTTGGCAGGTCTTTCAACTTCAGCCATAGCCAGCTGATAAATCATGACTTCAGAACTGAGAGAAAGTAAAGCAAGATTGATACTTAACCTGCTGACGCTTCTCAAACTCCAGTTTGATGGGTGATTTTATACAGTTGCAAGTGTCTTGATATGTCTGCTTTAGCGCCAGTTCCATCAGGTGTTTATGGTATGCTCCTGCCAGGTTCCCACATATGAAAATTATGATATTTGCCAGGATCTAGAGAAATAAAAAATAAATAAAAATTACACACAATAGTGGATATTCTGTAAATAGGATAATACCCAGTCCCTCCAGAAAAACGCGGAGTTTTTTAGTGATTGTTGCGGGCAAAAATCCTTGATTATGCGGCAAGATTTCTTAAAAAATGCGATGGAATATGCGGGATATTTATGCAATTTTATGCGATGAAATTGCGGGAACTTGCAAAAATTGCGGGAACTTGCGAAAATTGCGGGAACTTGCAAAAACTGCAGTTTGATGAAAAAGAGAAAAAAAAGTGATTGCCCAACACCAATTACATTAATAGATGTCTTCATTTTAGTTTGAATGGGAAAGACGAGGTGTAGGCTATTCACCCTTAGGGGGATGCGATCAAAGCCTGGAGTGGAGCAGTCCCGCTCACGGAAAAACTGCTCCATGTTCACTCATTTTTAAGAAAGTTACAGAAAACAACTTCTACAAACAATTTTAATTTGCCAACATTTGATAATAATAAATAAAAGTGCATGACGTGCAAATCAGATAACAATCAAGTGCAATATAAACATGTTTTGTCAGGGCATCACTCCCGAACCAGCATCAACACTCCATTTTCAACATCTGCTTAACTTACTCCTTCACACCACAGACACGTCTTTTTGCCTTCTGTGTCTGACGTGATTTAACTTATCCCCAGTTGTTCCATGAAAACATGCACGGCCTGCGGTGTAAGATACGACCGGATTTTTGTGAAATAGGGCTATCGCGGGGTTTGCAGCTTTTCAATGATGTCGCGTAATTACGTCACTTCATAACGTTCCCATGGCAACAGGGGAAATGGCTGCGCTTGTGTGAAGTAAACCCAACATTTGTCAACTTTCTGCTAAGATATATATGTGACTTTTTGCAACGAAAATGCGGGGATTATGAAATCATGCAAGCCCGCATATTTTGCACGCGGAAATCTGCAATTTATGCGGCAAAAGTGCGGCGTATTTAAAAAAATGCGCCCCCCGCATAAATATGCGGACTTTGGCTGATTATGCATGGAATCATGCGATCGCATAATCGCGTTTTTCTGGAGGGACTGAATACCACAAAAAACAACAACCTGTAAGATATTTATTTATTTGTCTGTCTGTCTGTCGAACTATTTTATTTTATTTATTTTTTGTCAAAGTTGAAATCACTGTGAATTACTACTGAAGTTCAGATTTCATTGCTTCCACTGATGTACACAAAATGCTCTTTGGAACATTTTCAAATAACATGGACCATCAGATTTTGATGTCTACAATAAATGTAATGATGATATAATTTGTATAAAAAAAAAAAAAAAAATGCTATTTCATAATAACTGTGACATTTTGAATAGTGAAGCAGGATTGTGCAAGGAATCAATTTCCAGTCCAGAAATATTTAATTGACACCAGCTTTGCGGCACTTCTCATACAACACTTCAGCTGCTTAAATTTTCCATTCCAGTTTCAAAAAGCTCTTGTAGAATGATTTTCGACAAGAGCTTTGCTAACCCAATCAAATGTTCAGCATGGAGGGGACTTTGGTTATTGTAGTCGGTATTAGCAGCAAAGAGAAGTGCTTAAGCCCTCAACTTTTCCTACTGTTAGTGTTCACTGTTCATACCTCTTTTTTCTCACTTCTCTTTCATACTTCCTCGTTCAATTACCACCCCAGTGGTAAAGTCCTTCGGTTTCTTCATCTTTTTCAATCTCACTATTCAACAGTCGGATGAGAACAGTGCATCAAAGGCTTAGCTCCATGAAATATTTTTTAATTGCTCTTGGACATCCCTTTCATTTAGGTCACTATAGAAAGAGTCCTAAACTCATCTTGGCTGTCACACTTTGGACCATGAAAACTTCAAAAGGCATCAGCCACTGACATGGATGGAATGAAAGTAAAGAGTCAGCCACACTCAGAAAGCACAATGGTATGTGTCATACAGAGTTGGACTCATGAAGACAATATTTTGTGACTTTCATTTTTTTTTAATTACACAAAAAACAAATCAAAATTGATCTGAATGTGATTCTGAATTACTTATTTGTTGCATGGTATTTCTTTGTTCTTTTCGTTTCATTTTTTTAAAGAAAGAAAGTGTACTTTTGTGGGTTTAGGTGAGGGGAAATGTTTGTACTGTTAGTATTTTAGACAAAAATACATAATTTGTTTCAATAAGAATCCCATGAGGTCTCAGATAGATATGATAAAAGACACCAAAACACATATAAGAGAAAAAAATTAATTTATCTGGTTCTAAAAAACTTTTTTTTTTTTTTTTTTACATATTTCTGGACTTTTTTATATTTTTCAAACATTAACTGTATTCTGGTAAACTCTTTTCTGTGGCAAATTCATTTGAATAGAATCATTAACCATTAACATTACCTAAAAACATCTGTTACTATGTTACATACATAACCGTTCAGCAAGGTAAAATATATTAAGTAGCACAAATGAATGCGCGACATTAAATCAACAAATATTTGTAACTTTATTCTTAACTTATGAAGATGAGGTAGATGAGGAAGATGATGTTGCCAGTACTATTCTGAGCACATCTGGTATGTTTAGAAATTTCAGAACTATATTCATTGTGTCCCTTGACTCTAATGGTTAAGGGGAATATTAATGTAGACTTTTAATTGGTCATGCAGGATGTTGTTTATATAAAAACTTAAAGTCGTAATCAAGGAAATTTAATTACTTTAAACATTCAGACAAGTTATTCAAGCTTATGTCAATCAGTGACAAACCATAGCCATTTAAGCAAACATCATATTGGATATTTAACTGGTGAATTTCAAAGCTCTTGGAAACAGATTTAAGATTTTAACAGTGGCTGACTACAGCAAGGCTTTTCTTTTAAACACTCTTTTTAAAATGGTAAAAAGAATTTGTAAGGAGTTTAATCAAACAACATTTTGATGTCCAGATGTTATCTGCAAGCATGTGAGGCGGCCAGTGAGCTGTAGTAAACAAACACTGTTATAATTTATTTGTAAAAGATGTACAACATTCATCTGCTGTCTATGAATAAATCATGGATGATTCATTGCTTTCAGAGAGGTGGTGAAGCTTCTTATTCTTACATGAGTTGGATTACATACAGAAAAGATTCTGCTTTCTGACTGATGGATGGAGAATTAATCTATTTATATAAAAAGAGACAAAACTGTGTTTTGAGTGTAATGGAACCAGTTATTCCAATTGATGATAAACTGTAAAGCTGATAAAAAACAAAACAAAAAAACACATTGGTAAGTCACTACTCACCATTAAAAATTGGTTTTCACTGTCAGAAAGCATAACAGTTTTGTAAAACAAAGACAATACCAGACAAAGGAGAATGTAAACTCCGGGCAATATATTTACCAGATAATTAACTAAAAGTAAACTGCTGTGTAATTAATCAAAAACCATGGTAACCAATAATGAGCAGGAACATAGGAACAAAGGAAACAGACACACGGGAAAACATGGTAGTACAAACTAAAAGTCCATAGAACAGAAGATAAACCTGACAATCACACATCTCATACATTTATTTAATAATAATAATAATAAAAAAATATATATATATATATTAAAAAAACTATTAATTTCTTTAAAATGGACACAATTAAATGTTCATGCTGGTTTAAAAACATTATCCCCCAGTTTTACATACAAGCCTTAAGCCTAGTCCCAGACTAAAATGTATGTTTGAGCTGTTTTAACTGAAAGCAACTTGCACTGACACATCTTAAAATATGTTAGTGCCATTGTCTCAAGATGCACCCTAGTAATGTTTTATTTATTTTTTCTAGGGCATGTTTATAAAGGTTAGATGTCCAAATTGAACTGAGGAACCAGGCCAAAATTTACAATCAGCAGAAGGGAGGGAAATGTCTCAGGTTACCCATGTAACCATGGTTCTCTGAGAAGGTTCCCAATGATGACCCTTTGGGGAATGCCTTCAGGGTGACTGCGTTTGAAGCACATGTGCAAGTCCAATTCTGATTGGTGCAACATCATCCCGTGACACGGGCCGGCATCACAGCTGTGGTCAGCCTTCTGATCGACTGAGGCAGAAGTATGGCAAAGGGATGCAGTTACGCAGCGTCTCGTTACCCTCTCAGGGAACAATGGTTACATGGATAACCTGAGACGTTCCTTTTCTAGGGAACTCGCGCTGCGTCGATGACAACACTTTGGGGAACGATATTCCCACTTCGCCATGCTGACAAAATGCCTATCCTTAGTGTGAAGCAATTAAGGCACAGCTCAGGACATGAGTGCTCGGGACCCTGGGGTGGCCGGAAGGTCCAGGCTATAAAACCTCACAAAAGTATGTGGGGAGGACCATTCTGCCGCATCACATATATCTTGAAAGGGATGCCCCCGACAATAAAGCTCTTGAAGATCCCATACCTTGTGTGGAATGTGCTCTAAGTGGCAGAGGTGAAGACAGCCAGCGCACTTCATAAGTCTTTGAGATAGCCTCGACAATCCACCTGCTTATAGTCTGCTTGGTAGCCAGGCAGCCCTTGTTAGGGGGCCCAAAGCATACCAAAAGCTGGTCAAATTTTCTCCACAAAGTTCTTGAAATCTCAAGAACCCTGACCGGGCAAAGTAACTGCAACTTCCCTTGTCCAGCCGACACTTGAGGAGGATGAATGGCCTGAAGGACTACCGGCCGGGCCACATTAGTGGGTACCTTAGGTACATCCTTAGGTACCGCCTTCACTCCACCTGGAACAAGCTCCAAACAGGAAGGAGCAACGGACAAGGCCTGTAGGTCTCCTACTCTCTTGAGAGACGTCGTTGCCAACAGAAATGCCATTTTTAAAGGTTAGACACTTGTCCGATGCAGAGTCCAAAGGCTTGAAGGGTGCCAAGGATAACCTCTCTAGTACCACGGTTCGATCCCATGTAGGTATTCTAACCTGGGCCGTAGGCCTCATCTTCAGAGTACCACAGAGGAAACGAGTAATAAGATTATGCCTTCCCAATGAGCTACCATCTAGCGGTGCATGGAACTCAGCCACTGCTGCCACATACACTTTAAGTGTAGAAGGGGTAAGCCCAGCCGAGAATCGGTCTTGAAGGAATCCCAGCACTGAAGCCACTGGGCAGTTAACTGGATCTAATTGGTGCTTTCTGCACCACAAAGTGAATGCTCTCCACTTCAAAGCATAACGTTTCCTCGTGGAAGAAGCTTTACAATTTAGGATAGTCTTCTAATGAAATATCAGGTGTTAGGAGGTCCCTCCGGACGGGAATCTCCCACGGGAGGCCGTCTAAAGAGGCCCAGAGGAGCTGGCTGTGTGGGGGGAAAACCAGAGGGGACAATGTGAGTTATCTTGTGACATAAACAGGTCTACGTCCGCCTGGCCGAACTTCCTCCAAACTTCCTCCTGCCTTGACAGTGTGTCTGCTCCAACATTCATGTGCCCAGGGATGCAATTGCCCTGAGAGAGAGCAGCTTGCCCTGGGACAACAGGAGGATCTGATGCGCCATTGTACACAGAGGGTGCACTCTTAGACCCCCCTGGTGGTTTATATAAGAGACCACCGACGTATTGTATGTTCGAACTAGAACATGATGGCCTCTGAGGTCTGGGAGAAAGTTCCTCAAGGCAAGCAGAACCACTCACATCTTTAGGCAATTTATGTGCCAGGAGATATGGTGTTCTTTTCACAGACCCTCGGTCAAGCGGCCTTCCGGAATTTCATTCTGCCATTTTTTTCCATTAGCAACCATGTTGGAGAGAACTACTATTGCTGCCCAAATATGTCCGTGTCAAACCAAACGTGTCAATAAGCTCTTCGCTATTGGCTTGTGCGACAACGCGTCATGCAAATTTCCCGCTCAAGTTGAAATTGAAGCAAATATCGCGCTTTCGTGGCAATCACGTTGCCCAATTTGCATCAATTGCGTCTATTTGCATCTTTGCACTGACTTTGTATGTAATTTACTCTACTCTTTTACTTTGTATCTACTCTTTTGGTGTGCACTCAATGTAACATTCATCATATTACATTGTAAACATTCTTATTACTTTTATATCGTATTATGTTTATATTTTAGAGCAAAAAACAACGCATCATAGGACATTAGATGCTATGAAAGGTTGCCTATATTTTATATTTCAACATTTTACTCAATTTCACACAATTCAGTTTGCCGAGATAGTGTGAGAAAAGCCCAAATAGTAAAATGTGTACAGGTTTTGGTAAAAAAATAACACAATAACTAAGGCAAGAATGAATACTCATTCGTCCGAAATAATATCCACTGCTGGATCAAGGATCATCACATAGCATTCTTCTTCTGAGGTAAATTCAAGTCTCATTCCTCACAAGCGTGTCTTCTTCCAAACTCAAAAAGAAGTACAGTAACCTGACGAAGCTTGTTGGACGAATAACGTATGAATAGCCTGTGCTGTGCGTAGGACCACAATACAGATAATGACCTCAGACGGTAAAGATTGTACTTCTCATTGGTTTTATAAGGTTTACATAAACTGGGAATATTTGTTTTCATAGACAAGTGTTTGCTGAGTTTCGGTTAATTTTTGTGACGCATTTCAGAAAGATGTTCACGGAGACTGAGACACCAGAAAGCGCACCCTGTTTCTTTATTTGACAAAAGCACAATGTTTTGTTGTTATTGTGAGTGTACATAAATAAAAGTAGACCCTACCCTTTACAGTTTCGAATGATGAACTACTATTATCTGTATGACCAGAAATTACGGGATATTTTAAGTTCTTTCCGTTATCAGGAAAAAAGGCAATGAGCAATGTAAGCACTCAGGCAGGTAATGATCCAAGTGAGAGAGAAAGAGTCCACTTGTCTATCAGTTAAATACTATAATCAGATTATCTCAGCTAGCATGTGGGAATATGCTTAGAGTAAATTTTGAAACTCATTACAGTTTTTCTCAGTCGATTTGACACACTTCTCCAAACTCCGATCACTACTCTCAAAACAATTAACACAGTGATCTGAACACTTTTGAACTGTCCAAAACAGATTGTAAGTTTTCATTCATTCCATACAAATTACAAATCATATGCATAATGTTCTTTTAAAACATTGCGCACAAAATTCTCAAATGTGTTCACAGCACTTCACTCAGCCAACCAAAATGGTAATAAGCATTTACAGCTCTTTTTGTTGATTACAAAAATCACAAACATTTGTGTACCATTTTTCCAAACAAAACATATTCTCAATTGCACATGGAATTATTTCATTTGGCCACAATCTAGTATCTGCATGGTTAATAATACACATCTCAGGAAATGACATTTTTCTAATTGTTTACACAGCTATCACATTTGCATTAACTATAAAAACTATTTTAAAAAGTAACAGATATTGTTATACAAATTTTAAAAAGAATATGAATAAGCATGGAAATGGGAAAAGAAAGAGTTATCAGAGTGGAAGTTGGTGGGGAGTGGAAGAGGTAGAATGAGATGAGGGGAGAGGAGGAGAAAGTTTAAGAAAAGGAAGAGTAGAATTGGGAAAAGGAGAGGGTGAAAAGATGGGTAAAATGGAAGACTATTTAGTGGACAGACACTTTTTGTGTGTCTATAGCTGAATATGTTATAGTTTTGATGACAGCATTTACTTTTAATAAAAACTGCAGTGCTTCATTATGCAGTGAATCTTGAAATGTTTTGTCAACATAAGAGTGTGTTTAGTGCTGTGTAAATTGTTTTGAGAGCAACTACATTCATTTGAAGAAATGTGTCAAATTGATTGAGAAAAACTGTTAAAGGACTAATTTAGAAGCAGCTGCTACTGAAGGTCATGACTATTGAATTTTCAAGACCTCACAGTATATGATATAGGACTGTTTAATTTAATGTGGATGGTTTGTTAGTAATGCTATTTCATTGCCATTCACTTCGCATAGTTTTGCTTGATGGTATGGCTTTCCAGGGATTGCATTTAGCTCCTGAATCTGACCCATAACACAAGAAGTAAAAAGGGATTGCTACTTCCTTTAGGCTTTCCTAATACCTTTTACAAAATCAATGAACAACTCAGAGGTCATACCTCAATTTTCACACCACACTAAAGCTGTGGCTTATAATCTTTTCTTTTGGAATCTATAAGCACACATGCCCAGATTGTGGTTAATCCTGAAAAGCACATGGATTTCTGCCTGAGGCTCATTAAGCACCTTCGCTCTCTGCCTCTCCACAGATGTTTACTTAGACATATGCAATTTAAAAAAAAATCTTAAAATCAAGAGGACGAAAAACTTCCTGAAGGGAAGAGCGATGTGATTTTATGAGTAAAAAGTACATACAAGTATGTATTTTGTATAGTTAAGTATGGTTCTATCACACGTACATTTACTTACGTTTCTATAGACACGGAAACAAACAGTATGAACGTATTGACAGCACTAAAACTTAAATTATTAACTTATGAACAAATTCACAGAAGTACAAATGTGTACGAATTTATGAATATTAAGATTGTGGCATTAATATTTTGTATTTTATTGTATTCAGTTGACATTATGTTTTCAGTCGCATTTATTAAATTCAGTGTTGTTAAATACATGTATGAAGTGTTTTGTTGGTCTGAGTGAGTTTTAGAGGTGGGATTAACTGTTTGGCCAAGATTCATCTTGGTAATTCAAACTGTATGAAGAGTTTTAAAAATGTGGCTTCAGTACTGAAAAATACTTGTTAAAAAAAAAAAAAAAAAAAATTACTGCCCTGATTGCACTCGCTAAGCATGAATACACTGCAACTTTGTATTGCTCAAAATGGGACTAAAGGGTAGGAGACACATACCATACGGCAATAATATTTACACCTAGAGGGTTGGACTTTTATTTTAATTTTTTTATTAATTAATCGCTAGAGGGATTCTATAGCGCCTACCTGATTTCAAGGGCTCAAACTGACTAAAGAGAGGGTCAGAACTATCTGCAAGAATAATCCTTGCCTTCTTCTTTGCCCTTTCAGCATAACGTTGTACTATGGGCTTCTGTGGTCTGCTGACTATTTTGCTTGCCATTGACACAATTCTGGTGAGTTTGTTCTTAGATCTATAGTTTAAGTGCTCATACCAGGCTGGGAGGTGAAAAGTTAATACACTCTCTACAATAGATTTGTACACAAGTTCTAAAATATGCTGACAAACTCCAAGGCCACTAAGTTGTCTAAGAAGAAAAAAACGTTGCGAGCATTTAAAAAAAAATGTACTCTGCATTCTCAACGAAGCTCGCATATGTGTCCAGAATTGAGCCAAGGTATTTAAAATTTCTCCACAATTTCAACTTGTTGACCCTCAAGTGAAATTTGGCTTGATTATCATGATTATAATTCATTTTGTGCACAGAATTAATTATTTTGTCTTTGCAACATTAATTTCCAATTGGCTCAAGTGACACCAAGTTTCACGGGCCTTAGTGTGAGCCAGGTAGGCAACATCATGTAGAGAGATAGTTTTTTCCAGTAGGCCAAATAAGATAAAAAATAAAACATAGTTGTTCTAAGTTGAAAAGCCCAATGAGCTTTGAATGCTTCCCATCTAATACCAGCAGATGTTTCAGAATTGTTCATTTCAAAATACAGATACATTTGTGTGTTCTAATATTCTATAAACTCTGGATCCCGAAGCCTTCCTATCTGAAAGTGCCATTTAGGTGGATTCTTTATGAATTTTGAAGTTTTGTATGATAAGGATATAGCTGCATGGTCAGAGATGACTATGTTGTGATATACTGTATACAATCTGTTATTTTGAAGGGTACAATTGTGCAGATATTAGAAAATAATCAATATGTGAGAATACAAGAATAACATGAATATGATTCTGCTGCTGGGTAAAGATCCCTCCAAACATCTGATACATTAAGGTCTTTCAATTCCTCTATCTACTTCCTAGCTTTAGTATGCGTTTTATCAGTCCCTGTGGAACGATCTTTAGTAGGATCTAGCACACAATTCATATTCCCTGCGATAATATAATATACCGGCAAACTAGCAGTTAGTTAAATAAATTAAAAGGTTGTCACCATTTGGACCATATACATTAATTCAAATGATCTTTCTGATTTTTTTTTTTTTTTTTTTACATTGTAGCATAATATATCTTCCTAATGGATCTTTATTTACCTTCTTAACCTGTATTTGACTTATGATCAAAGTCTTTACTCCTCTTTAGAAGTGTATTAGAAGTGTGACAAGGCAGCTAAAACTTGCCCTTGCCATCTCCTACGAATCCTAATTGTCTCAGTTTTTAACCATGTGGGTTTCCTGAAGAACAACGACTAGTGCCTGTAATAGTTTAATCCTGTCCATGTCCTGCTTTATTATTATTTTTTTACTATTACCTGGACCTCTACAACTCCAGGTTAAAAAAAAATGCATCCAGATGACCAACTGACACAATTTTTTTCGCACCGCACTCGTTCGGACCCGGTTCGGACCCATTCGCATGCGGTCTGCGAATCTCCATAGGAAATGAATGACTTCCGGTCGTTTCAAAGCCGTATCGGAGCTGATTTCAACTGCCAGTGTGAAGGCGGCGTTATTCTTTGTCTAGTTCTTCAATGACGTTTTTCACTGCAGCCGGTGTATCAAAAACCCTTGATTTTTCCTGGTGTGTAACAAGTAGACGAGCAGGGTAGATGATCCTGTGTTCCTCTCTCTCATGGCCTCTGTCTCAAATTATCATAAGCTCTCTGCTTCCTGTGAACCTTGAGCAGAAACATCTGGATGAAAACGAAGAGTGTGTTCCTTGAATGAAATCATCCCCCTGGACTTTGGCCACTCTCATCACCAATTCTTTGAAGTTCAAGAACTTCATTATTAGTGTTCTTGATGGTGCACTGGTATCTTGTCTTGTGTTCTGGTCACCTATGTTTCGTTGTGGACCCACTATGTGGGTGCTCTATGACTAAAGATGTGCTAGAGTCCATTTTCAATATTTTTGGTTTCCAGGCCTCTAAAAACGCATAGGTATCGTTTCCTTCTTTTTCAACCCACCAACCTTAGGTTGTTCTGTCTGTTTCTGTTTTTCATGTCATCAACCTTGTCTGACATTCTTTTTACTTGTGATTCAAGCGAGTTCGCTTGTTACTTGAGCAAGCTAGTCGAGTGATTTCATCCTCCGGTCCAGAAATGCGTTCCTCTGCCTCTTTCAGTCGCTCCTTCACCACTTTGATCGCTGACATAACTGTCGATTTTACTCATAGCTCGTTTGTCCATTTCTTTAATGGCTTGCAAAAACATCTGCATTGCTGGGGTTCAACTCAGTTACTCTCGTAGATTTACTGTCGTCATCTTCCTCTATCTCTCTTAGTTCGTCCACGTTATCAAAATCTCTTGCGCTTCATTATTCACATTTTCTTGAGTTCTGTTCTTTTTTTTTCGGGTGCCATTTCCGTTGTTGGTCTTTTGTGCATTAATTACGGAAGGATGTGATAAAGTTTTAAGTGAGTTTGAAGGATTATTACTCAAACAGTATAGGAGGGTCATTAACTTGCTTCTTCCCAGTACCACTCCATAACCGTAAGTCCCAGAAATCCAAATTTTTGCAATTTTACTGTAGTACCCATGTTTTTTAAACCATTAGTCAATTCATTTATATACCTATGCAAATTTAAAGTGTCATTTAAAAAGCCTGGTACATCAAAAGCTGTTTAAAATAAGTAATAGTGTTATACTATTACCTCTAGTAGCCTACGAAGGCCAAATTCTAACTTTAAATCATAATTTACGTGGCTGCGAGAAATACTAAGATGTACAAAGTTCAAGGGTCCATAAAAAAACATTTGTATGGTAAAAACTGTTAAAATTTTGGATTTCGTTAGTACACTGCACTAGTATAAATCCTGCATGTTAACTTTAACACACATGTGGTTAAAAAAGTGGCACAGTGAAATGGGCTGATTGCGGAACAGACACCTTTATTGGTCCATATGGGAAATTCAAGGTAGTAAAAACTGTTCAGGGTTTCGTTATTCCATTACCACTAGTATAAAGCTTGTATGTTAGCTTTAATGCACCTTAATAGAAACGGCAGAGTGAAATGGGCTGATTGTGCAATAGAATGATCATGTATTGCCCCATAGAAACATCAAGGGTTCATAAAAATATATTGGATATCAAAATTTGGATTTCGTTAGATCATTAGACCCTGCATTAAATCCTCATTTAACTCTAACAGCGCTGAGGCGAAGCACCAAATTTATTAAAGAGGAGCTACATATATCAATAAGTAATGAATAAATATAATTATTTATACAACAGTTCGTTCTGGTTCTGGAATCTGATTGGCAGAGAGCCATTTCCAGCCGTGCGATATTCCCGTAGTATCAGCACTGGAACCGTTTCACCGTTTGTATCGACTGTCATGGCGGTCGAGCAGATCCAACATATTTTTTTTAAATACTACAGTTGCAGATGTGCTTTTATGCGGATAACAAGCATCACTTTTAGGCTTCTCTCTCTCTCTCTCTCTCTCTCTCTCTCTCTCTCTCTCTCTCTCTCTCTCTCTCTCTCTCTCTCTCTCTCTCATTAGTTCATTTGAATTCATTAAAAATATATAATCTTACAGAGCTAATTAAACAAGCTGTAGATAAAATAAATGAAAATTACCCTCATTTTCCAGTTTATATCCGTTCGGTCAGATTTTGCGCTGCAAAACATCAATGACAGCTGTTATCTTGTCCATGCTGGTAAATAATCATGGCCAATTGGCCATCCAACATGAATTCTATAAATAATTTGATTTGCACGGCCATTCAAACAAGAGGCTCTACCATGTGCATTGTAAAGCTATCACCGACAATCACTTTGGGCAGGAATTAATGTAAACACAGATATCTCTCTCTCTCTCTCTCTCTCTCTCTCTCTATATATATATATATATATATATTAAGTACGGGACTTGCTACTGCCAATACGTACTGACACGCTGCTGTGAGTAAGACAGACATGCTGCTGCATACAATATAGCGTATATGAATTACCCGTAGCAGATCTATACAAGTGGAGCTGGGGAAGTGCATGCTCTGCTAAAACAAATGCTTCCCAAGTATTTGAAGGTTGAACAGCGAGCTCATTGGCTACTGATACAGCAGGAACCAATCAGCTGCGCCCTATAGATAACGATCTGATTATGAACAGGTGAGTTAAAGGACCTATTAGCCTGCACCATCTAGATTTTCATGCCAGAATTTTGACACGCTGCTGTGAGCAAGTAAGACATGCTGCTGCTGTACAATATAGCATACAGGAATTACTCCCCAAAAGAGCAGGTGACATGATATTTGACACTACAAAACAAGCTGAGTGTACTGTACGTCAGAAAACTCCCCACCTCCAGTAGATCTACCGCCAAAACATATGTACTGCTCCTGCTCCGAAGAGCCATACACTGAAAAAAATGATTCATTGACTAGTTGAATTTACTAAAAGAAATTATGTTCATTGGATCCACATAATTGATTTTAGCTACATTTAAACAAATGCATTACGTTGAACTAAGTTCAACTTGATGCATTTGTTTAAATGTAGCTAAAATCAATTGCGTGAAACCACTTACGATAATTTTTTTTAGTAAATTCAATGATTTCAGTAAATTCATTGAATTTTCTAAATGTTTTTATCGTAAGTGGTTCCACGCAATTGATTTTAGCTACATTTAAACAAATGCATCAAGTTGAACTTAGTTCAACGTAATGCATTTGTTTAAATGTAGCTAAAATGAATTATTTGGAACCAATGAACATAAATTTTTTTAGTAAATTCTACTAAGTCAATAAATCATTTTTTTTCAGTGTAGGAACCGTGAGTATGCTAGCTATGTGTGCCTGGCCCTTTAGTTTTGAGTATGAGAAATGGGGCATATGCTTGGTCTCAGCGGAATAGATCGCACATAGAAGCGCCCATGTGTACTAGTGTACCCCCCCTTTTTTTTTTTTTTTTTTTATGGGGTGTCCCTAGTGACTTACCAATGTGGTGTTCTACATATGTGCCTACATACCGGTGTATGCGTGCCACTAAACTAGTAGTTTGGGCCGTAAGTCTAGTGGCCTGTTAGACTATGTGTGCCTGAGCCTGTTTTGCTGAATGGCTTAACTCTATTGGCCTGTGACTATGTGTGCCTGGTCTACCACGCCGAATGGCTTAGCTTGTGAACAAAATGACTATGTGTGCCTGGGCTACCACGCCGAATGGCTTAACTCTAGTGGCCTTTGACTATGTGTGCCTGAGCAAAAAGGCTCAAACATATCCAATTAGAACACGCATTATGTGTGGTTTTAACAAATGATAACACGTTGCAGGCTAATAGAGATGAGAAAAGAAACCCCCCACAACCACTTAAGCAAACAGTAGGCTATGATGATTTAGCATCATTTGATAATCGCCACTGTATATATGTCCATAGTGTACGTTTCAGAATCTATCCAAATACAAAAATATACGTTTTGAACATGTAAAATGTTACGTATTAATACCTACATATTAACATATTAACTTCCCAGGCTGGGAAGAGAGAATTTAAAAGGTCTGAATTCAAAACATGCAGCATGTCTCCAAAAGAAGCAAATATTTGTTAATTGCTCTCGTTTTATTCTGTATTTTTTTTCCAGAAGAAATTGTATTGCTTATATCTTGCTCTTTCATAGCTCAGTGGAGTTCTCCTCACAGTATGATATTAAAAAGTAGGCCTACTATTGTAAAATGTGAATTAGATTAGTGTTTAAATGTGAATGTGAATAATGTTAAGTGATTTAGATGCACACAGACACATTCAGTACAATACAGATTTTTAGGTATTACATTTAAAAACATGCGTAGCTCCTGAATCTGCATTCATGCAAGTGCAAGACAATGTTTCTTCATAAAGTGCCTTCTACGAAATCAATGAACAACTTTGAACAACCTCATTTTTCACAGCACATTAAAGTTGTGGTTTACAGTGGTTTTCTTTTGCAATCTAAGGAAGAATCCGATTAGAAATGTTTGAGTTCATAGGTAGATCTCTTGACTTTGAAAATTAGAGGGGAAAGAAGAAGAAGAAGAAAAAATAAAATAAACATAAACCAGGCACTGTGTTTGTTACCAATTTAATCTCAGTGTGGTCTAAATTCCACAAATGGAATCTGATTCTCTTAATGATCTGAAGAAGCACAGACTGCAGCACTCTATGGACAGCACGGCTTTAGCCCTTGTGTTAAATAATCTGGACAAGTGTAATTCGAAGGAAGCAAAGTTTAATAACATCTACAAGCAGGTCAGAGTATGGGCACACTTCCCAAGTGTGAGCTTGTCACTCTGAAGAGCGCATTAGCATTAAATCACAGCATTAGCATATTACCCATTGGGCTCGGAAAGAGGATGTATTTCTTTACCAGCTGGATGGATGGTTGGGTGGATGGAATGATGCCTGTAAAGTAATCTATACTTAATACTTTTGAACGAAATTGAAATTCTTTTTTCTTTTTTTTTTTTTTTTTACTATTCATGTATACTTTTTGCAGTCTATTATTGTGGCAAAAGCTATTTAAGATAAACCTTCTAATAAACAACATGCTAAAACAAAAAACACAGCATAGGCATAATTCGTTCCTGTGAAATCCAAAAAACAAAATGCACACAAACGTATCGCTCTTGGTGTACAATCACTGATGTACATCTTTGGTTTAATGAGAAAAAAATATGATACCAGGGCGGATTAGAACCCAAGAACCTCTATCACAATTAACAAATGTTCTACCACCAGACCAGTAAAGAGTAAAGTAAAGAGTATGCATATTTGGTGTGCTGTCTGCAAGAAGGGCTCGAGCTCGGAATTTGGCCCAAAGAACCCGGAGTGCTCCCCTCGATATCCCTGCCTGGTAATAGGAACCAGCCGAGAGTGAGGAGTTGGGGTGGCAGAGGGATGCTGGAAAACTGTTGTGGAACGTGTGGAGGTGAGAGAAGGCTGTATTTAGGATTCCTCTCGTGCTGATTTGTTGGATTATCTAAACGTGTTCCTCCCGAATTTAGTTAATTAAACTTCATATGGATTCTGAAGATTAGATTACAGCGCACAAATAAAAAGCTCTTAGTTGGTGTATAAGACTTTTACATCTGATGCTGATGCTGATGATTACTGCTGATGCTTACATTACCATAGTGTAACATGGCTGTTGAGTCAAAGAGGAGCATTGGATCCAAATGCAGTTAACATCTATTAAGACATCAGAAAAAAATCCAGGTAATGAACAAGGTAATCCAGACACGAGAGAACAGGGAACTACAACAAATGTGCACGATACATACAACACCAGACAAAGAACAAGAGAAGCACTAGGGTATGTATACATAGGATAACAAGAGTTAGTAACAAGATTAGTTGCTATGGAAACAAACCAGGGTAACCATGGGAGCAAACAAGGTAGCTAATGCAACACGGGAAAAAGGAACTAAACACAGGAAAGGAACACAGAAAGAATAGGAACAGGAAAACAAAATAAGAATCCAACACAAGACCAGATCACGATAGAGCCCCCTGCCCCCCTTAGTGAGTGGATTCCAGAAGCTCGTAAACAAACATAGACATAAGTCCAGGAGGGAGGTGAAGTGGAAGCGGATCAGGGGGAGGGATGGAGGGCCAGGCCCATGAAGTGTAAGCAGGACTGGAGACTGAGGCGGATCGGGGAGCCAGTGCTGAGCCTGCAGAGCGAGGTGGCCAGGTCAGAACCAGCAGAGCATGTGGCCAGGGTGGACCTGACGGGACAAAAGACCATCTCAGCAGAGCTGGAGACAACCACGGCAGAGCAGATGACCACCACAGCCGAGCAAATGGTCTGAACACCCCATGTCAGAGCAGAAGACCAGTTCAGCAGAGTAGACTGGACTGAAGATCCCCACTGCAGAGCAGAAGACCACCACAGCAGAGCAGACGGGACTAGGTAACACCAGGGCGGAGCAGAATACCACCATGGCAGATCAGATAGAACTGGGACAGAGAGCACAGAGAGCTTAGAAACGGCCATCACAGAAGGTTTAGAGAAACCTTCCTTGGCCAATACAGGACAGGGAGAGAGTTTATAGAAAGCCTCTGTTGTCGTGTCAAGGCAGACAGGATGTTCATGGACTACCTACGTGGTTGTGTCAAGGCAGACAGAAAGTTCAGGAACAACCTACGCGGTCATGACAGGGCAGACAGAAGGTTCAGGGACGTCCTCTGTAGTCGTAACAATAGTTGTAAACGTCACAATATTCTTCATTTAAATAATTCCCACCCCAGGAATGCGTAAAAAAGGGGGAGACCCTGGTTGAGTAGCATTGTGAGAGTGTTTTCAAGATGTCCAAGACGTTTTTTCCACCCTGTATTTAACACTGTTGTGGAAAGGGGTGTGACATTTCCGAAACATGCTCAAAGCGGTTGACCAATATCAACACATTGATACATCCAACCAATCAGAGCACACTGGACTTTTTGGAAGGAGAGGCTTCATAGAGACAGGAACTAAACAGAGCATTACTGACAGACTGGGAAGAGATGTGCAAAAACAAACTCAAGACTTTGTAAAAGGGCATAATAGACCCTGGTTAAATCCATTAAATGGACAGGCTCATATTGTAATGGGTATAATTTTGTAAGTGATTATAGGTACCCTGGAACCCTACAAAAAGGTTATTATGAGTAATTTCCATGCAGGTCCAGGCTGGTTTATGCTAGTTAGTGATAGTCTAGAATAGATGATGTTCAGTGGTAAAACTTAGCTTGTGAAACCCTTTGACCAAGAACGTTTTGCTGGTTAAACTGCTCAAAAAGCCTGTTGTGGTCCAATCTTCAGTCTTTACTGGAGACAAGCAGTGCAGTTTTTTTTTTTTTTTTGGGACATCTTACTGTGAAAGCTTTGCATTTTGAAGAGATGTCCCAAAAAACAAAAAAAACACACAAAAAAAAAACCAGTACATCCTGGCTCTCATTTGTTCTCACCTGTATACTGTAACTGCATATTAAACATAATCATACATCATAACTACTATGTACAAGTCATTATATTATGCTAATGCAATGCTCACATTTCTAATTAAAATCTTGGCCACCGATGCAAACAATTGCTGGTAACCGGTTTACGTGGCAGCAAAGATAAATAGCTTTTCAGTCAACTAATCTAAGTTATTCATCATTTAGCACTCTTGTTCAATGCAACGTAATACACTTAACAGCTTATCTGGAGCATTTTACAGTGAAGTGCTTTACCTAGAGACACAACAGTGATACAGGAACTCAGTAACCCCTGACCTCTGAATTATCAGCCCTGATCGATTCGAAGATCCATTTCAGCCTATAGGAATTATGTATCTACTTTTAAACAGAGACAATGATTATTTTAATATTACTGACATAACCAAAAATCCTTGTGACAACAACCCTCCTAAGTGCAGAATTATTTAAAGGCACATGCAAATGATTGATAGTTTACTCATAAATCTATAGCTTATATTTATTATCTAATGTGTAAAGCTGTTAAGACAGACTCAGGGTTTTTCCTACATTGAAATTTTTTTGGCGGCCGCCAAAACGATTTTTTGTCCCGCCAAAGCCTTATTTGATCTGTAATTGGGTTTTGTGAGTGAAGCAGGCTACTGACGGAGTGACGGAGAGAACGATCACAGCACCGCGCGGATTCTTATATGCATCGCGATGCGGACGTGGACGATTCTGAATTGATTCACAAATGTCAAAAAAATCAAATCTCTAAAAAAACATAATATTGACGGAACGCAAAAGGCGGAACTCTAGCGGACGTGCAGTGCGCGTGCAGTCTGTGGCGCGCACTTAACAGACTCGCGCACATAACAGACGCATGATGCCTGAGCGCCAAATTCGAACGGCACCCTCTTCGTTAAAAGCTAATGTAAAATTGGCAATTTCATTGTTACCTATTTAGTATTTTTTGTATGAAAGCTGCTTTCAGTATTTAGTTTTCACATCAATATACTGTAAACCGATCTGTTATACTTACATTGTACTGCCCTGCAATATGTGCAATGCCAGTCACAAAAAGTTACATTTTGACTGTGCTCTCTGCAGATGTTCATTCACTTTTTTTGTATAAGCTGTTTTTGATTGTGGTATACAGCAAACATTTCAAGTCATACCTCTTTATTATTTAGTTGTGAATAAGAGAGGCTTTGTATGTTACTAATTATTCAGAATATGCATAAGTCCACAAGCATTATATGTGAGCTGCTGGTACATAATTCTATATTTTTGAACGAAAACTGTTTGTGAATTTGCTACAGGCCTACAGCAAAATGTTTTTTGTCTGAAGGATTATATTGCTCATTGGAAATAACCAGAGGATGTTGGTTAGAAGTCTATTATTAAATGCTAGAGATTCAGAATATGCTGAAGTTTGTATTAATTTACAAGTACGCTGCTAGTACAGGCACATATTTATTTTCCTGTTGGTTCTTTGCAATGTTCAAATAACTTCCATTTGTTTTATTAATAAAATTATAGGAAGATGGAAGTAAGTTCGTTATGGGTCATCATAAATACTTTGCTTTAAAAGTACCAAGTAAAAAAAAAAAAAAAAACGTTAATAATCGATAATCGTTACCCTCTGAATCGTAATCGAATCGAATCGTGAGGTGCCTATAGATTCCCACCCCTAATCTGAAATGAGAAAGTAAGTGTGCTTACCTAATTTAGCAAGAGTGTTTAGTAAAATTTAGCCTTAATAATCCACAGTATGTATAGGGCTATGACAATGTGTAGTAAATTACCTAAAAAAAAAAAATCACAAACTGTTTCTTTGTATTTATTTTAAATTTAACATTTATTTTCAATATTGGGCTTGCGGATCACGTGGGTACTAGGGTACTCTTTGCTGTGTGTGGATGACCATGTCGGTCAGCCACCACCGAAGACCAATTTTGACCCAGGAAAAACCCTGAGACAGGAGCTTTTGAATCACATTTACTCAACACAACAGCAAAATGCTACAGTAAAATTTATCTGAGGACTAGAATTATATTAAAGAGAATTACAGATACAGTAATACAACAGGATTACTTGGAATAAAAATAGATTTAGATGCCTGCTAAGTTTTTCATTATGTTTTGCTGTTCTTAGTGGTGGAAAAGGATTGTCTCTGCATACCTTTCGAAGGATTCTTCCCTTCAAACTAAAGATATACTTAAGTATATTTGATTGTGCTAAAGTTAAACTATTCCAAGTATAATTTAGGTACAGTACGCTTTAAATATCTTGCATTTAAAGACTGATATTATATAGAGATCATACTATCCTTACTAATAGTGATATTAAAATAAAAAAAATTGACTTCATATTAAGAAATGTGCATTGTGCAATAAAGAAGTACTTCAAATAAAGTTTCATTTAATATAAGTCTCAAGCGATATGTCAGTAAATATGTTAATGGATTTGTAGTATACTGTTGTATAATATCAAGAAAATGCAATTACCCTGCCGACTTGTCTAATGTAGATGCCTTTTTGTTACACAAATTTAGCCAATGTATTGAATATAATGCATTGGGTACAATGTTTTTATTTATTTATTTTCTAAGAAATGCCTTTTACTAGCCTCATACTAATTCACAAAATGAACGGAATGCATAGCTGATATAAAAACAATTGGATGACTAGTAATTTCCTACTACTTAATTCTGAAAAAACAGAGATTCTAATTATTGGACAAAAAACTTCCTCACATAATAACCTTGAATACTGTCTAACACTTGATGGCTGCTCTGTCAAGTCTTCGTCGTCGGTTAGGAACCTGGGTGTGCTCTTTGATACCAATCTTTCATTTGAAAGTCACGTGTCTAGTATCTGTAAAACCGCATTTTTCCATCTTAAAAATCTAAATTACGTCATATGCTCTTATTGGCAAATGCGGAACAATTAGTTCATGCGTTCATGACATCAAGGCTAGATTATTGTAATGCTATAATGGGTGGTTGCCCTGCACGCTTAATAAACAAATTACAGCTGGTCCAAAACGCAGAAGCTTGAGTTCTTACCAGAACCAGGAAGTATGACCATATTAGCCCAGTTCTGTCAACACTGCATTGGCTCCCTATTAAACATCGTATACATTTGTAAATATTGCTGATTACTTACAAAGCACTAAATGGTTTAGCTCCGCAGTACTTGAACGAGCTCTTAACGCATTATAGTCCTTCACGTCTACTGCGATCTCAAAATTCCGGCCAGTTGATAATATCTAGAATATCAAAATCGACTGCTGGTGATATATCCTTTTCCTATTTAGCACCAAAACTTTGGAACAGTCTTCCTAACATTGTCCGGGAAGCAGACACACTCTGTCAGTTCAAAGCTAGACTAAAAACACATCTCTTTGACCTAGCATACACATAACACATTATAGACTTTTATAATTCAATGTTAGGCTGCATAGATTAGCCAGCCGGAACCGGGAACACTTCTCTTAAATACTGTGTACTTGTTACATCATAAGAAGAATGGCGTCTACGCTAATATTAGTCTCTCTGTTTATCCCGAGGTTTACCACAGTCCACCGGATCCAGGGCGTATCCAGATCTGATGAAGGACCTGTGCCTGGACGCGATGACAACACAGTCCTGAAGTGTCAACTAGTCTCTCCCCTGTGAAGGCCTCCCTCCCCTCCCTTTACATCTCTACAGATAAAGCGTTGTCGGGATAGTTCACGTGGCTATGTGGAAGCGATAAAAATTCTGTATTATAAATTTTAAGGCCAGACAAGTAGTTTGTTGAGGATTGGTTTGTAGGGAAGGACTACACGCCTGCGCACATATATTCAAACGCGCATACCTATAGACTGAACTCATAATACGCATGTGCACACCATCAGCCTTCTCACAGGTTCGCGTTTTTAAAGTTTCGGCAGAAAGAACTTAAGAGTTTTCTGTTAAAACGGTGTCGTGTTTGTGGCCCCTAAGTTAATACTAATGATCTAATATATATTAAACTAATGATCGTTGCGACGGAAGTGAATCAAGTGACAATAACTTTATTCCAGTGCTGCTATATCTAGAATCACATCTGTTAAAGAAGATATCGACAGCGCATTAATTTTAAAAGAGGAACAGAGAACCGCGATCAAGGCATTTGTTGATCGGAAAGATGAATGAAGAACATATGTCACTTACTCCGTTGCTCTGATTGGTTGTAGGTCTATCCAATTGAGTGCAGAGGCATTTTCTTTCCTGATTCGGTTGAAACACGCCCCATAATCACAGCCCTATGGAGCAGTATCAGACTCATATTCTGACTAGAATCTGAGTATGACGACGTCAGGCGAGGCCTTGAGAAGGATCTTGGAAACTTTGGGAAAGTTACAACTTGCGTCAATCAAGAAAATTAGAACCTAACTTCTGTGGGAAACAACAGGAGAATAGAAGACTGATTGCCTCTTTGAATAATTTCAATTCATGCGTCACATTTAAATCAGCAGCGTAATATGCAAGACCGTCAAACCGGCAAATAATTTCATTGCGTTTTACATCAGGAGCAGTTGTGCAGTATATTGAGAGTTGAAGCACGCAGAGACAATTGGCACGTTACGAATGGTTTTATTCCATCCGCACGCACTGAAACACAAGTAGTTCTGCACGTTCACATTCTTCAACCAACGAACGGAACTGTCAATGTTTTAGTGTGTGAAGAATTTAGTGTGACAAGAATACAACTAATGTTATGCCAGTTTATGCAATGCTTCCTGCAGCGTTAATGACAGATCATGTCAGGTAAAAGGGAATCAAAACATTTTGCAGATGATAGGCTAAATAGGCTAAATAAATGTTAAATCTGCTGGCTTTATTTCTCTTTAACAGCTTCAAGTTTAACGCACTTTCGTGTTCTATACAGGCCATTTCGCGTTTATTTTCACGCACCACTTACTGCGCATATTGAGACTTTTCTCTGCGATTCGCAGTCTTTAAATCCGTATAATTTATGCTGTCATCGATAGAAAAATCTGTTTGCTTATAGTAATACTTGTAATAGTAAAGGAAGAACACAAAGTAATCCCAGTTTTCCATAATGCATATCTGCAACTGGTAAAACGAGTGAGCTTGCGTGTCAGCGTCCTGGGTTCGATTCCAGTCCGTAGTGGTTCCTACATTCAATGTACATATATCTTGTTCCCTTTTTCTCACATGTTCTCCGGATGAGTGAGTTACTGGTATACTGTGGTTGTCTGTAAAATGTCTGTAAAAGGTCAATTCTTCAGCTGTGCCATTATTTATAAAGATTACTTTATTGTATTTGAAGCACACAATAATGATGTCATTAGCACACTTCAAGTTTACTTGGAATGCCAATTGCAATGTGTTTTAAAATCACTAAGTAAAGGATAGTATGACCTCATGTTTATTATCTGTATAATATGAATGTATGTTGAACAATCTTACAGTGCAATTGAATTGCGATTATAATGTCACCAAAATACATTTGAAGTTTATGCTGAGTGAAATCTGCATTTCAGAACTTAAATACAAGAGTAGATATTTAAATATGTACTTAAGCATACTTGAAATAGTTCCACTTTAGAACAAACAAGTATATTTAATACAACTTTTATTGAACTTCAGCACTGCTTTTGGACAACTACAATGCATTTAGTACTAAATTAATTCCAATTTAACAGACTTTAAGTATACACATTTATAGAATGCCACAAATACATTTAGTTTTACTAAAGTACATATGAATAAATTGTGCTTAAGTATACTTTTTTTTTCAATAGGGGCATCTCTATCATTTTGTTGCTCGAGTAATTCTGTTTTATTCTCTCTCATATTTACTACCAAATGACATGCATGTATCGTTGGGCGGGGCGAAAGAGGCAATGATGTAGAAGTAGGCATTGAACTTCTTCAGAGGTGGTCTTTCATGGCACTATAAGACCATAATGAGACAATATGTGAAACGAGTCGTTTTGGCAGCTTCTTTTCAATAAAAGCTTGTTCTTAAACTAACAAAAACAAATTGAGCTCTGAAACTTACAGGATGTTTTTAGTACAATGACCTCTTATATGTCAAAAGGTCAAGGAAAATTTTATTTCTCAATTCATGACCCCTTTTGTACAGCACTGCAATATACCTGCTGAAGCAATATTGGTTTATTCATTCGTTGTAAGAGTTGTTACATTTTTACCTACAATTATTGTTCAACTCAATTATGAAACTGATTTAAAATACACTTGGCTCGCAAATATGAGAAGGTCCCCACATATCACTGTTCCTTATTGCAGTATGAGTTTGTGTTTTTGTGTGTACGTCAAAGGAAGAGAAAACGGAGAGGGTCAAAGAATTATGTGCAATTAAATTAAATGATCAATTCTTTAGTATCCATTCAGTTAGAATTGCATCAACCCATTCATCATTTGGATTGTATTGCTGTCCTCCCATCCAACACCCATTTAAACCTGGGGCTCTACCATCCTAATTACACACTAAAGTGCATAAGTTGTTATTTGCTGAGTGCCCCATGGCGAAACGCTAAACCACAATGAAATGTAACCATGCCTTTCAGCCAGTGACACCAAGATCAGATCCAATCAACTCACCCTGAGCATCACTTATACAGAACAAATAAATTGAACCATTGGAGCATTATAACATTCGTCTAGCAGAATTTCAGCTATGTGAATTTTGAATATGTAATTAGCAATCAGACACATAAACCAGGGGCCCACCTAGCTTAATAGCTGCTTCTCATAATAGTTTGAAACAACAAGAAAAGCAAATTTTGTATTATTCTGTATCAAAATAATCATGTTGAATACAGACATAGTGTGTCTAGTTGCACAAAATAACAGGACATGCTGTGCAGTTTAGTTAGGCAGGTCACAGTTTTGACTCACTTTTAGAGTAAATTTATTTTTCAACAACAACATGTCATGTTAGATATAAGAATCATTGATAGCATTGATATGAATCATTAACTTCTTTTTTTTAAACATTTGCATGGATGGAAAAAATACCAGAGACTGCAATGACAACAGACACCCGCACTGACAAGCGCTTGAGTGAGGGGGTTATGAGATAACCCCTCCCCCTCATAACCTTTAAACTTTAGTTTAAAAGCATACAAAGAAAATTTTATCGGCCATCACTTCTAGAGAATTATAGCGCACACACTGGACCAAGATTAAACTTTCTAGACTGCATGCGTCGACCGCTTGCATTCTCTCACATTGTCCAATGGGGTATACTTTGAAAGGCTACACGTTCAAATGCTAGCATATGCATAAGAAAACTAATTATGCTTAGGGCTTTATGTTCTTCCAGACCTATGTATCTTTCTTGGTTACTTGAATCACAAAAGGAAAGGTTTTGAAGATATTCTCACTACTCTTTCAAACAATGAAAGTGGGGCTGTCAAGCTTCAAAAATGACAAGCACACACACACAAAATAAAATAAAAACATCTTAAAGTAGTCCATGTGGCCTGTGTGCTAATGTTAAATAGCTTTGAGCACAGATTTCATGAATCATGCTGAAATTAGAGAGTATGCTTGGAATAGAAGTCCACCCTGCTTCACCAAAGCGCTCTCGTGAATTATGAAAGAGATTTCATAATCGAAACTGTAATTTTTGAATGGACAACTTTGACTGTTTATATGCCCTAAACGTTCATTTTTTGTGTGGTTAGGGGTACAAGTGTTCCACTAAATTTAAATATTTATTGCCAAATATATACACTGCCGTTCAAAAGTTTGAGATCGGTACGATTTTTTATGTTTTTAAAAGAAGTCTCGTCTGCTCACCAAGGCTGCATTTATTTGATAAAAAAAAAACAAAAAAAAAAAAACAGTAATGATCCCGTGGTGACCTCAAAAGATCTGCAAATCAACACACTTTCCATGCAAGACAATAAAGGGCCTTGTGTCAAAGGACAAATGGTAAGACAGATGTGTTCCTGCATTTAACTCGTAATCCAACTATCCCAACATGTACAGTATATATTCCCGTGTGTACAGTATATGCATGTCCCAATGTTATACTTTAGTTATGTTAGGGTAATTTTAAATGCTTATTTCCAGATGAGACTGTACCACTCCTTTATGTCTTCCAATCCTGTCGTATTTGGTCTTAAAATTCCCCTCTCGTTATGCCTTAATTAATGATGTATGTAAGACGTTTACCATACTTTGGGGTGAAACTGTATCAATTCTGAGACCATCATAAACTTAAACAACAAATTAGGCTGTAAAGGAGACAAAGAAAAACTTTTTCTGGCAAAGTTGACGCATCCATGTGTGTGTGAATTTGTCCTTAAAAGATACTTAAACTAGAATATCGATGCTCATTTTTCCTTCCTTACAGATGAGACACCTTCCTGACTTTAAGCAAAACTCGCTTTCAAGTTAACCTTGTTTAAATTTCCCGTGGACAACATGATCTCTGGAAGAAACTAAGCTTCAGCTCACGAATGCACAGAGAATCTCCACACACACACACATCCATCCTTACTCAGCACAAAAAATAAATAAATGCAAGTATTAATTTGATCAATCATTAGATGCATTTTAAGCTTATGCCCCTATTAAGGTGATGTGATTCTTTGCTGGCTCTCAAAGGTTTGTAAATTTTGCCATTCTCTGATCTTCGCTCTTCTTCTTTTTCTACTTTTGTTATTCTGTATATATATATATATACAGTATATATACATCATTATCAATCATACACTCACCTAAAGGATTATTAGGAACACCTGTTCAATTTCTCATTAATGCAATTATCTAATCAACCAATCACATGGCAGTTGCTTCAATGCATTTAGGGGTGTGGTCCTGGTCAAGACAATCTCCTGAACTCCAAACTGAATGTCAGAATGGGAAAGAAAGGTGATTTAAGCAATTTTGAGCGTGGCATGGTTGTTGGTGCCAGACGGGCCGGTCTGAGTATTTCACAATCTGCTCAGTTACTGGGATTTTCACGCACAACCATTTCTAGGGTTTACAAAGAATGGTGTGAAAAGGGAAAAACATCCAGTATGCGGCAGTCCTGTGGGCGAAAATGCCTTGTTGATGCTAGAGGTCAGAGGAGAATGGGCCGACTGATTCAAGCTGATAGAAGAGCAACTTTGACTGAAATAACCACTCGTTACAACCGAGGTATGCAGCAAAGTATTTGTGAAGCCACAACACGCACAACCTTGAGGCGGATGGGCTACAACAGCAGAAGACCCCACCGGGTACCACTTATCTCCACTACAAATAGGAAAAAGAGGCTACAATTTGCACGAGCTCACCAAAATTGGACAGTTGAAGACTGGAAAAATGTTGCCTGGTCTGATGAGTCTCGATTTCTGTTGAGACATTCAGATGGTAGAGTCAGAATTTGGATTCATTAAACAGAATGAGAACATGGATCCATCATGCCTTGTTACCACTGTGCAGGCTGGTGGTGGTGGTGTAATGGTGTGGGGGATGTTTTCTTGGCACACTTTAGGCCCCTTAGTGCCAATTGGGCATCGTTTAAATGCCACGGCCTACCTGAGCATTGTTTCTGACCATGTCCATCCCTTTATGACCACCATGTACCCATCCTCTGATGGCTACTTCCAGCAGGATAATGCACCATGTCACAAAGCTCGAATCATTTCAAATTGGTTTCTTGAACATGACAATGAGTTCACTCTACTAAAATGGCCCCCACAGTCACCAGATCTCAACCCAGTAGAGCATCTTTGGGATGTGGTGGAACGGGAGCTTCGTGCCCTGGATGTGCATCCCACAAATCTCCATCAACTGCAAGATGCTATCCTATCAATATGGGCCAACATTTCTAAAGAATGCTTTCAGCACCTTGTTGAATCAATGCCACGTAGAATTAAGGCAGTTCTGAAGGCGAAAGGGGGTCAAACACAGTATTAGTATGGTGTTCCTAATAATCCTTTAGGTGAGTGTATATATATATATATATATAAAATTTATTTTATTTTTTTTTTGCTTCTCACAGATCAAATCACTTTAACGTTTGATTTTGCTGCATGCTTTTCATACTGTTTAGTACTATAGAATAAGAAAGTTCTTCTTCTTGGCCAGAAGAACAACCTTCCTTAAAGAGTTGATAGAAGTGTACTGTCAGTTCAGTGGATGAACTTCCATGTCTATTTGAAATTAATTCTGCTAAAATTAATTCTGAAGCTGAATATCTAGCCTATATACACTACCGGTCAAAAGTTTTGGATCTGTACGATTTTTTATGGTTTTAAAAGAAGTCTCCTCTGCTCACCAAGGCTGCATTTATTTGCTAAAAAAAAAAAAAAGTAATATTGTGAAAATCATTACTGTCTTCAGTGTCACACGCTTCTTCAGAAATCATTCTAATATGCTGATTTGATGCTCAAGAAGCATTTCTCATTATTATCAATGTTGAAAATAGTTATTTACATTTTTATTTCAGGATTCTTTGATGAATAAAAAGTTCAAAAGAGCAGCATTTATCTGAAATAGAAAGCTTTTGTAATATTAAACACTACAGTTCAAAAGTTCAGTAAGAATTTTTATTTAAAAAAATTGGGGAAGAAATAAAATAAATCAATACTTTTATTCATCAAGGATGAATTAAATTGATCAAAAGTTACAGTAAAGACATTTATAATGTTAAAAAATATTTTATTTCAAAGAAATGTTTACATACAGCAGTAAATGGTCAATCAAACCCACGCAAAGCAAAAAGGTCCGCACCAGTTCGCCAACGTACCTAGCAGGCCTATATCAAACCCCAACAACTGCAAACAGTGATATAGGGCACAAAAAGGGCGACAATACTCACCAAAATTTTGTAATGAAGTATATTCACTAGTTTTATACTGATGGATACTGTAAAAGAAAACATAAATAATCCATAATATTGAATGGCTATATGAAACTAGCCTCAGACTATCAGAATAATGCAATAAAACACCACAATTCACAGGGACACAAGGCACCCGCACCACCTGGGTGATAAATTAAATGGTGAATAAACTATATTAATTTGGTTCCTACCAGTACCAGGCGAGAAAGGTAAAGGTAAAGAGCCGAAAGTTTAACCCACTTTTAAAGCGTGCGATGTTCCGCTTCCGGGGTCATGGGCATGACTTTGTTTACATAAGGTCTCTAGAGAAGGCGGAACAAAGGTTATCATCTTATTTAGACCAGTGACGGTCAGAGTGAGGTCGAAACAGATCAACAAACTTGTCCAGTGTAGACCACTTCCACTTAAGACTGTTAGCTAAAAAAAACGGAATATTTTTTGTTTGTTCATTTGTACATATTAACATCACATTTATTAAAAGAAGTGACATCACAACCAAATTTATGGTTTACATTTTTACAACTACAGCAATGTAGTAATAAGCATTTAGGCTTATAATAAGCTGAGTGGTTGCTAAAAAAAAACAGCTCAAACACTTTATTATTTCTCATACAAACTTTTGAGAGGCCCTTTCCCTCCCAAATATATATATTATATTTATATATATATTTTTTGTTTTGTTTTGTTCTTGCCCAAAGATGCCAAGCAGCAGTTTGCCAAAGTGTCTCTCACTCTTGTGCCTGGGGCATTCCAGATGTTAGAGAATGCACAGATTTCAAGAGTCTCTCTATCCCAGACCAAAAGACATATGAAAGGGAGAGAAAGAAATCGAGACTGTGTGAGAAATAAGGAGTAGAAACAGTATTTGAGAGAGTCAGATAGGGTTCGTATTGTGTAGTCTAAGACAGGAACATTTGCACTGAATGCAGAAATGGACACTGGAAATGGAAAATTCATTGACTTTTTTGTAATTACATTAAGGGTTTCTGCTCATATAAATTTTGACCTTTTACAGAAAATTCTAAATACATATTATTGTACGCCCTTCACAGAAAATGCCTTCTACGGAAAGGTCACATTTGCTTGTTTACGTGTTTATTTGAAGATGGAAGCAAGTTAGATTTCTGGATTTCCATAGCAAGCAATCCGATTGAAAATGAAATCAGAGACCATGTGCAATGCGATTCACATCAAGGAAAATAGAAGAGATTGAAACAAAATGAATAAGGGCAAACGACTTTGGTAAAATCTAATGACTTTGATTTATAGAATATGAAAATGCCTAAATAAGGAACATAATACCAAGGGAAGGTCAGTCTCATCTAATATTTACTGCTAGTTATATTTAGTCTTGGGTGAACAGATGTCCCCGTCTTCTGGGGACACTCAATGTTTTGGATGGCCTTCCTCAGATGGAGCTGTCCTCAGAAATGTCCCCATTTTTTATTGTGTTCCTACAGTGAAATAATATCTAATGCAATATATATTTCATATGCGTCATTTCAAATTAATTATTTTAAGTTTCACAAAAAAACTTTAAAATGACATAATTAGATCAACATTACCTTTGTGTCTAAAGTACACTGAAGCTCATGTTTGTTTATGAAACTGTGAGAATACTAAGCAAAGGAAAGAAAATAATACATATGTTGTAAAAAAAAAAGTCCCCATAATTGCACAAATGTAATACAATAAAGAGATTAAGTACATACAGTCTCTGTTTCTCTTTATTGCATTAAACCATGCTAAAAATATATTTCATATCACATTATTATCAATTCCCTTTTATTTTACATTTCTTTATATGTAGTAACTGTAAGTATTAAGACATTGTTTTGGACGCATGCTGACATCATTGTCAGTTGAGAAGCATTAGTTTGAGGGGAACAAGTTTCACGTGTGTGTTGATAACTAAAGGTTATCATGCCACAATATGATACACAATAGTTCATCACAGCACTACATCATCATGGTCCAAAAAAAAAAAAAAAAGTCCTTCTTTTTTAACCCTTGGATAATAATTGGATAATAACATTATATTTGAGTAATACATTTTCCACTGACCTAGAAATAAATTCTCCCATGTTCCTGTTTTCATTTGAGAAATCTGGTTACCTTAATTAAGACTGATACCACCTCAGTAATTTACGTGAATTATATCAATGAATATCCATCATATTATCAACACACCGAGAGCTTTTCAAAAGTAATTTATCAATATTACAATAAGCACCCAATTTATAAACAACAAAATACATCTCTGGCTTAATAAGCATTTGTAATTGTTCCCACAGACACATGCACAATCACAAGCAATTGGCAATGGTTTCAACCGACAAGGCAAACTTAAGCAGTTGGCGCACAGGGTAAAGCTCACAGCTCTTGGCACGCACATAGCAAGACAGACGGGAGAGCACTGACCTGCCATACCAGGGGCTCCACATGGTCGACTGTAGAGGAGAGGCAGACACTGAGGACAACAGTATGAGAGGACGCGGTGATCACGCTGGCTATGATGGCATCCCTCATGGAGAAGGGAAGCATGGTGTATACAACAAAGATGATGAACAAGAAGAAAGACACCTGGAATCAGAGTAAACAGAACAAGAGACAGTAAAACATTATGACACATAATTTTGGTTATGTCAGGTATTAGTTGCGTCTAAGCAAAAACGTGTTGAACTGTGCTCTCAGTTTTGACAGTTTGGGACAGGTAACTTTAATTTCATTTTAATGCTGTAATTTTATTTCTAATTGAGTAAGTTCCATATCGGTTGGCCAAAATAATGGTTTGAAATTGTGTGTTTTGTTTTGTGCTAAATTTGGCTGAAAAACCTTTGTGACAACTTAACACATTTAGTGTGAAAACATGACCCACTACAGTATGTTAATGTGTACTCATTGATCTGTATTTTTTTCCTGGGCAATTAAAAATGGAAATGTTTGAAGTAATTTTGTTGTAGCTGTAAGAATTGAGAAATTAGGAGATGCCGGACAGTCTGGTTGAAGAGCGACCATACCCTGAGAGGACAAAAGGACCTCTTTGGAAATTAACATTTGAACTAGCCCTCATGCACTATCGAGACGAAAAGTCTCACCTCCGAGTCATCCTAATCTACATCTCATTCCCCCTTCTCTCACCCCCCCTCTCTCATGCTCAGATCACCTGAATTCACCCAAGAAAATGTATAGTTTAATGTGAATGATTAACATCGAGTATTTTTCATGTTTGGTATCATTTAGAATGTCACAGTGTGACTGGTACAAATGTCTCATTTCCAAATAAGTAACACACAAGGTAATAAGGTTTTTAAGAGTTTAAAGATAACTGACATATAAAGGAAGGTGATCTCCTGGCAAATGGTCACACACCCCCAAAAGGTGCAACCTCTGAATGCAAATTTCTTTTGTTAGTACATGTTTCCAAGTGAAAAAGGTCCTGACTATATAATGAAATGCAGCAGGGGATTCGGGGCCTTTTCTGTAATTCAGATTAGCCCGTGAGGCTGAGAGTGAGACCTCTCAGCCTCATGTATTTCTTAAATGTTAGGTTTGCATCTTCTCTCTATTCCAGAGCATTTGATGTTTTGTATCGATTGTCTTTGAATTGATTATGAAATTGGCATGATACATTAGCCTGGCTAATGTCAGACCTCGTCTCATTGAGACGTGGTCTGGGAACCACATGTTCATTTTCTCGTATTTGAGGATTGGTTTACGAATGCCCAGAGCCGCTTATTGGGCGCTACGAATGTCTATCAAATGCGCCTGTATGTAGCTCATAGCCAATCGTTTCAGTTATACCAGATGACATATGTAGAGCGACAGAAATTCGACGATGGAAATTGATTTGATGATGGGTCAGAGATTTATGTGTACATGATGGCTAAACTACTTAAAACACTATCTAAGGCTGCATCGAAAGGTAACTTCGCGTCTGCTGCCATGTTGGATCCATAGATATAAACAAACTGCTTCGGTGTGTCGCATAGATGTCGTCATCGTCTTGCTGCTCCCTCCCCGTTCTGTGATTGGTCCCCTCGCTGAGGCGAAAATCTGGTCCATGGAATCCAGGCTGCCTAGTAGCGTGAAAAAAACTCGCGCTGCACGGCAGCATGGGGAAACCCAGGCTAATGATACATTTACCTGACATAATAAATTGTTACATTTGATTATTCTAACTGACTTTGACATTATTTTTATTAAAGAGTTAAAAGAAATAGTCAAACATTCACTCACATTTAAAACCTTTTCATTTATGGAGTCAGATGAAATAACGAGAGAATACATATTCAAGTGTATTGCATTTAATAAAAAAAAGACTTTGCCTCGAGAAAAGGACAGTAACACGTAAAGACCTTCCACGCTGGTCGGATGCCGGTTTTGGGCCGATCGAGCGCGAGCTTACATAGCCAAGACTTAGGTATGTGCCTATAGAGAAATTGATGTTAAAAATATTAAACCACCCTGGGGTATTAACCACATTCACTGGAGTAAAAAGTGTGACAACTCGGTCTCCCCTATAATTGTGAGCTTGTTGATTGTGTGTTGTGCAGTGTGAGTCAGTGGAACATTGTAAGTCTCTTGTTCTCAATCTTGTGGGTGACAAGTTGTCAAGACTGATGATTGATATGTTTGTTTAGAGTTTCAATGTGTTGGTTTAACTATGCTTATATTGTGTAATTGTGTTTATACAAAGCCTCCAGTGACACCTGCATACTGAAAAATACAAAGTTCTGTCATGGCAGACTGATAGGTCCTTAACTCAATCTGCTTGCAATCACATTATTCTCTAAGGCACAGCTGATTGGTTCCTGCTGTATCAGTAGCCAATGATTATATTGCTCAACCTTCAAATACTTGGGGCCAGATTTGCGAACAGCTTGCCCTAGCGGAAACATTCTTTTGCCGTAAAAAAAATAAATAAAAAAAAATTGACATACAAATGTCTCAGGTTATTCATGTAACAATGGTTCCCTGATTTTTTTTTTTATTTATACAGTGAAGTCTATCTAGTATTTTATTTTTATCTTTGTTTATTTAATTTCCTTCTTGAAAACTAATGTTAAATACACCAACTGTAGCTGAAAAAAATAAATAAAGAACTGTTTATTTAATTTGTATATTATGTTGTGTTTATGTAATGTGTATCTTTGTTCTTATTTTTTAATAACAAAGAAAATAATGACAAAGATTTTTATCTTCGCCACTTTGGACTAAATGTCTCCCATTTATTTATTTTATTTTTGTTACCTTGTAAGGGCCTGATCACACCTAACGCGTTTTTTGCAGTGAGAGGCGCCTGTTTTCAATTGGTTTCCTATGGCAGCGAGCGTTCTGCGCGCTGTTTATGCGCCTCGCGTTTTACCGCCCGCTGCGCCTCGCGTTTTTGAAGTTGAAAAAAAAGCAACTCCGAGCGGAAAAAGCGCCCGACGTCATCGCGTTTTTTTTCACTGTCCAATTGAATGAAGTGAGAGGCGGGCCTTCCGTTTTAGTGATAAAAGCTACAGTTGCTTGAACGCCAGGAGAGTGCGATGATGGAGGATAAACTTGTGGTGCTCTCGCAGGTTACCAGGAACTTAACGACTTCACGACCGTAACTACCACAATGTTAACAGAAAGTAAATATATTTAATAAAAGGCTGATTTGACGTTTACTTGACTGACAGGATAGTTGTTTCAGTGGTTGCCTAGCAACATAAAAAACGCAGCGCACTGCTCGTTCTGTGTGATGGTAAGGCCGTGTGTCCACCAAAGCGTTTTTACTCGCGCCTGGCGTGTTTTTTCAATTGTTTTCAATGGGAGCGCCGCGTTTTTAAAACGCCATGAGCGTAACGAGGCGCTGAAGCGCTGAGCGTTCGGCGTTTTTTACTGGTCGCCGAGAGTTGAAGAATGTTCAACTTTTGGTAAAACGCACCGCTCATCACTGTCACTTTTTACCCAACCGTCCAATCACAGTGGAGGAGGGGCGGGACTAATACCACACCGACCAACCGCGTCCGCCACATGATTCTGCTTGTACAACGTCAACAGATGGCAACAACAATCATAATAACGGAACAAAATCAAGAGCCAGAGAAAATACATTACATTGTATTGACATTTTAATATAGAATCAACACAGAAACAAAATATGTGTGAAATGAGATACTAGTAAGACTTTCGCAGATATTCCGTATCATAACAAGCAAAGTGGATCGGTCTCAACCGTCTCAACTGAAAAAACGCTGCGCTGCCAAAACGCTCTCAAGCGCCCACAGCTGAGCATTTTTAGCAGAGCGCCTAGCGTTTTCAGCTGGCTAATAACGCTTTGGTGGACACACGGCCTTAGGTGTGATCGGGGCCTAAAAGCTGTGCACCTCGCGTTTTCGAACCTGAAAAACGCGTTAGGTGTGATCAGGGCCTTAGGCTTTGTTTTTTAAATATGGACATTAGTTTGGCTGTAATGCTCAGTCACTTGCAAAATAGTATAACCAACATGAAAAAGAATCGTGATAAAATCGTGAATTGTGATTTTCTTGAAAAAAATCGTGATATGATATTTTTGCCATATGGCCCACCCCTATTTCAAACAGGGAAGGAGAAAACCATTAATAAAAATAATTTATGAAAAGAAAATAATAATAATAATAATAATAATAACCGACATCAAAATCCATTGAATATAGATAACTTTTTTTGATAAAAAACAAACAAACAAAACAAAACAAAAACAACAACAAAAAAACAATAATAATAATATTAGAAAATGATAGAAAGCATGGAGTGAAAATACAGGCATTGTGAACTGTCATTAGATGGATGTAATAGAACTTCCCCCCTCCACTGCTGTGTACTTTTGTTTAAGCAGTGTTTGTTTTTCTGGTGATGTTATTTTGCACCATATTTGCACCATATTCAAAACTTCACAGTCATTGTGTTGGGTCAACCCATTGCTGTTTGGGTACATGTAATACCTCTCAGCCCTCGTTCATGAGACGTGTTGCCTCTCATTGCATCTCTTTCCTTTTGGTTATTATAAACATCACTGAGGTAAGATAAATAAATGAATAATAAAAAAAAAAATACTGTATTTTTTATTTAATCTTCCTCAGCAGATCACTCTAACTTCAAAAGTAATTGGTCAAGGCTCATCGACTGCTTTCTTTCTTTGTGCATTTAGGGATGCTCTCTTTACATCAGAGTGCTTCAGATTTCTCAAATGGAACCAGGAACTATTTTACACTTTGCAGTGACCAGCTTATTATTCCCGTGTTCTGGTCAGGTCTCTCTACATTTTGTGGTCTTCTGGGTGTCCTTGCCAGTGCCGTTGTACTTTGGAAACTTTGTCAAAGACATCGACAAAATATTTCTACGAATGACTTCTTTGTGTTTAATCTGACAATCATTGATCTTGTTTTCCTAAGTTTCTTGCCTTTCGGTGTCTATAACTACATGCTTTTGCACAACTCAGAATTTGAATACTTTAATAATTTCACATATTCACTACCCATGTGCGGAAGACCTCTCTTCATGGCTTGTGTCTGTGGAGATTATTATTTTGCTGTGGTTCATCCCATCATCTACATCAACAGCAGGAGAACTGTTATTATTAGAAAGGTAATCGCCATGATCATTTGGTTGTTGATCATTTGTTTTGGATTTATTACGGTCATGAATCCTTGGATTTTTACAAGCACTTTTACATCTACACCTCTGTTTATTTCCCTACCTGTGATTGGTTTTTGTGACGTCTCAGTTTTACAAGCTTTGAGAAAACCTGATCCTTCAGGGAAAAATCATATACATCCCCAAAAGAAGAGAGCCCTGCGTACCATCATTAACAGTTTTGTCTTGACTTTTATCGCTTACCTGCCACCAGCACTTATCTTTTCATTCGGACACAAAATACCAATAAGTTTTGATATGTACTACTGCACTTTAATATTTACTGCAATATGTTCCGTTGTCTTGGGAGGTGTCATTATGCCAGTTCTTTATCTGGAGAGCATAGGTCAGCTCAACATACAAAATATTGTAGAAATAATACAAATGAGGAGATGAAAATGGAATGGTAATAGACTGGAATGCCTAGTCTATCTTTATGGTCTTACAATTATAGTCATAGTCATTACTGAACTTGTCTGAAAATAATACATTTTCAAATAGTAAAAACTAAAGACATTTGTTTTTATATATTAGAATTGTGTTCATTGAATATGATAATATATTTTGTGTTGACTTGTATACTATACAAACAAATACAATACAAATTTTGATTATATACATATACATATACATATATATATATATATATATATATATATATATATATATATATATATATATATATATACACACACACACACACACACACACATCTAAATAAAGTGTCTGTAATAAATTCATTTATCATGAATCATTATCCTAATTTATGTTAGAGTAAAAAAATAAATTAAATAAAAAAACACACACAGTGTAGTGTCTTATTAAGCACAACAAGACAAGCAATGAAAAGTAGCAAACAAAAAGAAAGCAATGACATATTTCTTTCTGGGTAGACCTAAATAAAACCACAGAATGTTAGGGTACAAAAGGGTTTCTCCATTTTGCCTTCCCTTATTAAAAATAAGTATACTTCAAGTTAATTTGATTAAGTATAGTTCAATTATATTTTTAAGTAAACTTTATGTAGTAAGTATACTAATATCAATGTACTAGAAGTATACTTGTAAGTGTACTGTTGCAATACTACTTGGGACTAAATCGGCCCACATTTTAGTGTATTAAAATATACTTTAAGTGTTAACTTTAATATACTTTAAGTGCTTTGCTTTTAACTTTGGGTACATAACTAGTCTACAACTAAGTCTTTCGTTTGTAGTGCAACTATACTACAAGTGATTTATAGGTATACTGATAGTTTACTCAAATACTTGTAGTAATTTTTTAGTTAGGCCCATGTGCTCAGGGAAAATATGAGTTTTCAGCTGCTTCTTGAATAGTATCAGCTTGTCATTTTTAATTAAATGTAAAAATCTGATATCATTTATCTGTTTTTCATCTGTAATATCGCAAAACCCAGCAGTTTTAACAGGGGTGTGTTTATCCACTGTCTGTGTATAGGCTGATTGCTTGAAGAAGCAGTGTATAGGTCAGGGGTGGGCAACTTCGGTCCTGGAGGGCCACTGTCCTACAGAGTTTAGCTTCAACCCTAATCAAACACACCTGAACAAGCTAATCAAGGTCCTCAGGATTACTAGAAAATTACAGGCAGGTGATTTTTTCAGGGTTGGAGCTAAACTCTGTAGGACAGTGGCCCTCCAGGACCGAAGTTGCCCACCCCTGGTATAGGTTAACCCATTTTGTTGTTTGGAGTCACATTCTGTGATTCATGCAAAACATTCCCTCTTTGGATTTGCTGGCACTAAGATGGACTGCGGAGGATTTATTTTCTGGACATACCAATTCAAAATATTTGAGGAAAAAAGGAAGGTAAGAGACTTTGAGAAATGAAATTCAATTAAATTTGTTAAACACTGTAATAAACACAAACCCTTCTTCAGTAAGGACGGAAGCACATGCCATTTAAGGAAAAGGGCAAGAAGAAACTGCACACAGATTTAATTGGTTCTTATGTGTATGATCAACAGCACTAAAACTGAATGCAGACCAACACAAAACAGAAGTGGGAATACTTCTTGGGACTACATAAGGTCCACTTTTCAGTTTAAAAGTTTACATTTAAGTGTAACAGTGGTAGCTAGTTTATGTTTCTTTAGAATTGTAACTATACTGCAAGTGAACTTTAGGTATGCGGCTAGTTCCCTTTCACTGGAACTCGAGCTGCGTCAAAATGCTATGGGAGTGCCTCTGCGTGATTGTGTCATGAAGCACGTATGAAATCAGTCCAATGGTGTGACGGAATGTCAAGTGACGTCATCGACCAGGAAACTATTAAGCACACCTGAACCAAAACAGCATCAGCTTCTGTGTCTTCAGCAAGCGCTCTATGTAAAATCTATATCCCTGAGTGTTTTTTGTCTGTCTTAGAATTTGCTAGGCAGAATTATATATATATATATATATATATATATATATATATATATATATATATATATATAAAAAAAAAAAAAAACTTTATAATGGCGAGCGAACAACAGTTCAATAGTGTGTTCATCCCTGCCCAATCTACATCACGGGTGGAGATACACATGTATTGTGTGTTGTTTGTTTGGGAGCGCCACCCTCAAGGGGGCTGAATATGAGCATTGTGAGCATTGACAGTTGAGAAAGCTGCGCTACCGCGGGTGCTCTTTGAGGAGGGAGCCTCGGCTCGCGTATTAGCGCTCCCACAGCGTTTCGACGCAGCTTGAGTTCCCTTGAAAGGGAACGTCTCGGTTACGTATGTAACCCTAGTTCCCTGAAGAGGGAACGTGACTCTGCGCCACCCTGCCATACTCCCGGCATGCCGTGATCGACTTGCCTATCAGAAGCTGAGTTCCTCTTCAGGGAACTAGGGTTACATACATAACCGAGACGTTTACTAGTTATATACATTTAAGTAACGTACACTGCAGTATACTCACAGTAAATGAATAGATACCGACAGACAATTCACCTGTCCTGTCTTTTGATTGTGGGGGAAAATAGAGTACTCGAAAGAAACCCAAGCCAACTTGGGAGGAACATGTAAACTCTACACAGAAAGGCCTCCTGGCTCAGCCAGGACACAAAGCAAGACCTTCATTCCGTGAAGCAACAGTGCAACCCACTGAGCCACATGCCACCCAACAGTAAAAAAAAAAAGTTAACAGATAAAACAAAAAGTTAAGGATAAAACAAACAACACCCCTCTTCCAAACATTTGTCCACATTATCTTTTACTCTGCAAAACATGCATGTATAGAGTTAGATAGTACAGAGTTTTCTGTCAATGTTATTGGCTTATGATTATTTATAAACAAATAAATAGTTTAGACGTAGTAAACTAGCAAACCTAGTAAACTAACCATATAAATAAATATTAAATACACTTCTATATAAATACTGTAAATTCTAAAAACAAAATATATTCACAAAATGTATTCCATATATTCACTAACCATTTCTAGCAGACCTCTCTTCATGGCTTGTGTCTGTGGAGATTATTATTTTGCTGTGGTTCATCCCATCATCTACATGACCAACAAGAGAAGTGCCATGATTAGGAAGGTAATCTCTGTGATAGTCTGGGTGTTTATAGTGTGTTTTGGACCACTTGCAGCCTCCAATTCTTGTATGTTTGCAACTACTTTTGCATATACCCTTGTTTATTTCCCTGCCTGTCATTGGTTTTTGTGATATCGTAGTTTTTTTTTTTAGCTCTGAGGAAAACCAATTCTTCTGGGAAAAGTGTACATCCACAGATGAAGAGAGCCCTGCGTACCATCATCAACAGTTTTGTCATGACATTTATTGTTTACTTACCACCAGTGTTGGGGAAAGTTACTTTTAAATGTAATGCATTACAATATTGCGTTACTCCCCAAAAAAGCAACTAATTGTGCTACTTAGTTATTTTTTATGAAAAGTAATGTTTTACATTACTTTTGTTACATGTGTTAGTTACTTGTGTTACATTACATTTAGATTTCTAGGCTACCTCCCTTGCCTCCCAAACCAGAAACCAGCTCCAAACAGCATTGCAAATTTGTGGTTGGAATTACAATAGAGAAAGCTACTGACTGAATGTACCACTCTGGCCAAAAAATCCTCCGATGACGCAAAATGACGATTTTTGTGTCATCGGAGGATTTTTTCCAGACAAAAAATACATAAATCTCTCTTCTCAGGGGGATATGAGGGAGGGAAGCACGGTAATTCGAAAATACTACAGGTTTTCTACTGATACAAAGCTTAATGCTAAATGCTGAAGTATCCCTTTAAGCAGCAAGTTGCGTCTTTGTTTGTTAAAAACATATATACAAGACTACAATCATACACATTATTACATGAATAATTGACTAAAGTTTATAGCTAACCACTGTGGAAAATGTATTTAATTCAAGATTGTTTTGCCACTTTTTGTTCAAATGTGTTTTGTTTCGATGGCTTAAAGTTAAAGCTTATATTTTGGTAAATAAAATCAAAGATAAACAGTATACATGTCACGAATTGTGGCTGTATGAATGAGTACACGGTGATAGAGTTACAATAGACAGTCTTTAATAATAAATCAACCACACAGGGAGCACACAGGAGAACACTAGGCATAATAAACCACCACGTAAAACTCAGACGATCCCGGACAAAGGAACAGAATGAATCTTAGGGCTTAAATACATGGGAAATGTAATCAAGGTGAACAGAAACAGGTGTGTGGAAACTAATTAACAGCCAGGGAAACTAACTAGAAACTCGGGCAGGCAAAACAGGAGCAGAACACAGTGAAAATTAAACCAAAACAGACAATCTACATTAGAAAGGTCATTGTTAGTTAATGTTAATTAATGCATTACAAATGCAACCTTATTGTAAAGTGTTACCAATACTTTTTAACATGCCTAATCAGCATGTATTTGTGTACTTGTTTTTTTCTGGTCTTATCGGTATTCCGGGTCAAGTAATTCCCCAGATACTTTACTTCACCACTCATCGTAATTATTTTGCTTATCACGCCGTCATCAACATCTGATGTATATTGCCAAGCAGTATTTGCTGAATAGTGAGAAGTACTATATATCAAGTACACCAATATTTGATAAAGTTGCAAAATTTTGATTACCAGAAAGTTTTTACAGGGTAATGGAGAAGAAAACTGATTTTAAACATCACTAGTGGTCCTAATGAATGTTAGAAAAACCTCCTAGGAACAATAATTTTTCTTTATACATATTTTATTACACAGACTAGAGTAAAGGCACTTTCATCATCTTATTATTTTTTCTTTGTGTGAAATGGACCTCTCTTCTAGGATTTTTAAAGCAGGAAGGATATTTAATGCTTCTTCAAATTAGTATAATTAGGGCCCAAGCCCTGAAAGGGCGAAGGCCTTATTGTCTTCTTTAGGATTATTAGGGCCCAAGCCCCAAAGGGGTGGAGGCCCTATTGTTTATCTTATTGATTATTATGGCCAGAGCAACGATGGTGTGAGGACCCTCTTGGAATTGTTCCATTTACTTTTATCAAACTTCACATGTTTGATAAGAGTCCTGCCCTGACCACTTCTACATGGCAATATTTAGTTATAGTCATAGCGACACCTAGTGGCAATTGTTTTCTTTAGGATTATTAGGGCCCAAGCCCTGAAAGGACGAAGGCCCTGTTGTTTTCCCTAGGATTATTCTTTTTTCGTCAAGGTTTTTGGGGCTTTTGGGGCACTTAACATGCTAAAAAACTCTTGAAAATTTGCACACAGGTTCGAATCAGCAGCCAAATGGCCGGGCCAAAGCTGGTACATGGGAGATCCAACGGCGCCCCCTAGAACGGAATCTAAAATCTTGGGCACAGACAACAACGGATATGTATGAAACTCAGTACACATACAGATCTCATCAACTCAGCTCTGCCCAACAGGAAGTCAGCTATTTAGGGTTGTTTGAAAAACGCATACTCTGGAATTTGATATACTCCTCCTAGGGAATTCATCCCACCACCACCAAGCTTAAAATGAGCGGCTCCACGGGATTTGGCCAGTAAGGGTGCTGAAGGCTTACGTTGATCATACTGCTCAGAGGTAGGGCTGGGTATCGTTCAAAAAAATTTCGATACCAATACCGATACCGATACCTTGATTTCGATACCGGTTCCTGATCGATACTTTTTTCGATACCAATTTTATGAAATCCATTTTAACAAGATTACATAACACATTACCTCAGAAAAACTTTGGTTTTATTTTTTCAGTTTGACTCATGCTCCTTAGTCAGTGCACAAAGGAACAAAAAAAGCACAAAGGAACAAAATATTCCTTATACATAAGGTACAAAATATTTTTTTTATAAAGGGCTCATGCTCACCAAAGCTGAATTTATTTCATCAAAAATACAGTAAAACTTGTAATATTGTGGAATAGTATTACAATTTAAAATCTTATTTGAATATATTTCAAAATGTAATTTATTCCTGTGTTGTCAAAGCTGAAATATGAAAACAGTTTTTGGAAGGTCATTTTTGATCACTTTAATGCATGCTTACTGAAAAAAAATTCTGACCAACACGTTTTTGAACGGCAGTGTACATTCAGTAGGTCATTATTGCAATATAAACACAGTCAGAGTGATCAACAAGGTATCTCATTTACCAGTCGAAGACGGAGCAACTTTCTGCTCTTATGTTTACTCCGTGCACTGTCAAGGGCTTCATCATATCTGTCGCGGTACCGTCTTTGCAGCCATTATTTTACCACAAATACTGCATCGCGCGCTGTTGGCATCGAGCCTGGAGAAATGTAGCCACACTTTTGATCGACTTTTCCACATCTTTAGGGTATTGTGAGTGTGTGTGCTTGCGTGTCATTGAGTATGTGCGCGAGTTTGTGTGTGTGTGCTCGCGTCCATTGGCTCGCGTCTCATGAGAATGTGCGTGGACAGTTTGTGTGCGCGCGCGCGTCTCATAAGAGTATGTGCGGAGAGTTCCGCGCGTCTCGTGTGTGTAGAGTTTGCGTGTATGTGCGTGAGCGAATTTAGGCGTGTCGTTGTGCATTTCATATGTATTTGTTTGAGCACTGACGTTGACGAGTTAACCCCTTAGGTATCGAAATCTGGTACCGAAAAACAAGTCATTTTTCGATACTCGATAGTATCGAGGCAATTCGGTCGGTACCTAAAAAGTATCGAACTCGGTACCCAGCCCTACTCAGAGGCGTAGGCCTGATCAACTGTTTTTCTGTTTTGGAGGATGGAACAAAGGGAACAGCCGTCACCAAGCAGAGGATGTCTCATTGGGTGACTGATTTTATTTCTGCAGCCTATGAGGCACGTGGCTTGGCTTCGCCTCTGAGTGTTCGTGCTTATTCTACCTGAGCAGGGAACGAGACGCTGCGTAGCTTGCCATTCTCCCCATTTGCTTGCTTCCTTCACTGGAAATCTGAAGCGAGATGGCGCGAGCACATCCTTTTGAGGCATACGTGTCATATTCCTCATGGGGCAGAGCAAAGCGCCATCAAGCAAAAAATTATTATACAGGCTTCAGACGGTTGTGACACCTGGAGGTGTTCCCATAGTGTCAGCTAACGCAAAGTCTCATTCCTTACTCAGGACCAAGACTGCATACGTAACAAAGATGACTTGTTCATTAGGATATTAGTATGATTGTTCTTTGTAAAGCTGCTTAAAACAATATGTATTGCATAAACAAATACATTGAATTGAATGTGTAAACATTGAAATGTGAAATGACCCACAAAAGTCTGGTTCAATTGACTAGTGTGATTGTTTCGAACCATGCCCGGGCGCGGTTCGCTTAACCATCCCTGGCCTGCTTGGAAAAGGTGGGCCAGAGTGCAGTTCAGTTGGGCTTGGGCGCGGTACGCAGGTAGTGTGATCGCAAACCTCGCTGGAGCAAGGAACAACTACTACTCTTGTGTATGTTACTGTCATCATTATGACTGCAAACATTTTCTATTACTACTTGGACAGTACACTTTTCAATTAATTTAATTAATTCAAGTATATTAAGGTTTATAACAGGTCTGGTTCTCACCTTATTGACGAACAGGAATTGTACTTTGCGAGTAAAGCTGCAAATTCCACCATCAAAATAAGCTGCCTCTGTAATAATCTTCTGATACGTGCAGCACTATCAAGCAGAGATGGGGGACTCGAGTCAATGACTTGACTCGAGTCAGACTTAAGTCGCAAATTTTAGGACTTGAGACTTGCTTGACAAATATTAATAAAAGACTTGACTTGACTTTGACTTGATATTCATGACTTGAGACTTGACTCGGACTTGAGGTAAATGACTCGAAATAACTTGTCTTTTTAAAAATAAATATCTGTATTTGAACGCACCGCAACAATCACGTGACGCAGCAGGAACGCGCTGTGTGAACAAAAGCCGCGTGTTGTAGTGATGACGCTGAAGCGCGGGATCGTTCGCCAGCTGTGAAACGGTATGTAATGCGCAAGTTTATGATCGAATCAGAGAGGAAAAAAATGCACAAGCATGGTTTCTCGAGAGAGAAATCACAGCTCATAAGCAAACTTAAGACGCTGCTGAGACATTAAAGTCACATCGATGTCACATGTCTTTACGGGATTTTTACGGGTTGTGTGTGAACGGAAAATCACTGGCAGTGTGAATGAACCTAAATCAAACTAACCCGAGTCAAATCTCGGGTCACTTAATCCGTGTATTTTCCGGAATCTCTGTGTGAAAGGGGCTTAAGGTCACACACCCTGACGAAGGCTCATTAGCCGCAACGCATAGGTGTGCAAGTAGCTACTTGTCACCTGATTTTAAAATATTAAAGCCATGATGAAATAAAGGCTTTCTATATATTTTTAATAATATTCGAGTGCCTTGGATTAATGATTTTTTTATGATCTGAATAATCCCTTACATACAAAAGCAAGGCGAAAAAAAAAAACATTTCTTGAAAATTAAAATTGGGTTAATATGTTAAAATATGCCATATTCCAGTTTTTCTTACCTGCATACATCCCTTTGTACTGTCTAGTTATATGCTACCAATATAGTCTGCTATCCCAGGGTTGACTTGAATGTTAAAAGAAATATAAAAAAATTTAACTGTAATTTAATAATAATTAATAACACATTGGTACAGAGTCTACCGTTCTCTGGGATTTGTTTTCATGATAATCGAATGTAAAGAGTTTTATCTCTAAAAACTGATTAGCTTATAACGCTAGTGTATGGGGCACAGAGTAAGTAAAAAGAAATCGCTAGTTAATACCACTAACAAGCACCCTCATTATGCTACCATGTTAGTGTGAGGCTATTTTGAGCCTTGTTAGTGGTATTAACTAGCGATTTCTTTTTACTTACTCTATGCCCCATACACTAGCGTTATAAGCTAATCAGTTTTTAGAGATAAAACTCTTTACATTCGATTATCATGAAAACAAATCCCAGAGAACGGTCGACTCGGTTCCCATGTGTTATTACACCCCAGGTTCATTTTGCGCCGGAGTTGTCCTTTAATAGCATAATAGCATGTGTACAGTGACTAATAATTGGATAGTTTTTGGGGATGCACATAAAAGATTGTAAAAAGACACCTACACACAAAGAAAAAAAAACATACAGACTTTCGAACCTATACACAAATACACATACACAAATAAACAAAACAAAAATTCAAACTTGCAAGCACAACCATGCACACATGCAAACAAACAATACACTCTTCACTCATACACACACACACACACACACACACACACACACACACACACACACACACACACACACACATTCACTCACAAATATTAATGAATCAATCACACTCAATCAAATCACCTCTCTCTCTCTCTCTCTCTCTCACACACACACACACACACACACACACACACACACACAGAGAGAGAGAGAGAAAGTCAAACACAACCATGGACATGCAAACAATACACCTTTCACTCATACACATGCACACACATCATTCACAAATATTAATAAATCACTCACTCGCACAGATTAATAATGTACAATAGTCAATCCACCTGATTGACAGGTGTAAGTTTTGTGTCAATTCAATTATTACTGTTTTTTTTTTTCTTGTTATTCTTTTGTTAAAAAGGAAAGATCTAACTTGTTGTTAAGGATGTGTTCATGTTCCATAAGGGGATGCCAGTTTGAAGAATGCCATTTGGTGGCATAGGAACCATTATACTTGAATTGTGAATTGTTTAATATCTTTTAATGGTCTTCTGCGATGTTTGAGGCATATATATTTTTTCATGCTTTAATGTTGGTCTAATTTCAGTTACATTTACATTTTAGGCTATGTAGTTTGAAATTTTATTTCTTTTTTTAGATTTTTAACCACTCAGCTGTATGTGGAAATGCATATTTAAAAAAATGTTGCAAATAAAACCATAGTCCACAACTTATGTAGTTTTAACTTATTTTAATATATAAATTCTGTGAAATCATCAAACGTTTGTATGACTTGCCATGACTTGTGACCCAAGCTACGACTTGACTTGACTTGCTTGACATAAAGCAGTGCCTTGACTTGACTTGACTTGCTTTTTACAAAATTGACTTGGACTTGCTTGAGACTTGAAGGTTAAGACTTGAGACTTGCTTGTGACTTGCACATGTGTGACTTACTCCCACCTCTGTTATCAAGTGAAAATCGCTGCGCGGCATAAATGATAATCTATTAGGCAGTCTATTAGCGAAAGTGCTTTTCTTCAAGACAAAAAGTTGCATCGTAAATGACTTAGGACAGAAGGCCATGGAGGAGTACATTCAGGGTGAACACCCTCCGTATTCCAAGGCTACATGAATGAGGTGTTCCCGGGAGTACCTCCAACGCTTCGTCATCATCTACATCGACGATATCCTGATCTACTCCCGGAACCTGGCCGAACATCGCCACCACGTGATGCAGGTCCTCAAGAAGCTGAGAGAACACCACCTAAATCTCAAGTTGGAGAAGTGCGAGTTCCACACACCATCTGTCCAGTTCCTCGGGTACATCATCGACCAACAAGGTATCCAACTTCTATCGCAGATTCATCCAGAATTAGTCTCCTCAACTCACCTCTCACCTCACTCCTCAGGAACCGGCCCAAGTTTCTGTCCTGGAACCCCTTGGCCACCGAAGCCTTCCAACACATGAAGGATGCCTCTCCGCTCCAATCCTGGTGCACCCCAATCCAGATCTCCCATTTGTGGTCGATGTCGATGCGTCTACCACCGGGGTTGGAGCGGTGCTATCCCAGCGGCAGGGTGAGCCTCCTTAACTCCATCCATGTGCCTTCTATTCCAGGAAGCTGTCCCTGGTGGAGCAGAACTACGACATCGGAAATCGTGAACTGCTCGCCATCAAGCTCACCTTGGAGAAATGGAGACACTGGCTGGAGGGAGCTCATCACCGCTTCGAGGTCATCACCAATCACCGGAACCTAGAGTATCTCCAAGAGGCCAAGCGGCTCAACCCACGACTAGCCCGTTGGGTGCTATTCTTTAAACGTTTCGATTTCACCGTGACCTACCGACCCGGTACCAAGAATTGCAAGGCGGATACCTTATCTCGTCTGTATCATCCTGAAATCTGTCCTCCAGAACCAGTTCTCCCTCCAGCCATGGTAGTCAGCCCAATCCAATGGTCCCTCGACGATCAGATCCTCCAAGCCACCTGCACCAAACCTGCTCCGCTGGAAGGTCCTGAGGGACGGATGTATGTACCATCCGCCTGCCCGTCATGGACTCAGCACAGACCTCTACGGGCTCTGGACACCCAGGCAGCCAGCGAACCCTCTCGCTCCTACAGGATCGTTACTGGTGGCCCAACATGGCCCAGAACATCGCCCGATATGTCAGAGGGTGCTCAGTCTGTGCCATCACCAGCACGCCAAGGAAGCTACCCGAGGGAAAGTTGGTACCTCTGCCAATACCCAGACGTCCGTGGTCCCACCTTGGCATTGACTTCATGACGGACCTTCCTTCGTCCAACCATCACACCTGTGTATTTTTCGTCGTCGACCGCTTCTGGTTCCCGTTGTTCCACCACCACTCTGCTTTTAATAAACACTGTGTGCACCCACACCTGTCTGTCTCCTCCTGTGTTTGTGACAGTGAGGTTGTAAATACCTGATGAGCCAAAACATTATGACCAGTCACAGGTGAAGCGAGTATTGTTGATCATCTCCTAACAAGTCACATTTTAAGACCTGGGTAGATTAGATGGTAAGCAAACAATCAGTTCTCTTAGGGTACGTTTACATGACAATGATGTACTAAAAATTTAAAAGTTTTTCCTTTGAGTTTTTCGCATACAGACAACAACGTTATCAAAACGATCCCCGTTCACACCGATCTGCGAAAACTACTAAAAACACTGTATTATGCATGCCAGGCCAGTAGATGGCGATGTCACTTTGTAAAGAAACTACTCACCTATAGACTGAACACATTATACGCATGTTCATGAAGTCACCGTTTTCACAATTTCGCATTTTTGTAGTTTACATGGAGAAAATAACGACAATAAACCCCGTTTTCAAAAAGTTTGTTTTTGAAAACGGGCCCCTAAAACGATGTTGTTGTGTAAATGAGTGGCCATTCAGTTTTTATTTGAAAACGGTGTCGTGTAAACAGCCCCCAATCAACGTGTGGGATGCAGGAGAAATGGGCAGGAATAAAGATCTGAATGACTTTGATAAAACCAAATTGTTATAGCAAGGCAACTGAGTCAGAGTATCTCTGAAATGGCAAGGCTTGTGGGTTGTTCCCAGTTAGCAGTGGTGAGAATTTACCAACAGTGGTCTAAGGAGAGACAAACTACAAAATTGGCGACACGGAGTTGGGAGCCCAAGGCTCATAGATGGCTATCCAGTTTTGTCCGAGCCAACAGAAGGCATACTGTGGCACAAGTGATACAAAATGTTAATGATGGTTATGGGAGGAATGTGTCACAACCAGGGCCATCGGAAGCGCTGGGCAAACTTGCCAATTGCCCAGGGCGCCAGACACTAGAGGGCGCTACACTATGACAAGCATGATCATTGAATAATCGATGGATGGCTTTGCTAAGAGCAGAAAATTTTATTTCCATACTCTGAGCAGTGGCAAGTGCCTGCATCTTGCAAAGGAAACTGGGGATATTGATGCAGATGATCTGAGCTTCAAGTTAAAAACCGTTGTCAAGAGCTATCCCAGCGATGTGTGTGATTCACCCATTAACATGCTTACTGGGAAAATTGGATTTGTACCCAAATCTTAGCATTGCCCTGCGCATATTGTTAACTGTGCTGGTAACTGTGGCATCAGGAGAGAGTTTTTCGCATCTCAAACTTCAACAATGTCTCAAGATCATTTGAATGGATTGGCCGAAATTTCAATTGAGCACCAAATCTGTCGCAGATTGGATTACTCTAAGATAATTTACTCAAAGAGTTTGCAGCAGCCAAAGCAAGAAAGGTCCTCTTTTAAATGGTGAGTCAACTGTATTAATTCATTACATCTGTCTTAAGTCAAGAGTAGGTGTCAATATTAAAAAAAAAAAAAAAAAAATTAATAAAAAAAAAAGAGTAGAGTGATTTGCACTCTGCTGCATATGTAGCTCGACAACCTACAGGACTTGAAGGATCTGCTGCTAACATCTTGGTACCAGATACTAAAGGACACCTTCAGGGGTCTTGTAGAATCCATGCCTCCCCGGGTCGGCGCTGGTTTGGCAGCACACTGAGGACCAACAGCATATTAGGCAGGTGGCCATAATGTTTTTGCCACCAAATTTTAATTCCAATTTTGATACCACAGCAAAACTACTAGCCTATAAGGTTCAGACATTATTAAAGGTAAGTAAACAGTCAGTAATAAAATAAGAACAAATAAACAAATTATGAGCCATATCAAAAATAAATACAACAGAACAAAGATTAAACAAATGAAGTAAACAGTAATTTAAGATTTTCAGGTATCTAACAGTATTCATGTACAGAAATTGAATAACCAAATGAAATGTAAAATAACACTGTATAGTCTTCACTGCATAAATATAAATTAATCTGTATTTAAGTTACAAAGGTTTTTCAGTCAAGAGCAGTGAGTGATTTGATCTTATCTGTAATTTTATCTGTCTCTTGTTGTTTTATTAACATTAATAACAAACAGCAGCAGGATGCTATTATTAGGCTGCTGTCACTTTAAGAGATTCCTAAAGTGGTTTACAGAACTTTGCACACTGGATGAGAAGCTCCACATCTTTAAAATAAAAAAGAAATACAGAATCCTGCATTATAATGCATTGTAATTGTCCCACATTAAAATGAAAATATAGCATTACACAATAAAATAACATGTAATTTACTTAAAGGGTTCTGACTAAACGATTTACTGTCACGTGTGTTATCATACACACGTTTAACTCAAATCAGATGTTTACGAAGCGTTTGTGAATCTGGAGGAGAGTTTTCGGGAAGGTCCGTTTTAAACGCAAATTACTCTGAATTTACTCATATATTTATGAAAGTTTAAAGAATGAGGCCCATTATTATTGTAATGTTATGTGCTTTGAGACATGAGGTAATTTAATGCTGTCTCTTGTCTTGTGACGTTTTGCAGACTCTGCTGTGTGCGTTCATGTGTTTCGAAGGAGATGTGGCTTTGGAGAAGTTTTGAAGGGATGGTGGGATTTCATGCTTTCAAAGCTAGCTTGCTATTGCTAGCCTCTCCGAAATTGCCTACCCTTTTTCATGATTTTTTCTCCTTATATGTAAAAACTGAAATGTTTCCAAATCTGCTTTTAAGAAGTTTTTAGCACCGGCTGCTTCTCTCTCTATGTGCGAACGTTATATACAAATACTTTACTTCTGAATAAAGATTTGTATCAATCTTTATTAAGAGTATGGCTACTTAATTTACAATAACACAGTTCAGGATTTATAGTGTGAATGTTTTTTTAATTATAATAATTTTTTTATTATTATTATTTTTATGCATCGTTCAGAATAGTTAATCCAAGCATCAAGATGCATCACAAAAACTATTATATTCCAATCCCCTAACTGTGATGTGCACATTACAATCACCATTCACTATGATAAAAAAAAACATATCATTCCACCCATCATTTGCTGTAGATCACGACTCGAATGGCACAAATGCCACGGTCATTTCCCACGGGACATTTTTACTGATAAAATGGATTAGATGTAGGTTGCTTTGGATAAAGGAGTCTACTAACTTTACTTTGCTTTACTCTGGTTATTTACTGACGAAAGTTGTAAACTACACTGCGCCAAAGGGAATCTGTGAACTTAACTGTCCAACTGAAGAAATACTCAACAAAAAATTATTATTTGTAGCTTAGATAATTCAATTAAGAAATAAACTGACTGCTCAGTGTTGGCTGATGGTTAAGCATGAAATGCATGTCTGTTTCCTGTGTAACGTTTAAATTACTAATAAATCTTTGCTCTGGTTAGGTGTAGCCATTTGCTAGTAGTGGGAACCGGAGAGAGCCTTCCCCGAACCCTCCTCTCAGCAGGGGTGCTGGGCTGGCCTCAGCAGATAAGCCCTTTTTCCCACTTCAGGGAGACCGAGAGGACTTTGTGGGCTCGGGATAAGGATTTCATTTGATTTAAACATTAAATGAAAATGGTGTTTTGTACATGGAGAGAAGGCCCAGCTCTCCATCATGTTAGTAGGTAACATTTAGAGATGTGCAGGGCTAAACAAGAACATGCCTGCTCTTTTAAAATGTGGGCAACATTTCTAAATTTACAACCCAGACAAGACTTTCTTTCTTTAAGACCCATAAGTTTGATCAAACGATCAAAATATGAGGAAAATATTTTATATTCTTGAAGGAAAAACAAAACAATATGCTTCTTAAGGTATTATCTGGCAAAATGATTTAGCAAAAACTGCATACTACAGCTACAGGTTTTATTTTACTTTGCAAAAAAATGAGAGAAGAATCAGTTATCAATATTTTATTGGTTATCTCTTGTTTTTGCATGTGTTTAAAATGTCTTTGTATGACAGCCTGGTAAAAAAAAGTAAGTCTGCACAATTTTGTATGTTTCCTTTGCGTTATCACAATACAACTTGTTTTTGTGTGTATCTGTTTTTCACATGGCAGAGTGATGGAAAAATCTAAATTTGGTTTTCCAAATATGGTACGATCACCTGCCTTTTGTACCACAGACCCAAGGGTGTTATCTTAAATACTGGCTAGGTTAAAAAAATTCAAATGTTGTTGTGGGAAATGCACAAAATGTGCATGGTATATAAATAGTGAAGCTGTTGCTATAAGTACTCTGTGACTTTTTTGTTTCCTTCAATCAATTGAGGGACAATACAAATCTTATCTTGTTGTTATAAGCCTATCAGCGTCTTGGGGAATAGGCAGGGAAACACCATGAATACCAGGGCTAGCAAACAAAGACATACACTCACAGTGTTCAAAGCCAGCCTGTTCTAATTATTTATTTGTTCTAATTAATTATTTAGGTATCCGTAAGTAACATTTAAATGGTACAAAAAATTATTTTGTACATTTGGGTAGATGCTGAAACGTATGTACTGGATGTACTGACAGCATCAATAGAGAATATAAAGTAGTTTGTAGAAATGTAAAATATTTATGAATACTTTATATCATACATATATCTACTGTATATAATCTTTACTGTTTTGTAGATATTAGATCCCTTGACCCATTCCAGAACACTAAACCATCCGGTGACAATAATTTTAGTTACAACATACCATTGTATACAATACAATGCCCAATGGGCCTGTCCCATTACCCACACTTGCTGCCTTGGCCACCTGAGAACGTGTGCATGCGACAGGAAGTAAGTGCACATGTCCCAGGTCTGAAAAATACCGACGCTCAGTGCCCATAACGCACATTAAATCCCTACGCACATTAAATCCCCTTTGGAGAGATATTTGAGGCTAAGCATAACCCATGATTTATCATGTTTAGACCCTCATGTGCCCCAAAATTGTTAGATTTTGTGGGAAACATTCCAGTTAAATTATTAGATATTAGATAATACATAAAGACTGGGTTCAGTTCCTCACACAACACAATCATATGTGTTCTGATAGGCCAGTGAATATGTTGGCAGGGCAAGTAAAAATCTGAACTGCTGGGCCAGAATATAAAATTCCTTTGTTTCCTTTGTATGAGCATAGTCTTTTCACACAGCATTTGCTCTGCACTAAGACTCATCACAGCAATTGAAGTCAAGCATAGATTTTTATGAAGAAATCTACAGTACATTACTCCTGAAAATATATTCAAATTTGAGGGTGTTCACACTTGTTGTTCAGTTTGCTTGGTTTTGGTCCAAAAAAAAAAACAAAACAAAAAACATTTAGTCCTGGTCTGCTTAGCGATCACATTGGCATTTTAAAAACGAATTAAAGGAATAGAGTGTTTGCACCTACGTCACGGTTTGGTCAGTTACCCGGATGCGCTGCCATATTGGATATACTCGGATGTAAACAACAGCATGGATTGCACTGTTTATGTACAGTACTACTGAACACATTGTTACACTAATTTATGATCTCTAAACCACAGAAAAAACATGTGGAAGCTGCTAAATCAGATAGAGAAGGACTTAGTAAGCAGGAAAGAGCGTAAAATTGACAAACTAAAGTTAATATGTGGTAAAGATCCGAACGAGCTAGCTTCTTAGACTGACGACCCGACAATTCTTCCTTCTATTTCTTATCCCGACATAGGTTACGTTCAGACTGTCAGTCCAAATCCGTTTTTTGTTCATATCCGATTGAAATCTGATCAGAATTAGCTAACGTGAACAGCAAAAAAAAAAAAAAAAAAAATCACATGAAATCCGTTTCAAACTACATCCATATGTGGTTTGAAGTCCTATTCAGGAAATCCGCTTCAGTCTGAACGCTCTGATCGGATTTCTCGTGGTTTATGTGACTTTCTCAAGCCACGTAAAATGTGAACGTCAGACGTTGTTATAGGAAACATGCTGAAAGTCAATGCCAAAACAAGCCTGTGTTGTTGCAAAGTGGCGGACGAGCAGAACATTTTTATTTTTGAATTTTGAAACCGGCGGAGACAAGAGCGCGGAAAAAAGCTGTGCATACCAGCCTCTTACAGTTCTGCAGCAGGCTCAAGATGCAGTAGTCCAGTGCGGCGGCTACACATTTCCATGTTGTAAAATTTAAATAAGACAACATCTCTATTAAAACCCCTCCATCAACTTAACGTCATTGCCAGAAATCAATGCAGATATTCCAGAAAACGAAAGAGCTGCATGGACACACAAATCGATCTGAACAGTTGCGATATACAGTGTGGACATCATTTTAGATCAGATTCCAATCGGATACAAAAATATTGTATCCGTAATCATTGCATTTTAGCCATAATCAACGCTTCATTTACACATGTGGTTGATGAGCTGATGCTGTGCCTCTCTCAACCACAGATGCCTTTTTCCTCTTTTCCTCCTTTGTTTTTTTGCACTCTTCTCTTTAACTTTTGACAGTCTATAGAACTCCAAATGTTTTTCCGGGTGCGATTAGTACAGACCAAAACATGACCATTTTTCAGCAGCAATAATAAGCCAAATTCCATTCAAGATTCAAGTCCATTCAGTTCAGTGGCATTGTTTACGTTCATTGCCTCCAATATGGCAGACTTCCGGATTGATGACGTGTTGTGAAAACAACCTGATTGGGCTGCATAGCCTATATTTCGCGACAGAGCTTACCGAACATCCAAAACAATTGCTGTGTTTCCATCCAAACGAGAAGCGAATCTTTTTAAAGTTAGCAAAAAAATTATATATATATATATATATATATATATATATATATATATATATATATATATATATATATATATATATATATATATATATATATATATATGTATATACATATACACTCACCTAAAGGATTATTACGAACACCTGTTCAATTTCTCATTAATGCAATTATCTAATCAACCAATCACATGGCAGTTGCTTCAATGCATTTAGGGGTGTGGTCCTGGTCAAGACAATCTCCTGAACTCCAAACTGAATGTCAGAATGGGAAAGAAAGGTGATTTAAGCAATTTTGAGCGTGCCATGGTTGTTGGTGCCAGACGGGCCGGTCTGAGTATTTCACAATCTGCTCAGTTACTGGGATTTTCACGCACAACCATTTCTAGGGTTTACAAAGAATGGTGTGAAAAGGGAAAAACATCCAGTATGCGGCAGTCCTGTGGGCGAAAATGCCTTGTTGATGCTAGAGGTCAGAGGAGAATGGGCCAACTGATTCAAGCTGATAGAAGAGCAACTTTGACTGAAATAACCACTCGTTACAACCGAGGTATGCAGCAAAGCATTTGTGAAGCCACAACACGCACAACCTTTTTTTTCTATATATTTGCCGTTTTCATCACTCGTTTCTGATGCGATAATTCTAAATGTGTGTAGCAGCACGAGGATGGGATAGAATGATTTTAAGCATAAAATGATCTCTGCTAACGACTACGCCACCCTGGAATCTTGCCAGGGACAATAAAATATAGTTTGTTATTTAAGGAAACACAGGTTCGTCCACAGTAAGGCGGCAGGAGACGTGGGTACAAAAATATAAATTTGTTTTATTAAAGATAAATAATCAATATAAAATGCACAAACATCAACAGCACTCAATGTAGACAATTTTGTGGTTCCACAAGCACACATGGAGCGACCTGAGTCAGCAGGACAGGAGCCGAGGCAGAGCAGTGGATAAGGGCACATAAGGCCTCCACGACAAGTCACCTTTTCCGTACGCCTGTGCATATACACTCACACCAGTACACACACACTCACACCACTCAGCACACCACACTCGTGAGGGAGACCACCACCAACAATCCGCCCCTGCTTTGTGCACTCAGCTCCTGGAACAGAAATGTCACTGTTGAAACACACTCAGAATTGTCACTGTTGAAACGCACTCAGAATTGTCACTGTTGAAACACACTCAGAATTGTCACTGTTGAAACACACTCAGAACTGTCACTCCAAGAGACAGAAATTGGAGTAGAGATGTTCAGTTTCACGTTAAACATATTACAAAATTCTGAGTCAAAATACAAAATAAAGACTAATACAAACGAAAAGAAAACTTTCCTGGTGTCACAAGACACAGAGACAACCCCAAAATAAAGGGCTCACATGGAGGCACACACACTAAAATAAACACAAAGGACAGTGTTTTCAGTCCTTTGTCCACAGCGGATCAAAGCAACAGCAAAAGCAGCAAAGCAACAGCGCCTCCAGAAGTAGTCCCACGCAGTCAACCGCATGGAAACTAATCGGCGGTGGAGATGCGACCCATTGGTCCGTACTACATCTATAAATTTACAAATAAACAATCAGACAAACTCTGTGATTTAACTGCTAACCATTAATAAAAGCTGTTTCTCTCAACAGATTGCCATTTAACCTAGGCGCAAATTTAAAACTACATACCTTTTAGGTGCGATCTCTGAGGACCAACTCAGTCAGGCAGACAACATGCATGTGGGCTCATCCCATCTATCAGGTGGACAGCGTGCGCGTCGGCAATAACTAAGCATTCCGGACATGAAGTATAAACAACCATACTTTGACCATCAAGGGTACAACCTCAGCCGAATGCCAGCTGCGAAAGCTTGCATGTCGCCCTGAAAATAAGCTAATGTTAGCTACAGTATGCCATTGATCGGCCAGCTCACAACACCCAACATACCTGAATGACGACACGGGAAGGGGCGGTGCCTCATGACACCATACACTCTAACCAGCTTGTTTATATGCGCTATTACAGCTCACTGATAGGACGAGCTCAAATGAATTAATCAGCCACCTGCAGGCAGGATATATTTCATTAGACCTGCCACATGTGCATAAAACCAGGGTGATGAAACATAGCTAATGCTGTGTGCTGGTTTAAATGAGCTTGTTGTATGTGTATGTTGTATGTGCATGAACCGCACCAGAGTTAGTTTGGAAGCGAACTGAGACCCATCTTTTCAACGGTCTCAGTCCGCTTGTTCAGATAGCAGCGTTCACATTTATTCAAATGAACAGCACTAACAGAGCAATCACACCAGGGTTAATTTTAATCAAACCAAACATGCCAAGTGTGAACACACCCTGAGTCTTTTGCCACGTGTGGCTTGCAGAGTCAGACAGTATGTGTGTCTACAGCTGTGTGCATTGAAGCAGGCTCACAATAAGGTAATGACTGCAGCATAGCAATCCAGAGTTAATGTCAATCTGAATTACCCTCAGTTTGACCTGTGGCCTGCCTAGTGAATCTGCGGGTAGTTTTCAATGCACTTCTGCACCTGCTGTTTATTATAGTGATGCTCAACTAAAGAGGTCATTCCAATTCATTTAGAAACCTCAAAGGAATGACTGCCATACATAAATCTGTCTTCAACTACAGGCACTTTATGTCCTATTAGGTGGATCATTATTTAAACAAACTACCCTTGTCTAGGCTTTCAATCCTAACCTATGAAAATCCATTATAAAAATATTACTAAATCTATGATGGCCTAAAGAATAGAGTGAAATTGACATTTCCGTATTGACACTTCAATAATTGTGTGCTAATTATTAACATCAGTTACTTCTGAATGTGTTTTAAATGTATCTCACCGCAAATCAAGACTGCATTACTGTAGCTCAAACAGTAGAGCATTGTGATAGCAAGGTTATAGGTTTGATTCCCAGGTAATGCACAAACTAAATTGTATACTATTTGAATGCATGAAATAAAATGAAAGGTATACCTTCAATGTAAGTTGCTTTGGATAAAGGAATCTGCCAAATGCCTTTGTCATGATTCCTGTCTTGTGTTCCACTTGTTTTGTGTGTACTTTTGTCATTTCCTGTCTTGTGCTAACTAAGTCTTGTAGTCCTATGTAGTTTTTCATGTTGATTAGTCTCCCCAGGTGTATCTTGTTTCCTCATTTCCTAGTTAAGCTTGTTTGCCCCTGTGTATTTATAGCCCTTGTGTTACACTTGTTACTTTGTCAGTTGTTGTACATGTATGGTTGCTTCTAGTCCGGTCATTCTCGTGGTTTTGTTTCTTTATCCCTGGAGTTCTTTATTATTTGTTTTATGTGTTATTTCATTAAAACCCTGCAGATAGATCCTTGCCTTCGCCCGCTTTCTCCAGCATGTTACAGCCTTATTGTAAATGTTACGTTTCATGATTGATGTTATAATAATAATAATAATAATAATAATAATAATAATCATTTGTTACATTTATATAGTGCTTTTCTCAGCACTCAAAGCACTTACATACAAGGGGGGAATCTCCTCAACCACAATATATATTTGCTTATATATATATATATATATATATATATAGTTATATATATATATATATATATATATATATATATATAGTTATATATATAGTTATATATATAGTTATATATATAGTTATATTTGTTTCATTGTCAGTAATAGTGGTCTGTTGGCCACAACAAATATTGGCCCTTTTTCTCATCTCTTTACAAGTGCTATTTTTTTTCCTTTTAGAGTATACAATTATCCCCATATGATATCTGTTACTCTACCAAACATCTCATGAACCTCACACAGAGATAACGTGATTAGCCATTAAGAGACTAGACGATACTAGTTGCCTCAGCCAAGCTCAAGACATTAACAACGCTATGACACCCCTTGCTGAGAAACTTCTCCCTCCACCACATGCAACTCTATTAATGCGAACGATAGAGATAGAAGAAAAAAGGAAAACTGTGTTTCCAGGATGACTGACTATCCATTGACTTAATGCGATTTTTATAATCGCACTATACTAATGTCCTCGACTTACCCTGGAAACCCCCATCCTCCCCTCTTGACCTACAACAGTTATAAACTAAAATGCAATTTGTCCCTGTGGTTTAATTGAAATCTTCAGGGTAGCTTTGGTCATCTGCCAAATCTACTCGTTTATGATGACTGAACCTTGATCAGGAAATGGCTTGTTTTCTACAAAACCAACCAAATAATGAAGCAGATGTCAACAGCCATAAAGCCCCAAGGAATAGGCATACAAGAGCCTGTTTGATGGAAAGAATATCACCCTAGCTCAGGCACACGTGATCAGTATCTTGACATTTACTTAGAAGGTTTCCTGGTTACCACTTTGACGCTCAGAAACAGAGTAAAATCACCTCTCAAGCTAAGGGAAGGGCTAAACATCAAAAGAGGGTAGTTATTTGTCAGCAGAGATAGAGTAAACCATACATTTTATACTTGTATGAGATTAGCGTGTCAGTGTTAGTGAGGCTGGACACTCCTTTTGGTCAACGCAAGAGCACTCTTTTATGTACCATATCTTCGATAGGTCTCGTCTTTCTGCCTGTGATTTTAGTGCTCCACATATAACTAAGTAAATATTGATTTTTCCATCCAGACTGTTGTCTGTAGAATCTACTTATTAAGACTGGGGCAGACTCCCAATAAGATCTGTCTGTAAAACCGTCATGGTATTGAACATGTGGAGGAGGCTTGTCATATCCGCTGCCTTGAATTAAAATAGCTTGAAATGTGAAAATGTGTTTGTTCCTGAAATGATTAAATCAATTAAAAAATTGCAAATGAATGGCTTGAGTGATTTATAAAAAGTACTAATGATACAAGGTAGAGACCATCGGTTTTAGGTCTTCAAGAATAATACACATCCCTACTACATAATCAGATTTTTCTGATTGGATTATTCCTAATTTAGCTCAGTAGACCCTCTCAGTATCAGTCTAAAGTGAAACAGACAATCAGAGACTGGGAACAAATTTAACGAATAAATGGATATTACATTTAATGAATAAATGCATGTGATCACATTTAACATTGGATATAATATTATGTGCTATTTATATAATCTAAACCCACAATATAGTTGTTCTTTTTATACATATACTGTGATACACATAATACATTATCTGAGAGGCTATTTAAGAAGTTCTCCTGTGCAATTTATTGAGAACACATACAGCAGACTCTTAAAATAATAAGTGTAGACTGGCAGAGTATCAAGCCTTACTGTGATGGAGGATAATCTGTAACTCTTTTCTTTTCCCTGCAGCCAGCACGACTCAGATGACGCAAAAGCCTCTCTGCATTTAAAGCAGCAGCTCAGCTCAGCTCTGGGGTACACTAGAGACTCTTTGTTGGTTGGTGAATCAAGGACTGTGAAAAGTTTAACTCTTGGACCCTGATCACACTTGGTATTAACATTCGCCTCGGCTCATCCGAAGTGTTCAGTGCCAAATACAGCTGTAAATGTGGTTTGAAGCATTTTGTGACCAGATCTCTCAAAACACAGAGGAAGTCAGAAACACATGACCAAATCACATTTATAGTGTAAATGATAATCTGTCTTCTTGCACCCAAAGAACAGTGACAGACCACCTATTCACCCATCAGTCAACCTTTGAGTTAAAACAGACATTTGACCCTTTTCCAGTATGTGGGAAAGAACCACCTAGGATCAGCTGAGACAAATGTTAATAGGTGATTTTTTTTTTTTTTCAAAGGAAAAATTATAATCGATACAGATATATTAAAATCGTATTATTATCTCATACTAAAACATATTAAAATCTTCACCATGGTGTTAATGATAAAGTGAGTGTATGATGTTAAACCCTATTTGGACAGTAATTGTTCCTCATGGGGTCGTAAGGTATTTTCAACATTTACAGGGGCTAGTCTGTGATTTTATTGCTGTCCGAATCCAGAATGTCAGTGTTTTTATCTCACCATCCACATAAAAATCCCCCCCAGAATTACCATCTGTTTTTTTAGACAAACACCAAGATTGTGTGGTAATTTTATTGCTGTCCGAATCCACATCTCTGAGTTTGCAAGAAGAATCCAATTCAAAATTCACTGTTTAAATCCTTTTTGACCACTGCAGAGCACCATATAATATCTGTTGCCTTTCTCTGTAATTTGCCATTTTAAAATATTACACACAATTACATACATTAAACATATAAACCAAACAGCTTTATGTTTACCTCATGTAAATAAAAGGCTGCATTAACTTATTTTGCTAATTTCCAATTTTTTTTAAATGACATCATTTTGAGATAAAATGCAAGACACAAAACCATTTCAACTATAGCGCTTCTATCTTCCTATTATTAAACAGGAGATTTAAATAATCAAATTGTCACTGTGACACCTGTCTTGGACTTTGTTTTGCCTTCTGTGTTTGTGCACCATGCACACCACCAACAACCACCGTGACAGCCATCTTCATCACCACACCTCGTCCAGAGTCCAGAGTCTCGTCCCGTCCCGTCGAGGTCACCCTTCCAGAGTCCCCTGTTCCTGTCCAGAGTTCAGAGGAAGTAGATTTACTAGACTTCGACACCGATATACCCTGTCTTCCTCCATATGTTTTATCTGTCTGCCCGGAACTATCCGTCAGTCCTGCTGAGCCTGAGTTTCTTCACGTCAGTCCTGCTGAGCCAGAGACTGTTCACGTCATGCCTGTCGAGCCAGAGACTGTTCCCGTCATGCTTGCCCAACCAGAGACTGTTCCCGTCATGCTTGCCCAGCCAGAGACTGTTCCCGTCATGCTTGCCCTGCCAGAGACTGTTCACGCCAGGTCAGCCGTGCCTGTGTCTCCGGCCAAGATGGCCACCGCCACACCTGAGCCCTCGTCTCCGGCCAAGATGGCCGCCGCCATGCCTGAGTCGGTTCCTGAGCCTGAATTCCCACCCAACCACCCTCTCCCGCCCCCTCTCATCATCCAACTGTCATCCTCATCTCCTCTGCCTCCTGTCAGCCCCATCACTCGCCCTCTACACGCTAGTGAAATGGTGGGCTCGCTGAGGGGCTTCCAGTCCTCAGCACCATCTTGGACTGTGGATGCCTGGAATCCTACTCCAGCCACCGTGTCCAGGATTCCACATCGGCCCATCAATCCACTAGCTCACCCTTGGCTTCTACCTCCTTCATCTCCACCGTGGCCCATCAGTTCATCAGTTCCACCAGGCTCCCTCGCCCCTCCGGATCCGCCTTGGTTGCTCGTCCACCTTCCATCACGTCTGAACTGCGTTCCTCTGGCTCTATTGGACTCCTCACTCCCTTCTGCTCCTCCTTGGTCCTCAGTCCCTCTGTCTCCACCGCGCCCTTCTGTGTCCCCGTCTACACCTCAGTCACCTAAGCCAGCGGCTTCCCCGTGTCCCTCTGAACCCTCTGCTCCACCATGGCATGTCGAACTTCCATCTCCTTCCGTATCCTACCTGTCATCCTCCCCCATCGGGTCCGCCTCAGTCCGTCATCGCCCTAGAACCCTCTGCCCTTCAACCTCCATGGCTCCTCCCTCCATTGGCTCCACCATGGGTCACGAGTCTTCCCGTTGGATACATCTCCCTTCTGCCTGGACCCTCTTCTTCTTCCAGTAATCCACTGACCTTCTCCAGCCTTTCGCCCACTCCTGTTGCCAGCCCTATGCCTGCTCCTCCTCCTCCCAACCCCCCGCCTTCATCTCTTTCGTTACGGCACCAGACCGCGCCTTCCAGGAGGGGGCGTACTGTCACTGTGACACCTGTCTTGGACTTTGTTTTGCCTTCTGTGTTTGTGCACCATGTGTTTTCTTGTTAATCAGTTTCACTTGTTACCTGTCATCATCCTCATCAGTCATCATCACTCACCGTGTGCACCTCTTGTCACTTAGTCATTTGTCTGTGTATATAGTCTCCCTAATTTAAGTTCTGATTATTTTTGTCATATTCAAAACCCATAACCTCAGGAACATATTTCACATATTGTGTGTATTTCAGTCCGTGTCTGATAGCTTTAGTTCTATATTTATGCTACTGTAGTGTAGGCTACTCCTAAACGATGACCAAATGAAATTAAAGCAATCTACTACAAAAACAGAGAAACAATACTTGATAATGCATCTTGCAATGAGGATATTGTCACGGGTGGTTGCAGGAAGGCAGACGGAGACGAGGATATATTTCCAAAAACTAAGGTTTAACGTAATTAAACAGAGGACAGCAGAACAGGTAGCAACACACTAAATGTAACGGAGATCGGACAATGACTGAATGAACAGACGGAACTTAAATACAAACACAGATGACACTGATAAACAGAACACAGGTGATACAGATAACGATGATTGACTAAACAGGTGATACAACTGAAATGATAATGACAATAACTATAAAAACGAAGGAGTGGCGGGAAAAGAACAAAGGAAACCAGGAACCAATCAAAATGCAAACTGAAAGTCCAAACAAGCACTGACACGTGGCAGATATCCCAATTTTGGAAACACTTTACAATAAGGTTCATTACTTAACATTAGCATTTATTAATCTTAGTTAATATTAATTTCAACATTTACTAATACGTAATTAAAATCAAAGGTTGTAATTGTTATAATTAGTTAATGCACTGTAAACTAACATGAACAAACAATGACCAGCTGTATTTTTATTAACTAACATTAACAAAGATCAATAAATACTGTAATAAATGTATTGCTCATTGTTAGTTCATGTTAGTTAATACATTAACTAATGTTAACAAATGAACCTTATTGTAAAGTGTTACCCAAATTTTTGTTTAATCAAAGACTATAGGCTATTTTAAAAAGCCTTTGAAGTATTACTTTGCAACTTCCTGTTCCGATAGAAAATACGTAATTACATGAAAGAAACCTGTGCTCATCAAGGCATTTCATGGGTCTTTAAACTAACATCTTTGTTAAGTAATGTCACAGGGAACTTACTATGCATCCTAGCCAGGACGGGATCATAGTCTAACAACAATGGTCTGTTTTCAAATAGCAGAGATAGGAGAGCATCAAGCATCTTAATGACCTTTGTAATCTAAATGAAATAGAATGTAGAATCAGAAGCAACCTTTTAATTGTTGTTCGATTTATTGTTTTTCATTGTCACCTCCTTACAAAAGAACCTAATTAATTACCTGCCTTTTGGTTTGTCATCTCATTTCTCAGGGAATTGAAATGCCCTCTGTAACATTAACACCATGGTTACCAAACATTAGTAGCAGTTATTTTAATTGAGCGAGAGAAGAGTCCTTTCAGTGACCTGTCTTCTCCGTATCTGGCTTAAGATGAAGGGAGCTCAGAAAAATTAAAACGCTCTGATAGATCCATGATTCCACTTTCAGGTGTAATTATATGGAGATTATAATATGACAAAATGATTTGAATTTGAATTGTGTGTAACAAAATTGAATATTGTGTGGAGTTTTGAATAGTTCTGAATTTGATTTCTTTAAACGAATATTGAACCTTTGAAATTTAACGAATTGAAATGTTTTTATGGCTGAATTTTATAGACATGTATTTTCAAACAGCTGTTTTTTTTTTTAATTCTGAATTCTAAGACTTCAAATATCCATTTAAAAAAAATACAGATTCAAGTTTTCAAGATGAATAAGAAATTCAGACCTTCAAATTCAGTTTTCTAAAATTCAAAACGCAGAAAATTGCACAGGTCATCCACAGGGAAGAGTAGAGGAGGATCTCAGAAAAGTCGAACGAAGCATTTTGGCTATTGCAGAAGTTTTCTGCCGCAAACGTTCAAGAGAATCCGTGTATCATTCGTTCAGTCATTTTTTTATTTAATATTAAGAAAATAGCTTGAATATTAGATTTCTAATATTCTAATAATAGTCCTCTGCTGCTGCAGTTGCACGGATTGCAACTACGATTGCAACACCGTTTGCAACTACGTAGTAAAAATGTATATAGATTTCATCTTTTTCTCATCAAACAACCAGACTAACCAATGCCTCGACACAACCCGTACCAGGGAAGAGCCTAGACAGGGCTTTCTTCTGTGTAGATATACGTTCACCTACGCTTTGCATCAGCTGGGTATGGCAGGGTCAATGACAGCTGTCATAGCCTGCATGGTCGCCCAGTAAGTTAATTAAAATTAAATTTAATAAATTAAATTATGATATAAATCATTATAATTACTTTAGTAGCAAATTAAATATTTTAAACACTAATACAAAAAGGAAAGAATAATGCATTGACTTGGGTATATAATAGGCCTAACGTTCACACATGAACTTTCATTCATGTGTTTTATTTTTATTAAAATTTATTTTAATGTATATCACAAAAGGATGCGCTTTGTGCATTCTCTGACATTACATTTATTTATTTCATTAATATTGAGTATCAACTGATGTCAAACAAAACGGTGTGTGTTATTTTAATTAATTGATAAATCAACTTCCAAAGCTAAGTCATTGTGCGTTCTCTCCGTGCTGTCCAGTGCATTCCGCAGCTTTTCCACAGATTTGGAGAGTTGGCCAGCTAAACAAAATAGGCCAAAGAAATAGACTAATGGCTAGTGTCCGGGAGATGCGAGGTACATTCATATTTATGAAATAAACACTTATAATATAGCCTAGCCTATATTTCTCTTACATGAGTTAGCCATAAGTGAATTTGTCTACACCAAAATAAATTTCCTAGGACCCCCTAATAATAACAGTGATTAAGCCCAAAATTAATGTGAGTGGGAGTAATGAACACAAAATATATATATATATATATATTTTTTTTTAAATGGTCTCCACTATATGCATTTTGTAATAATACAGCAAAAAAAAAAATAACTGACCGTATTTGCCAGAAAATAAGTTACATGCAGCCTACCCGAGTGTAAGTCACACCGGGTCATGTTATGTTGAGAGAGAAACATGCGCGTCACATCGTTGTAAACACATTTTATTTGTAGCCTATTCAGCAATAGTGTAAAAGACCGGTAAATAAAATACAACATTAACATTATAAATGCTATTAACATGTAGGCTATGTGTATTTTACTTTCCCTTACTGTATGACAAATCCTTAAATGAATGCAGAAAACAACAAGAATGAAAAATAAGTAGCCATGTATAATAAAAATATATATATACATAGTAGCCTAGCCTATAAAAATAGCCTATTGTGCCCTTTATTGCAAACAACATTTAGCCTATTTTAAACGCCAAGCCTAAACTAATTTATTTTAATCGAAACTGAAACTGTACCGACGTTGAGTTTGCGTATCTCTCATTCGGTCCAAAGTTTCCATATTTGCAATGTAACATTTGGATGCTAACTATTAATATAAAGAAGGCTTCATCCTTCAGTCAAGTCCCAATATACACGTATAGGCTAAATCAGCATCTTCACAGCAAGGGAAATGTTTGGAATAACAGCAAGTAGGGGATGATTGTGCGGCACAGCCTTTATATTGTACAACAGACCAATTAAATTAAGCAGAATAACTTTTTATATGTTTGGCTGACTGTGTTTTATTTTGATAATGAACAGGCTGCAATGTCAAGTTAGCAATGTCAGAAGTGAACTGATACTATGTTGCGTGAGCGTACGATGCGACGCCATCACTTGGATTTGTTCCACAGCACGGGAAATAACTTAATATATTCGCTCTGCAAAGGTATATTTGCAGTCTAAGAATTCAGAAAAAAAACACAGAAAAAAACAGCTGTTTGAAAATACATGTCTATAAAATTCAGCCATAAAAACATTTCAATTCGTTAAATTTCAAATGTTCAATATTCATTAAAAGAAATCAAATTCAGAACTATTTAAAACTCCACACAACATTCAATTTAGTTAGATTACACTTTCTTTTACAGATTTCTTTTACACTTTTACAGATTCAAATTTACACAATTCAAATTCAAATCATTTTGTCATATTATAAGCTCCATATAATTATCAAAAATGTGTGCACAGCTGTGACCTGACACCTGGGAGGAGCCATTATGTGCAGAAATATTGTCTGGTTTCCACTGCTTTCTACTATCCCTGAGGTGCATACAGCATTCCAGCAGCAGCTGGCATGGGCAGTTGGCTGTTGTGCCAAGAGATTGCAGAAAATGTGTGTTCATAGATTTTACAGTTCACTGTGCTGCTGCAGACTGTCCCAGAGTGCAGAACTTTTGATGTTGGAAGAGTTCAGGGGGCAACAGAGCAATTGCAGCCGTATGTGGCTGAGAAGAAGTTAAGTATTTAAGAGAGCTGCCCACTGAAGCGCTAAACACACCTTTGACATCTGAGTAACCTCAGAGCTGTGTGAGATGAAAAAGTTGTAACCACATCACTCTCATCTTCATGTACAGGGAATTAAACACAGAGGTCTGCAAAAACACATAGTTGGTTGTATTTGTTTTTTATGCCAAGATGTGCGTAGCCACAAACGAGTTACCGCAACATTGGCTCAGCCAATTCCATTAGTTTAGGAAAGGGGGACTGAACAATAGCAGAGTGCTTGGGAAACCTCTTTAAAAAAAAAAAAAAAAATTCACTATTTTTCCAATTCCATTTGGAGCTGGTTAACAAAAATGAGACACTTCACTTTACTTTTGAAAATAGCTTGTAATAACAAAAGTGTTTCTCAGTCAACACATAATCAAGCACACTGACATTCTACACTAGATAAAATCAGAGACATGAAAATGCACATGGTGAGGATAGTTATAGTGAGTTTTGTCTTAAACAACCCTGGATAATTAAAGCCAAGTCAAGTCACCTTTATTTATATAGAGCTTTTTACAATACAGATTGTTTCAAAGCAGCTTTATAGTGATAACAGGAAAATAATGCAACAAAGTTTGTTTCAGCTGTACAGCTGATCTAGAAGAAAACAGCGTCATAGTCCAGCTTAAGTAAGTTCAGCGATGGTTCATTTTTGTTGTAAAAAAGTGATTAATTTAGTTCATTAATATATATAGCCGCTCTGGAGCATCGTCCAGCTCAGTTCAGTTCTCATATAATGGTGTCAATGCAGGCAGATCAATATTATTGTTGAATATTTAGTGTCCCCAACTAAGCAAGCCAAAAGCCAAAGGCGACAGTGGCAAGGAACCAAAACTCCATCAGGTGACAAAAAAAAAAAAAAAAAAAAAACTTAGGAGAAACCAGGCTCAGTCGGGGGCCAGTTCTCCTCTGGTCAATGAGCGAACAGTGTATGATTATGATTCAGGCAGCATTACAGGTCGGAAGTCAGATTGGATTGGAACATTCAGAATAATTTCACAATCTGGCATCTGACATTAGCAATTTGATTTAATTTCTTTAATAATACACACTAAGGAAGGTAGAGAATATGGTCAATTTATGTTTACCAACAAAAAGCTAATGGAAAGACAAGCTAAAAGGTATCATATTTCTTCACCCTGTCTCTATGTTCTAGGTTTTTGATTTCTTTGTTCTAAAGTGACCTTGGGTTCTAGAAAGGCACTATATACATAAAACAATTCCCAAACTTGCAGGTTGTTCCTGAAAGCTGTAGGTTGTGCAGGAACCAGCATACCTCAGTGATATGGCATATTTTACTAGGACTATACAGTGTCACTCCACCTCTTGTACCTGCTTCAACTCTTTAAAATGCTGAAAGCGTGCTTGTCTGCACTGCGTTTTAGGATATATGCCCAGGTATAATTCTGTTCTCCATCACTTCATGAACACAGCCAGTAGGAACAGTTTCTCTGTTTGCAAGCTCTCTGGGTCTTGCAATGCTGCAGTTAAATGCTTAGACAGGATAATAACTATAGTCTGCCTTGTGAAACTTGAGGGATTTCTTATACAATATCTAAAATTACACAATCAATTTGATAGGTTACTATATATTTGAGGAGTGATACTTCGTTCAATGAGATTTCAGCAAGTGCAGGGCTCCCTCATAAAAGCGATGAGCCAACTACCAATGGGAGAACAGAGAGCCATCTGCAGACTGATACAGTTGGACACCATGGCTGAGTAAGACCAACTAGAAGCCACTAGCTCAGAGACTAATCCTCTGTGATTTCACCACTGCTCTGTGCTGCTCTGTGAACGCAGCACAGAGTTACCTTTTACTGCACATGGCTTTGTCATGCCTGGCTAGGACAACGTGTAAAATACCAAAAACACCAAATAACTATAAAGATAACTATAATGATAACTATATTAGTATCCACACCAACTGCAGTCCTGTTTATTGTAAGTGTGCTCTGCTATAATGCCTGCTGCTTTAACCCTCTGGGGACCAAGCTGTTTTTGGGGTCGTTGAGATGTTCTGACATGCTCTGACATTTGTGCTTTTTTCAGTTATTTATAAACATGTTAATGGCAAAGGTGTAAATTCACTCTATATAGCACAAACAGGGCTACCATAATATGCGAGCAACGTGTATGTAGATGTTTGTATTTTTAAGAGAATAATGTTTATGCGTGGTTATTGGAAAAAATTAAAATGAAAGTTGCTGATTTAAGAACACAAAACACATATTAAATATGTGTCCACAAGACTTTTGACGAATGGATGTTGTCCCTTTGAATTCTAGCTTCAAAATTATGTGAAAATCATCCTGCCTAATTTTTTTGCACCCCCCTGGTGCCCGTGATCGGAAAATATGCACTTGCAACTTTGAGCAGGCGGGCCGCCGGCCGCCGCGTCAGGAAGTATCGCGTGATATCAGGTCTCGCGATGTAAACAATTGCCTTATGGCCAAAAGAAATCTGCTAAAATGCTGTCATTATTGCGCTCCCTCACGCTGTTCGAACCCAAATGAAGAAGACGTTTTAAAGAATGTCCCATCTGCTTTGATGTCGTTGATCTACTAGCCTCTGGTGTCTGAGAATAGCCAACGAGTTTTTACAACAGTGTTGTCAAATATCTATTCCGAAGCTGTGGGGGAGCTCTAGAGAGAAACCTGCGAGCAAAAAGCGAGAATACAGCGAAGAAATCCCGAAACTACTGAGCCCTGCTTTAAATGCTCGAGCTTGTTAATGCCAAATGAATTCTGATTAGTCCAGGTAACAGGGAACGTTCTTAGAAATGTGTCTAATGTTCTGGCCAGGTTCTCTCAAATTTTTCAAATTCAGGTTTCCAGTAGCATTAATATAGCGTTCTTTCAAAATTATCTGGCCTTTAATAATGTTCTCAAAACATTTTAACATTTTTAAAAATGTCACTACTTATTTCAGAATGTTCAGAGAACATTCAAAAGTAACGTTCCCAAAATGTTTGCAGGATAGAACATTCCCTTTAACGTTCGCATAACCCCCCAAAAAAAGTTTTTTAAAACATTTGCAAAAACTTGACATTTTGAACGTTCAGAGAACATAAATAGAAAATATCAGAAATAACGTTCTCATAACTTAATGGGAACTTTAGCAAAACATTTTTAGAACAGCTAGATTGGCTCTTTGTTCTTATCGTTCGTCATCTGGGGAAAAAAATTCTGAAAAAGATTTCAATGATATCATTGATCTGTGTCATTATCATTATAGTTGGTGTGGACTTTATTCTCACAGAATTAGAACAACAATTATTAAAACTTTGCATCACTGGTTAGAACAGGCCTTAAGGCTTAATCAGGATTCTATAATAAACCTAATTTGTATTAAGAAATGTCAATACTCATGGCACAGCACTATGTCAGTGTATTCAGTAGCTAGTTAAACTGAATTGCAAGTGGTTAGTGAATATTACACACTTTTCCTGAAATATTTTATGTGGTGCAATTGTTGTGTAGTGAATTAGCATGGGGTCTATGTATTGAGAATTGCCCTATCAGCCCTTAATCTGGAACCAAGCAGAGATATTGACTAACACAGGAAGTCATCCTTCCCTACACGTCTGACATCAGCCTTGTTTGTCTTTCACCATATGCCGCCCACTCCAGAGATACAATATGTCAGTGACAAACATTGGGTCTTATTTTAATACAGCAAGTTATTAGCTGCTTATATTCTCCATTTAATTACTTTTTTATATTATTTTACTTGACAAACTGGCTACTGTTTATTTCATCCTTAATCCTTAGTAAATTGTTCATCCTTAATAGGAAAGTTCAGAATAGCTAGGGTAGACTTCTGATTACTGTCTGAATTCCCAGGTCTAGTAACACATTTGCAGCATTTTGATTAATGTTGAACACAATTATCCTCACTGGACATGCAGGTCAAACATGCGGGTGGCTCAGCTGCCATGGGAGTAGCACACATAAACTTTATTTAATCATCATTAAAAAGGGAGGAAAAAGCTGGATAATTCACATTTTATATTAGAAGTATGCAAGATGTGTGTGTCAAGTAAAACATTTACACATTTAACATTTTAACAGTTCAATTCTGTCATGCATTTGGACATGTTTGACATGGTCATAATTCAGAGAAGATAAGAAAAATCAAATGGGTTATAATTGCTTTGAAAAGTAAAAACAAAACTGATATGACACAGTAGAATAGATTCAGAAATTAAGTAATTAAGTAAGTAAATAAATAAATAAAAGATTTTGACTAAGCATTTCTTGCCACTGACTTGCCAATATAACTGATCAGAAGAGTTTCAGGGTTTTCACAAAATAAGCTGAACATATGCATGTGAGTTGGTATTAGGGATTAAATAGAATTGCTGAAATAGTATAAATTTAGCCCCAAAAAAGTAATGTAAAGAACTAAAGAACTTTTTTTCTGTTCTCCACTGAAATATTTTCTGTTTATCTTTCTGGATTTCTTTCATTTTGATTGAGAATTCTATGGACTTCTCACAAAATTCTAGAATGGAACTCTGTCCTAAAATAATTTCTATGCATCACAGGAAAGCAGCTGACTTGACAAAGGCTGAATTGCCTATAGTAAAGGTGACTCTGAACCAGAATTTAATTTGCTCACTTGGGTCTGTCCTATACACCAGTACACATACACCTTCCTTTTTTTACTAAAGAATTGTGCTGTTTCTCCCTCCAGTCAGTCTCGTGTTACTTTTTCCCACTGGTTCTCAAGAATACACCATCTGAGCTATATCAGGTAAAAGGCCCATGAATGAAAAAAACCTTAGGGTGTTGATAACGCAGTTGTCTTACCTGATCCCAGGGACAGATAATTCCTCCAAAAAACATAAAGAGGTAACCCATGGCAACCAGGCAGGCCCAGATCACCAAGGAGAAAACATGGAGTAGCTTCTTGAAGACGGACTCGATGCAGACCAGAACAAAGATAGTGAGGAATATAGCCAGCGCAGTGGGGACAGTGATTACAAAGGCGATGTGATCCTCGATATCCTGCGGAGAGATTGCAGTGTTACAAAAAGACCTTTAACTGTGCCTTCCAACTGCACCTGCATGACAGCCACTAGACAACAGTTTATCAGATAAACTAGAGACTGCCTATCAACTCAAAACCCCACAAATTCTACCTTCAAACTGAGGGACCTTTGCTGGTTAATTTGTTTCCTCTATAGGTTACACAGTGTCCCTGTTACTATTTACAATACACAGTGGTTATAACAACAAATATAATGTATAATTATAAGCAGCGACACAAAATAAATTATAAGTATATTAAATGTAGGTTATAAATAATAATCATTACTTGTACTTATGTCTGTAATGCACTTACACATTTTCTCCAGTATTTCTATTTTCTACACTGGTGTACTGTATGTACTGAAATTTGGTATTGTAGCACTACATCATTGTGGTCTCTTTTGGATTAGTCTCAGCCTCAGACGCCCACGGACCGTTGGCTGAACGTCTGATGCATATGGCACACGTTTCTGGAAACACTTCCTGAGTTTCAAAGTCGCAATCTGATTGGTTTAATTCTACAGGATGTCCGGGAGACCTGTGTGCCGTGTTCTTTATCGGTCTGCCTGGAAACAAATGCTGTGACGCCAAAACCCCTCGTGGAAGAAGAAAGACGTTGTGTTTATAACTGTGACAATGAGCGCTTACCAGGATCAACTAAACGCTGGATTTTCAAAAGTATGTGAAGTTCAGTAAACAGTAAACTTGCACAAGAACATTGTGCAAGTTTACTGTTTACTGAACTTCACATACTTTTGAAAATCATCGACATTATATTGTCATGCCCCTAAACATGACGCGAAACAAAACGAACTGTGATTGGTTGCGTTACATGTCAGTCAAACGTCCTCTTGGGCGGACCTTGGCCAATAAATGCTGCAATAGAGTCCAGAACTTCTGCCGTCAGTCTGAAGGTCTGGCTACGCGAGACTACACTTGGATTAACTGCTTTAGCTTGTTTTATTGTCATAATTAAGGTTCTTTGGATATAAGCATCCCCTGAATCAGTTTTTGACAATTCTTGCAGTTTAGTTCCATCCCTAATCAAACACTAATCTCTAATATCCAGGTAATATAAATATTTTTAATACAAAGTATTTTTCCAAAATTAAGTTTTAATAGTATTTTCATGCCATGAAAGCCCAGAGGAAAAAATGTATTGCTCAGTGGTTCCTTTTCCTAAGCTCAGAAGACTTAGTTGTGATTCTCATATATCTCTCATTTTAGTATCAACAGCATTTCAGATGTTTCTCCTAAAATTACTTAGCAAAAATAAAACACACAGAACTTCCTTCACAGTTCTATTTCTTTATGCTTTATAAAACATTGGTCCCCCCCTAAGGTCATGGTTATCCCCCTAATGATTACGGCCTTGTTGTCTTTCTGCAATCTCTTTCAAGACTCCATTATATGAATAGTATATTGCTCAGAGATTGCTCTTTTTAAGATCTGGAGATTTAGGCCCGGTTTCAGGGCTTACATTAAGCCAGGATTAGGCCTTAGTTAAATTAGGAGTTTGAAATAGCATTTTAAATGTGCCTTTGAAAAAAACATTAATGATGTGCATCTTGAGACAAAACAATGGCACTGAGATATTGTTGGTTTCATTTAAAGTTGTTTTCAGTAAAAGTTGTTTTCAGTTAAAGGTGGGGTAAGTGATATTTGAAAAACACTGTTTGGAAGTTAGTCGGACCGACACACAAACAAACAACAACAAACGTGTGTAGCCAATCAGCATTATGGGCATATCACGGTGGAGGAGAGAGAACGAGCAAGCGGGAGATTTTAAGAAAGACTACAGAAACAGAGATGAAACCCAATACAAAAGAAAAAAGCTCAGATCAAATCACTGGATAATGAATGGTTATGACTGGGCAAGAGCTTCAGGACCCGCGTTAATATAAGAAAAGCTTTCCAGTGCTGGAGAGAGCTAGACGGAGAGAGAGAGCGCTGAAGTCCTGAAAACAGACACGGAGGTTGCTTTGATTCGGCTCCACATGTGAGTAACACTGGGTTTGAGTGTCATTGTTTGTCTGGAGCTGCTGTGCTGTTGGAAACTAACAAACTCTTGTTTGTAATAACTATTGTGTACTGTACGCTAATTTTTTGTGCTTCCTAGTCATTCGTTCATCATCTGCGCTTTATTTTTCTTAAAGCTTCTGCCATGATAAACAGACATTCCACTCTTGGATTGCGTGTGTAATGGAGGCCAGCTAGTGAGAGTCGCACTGACAACTGCTAGAGAATGTGGTGTAGCGTCATTGTTAGTGCACTTGACTCGCATGCTGGTGATCGGGGTTCGAGACTGACTCGGAGCAGGGTGGTTAGGATTGGAGAGTGAGTTTTGGAGGAGGAGCAATGAAGAGAGGGGTGTGTTTGTTTGGGTTGATTTCAAATATCAACAATGTCCAACAGCGTTTTTGAAATAACGCTTACCCCACCTTTAAAACAGCTCAAACAATGCATTTTAGTCTGGAACTAGGCTTAAGCCTTGTCAGTAAAACCAGCCATTAATTTTGATTCTCAAATATATCATATTTTAGCATCAACAGTGTTCTCCCAAAATTCTTTAGGAGAAATAAAAGTAGGCACAACTGAGACACGTGAATGTTCTGAGAGAAAGGAGTCCAAAGTGAGAATGAGCTGTGAGAAACATGGGAGATCATGCAACGTAAGCTTTAAGCCGGGTGCACACTGTGTAATAGTCCTTTACGATTGTTGCTTGTCAGACTGTACGAACATGATCATCGCTGTAAGCCATGTAAGATCGCTGTAAGATCTTAGTTGTCATTAATGTCACACTGTACGACAGTCAAGGCACGTTAAAAACGGACGCACATGTAACGCAGGCCAGCTAGTAGACGCTGTGCAAGTAAACCTCACTCCTCTGATCTCAATAGGCTAGATTCTGCAGTCTTTAGCCTCCTTGTTAGAGCGCCTGACTCTCACGCTGGAGACCCGGGTGGAGGGGTTACATTGGTGCTGTGACCCGGATGGGAGTGAGGTTTAGGGGGGTGAGTGTAACGGATACAAAGCAAACTCCAGGCACCCACTGGATATAGAAAGGGTCTGAAGATCTCCTACTCTCCTCAGAGAAGTAATGGCTAAAAAAAGCTACCTTGAGGGAAAGGTTCTTGACCTCAGCCGACTCCGAATGTTTGAAAGGGTCCTCAACCAGCCCTTCGAGAACCACTGCTAGGTCCCATGTGGGAACTCTGGTCCGAGTCGCAGGTCTCATCCTCCAAGCCCCACGGAGGAAACGTACGACCAGCTGATGTCTTCCCAAAGGGCCATCACCCAGAGGAGTTTAGAAAGCCATAATGGCAGCCACATACACCTTGAGTGCGGACTGGGTAAGACCAGCAGAGAAGCAATCCTGGAGGAACTCCAGCACTGAAGCCACCGGGCAGTTAACTGGGTCCACCTCATACTCTCTACACCAAATGGTGAAACATTCCATTTTAGGTCGTACAATTTCCTTGTGGATGGAGCTCTAGAGCTTAGTATTGTCTTGACAACTGACAGGCCAGCCTCTCGGTACGGTGCCCCCTCAGGGGCCAGACCCTGTTCCCTGTATGGAAACGGTTTCCATAACTCTGGCCGAGGGTGAAATATTGAGCCCTCTGCCTGCAATAGCAGGCACCTCCTGATGGAGATATCCTATGGAGGGCCCTCTAGGATTGATATTATGTCTGAGAACCATATTCAGGCCGGCCACAATGGGGCTACAAGCAGTAGACAGACCCCGTCGCGACGGACCCTCTCCAGAACTCCCGGGATCAGAGCGTTCGGGGTAAACGCGTACAAGCGCCGCCTCGGCCCCGCCTGCACATCTGTGATGGATTTTTTAAATAAATCATAACTAACATTTGTTTTTCTTGCAGGAACAACAATCATATGTTCTTTGGTTAAATGTATGTGTCCCCTTTTTGGGAAAACTTGTGACTTTGATTGTGTGTGTAAAAATAACAAATAGGGGAAATGAAACTAGACAGATGACTAGGTTTGAAATCCTGTGATTATGAAGGAATCATTACCTAGCAACAGAAGGGCTTGTCTAAAAAGAACCAATCAAATTATGTAATGTTTCATGCCATTTTGCCATACCCCTTATTATATAAAAACTGTTGTGTTCGTGTTCACAGGTGGGATTCTTAATGGAATTTGTCTGAGATCCTCAGGCCTTGCTTCTTCTTGGGAGAGATTCCCTGAGAACTGCTCGGGAACTCTTCCGGCATTTGAAGGACATTTGCTGAAGTCTGTTTGTCGATTATTGCTGTGCAGCAAAGTTAGGAAAGCAAATAAGTTGGAGTAAGAGACTCGGCCAGTTGTCGACTGAAGATGCAAGAGCTAAAGTATAAAGGTATTGGGTGTCGATTGGAGACGCCCCAGATAAAGGTATTGGGTGTCGATTGGAGACGCCCCAGGTAAATAGATCAATTGGGTGTCAATTGGAGACGCCCCAGATAGTTAGGTTTAGGGAAAAATCTACCACAATTTGGCGGGCCAGATCCATGAGTCCTCGGAATCACCCTCTGTCGGATGGACGGGGATGAGGAACCACATTGTCTTCATTCTGCCAGACTGCAGAACCCCGTTCGACAGAGGGACCATTCCAGACGGGCTAAAAGGACTTAAAGTATTAAGGTAGGATGACAGACTTCACATTGTTCCTTTAAAATGCTTCTCAATTAATTAAAACTGAAAATTGGCTTTTCTGTTAAGTAAAATTTTAACTGGTGATCAGATTTAAAAGATTTAAAGATTTAAAAAATATATGTTTTTCCCTTGGCTAATAAGGGCAATGATTATGGTTAAGATTCAACTAGTGGTATTTGTTGAGTACATTATTTGTTGTGTTTGAGAGTGCGCCCAGAAAGCTGTCAATAAAACTTTCTGCAAAGAGCAACTAGTCATGCCTGAAGTTCAACTGAATGACAATCCACACAGAAAGACAATCCATTGTATCAGCCTTGTGGGCTATCAATACAGAGACCGTTTCAAATTTAGTTAATTATCATATTGACTTGATTGTTTTTGATCATCCTCTGGTTTCAGCAATTCTTCATATTTCTTCAACTAATACTTTGAACCTGCTTTCAATAGGTACCAGTAACAGCCCTACCACAGGAAGTTCAATGGCGGAAGTGAGAGCATGACTCACAAATCAGTTAAAACTTGGGCTGGATTCACTGGAAAAGACATTATGACATTAACCAACTAGTGGTAAAAGCATGAATAGATTTTTAACTGTGCTTTAAATGTGATTCTCTGGAAGAGACATTATGAATAGAAATTCAACAATATTGGTCACTCCATTTCATTAAAAGGTAATTTTCTACATTCAATAAAAACAATGAATCTAAAATTATAAATTTATTTACACCAGGGGTACGAGATGGAAGTGTTATTTTCTTTTTGTCCATGGATCCAAGATTGTGTGAAGATTTCCAAATCTTCTTTTAAATAGCATATGAGCAACAAAAAAAAGTTTGGAAAACTGAAAATGTGCAATGAATGACAAATTGCATTTGAGAAATTTAAAACTCTCTCAACTGCAACTGTAGGTCTATACGATTATTATTTTAAAGTGTTTAATCTATTTGATTTTGAAAAGTTAGGTTTACATTCACTGTGTAAACTCAAAAACATGGCGACTGCATCAGACAAATGAAAATTGTATATCCTAATGTTTAGACAATGTCGCAAGGGGAATGCCACAGTGTGTCTACGTTCAGTAGCTCTGTCGTCGTCAAAGTTGTTACTGTTCAGATTTGGTGATATTCCACTCCTAATAAATATATGTTCCCCATTCAGTTCATAAACTGCTATGGCAGACAAAAAAGGTATGATTCTCTGGCCAGAGAGGGGTGTGTGAAAGTGTGTGAAAGTGAATGTGTGAAATAAGGTGTTCTAAGACACTAAGAAAAATGTATTATGTCAATCAAAACAGCTGTATCTAAAGTTATAAAGTGGGCACAGAGGGTAAAATATACCCAATAAAATAACCGCCATGGATGATTTTGACTAACTATCCTGGCATGGGTTATTGTTGTGGCAGAAAGAAATAATGCACACCAAGCACACCAAGCTTGCCCTGTCCACCCCATAATGAACTTTTTCCTTTTGCAGGATGTCATGATGGATCCCATCGAACAGAACTGATTCTGCTTCAAATGTATAAAAAATATTGTCTTGTTACTGTTTAAAGGTATAGCGGAGGATTTTCTTTTTCCGGGTGGATCACCAAGACTATTGGTCCTCCTAAGTGTCAATCATTCTGGTGATATGTTTACGTAAGGCCGTCGTACGTGCTCGTGCACACGATTCACACGATGGCCTGTGCTCAAAACACAGGTTGGGCTTCCCACTGATGCCTCAGTCGCGAAGTTTCTACTTGACAGGTAAAGTTTGGCATGCTATTTGGAGAAATCCATTTAAAATCACTGCTAGTAAAAGTTAATGTAAGTTATGATTAGCTCGTGCATGCTCTCTCGTGCACACGTTTAATAGGCGTTCCCTCTCGGGAGCAGGTAGAGTGTTGCGCATGTGCATTTTTTTCAAAAAGTGGAGAGGGCGGTTCTTTTCTAAAATTCGGGAAAATCCTCCGCTATACCTTTAACATGAAATTTTACATTGTCATTGTTGATACGCTGGAGCACTGTCTATGAGCAGAATGGCGTCTAAGCGATTGTGGTGTTCTGTTCTTGGGTGCAATAAGGAACACAGCAGTCATTTTGATGTTCCTAAATCCGAACCGCTGAAGACGCAGTGGCTGAGTTTTGTTTTCGAAGGGAATATTCCCCACGATCAACGTCAATGCTTTCATGTTTGCGCAAATCATTTCACACACCAGACTGCTTTATAAACGAGAACATTGAAAAAGGTATTAGCTCCTGTCTGAGTATGTGTTGTTTATGTGCCTAATAACTGTCATAGTCTCACTGACTGGTTATTTTTTAAACAGATCAGTAAAATTTTAGTGCTTCAGCCCTGACAGCTGTAACATTACCTAACACTGCATAGATAATGTTACGCATCACGGACAAGCCTATTTACCGAAAAAAAGTTTTTTCATGACCATTAGCTGTAACATCAATCTGTCAATGAACTAACGTATACATCAGTAAACACATAGCGTTCGTATCTCACTACTCTACCCTGCCAGTACAGACAAAGATAGATCAAAGTGACATTACGTTAACCAACCATTCAGAAACGTCCTGTTTTCCGACTCCGGTTCAAATTGACACGGTTGCACAGTGTCCTCAGAGACTCCCACAGCCATTCTTCAAAATATACCCTCAAGTGTTTTCAAGGCAACACTCCACGTGTGTTGTGTCAGAACACCCACAGAAACAGAGGGGCGGGGTGAGCAAAGCTCATTATCATTTAAAGACACATGCACTTAAATGGCGTGCTGAAAACAGAGCTGTTTTTGACCAGGTAAAATGAGTGTTTTCTTACAATACTAATGAGAATTTTTAATTAAAGTATATTACAAACTTTTAATTTTAGACCCTAAAGAATCATATTAGCTTGTACAAAAATGGCATTATATGACCCCTTTAATACATGTTGTCACTAACAAAAGTACTTAAGGTCTCCATTAACAGATGAAAGCAGCCAGGAAATGGTTCACTCCACAAACAAGGTCCAGTGGAGGTGCAGTTGTGTTCTGGGGAAAAATCTTGCAACTATCAGCATGGTTGTAGAGTGACACCTCCGTCCAAGCATCTCACCTTAAACTACACCAACCAGCTTCAGCAACTCCACACGCCAACGCAAGGCATAAAGTGGGGGATCAAGGACGTGCTAGTAACGTACCTCCCTTGCCAACGAGGGAAAGCCCATTGCAACGGTTCACAAAGAGTCACCCTGGTGAAGGTGGAACGTCCATGGGGCAATGAGAGGAAGAAGATGTGGACCAACTAATGGTTTAAGCTTAGCATAATAATCAATTCGTGTGATGTTTATTGATGTTTTATTTATATTATTAATCAAACTATACTGTAGGACTGAGTATTTAGATCTCATGATTTGATTAATTACTGATGAATTTGAAAATATTTCAGGTATACGTAAATTGAACAGAGGAAAATCTCTTAATTCTGTAGAGTATAGGGACTCTAACTAGGTACATTACTGTAAAAATAATAAATAATCTAGGGACTATTATTGAAGAAACTTGAGGGTTTCAAATCCTAATGCAGACATCATAGATGCTAAAAAAAAAATATATATATATATATATATATATATATATATCTTTTTTTTTTTTTTATTATAGTGGCAATAGTTGTTCTCTAATAAGAGAGAATTGGTGATAAGTTACTTTGCCGGACAAGGTCCGAATAGATAATTGGGTAAACTTCTATAGCGATGAATGAATGACTACATTAAATATATTTTTTGTTTCCATTTGCTAAAATGGCAAAAGAAAAACTTTCAAAAGGAGATTGATTTTGGGAAACATATTTAATTTCTGGATTGTTATTAGTTGAAGAGCTTTATAGCATAACCACATTTACAACATATTACTAAAGATTCTAATGTTTTAATGAAGCCAAGAGCATGAATTAAAACAAATGATGTAGGGGGCACAAAGTTAATTCCAAGACCAAGAACAATGTGACCCAAACATGTTAAATTTAAACTAAAAATTTGTCTAAAAAGTTTAGACATTTCAGCGAAATAGAGTGTTTGCTCATAAAGAACAATTCTGAAAAGCTTTCTTAATTCATAATGAAGTTACAGATTTAATGATCTGGATCAATGGATCCATTATGAACTTTTCCGCATTGCCAAAAAATAGAGGCAGGACATGCTATGTCCATCAGTTAATTCTGGAAAAATAAGATGGTAGGAAGATAAGTAGTTAAATATTAAATGCCATGTCAGCAGCTAAGGCTATTCTCATGGCAAGAGCTGGGTTAAACAGAGTTAATTTTAAGATAATTACATTGTTTGAAACAAAATAATAAAATTATTGATATTTGTTAAGGGTAAAATGAAAAATTCTAGAACTTTTTTGGTTAGATTTTATTACACAGATCCTTAAATAGATTTGACCAAGTAAAACAATCACCTGCTTGAATTAAAAGCTAACATAATAAGGTTAAGAAAAAAAGGCCTAATAGATCAATGTGATTCAAAATCCAGAAAAAGATGATACTGAAACTTGACTCAAGGTCTACTAAAGTTAAAAGGCAATGTTTTATGTGATGTTTAGTTTTTTTATTAAAGGTAGAATTAGATTGCTTGAAGATAAATTGATGGAAGATGATGGTATGTGTATGTGGTAACATTTGGGAAAATTGGTTGTATTTTCATTCCAGCTTAGGATGTTGATGGAAGAAATATAGAGATATCAGGTGGTATTAAAGTCACTGCTTTATAATGGGATGATTTGGTAAAGAGCAGGTAAATCATGCAGGTATGAAAAAAATCATTAGAAGAATTAAAAATCGAGGTAGTGGTCATGATGATTACGACCACAGAGGGGAATGTGATGGATTTTTTAATTAATCATAACTAACAATTGTTTTTCTTGCAGGAACAACAATCATATGTTCTTTGGCTAAATCTATGTGTCCCCTTTTTGGGAAAACGTGTGACTTTGAGTGTGTGTGTGTGTGTGTGCGTGCGTGCGTGCGTGTGTGTGTAAAATAACAAATAGGGGAAATGAAACTAGACAGATGACTAGGTTTGACCCTGTGATTATGAAGGAATCATTACCTAGAAGGGAAGGTCTTGTCTAAAAAGAACCAATCAAATTATGTAATGTTTCATGCCATTTTGCCATACCCCTTATTCTATAAACAGTCCCTCCAGGATTTCACGATTTTTTTTGTGTGATTTTTGCGATCAAAATGACTGATTTTGTGGTAGTAATTTCCAGAAATTTGTGAAAAAATTTGCGATTTTTATATTTTATAATTAGGACATCACATTTACCATAATAGTGTCATGTCAGATGCACAATAGTCATACATGACACAAATCACAAACAAAATGCATAAAGCTTGTTTATTTTGGTCTAATCAAATTCTCATCAAATTAACTTTTAAAACAACCTATGGGCAATTTTTCTACCTGACCTATGCAAATATTAACAGCAGGTGTAGTAATTTATACTGTAGAACTGTGTGTAAATCCTGAGTTGAGGGGTCCTGAGCTGCAGTAGGCAACCAGTTACTTATAGTGCGGCGTTTTGCATGGCGTCCCCACTGCGTATAGCTACGCAAAATACGAAGTGACCGTTCGAAAGGGAACTACTCGGTTACTATCGTAACCTCAGTTCCCTGAGAGGGAACGAGTATTGCATAGCCGGCCGCACTATAGTAACCTGGCAAGCTGTCGCTTCAGTCGTTAAACCTGCTAAAATGGTGTTTTTCGTGGATATCATAGACAGTAAAAGAATAATATAGGTTAAGGCCGCGCCCCCTTGGCGCCCGCGCCATTGGATGTGCAGTTACTGCAGCACAGCCAATGAGTGAGCCAGACACTCACTGTGCTAGCTGTGAAGCTGCAAAATGCGTTTTACATTATAGGCTTCAGTAAATCGAGGAAAAGGAGTTTCCCCTTTTCCCGCAACATCTGTATCCACGTAAAAATGCATTGAAACTTTAATTAAACTAGAGATATTTAAACTGGGTGATTATAATTGAATGTTTTGTGAGGTCTTTTTCATTTTTGTGATTATTTTGCGGTTAAATTAGGAATTATGCAGGATCGCAAAAAAATGCGACATTTTGTTGATTTTGCGTTGTATTCAGCGATCGCAGAATCGCAAAAAACTGGAGGGACTATATAGTCTAATATCATTAGATATTAGATACCACCCCAATGCCCAACATTGTTTATGCAGCACATTTTCCAAACACACTAGAAAGGGATTAGATAAGTGTGCAGTGTTTTGTATAAGAGATAAATACTTTCTTTTTGTCAAATGTAACACTAGTGTACCAGTGCTTCGTGGTTGTTGCATTACCTTTTTTTTTTTTTTTTTTACAACTCATTTTGCTTGCATGTAAATATAGGTCACGATTCTCACTATTAAATCATTGTGCAACAAAACTATGGACACAATAGTGGGGATGAATGAGATTAAAGCTAACCAGAGGAAAGAGAAAAAAAAAAAAATCACATCTTAAATGGTTCTGCTAGACATAAATGAGGTTGCATTAGCATTAAACTGAGACTTTTGCTTGAGTCTCCTGCTTCTCACACTTGTCTCCTGAGACACTTACAAACTAACACTCTCACAATGGTCTTCTTTAAAGTTTTAGAAGAGACCTCAACAACATCACACACTGTGCTCAGATTTTTCTCCTAAACTAAATACTTCGGGGTTCTCATATTTGTCTCCTCCTAAGTTTCAGAAGAGATCTGAGCGACATCGCACACACTATACTCATATTTTTCGCCTTAAAGACACAAAATTTGTCACATTTGTCTTCTCTAAAGTTTCAGAAGAGACCTCAACACACTGCTCAGTGTGCTCATAACTTTACTTAGGGAATTCACAAACAAAGCTTGCCTCTTTCCAACTGTAATCGCTTGTATCGTCTGTGCGTTGAAAAAAACATATATAAAACAGTAACTAAAGGGTGGGGGTATAGGGGGTTGTCCTTCTTCAATATCCTGCATGTATTACATTTTATTTAATAAATTTTCCATTTTACCTGAAAACTATACATTTACAATATCACATTGTAAAGTGTGCAGATGTGTTATCAATTTCGCTGGACATCTATATTCTTACCTTATCAGCTTTGAATCAAAAACAGTTTATGGAAACCTGCCGGCTGACAGTCCCACCTACTGGCCTAAACAGATAAGTGAGCTAAATGAAAAGCGAACGAACAAAGAAAAAAAAAAAACTAACAAAATGGAAAAGAGCACAGGGAGTTGAGATGTGTTTTTAAAAGTAAAAAAAAAAAAGTAAAAAAAAAACAGCACGAGTAACTGAAAAGGAGACAAGGCGCAATGGTCAAAGATTGTCAACTTTTTTTCCATTTCATCACCACTAGGCTAGGGCAAACAAAGTGCAAGAATTTATATTAAAATCTATATTATTTATTATTCAAAAAGATAATGGGCTTTCGACAGTAATCAGGGGCTCAAGCCACCAAAGTAGCTATTTACCAATAGCAAGAGGACAATACGTCTGTTGTTACCGTCTGAGATATTCTGTTTTGTGTCTTAAGTCTGTGGTCATTTGCTTCATATTTACTAGAGCTCCATTATGATCGCTGTTGATAAGGAGCTTAATATGATCACTATTCACTAATGCATGTCGTGCCTGAGCATGGCCTAATTGCTTTTCGCATTTAATTTTATTTAAAAATACGCCTCCTCCCCAAGCCCAGAAGCTCAAACTTGCTGCGTAACACATGAGAATGAACCTCATTGGTTCTCGCATGTCAAGCAAGCATGATTTAGCTTCCTTTGATAATAACTGATGTGTGCATTGATGAATGTTTGTATGTGAGAAAAAAAAAGCCTAAAATAAATCTGTTCAGCATATAAAGCAATCATGTCTCTTCAGAAAATGTGGACTAAACCGCTTCATTTATATAGATTAGTTTTACAATCTCTTTTAGTGGTCGACCAATATATCGCCAAGGCCGATATATCGGCCGATATGTGGCATTTTTGAAATATCGGTATCGGCCGATACGTTTTTCCGATGTGTTGGAAGCGGGACTTTTATTTTGACGGCGCTCCGGACTTTTATTTTGACGGGCGGCGCTGAGAACACCAGCGCCAGAAGAGAACGGCAACGGCAGCTCCTCAGATCAAACAACGCTCACTCACATTCTCCGTCTTCATTCATTTACGATCTCTGTCAGTCATATCTAAAACTTTGTTAGACAGAACTGGTAAACAAAGAATGTAAATGGTAACTTATGCGAAGTAAGTGGAGTAAAGCGTTTGCTTTTATATTATTTGTAACAGAAAAGGCAAACAATCAGGCTAAAATACTTTCTCATTTGCCATCAACATTCAGCAAATGCGCATCTAACGTTACGTCATTTAAACAAATCTCTGAATATCTAATAAACATTTAATTTCACAAACCTTGCAGATTTAATCGAATCCAGCTGTGATATCTTGTGAAGTGTGCATTACTGTCTGCGAGTGACGGTCGGTCCGTGCGAAGTGAGTGAATGCGAACAGAAGATCAGCTTCACAGGAGACGCGATCGAAAAACTTTAAATCCTTCACTTTAAAATATGCTGATATATAACCAGTTGCCAACTGTGTCATATTCATATCTGTGATATATCCGGTTGCCAACTGTGTCATATTCATATCGTTTTCACAGTGTGTAAAATTAGCGTTACCTTGTATTTATTTGAAAAAATTATTACCAGCACGAAATTACCAGATTACTGAGTGCCCTGTTACAGTGTTTACATTCGTTGTATTCACATATTCATATACATTTCTAAACAATTACTTTGTGAAAAATACTGTAATAGGATTGCAAATTTAAGAAGTTGCCATCTAAAGTATAAAAGCATGTTTATTAAAAAAAATAATAATAAAAAAATTATAATTTATTATTAAAATAAGAAATTATTGATTAAAATAAATATATATAAAAATATCGGCTTTATATCGGCCATCGGCCACCCTGCTCTCTAAGATATCGGCATCGGCCATCAAAAAACCAATATCGGTCGACCACTAATCTCTTTATGAACTTTTTGAAGCGTCAAAAGTGGTAGTTGCATAGCTGTCAATGTCAGATCTGTCAGATTTTATTTAAAAATATCTTAATGTGTGTTCCGAAGATGAACGAAAGTGCTACGGATTTGGAATGGCAGAGGGTGAGTAATTAATGACAGAATTTTCATTTTTTGATGAAATAACCCTTTAACCATTTAACACCAGTTAATAATTATTATAATTATAATTATAGACTAATTATCATTAATACGTTAAATATTGTATGACTATGTGGCCCCGCCAAGATATTTGTTACCACCCCATATCCCCTCACTCCCACTACCAAAATGTATTGTCCCAATTTTTGAATTCATATAAAATGAGATTTCAAAGATAGTTTGACCAGTGAACTAGGAAATGTTAGGTTATGGTAGCTATTGAAGTGTTGCTCACATTAGCTAAGTGCAATTAGAGTCTAATATTATCTAATGATAAACATTAACTAAAACGCGTTACATAAAATACTACTACTGGCAAGATTCCTAAGAGGTCAACTAATGTCTTAAAATGTCACAAAAAAAAAATGCAGTCATTTCATCAACAGCAAGTGTGCTTAAGAAACACTGAAATGAATAGGCTTTAATGCTGAAAATACTCAGTCGGAACTATTGGTTGCCCCATGACACGGATAAAACTAAATGTGCCTTTAGCACAACTTACTGGACATGTAACTTTGAAACTGTTGTGAAAGATTATATAAGTAAATATCTTCTTCTTTTTTTTTTCAAATATATTATTATTATTATTAGCATGGATTTCACTAAATATTGTTTGATTTGAGCTTAACATTAGAAGAAAAAAAAACAATGGAGTATAAAAAAACAATGAGCTAAATAATAATAATATTATTATTTGTTTAATTCAAGATCATTTCTTTGGGGAAAAATTCTTAATATATTACACAGTTGCTATTTCACCGCTGGAAAGATGAATGTGTATTTAAATTGAGTCATTTATGTAGTAGAAATGTGAAATTAATTTAGAAGTTGGTGCCTTCTAGACTAAGAAAAGCCAGAAAATGTATTTTTGGCTCATGTGAATGAAAGACAATACCTCCCAGAATGCACTTGCTTCGCTGCCCTACGAGGCCACTCCCAAGCCACGCCTACAGGTTACAGAGGGCAGTATCGGAGGAAATGATACAACTAGGCAACTAGTTGACTCAAAACTAAAAAGATGCCATTTTATCATGAGATCCCACCCCCTATGGGCAGGTTGAAAACATGCGGAACTATCTCCTACTACTGGCTGTAGTCTCTAGCCTCTGGCCAAAAAAGTCTCAGATGACGCAAAATGATGATTTTTGCGTCATCTGAGTTTTTTTTTTTTTCAGACACACAATACAGAAATCTCTCGTCTCAGAGGGACATGAGGGAGGGAAGCACGGTCATTGTTGGAATCACTTTCAGAATGATTTGTTTCCAGATACGCGATAAAAACATTGACAGCCAATCAGAATTCATCCTGTTTTAAAGAGCTTGAGCATTCAAAGCGGCAGACGACATAACTGCATGCAGCGCAGTAATAAACAACAATACCATGTATTGGTGTGGACGCTAACATAGTTATCGTTATAGTGTGAACATGTCTTTCAGATTTCAAAACTTCCTTGTTACTCCAAAAACTTTTATTGAAACCAATCTGCCAAAACTAAAAAATTTCTACTTCTGGATTTTTAATGCATAATAGAGATGAATACATCAGCCTGCACAGACACAGATAAAAGCCTCATCATTGCCTCTTTAGCCCGGCCCACTCATACTTTACATGGACAGAATAACTACAACAGGATCACTGGACTAAAAATAACATTACCTTCAAAAGGATCCTAATGTTAGTAAATTGGTTGTTTATTTTCAACAATGTGAAAGTCTCAGTAGAGCATTATTTGTTTGATAGGTTCATTTCTCTGTGTGTTGGTGGATTCTTTGGTAAACCAGTTGCAATAAAATGCAAGCTTTGCAAACGGATTTTTACCGAAAGATATGGATCACTGATTATTTTGATATATAAGGACGTATGTACAGTCAGGTATTTTGTCACAAAATTGTTTATTGCTTTTTATGCAGTAAATCAAGCCAGTTCCTCTTAGATGCATGAAGCTGTAGCTGTTATTTAAAATGTAAAGTCTATCAGTGACTTGAGTTCTGCACTGAAGTTTGTTTTAGATAGTTATCCAAATAGCACAGACCTTATGGACTACACAGAATTAGGTTTGTGTCTGTGTCTGTGTCTGTCTAAAAACATCCTCTCAAAGTATTTAACAGAACTACAGCTAAAAGCATTTATTTGGGTCGGTAAGTTGACAGCCCATGACCACTACAGTGACTGTCCTCTGTCTTTTAGCAGTGTATGTGTTCATTAGTTGAGTTTACATACACATCAACACATTCTATGTGAACATTCTATGTGCAATGGAGGGTTTTTTTTAATGGTAAAAGCTTTTTAAAAAACGTTTTAACTCTATGTACACTCACCAAAGTACGCATGAAGGCTAATGTAAAGTATGAATGAATGCTACATGTTTTTTGTGTAACTTTGGGATTTATGGTATGTATGGTTATGTTTGGCCTAGCAATAAAAAAAAGTACATTTTTAGATATAGAAATTAAAAGTGTTAGATTGTTAATGCAACTCCATTGACATTTCCATTAAGATAAGTACTTAGATTACTGATGGTTGCTAGACCACATTTTACATACAATACATATAGATTATTATAGATTACAAAGACTAGTGAGATCACCTGCTTAGACTGGCTGGTTAGAACAAAAACACAAGATATTGCTCCCTATTATAGAAAGCTTTAATTAATTTAATTGCTGCTTTAGTATTTTTTATTTGCTTTGTAAACTTTTGCATGGGCACTATTACTGACCTGTTTTCTGATACACAGTTTTTAAATAAGAAAAAGTGAAATTGAATTAATGATAATTTTTTTCAGTTCCCTTCGTATGGAAAGAAGTCAGTAATTATTGTTTTAATTACTGTTCCTACTGTATTTAAAATAAAAATACATTGTACATACATATGTAACACACACAGTATTGATAAACAAATCCATTTTTAATTAGACTAAACAATTGTTGTTGTTTTTTTTTAGGGATTATTCAGTATTGAATGCAATATGTAGTATTTATAATATTAAAAATAAATATTACGTCTGTTTTCTTAGATATATTTTTTTTACTAGCTTGTTGCAATGCATTCTGGGATTCTGGGATACATGTGACGCTGTCTTGTTGTCTGACTAAAACAAGGTGGCAGCATAATTAAGTTGCCTACCATTTGGAACAAATATTGTGTGTAGCCAAACTGTAACTCAACATTCTCAAAATGAGACAGCAATACACATGAAACTCCAAACAGGGACATCTAAATGGATTCAAGCTCTAATTAGTAGCCTCTTAAGAGTTTCATTGTTTAAAGAGCCCAGGATGTCTGTGAAAAGCCTTTTCACCCCATAGCATTATAATTAAAGCCACAAAGTAAGACAGCAAGAAACAGCCTGATTATCAGCAGCATTTTCTGCAATCATTTTCTCACTTAGGAGCAACACTAAACCTCTGCTGTGGCACCACTATATTGACACTCTAAAATTATCTTTGTTAAAAGTCATGGTGTCAGGCTATAGTGAAATGGTGTTATTTTGATGGTGTCTCGTCTGGCTTTTTCACAGCGACAACATTTGCGTCTCTTTTCTATAATCCCCACTGTTGCAGCATTGAAGTACTCATAGCCAGAACACACAAAACCACTAATAGCATGGGAAAACTGCCTAAGACTCATGCATAATTGATGCAGACCAGCTTTCAGAAGTGCATAAGAAATGGAAACCCTGATAAAAATTGGAGGTATTGGGCACTATCCTATCTATTTTATCATAGAGGACACAGAACAGGCCTGCAATAGCCAAAACCCACAAGCATGATCTTCTACTAAATGCCACAAAGCATGCACGGGGAACATTAGCCCTGCGGCCACTTATCGGATGTGTGAGGCTGAGTGAAAACAGGTCATGGGGGGAGCGAAACGTCAGGGTTTCAGAGTACGATTATAAAAAAGGCTTTTTTTCACAATCAATGTGATGTGTGCAACCATGGGAGTCGCGGAGAGCATTGCGGCAACCCAAGGCGGGCTCAACAGCCACTATGATGTGATATTTAGGTCAGGCAGTCAAAAGACAAGAGAGAAAGTAGCGCACGCATTGAGAGTGTGTATCTACACAGGGGTTGATGTCATACTGTGAAATGTTGCTTACTTATTCACTCCCTGGTCTCCGTAATGCATTAGGGCTGTTTAATCGGGCGAAACGTATATTTCACTGTAGATTCCAGATATTTTGAAACATGATTGGCCTTAAAATTGAGGGAAAAGCAAACAGAACTTTTGGACAGCAACTCATGTATCCTGTCCACATGAATTCTGTTTTTAGGCCAGACAGTCAAACTGTGATGGAAATACCTCAAAACTTCTGGGAAAACCTGTGTAAACTGTCTCAGCACGTGAGCCAGCAATATATGTACAAAACTCTAATTCAGCCACCCTGACAACACTAAAGCTGCTAGTTCTCCTCGTTCCCATGATCCCTTTCTGCTTCATCTGCAAGTGGCACATTTGGAATCTTCTGAAATGTCAAACAATTTAAATGAATCATTGTTGATATTATGATAGTATTAGCACAAATCTCAAACATCTACCTGCTAAATAAAAACCTAATTTAACCAAAAGAATCTGGCACTGTGCTCTATGCATAAACATACATAGTTTATTCGATTTCTGGATATGGTTTCCATGTAATACAAATTACACAGCTAATGGTTAACAAATCATTGATTGCATTATAGAGAATATTATTAGGTTTGAATTCACAGGGATTTCAATTTTGCTCCAGCTGAGCTAGTCAAAAATGCAAACAGCTTTACTGTTGACAGGTTAATAGTTTCTACTTAATCTGTTCTGCTTAATTACCCATGACCCATGACTTTCCAAATGTGTTCCCTTTCCTTCCAAACATTGATTACTCCCTGCTGCTTCTTTATGACTTTTACATGAATCACAGAAATTATGCTTTGAAAAGAGATTACATACTGCTTAAGGTAAACAGAGACATATGGTTCCTGCAGTCCGTACAAACAGAGCTGATTGGATGGAACTTCCTCTAAAGTGTGATGTTTTGGGGCATAGGAAATGTATTTTCCTATACACATGGCACAAATATTTCCAGGTGTGGGCTTGTAGAAGTATTGTTAACTGTTTTAAAAACCCTTAAAGAAATAAGCAAAATATAAATGATATACCCTATCCTGTGTCACTTGCTCAGTACAGTAGCAACAGGGCTCTCTCCCTCAACCAACCTAAAAACACTGTTTCCCATCCTTTTCTGCCTTTTCCCTAGTCACCTTCCCCCCAGTCTCCAAACACTCACCAGCCCAGAGGCGAAGAAGACAGCCAACAGAGCCAGGCAGGCACCCATCACAATGAGGAGCAGAAAAACAAAAAGTGGGTGCTGCTGGCTCATGAGATAGTACGAGTCATACAGCCAGTCTGGGGACCTTTGTCTCCGGCCACGCACACCTCCTCCTCCTGTTACATCTCCTCCTGTCCGGGAGCCCCTCTCCAGCAAGTAGGTCCGCTTGCGCATGGCCTCCCTCCACATGGAGCTGGCGTGGTGTTCCTCTCTTTCGGACAGTGGCTGGGGTTTGTGAGGGTCGCGCTCCTCCTCACACAGGTCCTTCAGATGGAGCACTGAAGCTCGGGCTGTGGTGCGCGACCGGTACACCGGCAGGATGGCTTCCATTGTGGAGCGCAGCATCGCTCAGGCAACATGTTGAACTGCAGACTGGCAGAGTGAGAGTGAAAGGAGGCAGTGAGTGTGTGCGAGTATTTATGTGCGAGGGAGAAAAAGAGAGAGAGAAAAGGGAGAGAGGGAGGGTCTGGACTGAGGCAAGGAGAGAAGTAGAACGCAAATGTGAATGAGAAAGACAGAGAGAGAAAGGCCAGACAGGGATAGAGGGGTGGAAAGATTTTCCTATCAAGATGATGTGCTATGTTTTATTGTTCACCCCCTTATTTTTATAATTTACTTATCCTCAAGTTGTTTCAGCCCTGCATTATTTTTTTTCTTCTTCTGTGGAAGACAAAATTAGTTCTAAGGTAAAATGTCAAAGCCTCTGTTTTACATACAAGGAAATGGATAATAGTTTCTCTAAAAAAAACAATAAAAGTATTATAAAAATAGTCTTAACTTCCCTTGTGCTGGAGCTTTCAAATCTCATTTTTGACACACAAAAGGTGTATATGATGTCACAACTGGCGCAATGTGTCTAAATATACCACAAATGAGATTTTAGTTGGAGGTCTGCATTCCCATGGGACACAATTAGATTTCTTGTGGTGCAGGATTAAATTAGAGTTGATTAAAGATGGAAACGTGCAGAACTTCTATGATTTGTAGGCACGAACGAGCAGCCTGACAGTAGCCTTTAATTTAAAAATGTGTACGTATTTGTTTACAACACAGAGAGTATAGCATCATAAAGCATGCAGCCATGTACACAGCAGCACATGCCTCAAATAAGCCAGCCCTAAGAGCAGGCTAAGCAGGTGGTTCGTTAGTACAATGACAGATCAAAGTGTGGACACGTTGTAGTCAGACTTCGGATCTAAATTTAGCGGGAGTGGGCAGAAAAAAAAAAATCAATGTAAGCAGAGGGCAGGTGTACAAGGTCTAATGCCCAGCAGGAACGGGCGGAGCTGGATTAAAAAATAAATAAATACAATTGAATATGTAGTATAGTAATGCTTCCGGACTTCCGGAGGCAATGTAGATTTGCAAGTGAGAGGAGGTAGGAGGGTACAGACCGAATGGATGCTCTTAATACAAGCATCTGTCCCTTGAACTTGAGCCACTGGCAGTAAGTGAATTAAGACAAAGAGAGGTGTAATATGTACTCTTGTGTTAAAGATCTAGATCACATTCTAGATCATTTGCAGAGATTTGCTTTCTGCATACAGCAAGGCAGATTAAAAGGGCATAGCATAGTCTAGTCTGATAACAAAAGCATAGACAAGGAGTAATAGATCCTAAAATGCTTAGGTAATCTGGGAGTCTGATTTTCTTGATGTTGTAAGATGCAAATCTGCTAAAATTACTAGTAGTTTACTGTATTTTGGTCTGTGAATTACAAATTTGTACACAAAAAAAAAACAATAAAACTACCCAGGATAACACAAACTACAGCTCTGAACTCTTTTGCGTTGAAATCATAGATTAAACTCTCTTGTCTTTTCCATACAGTACCTTGCCCTTCTCCTTCTTCTCTACCACCTCCACCCCCATCTCCCTAGACAGCTTCTAGATTCAGCTTTCTTCCCTCGCACAGCTTCTTTGTTTATCCATTAAGGTGGTTGTCAGATACTGGTGAGCTTTGCAACAAGTACTATACAAGAGAAAGAATACCATACAGAATTCACAGTAAATAACAGGTTTTTTTTTTTTTTTTTCTGAGACAAGCTGTCATTTATAAATTGAATAAATTGAAGGCTCAGATGGAGACCCTCCAAATTGACTCTGCTGGAGACATAAAAAATATTAGCAAATCATGCAAATGTCCACCAGTTTAAAAGCTTATACACACATATATGTATGTGTGTGTGTGTGCGTGTGCGTGTGCGCGTGTGTGTGGCAAATTTACATCCCACATGGATATTTCTAAAATGCTTTCTAGCTGGTACTGTAGGCTTTTTGAACTATACATAAACACATATAATGTAAATAGCTTAAAGTGTGAAGATGCATTTTATTTCCAACTCTATAGACAGGGGGCCTGAGATGCCTTATTGACTGACTTACAAAACAGATTTAAAAAAATGCATTTCCACTTGTAGGTAAGACAGCGCTAGTAGAGGATTTCAAAGAAGAGTCTGTTATCATTGATTCTTTGGATGGGTGTTTATGAATTCTGTTTAATGGATATTCATATTAGAAACGGATAAACTTTAATATGGTTCTCTGAAATTGAAATTGAATCTCAAAATTGTTAAACTTGTCAGCTATTGTTTTGTGCACCGAAGTTCTAAAGTAATTTGTGTTACTTGGAGCATGGTGAAAACTGTTTAGAAAACCCGACGTGTACTAATGACACAGTTAATCACTGTGATCGCAGCATAGCTGGGGGCTGCTTATCTTCTCAGAATTTGGTGTCACGTCGACCCTCATTCGTTTGAATGAACTTAATGACCAAAGGGTTTACACAGTTCACACAGATATCAGCACACAGACACAGAACATATAATTGGGTTCATTTACCCAAAACAGAATATAGAGAGTTAGTAAACAAACCTGCTTAAATCATAGATGTCTTACTTGAGGAACACAAAATTGTTGAATACAGTAGGACTTATTCAATGTTCCTGGTACGTAGAGAGAGAAAACAAGTCTACAAATCATGGAGGACTGAATTTTGCAATAATGATTTTTGAGATACTTTTGCATTGCCAGTGAAACATGACTGAATATGCTGCCCTATGCTCTAACAGGAAGCTGCCCAGACTCTGAATATAAGTGACTAACTGCCCCTCAGTGTCTCACAGTGAACCTTCACCTACTATTAAAGGGTTAGTTCACCCAAAAATGAAAATTCTGTCATCATTTACTCACCTTTATGTCGTTCAAACCTGAAAGACTTTCATTCATCTTTGGAACACGTATTAAAGGGATAGTTCACCCAAAAATTAAAATTACCCCATGATTTACTCACCCTCAAGCCATCCTAGGTGTATATGACTTTCTTCTTTCAGACGAATACAATCGGAGTTATATTAAAAATGTCCTGGCTCTTCCAAGCTTTATAATGGCAGTGAATGGAGGATGAGATTTTGAAGCCTAAAAAGTGCATCCATCCACCATAAACATAATCCCATTGGCTCCGGGGGATAATAAAGGCCTTCTGAAGCGAAGCGATGCGTTTGTGTAAGAAAAATACCCATATTTAAAACTTTATAAACTAAAATAACTAACTTCCAACAGACGGCCGAAACTAAACTGCTTGATTCATATGGATTAGATTAACTTTTTGAAGCGTCAAAGTGGTAATTGTGTAGCTGTCAATGGAGGGACAGAAATTGTCTCAGGTTACGACTGTAACCATAGTTCCCTGAGAAAGACACTGCGTTGATGACGCTTTGGGAACGGCTCTGCGTAAATGCGTTTGAAGCACGCGTGTCAACTAATCCAATGGTGAGACGGAACGTCATGGGCGGGTGACGTCAAGACCAGGAAAGCATAGAAGCACATCCAGAATGACCGGTGTTAGCTTCAATTAGCCGAAGCAAGTCCATCACATGGATGAAGGAAGTATGGCAGGGCGACACAGCGCCTCATTCCCTTCTCAGGGAAGTATGGTTAAGCTACACATAATTCTGTAACCTTTCTCTACAATCTGCAGGACCCACTCAGATATGTTTGGCAGAAGCCTCTACTATGCCAGATAATCTACTAAGGGAATAAGCCTCTAGAGGCTAGTCTCTGGTGTACTCAAAGCTGCCACCTCAGTGACCTAAAGCATACTGGCAAGAAACAACCGATTTGACTGCTCTTTGACCCTCCTCAGAGGGCGCGAGCTTGGCGCAATGTCTTGTAGACCTTGAGTCTTAAGCTTGCTGGAAACCACTTCGCCCCAAGGCACCAAGGGTGGCGTGGTTGGCAGAACGGCCTCCTGAGGGCCCCGAGTGGGGCTGCCCTCAGAAGTCAGACAATGGTCGAGTCAGGACTTCTTTTGGGCCGATGCATTCTTCGCGAGAAGAACGGTCCTCAGATCTCCCTTCTGCTTAGGAGGCTTCTCCTTTTGCTGTGCCTAATAATATGAGGAGCTCAACGGCCCCAGAGGGTGTGCTTCCACCTGCTTCTTAGTCTCCTTGATTCTCTTGACGACCGTATTTATGGCATCGCCGAAGAGGCCAGAAGGCAATAGCGGAGCATCAAGTAAAAAGGCTCTAAAAAGAAACAGACGACTTGAATGTCTGTTTATTCCCCATTCTTTGTTTTCTTTGTGTACTGCACAATATCAGAACAAACAACAATAAATAAGACACACAGTTTTGACACAGAGCGCTTGCTGAGGCACAGAAGCTAACACCGGTCATTCCAGATGTGCTTTTATGCTTTCCTGGTTGTGACGTCACCCGCCTGCAGTGGTGGTTCTACATTGAATTACACCCTGGGCGAGACCCCCTTCGAGCGAACTCAATTTTAAGTGTTTCACTCAATTTTAAGATATTAAAGGCAGGGTAGGTAGAAATGGTCTAAAAATTTTATTTTTAAAATTTGTTTAAACTTTATGTACATATCAATACATAATTAAAATGTAAGTACTCTGAAAAAGAAAGTATCAAAATCGAGTGTCTGTAGACCTCTCACGACTGTTTTAAAGACATCTCATTATTTCCATTCACTCCACCCCCTCATTTCTGTGCTTCTTCCAAAGCCACGCCCCCAAAACACATGAACGCGCGACTCCGACCGCTGAGCTAGAGGACGCATTATTTACCTGAGACAAGCGGAGGGGAAGGGGCATTTTTTTGCCTGGTTTGCCTTCACTAACTGCATATGCCGGTACTGTAAATTTAGATTGCTCTTTCTCTGCCATTGTTTTGGTATTCCTAGGTTCAGTGCCTTCTTCTTCTTCGATAGATTTTATTGGCAGCTTGCAAACATAGTGCATTACCGCCATCTACTGGACGGAGGTGTGATCAGGTTCCGTGCCTCTCGCACTCCTCAAATCAAACGGTCGCGCGCAAGTGGGCAGGTGCTGTGTGGCAAAAGGGTGGTTGCCATGGTTGCGAGAGAGTGACAGTCGCCTAAGCCAATCCTTTGATTCGTCCCGAATCGAAATAATGAGCTGTGTTTAATACAGATTAAACGGTCTAGAGTCACTTGATTTTTATACTCTTTTTTTTCAGAGTTCTTACATTTTAATTTTAATTATGTATTGATATATATAGAAAGTTTTAACAAATTTGGATCTTTAATTTTTAATAAATAAATTTTAATAAATCCTACCTACCCTGTCTTGTTATCTGGGGAAATAAAAAAAATAATTATATCTTATGTCATTTTACCACTTTGTTAACGTTATGCATCTTTATTTAAGAAATGTTTGATATTTGGACTGGAAACAAGACAAAAATACTAATTAAGAAAAGCATTTTTTGCAGTGTAATAACTGAACTTGTCACAGTTTTGTTGCAAAGCACAATATTATGGTGAAATTAGATCTCGTGTTTGAGTTAAAACCGAATTATTGTTAAGCATAGCAATAATCATAGCAAAAAGGATAACAAATAAGAGTTATACCCACCAATTAATATTGCCCCTTCATTCATGACATGGATTCCGTAATCATACAGAGAAAACATAGTTGCATACCTTTATCTTTCGCTCGTTTCTAAATTGGACACCTGATGGCTTTGACCTTTCTTGTCCATCTCTTATTTGGCACTCGACATCGACAATCAACAGATTTCCCCTGATCCCCCCCATACCAACTGTCACTCACGAGTCACGACCAGAAGTCAAGACTAAACCAATTCACCTTGGTGGTGGTGACCAAGTAATCGTTTTGTATTACCTATTTTTATTCAGACCATTCAGAAAAACAAAAATGTGCAGGAAATATAGAGGCCTGTATTTATAATATTATGAATGAAATGTACGTTATTTGGAAGAAAGTCGAGGTGTGACTGACTTAGATAACTATATGGATCCCCCCCCCCCCCTGTCCGTTCCATTTGGGAGAGACCCAGAGGTGAACTGTCATCCGCGCCCGCGCCTCCGCGCCCCCTCCCCTTTCCCCTTCTCAAACAAACAGCTTCTGTGCGCGGCATCTTCTCAGCAAGCAGGGGCGCCTGCAGCTGCAGGGGGCGCAAATTTGCCAATTCCCCACACAGTGAAATGATAGATTATTATTTTTTTATTTTTTTATTTTTTTATTTTTTAATTTTTTGCTCGTGCCGGGACTTAAACTTTAAACTTTGCAAAACACAGCACCAATCTACACTATATTTGAAAAATCCAAGCCAAAAAATACCACTATCACGATTAGAGAATCATTATACTCCCCTATCATGTCTAATAATCTCTTGTAGTCGGGTCAGCCATTTTTCCAGGCTTACAGAGATAAATAGACTTAAACTCCTGCAGCTTTGTTGATTTTTATTTTATACTGCTGTTTCACTGCAACACACTGCAATATCAATGTGTACTAATTTTAATCAATAGCTGAAATAAAATAATCTAATTAAAAGCATATTTTTAATTATTAAGGACAGACCATATTTTACAGCATATGCTCTAGGCATTTTTTTAAGATCACTGGGAATATGGTAATGTGACCATATGACTCACAGAGAAGGTTCACACTGACTAGCACATGTATCTTTTTCCAGGTTTTCTAAATTAAGTCGTTGTATTAACCATAATGATTAAATGTTTATTAATCTGACAAATACTTAAAAGCAACGTAGGCTACTGTGCATTCAAGTAATATATTTTAGTATTTAAGTTCCATGAGAATCAAACCCATAACTCTAGTGTTGCTAGCAACATTCTTTACAGAGTTGGAACAGTGCTAATACAAACAAGAAAGAAAAAAAAAAGAAAAAAAAATATATAAATATAATAATAATCTAGAAGATGCCAGGACCGGAATTTTCAGTTTCATGAAATATAAACTATTATCAAATGCTAGTATGTGTCAATAAGTGTTGAACATTATAGTAGAAACAGTCCGTTGACAGCTCAACATGCAGATATGGAGGATGAGCACAATTATAGGGGTTATTGACAGTAGGCTAGGTGATAATACAAGAAACCAGGGGCGGCATGCACTTAATATTTTTGAAGGGGGAACCAGTTGGGAGGAGGGGGGTTGTGTTTCATAGGGAAAAAAAACAACCCCTAAATTATTAAATTACTATTATAGAGAACATTAATAACATTAATATTAGAACATTAATATTATTAGAACATTAATAATTAATAACATTAAACATTAATAGCATTTACTGTCGCTCAGAGGTTGCGTTAGACTTTCGTACTGTCCTTCATTTTGATGGACAGGATCTTAAAAATTCCATCATAATCTATTATTACCCGTTATTTTAATTTTCATATTTTAATGATAATAAGACATTTAATAGCTTCTGTTTTCGTTCACATTTTCATTTTTATTCACGTACTTACAGGACAAGCATATAGGCTATTTATTTATATTATGAAAATAAAGTTTTCATCTTGAACAGTTGTCGCGGATCATGAGTGAACGCGATCATCCCTTCCTCTTGACTACGTATAGAATTAAATAAACATCAATGAACATCAGAGAATATGTTGAGAGATACAGTACAGCTTACTGAAATCTGTAATGTCTTATGAAATACCTCAGAAAAGCCATTTGTTGACCATAAACTTGAAAGTCAGCAATAAAAATAACTCTAGACAGGAGCATTTTGCTAAATATGCACCATATTACATAATATTTTTTTTTACTGTTCTTTAATATTTAATGTATATTTGAATGAATCCATTGAGTTTTTATGACAGCCACAATTTAAAACCAAACGAACTGGATTAGAAACTTAATTATGTAAGTACAGTATAAGTATTATAACTGTATTATTATAAAATGGACTTGTCCGTCTGTGTGTAATCAAACGCCATACTTCTCGTTTCAGTTTTCATTTTATTCTGGAGACTGAACTCACGCTCTGCTGCCACACTGGAGCGCACTTGCCACCAAATGGACAGGGGTTGGAATTACAGTTACAAGTTATAATAGATCACCCGCAATGTAATCTGTCAAAATGACGGATGGCCTTCAGATTTTTCTGTCACTGCTAAAAAATTCTGTCAATGACGATTTTCGGTTAAATCTGCTGCCGCTATTCCAGAATATTAAGAATATTAGGCCTCTAAGTCCTGCATCAATTCAGGCTTCCACGTATTCTGTAATTGCCACTGTCGCCTCTGGCTTGCTTAGTTGGGGACACTTATACCCCTGGTTTCACAGACAGGGCTTAAGACTAGTCCTAGACTAAAATGTAAGTCTGAGCTGTTTCCACTGAAATAAACTTGCACTGACTGATCTTAAAAATATATCAGTGCCTTTTTAGTTTTAAGATGCACATCGGTAATGTTTTTTTTCTAAGCATGTTTATAAAAATTACTTAAATGTCCTAATTGATCTATGGTCTAATCCTGGCTTAGTCTAAGCCCTGTCTGTGAAAATTAGGGGTTCAAGCATGAAATGCTGAAACCCTATTGTAATTGTAAGGATTCGTAAAACGCATTGTGTAGGCCAAACCGTAAGGCCTAGAGACGTGAAACCTGGCCAGATGGTAGGCCTCAATTTGGGGACAACCTATCAGAGTATGACCCCGATTGGCCCATAGGTGGCGCTACAGCAACCAAAAGTACAACATCGCTCATAACTCGTAGGCCGTTTGACCTAGACTCAAGTGCCTTACGCCACTGTGATCCCTGGCTCAAAGCAGACAAAATGGCTATCTCCAAATTCGATTTAGGCAGGATGTTGTTCTGCTATGTCGCATTTTGTCCAAAACCTACTTTTGCGAACTAGTCCTTGGTTTTTCGCCCGATCGGGACCAGACCAGTCTAGGACAATTCTCTGGACTCTCTAGATCAATAATTATTGAAAAAAAGTTGAACTTTTGCATCTGGCTGGCTGTAACAGGGTCATTTAGAAAAGGGGTGTGACAAAATACACTAAAAAGCCTATAAATCCCAAATGAAAACTCAGAACTTTACCAAAATTGAAGAGCATATGTGTCATAACATGGTGAAGAAGCATGCCGAGTTTCATGCAGATCGGACCATAGGTGACGCTATAAATGGCAAAAAGCTTCCATTCTTATTAGGGGTTCAAGCATGAAATGCTGAAACCCTATTGTAATTGTAAGGATTCATAAAACGCATCGTGCAGGCCAAACCGCAAGGCCTAGAGACTTGAAACCTGGCCAGATGGTAGGCCTCAATTTGGGGACAACCTATCAGAGTCATTAACAAGCATGCAAAATTTTATGGAGATCGGACGATAGGTGGCCCTATAACTGTTAAAAAGCTTTAAAACCATATATTTCCCATGGTAAACTGCATGTATTGGCTTTAAATGGTCTTTTCCATCTATTATGTCAGTGGTTACATGCTTGATAAATAAAACTTAATAACTTTTGATGCTTAAAAACCTTAAAGGCCTTAATAGCTTGAACCCCGATAAATGCTGCTTGCAGCTTTAATTCTTAATATTTTTGATCTGCCTGCTTTGACAACCTTGTATGAGAACTGAACTGAGCTGGACGATGACATCACTGTTTTCTCCAGATAACAGATGATTTTTACAACGGAAATGAATCATTGATTCATTCAATCAAAATTAACTTACTTAAATTGGACAATAACTTTTTTCTAGAGCTGCTGTATAGCCAAAACAATCTTTGTTGCATACATTTTCTGTTATCACTGTAAAGCTGCTTTGAAACAATCAGTATTGTAAAAAGCGATATATAAATAAAGGTGACTTGACTTGACTAATAGAAACAAACAAATTTAAAGCATATAAGCACTGACACAAGGCAAACTGCACCTTATCTCACGGTTTGACAGCCCATTTTGTGAATCAGAGGTAGTTTTCCTTCAAACCTAGCATCCATCATTACCTAGCGTATGCATTACCTAAAGTTTGCTCGATCGGTAAAAGTCATTTTAACAGAAGGCTTAAAAATGATATTCCCCTATATTATATTCCCCCAACCAACTGCACACGAAAACTCGGTTGTGCACGAATCGCCTAGGCTGTGTGACATATTTATCTTCAAAATTAAGGAATTAACCGAAATACAATTTTGGGGCACTATTCATTTTTTACCTACCGTATTATATAAGATTAGAGTAAACTTTCTAGTTTATCAAATTATCAATTATTATCAAATGTAAAAAATATTTTGTTTGTTTTGTTTTTTTGTTGTTAGATATGGTATAGATACATTATAAGATACGGTAGAACTATTACTTTTACCACTAAAGATTGCTTTATAAATAATCTTCCTGATCAGTTCCATCTCCTCAAAATCCCAGATAGCTTAGAAGAACTCGATGTTGCAACAGAAACTATTGACTCTCTTTTCTAGCACATTAGACACAATTGCTCCTTATCTTAAAGAAGATTAAGGAAAATAGTCCAACTCCGTGGTACAATGAGCACACTCAGGCCCTTAAAAACAGTAGCCCGAAAAATTGAGTGCAATTGGAAGAAAGCAAAACTAGAGGTTTTTCACTTTTCGTGGAAAAACATTTCTGCATACATTCTGCTTATTTTTCAACTCTCTTAGAAGAAACCAAACAAATTTATTGGATACAGTGGCTAAATTAACAAGAAATAAAGCTTCAACTTCTGACGTTTCCAAACAGCACAGCAATAATGACTTTATGAACTTCTTTCCTTGCAAGATTGATAATATTAGGGAGAAAATTATAACCATACAACCGTCTACTACAGTATCGCATCAGACAGTGCTTTGTAGTGTCCCGAGGAAAAATTCCACTCATTCGTTGCTATAGGAGTGGAAGAATTGTCTAAACTCGTTAAATCATCTAATCAACAACATGTATGTTAGGCCCTATTCTGACTAAGCTACTGAAAGAGATGCTTCCAGAGGTCATAGATCCTCTTCTTAAAATCATTAATTCATCTTTGTCAGTAGGATATGTACTGAAAACTTATACGCTAGCAGTTATTAAACCTCTAATTAAAAAAACTGCAACTTGAGACAAGAATTTGTCTATTACAGGCCGATCTCAAATCCACCCTTCCTGTCAAAAATACTAGAAAAGGCAGTATCCTCACAAATTCCTTTTTTAGAAAGAAATGGTATCTACAAGGATTTCCATTCAGGATTTAGACTGTATCATAGTACTGATAGTATCTCTCTATTAGTGTTACTCGATCTTAGAGCTGCATTTGATACCATTGACCACAACATTCTTTTAAATAGACTTGAAAATTATGTTGGCATTAATGGAATTGCATCGGCATGCTTTAAACCATACTTATCTGACCGTTATCAGTTTGTAGCAGTAAATTAAAAGATGTCATACCGATCACAAGTTCAGTATGAAGTACCGCAAGGCTCAGTACCAGGACCGTTGCTTTTCACCCAGTACATGCTACCCTTGGGAGATATCTTAAGGAAGCATGCTATAAGTTTTCACATGCTGATGATACTCAGCTCTATATTTCTTCATCAATTCACAAAATTAACCGAATGATTTCGTAGCTTCAATAGGTATTCCACTTGACCAAGCCCAAGACGAGGCCATACCTCTCGTGGAATGAGCTCTAAGGGGTAATGAAGGCTCTTAGACTCATAAGCCAGCACGATAGCATCAACTATCCAACGCGATAATCTCTGCTTTGAGACAGCAGGCCCCTTGGTGCGGCCGCCAAAGCATACAAAAAGCTGTTCCGACTGTCTGAATGAGGCAGAACGCTCCAGATAAACTCTGAGAACCCTGACGGGACAGAGTAAATTCGCGTCTCTTTCATCCTCTAGTGAGGGAAGAGCTGCTAGTGAAAGCACCTTTCGAGTCGAGAGCACCTTTGGAACATAACCATGCCTTGGCTTGGCTTAAGGACGACTCTGGAGTTGTTAGGCCCAAACTCAAGGCAGGATGCACTTACTGATAGCGCATGTAAATCGCCCACTCTCTTGACTGCGAGCGCCAGTAAGAGAGCGGTCTTGAGTGAGAGATGCTTCAGGTCTGTAGAACAAAGTGGCTGAAATGGGGGCACACAACCTACATTAATTACATCTCCCGCATGAGCTGGGGGGAGCAACGTCTGTATTTCCAGCCACCTGAAAAGAGGGGACTGGGAAATGTGTGAGACGCTTTTTGGAGAGTGGTCCGGCCTCGGCGGGACTCAAACTCTCTCTCTTCCTAAGGCTACGAAGGCTTACAAGGCTCGGGGTCCAACACAATCTTGGGTCGGGGTCCCTGTTTCTCAGGGAACTGCTGGCGCTTTGCAGAGCCAGAGCGGTGACGGACTTCACCTGCTGGGCGGGGCTGCGAGACCGGAGGCGCTGATTTTACCTGCTAAGGAGGTGGCGCCTTCTTTTGGCGGCTCAAAGCAGAGCTGGAGCGTTTCAGGAGAAAGTGACGCATAGCTTGCGACGCTTTCTGAGCCCCAGTGTAGCGCTCCGCAAACCCTTTGACTGCTGGACCGAACAGACCGGTGGTGGACATAGGGGAGTCCAGAAAAGCTGCCCTATCTGCGTCCTTCATGTCAGTCAAATTAAGCCATAGGTGCCGCTCAAGTACCGTCAAGCTGGCCATGCTTCGTCCAATCGCCTGGACTGTCGACTTTGTGGCTCACAGGGCCAGGTCTGTGGTGTGGCGAGCTGAGTGTAGCTCCTTCCACGATTTCGTCAGCTCGTCGTGCACTTCTGGGAAGAAGGGGGCGGGTCTCTGTCGAGGGGCCTGTCGGCCCTTTTTAACAGTTTAAAATTTTCAGTTGCTGTGCGCGTGAAGAAAAATTATAGCGCTCTCAGCGCATTACAGTGTTGTAATCTAAAAGACCCCTGAGAGAAAGTTACATGAACAGCAGTAAACTCCAGAAAGATAATTTCTCAATTAGAAAAGATAATTAAACCGTCATTTTATGCGAAACCATAGACCTTTATCTACAGATCAAGTATAACAATAGTAACATTGAATTATCCTGGAGAGAGAGTCATCATGTTGACTGCTGTAACCAAACGCGACGCGCTGTTTGAATGCTGAATGGAGAATGACCGACAGCCAAGGGACAGACTGAGGGAAGCACTTACTTGAGTTTAACGACTTAAATATTCATCTCTACGTCACATTAAAGGGACACTTCACCCATTAGCATTTAGCTTTGTATTGTTAGAAACCCAGTCATATATTATAATGATCATGGATTTTTCCTTTATTTTTGCCTGAGATGGGAGAAATAAGGATTTTAGTGTTTTACTTCCTGCTTATTATGACGTAAAAATCGTCATTTTGCGTCACAATAAGCAGGAAGTCAAAATTCATTGAAAAGTGTATAGACTACAAACACTAGCTTATTATTATTCCAGGGGGTGGGACCCACTCACCCTACAGGCCTATTATAGATCAGTGGGTGGGACTAAACTTACAGAAACGAAAATGAAAATCCGCCATCTTTTTTGGAAGCTATGTAGCTAAGCTAACAAGCGCTTATGGAGTCAGATTTACGAGAATGGCTGGAGGAACAACTCATGATATGGAAGAAGAGGATTTTCAAAGTCTGTTGCTCGAAACAGATGTTCGTGGCTATCTATACGAGCCGCAATATAGCGCAGAGCAGCTGAGGCTGATGGAGGAACAGGAGGCAGCAGCCGAGGCCGGAGACCTGCCTGTCGCGTCCGAGGAGCCCGGGCGTGCTCGAGCTGCTGCGGACTGGTGGTGCCTGTGCTCTCGTTGTGCGCCTACGGACACAGAGCTAGAGTCCGTCTGCTGCCAAGAATTTCAAAGATGCCAATTTCTCCTCGAAGAAATGTCTGAGGCAGACAAGGACACGGATGTTTGCGTTGTGAACCATCCTAGTTTCGCCCCGCATATGGACAGAGGCGTCCTGGAGACATATTTCAGAATTCCGAAGATAAACTGGAAACGCCAGCCGAAGCCTGCAGGGACAAATGGACGTCTAACTGTAAAGTAAGTGTTTCAATTTTATTTATTATTCATTTCGTGAAATGTACACAATTTCTTCAAGCATTATTATCACGAAGTGATTCCCGTTAATACGTAACGTCAACTGTAAACTGTTTGTGCAGTACATTTTTTAATGCACAAAAAGCTTACTGTTGCATTGTTTACTACTGTGGCACGTAAATACCATACATCGCTAACTATGTCCTCAATGTCTTGTAGACAATATCGCCTAACAGCCGGACACACGGACGGAAACACGGACGGAATCGCAGTATCCAAAAGAACGACTCTCTTCACTCCAAGTACATTTAGTTCGTAGTCTTCCTTCTTAAAATGTAAACTGCAAATCCTCTTGTTTTTTAGGTCTTCCATCCGTGTGTCTTGCAAAGACATCGCTCTTAGCCACTGTTTGCATCGCTCCACATCTCTCGGTAGGGCATGAAAACTTACTTTTTGCCCTTTCCTTGATTTGGCTGAACATCCCGGTACCATGCAATAGTTCACCATTTCCAAATAAATAGTAACAAGGAATATTTCAAAAATGAGATCGCCAATGAATTTCAAACTCAAGCGGTAACGTTAGCTAGCCTAGTGCTTTTTCTGATAGGCGGGTTTCGCATAGGCGGTGTTCTGGATTAGTGGGAGTGGCTTGTGGAGCTGTGCAAATGTGTTGCATTGTGGGAGTTGTGGTTTACCATACAAATGAGCCTTAAAGTTACTTTCTGTAATAACTCGGTCAAAAAGGCACCAATTTAGAAAATTTCAATACATTTCAACTACATATATGACCCACTTTCAATGAAGATCAATGTTCCCACGGGTGAAGTGTCCCTTTAAACTATGGAATGGCTTTAGAACACTTATAATACAGTGCACGAAAAGTTGATGGTTCTTTGTAATGTTTTTGTGCCTTTGTGAGGCTTAACAATTTCACAGAATAGTATAAGCACAATATCGGATTTGGATCTGTCTCGTCTGGCCGATAACCGATCAGGCAAAGAATGGCAGTATCAGAGCCGATAACGATACTGAGTATCGGATCTGTGCATCCCTAGTTCTACGTTGTTTAGTTGGTTGTTCTGTTCATGTTTCTGTTCCCAAGATTCTGTTTTGTGAAGGTTTGAGTTTGTTTCTGAATAAAGCTGCTGCACTTAGATCCTGTTTCATCTCTGCTGCAACCACCTTGTAACAGAAGAATTGACCAGAAAAATTGATCTAGCAGCAGTAAAGTTGGTCCGACTGCACCAGGGAACATACTCGCTCGAGGACCACACCAAAGATTTTTTGGACATTTCAAATCCCACCAACTAATTATGTTCTGATTGACTTTTCTGCCATGGACTAAACCATTCACTTCAATCCCTTCTTGTCCGTGATGGTCCTTGAGCATCCCTGAGCACGTTCTTGGATAACACCCTTCTTGTACTTGGCTCCACCTTCACTGTCCAGAGTCCACTGAAGGTTGAGCCTTCAGCCAAGATGGCCACCACGCTTGAGCCCTCAGCCAAGATGGCTGCCACGCCTGAGCCCTCAGCCAAGATGGATGCCACGCCTGAGCCCGTTCCTGAGAGGGAAATTTCTCAGCTCGTTCCAGTCCTTGAGTTAGCTTCTGTGAATGAAGTGCTGACCATTATGGCCACTGCCATGTTGTGTGTGTGTGGGCGGCATACACGTGGGCTCCAGCCCCTGACCAGAGTCCAGTGATGGCTCGAGCCCGTGAGGTTGCTCCAGCCCATGAGCCCGTTCCAGAGTCCTCCCCAGCCCAGAAACATCTCAAGAAATGGTTTGGGTGGCTATCCAAGCCTGGCTCCCATGGCAAGGCCATGAAGGACGAGCCGCCCTGGCCCCCTGAACTACCGGCGCCGTCCTGGAGGCGCCCACCCTCCCACACCAGTGAAGTCTTTGCAGCGTGAGGACACGCCTTCCGGGAGGGGGGCATTCTGTCACGATGTCAGTTTGTTTTGATTTTTGTTGTTGTCTGTGTTTGGTTATTAGTTCAGTTCTGTCTTTCGCCGCCCCCAGCCTGTTTGTTTCCAGGGTTACGGATATGATTTGAGTTTCAGTTCTGGTGTGTCTCATTAATTAGTCTTGTTAGTTTATCTGTATGCTGTCTATGTAAGCCTTGTGTTCTTTCAGTTCTTTGTCAGTTCTACGTTGCGTTTAGTTGGTTGTTCTGTTCATGTTCCTGTTCCTGAGACCCTGTTTTGAGTTTGTTTTTGAATAAAGCTGCTGCACTTAGATCCTGTTTCATCTATGCTGCAACCACCTTTTAACACTTTCATTTGAAAGCTACGTTTCTAGCATATGTAAAACCACATTGTTCCATCTTAAAAATATAGGCCTATCTAAATTAAAAACATTTGCTCTCAATGCCAAATGCAGAACAGTTAGTTCATGTGTTCATGACCTCAAGGCTAGATTATTGTAATGCTCTACGGGATGGTTGCCCTGCATCATAGTCCTTCACGTCTATTGTGATCTCAAAATTCTGGCCAGTTGATAACACCCTAGAATATCAAAATCAACTGCAGGCGGTAGATCGTTTTCCTATTTAGCACCTAAACTTTTGGAACAGTCTCCCTAGCATTGTTCGAGAAGCAGACATATTCTGTCAGTTTAAATATTGACTAAAAACACCTCTTCAACCTGGCATACACACAGAACATTATTATTCAAATCAGTAAAATGATTGTCAGGCTGCATTAAACCGGAACTGGGAACACTTTCTTTAGCACCTGATGTACTTATGTTGAAGAATGGCATCTACGCTAATATTAGTCTCTTTGTTTATCTCGAGGTTTACTGTAGTCAGCCGGATACTGCTGACTACATATTCAGATCAGGTTGTGGACCTGCGACTAGACACGACCACAACCTATTATGTAGTCAGCTGGACCCAGGCCATATTCAGATCAGAAGGTTGACATGCGCCTAGACATGACCACAAAACATCCCTAAATTGTCAGCAGAGATTGTGTCAACTAGACTCTCCCCTGTGAAGGCCTCATCAAACCCGTCTCCGTACCGGTGTGATGACTGAAATATTTTGAATGTTCTGATCCTATCTGACTTCTGACCTGTAATGCTGCCTGAATCATAATCATGCACTGTTCGTTCACTGGCCAGAGGAAAACTGGCCCCCTGACTGAGCCTGGTTTCTCCCAGGTTATTTTTTCTACGTGCTGTCAACTGATGGAGTTTTGGTTCCGTCTTGTTTAGTTGGGGACACTTAAAATTCCACACTAAATATTAAAAAATATTATTGATCTGCTTTCATTGACACCATTGAATGAGAACTGAGCTGAGCTGGATGATGACATAACTTAAATACTCCAGACCGGCTGTATAGATAAATGAACTAAATTAATAACTTTTTACAACATAAATGAACTAACACTGAACTTATTAAGCGGACTATGACACTATTTTCTTCTAGATCTGCTGTAGAGCCGAAACAAACGTTGTTGCATTATCTTCCTGTTATCACTGTAAAGCTGCTTTGAAACCATCTGAATTGTAAAAAGCGCTATATAAATAAAGGTGACTTGACTTGACCTGACTTTAGGAAGTTTTTAAAATTGACAGACTAAAACTAGGTTGCTCCACAAGTTTCAACTAAAAATGGATAAGGGACTGTGCCCTTTGGATTACAAATGTTATATAAAAAAAGATGACAGCACACTCATGTACTTTCACTGACATTGTGAATGAGAAAACTCAGATTAATATGTCTACACCGATGTCTTCATAAACTACTCCTTGATTTATTTATTTTTATTTTTTGGTTTGGCTGTATGAACATGCAGTATAAGATGTAGCTCTTGGAATTATTGAACATCTAAATAAAGGAATGATCACAGGTTATTTCTATTCCAATCAATAGTGACTCCATGGACTCCAAAAGTCTCCATGGTCATAGTTCACCTCACAGCACCAGGTGGTTTGTCTAAACTTTTATAACTCATCTTTGTAGATTGAGCTGTCTTTGGAAATGCTATTAACCTTTCACAGCTGCAGTTGCGTATGCTGGAAGTTAAAGATTACCCTGTGTACTAAACAAAAAAACAAAAAACAAAAAAAAAGTCAATAACAATGGTAGAAAATACTGGTAGAAAATAAACTTCAGCCACAAGCTACCCAGTATGCCTTAAATGATGTGTTTATTGATTACTGATGTGCTTAAAACTGAGAAATCACCTAAGCACCTATCATGGCATGAAGTCAGGGAATGTCTGAATGGGTTTCTTGGAATGGTTTGCAATAAAGTTCTCATGAGCTGGGAAGTATTGTAATGATTTTGCCTGAAGTGAGTGAGATATGACATGACTAAAGAAAAAAAAAAAGGAACATATAAATCAACAAATAATAAAAAATCTGATCATGAATAGGGGTAAAGGTGTATTGTTTATTATACTTCATACTTAATTTTAATATTAAGACAGACATATTTGATTTTATTGTTGATGATTTTATAACTGCTGTTTGGCAGGCAGGATGGCCATTATGATTACTTTAATGTTCTTGGGGGATATATGCTACTCATCATGGTGATATGAAAGTTCTGCCAGACGTATCTCATAACATTTCTTAAATCACCAACCCAACACAGCTGGTCGACTATTTATGCAAGATTAATTGTGTATTCATTAAAGGTACAATATGTAATTTTTTTGCTTTAAAAATAGCAAAAATCACTATATCTATGTTATACAGTACCAGTCAAAAGTTTGGAAACATTACTATTTTTAATGTTTTTGAAAGAAGTCTCTTATGCTCATCAAGCCTGCAGTTAAAAAAAAAAAAACAGTAATATTATGAAATATTATTACAATTTAAAATAATGGTTCTCTTTTTTAATATACTTTAAAATGTAATTTATTTTTGTGATGCAAAGCTGAATTTTCATCAGCAAGTACTCCAGTCTTTGGTGTCTTATGATCCTTCAGAAATCATTCTAATATGCTGATTTATGATCAATGTTGAAAACAGTTGTGCTGCTTAATATTTTTTTTATAACCTGAGATACTTTTTTCAGGATTATTTGATGAATAAAAAGTTAAAAAGAACTGTATTTATTTAGAATAGAAATCTTTTGTAACAATATACACTACCGTTCAAAAGTTTGGGAACAATAACTTTTTTTTTTTAAAGAAATTAGTACTTTAATTCAACAAGGATGTGTTAAATTGATAAAAGGTGATGGTAACGATTTATATTGTTAGAAATGTTTTTATTTTGAATAAATGCTGTTTTTATGAATAAATGCTGTTAACGTTTTACTCATCAAGGAATCCTGAAAAAAGTATTCCAAAAAAATATATTAAACAGCACAACTGTTTCCATCATTGATAACTGAGTATCAAATCATCATATTAGAATGATTTCTGAAGGATCATAAGACACCAAAGACTGGAGTACTTGCTGATGAAAATTCAGCTTTGCATCACAAAAATAAATTACATTTTAAAATATATTAAAAAAGAGAACCATTATTTTAAATTGTAATAATATTTCATAATATTACTGGGGTTTTTTTTTTTTTTGTTTTTTAACTGCAGGCTTGATGAGCATAAGAGACTTCTTTCAAAAACATTAAAAATAGTAATGTTTCCAAACTTTTGACTGGTACTGTATATATATATATATTTTTTTTTGTGTGTACTTACATAATCCCGATTGTTTCCAACAACTTTCAAACCAGGAGAAATTTGTAATTTAATTCGAAGACACGTACCGTTTCTTTATTTCTGTTTTGTCGCCATCAATGGCGTCATATCCGCGTTCTCCCTGGTTTCCGCTCGTACTGCCATAGTAACCAGAGCCCTCTGATAGTAACCAAGGCGACAGACGTGGACAAAGTCTGTGTAGTTCGTAATGTCTATCTGCACGCTGTTGTTGTTTCGTTCAAACATTATGGACCATGGCAAGCAGACTTTGGATAAAAAAGGAGAAGTAAAACGAGAATCAATATCAGTGCGGTTTTTCGAGATGCCGTGAGCTCCACGCCCTAGACTTCGACTGCTCCTACATGTACTTTATTAAATAGGTGAGCACATTTACATAAAACTGATCAATGTTATCGTTCAACAATGATAAAATGTTAGAATATGATCTGTATGTTATTCTAATGTTGATCTAGCTCATAGAATAACATAAATTTCCACACATTCAAATGCAGTTTAGTGTGATAGTGTAATGTTAGACCAAGTGAAACAGCGCTGCATTACCTCACAAGTTTAATTTGTCTAATAAACTGACCTGTGAGTAGTAATTCTGCACTTGCGTGTAGTTCTTAGCAACCCCGACCTGCTTCATATCACAGTCATGATAAAAACATCGATGTATTTACTCATCCATAAACATTATTAGATCAGTCGGCTTGACGTTGATGACAAGATCCATAATTCTTAGCAAATGTTGTGTCATCAAACTAGGCCTTTGTTATTGTAAGAGGTTAGCAACCCCTAGCGGCGAAAAAATTTACATATTGTACGTTTAATATTTAATTTTTCTTTTTACTCTATTTGAAATTCTCTTTCCAAGACAAAGAGACGTGAAAAAAAAAAAAAAAAAAAAATTTATTTTATAATTAAAATAAACCTAAAAATAACAGTGGATTTGAACCTATATTGAGTACTTCTGCCCTGAGAGCAGCGCGTAATACATTCAACATAACAGTGATTTGAACCTATATTGAGTAATCCTGACTTGAGAGCAGCAGCGTGTAATAGCCTACACTAAAAATTACAGCGTTGAGTAGCCTACTCCTGCCCCGAAAGCAGTGCGTAATTCTGCGTAAGCAGTGATTCTAACCAATTGATAATAAATACGGAAGTTGTGAAAAAAGTCTATTGAGTAGGCTACTACTGCCATGAGAGCAGCCATCATCACTTTTTTTTAACATATTCAGCGATAATCAAAACTTGATAGACTCCCTCATCACATAAGGACAAATTATAAAAAAATATAAAATAAAGAGCTACTCATGAGGTTTAAAAAAAGCTGAAAGAAACTAATTATTTCTAGGAAATTTACCATTGAGTGACCACACAGAAGTCTTCCCTTTAGTCTATTTGTTGTTGCTCAACTCAGTAATCATAAACGGAGAATGTGTGCTGGAAAAACAGAAATAGAGGGAGAGAGAAAGGGATAAACAAAATGTCTTATAGATATGACAAAGAAAAAAACGGAGTGTGTGTATGTGCCCGCTTGCTTGGTTGAGAATAGATTTGCAAATGAGATACCTTAGGGGTTTACCAGCAGCACAGCAATAAGAGACAGAGAGAGAAAGGGTGAATCCGACAAATCATTGAACTACAGACTGGCCCAGAGACACTGTCGATAATAGAAAGAGTATTAATGAGGGTGACTGGAGTTGCAGTCAGGAGTCTGTTAGCAGCACTGCAGCTGTTCCATTATGTCACATCATTGGTACAATCTGACCATAGGGCCATGTAGCTTCTTCCTCTTCCTCACGTCAAGCTTTCAGAACAAAAAAAATCAGACTGAAAGAATAAAAGTATTTCAGTTCAGAGACAGAAGCTCTGTTGTAACCTAGTTGTCTACCTACATATATTATCTTTCTTCCTTAAGGCATCACATTCAGACACAGTCTTGACCAAAAGGCAGTAAACTTAAAGTCATAGTTTATTGAAAAAACTCCTGATTATTTACTCACCCCAAGGCCATCCAAGATACAGTATATTGTGATCACATGATCAACGAAAAATGAGGCCTCACTTTAGGTGTGTTTGACTTCATGCGGCGCTGCTCAGACCGTTCGGTGTATGACATTGAAGTAACGCGAGAGCGATTGGAGAGCAAACGGCTCCGTATCCTTTTAAATCACTCTCACTGTACTTTGATGTCATACAACAATTGGTCCGCGCAGCATGAAGTCGAACACACCTCTTCTTTCCAGTCATGTGAATGCTTCACTGTTAGAATGTTTGAATCCATACCACTACTCTACGGGTTTTTGGAAGTTCAAGTCCAAGCATTTTTATATAGGCCTATGTATTACATTATCATATATTCTGCCATATACAACACAGGCTCAAAAGTTTACATTTTGCAGAATCTGCAAAATGTTAATTATTTGAACACAATAAGAAGGATCATACAAAATATGTTTTTTTTTTTTATTTAGTACTGTCCTGAAAAATATATTTTACATAAAATATAATACAAGACAAAAAAAAAAAAAAAGCTGAATTAAAAAAAAATATATATATACCCTTGATTCTTAATACTGTGTGCCGTTACCTGAATGATCCACGACTATTTTTTGTTTTGTGATGGTTGTTCTTGAGTTCCTTGTTTGTGCTGAGCAGTTAAACTGCCCAATGTTCTTCAGAAAAATCCTTCAGGTCTTTCATCTTTATCTTTATGAAAGATTACATAATCTCCTGATCAAAAGACATGTGAAGAAGAAGTAGAAACAAGTGATAGCATGTAAGCGGATATGTAATATGTAAAATAACATGATCATCAACATTAAACAGCATATAAATCAAAACATGTCAGTTATTAGGAATGTTACTGAATGAAATGTCGACCCAGCACGAACTATATGACTGTGAAGTTTTGGGGGTGTTGATGGACTCGATCTACTCCATCTTTGTTTTGACCATACTTCTGAATCCGATCTGGATGTATGGATGTCTTTGACAAAAACGCATTTTTCTCAGCTTTTTGCTCAAAATGTTTTTTTTTATGAAACTTAGCCACATTCATGTGTTGATAAAAAAGAAAATAATGCATTAGCTCAAATAAAACAGTGTTGTTGTTTTTTTTGTTTTTTTTTTTAAAGCAGAGGCTGTGTTCTTTCTTTTGATATGTTTGCATGTTCAGACATTCATGTAACAAAATATTCTGGGGGCCATGAACATTTTGTGAAAATGGTCAAAAATGCTGCCGGTGGCTGGCAACTTCTTTTTTTAAAAGCTGACTGGAAAAGAGTTAATCTGGTTAATTAAAGAATTTCTTATTTTGAAGAGCCTCCTCAATGCTACATTAGGCATGTGGAATTTCCTTGGACACTGCAATGAATGAGATCACGCACTGTGGCACCTTTTTTTAATTCAACATAGAACAAATAATAAATGCAAAATGTAAAATGTAAAAATACATGACCTGATCTTTCCTGCAACACTGCAAACCTGCTGCTTTTAAGTTTGTGTTCTTTTAATTCAGCAAAGAGATCACACTTTTACTTATCTTTCTTCTATTGGTCACACGTCCTCACGTGATACGAATTTTTGCAGGTCATTCTTGCAGGACCTCTATTTTTACAAAATAGAGGTCATCTGGCTTTAGATGACCTTTCAGATGTTTAAAAACCTTTATAATCTATAATAACTAAATTATATAAATTATTTATTTTATGTTTCATTTAACCCCCTGGGGTCGGCTATTGCAAATAATAAAAACAAAACGTTGTGTTTTTCGTAAAATAAAATATACATAAACATGATGCGTTGTCCCGTCTCTCTCAGTGAAGTTCATTCTGAAATGCGACAGAAAATGATCTGTAACTCCGCGAATGCTTTTGTCACTGTGGCATGAAACATGTGTCTTTACAAAGCTTGAAGTCTCCATTTTTAAATGATGTAAACCTTTTTTTTTTTTCTTTTTTTTTTTACTCGATACGTGTAACGGAAATTCGATTTCGAAATCCGAAAAGCTCTTTTCGAACAAAACAACCGGTTAATTTTAAGATGGCCAATTTTTTTTTTTTTTTTGACCGGATCATTTCAGCTACGTTAATAGGCCTACAGCTTACTCATACGAAAGTTTATGGTCTAAACCAGTGACCGTGACGCTGAAGTGTGTGAGAACAAATGAATAACATCAGTGTGAACCACGAACATTTATTTTTTGAATTAAATATTAAATTTTAATCATTCTGTGTCATTTTTCAATGTCAATCTTTTCACTATTTACATGTTTATGCCCAAAATGCTATAATATAGTTGACTGTCATTCTCCTCTACCCTGTGTACATTATTGATTAAATAGCCTAACATTAGCCTATTTAACATCGTTACAGGCACGATCGCGCATTCATTCAACTATTTTAAAAGACTGGAATAAACACCAGCACACACAAGCAATCTTTTTTATAGTCAATTTAATTAAAAAATGTAAACCCAACAGGTATGAAATGTCAGAAAGAGAAGAAGAAAAAAAACTGTTAATGGGAAGACAAGATAATTAATACAGTGACCATTATATACTATTATATTATTTTAATCAATTTGCTGTCATAAAACATGTGATAATCCGCATTCTCATGTATGTAGGTGCGCTGAAGTATTCCGTCAAAATGGCTGACACGCGGCTAGGGGTCACGTGACTGGGAGATCCCTATAGATGGGTTTCCGTTTCGCGAATTACCCATTATCCTCTGCGGCGCGCCGCCATGTTGTGTGTCAAAGCTGTCAGTAAGCCACTGTGCTGCATTAATAGAAAGCCAGTTAATATAAAGTATTTTTGACTCTTTTGTGTTGAGATAACGATGACAAATTCCTCCAAACCTGGCGACAAGGTGAAGGTTATTTACAGGGACACATTAGACGATGTTTGCAAGGCAAGAGATGATGAGAAATTGAGTTATATCGATGGAAAGGATCCTTACACAATGTCGAAAGAGGACTGGTTATGTAGGCTAATCCTGCGGCGTACCCCGATATTCAGGAAATGGACATTGCAAAGTATCTCATCCACACCGTTAGTGCGTACACTTTTGACGAATTAAGAGGAAGAAAGTCTCTGGAAGCATACAATTATTTTGTTAGAATGTGCGAGTTAAATTTTGCATGGTCATGTACTACTCAGTTAAATTCACGCATGAATTCTCCTGCATTTAACTTGTTTTAGCGCCCGCCAAAGTCTTATTTGATCGGTGAGTAATGTAGATGAACTGGGCGCATGTTTAACTGAAAGAACGAGCAGAGGGAGAGAGAGCCGGTCGCGCGCGCGCACTTTCTCTCTCTTCGGAGCCAGGCGAAAGTGTAAACAAAACTTCACCGTCTCCAAACTAAGCGCTGTCTTGCTCTCTCTCCCTCGTGGAAATGTTAGTCTGGAGCCCTGCATTGGCGGTTCACATCGCTGTAGCCAGGCGGCTGATATCTGCACAGCCTTTATTATACGGTACATTTAGACTCAGTGTCAAGACAACACCATCTGGGTAAAAAAACAACAACACAACGCTCCGAACTAATTTAGTGTAGGAGAGAGATGGAGAGCAGAGGCACGGAGCGATGTGCTCCAGGTTTAGCCTTTGCCTCTGGCTCGACCAGCTGATGTGGCCACAGAGAAAGTGATGAAGGTGGACAATCGTCAGAGTGTGCTTCTGCCCAGCCAGCCAACACCTCTCAAGGGCTGTGTCGATAGTAGCCCCCTGGGTACAGCGATTTGACAGCCGATGAGAGCTAACGTTAGCGCATTTAGCTAGCCCATCTTGGAAATGATTAGATAAAGTGTCACATCTCCAGAGCACAAAACCTCTAATGTTCACAAGAGCAGCACTGAAGATTAACTCCAGCCAAACGGAGAATAATCGTATGATTTTTATGTTCAGAATAATGCCGATTCAGGATATTATCATGCTCCGTAACACAAACACTTGACACACAAGATGGCGCTGGTAGGAGTTGCGGGAGAAATGTGACGTCATCGGAAATCTATCTATATATAACCATTTTTTTTCTTTCAACTGGAACGCTGTCCCCCCTCGAAATTCACTCCCCACTAAATTCACTTTCCTGACCAAATCCAGGAAAAGGTCATAGACAAACAAACAATCCAAACAATAACGGAGTAAAGGGCCGAGGCAAACAGAGAAATCCAATGGAAAAGGCAGAGATTTTATAACCGTTGCGTACGCACAAAACAGGCCCTGAAAGAGGCGTATGCCACTTCCGACGCACAAGTTGTGATTTATAAAAACAAACTTGACGGGAGAATTTGCGCACCTGCACGCAAACTCTGACCCATGCATGCGTACGAACGTTTTGGAGATGGAGCAGTTTGGCGACACCGATGGTGAGCTGGAGTTAAATGTCTTTTTGGTCACTTTTAGACAGAAAATCTAAAGACATATACAGAAAGATAATACAAAATATAATTTCACTCACCAAGCCTATCACTTGAAGCAAATATCCATCCCTTCTTAAATGTCCGCGCCAGCGAGCGCGTTGGGCCGTTCAGTGAAACTGACGCAAACAGTTTAAATAAATAAAATAATGATTTAAACTATGTTTTACTTCTGATATAAACATTTAGATTAAATATGCCATTCAAATTAATGGAGTTAAACACTTAAACATGAAATCATTACTGAGAAGTTACAACTTTTTTATAGCCTATTCAATCAATAGAAATATTTGTTGTGGATGCGATGTTTTTGAACACTTTTCCTGTGGCGTGCTTTTTAATGTTTTAACCACAGAGATAATTGCTTATCATGATAATACCAGATTGTCTGAGAAAATTGTTTCGTGCAAATAATGCCCAAGGCCTATCTGTTTCCATTAAAAATATAAATCAATTAAAAATACAATTCGGCCAGTGGAAAAGATTGAGAAAAACTTTCTCTGAAATGTATTTTACACTATTTGATTTATGTATTCAAAAACATATATAAGTCTGAATATTTTTTTTGCGTACGCCATTTTTGGCTTTCGGGCGCACATACACTTTTAGTAAGGTTCCTACGCACAGTCCCCAGGACACGTGAGAAATAGGATACAAAAGCGCTCAGAAATGCAGTTAAACACATGCCAGAATGAACCAGGCTTATATAGGGTGAGCTAAACAGGATAATGAGACAGCTGAAAACAATGAGTGCTGATAAGCCCGTGCAGAGAATTATGGGAAATATAGTTTGTGAGGGAATGACAATAGTCTGATGTGGAGTATCCGGTGGTGGCTCTCAAGGGCACTCCAGCTGGTGATCGTAACAACAGCAACTGTGAACAACTAATGAATTGTGATTTTTATCGCAACATATGCTTGTTCTCTTACGAGAGGTTCTCTCGTATTGCGTAAGTTGCTTACGCTACGGGAAAGTCTTTTCTCGAGATCTGAAGCCAAAAAATGATCCTTAATTTTGTATTTATTGTCAACGCAGTGCGGCAGCCAGCAGACCATAGCAGGCTGTATAAGCGTGCTCATTGGCTGTCCTGCGGCAACTGCCGCAGCCTATCAGCCTGCGTTTCAGCACTGAGACCCTGGTTAGCGGCCGACTGGTACCAGCGGGGAGTGACAATGGGAGCCATCTCGCACCGAAAGTTATCTCGACAGACGCCTCCAACTTAGGTTGGGGCGCTCTTTTCGAGGGCAGACCGGTCTTTGGCCTGTGGTCAGACCAGGAGAAATGCCTCCATATAACAGGCATGAAAACTCCTCACCTTTCGGCGAAAATCGCCGTTTTAAAACCTAAAAGGGTCACCTACGTGATTTGTGCAGATCCGATGAGAAAAGATTTATTGGGGGTGGGGGGGTCGTGGTCGAGGCCGAGGCCAGCATTTATCCCCTATAAAGTTACCATAAACTTCGCAGCTTTAAAAAACAATCATCATTCCTAATGCCGAAACATGACAGCCAATATGAGTCAGAGTAACGTTAGGGCAGAAATGTTTTCAAAGTCTTTTACACCGTGAGCCTGACAACTGCCGATCAAAGAACCGCACGTCGGAAAGCAAGCCTGAGGTAAGTTAGTTTACAATGTTAACTATCCTGTCAGATACAGACAGCGATGTTGCCAATGGCATTATTTTTACATTTTGACATAGTGGGCGAGATGATATCGCGAGCGGGCGCGGGCGCCGTGATCGCTGAGCGAGCAGGAACAAGTTAAGCAGTGTTATTCATTGAGCGGCTCGCGAGCCTCATGTGGCCAGCCAAGCTTTAATCTGTGGCTCGCATGGCGGTAAATAATACGGTGATATGATAATGCATTCACTAGAGATATTTCATAAAAACATTAATAACAAGTACATAACCCGTTAAAAACTTAAAGTGTCAGCTCTATTACAAATAATTTCGATCGGATTGAAAGGGGTGGTTCACAGAGAGAACGTGAAAAAACTTGATCGATTGAAAACCGAAACTGAAAGGACGACGTATGACGCGCGGAACGAGCTGTTCTCCTGATGAATAAAGTGTCATATAAATGAGTATCCTTTCATTCTATAATTCTCCTTTCACTCAGCATCTGTGAAGTGAGGCAGGACAACGGCTCACCAGTCCTTGTTTCAGATTATCATACAGACGACTGGTTTGGGGCATTTTTAATGCGTGATAAATAGTAGTAAATAGTTTTTTTTTTCTCTGACACCCGATGAAACACGTAGATCAGCGGCCCATTGGTTCTTTTCTTGATTTACACTGGGCTAGCCCAATCACATCTTTAATGTGAAGTATAGAAATATACTCTTTCCAGTATAGACATTAGTACAAAACTAATTATGAAAGTTTCCTCTATTGTTTAATGCATTTGTTTTACAAATTTATGGCTATTACTATCATGGGATTAATATTATAACTATTATTGTAGCAGTAATGTAGACAGACACTGTAACTAAAAGAGTTTTGAAAATTTCTTTGTTTAATTTGCACCAGATTGATGAATTTAACATTAAAAAGCACAAAATTTTCTTACGGGGGAGCATGCCCCCGAACCCCCCTAGAGTGCCAGAGGTCCACTCATCACAGTCATCCAAAAGTCCTGTGACAAACACTGGTAATACTATGCCAATGCAGCTTACAGGTTTTTGGGGGGCATTTATCACTATGGAGTATAATTCAATTTTATTAATAAGTCAGAATTTCATCTGTTTGAGTTAACTCTTACGCGTTACTCACTCATTACATTTTTGGGGGGTGGGGGGTATATATGCCGCATGCCCGCATCCTTCTCACCTTTTTTACCCCTGACCTGTTTTCATGCCTGATATAAACTATTTGGAGATGATGGCGGTCGAGAACACGCTCAAACATTTCCTCCCACACATACTAGTTCTAGTCCGTTCGGACAACATGGGCGGTGTCAGATCCAGGAATCTCTGCAAACTGACAGAACGCCTTCTCGTGTGGGCTCATCACTCGTTGTGCTCGCTGAGAGCCGCGCACGTATCGGGCCACATGAATGTCGGCCCAGACAGACTGTCCAGAGACAACATTCCCCCGGGAGAATGGTCTCTGCACCCTCAGACAGTCCAGTCACTGTGGCGCCTTTTCGGCAAAGTGGAAGTCGACCTTTTTGCGTCAAAAGACAACGCTCATTGCCCGAGATTCCTCTCGAAGAGCGAGGACACGCTGGCCCAAACCTGGCCCAAGGCGATTGGCACTCCCTTTAGGGCGCAGATCATGTCCCTATCGGCTCTGCCAGCATCCGATAGCGAGGACAGTGATAACCTCCTATGCCCCGTCAGGGCGCTGAGAGTTTACATCACGCGCTCCGCCGCCTTCAGGCATTCTGAGCAGCTCTTTGTTTCGTTTGGTGGGTGCACCTAGGGTCTCGCCGCCTCGAAACATACACTGTAAAAAAAATCCGTAAAAATCCGGTACAATGTACCATATTAATTTGAAGGAATTTTCCGTATTTGTCTTTTACAGGACTTTTACCCGTATTTTGAATCACGCGTTGCATTGTGGGAACTAGAAACTGATCGGCGCGAAAAGTTTGAGACGCAAGAGCCATTACACACACAGATGACGCGGCCAAAGTTGCTTTTTAAAGTCGGATTTCAGATGTGTGGAAGCCATTCTGACACTTCTGTGGTAAAAACCGAAAATTATATTTTGCTAAATGTCAAATAAGCTGTTTACGTAACGTTATTTAGTTGCCACCCGGCTTGTTAGGCAATGACGGAGCCGTCGCGTTTATCGTTTTATGCATATCATCACACATTGAAAGATTTAGTTCAAACAAAAGCCTGAACGTTCTGAAACCTTCTGCCTGTAACGTTAGTCATTCTTTACCAGTCCAGCACCCTCCTCATTAGTTTGTTTCATAGTGTTTCTGTTGTTTTCATATCTATTGACAGGACTTGGCTGATGTAACGTTACTGTGCATCCCAAGCACCACTCTGCATGCTCCTTATGGGTTTGTATTTTGTTTTATTAGTTTTTTTTTTTTTTTATCATTATGAGTATTCAATATTGGCAAAACACATTTAAATTTAAAGTCTGAGGAAAACATTTTATATAAAAAGTTGGTTGCTGAACACCCCCTTCAAAGATTTTATGCTTATATGGTCAGTAGAAAAACATTGTGTAGGGAAGATTTAAACAACTATTTTTGGAGCGGTTTTCTGAAGTGATCGTGTAATGTTTTTCATTTTGTAATATCTTATTTGTTTAAGGTGATGGGCATTCAGGATTGCAGTCATTCAAGAAGTTATTATTGACCACATCTCCTACCCCATTGAGGCAGTGAGCTACAAAATACCTAAAGAAAATGGCACTTATCCTGGAGTTCATATAAAGGTAAACAACACATTTTTAATGAAAACTTTTTATAGAGCATGTTGTTGTGTTACTGTTTATATAATTGAAAATAATTAAACATATTATAAGGTATAGTTGAGCAGACAAGCTAACATGACATGCAATTGGAGTCCACTGGAAACAGAAGTCTTAGCATTTTATACAGTGTTTGAATTTGAAAGAATTAGGGATGGCAGTTGATAATTTAACGAACATAAAATACTGTATGATTGTTTTTCAACCTCAACCAGGTCTATATGATCCTTTGTAGTTCAATTTCCTTAATTTAATTTCTTGTGTAGCTAAAAACATAAAAAAATTCTTCATATCCAACTTTTCGGTGCAGAAATCCTGAACGAAGGTCGAAAAGGCTGAGATGAAGGAAACCAAATGTCTACACATTCCTCCAAGACTGCTGAAGTTCCTGTATGAACAACTGAAATCCCATGTAAAGTTTAAGCTTTTGTCAAATCTCTTAATGGACCTTTAACTGAACATACCGAAGAAGGAAAGTTTTTCACGCAAGTTGTTCACTCCAAAATGAAAATAATGTCATTAATTACTCACCCTCCTGATGTTCCAAACCTGCAAGACTTTAGTTCATCTTCAGAACAAAAATGAAGATCTTTTTAATGAAATCTGAGAGCTTTCTCTTCCTCTGTTGACAGCTTACGCAACTACCACTTTCAAGCTCCAGAAAGGTAGAAATTACTTCATAAATTTGAGGTTAAACCACTGAAGTCACATGGATTACATTTATGTCTGTATACCTTTCTGAACCTTGAAATTGGTAGTTGCGTAAGATGTCAATGGAGGGACAGAAATCTCTCAGATTTCCTCCAAAAGATCTTAATTTTTGTTCTGAAGACGAATGGAAGTCTTGTGGGGTGTGGAACAACATGAGCGTGAGTAATTAATGACAATTAAAAATTTTGGGTGAACTAACCCTTTAAGGAATATGGTTTTCTCTTACAGAAAAATGGCAGCAACACTAACATTTCATTGTACTATTGACTGTCTAAAGCTATTTTTAATGATAAAAGCAGCAGACCTGTATTCGTATTCCATTTGTTTTTGTTTCTTTCTGTATTGTATTTGTATTGTATTGCATTTGAAAATGTTTTGAATCTTGACTTTCACAGTTTATGAAGTTTTTTTTCAAAGAATTTTGTGAGCTATTTGGTGCAACACCAATATTGTGCAAGTACCTTCTCATGTTTTCTTTTTTTAATTCTGTCTCTTGTTTGTTTAATGTCTAAAAACTTATTCCACAATACAAGCACTTTTTAATGGTGCTTTGTACTTGGTTTCATTTATGTCATATATATATATATATATATCTTTACCCATTGAATGTATTTAAGAATGTTTACATGAAAATGTGTACAAAAATAAACCATGTTCAATTTGTATATATGGTTCTTGAATTATTTGCCACCAAAATATATGCTATAAAATTTCTATAAATGTAGAAATTTCTGTATAAGGATTATCCGTTAATAGTACAGAAAATGTACTGTTAATATACAGAATTTTCCGTTTTAGAGGTGAAGGAACTGTCCGTAATTTAATGGAAAATGTCCTGGTAATTTTCTGCCAGTACATTATCTGTTTTTTTACGGAATTATTTTTTACAGTGTAGCCTGTCCAGATGGATAGTGGACGCTATCGCAGCAGCTTATGCGTCCAAACACCTGCAGTGCCCTATGGGTATCAGGGCCCATTCCACTAGAGGCATGGCCTCGTCGTGGGCTTGGTCCAGCGGGATTTCTATTCATGACATTTGTATGGCGGCAGGCTGGGCCTCCCCCTCTACATTTGTTAGGTTTTATAACCTGGAAGTTCCTGCCTTGCAGGCTAATCTTTTATCAGTCTAAGTGGTGTGTATGTTCTGCCCAGTTTGTTCGTGTGCAGGCTACTCTCACGTGACTATTAGCTCTTCTGGTTGAGCTGCACTAAGGGCGATATTCTCTATACATAGACCGGTGGAGCCGCTCTGTATTTCCCTATGAAGTGCTTATGTACATGTGCTGGCCCGCGTTGCTGGCCGCCTGCTTCCCACAGGTTTATATATAGAACGGCGGTGCCGCTCTGTATTCCTATGAAGTGCTTATTACATGTGCTGGCCCGCGTTGCTGGCCGCCTGTTTCCCACATGTTTTGTGTTCCCCGGGCTTCCCTGGGACTCATGCAGTGGATGTTCGGCGCGCACGGCGTTGACAAGGGGTTCCCGTAGCGTAAGCAACTTACGCAATACGAGAGAACCTCTCGTAAGAGAACGTACTCGGTTACCTAACGTAACCTCGGTTCTCTCTAGAAGAGGGAACGAGTATTGCGTAACCTGCCATGCTCACACCGCGAGCTTATTCGCTTCAGTCAATGAAAACCAGATTCCCAGCCTCCTGAGCCTTCCTTTAATACGCTAAGCCACACCCATTCTGGCGGGCTGTGACGCGTGGAGGGCATGACGTCACGCGGGGCTCTGTGGTAGGCTGCTGCAGTTGCCGCAGGACAGCCAATGAGCACGCTTATACAGCCTGCTATGGTCTGCTGGCTGCCGCACTGCGTTGACAATAAATACAAAATAAGGATAATTTTTGCCTTCAGATCTTGAGAAAAGATTACTTTACCCGTAGCGTAAGCAACTTACGCAATACTCATTCCCTCTTCTAGAGAGAACCGAGGTTACGTTAGGTAACCGAGTACGTTTTTTAACCTTAATATGAGTTTCCCTAGCCTGCCTATGGTCCCCCAGTGGCTAGACGTTTTGATGGGTGTAAACCAAGCCTTGGGTATTTATGAGAAAATGAAAGCTCAGACATGCAAATCTAGAAATCTTCCCCTTATGTCATCATAAGGGGAAAGGTTATGTTGTGGAGTGAAGGTGTTGCACAATGTATTTTATATAGATGTACAGTATATGTGTGGTGAAGTGAGTGACTCGTTGCCACGTCACCCTCATTACATATATGGCCAATAGGGTTCTGCCCCTTGGGGTATATAGACTCTTTGGATGCCCCCTGGGATACGTCATTGAAAGCCCGCCCCTTTGTCATTCATTCCAAGAGACCGCGGAGGTATGTGTGTCAGCCGTGCAGCCGGTTGTTTTGATGTTAGTATTAAGTGATGTTTCATTGTGCCTTCATCTGTATCTGTTTAGTGTGACACTCGGCCATCGAGGCTGTGCACGTTCTCGTGGCGACACCCACATTGTGGTAAGTTCTAATGTTAGTTTTTAACTTTTGGTGTAGTTTGTTTGTTTGAGCGACCTGCAATGCGTTTTAGTGTGGCGTGCCTTCGGTCTCCCATTGGTGTGACGTCTCCTCATAGCTGCGTCGGAGTATCAGCTGTTTATTGACTCACTAACATCAGATGACTGTCATATGATTTCCGTGTGCCTGTGATTGTGTGTGTGTGCGCGCGCCGAAATTGAATCAGGGAGTTCTCTTTTGCCCGTGTTAAAGCCAGGCTGAGCAGCTACTTTAGCAACTTGCTGTCAGCAATCCATGCTTCATTGAGCCACGTTTGCTGCTTTGTGGAAGCCGAATATTACTGCTGGACTCCACTTTATCTATTGCTCAGGCAATTTATTTGTTCTTTCGGGCTCAAGTGGGCCAGAAGGATTACTTAATTTCGTGTTTTTTTGTTTATGTTGTATGAATGTGGCTGGTTTTGTTACCAGTCCTTAGCCGCATGATCATCACTGTTAAATACCTGTGATTTATTACATGGAGTGATAATTAGCCTACCAAACTGGTCCCATCATTTGTGTAGGTTGGACTGATTGTGTGATTTTTGTGTTGTGACCGTTTGAATGGTTTATATTTATTTTCTTTGTCTTTATTATAGATGACCATTTATCTTATAACTTGATTTTTGTTTTCATTATTTGTCTCATTGTGATTTGGTTTATCTCTAATCATTTCTATATTTATTTCTTTTCTGTATTCTGCAGGAGCTGGGTTTTCCTGGAGGCAGGCTGGTGGTTTTAGCTGCAGGCCTTCACCCTAAGTAGGGGTTATAAGTGTGGTGTGACTTTTTATCACTATTTTGTAGTGGAGTGATTCTTCAAAGTGTGTTTGATTGCCATATGCAGCTATAGCTAGCCTGCTTCTCTGTGGTCTCAGCCCCTGCAGTGATCATATTCTTCTTGTTTTGGTTGCCTTTTTGATTACGAAATGACACAATTGATTGTGTTATTTGTTTAATTGCTTTCTTTAATAAAAATTGCCTGTTTCAATGTGAACTCACGTCTCTTGCCTCTCCTGAGTAAACGGACTTGTGTCCTATTTATTAGATTATTTCCCCGGTAATTCGGGGTGGCGTAGTCACTACTAGACGGCCACGTATTGCTACAAGCTTGTCTAGTAGTGACTACGCCACCCCGTGACTGAGCCGGTAATGTCCCCAATCGAGCTGTGACTCCGCAGCTCGATGGGCACTAGTTTTCCGACTGCACGGAAGTAGATAACTGCCTATCTCCAGCAATAGGTACAGTGGAATGAGGAGCGCGTTGAAGAACCCACTCCTCATTACACTCTCGGGCAAAATGGCCTGGTTTTTGACACCTTCTACAGATTATAGGTCCACTACGAGGGACTCGATTACGCATCTCTGGGCCTGACAGTCGAGCGAAACTTTGAGTGAGGCGATTTAACTGCTCTTGCTGTGCTTTCAGCATTTCCCTTAACTCACCCAACTCGGACGTCTGGGGTGAACTACGAGCTACCACCCATGAATCTCCGTGAACGCCATACTGAATTCCATGTGCCACTGGAACGGATAAACTTCGGGCCCTCACACCCCCCGGCATCCCTTCCTGCTCCCATCGCAGGGCTTCACTCCTCACCTCTAATAAAGTAGAATTGGGCTGTCGGCGCACCAGCTGTTTAAGCTCACGTCTCAACATACTGTTATTGACATATTCAACAAACTGATCACGTAACAACATTTCAGCATTTGCCATTACGTTCGGTGACTGTTGCTTAACCTTCTCCAGTAGACTCATCAAGGCGAGGGAAAACTCCAAGAGTGTTTCCCCCTCCTGTTGTCTCCGGGAGAAGAAAGCTTCCTGCAAGGCTACATACGACACTGAACATCCATACAATTCACGCAATGCCTTAATAATTTTCTCAGGGTCCGCTCGCTCTGTCTCTGACCGATATCGGATCTCTTCTCGCGCCTCCCCCTCCAAGTGGTCAAAGAGAAAGAAGGCCTGATCCGCAGGGGATAAATGACGGGTTCTCATACAAGCTTTAGCTTCCTCCACCCATTCATCAATATTTACCCCAGCCCTCCCACTAAATTTTGGACACCTTCTATCTCTAGGTACAAATACCAGCCTATCAGTAACTGGAATATTACCAGTCGCCGCTGGAAGTATAGGGGCAGTAACTGTGGCAGAGGTGCTAGGTCCCGCCACATTGACACCCTGCAATTCAGAGGCCCTCTCTTGTCGCAATTTCTCATTGTCAGCTCTAAGCTGAGCTACAAGCTCTCTTAGTTCTTGTAATTCTCCCTCCATTCTAATAGCACGTACCTACTTAATTTAGCAGAACTCAGCACCCACAACAAATGGAGGTCAAGCCAAAAACTGCAATCGTCTGAGCACACGTCTGCTGCTTTGTTCCCTGAAGGAAAAGAAAAAGAAACACCAAACACACAAAAAAAGAAAATTAAATTATTAGAACAAAATATACAACTCACGTCTCTGCCAGATATTCTGTGCGACCCTGCCGACTGCGCCACTTGTAGCAATACGTGGCCGTCTAGTAGTGACTACGCCACCCCGAATTACCGGGGAAATAATCTAATAAATAGGACACAAGTCCGTTTACTCAGGAGAGGCAAGAGACGTGAGTTCACATTGAAACAGGCAATTTTTATTAAAGAAAGCAATTAAACAAATAACACAATCAATTGTGTCATTTCGTAATCAAAAAGGCAACCAAAACAAGAAGAATATGATCACTGCAGGGGCTGAGACCACAGAGAAGCAGGCTAGCTATAGCTGCATATGGCAATCAAACACACTTTGAAGAATCACTCCACTACAAAATAGTGATAAAAAGTCACACCACACTTATAACCCCTACTTAGGGTGAAGGCCTGCAGCTAAAACCACCAGCCTGCCTCCAGGAAAACCCAGCTCCTGCAGAATACAGAAAAGAAATAAATATAGAAATGATTAGAGATAAACCAAATCACAATGAGACAAATAATGAAAACAAAAATCAAGTTATAAGATAAATGGTCATCTATAATAAAGACAAAGAAAATAAATATAAACCATTCAAACGGTCACAACACAAAAATCACACAATCAGTCCAACCTACACAAATGATGGGACCAGTTTGGTAGGCTAATTATCACTCCATGTAATAAATCACAGGTATTTAACAGTGATGATCATGCGGCTAAGGACTGGTAACAAAACCAGCCACATTCATACAACATAAACAAAAAAACACGAAATTAAGTAATCCTTCTGGCCCACTTGAGCCCGAAAGAACAAATAAATTGCCTGAGCAATAGATAAAGTGGAGTCCAGCAGTAATATTCGGCTTCCACAAAGCAGCAAACGTGGCTCAATGAAGCATGGATTGCTGACAGCAAGTTGCTAAAGTAGCTGCTCAGCCTGGCTTTAACACGGGCAAAAGAGAACTCCCTGATTCAATTTCGGCGCGCGCACACACACAATCACAGGCACACGGAAATCATATGACAGTCATCTGATGTAAGTGAGTCAATAAACAGCTGATACTCCGACGCAGCTATGAGGAGACGTCACACCAATGGGAGACCGAAGGCACGCCACACTAAAACGCATTGCAGGTCGCTCAAACAAACAAACTACACCAAAAGTTAAAAACTAACATTAGAACTTACCACAATGTGGGTGTCGCCACGAGAACGTGCACAGCCTCGATGGCCGAGTGTCACACTAAACAGATACAGATGAAGGCACAATGAAACATCACTTAATACTAACATCAAAACAACCGGCTGCACGGCTGACACACATACCTCCGCGGTCTCTTGGAATGAATGACAAAGGGGCGGGCTTTCAATGACGTATCCCAGGGGGCATCCAAAGAGTCTATATACCCCAAGGGGCAGAACCCTATTGGCCATATATGTAATGAGGGTGACGTGGCAACGAGTCACTCACTTCACCACATATGCATGATCATTAATTGGTGTGTTTTCTTTTGTGTGAGTTGCTGTGTTTCTTTTGTGTTGATTGCTGTGTTTTTTGCAGGCAGTATTCCCATAGCCACACCTCTATTTTTGATAATTCAATGAACTAATAAGTGATGGATTGTGGAGTGGAGCTGTGAATATGTTCCCCTATAAAAACGTAACAACTGTGACTGAGACTGGTGGTAGCATGAGCATCGTGCACCCGTAATTGAAGTCAACACAGCGAGAGCGAGAGAAACCACGTTGTGCCTGCATCAGAGAGTGAGTGTTTCACTTGCGTTGATACGGCTTATGGCTATGCGAGATTGTAGCACATTGTAGACGAGTAACCACAAAGTCGGCGATTCGCAGAGCACTGTCGGAGTAGCAGCGTGTGAGACGGGCTGATGACCGGCTGCGAGAGACTACCGTGAGTGCCGAGGAGACGAGTGAATAACTGACGTGGTTCTTCTGCCGTGAACACATTGGACTGGATAGCAGGGTTGCTGTCCAGTCATGCTGTGAGTACGTTCTGACTTCTATCTGGCGGTGTGCCTATCAAATCCAGATTATTGCCTCGTAACGGACGAGAACGAGCTTTGCATAATTTTACTTGAGTGACTTTTGAATCGGCCGATCTTTTAAGGAAGTTCTAGTTTTACTTAATAAACTCATAAACTGTGTAGATATGAAGTGATGTGATTTGGATGTCGTATGCTGGCAGTTCTTTTCTCTTCTCTGTGTTCCAGCATCGGGCTGATACTGTATGTGGGACTGAGCGTAAATGGACGTCAGCTGTAATACAGATGCCTAGCAAAGACTGAGTTGAACTTTGACGGTCCCCTGAGCTGGAGATCTGGACTTTGGACTTGCTTCCCATCTTTCTTGCCAACAATTTTATTGTAATAAAATAGTTTTTCTACTGCTATTTCTGGGTGTTGTTTTCCACTGTTCCCTTCTCCGGTAAAGAACCTGTTTTTAATATTGAGTTTCTGGAGTCTCAGTTTCAACTCTAGGTGGCATAGTCGGCTACAAAAGTTTAAATGTATATCTTATTAGAGTCATTTGGCCACTAACATAATTTGGCGTAGTCGGCAGGGTCGGATACAGGAACAGTGGAACAGCACTTGATAGAATATTTTAAAAAGCTCAAAAAATGATGATGCCAGTGTTTCCTGGTGCCCCTTGGGTGCCCAGGTTTACGGGTACTGATTGTGATTTGAAGTATGGAGACTGGAAAGAACAAATGAAAGGGCTTTTAGAAGCCCAAGAAGTACCTGAAGCAAAGAAAGTTAAAATTGCAATGGGTGCCCTGGGTGGTGATGCAAAGCGGGAAATAAGTGTTTTGGCTGATGGTGATCGGGATAAAGCCAATAAGATTTTTGAGCATTTAGACACCTTGTATGCTGGAGAAATACCTCTTCCTGTCCTTAGCTCACATTTCTTCAGTTGCAGACAGAGGCAAGATGAATCTTTTAAGACATTTGTGTTGCGATTACGAGAGCATTATTGCAGGTTGCGGCGACGTAGCCCAGAAGGGGCCCTTGTCGAAGATCAACTGAAGGAGCAGTTGTTGCTGGGGTTGGAGGATGGACCTTTTCTGAGAACCTTGAGAACGTATGCACGCCGAAACCCAGAAGGAACATTTGCAGATCTGCATCAAGAGGCTTTACTGTTGGAAGCAGAATACAGTCAACCAAGGTATGTACTGGCTTGTGCTGCTGTTAGTGGGCCTGGTAGGATTGATTCTCGCTCACAGGGGACTGACTGGAAAGCTGAATTAAAGCGAGAAATTCTGGAGGAAGTTAAAGGACAGATGCGAGAACTGACACAGGAAGTGATGAAGGAGCTGAAGTCGTCTAGTCCAGTGGCACAATCAAATCATGCACAACCTAATTATGTACATTTCCAGCCACAAAATGTTTCTTCTTGGCGACGAAGGGGGCAGTGTTCCTCGAATATGTGTGATGCAGAGGGGAGGCCGATCTGCCGGCGCTGTCAACAGTCGGGACATATAGCAAGGTATTGCAAGGAAAGTGTGCTGCCTAATGGAGATTTAAAGGGTTAGTTCACCCAAAAATGAAAATTCTGTCAGTAATTACTCACCCTCATGTTGTTCCAACCCCGTAAGACCTTCGTTCATCTTCGGAACACAAATTAAGATATTTTTTATGAAATCTGAGCGCTGGCTCACTCCTCCATAGACTTCTAGGTGACCGAAACTTGCTGGCCCAGAAAAGTTATTAAAGAGATCGTTAATATAGTCCAAGTGACTACAGTGGTTCAATCTTAAGTATATCAAGCGACTGGAATACTTTTTGTGCGCAAAAAACAACAAAAATAACGACTTTATTCCACTATTCATTTCCTTCTATCTGGGCCTCGAGTTAGTTCATGTAGTGTTTTTGCGCAGCGCGTCTGTGTTACCTGTGTTAATTTAAAAATTAAGCAATTTAAGAACACTTCTCCAACAACAACACTGTCTCCAAAATTTGACACTCAAGAATGAAAGAAACCTGGTAGAAAAATGAATCATGCACTGTTCCAATTACCTGTCACTCCTAGATCTCCCAGCAGGCTTATAAACATTACAGCCAGTTTTATCTGTGTCTATCCCTCTGTTTTAAATTCACATATACTGTCAAACATGAAACAGATTATTTGTGTGATTTACATTTAGACATACATATAACATTTTTCTCACTCTCTGTGGGAAGGGTTCAGTGACAGGAAATTTTACAAATGTATGAACTCTGTGTATCCATGTATGCAGCAGATGCTTGGGTTGCTTAGTTATTCCTTCCATCTTTCAGCCACACACACAGTGTTTTCTTGTGCATCTGAGTTTTCAATGAAAAGACGCATCCAAAGAGAAGATCCCTAGCTGGCCAGCTTACTGACAGCATGACAGGAAAACTGTTTCCCTGCACCTGTCTACTCCTTTACACGAACAAAGAGAGGCCGGAACAGTTTTTTTTTTTTTTCTTCGTCTACAATACATGTACTGTTCTCATACTTCTCAACGTCAGAAACGGTCTCTCAAGTGACAAACAATAAAATAAACAAGACAAAAAAAATAATAAAATAAACAACTAGATGCCTGAAAGACAACAATAACAAAAAATTGTGTGGAGAGTTAAATAGTTGCTAGTGTCTCCGACAAGTCTATTGAACAGCAAGTCTATAAAGATAAATAGCATTACCACCTTAGAAGTTTGGAAGATCATAATGGATGATTTATTGGTTTTTACAAATATTTGTTTTATTTTGATTTGACCACATAATATTTTTAGATTCAAAATGACAGTTTACACAGAAAATCCAAGTCTGTTCATGGAGTGCAATTCCTTTTCCAGGCCCTAGACTACTGCAATGCTCTTTTATATGGTCTTCCTTCATTCACAACCTCTGCAAAAGACCCAAAATATGGCAGTACATTTGGTCTTCAATGAGCCCAAGACATAATACACTTCTCTTTGTCTTGCTTCACATGGCTGCCATTGCAACTCGCATCCAGTTCAAGACCAGCCACTGGCTCTGCATCCTCCAACCTCTACTCACTTTTACAAATTCCCTCCTGAAGCCTGCAGTCTACGAGTGAGTTGCACCAACGCAGTCCTGAAGTGTCATCTAATCTCTCCCCTGTGAAGGCCTTCTTCCCTTCCCTATACCTCTGTACAGATAAAACGTTGTCAAAATGCTGGAGTCTGAGACAGGAGGGTGAACCGGGTGATGAAGGACAGAAGACTACAGGATGGTACAGGTGACAACGGCGGAGACTTCCCTTTGGGGAGCAGGTTGTGCCGGCGGAGATGACCCTTCGGGCGGCTGAGCGGGCGGCCTAGGCGGAGCAGGTTGTGCCGGTGGCCAGGGCGGAGCAGGCTGAGCAGGCGGCCATGGCGGAAATGACCCTTCGGGCGGCCATGGCGGAGATGACCCACTGGGCGGCCACGGCGGAGCAGGCAGAGTGGTCGACCACGGCGGAGCAGGCGACCAGGACGAAGACGTATTGCCAAATTTCCTTGGGGGCGGCGGCTATGGGATTATGGGCAGGAACAGACACCGGCTCAGGAACAGACACCAGCTCAGGAACAGACACCGTGGCGGCGGCCATCTCTGCTGAGGGCTCAGGTTCAGGCGTGGCGGCGGCCATCTCTGCTGAGGGCTCAGGCGACAGCCATCTTTGCTGAGGGCTCAGGTTCAGGCGTGACGGCGGCCATCTCTGCTGAGGGCTCAGGCGACAGCCATCTTTGCTGAGGGCTCAGGTTCAGGCGTGACGGCGGCCATCTCTGCTGAGGGCTCAGACGACGTGGCGGCGACCATCTTTGTTGAGGGCTCAGGCTCAGGCATGTCGGCGGCCTTCTCTGGTGAGGGCTGAGGTTCTGGGATGGAGACAGGCTCAGGGCTGGGCAGAACCAGCGGCAGAAAAGTCTCTGTGCTGGACAGGACCAGCAATGAAGGAAGCTCCGGGCTGGACGGGACCAGCAGCGAAGGAAGCTCCGGGCTGGACGGAACCAGCGGCGAAGGAGGCTCCGGGCCGGACGGAACCAGCAGCGAAGGAAGCTCTGGGCTGGGCAGGACCAGCGGAAAGCTCTGCGGACAAGACGCGGACAGTCTCCAGCGTCAGCGGGCATGAAGCTTACAGTCTCTGGCTTGTCTGGCAGAACGCTTACGGTCTCTGGTTCGGCGGGCATGACAATTGCAGTCTCTGGCTCGGCGGGCATGACAATTGTAGTCTCCAATTCGGGGGGGCGCAACGTGGGTTGCGGGCTCGGCAGGACTGGCGAGAAATGCAGGCTCGACGGGACTGGCATGAAGTGCGGGCTGGATGTGAGGGACGTGAAGATCGGGTTGGACTTGAAGATCAGGCTGGATTTGATGATCTGGCAGGACTAGTGTTTGAGTGGGTGTGGTGTCTTCACCTTCCTCACCAATTGTGAAGGAAGACCCACTCAACCATAATATAAAGTCTATGTAGTGGGCCAGGGAACAAGGAGTCGCTGCTGCAGGAACTTTCAGAAATAGCAGATCATCCAAACCATACCAGAATACTGTTTTTAAGGTGTCCTCGTTCCACGGGACCTTGTGTGCCTGATTGAGGAAGTCTTGGACGTAGTCCTCGATCGGTCGTCCATCCTGGAAAGTGGTGAGGAGTGAGTGAGCTGGGTTTACCGGGGTGAGGAGGATAACCATCCTGTCCCATTGTTTGGTCGGCTGTTCTGTCAGGACGTGTGCAGGCAGAAGAAGACGAAGTAGACGGTAGGCTCAAATACAAATAGTTTACTCACAATAATATAACTTCAGGAATACAAATTTTCAGGATACACACGCTACAATACACAACTAACAGCCAACAAGGACAGACTGACCAAAGGGGACTTAAATACATACACAGATGAACTCAAAACAGGTGATACTGATGAAGATAATGAATGAACACAGGTGATGAATGTGATGATAATTAACTAGACAGGTGAAACAACTGAACTAATAATGACAAAGACAAACACAATACTGACATACATTCAATTTTGTGCGTATATTTCCATTTTTCTTATTTAATCAATGAAAAATGCTGTGGGTATTACATGTTCTTCTGATATGCAATTACATAACACATATTTTGTTACACATTGAAAAAGGTCTTTGGAACAGTTTAAAGTGCACTTGAATTAGGTTTTATTTCATGGTTGTAGCATGCATTATGCAGCAAATATCTATAACAATAATGACCCATGAAGGATAATGTGGTTCCCCAGCAGACAGCAAAAGAAGAGCAGAAAACAAAGGTTTTCTTTGGATTCTTCAAATGTGACAGGTTATGTAATGATTATTTCTTACATAAGTCTACGCATTATACTGTATTTCAGTGTTTTTTGTCTCATTTACCAGCTTCCCTCGTCCATTTCTTTCTCCGCTCTCATTCTCTCTCACAGTCACCAAAAAACAGTAAACAAAAAAAAATTCACCAAGTAAAAAATTACACTATACTGACTTTTGTTCCAATGAAGAGGTTTGTTCCTTGTATTCAATTTTGTAAGACTAGCAATCAGCTATGTTTTTCCTCTTTTTCCTGATCTTGCTCTTCATCAGGAGTGAATGCAGAGGCAGATTTGTCTCTTTCATGCAAAAAAGCAGAGCACTTTCAGTAACTATGTGCAACTGTGGCAATAAGTTGAGGCATGGATCTAAGCGCAGGCCTTTTATTCACATATGAAGAATGAAAAAAATATAATCCAAACAGAACAGCAAATGCTACAGCTAACTATCTTACTCCAATACTGTTTGCAGATGACACAACCTTAGTTCTCTTACACTCAAATGTTATTAAGAATGTAAATGATGGTCTACTTGTTTATGCTAATTGGTTTAATTTAAATAAACTATGTTTAAATGTATTTTATTGGTAAAAAAAAAATGATACGCTAAGGATTCATCAAAGATTACAATTCAGTCTATTCAGTTGGAGGGAACAAGCTGACTGTGAGCAGAAAAATACATAAATCTACTGGTAATAAGGAGGGTTAGGAATCTTGTAACTACAGAGTGACTTCTTACTCTTTACTATAGTTTAATTGATCAGTTTCGCTCATATTTTTATATAGTTTCCTACTACTCTTCAAAAACATTTTATCCTTCAGAAACATTTTGTTAGGATTGCAACCCGATCAGATACATATACTTCATCTGCTTATTTATTTCATAAACTTCAGGTTCTTCCTTTTTATATTATTAATATTTCTCAAATATCCCAGACGAAAAAAGAAAAGAAAAAAATCAAAAATGAGATCTCTAACATCTTAAATGTTCCTTTTAGACAAAAATTAGGTTACTTTAACATCAAATGGAGACTTTTGCTTGAGTCTCCTGCTTCTCACACCTGAGACAAAAACTCTAACACTCCCACAACGGTCTCCTTTAAAGTTTAGAAGAGACCTCAAAAACTTTACAAATTGTGCACCAAGTCAAGTAGGCTACTTGAAAGGCACTAAAGTAAAAACAATCCATAAATTCAAAGTTTAACCCTAAATTAAGAATGAAGTTATGCAAAAATAAGGTTAACGTTACTGTTACGTCCTTGTGTTGTGTGCGTGTGTCCCCCCGTTGGCTAAAAGATGTGTGGTCCCTTTTACTTAAGTGTAATCTGATTGGCAAGGCTCAGGAGGTTTGTTCGATGCTGTTCTTAGAAGAAAGCTTGAAACATGACAGTTAAATCTGCCATTCTCCGTGCTTATGAGCTCATAAGGTACCTCATTTAAGACAAAAATAGCATTACATGTAATATTCATAAAGTTTTCTCCTTTATTGTGTACATATATTGCACATACATGTTCCCATATACATGTGAATGTATGTTCACACTTCACACACATAAATACACACACATATATCATCATATAGAGACTGTGTCTGTTGCCCGAATTAGGAAATACAAAAAATGTCCAAACCCATTAAAGTTTAAAATTTAATTGATGTTCAACAAATAAAAAACAGATATAATACAAATGAACAAATGATAAAGCTTGGGTTGCTGAATATTCGACCCCGTACTTCAAAAGCATTTATTGTTAATAATACGATTACAGACTATAATCTAGATGTGCTGTGTGTCAAACACAGCACATCTAGATTATAGTCTGTAATCGTATCTGGCTAGAAACCAATAGCCAGAAACCTGGCTAAAACCAAACGATTACATTACTTTAAATGAGTCCACCCCGCAAGATTACTGTTATAAACATGAACCTCGTCTGAAAGGCAAAGGGGGAGGTGTTGCTGTAATTTATAGAAATGTTTATCAAAATGATTAAGAAGTCTAGTTTCAAATATAATTCTTTTGAAGTGTTGGTGCTTAATGTAACAATATATAGTGTAAATGATAAATCACGTTTGAGATTTGTGCTGGCTATACAGGCCACCTAGGCACCATACAGACTTTATCAAAGAATTTGCTGACTTTCTATCAGAGTTAGTACTGGCTGCAGATAAAGTCCTAATTGTTGGTGATTTTAATATACATGTAGATAACGAAAAAGATGCATTGGGATTGGCATTTAAAGACATTCTTAACTCTATTGGAGTTAGACAACACGTGTCAGGACCTACTCATTGTCGTAATCATACTCTAGATCTAATATTTTCACATAGAATAAATGTTGATGCCATTGAAATTCTGCAGCAGAGCGATGACATCTCAGATCATTATCTAGTCTTGTGTAAACTTAATTTAGCCAAGGCTGCAAAGCCGACTCCGTGTTACAAATATGTTAGACCTATCTCTTCTGCCACTAAAGATTGCTTTATTAATAATCTTCCTGATCAGTTTCATCATCTCAGTATCCCAGATAGCTTAGAAGAACTCGATATTGCGACAGAAACTTTTAACTCTCTCTTTTCCAGCACTTTAGACACAGTTGCTCCGTTGCGCTTAAATAAGATTAAAGAAAATAGTCCAACGCCGTGGTACAACGAGCACACTCTGGCCCTTAAAGGGATACTCCACTTTTTTTGGAAATAGGCTCATTTTACAACTCCCCCAGAGTTAAACAGTTGAGTTTTATCATTTTGGAATCCATTCAGCCGATCTCCGGGTCTGGGGGTCCCACTTTTAGCATAGCTTAGCATAATGAATTGAACCGGACAAGACCATTAGCATCGCATTTTTTTGAGAGAGATGCTAATGGTCTTGTCCGGTTCAATTCATTATGCTAAGCTATGCTAAAAGTGGGACCCCCAGACTCGGAGATCGGCTGAATGGATTCGAAAACTGTAAAACTCAACTGTTTAACTCTGGGGGAGTTGTAAAATGAGCCTATTTCCCAAAAAAGTGGAGTATCCTTTTAAGAGAGTGTTACGTTGTCAAGCCTAATGGGAACAGTGTTTGTGCTGCTTTGTGCGGTTGTGTTTCTGTTTCCTTTATAGGTCACGTGACGTCCCGCCGACTGCTGATTGTGGGTGGGGGCAACTGCTTTAAAGACGCCTTGTTTGACATCTGCTCTCTCTCACTCTCACTTCTGATCCGTGTGCTCGTGTGTCTCGTGTGCTCGGCCCGTTATGTCTCTTTATGGAGTTTCTCGTGTCGACTTCATGATCGTGTTTCATAAGCACGTTCCCGGGAGGGGAATGCACGTCTGTTAGATTCAGTTTATAACTTTATTTAGAGCTGGTGGTAATTGGTGATGGGTTTTCACATGTTATTTAGTTTAGGATTAGTTAGGGTAGCAGTCAGAGGACCCGGAAGACTCACGGAGAATGTTGTCTTTTGTTTTCGAACGGGAGGTAGGCAAGTGTTATTTCTCCGGTAGATGTGTGCACAGGGTTTTCTTTTTGTTTGTTTTGTTACTTTCTTTTACCACCATGCTCTGCTTATGACAAATTATTTATCATTTAAATCATTTTATAAATAAATAATTTATGCACCGTCACTGAATCTCTGTGGTCTTTATATGTTATGATGTTCCATTTTAATTCATTTGATGGGCTCATAACATATAAATGGGGCTCGTTTAGCCGGGTGTTGAACCATATTTGGCTTTTTTTTGGGGGGGCATTTTTGAATAAGTCCGATTTTCCCTTTGTGAAAATCTTTTTCTGTGGTGGTCGCACTGCGCGCTGTGAGTGCGCATTAGTTTGTTGTGATCGCCTTTTGCTTTTTTTTGTGCCGTAGATTTTGGTGACTTTTTTTTATTTTTATTTTTTTGTGCATTTCCTTGACTTTTCGCTCGTTTAGGGGATTTTGTGTCACTCGCAATGTTTGATTTAGACGCATTTATTCTTGCTCCTTCAGAGGATATTTTGTTAACTGTAACGCGTGATGACCTTGTTAGAATCGCTGGCCACTATAAGCTTGAGGTGAGTGGTAGCCCTTCCAAGGCTGAGCTTCAGGATAAGCTTATTGAAGATTTGCGAGAACTTGGAGTGTTTGGGAAAGTGTCTCCTGATGTATCTACGTCGCCTGATCAGGGTAAACGTCTTCCTATTGACCCTTCACCTTTACCTAGTAAAGCAGCACTAGAATTGAAACGTTTACAGTTAAGAGAAAAGGAAATTGAAGGAGAGAACACGAACTGAGATTGAAAGATCTTGAATTTGTGCAGGCATTATGAATGAAAGAACTTGAGCTGAAGGCCTGTGAGGCTGGTGTTTCATGCAAGCCAGATCAATTTGACATAACTCGTAACATTCGCCTCGTTCCACCTTTTAATGAGAGCGAAGTTGATACGTTTTTTGCACATTTCGAGCGCGTAGCGTTGACTTTTAAATGGCCCAAAGAAATTTGGACCATGACGTTGCAATGTGTTTTCACTGGGAAAGCACAGGAAGCTTATTCCTCATTAACTCTCGAAGACGCAGCAGATTACGAAAAAGTCAAACATGCTGTTTTACGCATTTATGCTCTTGTGCCAGAGGCTTATCGACAAAAGTTTCGTAGTTATCATAAACCTGAAGCTCTCACACATGTCGAGTATGTTAGAGAAAAAGAAATGCTATTTGATCGATGGCTTAGTTCTCAAGAAGTAACAACATTTCAATCTCTTCGTGATTTGATGATTCTTGAAGATTTTAAAAACGGTCTTCCTCAAACAGTCGCTACCCATGTTAGTGAGAGCTTCAGGTTTATGATAACTACGAAACTTTTGTCGATAGTATGTTGTATGTAGTATGCTACCCATGTTAGTGAGCATCAGAATCTGACGCCAGCTCGTGCAGCCGTGCTTGCTGACGAGTATGTACTCACACATAAGCGTGTTCCTTCTAATTCAAAATTTTCACAAAACGTTTCTAGTCATTCAAATGTCTCTAAGATGTGTCGGTATCTAACATTACAGTTCCGACCTGCGCCTATTGTAAGAAACGTGGTCATGTTCTGGCCGATTGTTATTCTTTAAAGCGTAAAAATAAGGTAGCGAGTCAACCGGCTTATAGATCAGAAGTGGGTTTGTGTGTTTCAAACATGACTGTGAGTAGGGACGACTCCAATACTGACAGTCACAGTTTTGCACCTTTTATAATGGATGGCTTTGTCTCTTTGCCCGGTGAGTCTAGTGAGCGCTTAAAAATTCCGGTAAAAATTCTGCGTGATACTGGTGCCTCACAGAGCTTTATTTTACAAGATGTGTTGCCTTTTAGTGATAAGACTTTTACTGGTGATAGTATTCTGGTACGTGGATTCGAAATGGGTTATGTTAACGTCCCTTTGCATGAGATTTCTCTTAGGTCTGACTTAGTTACTGGCAAGGTTACCGTGGGTGTACGCCCCTCCTACTTGCTACTTGGTAACGATTTGTGTGGTGGAAAAGTCTTGCCTTGCCCCATAGTGTATCATGCATCCCCAAAAATATGTACTGATGACCTGTCAATTAACTTCCCTGAGGTTTTTTCTTCTAGCGTAGTTACTCGTGCTATGGCGAGAAACGAAAAAGAGAATGAAATTGAGGATCAATTTGATCTTAGTGATACTTTTATTGCTCGACCTTCACTCTCAAGCGATAGTGACTTATCTGGGAATTCTGTTTCACTGTCGTTTTCTTCTGATGTTCCTAATTTTTCTATGAGTCGAGAGCAGCTTATTAAGGAACAGGAAAATGACCCGTCTATGTCTTCTCTCTTTTCGGAAGCTATGTCTGAGGAAGAGATTGAGCATTCGCCGCATGGCTATTTTTTACGAGATGGTGTTTTAATGCGCAAGTGGAGACCTCTTATGGCCTCAGCGCAAGATGAGTGGAGAGTTCTTTTTCAAATTGTTGTCCCAGTTTCGTTTCGTGATAAAGTTTTGAGTTTAGCTCATGACCATCACTTCGCGGGTCATCTCGGCGTAAATAAGACTACTGAAAGAATTTTACGCCATTTTTTTTTGGCCAGGTATTACGAAAGATGTCGTGAGATATTGTCGAACATGTCACCTGTGTCAGGTCACTGGTAAACCTAACCAGGTGATTCCGCCTGCGCCTTTACAGCCGATTCCGGTTATGTCTGAGCCTTTCGAAAACGTTATATTGGACTGTGTTGGCCCATTGCCTCGAACAAAGACTGGGAATCAATGGTTACTCACCATAATGTGTAGCTTGACTCATTTTCCAGAAGCTATTCCACTCCGTAAGATCACAGCTCCTGTCATCATTAAAGCCCTGATGGTTTTTTTCTCTCTTTTTGGCCTTCCAAAAACTATTCCGACTGACCGCGGTTCTAATTTTATGTCCCGTGGGTTTGCACAAGCTATGCATCAGCTCGCAGTCCACCATGTTACATCCAGCCCGTATCGTCCACAGACCCAAGGTGCACTTGAGAGGTTCCATCAAACTTTGAAAAGTATGCTCAAGTGTTTCTGCCTCGAGTTCCAGCGTGATTGGGATGAAGGTGTTCCGTTTGCTCTTTTTGCTGTGCGCGAGGTAGTACAAGAGAGTTTGGGTTTTAGCCCGTCTGAGCTGGTTTTTGGGCACACGGTTCGTGGACCTTTAAAGCTGTTGAAAGAGTCGTGGCTTGCTGAGCCTAAAGAGTGTCCCAGTTTGACGGATATTGGGCCCTATCTTGCACCCAGCGCAATTGACTTTGTACACCGACGCATGTATCATTCCTATTTTGCACCCGCGCAAAGCGCGCTTTTCCCTCCACAGAAGCACGTCGCTAAACTAGGGAATGAACTTGCGCTCCCTGGGCGGTTCAGCGCAAAAAAGGAGTCGTGTTCCGGCGCAAACGTTCCTTCATGCTATTTTGCAGGTTTAGAAAACAATTGCGCCACTAACCAGGAAAAAATAGTTTAAAGTCAGTGGCGCGTTGCGCATGTTATTCATATGCTATTTTAAGGGCGCATGCTTGGCCATAATCAATGTAGCGTGTGCACAACGCGCATACACTTTGATTCTCTCATCTACACAGAAGCAGCAGTTTTCATTTTTGCAAATCATACATTATTACGATAGATAGATAGATAGATAGACAATTTATTATAAAAGCATACATCTAGCTTACACATTTACCCAAATTATCATACGCCTTTTTAACCGAAGTTAATTTGGGTGGGTTTCTCCATCCCCAACGTCCCTGACGAGAACGTTGCTCTCCTTGGCTGTGAACCGCTCCTGGCGCGCGACTGGCAAATCCGCCGTTATAATAGGAATCTGCTTTAGAACAAGCGCGCCTGCTCTTAAAGGGAATGTGAGATGACGCTCTGATTGGTTTATTTCACGTTACGCCCAAACCACACCTATGAATAATGAAGCTACTTCAGACCAACCCATTTTAGATTTGCGCCTGGCGCAAGAGTCATTTATCCCGCCGGGAAAATAGCAACAGCGCCAAGACCCGCCCACAAAGTTACTTGCGCTTTGCGCTTTGACACTTGCGTTTCAGATCGTTAAAATAGGGCCCTATGTGTCCAATATGCGTAGTAGGCTCAGTCGTGCATGTCAGTTGGCTAGAGATAACTTAGGACTCTGTCAGAAGAGAATGAAGCAGAGGTTTGATCAGAGGGCTGTTTCCCGAAGTTGCAGTCCTGGTGATAAAGTTCTTGTGTTGATTCCTGGGATGGGCTCTGCTTTGCAGGCTCGTTACAGTGGTCCTTATCGTGTCGAACGACGAGTGAGTGATTTAAACTGTCATCTCCACTCCAGATCGAAGGAGAAAGACCACGCTATGTCACATTAATCGTTTGAAGTTGTTCTGTGATCATGGAGAAGGTTCAATTTTGGAACTCAAGTCGCCTTGCACTTCAACTGTCAGAAATAATGCTTGCGCAAAACAAAGTGACGCTGTCCAAGAAGTGTGGTGCTGAAGTTGTTTCTTCACTGGTGGTTGCGGCACAAGTTGAAAACGCGTCTCCGTCGGTACAACAGGGTGCTGTGACTAGTCCTTTATTTGAAGATGAGGGTCGTATTCCCTCGAGGGAGGTTATTGAAGGGAGAATGAAGAATTCTGAGGTTCTTAACCCCCTGGGGTTGGCGGTATCGCCGGCGATACCAGCTCGCTTTTTTTTTTATCAGTTCAAAAGAGATTCATTTTGCTCTGTTGACTTTGATATTACAAACAAGTTTCATACATCAATCGATTCTGTTTTGTGTATTATTTTTGTGTATACTCACAATAAAAACAAAGTGTTGGGCTTTTTGCCAAATAAAGAAAAATAAACACGAAGCGAGTTCTGCCTTCTCTCCGTCAGTTAAGTCCATTCTGAAACGCGTCCGAAAATGAACAATAACTCAGCGAATACTCAGTCAAACAGGCATACAGACACACAGGCATGAAGCTTGAATTCTCTTCTTTTAAATGAAGTAATTTATATAAAAAACTAATATTCTGAGCTTGTGAAATCTGTATTAAAAGAGAGCAATTCCAGTCGAGCTCATTAGAGCTCATTCAAATGTAATGTGACCACGCCCCGGAGAGCGCGCGCTATTCAAACGCAAATGAATGAGGCAATCCACGCAAACCTGTGAACGCCCCCATATCAGCTCGAGAAAACACAAGTTTATTCAGATCATTGCTTGTTTACACCGTCTCGCAGCGCTGTGAGGAATAATAATAATGGAAAATGTACCTCAGAAGTGCGGGTATTTCGAGGAGCAAGGATCCGACTGAGCTGAGGAATACTGTAGTACGTTTTTTTTCCTTCTCAAGTGAATCGCGTTTCTGTTTGTGAATGAATGAACGGCAGAGATGCGCGCTGTTTACCACAGCTCGCAAAAAGACCGTTTAAATTTAAATCGCTTTCTGTGTGTGAATGAATGATGATGTTTTAGCAAACTGTATTGCTATACTGAGATGAGTAAAAATCGACTGAAATATGTTGAAATAAAATGTAGGCTATTTGTATAAGCAATGTATTAAACTGCAAATTAACATTTATATGCCCCAATATTTCATTAAAACAACGTTACGGTCAGGCGAAATATGAAAGACAACATTTTGTTGACTAGATTTGGGTACAGTTTTTACTGTAGAACAGACGTCAGCAACCTAAGGCACGCGTGCCAACACTGGCACGCGGAGGGTTAATCGCTGACACGCAAGCAAATGCGAGAGAAGTGTATGTATTTCATTCAGATAAAGTAGTCTACCTGCACACAGATCTACATTTTGATGTAATAATTCCTCATAGTAAAAAAAAGCTTATTTTATTAAGTTAGAGATGCACCGATTGATCCGCTGGTGGCCGAAATCAGCCGATTTTCACGTGATCGGCCATAACCGGCGACCGGCCGGTCAGTCTGACATATGCCGATTTTATGCCGGTCAAATACACTTGGTCTCGGGCTCCCCATGATTAACATCGCGCAACACCAGCATCACATGTGCACACGGAACGCACATGTAGGAAACCTCGTGAATTACGGCCGTTTCACGCATATTTTTTCCGGCGTGCATGTTAATCAATGAGTGCATTCAGGAGCAGCGCGTGAGCGCCCAACATGAGCGTCGCGTGAGCAGCAGTGAAGCGAGGAATTCGCCGCCTAGTCTATTTTGTCTGCGCTGCTCACGCTCAAATAAAGTGAAAGCACACATTTGATTGACAAAATAAATATGATTTCAAACAAAAGTGCCTAAAATGCACAGAATGTGCAAGTCTAGTGTGTTTAACAAGAACTGGATTAGATTATGTCAGAAAAGAAAATGAAGACTCAAAAATATTTATATAAAATCTACCCATTTAAACTTGTTTTTATTATTCAGTTTGGGTAAAAGGATATGATATTTTATATAAAATATATATATATATATCTAAATCTAAAACAAATTTCAAGAGAAATATTTACATTTCTGTAGGCCTACTATTTCTGTGTAAGCCATTATGAAAATGTAAAATGTTTGTGTAGCCTATTTATATGAGTGTGTGTGTGTATGTGTATATGTATATGTATATATGTATGTATATATATAGATAGATAGATAGATAGATAGATAGATAGATAGATAGATATAGACTATGTGTGTGTTGTGGCACAGTGATGAACTCGGAAACTTAAAAATGGCACTTTATGACAAAAAGGTTGCCGACCCCTGCTGTAGAATATACTGCCACATCAAATAAGCTTTTGTTTAGCAATTCCTGCTCATATGTTATATATAATACTAATACTACATCAACTAAGATGTTAGCTGTTCCAATGTTGGCTATATTCAAACTAATAAATACATATGATAAAATGTAGGCCTATAATAATTTTTTTACAAAGAAAGAGTACACTTGAAATATTGTTGAAATTGTAGTTATTGTAGTTGTAACCTTTTTAATAAAATAGCAAAACATATTTACAAGATAAGCAAAATCTTAAATGGTCAATATAAGTCTTCTTCTAAATATATCTTTTGTCCTTGCATTGTGGCTCAGTCAGTGTCACACCTGAATGAATGGCTCATTATGCAGAGTGGGTGGGACATTGTATTCTCAGGTGTAAACTACTCCTCCTTCACGCCCCCCTCGCATATTGGCTTTCCAAGCAAAACCGGTTTTACACAATTTAAATCAATGTATTGGTTTATGTGAACGATAAAGCAAGACTATTTTCACATAATTTTGAAGCCAGAACTCGAAGCGACAACATCCATTAGTCAAAAGTCTTATTGACAGATATTTAGTATGAGTTTTGTGGTCTTATTTCAGCAACTTTAATTTTAATTTTTTCCAATAACCACGCATAAACATTATTCTCTTAAAAATACAAACATCTACATTCATGTTGCTCACATATTATGGTAGCCCTGTTTGTGTGTGAATTTACACCTTTGCCATTATCATGTTTATAAATAACTGAAAAAAGCACAAATGTCAGGGCATGTCAAAACATCCCAAGGGCCCCAAAAACACCTTAGACCCCAGAGGGTTAATGATCTAGATCAATTTTTGTCTAGTTTATCCACCTTAGAACGTAATGATTTAATCTCTCTGATTAAGCAACATGAGAATTTGTTTCCTGATGTGCCTCATCGGACAACGGCAATTGAACATGACATTGATGTGGGCGCTACATGCCCAATTAAAGAACATCCTTATCGTGCAAATCCACATAAAAGGTTGTTGTTTCAAAATGAGGTGAAGTTTATGCTGAAAAACGGCATTGCAGAGTCTAGTAATAGCCCCTGGAGTTCGCCCTGTTTACTGGTTCCAAAGAGTGATGGTTCCATGCGTTTTTGCACGGATTTTAGGAGGGTGAACGCCGTTACAAAACCTGACAGCTACCCATTACCGCGTATTGACGATTGTGTTGATCGTTTGGGCTCAGCTGTATTTGTCAGTAAAATTGACCTATTGAAGGGTTACTGGCAAGTTCTGCTGACACTCCGTGCCAAAGAGATCTCAGCCTTTGTGACACCCGATCACTTCCTACAATATACCGCCATGGCCTTCGGCCTTCGTAACACTCCCGCCACTTTTCAAAGACTTATCAATGGCGTTCTTGAAGGTGTGCCTAATTGCGAGGCCTATTTAGATGATTTGGTCATCTATAGTGACACCTGGCCTTCGCATGTGGCCCATCTTTCTACTGTGTTTCGCAGATTATTAGAAGCTAATTTAACTATCAATTTAGCTAAATGTGAGTTTGGCCAGGCCACTGTGGTCTATCTGGGTAAAGTTGTTGGTCGTGGGCAGGTGCGCCCTGTCCAGTCTAAAGTTGAGGCGATTGTGAATTATCCTCCTCCAACCACCCGCCGCGAACTCCGTCGCTTTCTTGGCATGGTAGGTTACTACTGGTCATTTTGTAAAAATGTCTCTGTTCTTGCCTCGCCCCTCACTGATTTGCTTAGTTCGAAGGTGACTTACAACTGGACTTCACGGAGTCAAGCTGCTTTCGAGTCTGTTAAAGCACTGCTGACTACTGCGCCTGTGCTAGCCGCTCCTGATTTTTCTCTGCCTTTTTCCATCGCTGTTGACGCGAGTGATCTGGGAGCAGGAGCTCTTCTGCAACATGACGTGGATGGTCTTGAACACCCTATCTGTTTCTTTTCGCGCAAGTTTAACTGTTATCAGCGTGCTTATTCGACCATAGAAAAGGAAGCTCTTGCTCTTGTGCTTGCCTTTCAGCACTTTGAGGTCTATGTGGGAGGTGCTGCATGTCTGGTTGTGGTCTATACAGACCACAACCCTTTGGTTTTTCTTGATCGCATGCGCATTTCTAACCAGCGCTTAATGCGGTGGAGCTTGATTCTACAAGGTTGTAACTTGGAGATTAGGCACATCCGAGGACGTGACAATGTAGTTGCCGATGCATTGTCTCGTGCTTGATAGGAAAGTATGGTAAATAAATTATGGTATAATAAAAAAATAAAAAAATAAAAAAACCTACTTGTTGCACCTTAATTTTTTTTTTCCTCTGTTTAGTTTAGCAGGTTCCTGGAGCCATTGCTGAATGTGGGTTTGTAAATGTTTATTTGTAAATATTTATTAGTTGTTGACTTAAACCCCAATTTATTTTCTTTAAGGGTGGGGGTGTTACGTTGTCAAGCCTAATGGGAACAGTGTTTGTGCTGCTTTGTGCGGTTGTATTTCTGTTTCCTTTATAGGTCACGTGACGTCCCGCCGACTGCTGATTGTGGGTGGGGGCAACTGCTTTAAAGATTAGATTAGATTAGATTAGATTCAACTTTATTGTCATTACACAAGTACAGGTACAAGGCAACGAAATGCAGTTTAGGTCTAACCAGAAGTGCAATAGCAGCAAGTGCAGGATATACAGTGGTTCATAAGTGCAGAACATGGATATGTACTGAATAAATATAGAGTTGAATACTATTATAAACAAAAATTTACAGATAGATTGTCCTATGAATATAATATACAGATAACTATTACTGTGAACAGAATTTACAGCTAGATATGTACTGAATATAATAATATACAGATGGCTATTACTATAAACAGAATGTTTACAGATAGATATGTACTGAATATAATATACAGATGGCTGTTACTATAAACAGAATTTTACAGATAGATATGTACTATGAATATATATACAGATGGCTGTTACTATAAACAGAATGTGAGCATAATATACAGATGGCTATTACTATAAACAGAATTTTACAAATAGATATATGTATAAGTTAGGCTAATGAGCAGTATAACAATGGATTTAAAGTAGTGCAAATAAAGTTTGGACAGAAGCTATCCGAGTGAGTGCAGTGGAAAGTAATTGCATATTACAGTTAAGGTACGATATTGCAATGTATATATAACAGTCGGTACTGTAAATAAACAGTCGGCAGTGCAATGAGCATATTCCAGTCAAGGTAGTAGTGCAAGATGCATATGTAAACAGTTGTTACTGTAATAACAGTCAGCAGTGCAAATGAACATTATAGTATTGCAAATAACAAAATGGAGGCAGGTGTGAGGAGGGAGAGGAGAGTCAATCAGTATATGAGGGGAGTGGGATCAATGAGGGTTAGAGTTTAATAAAGAGACAGCTCTGGGGAAAAAACTGTTCTTTAGTCTGCTGGTCCTGGTCCGGAGGCACCTGAAACGCCTGCCGGAGGGCAGGAGAGAAAACAGTCTGTGGGCTGGGTGAGAGGAGTCCTTAAGGATGCTGCGAGCTCGATGCAGACAGCGTTTCCTCTGGATGTGCTCGATGGCAGGTAGTGGAGTCCCAGTGATGCGCTGGGCGGTTTTCACCACCCGCTGCAGTGCCTTGCGCTCTGCAACAGAACAGCTCCCATACCACACTGTAGCACAGTTGGTCAGGATGCTTTCTATTGCACAGCGATAGAAGTTCACCAGGATAGTGGAGGAAAGCTGATTCTTCCTCAGTGTCCTCAGGAAGAAGAGGCGCTGGTGAGCCTTCTTGACCAGGCTGGAGGTGTTGGTTGTCCAGGTCATGTCCGCCGAGATGTGGGTCCCCAGGAACTTGAAACTGGAGACACGCTCAACAGCCATTCCATTGATGTGGATGGTGTCGTGTGTGCCTCTTGACACTTTCCTGAAGTCCACGATGAGCTCCTTCGTTTTGGTGGTGTTGAGGAGCTGGTTATTTTCGGTGCACCATGTGGCCAGGTGCTTGATCTCCTCCCTATAGGCAGTCTCATCGTTGTTGCTGATGAGACCAATCACCGTAGTGTCGTCCGCAAACTTGACGATGGAATTAGATCCGTACACAGGCTTGCAGTCGGAGGTGAAGAGGGAGTAGAGGAACGGGCTTAGCACACAGCCCTGTGGTACACCAGTGTTGAGTGTGATGGATGTGGAGCAGTTGGAGCCTGATCGAACATTCTGGGGTCTGTTGGTCAAGAAGTCCAAAATCCAGTTGCACATGGAGGTGTTGAAGCCCAGGTCTCCAAGTTTGGCTATTAACTTAGTTGGGATGACAGTGTTGAATGCTGAGCTGAAGTCAACAAACAGCATGCGTGCATAAGTGTTCTTATTGTCCAGATGTGTGAGCACAGAGTGCAGTGCCATGGAGACTGCATCCTCTGTGCTCCTATTGCTACGGTAGGCAAACTGGTGTGAGTCCAATGTGGATGGTAGAGAGTCTTTTAGGTGTGCCAGGACCAGCCGCTCAAAGCACTTCATTACGATGGGTGTGAGTGCTACAGGGCGGTAGTCATTAAGGCACTTCGGGCTGGAGTGTTTTGGCACTGGCACAATGGAAGTGCATTTAAAGCATGTTGGTACAGCTGCTTGGGCAAGAGACAGGTTGAAAATGTCTGTAAAAACCCCAGCGAGCTGCTCCGCACATGCCCTGAGTACGCGTCCAGGGATGTTGTCTGGTCCAGCAGCCTTGTGCGCGCTGATCCTGCTCAGTGCATTGCAGACATCTGTGGAGGAGAGTGTGATCGGTGGGTGGTCAGCTGAGGATTTGATCTTGGTGGCAGTTTCTCTGTTGTCTCTTTCAAAGCGAGCATTAAAAGTCATTTAGCTCGTTCAGGAAGTTGACATCAGTGGCTGCGGGGGTGGAGTGAGAGGGTTTGTAGTCACTGATGGCCTGAATGCCCTGCCACATGCGCCGAGGGTCAGCGTTGGAAAAGTGTCCCTCTATCTTAAGCTTGTAGCAGTGCTTGGCCTCTTTGATGCCCCTTTTCAGATTTGCTCTGGATGTGCTATAGGCTTGTGCATCTCCTGATCTGAAGGCAGTATTGCGTGTCTTCAATAGGAGTCGCACTTCCCTGTTCATCCATGGCTTCTGATTTGGGTATGTGGTGATCTGCTTCTGGGTTGTAACACTGTCAATGGTGGTATTAATATAATCCAGTACAGAGGAGGTGTAGCAGTCAATGTCCGTGTGAGAGCCACTGGTGGCTTGAGAAGCAAACATACTCCAGTCTGTGTGTAGAAACCTTTCCTGGAGTGAGAAATCTGCCCCCGCAGGCCACACCTTGATGGTCTTCACTGATGGCTTCACGCGATTGATCAGAGGTGCATATTTGGGGGTGAGGAACAAAGAAAGGTGATCTGACTGTCCCAAGTGGGGGAGGGGTGTCGCGACGTAAGCTTCAGCCATGTTTGTGTAAACATGGTCTAAGGTTTTGTTTCCTCTGGTGTGACAGGAAACATGCTGGTGAAATTTCGGTAGCACTGACTTTAAGTTTGAATGATTAAAATCACCCGCAACAATAAACGCAGCTTCCGGGTGAACGGTCTGTTGTTTACTGATGGCTGCGTGAAGTTCTTTCATAGCAAACTTGGCATCAGCATCCGGGGGAATATAGGCTGCAGTTATAATAGTGGAAGTGAACTCCCGCGGTAGATAAAACGGTCTACATTTAACCATGAGAAACTCAAGGTTAGCTGAACAATGTCTCCCAACAATAGCAGAGTTTGTGCACCAAGCTTTGTTAATGTAAATGCACAATCCACCACCTCTGGTCTTACCGGAGCCATCTAATGTTCTATCCGCCCGGAATGTATGGCGTCCCGCTAGCTCAATAGCGTTGTCCGGTGTTTAACCATGTTTCCGTGAAAATTAGAACATTACAGTTCAAAAGTCTCTTGCTGTATGTGATGTTGAGTCGAATCTCCTCCATTTTGTTCAACAGCGACCGTACATTGGCAAGGAAAATGCTGGGTAAAGAGAGCCGGTGTGGTATTAGCTTTAGCTTAGCTCTTAGTCCTCCGCGCTTCCCCCGCCTTTGTTTACGATCTCGCCGCCGCCTGCGAGCACTTCCGCCCGGCCGGGCAGAGTGCATAGCCTCGGGTGATCTGGCGATCTCAGGAAGGAGTCGAAGGTTGTCCATAAAACTGTCGGAAATTCGCAAACCAATATCCAAAAGCTCACCTTGGGTGTACGATGTTAAGGCACAACTGTTCTGGACGAACAGACCCGAAATGAGCAAGAAAAATACTGCTAAATTACAGAATCTGGAGAGACCGCGAGCCTCGCGATGTACTCGCGCCGCCATCTTGGATCCGCAAAGATGCCTTGTTTGACATCCACTCTCTCTCACTTCTGATCCGTTTCAGGTGGCAGACGGAGCATGCTCCGAGGTGTCTCGTGTGCTCGGCCCGTTATGTCTCTTTATGGAGTTTCTCGTGTCGACTTCATGATCGTGTTTCATAAGCACGTCCCCGGAGGGGAATGCACGTCTGTTAGATTCAGTTTATAACTTTATTTAGAGCTGGTGGTAATTGGTGATGGGTTTTCACATGTTATTTAGTTTAGGATTAGTTAGGGTAGCAGAGGACCCGGAAGACTCACGGAGAATGTTGTCTTTTGTTTTCGAACGGGAGGTAGGCAAGTGTTATTTTTCCGGTAGATGTGTGCGCAGGGTTTTCTTTTTGTTTGTTTTGTTACTTTCTTTTACCACCATGCTCCCCAGATAGCAACATTGTGTCGGCCCAGATCCGGCCCACATCTGGCACTTGTGGAATGCGGATCTGGCCCACATGCGGCGTGGAATGATGGCACTTGGGCGGACCGCTCCTGTTTGCCAGATCTGGGCCACAAGCAGGCCATAGCAATGCCACATGTCAGCCAAGAGCAAAGAAATAAACCAGAACTGGACCTTATCTGAGCCACAAAGTCTGTGTATATTAAATATGGAGTCATCTCAGCCTTAATAAGCCTGTTAACAAGCAGAGTCACTGAAGGAAAGAAGAGAACAGAAAAAGAGACGAGCAGAAACACAAGAACTACAACTGACTTCAGACACAGCCTCAGATGAAATCAACTGAAGAGAAAAGAGGACATTAAATCTGTGAAGATCTCAGCAGAGGAGGATTAAACAACTCCACAAACAGCATTACCAGCTTCACTTATTACTAACAAGACTGACTTTATTTCTGTCAGACGTCTACAGAAGTTTTTATTGAGAACTAACAGAGGTTTAACTCTAATGTGTTTCATTTAAAGTCACCATAACAGTGAATAGTGTTTCCATTAGTTGGGCTCTTAACTCGTATTATATCTTTTATCTTTTTTGGCTGCTGTGACAGTGTGTTTGTCAAACACATTTGCAGCAGCAAAGAAAGCTAAAGTGAACTGAGATCAGGTGGTGATGGTTACCTGTTGATGGTTTTATAGTCGTCATGAATTAGCCTGTTTCACTGATGTCTTTGGAATCTAACTAATGTGTTGATCCATTAATACTTTCACATCACAAACCCTGTGTTACTGCAGCATGAGATCCAGCAATATAATAACAATAAGTTAGAGGACTTTATCAAACATGAGCACGAAAAATTCAGTTTAATATGACACACACAGACATCAACAATCAGCGTATGAATCTCAACAATGGTGACAATCACAAATATTTAGATAAACAGATTAATTCAGAACATCACTGAAAAGCTAATAATTCATAACAAAAACAACAGCAAAAAATAAAAGCAAATATTTAGAATCAAACAAAATTATAGGACAATTCAGCTGCATAATTTATTCATGTTGCAATGCATGCTGGGAGTTTTGTACTATGCTGGTACCCAGCATGCATTGCAGCAAAGTACATTTGATTGTCACCATTGTTGAGATTCATACACTGATTGTTGATGTCTGTGTGTGTCATATTAAACTGACTTTTTCATACTCATGTTTGATAAAGTCTTCTAACTGATTGTTATAATATTGCTGGATCTCGTGCTGCAGTAACACAGGGTTTGTAATGTGAAAATATTAATGGCTCAACACAATTGTTAGAGTCCTAAAAACATCAGTGATTAAAGGTTATTTCATGATGATTATTAAAACCATCAACAGGTAACCATTATCACCTGACCTCGTTTCACTTTAGCTTTCTTTGCTGCTGCAAATGTGTTTGACAAACACACTGTCATAGCAGCCAAAAAAGACAAAAGATAAACTAAGAGTTAAGAGCCCAACTAATGGAAACACTGATCACTGTTATGGTGACTTAAAAATGAAACACATTACAGTTAAAACTCTGTTAATTCTCAATAAAACTTCTGTAGACGTCTGACAGAAATAAAGTCAGTCTGGTTAGTAATAAGTGAAGCTGGTAATGCTGTTTGTGGAGTTGTTTAATCCTCCTCTGCTGAGATCTTCACAGATTTAATGTCCTCTTTTCTCTTCAGTTGATTTCATCTAAGGCTGTGTCTGAAGTCAGTTGTAGTTCTTGTGTTTCTGCTCGTCTCTTTTTCTGTTCTCTTCTGTCCTTCAGTGATTCTGCTTGTTAACAGGCTTATTAAAGCTGAGATGACTTCATATTTAATATACACAGACTTTGTGGCTCAGATAAGGTCCAGTTCTGGTTTATTTATTTGCTCTTGGCTGACATGTGGCATTGCTATGGCCTGTTTGTGGCCCAGATCTGGCAAACAGGAGCGGTCCGCCCAAGTGCCGTCATTCCACGCCGCATGTGGGCCAGATCCGCATTCCACAAGTGCCAGATGTGGGCCGGATCCGGGCCGAAACAATGTTGCTATCTGGGTCTGCTTATGACAAATTATTTATCATTTAAATCATTTTATAAATAAATAATTTGTGCACCGTCACTGAATCTCTGTGGTCTTTATATGTTATGATGTTCCATTTTAATTCATTTGATGGGCTCGTAACAGAGAGCAACCAGAAAAATGGAGCGCAACTGGAAGAAAACAAATCTAGAGGTATTTCGCATTTCATGGAAGGAGAGATCGATTGCATACAGAGAGGCCTTAAAAGCTGTTAGAAGAAAATAAACAAAACCCTAGGTATTTATTTAAAACAGTGACTAAACTAACGAATAATAAAGCTTCAAGCCCAGAAGTTTCCAAGCAGCACAGCAATAATGACTTTATAAACTTCTTCACTTATAAAATTGATAATATCCGGGAGAAAATTATAACTATGAAACCGTCTACCGTCTAAATGATATCTGCGAGGATTTTCAGTCAGGATTTAGACCGTACCATAGTACTGAGACTGCTCTCATTAGAGTCACAAATGACTTGCTCTTATCATCCGATCGTGGTTGTATCTCGCTATTGGTGTTACTCAACATTCTTTTAAATAGACTCGAAAATTATGTTGGCATTAGTGGAATTGCATTCGCATGGTTTAAATCATACTTATCTGACCGTTATCAGTTTGTAGCAGTAAATGAAGAGATGTCTTATCGATCACAAGTTCGATGTAGACGAAATGTCAAAAGCGTCAGTATATGACGCCCTAGGATGAGAATGCGTTGATAAGGCTCAATACTAGGACCTTTGCTGTTCACTCTGTACATGCTACCCTTGGGAGATATCATTAGGAAGCATGGCATTAGTTTTCACTGTTATACTGATGATACTCAGCTCTATATTTCTTCACGCCCTGACGAAACTTACCAATTCACAAAATTAACAGAATGTATAGCTGATATAAAAAATTGGATGACTAGTAATTTCCTAGACCTTAATTCTGAAAAAAACTGAGATTCTAATTATTGGACAAAAAACGTCCTCATGTAATAACCTAGAATACTGTCTAACACTTGATGGCTGCTCTGTCAAGTCTTCGTCGTCGGTTAGGAACCTGGGTGTGCTCTTTGATACCAATCTTTCATTTGAAAGTCACGTGTCTAGTATCTGTAAAAACGCATTTTTCCATCTTAAAAATATATCTAAATTACGTCATATGCTCTCATTGACAAATGCGGAACAATTAGTTCATGCGTTCATGACATCAAGGCTAGATTATTGTAATGATCTTATGGGTGGTTGCCCTGCACGCTTAATAAACAAATTACAGCTGGTCCAAAACGCAGCATCTAGAGTTCTTACCAGATCCAGGAAGTATGACCAAATTAGCCCTGTTCTGTCAACACTGCATTGGCTCCCTATTAAACATCGTATAAATGTTAAAATATTGCTGATTACTCACAAAGCACTAAATGGTTTAGCTCCGCAGTACTCTAGCGAGCTTTTAACGCATTATAATCCTTCACGTCTATTGCGATCTCAAAATTCCATCCAGTTGATAATACCCAGAATATCAAAATCGACTGCTGGCGGTAGATCCTTTTCCTATTTAGCACCAAAACTTTGGAACAGTCTTCCTAACATTGTCCGGGAAGCAGACACACTCTGTCAGGTCAAAGCTAGACTAAAAACACATCTCTTTGACCTAGCATATACATAACACATTATAGACTTCTATAATTCAATGTTAGGCTGCCTAGTTTAGGTCAGCCGGAACCGGGAACACTTCCCATAAATCCTGATGTACTCGTTACATAATAATAAGAATGGCGTCTACGCTAATATTAGTCTCTCTGTTTATCCCGAGGTTAGCTGCAGTCTGCCGGATCCAGGCCGTATCCAGATCTGATGAAGGACCTGCGCCTGGACGCGACGACAACACAGTCCTGAAGTGTCAACTAGTCTTGACTGTTGAAGGCCTCCTTCCCTTCTCTTTACCTCTGTACAGATAAAGCGTTGTCGGGATAATTCTGGTTTGCGTGGCTATGCGGAAGCGATAGAAATTCTGTATTATAAATTTTAAGGCCAGACAAGTAGTTTGTTGAGGGTTGGTTTGTAGGGAAGGACTACACGCCTGCGCACATATATTCAAACGCGCGCACCTATAGACTGAACTCGTAATACACATGTGCAAGCCATCAGCGTTCTCACGGGTTCACGTTTTTTTATGTTTGCGCAGAAAGAACTTAAGAGTTTTCTGTTAAAACGGTGTCGTGTTAGCGGCCCCTAAGTTAATAACTAATGATCGTTGCGACTGAAGTGAATCAATCAAAACTAACTTTAGCTGGACAATAACTTTATTCTTGAGCTGCTGTAAAGCCAAAACAATCTCTGTTACTTTAATTTCCTATTATCAATGTAAAGCCGCTTTGGAACAATCTACATAGTTAAAAGCGCTATATAAATGAAGATGACTTGACTTGACTTGACTCTTAGTTGCTGACACACATAAGAGAATCGAGCTGTACAATTTATGTGCATAGGGCACATAATTTGTTCTTGGACATAGTCATGTACCCGATAACTTTACAAGCTAGACCACAAGTGTAATCATTATAAAATGATCCTTACCGTAGACAGATAGCGAGTCGCTCGGCAGGTTCAATTGCCAACAGCATCACTGAGTCGGCCAAGTATTATGATTGGCTGTTGTCAATATGACGGTCACATCAGCACCAAGCTTCAGACGCCCTCCGTCAAGCGTTGACCCTGACACCCTGTGTGAATGCAGTGTTATACATATTATTCAATGTGCACTTGGGGGAAAGTGTTGCTGCACTTATTTTAATGTTATGTTGTAGAGAATCTGTAACTTATATGACTTTAATGATTAATAACGGAATAGCTACTAGATTTTAACATTATCTGAAGAAAATGTGTAGCCAGGGTATGCAGCTGCAAAGGTGTTATGAGTTGATTTAAGCATGTTTTGCTATGCAGTTTGTTAAGCATTTCTATCATGGGTGGTTGCTTACAGCATGAGAAACCTAATATATATTATGACCATGATTTGAGTCACTCCTTCAATGTACATGGGAACGTTTTGTCAATTTATCATCCGCCAAGCAAAATTGTCAGACTGCTTAGAAAAGTAATAGCACACCTCTCCTCAAAAAGTTTCATTCATGACCAGCACAAACAGTGTGGGGCAAGTTATACTATAAAAAAAAAAAAAAGGTATGCTGTGAGCAGGAGTCTGATGCTAAGTATGTGTAATAGTGTTGCTTGCCTTAACAAGCTCCACTAATTAAAAACAAAGAATTGTCATGTTAAATTCTGCTCATGCTTTCTATAAAAGTCACAGTGTTCCATCAATGCCAGCAAATTCGAAATTAAAAACAGGCAGACAACCTCGTAGATCTCAGAGTCTTGAAATTACATGGACTGTGAATGTATCATTATTGGGCTTGATGAGGCTCTGCTCCCATCCTGAGAAGTGAAAAATGAGGGTTGTCTAGAAGAAAGCTACAGAGTGAATGTAAACAAAAGTAGGCTAAAAGGCAAATATTCTCTCCAAAACTCCCATGGGTCAACTGTGTGCCCAGAGCTTACTCAGGCTAGTTGTTATTTCCTTAAATACGAAAGAAGAGAGGTCATTACTCACTGAAAGTAAAATGTATGACTTTTGTTTCAGAAATCTGATTTGTCATGTTGTTAATGCAAGTGAATGGTGACAGATCTTTTCATTGTAAAATAAGCCAAAATTATTATTACATGCATAAATGTCATTAAAATGACCACATATATAGACAGCTTTTTAAACAAACTACCAGAAAAGAACCACATTAATGGTCATGTAATGTAACCTACTTAATTTGAGTTAGCGCCTGATAAAATGTGTTTTATAAGTGGGTTTACTCCATTACTCCTCCAAAGCCTACTTAGTACAACACCTTACAGTATGTTTACAAATTATATATATATTTTTTTATAGAAGACCGACTGTGACTCATAATCTCTTCAATGAAAGATTGACAAAAAATGAATAGATTTATTATGTATGGGACTAGAAAATGTAATGCCCCCATTGAATAGAAAGCCATTCAGGTACAGCTCAACTCAGCTTGCTCAGGAAGAGAGGACAAGGGAAGCAGCATTCAGAATACAAAGAGAAAACTGTTCTTGGAAGGCATACATTTTAGCTATTTCAGTTGTTTCTTTTTTCTGTATTTCAGGTACATTTGGCTAATTAAGCCAAATGCTTTTGTAAACTTTGCATTTAAACATAATATATGGTTTACATGAACAATTTGTGTTTATTTTCTTTATGTTTCCATAGATAACATGGAAAACCATTATAAAGCACCTGAAGGTGTGTTGTCACCATGCCTATTGTACTCTAATCCATTGAGTTATAGACTTAAATATCTACAGTTGATCTCATAGGTCTGCATACCCCTTGCAGATTCTTTAAGATGTTTAGCAATAAAATAATAAATAATAATAATAATTATTATTATTATTATTATTATAAATAATGTTTTGACAATCCATTTTGTTGCACATCTCTGGCTGCTTTTACACTTGGCATTATTATGCGTTTACACTTGTCAACATTAGTGTATCTAAATCATTTATTGAATCTTTGTTTCCCATGTGTGACACCCTGTATGTATAGAATTGAAACCCCTGCATACTAACTGCCTGGTGACAGATGAGGCACTCCTGCACCAAGTAACCCAGATAGCCAGTGACGAGAGTGAAAGACAACGTCGGTTTGGACAAGCTGCACGGCAGAGAGTGTCGAATGCCCTCAGCGCCCAGAGTGAATCCAGCCGAGGTAAAGACGCAGATTGCAGTAGACAAAACAACCAAACTAAGACGATTCGTCAGTTGAGTGCACAAACTGAAGCTCTTACAAATACTGCTGAATCACTTGCAAAGGCGAGAACGACAGAAGGTCAGTGCAAAGTCATTGACTCCCAGCTGCAGCGAACGTAACGTCAACGAATGTGTCCCAAATGTAGTAGCAAGGATGTTACCTCTTGCAGTCATTGCTTTGTGAGTGGTGAGGAAGGACATCGTGCGGTGGGCTGTCTAAAAAGGGAAAAGGGGTCGGGAAACAACCAGCGGCCACTGATGAGGGGCGAACAGTGACCGAGCAACCACATCTCCAGCCTAAGGAGAAAGAAGCTTGGATGGGTAGGACACCTGATTTGCCAAATCAAAGACAAAGTCCCTGTGACCGAGTAGCCCAGCTTATTAGAAAGAAAGCCACCCTCAAGTGCCACATTCATGGGTTCGCAATTACCGCTCTACTGTTCACAGGAGCACAAGTTAGTATAATCGACTGCAACTGGAAGAGTAAATACTTACCGGATCAAGCTCTGCGACCACTGTCAGAAATAGTTGATGGGGGCGACTTCAATGTCTCAGCTGTTAATGGAGAACCATTGAGATGGGTAGAATTGACAGTAAACCTGCCCGGGAATGATGATACAAGTTTGGCTATTCAAGTGCCTTTCCTCATGGGGAAGATGCCATTAGAGCGGCCATTGCTGGGGTTTAATGTGGTCGAGGAGATAATAAGAGGAAAGAAGGACACTGAGCAGGGTCTATGTGTTTTTGCAGAACTCCAAAAGATGGCCCTGGACATCAAAGGTGAACAAGCCAACGCGATAGTGAGCTTCATTCAGGAACAACCCCATGTGAACCCCGCGGCTATTGTCACAGTCGGCCCTAGAGAAGTTGTCGTACCACCCGGTCAGGTGGCTTGGAATGCTCTGAGCCAGTAGTACTGTTCGAGTCCAGTAAAGAGAGTGCATCATTAACTCAACTAGACATTGGAGAAGGTCTGATGGAATTAGAGGGGACAGGGGACTATGTTAGGATTCCCCTGGGAAACCCTACTGCTTGTGAAGTCACTATCAGACTACGTAACCTTTAGGAAGTATTCAGCCAATATCAAGCATGACCGAAATGAAGCAGCAAGACTTGGTAAACAGAGGTGACTTATCAGTGAGCCGTGGAGAAGAACCAGGTTCCCAAGAACATGAGGACGTCCACAGGGCAGACAGCTTGTGGCATCCTCCGGTCGATGTAAGCCGGAGAAGAACAGCAGAAATAAGTCAAAGACATGCTTTATGAAGAATCCAACGTGCTTGCTCGTGGAGATGATGATATTGGGTGCATCCCAAGCTTACAGATGACGATTTACCTGAAGGACGACATCCCTGTTCAGCAAACTTATGCCTCCATCCCAAAACCCCTATATAAGGAGGTGAAGAAATACGTTCAGGACTTACTAACTCAAGGTTGGGTGGTCAAGTCGAAGTCTCCATATGCAGCCCCGGTGGTGTGCGCTCTGAAGAAAGATGGCACACTGAGACTGTGCATAGACTATAGGTTGTTAAACCAGATGACAGTCCCAGACCTACATCCACTTCCCCGGATCCAGGACCTCATTGACGGGGACGGGTAGTTCTACTATGATATTAGACTACATAGCCTATAATAAAATGAATTTTCAAACCTGAACCAAACATATTTTTATTCAAAGATCAACAGTCTGTCATTAATCTTTAGTCTGCCTCAAAAAACAACAACATTAAAATCATGACCTCAAATTTCATTGTGACCAAAAAAAAAAAAAACACTGTTGTAACAGTGCATAAATCAGACATTTCAGGCTATATAGCCTAACACTAATAAGCCTTATGCCAAAATTATTATTATGACGAAATTGTCGGTCATTAAATAAGAAAACTAAATAATTGTGTAGATGATTTGCTTTGTGTAACCCAACATCAGACATTAGGCCGAAGTATTTTTTTGCACACAGTGCCGCGACCAATCAATCACTCCTTTACGACTGGCTGCACATTCACTGTCCTCGCGGCTGCTGCAACTCGCGCTCGCTTATCAATGCATTTAAATTCGCGCCTACGGTATCTTTGTAGAACTTGAAAAAAAGAAAAGATGCTGCAGCCAATGAGCAGCCGGCGGGGGCTGGCTGCAGGACGACTCAACCTCCACGGACAGTTTTTAATGTTTTATCAGACAATAACTACTCAAGAATTTGCTTTAGTATAATTTTCGGGACAATTAGGGCCGGATTCGGGATTCGGGACAACAGCTTCGATTTCGGGACTGTCCCGAATTTTTCGGGACGTCTGGTCACCCTACACCAGCGGCATTTCAGAGGAGTATGGAGGGGATGCTGGACTGTGGAAGTAAAATAATGTCAAATGTTTTTGAAATAAAAAAGCCTGTTGAATTGCACTACTTGAAAAAAATAGGCATTGCATTAACCATGCTTGCATTTTAATGCATTGTATTTTTAGGGCTTGCATTTTTATGGGCTGAAATTCAACATGGTTGAATATTTAAGCTGTGAATATTTCAATTAAAAACATTTTAAACACATTTTCATTATTAAAAATTAAATAATCCATATTCACCTTTCGTATTTCACTTCCAAAATATTCAAACTGTTTAAAAATACAACCTATAATATTCAACAGGCAATTTTCGGTCCATTTTATTTTGCTTTGCAAATTCGCTTCCACAAATTCAGTGGTTCAAATTCGACAGTAAATTCAACATTGACATCCAGGAACTGCAGGAAAAGCAGTAGATTGCCGAGCATACTCTCCATCTGATGTTAGTCGATCTCACCAGCAGGTGGTGCAAAAGCGTGTGTTGTTGACGAAGACCAGCAACAGTTAGAACAAGTAATTCATTCATAAAATGAAAATGATTATCTGTGTCAGTATATATGCGGAAAAGATGATAAACACACAAAAGCTGTGTTTATGTTTAATTCAATAACTTCATTGTTACTTTCCCTGTGTAGCCTACATGTTATCAGCTTTCTCTATGAACGGGATTATAATCGGTTTCCCTCAATACCTCATACTCAAGGATTCCCCTTTCATTGGGACAAAACGCTTAACGTAGCTTAATGGACTAACACAGTGATATAAAAGACCAAACTCGCACCTTATTGGGGATGTAGGCTGTAGGCTACTATATAGGCTACAGGCAAGCAGATGGACTCAGAATATGAACTTAACGCGCAAAGTTTCATGCTGAGCGTTTCGTGATATACTGGCATAAAATCAACACTTGATCAATTAATACTAACACTTTCTCTTCTGTTCTATTCTCTCTCTCTCTCTCTCTCTCTCTCTCTCTCTCTCTCTCTCTCTCTCTCTCTCTATATATATATATATATATATATATATATATAGTATGCCTACGTGTATTGCATTAGCTTAAACTGGGAAGAGTCATAGCACTTGCATATTGTTGTCCTCCTATTGTTAGTTTAACTGTAAATCGCTTTGGATAAAAGCGTCTGCTAAATGACTAAATGTAAAATTGGCTTGACATTGGACATTCGCACATTTAGTGGTAAATAATAGTCTCTAAAGTTGCATAAAACATTGGCATACACGTTTCTAACTTCAATAGCAAACTTACATTTATTTGAATAAATATCAAAAATCCAAAGGGTGCGCAGTATGCCTGACACTACATGAACACTTTACAGGTTTTATGACTGTAAGTCGTTCTATTCAAATGCTATCGAAGTTAGAAACGTGTATACCAAAGTCGTATACACCTTAGAGACTAAATGTGCGAATGTCCAACGTCAAGACAACTTTATGCCAGTCTATCACTGGGAAACACTCAGCATTAAGCTTTGCGCGTTATTCTGAGTCCATCTGCTTGGTCTTTTTTTGGTCTGAGTTTGGTCTTTTATATCACTGTAATTAGTCCATTAAGCTACATTAAGCGTTTTATATGTCCAGCAGGGGAATCCTTAAGTATTGAGGGAAACCCTAATAGCCTGCATGCAGCACATTGCAACAATATAAAGTTAAGGCAACTAAACAACCAAGAAATATATGTCAACCTCAAAAAGGTAACATTGGATCTGTACATCCGCATTGGGGAATAACATTAATCTCGTTCACGGTAGAGAAAGATGCATGTAGGTTACACAGGAAAAGTAACCGTGAAGACACTGAATTTAACATAAAACAGCCGTCATAATAATCACAAATACACTTACATTGCTGTAAATGAGTTTTATGAATGAATGGCTTGTTCTAACTGTTGCTGGTCTTCGTCAACAACACGCACTTTTGCACCACCTGCTGGTGAGATCGACTAACATCAGATGGAGAGTATGCTCGGCAATCTACTGCTTTTCCTGCAGTTCCTGGATGTCAATGTTGAATTTACTGTCGAATTTGAACCACTGAATTTGTGGAAGCGAATTTGCAAAGTAAAATAAAATGGACCGAAAATTGCCTGTTGAATATTATAGGTTGTATTTTTAAACAGTTTGAATATTTTGGAAGTGAAATATGAAAGGTGAATATGGATTATTGAATTTTTAATAATGAAAATGTGTTTGAAATGTTTTTAATTGAAATATTCACAGCTTAAATATTCAACCATGTTGAATTTCAGCCCATAAAAATGCAAGCCCTAAAAATACAATGCATTAAAATGCAAGCATGGTTAATGTAATGCCTATTTTTTTCAAGTAGTGCAATTCAACAGGCTTTTTTTATTTCAAAAACATTTGACATTATTTTACTTCCATACTGGACTTGCTGAGATATTAATTATGTATCCCGTATCTCGACGACATACTTTGCTTTGGTAAAACGTTCAGTGACCATGTTCAGGGGCTAAGGAGAGTCCTCAGAGTACTGCAGCATCATGGAGTAAAGTTGAGGCCAGCAAAATGTGAACTCTTCAAGAGAGAGGTCAGATATGTGGGAAGAGGGTGAATGGTGGGTAGTTTCGGAGGATGGTGTCCGCATCGACCCAAAAGACCTAGAAGCAGTCCTCTCCCTGAAAGACCAAAAGCCCACTACTGTCGGGGAGTTGCGGCAATTGTTGGGGTTCCTCAGTTACTACCGCACCTTCATCCAGGACTTTGCACGGATCGCTAAGCCACTGTACGAACTCCTCCAGTCTTGGGGATCAGTAGCCTCTGGGGAGCAGAATAAGTCAGGTAAAACTGAGAAAAAACGGAACCAGTTACCATCCTGCGTGAAAGTAGAGTGGATGAGTGTGCACCAAGGTGTACGTAATATATGCACATTTACCCCCCCCCCCCCCCCCCCCCCCAATTGTGCTCCATACAGATGCGTCCAAACAGGGGCTTGGGGCTGTGCTGCACCAACAGCAAGAGGGCAGGCTCAGAGTTATTGGCTATGGCTCCAGAATGTTGACTCCTGCCGAGAGAAGTTATAGACTCCACTCTGGAAAGCTGGAGTTCCTGGCAATTAAATGGGCTGTCTGCGAGAAGTTCCGCAATTATTTGTTCTATGTGCCACACTTTACAGTCTTCACAGACAACACCCCGTTAACGTATGTCTTCAGAACGGCCAAACTCAACGCTGTTGGACATAGGTGGGTGGGAGAATTGTCGGACTTCAGATTTGACATTCGCTACAGACCAGGCAAAATGAATGCGGACGCGGACATGCTCTCTCGTTGTCCCCTCGATATCACTAAGTTTATGACCGCATGTGCCAAAGTTCTCACAGAGGAGGTAGTCCGGGCTACGTGGGAAGGAAGTCGAGCTGACCAAGAGAATGAAGTTGCCTGAGTTGCGGCGTCAAGAGAATGCAGAGTGCCAGTTTGGAGTGAGTCTCATGACACTTGACCGCTCTGAGATGAAAGCCGCCCAGAGGGAAAATCCTGTTATCGGCAAGGTGATAGAATTAAAGGAGAGTGGTGGAGAACTGACATCTGAAATGATGAAAACGCTAAAGGAGGCCTAAAGAGAAGTTGTATGAGTGGAGAAAACTGGATCTTGAAGAGGACCTGCTCAATCGTAAAACCAATTACAGATCTCAACTTCTTCTTCCAGCTAAGTTTAAGGAGTTGGCCTTGAAACAGTTGCACAACGACATGTGTCATGTAGAGACGGAACGAGTTCTAGACTTAGCAAGGAGCAGATTCTACTGGCCTTTTATGAAGAAGGAGATCGAGCACTATGTCACCCAGCAGTGCCGATGTGTGAAGCAAAAGAAACCTGTGGTGCAGATCAAGGCTCCGATGGGAAGTCTTACCTCAAGTTGTCCACTGGACCTGGTGTCCATCGATTATCTGCACTTGGAGTGGAGTCGGGGCGGATATGAATATATTCTGGTGCTGGTGGACCATTTTACCAGATTTGCCCAGGCGTACCAGACAAGAGACAAGTCTGGAAGGACAGCGGCTGAGAGGGTATTTAACGACTAGATCACAAGATTTGGATATCCTTGCCGGCTCCATCATGACCAAGGCCGTGAATTCGAGAACCATCTCTTCTTGACTTTGCAGCAGTTAACAGGTATCAGTAACTCCAGAACAACACCTTATCACCCCCAAGCAAACCCAGTGGAACGCTTCAATCGCACTCTGCTACAAATGTTGAGGACACTGGAGAAGAAGAAAAAGGACAGATGGAAAGACCACCTCCCGAAGGTAGTGCACGCTTTTAATTGCACTAAGCATGAAGTGACAGGGTTCTCTCCATTCTTCCTCCTGTATGGACATCACCCTCACAACCCTCAGGTTGTTTGGTCTAAGATCAGAGGATGACCAAAACTCCCCTCGAGATTATGCAGAGAAGTGGGCACAACGGATGGCTGATGCTTATAAACTAGCCACGGACAACAGTAAACAAGCGAGCTATTACAAGAAATACTATGACTAGCACCTTCGAGGTGTTGTGCTCCAACCAGGAGATCGAGTTCTGGTTCGTAACCTAAGTAAACGGGGCAGGCCTGGAAAGCTAAGATCATACTGGGAGAGAACAGTGCACATGGTCAAAGAAAGAATAGGAGATGGACCAGTCTCTCAAGTGTACCCTGAGTCCAGTGGAGGCCAAAATCCAGCAATTATACGTACCTTGCATTGGAACCTGCTTCACCTGGTTAATGACCTACCTGTAGACTCACCACCTCCGGGAGCTGATGAGTCATGCAGACCTAACGGAAGGAAACAAAGATTGTTAAAATCAGCAAGAGAGCCTGAAGAAACAAATTCAAAGTGATTCATGTTCAGATGACAGTGACACTCCAAGAGCTTACTACTGGTTGCGCTCCTCTGAACAGCAGAGATCTAAGCAGAGAAGGACTATACCTGACACTTACGAAAGAGGAGATTGGAGATGGAGAAATAGTGAGGATGGACCTGCGAGGCATGGAGAGATTACTCTAGGAGTAGAGGAAGAATACTTACCTGAGCCAGTAGCAACTCACTCATTGACTGACTTATTTGCTGCACCAGAATCTGAGGGGATAAATGATCAGCTGGTAGAGATGGTACCTGTGGAGGAAGAAAGACAAATAGTTAGTCCAATGGGAAAAGCTGCAGGAGATAGATATGTGAGAAGATCCAGCAGAGAAAGAAAACCCACACGGGTCTTCACTTACCCCTCATTGGGTCAGCCCAATTATGAACTGCCTACTGAGATAGGGGCTGCTCAATTTAGGCAGACACAGCAGTTACCGTATTACTCTGGGGTACAGGGGCCAGTATGTGTGACTTGTGCTCATGTCCCACCTACATTTCCTTATCAGATAGGGTCCTATCCTACCTTACCACCTTATGCTGCCTTTAGTGGATACTAGAGAATTAGTACCTACAAGAAAACAGGGTTAAGACACACACACGTGGGTAACTATGAGTCATGGAAAAGAAGCCGCCATTACAAGAGCGACTCGTTACTGATAACAGCATAACTAGGTCTGTCTCATTGTTTTGCCAAACAGGTGGGTGAAATCAATCACCATGGACATAATGAAACAATATGTTGATAGCGTGTGTACACTGGTTTAGGAGGGTGATATACATTTCCTGAGTAGAGTTAAGATGTTTAATAAAGACAGTGTTGTGTTTATGGTAATTACGTTTCATTCGCGTCAGGCCTGGTATTAATATAATAAAATCTGGATGGTTAGAGGCTCCAGCAGACTAAATACCCAAAGTAATGTAATGTTTATAGCTTTATAATTGTGTTTATAGCATAAAGAGCAATGTTTTGAGCAATCGCCATGGGTTTCATGTTTGAAGTATATGTATATGTACATATAGCCTGGCTAACGTCAGACCAAGTCTCATTTGAGACTTGGTCTGGGAACCACGTGTTCATTTTCTCGTATTTGAGGCGTGGTTTACGAATGCCCAGAGCCGTTTATTGGGCGCTATGAATGTCTATCAAATGCGCCTGTACGTAGCTCATAACCAATCGCTTCAATTATACCAGATGACGTATGTAGAGTGACTGAAATTCAACGAGGAAAAAGACGATGGGTCAAAGATTTATTTGTGCACGATGGCGTTTAGCGAATATTACCGTTTGTGCAAGATAAACATGAGGGTAGAAGGTAACGTCGAGTCTGATGCCATGTTGGATTCATAGATAATAAACAAACTGCTTCGGTGTCGTCATCGTCTTGCTGCTCCCTCCCCGTTCTGTGATTGGTTCCCTTTTTCAGGGGAAAATCTGGTCCATGGTGTCCAGACTGCCTAGCAGCGTGAATAAAATCGCGCTGCAAGCAAGGCAGTATGGGGAAACCCAGGCTAACGTACATATGTAATTGTTAAATATTATACATAATCTTTGCATACTATATTATATAGGCTTCTGTTGATATTTGGATTTTATAATATGTTTTAATGATCTTTTGATTAAGTATATCCACTGTACGGTACATAGTAATTCAGTTTAAATGGTTATATTGTGTAACCAATGGTTCGCTCAACTATTCAGTTATACAGTATTTAGTAGGACACATTTGTACAGACAACAGAGACTGTAATACATTGTGATGTATGTTTTACGGGAAAAAGTATTGAGTTATCTGAGAAAAATACTACCTGAGTATAAGAAGAAAGACTTACAAGAGTGATGCAACACATGTTTATTGGTGTTTTGTTTGAGTGAGTCACATGTAAGGTGACACAAGATATTGTGATTTAATTATACAAATATATATATAAATAATCTTTGAATTATTGTAATAAAAGATTACAAGAGTGACTCGTTACTGATAACAGTCTCATTGTTTTGCCAAACAGAATTAACTTACTGCAGCACCACCAGTCGGACGGCGGGCGTGCTACACATGCAATATTTAAAGGTGCTGTATGTAATTTGTTTGACTGAACTAAAGCATTGCTATTTGGGACAGCGCCATACTATACCATGAGGCCACGGGAGAGGATTTGTGAATGGAGGTGGAGCGATGCAACTTACACTGGTAGGTCACATGAGAATGACAAGTTTGGTTTGCCAGTTGGCGGACAACAGCGTATTAAAGCCATGGAAACGAACAGGGTCAAAGACTGCAGATGCTACCCAACCTAAAAAGCCTTGTCAATAAAAGAAATTGCAAACGTATACATTAGCTGATCAACGTACAGTGTAAGACTCGTCGCTTTCCATTGTCAATTGCTCTTGCATGTTTTGTGTCCTCAATCTGGCAAGCCGCGTGTACGTCGAGTCTGAGGAGGAGAGGGCAGTGGAAACGAATCTCTCCAATATTTTTAATTTGGACTGCAGTACCTATTTCAACCGCTAGCTGTCAATATTACATACTGCACCTTTAAAATAAGTTTGTAATGGAAAAATGGCCCTTGTGCAAAGTCGACCTGAAGTGGTGGGTTTTCTTTTAAAAACTATTTTCAGTCGTGGGGCTACGCGTTTCAAATATCATAAAATGAGGAGAAGGAGGTTGCAAATAATAATTAATTGCATAGATGCTGTGATCGAAATGGTAAAAAGAAATGAATGGGTCCGGAATCTTAGGTGAGAAATGTGGCGCATCCGTTACAGACAATGAATGCACCCTTGAATTGTCTCGCAAAAACACCCAGCTATGTGATAGTGGGTGGGGTTTTCGTCATCCTGTGAATGCAGATATTATGGCTATAAGGCATTTACATTACTCTGATTACATCCATTTACAATGTGTCCTCGACTACCTCTCTACCAGGACACATAACATTTTGATCACAAACACGTTTACACTTGTCTTTTCAATGTGTATGTGGACAACACCTGGACTTGAGGCCACATTGATGAAGGATTTTTTCAAGCTAAAGAGTGGTCACAGTGATCTCAGTTGCATGGAATGAGCAATGCTTCGAACAGCAGAGCAAGAGCGCCTCTGTGTGGTTCACAGACAATGTGTTATGTAGAAGTTAAAGACATGGGAATTCCTGTATAATATGGGTCATATGAGAGAATCACTTATACAGTAATCATTTATATAAACTGAATAGACATTGTGGAAAAAAACATCATCAGCTTGCCTCTAGAAATGCTGTACAACACACAGGGTTCCCGCATTTTTTTTTTGATGAATGATTTCTCTTGACCATTCTGTTTGTATGACTTGTACTACTACATTTTTTTCTAGTGATTTCTGGGAGGTTAAATTCCAGTTGTATTTCAAGTAACAGTACTTTAAAAAATAACAATATGCCTAATTATTATTATTATTATTGTTTATTATTATTATTATAATACTAGCTTATAATTATTATTATTATTATACTAGCTTATAATTACACCATTTTTGTTATTAGTACAATTAACTAGAGAGAGAGAGTGACTTTAAGCCTCTTTTATTTACAAACAGTTGCAAAAAGTTTTTTTTTACTAATTCATAAAACTTATACTTAAACATTAACCTACTTTTTACCAAAGTCTTAAACATACAGTATGTAAAGGATCGATTCCTCCATTAAGAAGTGTTTTATTCTTCCTTGTCAGTCAAATTGCCATATTAGCCTTATAAAACAAGAAATTAATTAACACTATTTTCTTTCAGTTTGAGGCACTATATTTTGGTCCAAAAACAAAGACCATTTGTAAAGAGAAATTTATGACTCAATTCTCCTGACACACCAAGAATTTCTTTTAACCTTGAACTACCAATCGTAATATGAAAAAACGTTTTGTGGGAAACCCCACAAATAGAACACGTTTCCCCTGGCAAAGGATTCAAATGTGCCTTATATCTATTTGTTGCTAGTGTGAAATCCAGTGTGAAATCCCCCATTGTAAGTCTCCATTCCTTTTTTTCAATTGGTTTCTTATAAGGACCTCCAACTACCTTTTGGAGAGGTGCCTGACTCAACAACATCAGTCCACTTGGTCTCTGGAAGTTCTTTTAACGCTCTTATATTGAGAAATTTTACACAAACACAAAGTGCTTTCTTAGAAATAGTGTTAAAAAAAAAAAAAAAAAAAAAAAAAAAAAGTTCAGGCATTCTAAAAGAGAGCCAATTTCCTACATTCACAGCCACACTGATCTTGGGGAATACATTTTCAGATATTCCAACTTTTAGTGGCAGAACAGGAAAAGATTCTTGAATATCAGCTAACAATTTTTGCACAGTTCGAACAGAACGGATACCCGTCCTTATGGCCCGTTTTTCAGCAGTAATCCATTGGTCATTTGACCTAAAATGGCAAATCGTACAAATTCCCGCTCCCACCAAGCTTGTGCACACAGTCTGTGATTCCAATATCACACTGGAGAGGTGAGAATTAAAAATTAAGGGTTCTTCTAGATGCCATTGACTAGGTGTCTCAGAATCAATAAAAATCTGCCATGCATTAAACACTGAGGCATAAATAGAAGAGAGTCCACTAAGATCCATCTCCTTTGAATTCATTAAAAAATTTCAGGGATAACTTGTAAAGGCATTTTGGTTTTATCATTACACCAAAATGCTTCTGTTTTACCCTAGTTTTTCATATGATGCTCTCTCACACAAGCCAATACTGTAATTAATAATATCAAGGTTTTTTTTTTTTTTTTTTTTTTTTTTTCACAAAACAAAGAAAAATCTAATAAAATCAGAAAAGGGGCATAAAGAACACAGCAGCCGTTTAAGATGTTTATTTTAAAAATAACTTGAGTACAAAACATACATAAAAAATGTATATCAAAAAAAAAAAAAAAAAAAAAAAGTCTTGAACTTAAGACATCATATTACATTCAAACATCACCTGCATTCAGGTGAGAGGACTTTCTTTGTAGATCCTTTAGTGTTTCATTTTGTGATTTTAATCACTGCATTGGCACAAAACTCTCCACTTTCAAGACACTTGTAACAATAAAGCCTCTCTGGTGATCAAACCTTCAGCGTTCTCAGAACATCTAGTGAAATTAAGAGTTGGCTTCGGGACCATACTGAAAATGGTCAAAATGGAATCTGTTTGAATCAGGGAGGCCTTAGAAACTATAATCAGGTTTCATGCAAGAATGTATGAAGTGCCAATTCTTGTCAAAAGGTGTTATGGAACAAAAATATTTTTGTGTGAAATGTTTTGTACAAGCATGGTGAGCTTCATGGCAATCTTTTTTTAAATTAAAAAAAATATACTAGGTGGAGAGAGTCGCCATCTTGTGGTAAAATAGAAAGTCCAAGAAGACCACATTTTGATCATGTGGGGTGGTGGGGGGGTGGTGTGTGTGTGTGAGTGGGGGGGGGGGGGGGGGGGGGGGGTATGCAAGAGAATATGGAACTGATTAAAAACCCTTTAAATTGTAGAAAAATAGTATGTCCTTAATCAGGAGATTAACAGAAATTAGTAACTGGTTAACCTAAGGTATTCAAGTAATTCACCGGATACTTTTAAAGTGTTAAATAAATTACACGTAACATGGATGGCAGTATACAAGTCTGAGAGGGGAGATGATTTTGATACAGAGCAAATGTTAAGTTACAAACTTAAGTGCATGCCTGAAAGTCCAGCAGATAGCAAGTAATATGTAGTACACAAGATTTTAACATGCACAAATCCACAATCCCAACAATAAAACTGGTTGTGATATGGATTTGAACATGATAAAATAATATGTACATACAAAGTGATCCATAGTGTAATGTCAATTTACATTCAATTTAAGAAAATTAAAATTGAACTAAAATAAAATAAAAATATATTGCACAAAGATAGTATGTGTGAAGATTTACAGTACAAAAGCAATCACAGCCTAGCGGTACCGCAACAAGATTTCTGTTATCAAAAATATTCTGAAAAGCAATAACAATAGATGAAAAATTAACTATCAGTATTTTTCAGTTAACAAAAAAAAAAAAAAAAAAAAAACACAAAAAGGTATCAGACACTGTCATACAAAAAAAAAAAAAAAAATAGGAAGGAATATGGAACATTTAAATGTGTAGTCACAGGAAGAGCACTAGACAAAACAAATCAAAGTGCAATTTCAGATGATGCCCATCTTAAACAGAAGTGTTACCTTTGACCTAGGAAAACAAAGGTCTGTGGCCCACATCCTTTATCTTGGGCAGAAGTGGAAGTGGTAGACAAGTGGTTGGCACTATCTGCTGAGGCTCATGGGAACAGTGTCCCTTCGACGCCGACGCCAGCTGTTACGGCCATACTGAGGATGATGGCCTCTGGGAACATGCACGATGTTACGCTCTAAACAATTAGTGTGTGGAGGCCCCTTGAACCTCTGGCCATTCTGAAACAATACATACAAGTATTTTAAGTATGATACCAGCCAGCAGTAAGCATTTATCAATACTTTAGGCAACACAAACAACCTATGTTGACTGATAAAAATGAAACTAGGACGGTCAATAAATTCAATGTAACTTAAAAATAGATTTAACAGCAAACTTTTATTGCATTAACATGCTGTTAAGGACTGAAAACAACATCAAACTCTACATCACTCAGTCTGTAACTAAATAGCAGCAGTTTGTTTGGGTCAGGTTCCAAAATTTGAGTCCTGGTAATTTAATACCAGTATTTACTTCCAGTAGCAAGTCTATGAAAAATAACACAATGTGTAGTCACAATTTACATCAAGCACTGCCTTGTTTTTTATGAACTACTTGGAAATTTGATGTGCCATCTTTGTCAATGGGATATTTGAAGAGGGGGGAAAGAAAACAACTAGGTTAAAACCCTTACAAACAAGAAAAAACCCACACATTACATTAGTGTCCCTTACATTAGTGTAGTGACTCTGGCTGGGTATTGAGCTGGAGTAAACAGGAGACAAATGGAGTACTCCATTCATATGAGTCAAACCATCCATACACTGTTTGCTGGGTAATGGGTGTGACTGAAACAGGAAGAGGGAATACAAAAAAGTGCATGGGTAAATACAACCACAACTGGAATTCCACTGGCCAACTTAAAACAAACAAAAATGTATTTTGTCAGAACATAAGGACTCCTTTGAATGGCTGTTAAAGGAGGAAGATGCTCAAATAAATAATCTGTTCTGCCACAGCTTAAAATGTAGATGACTCCCAGATTTAAAAAAAGCAGTTATTTTAATAATATGGTGGATGATGTGAGTCGAGTTGCTGAGAGACATATTGGCTGCATCTGAAAGCTGAAAAATGCTGCCTCCACAGGCAAGATAAGGAGGTAGGAAGGCAACAAGACACGTCCAGTCATGCCACATTCTGTCTACTAGATGTATCTTTGCTGCCTTTGATATCCCACACTACTGTGCATTTAATTCTATGACAGTTTAGCAAAAATAAACATGGCGTCTGAAAGTTGTGGTTGGTGGTCAGTTTGTGTAAATGTACATTTCTGACCAACTGTTTCCACTTTGATGTAATTTCTAGTGAGAAATTTGTATTTTAGTAATCAAATATTTTCTTAGTTTTCATCAAAGCTTTCTCTATTTTGTTGCCTCAGAAGTCTGTCCAAGATCAGTTTTGCAAGGTGTCTTTGTGCGCAAAAGCTGCCTGCAAAGTCATTGCCTGAGAGGGCAGTGAGGCATCAAGTCAGCTGCCTAAGCTTTCGAGCGCAGCCATCGACTGGACAAATTATATAAAAATCAGAGGAATGTTGGCCTTACTTGACTTCCAGAATGCAGAAAAGTTCCAGATGCGTTTGCTTTTCTCTGTGGTTTCTGATTGGTATCAGTCATGCAGGACATTGGAAAGAATTCATGAAGAACTGAAGCTTTGCACGGTGTGTCAGAATCCTGGGAGAGAAAGAGATAGAGACAACCTCAAATGGCACATGTAAATGTAGGAAATTACAAAGCCAATGTAATGACAGCAAACTTAAAGGGTTAGTTGACCCAAAAAGGAAAATTCTGTCATCATTTAAAATCACCCTAAAGTTGTTCCAAACCTGAATGAATTTCTTTCTGAACAAAAAAGATTTATGGAAGAATATAGGTAACCAAACAGTTGATGGCCCTCGTTGACTTCAATAGTATGAGAAAAAAAAAAAGAAAAAAAAAATACTATGGAAGTCAATGGGGTCCATCAACTGTTTGGTTATAGACATTCTTCAAAATATCTTTGTTTGTGTTCAGCAGAAGAAAAAAATTGTATACATGTTTGGAACAACTTGAGGGTAAGTAATTGATGACAGAAATTTCATAAGGGGTAAACTATCTCTTTAATGGTCTTGTATGGGTTGACTTATTGGATTTAATGCAGAAGTGTGCTGACATGTGCCTTTAATGAGTTCTCTTGCAAACTCATATCTAGTTCCCTTCAAGAAACTACACCAGGAACTTACAATGTCACTCCCAGACAGTGAGGACACAGAGGAAGATGATGAAGAGTGCTGTTGAAGGTTGGACAGGGACACAGGTGAACCAGCACTGAGTGGTGATGAGGAGTCTCTCTGCTGCTTCTCACTTGAGGTCTTCTCCAAGTCTACAACATTCTGGACTAAAATGACCAGAAACATTGTCAAAATCAACTTGGCCTTCGTTCTCAAAGCATAAAAAAAAAAAATACTTTCCACAAAAAATTGTGTGTGATTCAAATGACTTACTTTTAATGTCAATCATCTTGGCATTGTGTCTGTTCCCCCACTGCTGAATGATCCACTCCCTGTAGCTAATTACTCCCTGGGTCACTTTAATGATACGTCCCAATGTGCTTGAGATTGAAAATGTACATATTTCAATGCACAGAAAGGTTCATCATGTTAAAGAACCAAAAACTAATTTGTGAAGGAAAATAAGATATTGAACAACATTGGTAGTTACTGTATATATAGTACAATATTATAGTAATAATTCTTTAACCTACATAATAATAACAATGGAAATCATTTTTGCATTAAGCATAATGTAGCAGAGTGACATCACAGGACTGAATGAATGAACATGGTAGTTCCACATAAATATAATAATAATAATAATAATAGGTAAAACAATATAAACAAATGTCAACTAAATGTATGCAATATATGTACAGATGTAAATTCATGGCCACGCAGACTCCAATGAGATCATGCAAATATTTAAATGAGCTCATTATCCACAACATTAATTTTGATGCATTTCATAATGATTAGGACAGTCACATTGCAGGACAATATCCATATTTACATGAAATTGCTAAAAATTTAAACACATAAGTTCTTACTCCACTGTCTAGCCACAAAAATTTAAATAAGTGATTTTACATTGAGGGTAGTAAAATTTCACAGCATGTTAACATTCTAACAAGTGAAAGGGATAGTTACATTTTTATCAGTCACTCTCAACCCAAATAATGCACACACAAAATATGGTAAGTGGAAGCTTCTGTATGTAACCTATTTGATGTGCTCACTGCTCTATGTGCGATATTTAATGCTTATATGTGAATAAACCGCTCAATTAAATCGGTTCATTATATTACGTGTCTTCAGAAGACATGGATTAAACCATTTAATTCTTTTAAGATCTCTTTATGAAATTTAGTTTTGGTAAAATGGACTTTCAATGGAGGGACAGAAATCTCAGGTTTCATTCAAAATATCTTCATTTTAGTTCCGAAGCTGAATGCAAGTATTGAAACAGCATGAGGGTGAGTTAATCATGGCATATTCATTTTGTTGGGTGAACTAACCCTTTAGGTCTTTAAAATGTCATTGGCTTAAAACATTCAAGCAGCACAGAAATGGCTGGGGCAGCAATTTTCATTTAAAAGCAATAGTTGTGGACTCATCTGGGACTAACCTTTCCATATTTCTGTTGGGGTAGGAGCGGGATAGTGGAGATACAGCGTGACTCAAGATGAGGTATGCATAGTTAAACACCTCCTTCACCTGCATGGCACTGTAAGAGCTCCGGCCGACATCATTTCCTAACAAACAGAGAATCACTTGTTCAAATGCTTAAGGTTAGTTTAATTTCAATTAAATTCGCATTAACACAGCTTTTCAACCTATGCTTTTTTTTGGCCATTCTGTAGCTGTACTCTGTGCCACTTACATTTTTGATTGCGACATCCAGAACATCCAGAATAAATCAAAGTCAATAAATTTGACTGACTTGTTTCCTTCATTGCAAGGGGATAAAACTGGTTGATCTATGGTGGTTTGCCCTCATACCTGGTAAGTTTGGATCCTCAATACAGAGCATTGAGGGTCTGTATGTTTTCTCCATGACCTTAATGATCTCCTCTTTGGCCAGATACGCTCCTCCATCCTTCACACGGATGCCTGTTTTCAGATAATTAAAATGCCGTCCATACAATTCGAAGAATTCGATGAGCAGGATGCCCAAATTAATATTAGAAGCTCTGCAGTCTATTCTGGGATGGAGCTGAAAGAAACAAAAGACCATGTCTGTTTATTGTAACAATTAAATGACCAAATCAATAATTTGTTTTAAATATCTGATCAATCATGAACATCAAGGTTCCCAAGGGATAAATACCATTATAATATTATGGTCAAATGGCTCAATGCAAAATGAGGATAAATGGTATCAATTAGTAGGAGAGTAACACCAGCTGGAAAACAGCATGCATAAAAGCACAACACGAAGATATCCTTCTTGGTGCCTCACCTGCAAGAAGCTGATGGCCATTAAAATGAGGCTGTAGGAACTGATACCACCCGTAAACACCTCGTTCAAATCTCTCTGGAGCAGAAACTGCTTCAGCACAAAGATCAGGTATGGCAACACTGAGTATTTCTGTATTCAAAAGAGAGGAAATAAAAGAATAGCAGCACATAGTGTGTTCACTCAGAAATATTTATATTTTCATATATGGCCACGATATGGATACATTAATCATTCAATATCAATGAAAATCAGTTCTTAACACAAGATTCAGTGTTTCAAGATTCAGCTACATGTTTTCAGTTCAACAGCAGCACCAAATCAAGCACTTAATGTGGGCTCAACATGCTCATTTAAATGAATTAAAGCAAGCTCTCACCTTAAGATGATCCTTGATAAACCGAGCTGCTTTGACACCAGTTTCAACATTAAAGCTGATGTCTACCTTCACATCTGTCTCTCTGTCAGTCAGTTTAATTATTGGTACCTGTACAGAAAAAGACTGATTACTAAATTGATTCCTCTTAGTTTTTGGAAAGAGTATTGGAATTATTACTGTTATTTTTTACAATCACCAGCAAACCACACAACAACAACAACAACAACAACAACAACAAAAAAAGTCCCTCTGTACTTTCACATCAATAGCAGCCCTGTTTGCAAGCGTAGAAATTCTGTCTAAGTGCAATTATGAAACTAATATTTAGCTCTGTACAGAATCTGCACTTGAATGCCATTGTCATTCACAATCATCCCCCACATTGCTTACATGTTCATTAATTTGTTGTTTAACTTGTGAATTTAAAAAAAAAAAATTTTTACAATGGTTGATATGAGAAAATCAAAAATGCAAGAACTTCACATACTACTACGAGAACAAACGTTGATACTTTAACTTTCAGAACTCAAAATTCCTCCCTAGTCCAAAAAGTTAAAATGAAACTAAGCTGCAAAGACTCAGGCACAACTATGCAGTACAAGAAGCAGTTTAATCACGCACATCTCAGTCAAGTACGGGTGCTGGATCTCATATATATAATGCAAGTAACAAAGTAAAGATCCGCACACCGAAGAGCTCCCATTTACATGATGTGCGGATCTTTACTTTGTTGCAACTATGCAGTACAAAACATACATTTAATAGGTCCCTGATCATTTCAGTCTGAACTTAACAACCTTAAGTTACTACTACTAAAAGAAAAAAGGTACTTCTATAAAGAGGCAAGGACTATAACCTTGAGGTGCTCACTGAACAACAAGGCTGATAATGACTAACCGTAGCCTTGTCAAGTAGTTTGATGGAGAAGGGCTCAGCAATGTTGTTCTGCCTGAGTGCCTGGTCCAGCTGCTGCAGAGGTGCTTGTTCCCATTTTCCAAACACCACCAGGTCAATATCACTACATAATGCAATTAAGAACAAAAATTATACAATAACAATAAAAAAATAACAAAAACATTTATCACTGCAAGTTCAAACATATGTAAACAATCATACAATACCTGGTAGGAAGATAAAGTCCTGTACTGAAGCTGCCAAATATTTCAACCTGAAAGATGAAATGGCACTTTAACCTTTTTAGACCTGGCAATCGACTAGTATGTGCAGTTTACACTGCAATCTTTGGCAGACACTCAAAAGAAAAGCAAAGACTGAATGTCACCTCTCCTTCTTAAGATGAACTTGTAGGTCTTCTGTACTAGACCTGAGAGTATTGTACTTAAGGAAGGAATATATGAGGTAATCTCCTTAACCATTCTGTTGGCAGAGATGTTTAATTCTTCACTGAAAAAGTGCTGACTCCCCAACACATTTTAGATGGGTTAAGGAAGTGATTTAGTATGCTTACATTCAGTCCAAATTTTTTGAAACATGGTCACCTTTGCCAAGCATACTTCGATGACTACCACTTTTCTGAAGTAGGGGTTACCTAAATATCTGAACAGAAGAGGACCTCAAGCCTTTTTAGACCTTTGATGAATCTTTGTGTTTGCCATTTACTGTCTCTGTTAGTTGCCTTGAAGATGGATTGTTTGTCAGAATGTCAGAGTCACATGGGGTAAAGTAAATGTATAGATACTTTTTTTCCCCTGCCGATGTCAAAGAGCAACATGTTATCTCTCTGTGCTGGACTCACCTTTGCTGTAGGCCACAGATTTTTTATTACAGCTTCAATACGATTGACAACATCTCTCCTCATTGCTTCCTCTTCTGGGCGTGGGGACATGAAATGATAAAAATCCACAATCTCCTCATGCAGGCTGGGGAAGATAAACATCACAATCCTTACAACAACTCGCTTCCAATTGAAGAACTATGATATGAATAACATGAAACTCGAGCTGTATGAACAGACACCGGGTAAAATCTCAGAACATGTTAATATATACAGCATTAGTGCCGAAATGCCTGTCCCATGTGTAAAAACAACAACAACAAAAACATTACTTATCTTGTGTGCATCTGAGCTCATAATAGGCATATGCCAGGGTTGTAAGTAAAAGCCCTGAGAAAAAAAACTTTCTCAGGTCAGAAAAGTTCCTTAATGCACACTAAAACCACACTTTAGAGAGGTATTTGAGGGTAAGTGATGTGTATACTCTTAAAAATAAAGGTTCCAAAAGGTGGTTTTCGCAACGATGCCATAGAATAACCATTTTTGGTTCCCCAAAGAACCTTTCAGTCAGCAGATCTTAAAAGGAACTTTATTTTCTTAGTGTGAAGAACATTTTAACAATATAAAGAACCTTTTGTGGAAATGGAAAGGTTCAATGGATGTTAAAGGTTCTTCATGGAACCATCAATGGTGATAATGAATTATCGCACACTCTTAAAAATAAAGGTTCTTTAAGCAACTCTTGTTCCCTAAAATTGCATAATGTCGAGAAAAACTTTACAGTGAAAGTTAAATTAGTTATTGCATTTAATTCAGTAGCAAAACATTAAGTGTTGCCCACTTTATTGGTACACAGTTTGTGTATTTTATACAATTACTAAATTGTGTTGTCTGTTATAAGAGACTACTGAAAACAAATGTAGTTTATTTTAAAGTATTGAACATTAAAATAAAAGTAATAAAGTGTAAATAAAGCTCTGTAAAACATGCATTTTTACAACAATGTTGTAAATGTGTTACATCAGGAAATCAAAAGTTCTGCACACACTTGTGGGCTTCATGCTTGAACACCTGGACCAAATACAGGAAATACATCATGCAAGTAAACAAATGGTCAAGTGCAAAGACCGCAAGTGTGGCTATTGGGACAGGACCAGAGATGTTTTGCCAGAAAACAATGCTATAATGAATAAGTGACATTCTTACAGGTTTTTGAAGGGTGTGTATGTGCATGAAAAAAGACCAGATCACTAAAGTAATGGAAAGGTGTGGAGAAAGCTGCTCAAAACATTGCATGTAAAAATGTCACTTTTGTGTCTTAAGCAGTTTTCTTGCAATAACAGATTTTCTGCATGTGGTAGGTTGACTTGAGAGGTAAACTTGATGTGGACTTGATGTGGTAAACTTGAGAACCAGATCATGAACTAATTAGGTTCCACATTAATTCAATTCAAACTCCATTGAGGCTATTTTGTTAGGTGAAAGTAAATCCACAAAGTAAATTTGTAATATATAATCAAAATCAGCTTCGTCTCTTGAATGACATCAGTTTGAACATCTTTTAATCCTTTGTGAGGATTACGAGGACAATTTTTTCCTAAGTAAAGTTGGTCGCAAATTCAGTTTTACAAGTAGGCTAGGCTACGTTTTTGTGAACTGGAATAAATTGATATTGTGGAAAAAAAGCTGACTCAAAAGAGCGTTTCGTTTAGGAATCCAAAAGCTCACATCGAGAAAATCAAGAATATGGAAAGAGTATCCAGGACATTCTACAGATGTAAATTATAAAAATCAGTTTTCATTTTTGAATTAACCATTTCGGTAACGCTTTACAATAAGGTCTCATTTGTTAACATTAATGTATTAACTAACATAAACTAACAATGAGCAATACATTTGTTACAGTATTCATGAATCTTTATTAATGTTAGTTACTAAAAATTCAGTTGTTCAATGTTAGTTCAAGTTAGCGCCAAAACCATTGTGGGTTGTGAAAGAAAGGTGATGCAACTGTGGTTATATGAGACAAAAACATTTATACTTTAACTGTATACGCACTGTGACCCTCTAAATATAGAATCAAAAGATATTTCAGTAGTCTAAAAATGATGAACTAATACAGACCTGCATCAGTGGCAAATACATTACACCTTTGAGGCAAAGTTTTCCTTAGTTGATCATAGTTTTCCTTGTAATAGTTATATGCTTATAAACACATTCAGTTCCAAACTTATGGACTTTAAGCTTGCTTGTTTGTTTGTTTGTTTGTTTGTTTGTCAGGCTCATCAGTTTGTCACATTGCTTTGGACTTGTGGGCTTAGTTAACACCACGGACCAAATGTTAGTTAGTTACTTAAATACATTTTACTCCTGGTTGATAGTATTTCAAACAAAATGCCGATCTGGGCCAGCATTTATTATAGATATCTAAACAGCAAGAACCAAGAAAGTACCCTAGTCCCTTTTTTCCACCAACACAAAGGCCGATGCACAACTAACTGACATCACTAATCAACCTACTAACACTAAGCAAAGTTAAAAAAGCAACAACAAAAAAACTACTGTGAAAAGTGTCACCCAATATTAATGAAAGTACTCTTACCCATTAATACCTAGACTGTATCTTCTGGTTGCCCATGGGGTCTCACTTAAATAACTGTCATTAGAGTGGGACAGAAAGTGGTTCATTCCATATGTGCTCGCTTTATTGTCATGCCTCTTTCGTTCTGCGTGGTGTTTAAGCTGGTTGTCCATCATTATTTGAGTCTGTAGCCGCTGATAATGTTGTTGTTGTAAACAATTATTGACATTGTGCATATGTTCAGTGAAGTTAAAGTGAATTTTGGCTGGATTTGAGCTCATACCGTCACCAGTAGTAGATGATGAATCTGATGTCGGACTGTCACTTTCGGAATCCGCTGAAGATAGAGGTGATAAAGAATCACAACCGTTGACCTCGACCGGGGTGACATAAAGAGGTGCAGGACCAGAACATGCGTATGGAGATCTCATGGCACCACCATCATTGCAAGGCTGTTTGGTGAAATTGTTCATAGGTTTTAAAACTGTGTTGGTGGGAACCAGCGTTAACTGCTTCATGAAACCGGCCGCCAACGCAGGTGTGTTCACCCGCAGCGGGTGACAGTGGTTTCGCCTTTGCGAGGTTTCCCATACGCGCATCCATAAAGCGTTGGCAGGTCCTTTCTGTTCGGGCTGAATCCAAGCCACCCGAGGATCCATCTAACTGTACCGTTACAAATCTCCCAAACACTCTCTCACATAAGGGCAGACAGTCGCCCTCAAGAGCTACAAGACTCACGTGAATGTGTGAGACGCTGAGTAGAAGTTTAAAAATCCCGGGAAAGACTGAAGAAACCGAGATAGTTCCTCTACGTGAGCCGTTTCTCAGCGGACTGTTGAATCCAGAGCATTCCAATATGGCGCACATGAAATCTCGAATCGATTGCGCATGTCTCTGGGAATTTAAACTTCTTCTGGAAGAGCAACGAACACACCCCCTTCCATTTCCCCACCCATTTATCCAACCTTATGGAAATGTGATGCAAGCATTTTCTAGGTTTGCAGTTTAATGAATAATTTACAAATCCTATAATTTGTATCTTTGGTTTGGTATTTAAATGTGATTTTACCATAATATTTCGTCACAGAGCTTAGCACGTAGTCTTAATTTTACGGTTATAAAAAGTAATGGTAATTATGTTCCCAAGTATTAATGAAATTTAAGCAGCATAGCATGACAGAATTATGAGAACAAAGAAAAAATTGTGGTTCAGCCTCCACCATAAATTCAGTTTCCAGTGGGGAGATTCAGAGTAGCCAATATGATTAGTGGCTTTAAAGAAATGTCTTACAAAGATAAATCATTTCAAATGTATTTTTAAATCTGAGTGATAACCACCATAGCTTATTACTTCCAATATATTGCAGATAAAATTGTAAGTCAAGTCTGTGAAAGATCACATGGATGAGTTTCTTTGTCCGTCACTAGATTTACCTTCAGTCTGTTAACCAAAGCATCCCCGTACTCACTGAAATTTTAATAAAGGTTCTATTAGCTTTTTTTTATTTAATTTTTTTTATCAAAACCTGCCATGAAAATGATCAGAACTAAAATGGAAAAATTACATGAGGAACCACAGTCTCGAGTGTCTAATCAGATCAGGACAAAAGCAAATGTATCAAAAATATAACATTCCAAGCAGAAAAGCATTTGCCACAAGAAAACAAAAGAACCTTACAATCTTTCAATTTCTGTATATTAATGCTGACAAAACAACAAAGTCAAAAACACATTTTCAAGTTAAATACAAATGTTCTTTATGGTATAAACATAATATCTTTAATCTACATACTGTACATAATATACACAAATGTACAAGAATGGCATAATTTCTGTGTTTTTCTGTAACCAATGAGCAAACATTCTGTCAGGTCACAGAGCAAAACCAGAGCACAGTCACAGCTTTGAGGGTTGTTAAAAAAAAAAGAAAAAAAAAAATGCACAAAAACATTTGTTTCAGGATTTAATCTGACGACAAAGGGAGCCGATCTGAGTGATGCAGCTGGTCACCGCAGCGGGTACTGACTGTGTGGTTTCACTTCGCCATGATGCCAGAGCCTCCAGGGAATCTTTGGGGTTGCAGGGTGCCAGGTCATAAATGGCATAGACAGCAGACAACTGCACCTCCTCAGGCACACCTACAATCATATAACAAATGGTTGGATTGAGGTGTTATAACCCTAAGGGTTATAGAACTTTAAAACATAAAAACTAAGTCAAGCCATTTTATTTTTTACTAAAATATCTTTAATTTGCTTTTACTGTTGTGCTTCATGAGTAGATGTGTAGTACCTTCTGTAATCCCATGTTTTCCAAAAAGGTTTATAGCTTTTGCAACGTTTTGGACTGATTTGCATAGCTTCTGCTTCATTCCTAACTGACCAAGTCGTCCTGGAGAAATGCAGGGGGAAACAAAACACTGATAATAAACAAACAAAAAAAAACTTGGTAATACAAATCTTTTAAAAGGCTGTGTTTTATATGATTTGTGAGACTTTATGCTATTGTTAATGACATTTTGACTTGTAGTGCTGTTATAAAAAGCACCATCAAGCCCAAAACAAGTTAATGATACTAATCATTAAAGACCTATAAAGTAGAATAAAATATATTAATAATGAAATACTATTTTGTTTAATAATTCAACTAGTTTCACTTTATTTTGATTGTCCCTTTAACACATTCATTAGAGTGTTAGTAAAGTATTAATAGACTGGTAGGGTTAGAATAAGTTGACATGTAGTTGCAAAGTTACTTATAGTCAGTAGAATGTCTGTTGTGGCACCATCACAATATAGAGTTAGCAGATATTAAGCACTCTACTAATACTCAGAGTTAGTTTACATGTTGTTGCAAAGTTACTTAACTTTACATAACAGAAACTTCAAAAGGGATCATCAAAATAAAGTGTTACCATAAACTTTACAGCTTTTATTATTTTTAAATTTAATTTCATATTATAATATTAAAATAAACTAATAATTTAAACAAAAAAAAAAACTTTAATTGAAATGTTACTTTAAATTAACTAAATACTTTCAGTATTAATCACTACATGCAAATAAAACAACTTACCGATCAATCGCAGAACAGCTGCTACAGAAACATCACGGACTGGGGATTGCTGAAGCCTTGACTGTGTCACCCAAGTGTTCATTACGGGCCATAGCTCTTTGCTGTTTAATTAAAAAAATATATATCATGATAAATATATTATCTATCCATTCTATATATTTTTATTATTATATTTATTATATATTATTTTAAACGATTTAACAATCTGTACTTGGCAAATAAATATACCCAATAACATAATCATGCGTCCACTTCCACTTCATGTGTGTACACAAGAGATCCAAGGTATATATATATTCCCAAGCAGTTGGGCAAAGGTCGTGACCATGACGATCATGCTTCTGGAATGTCAAAGCTTTGTCTTCTTTAAGTGCCTTCAGTGAGTTGCTGATCAATTCTTGGATGTCATCAGGAGGACTCTAAGAAATATTATGGACAACTGTTAAAATGCAAGTTAAATTATTTAAACTGTATGTTTTTATGCATTGAATTAAAGGGTACAAAATTAAATTGTCGTGTGCACACTCTTTATACATATGATGTCCAGAGGACAAATAGCAGGGTCAGGAAGGATATTACAGAATCTATTGGCTTTGTAATAAAAAGCATGGGCAAGGAAGCATACCTTATCCCAGTGTAGATATTTAGTTAGGTAATCCAAAATGTCTTCTTCTGACTTAAGCTTGGCCACTGTATGAATGGCTTTGCACAAGGAAGTCTCATGGAAAAGCACATTTGGCCATGTTGTGACCATGAACAAAATTAGCTTGGAGGCATCAGGAAAATCTGTGAGTGAAGAATCCGGATTGAATCAACAACTTAAAATAAGAGACATGCCATGTCTCTGAAAGTCTACTTACATTTACTAATACCAACACTTAAAGCAGAGATTCTCAACTCTGGCCCTCAAGGTTCATTTTCCTGCAGAGTTTTGCTCCAACGCTAATCAAAGTCGTCAGGATTACAAAATATATATATATATATATATATATATATATATATATATGGGAAGGCGAGTTATTGATTTTCCTTACTCTACAGGAAAATGGACCTCGAGGGCTAGAGTTGAGACCCCCTGACTAAAAAGGCTAAACAACTAAAACGATACATTTAATAAACATAATATATAGATATAATGGGAAAAGCTGCTGTAAACTCACCCTCTTTGAGAATGTTGTATGCAAAGGCATGGGCTTTCTGATAGTCCCCTATCTGGCGACATATCCCGGTGTAGACTCTACACAGAGCTTGTATATTTTCACAACTCAGAATGATCCTCTCAGTCTTTAGTTTAGTCAATATGGCAGACATGAGTTTTTCTGCTGACAACTAAAGAATAAGAAAAAAATGCAGCTTTCAGGATATTAATGCACACATTTGCATTACCTAAAAAAACCATCTGACTTGTGCCAAGCATAAACACGTACCTGATTTACACAGAATTCAGCAATTACAGCCTTTTCTTCATCAATCAAAATCGGCACCTGAGATATTCTCCCAAGGAACACATGGCTCTTAACAACAGGCAAAACATCAAAACAGGACATTCCAACTTTGGCCAGTGCTTCCGAGATTTTACAATCTTTGTCCATTGTGTTGTTGTCTGGCTTTTTCTCAATTATCTGCAGACTGCTTTGTATTTCTTGGTGAGATTGGATGGACTCCGTTTTAATAGCCGTTTGATGATCCTTTACTTGTTCTGCAGGAAAATCAGCACCAGGAGGAGCAGGTGAACAGTTATCAAGTCGGAGTCTTTTAGCACTCTTTGGCAAAAGCATGTTCACACCAGTCTTTTTTGGTTTCTGCTCTGTTTTGGTAAAAGCAGTAGATGAAGAACTGATTGTTTTATTTCCTGATATCTGGTTAACAGACGGAGGGGAGGAACCATTCTCGTTGCCAGCTCGGTTCAAGTTAACATTCCCACGGAGTATGTTTAATGTGCGGGCTCGTGCAGAGAGGTCAGGATACATAGTATCCAGCATCTGCATGGAGTTTTCCTGAGAAGCGGTGGGAGGGGAGGAGGATAAGGCAGATGACGGGAGCCTTCCTGGGACCGGAACAGCATGTTTTGGAGTAGCTGATCCAAACTGAAGTGGTGAGGAGGGAACTCCACAAGACGGCGATGGAGTGGTCAAGCACGGAGACATTTTTGAGGCATCCGGAAGAGCTGAATCAATAACAGGCACGGAAGGTATCGTCTTAGGAGACTTTAGTCCATCTGTTGGTAATCCAGAGGATATTGAAGTAGGCTTTAAAGGAGTGTTATGTTTTACAAACCTTGGAGGAGTAGCAGTAAGTGGCATAACCACTGGAGGTAGGGGTGGACCCATCTCTGTTCGAACCCTTCCAAGAGATAAACATGAGGTTGGTGTAATACGAGTTTGGGTGTGGAGACCTGGAGCAAGGGAAATATTGTCACCTTTTTCAAAGGTAGAATATTCTGCATCCAGAGTACCTTGGCATGGTGTGCTGGTATCCTCAAGACTATCTATTGCAGAATCTCCTGATGTTTCCTTGTGGTTATAAACATCACTGACTACATTTTTGACACTGGGGCTACAGGTATCAGTTGACATCTCCTCTGCCTGTTGAGATTCATTATTCATTTGCACTGATGTTTTTCCTGGGATCGCCGAATCATTTTCTTCAGTATCCTTAGGGTTATTTTCTTGACTCAGCAACTTTTGAACATTTTGAACAGTTTTGTCAATTTCTGACTGCGTATTCCCAGGAACTTTATCCAACTCTTTTGAGGGGATTCTTCCTTCTGACCTTGTGTGAACACCCCTAACCTTTATCTTCAAACCAAAAAATCCTTCATCTTCTGATGATGATTCTTCAGCCTTTGAGGGTCTTAAAGGGCATGTACCTCCATTTACTCTTGCATTCAAACTTTTCTGATCTTCTGTAGGCGTTGAAAGATTATCCTTAGTACTATCTTCAGATTGGTCAGCCTTGTTCTGAATGTCATGTGTTGATATATCTGCAACAGTCTTCATTTCTAGTGGTACACAACTATTTGATTCCTTATTGTCAATACCGTCTAACTTACTATAGTTCACATCAAGTGTTGAAACGCTCTTGACATTAGTTTCCAATGTCACATTGGGCTGTACCTGATAAGTTTTGCTTTCTGTAGATTCAATAGAATTGGTGTGCACTAGCTCAGATTTTAAATCCTGCTGAGGATCTGAGTTTTCCAACAGATTTTTAAGATTATTAGTGATTTTTGTATCCTCCAATTTTGTTGTGTCATCATTTGGACTCAGCGGAAGTTTTACCACAGTTTGTGTGGTGTCACTTTCTACGGAACTTTCCACACTGTGTCCATTTTCTATACCTGACTTTGCAGTTTGACTCTGAGTGTTGGCCTCACAGCCATTCGTTCCTTCAAACACATTCTCTACCTCCATGTGTTGGCTGTAAGACAAAATGTTTTCAAGATCTAAATTTTCAACAGATACCGCTGATCTTTCTTGAGTGTTTGGGGACAAAAGTACAGAAGATTTGGCCACTTCTTTTAGCAATGACTTCTGATCCTCAACATCTGAAGGTTCTAATTGTGTGTTGTTTTGAAGAATATCTTTATGTAACCTTGACAGTGCTTCTGGTTTTCCAGTATCTGATTGATATTTCTGTTCAGTATCGGACATTGGTTGGTCGTCATTTACACTGACCTGAAAGAACAAATGAAAAATGTTACACTACATCTCTTCACCACTACTGGCCATTTAGGAACATTATTACAGTTACATTTTTTACAAGCTATTATTAAATGATTTAACTAATTGCCTTAGGAAACATAATTGTTGAATCTCCATGGATACCACCATTAAGATAACATGCAACGCTCCACACGTTTTTTTGTCAGTATTTCAGTCAATTACAAATGACTTGTATTGTGAATTTCTACAGCACAATTTCTGTAGGCTGAAATTAAATCTTGTGTAGGTGTCAGTTTGAAACTTCATATATATTTTCTTCGCAATGATGCTTTCTCAACATATCTAAACTGATCTCAATAGAAAGGTTTAGAAGGAAATATTTGTTACAAGCAAAGTCACAAATAGTTAATTTGAAGAAAAGTCAAATTCAAATCAGAAGTATATTAATATTCACTAAAAGACCAAGACTCAAGTCCACATCTCTAAAAATCACAGTAATGGCACTGCAATTTAATCACTTGAGCATTACAATGTAATTGAAACGTAAATGTTCACTCACCAGCTCTATTGAGGGGCTATGCACAGGTGATAAAGCTGTGGGCAAAGGCTTGAACCACTCTTTAATGTCCTGCAAATCAATACAGTAATCTCCATGTAAGAAATCTCCATCTGTCTTTTCCTTTAGTGAAGGTCTATTGGCATCATCGGTCCAAGTGTTCACATGTTCAAGCACATCTGAACTTACTTTCCTCTTTCTACTTGGTGCACTGAACTGTTGGTCATTATTCTGCTTTTTCAGTTTTTGAGGTGATGATGTAGGCCTATTGATCGCTGGAGGTGATTTAGGTGTGGAGCGTTTTGAAGATTGCAACTTAGTTTCTGGACTGGGATTCCCGTGAGATGGATGGGAAATCGGTCTTCCTAAAGGACTGTTAAGCAATGGTTGAGAAGGTATTCTTTTAAGTTGACTTTTCAAGGGTGCTGCCTCTTCTCCTGTAAAAGAAATATGCATTGCCTCTTCATCACAATTAAGCTTGGTGACTTGATAATGAATACATTTCAGCAAAGTAAAATTTTGCTTAATCAAGGCAAGAATGATTACCAGCAATAAACAATTTTTCTTGTGTTTGGGATGAAGTTTCCACGCAATGCCAGAGCTCTTCCAGCAGCATTCTGACTTTGCCTGAAAAGGAAACATTATCAATTGCCATGCTATCCAGATGTTTTCTTTTAAATATCTAAGCATTTAATTGAACGACGGAGAGTCTAACAGTTTTAAACAATGCATACCTTTGTCAATTAGTGGCTCTGCATCTGTTTGAGAAGACGTACTCTTTTTTTCTAAAAAAAATAAATAAATTGTTTAATGACTGAAAACAAATAATATACTAGGTGTAGGTACTAGGTGTACTTATGCATAACTCATACCTTTGTTGAACTCCTTCTCAAGTTTATTCAGTCTTTGCTGAAAACAGTAAAGAATTATTATTTTTTTTTTTAATAATCAGAATGAATGATTACAGGGTTGCCTTTTTCTTTACATTTCACCAGAGCATATAAATTATTACAGCAAAATTTTAACCTGTGTTGTGTAAAGCACTTCTTCAAGTCTTCTCTTCTCATTGTTTAGAACACCCATTTCATTGTCTTGTTGAAATTTTGACTCTGTGTACAAATAAACACAGTAAGACTTTAATTTAGCTTTTATCTCCAATCTATATAGTGCACAAAACCATTTGCTGGAACATAAGGTAAGGAGATTAGAAAACAATCCAATATATGTTTTACTGTGCTGTGATAGAGTCCATATTCAGATAAGTTAAACAAATCTAAAGCAGAATTAAAATGTCATTCATGCATGCAGTCTAATATGTAATATGTATAGGATCACTAACACAGACCTTTCAGCACCAAAAGCTCATTCTCAAGGTTTCCTTTCCTGAGAGGAGAAAAAAAATAGACATACATTAAAACAAAAAAATTCTTCTGAAGATCAATGTCCAATTCGACACTAACAAATATCAACAACACATTAAAAAAAAAAAGGACAAGCATTTGTCGTGATTTGTGAACAATTACACATATGACTAAAACCGACCCGGCTGGACTTACATTATTAGTGTCTTGGCATTCTCCAACTTGAGATTCTCATGTTCCTCAGTGGTCTGAACATATTTTCTGAGAGAATCCTTGAAATAAAGAAACCCAAAAAATGGATCAGAAAATTAAATAAAAACTAAAAAAAAACTATGACAATCAACGAAATACAAAAAGATGCTAAAGACAAATATTATTTTAACTAAGCCAATCTAAGGTGGTACTGATATATTAAATTTAAAAAGCCAGTATTCCACTTGAACACCATTGATAATAATCTTTAAAAAAAATGCACAGCTTTTGTTTGGACTGACCAGTCTATAAATCACAGTGGTAACTTCAAAGAACCTAACCTGAGTTTCCTGCAGATCCTCCTTCAGTGATTTCATTTCTGTTTTGAGCTTCTCATTCTCCAGGTTTTGCTTTTGCACGGTGTCTGTGAAAATGGTACAATTACATGTTTATGGGCAACACAAACATGATCCAGGAATTCAGTGAGTGAACAAATCACAGAAAAGACAGTTTCAGTTTTGATTAGGGATGCACCAGGCCCCATACTGCACTCGTGTACTAGTACTATAAAAATGCTCTGATACCAACAACAGATACCACACAGCATGTATACAGTGTTTGTGTCCAGACTGAAAAACACTGGCAACAGAGAGTATAAAGGGGATAAAAGAGGAGGCTGTCTATGAAGTAAATGTATCTAATTAGTGAAATATTAAACAAAATACAGTAAAGCCTATATAGCTGTGGCGCGTGAGCTGGTAAGTGAAAAGTGTGCAGTGACAGTGGCAAAAAAAAGCAAGCTTGTCAAGCGCATCCCTTTTTCACAGACATCATTGGAAAGTTTGTAGTTCGGTCGGATATGGAAAAGAAAGTAAAATGAGATTGCTGATTGTTCACTCAGCACACATGCATCATTTGGATTCAATTTAAATCATATATGCAAGTAAAACATGAACTGTTATGTGATTTATGTATAACGAGCGGTTCTTCATTTCATTTATAAGGCTAGTAGTTTTTGCTGTAGTATCAAAATTGGAATAGAGAATTAGTGTGAAAAGTAACAGAAGCTCATACAATACCTTTTAACATGCTTATTGGGAAAATAACTGAAGGAAATATATATTTATTAAACAAATTAAGCAAAATAATATGATTAATATTTTTTTTGGTTTCTCTACCCAATGCATTAAAAAATTACAAATACAGTGAAAATACAGGTATCGGTATCGGCAAAGTACCAAAAATGAAAGTATCGGTATCTGACTCGTTTTGGAAAAAGTGGTATTGGTGCATCCCCAGGTGCATTTTGATCATCTGTTTTTTGATTAATATGATCAGCACTCTTGACATATAGGCCCTGTTCTAATCTTATCCTTAAAATAATGTGTGATGCATGTACCCTCTGCTTGTCTTAAGGATTCTTCAGCTTTTTCTTTCCTGGGAATAGAGAAAGATAAATACAGTGAGTAGAAGACATCATGACAAGCAGAACTAATCCACAGTGATACTACAGTAGAGAGTGGTCTTACAGAGAAAGTGTCTGAACACTTTCAGCTCTCAGTCTGTTGACATCTTCACATCTCTGCTGATACAATTTCAATTCAGCCTGTTGTATAAAAAATAAATAAAATAAAAAAAATTCACAAGAAGAAAGAGAAATTAGCATGCACATATTTCAAGTCCAGTTAAAGTTAGCTTAACTACCTTCACGATGAATGGCCATTCTAACTTAGATGTTAGAACAGTCTTTCTTTTTTTTTTCTTTAACCAGATGAGATTTAAAACCTCTTTTTCAAGAGAGACCTGGCCAAAATGGCAGCATATTGACAGTGCATAGTTACAAATACGATCACCAATCATACGCACAACAACAAGGAACATTTAGGGGCGGTTTCCCGAACAGAGATTAAGCCTAATCCTAGACTAAAATTGCCCTTTAAACCAGATTAACAGAAATCTGCTTTCTCAGTCAAGGCTTTAAATAGTCCTAGATTTAGTTTAGTCCAGAGTTTAATAAGCTGATTTCCTGGAGGAAGACTAGAGTTACTCCAGGACTAAAACTCCAAACTGAATGTCAGAATGGGAAAGAAAGGTGATTTAAGCAATTTTGAGCGTGGCATGGTTGTTGGTGCCAGACGGGCCGGTCTGAGTATTTCACAATGTGCTCAGTTACTGGGATTTTCACGCACAACCATTTCTAGGGTTTACAAAGAATGGTGTGAAAAGGGAAAAACATCCAGTATGTGGCAGTCCTGTGGCGAAAATGCCTTGTTGATGCTAGAGGTCAGAGGAGAATGGGCCGACTGATTCAAGCTGATAGAAGAGCAACTTTGACTGAAATAACCACTCGTTACAACCGAGGTATGCAGCAATTTCAGGGCTGTACAGTGCGAGCATTTCACTCGCATATGCGCCTAAAAATAGTTTGTGCGAGTAGAAAAAATAAAAAGGGAGCACCGGTGCGACTACGGATTTCAACCCTTTCATTCGCATTTTGCTCCTAAACTAAATCCATACTATGTGTATCAAAGTAGAGTAGCCCACAATTCTCGCGCATCTCTGTATAAAAAATGGACAAGCACTGTCCTACAACTTCTTTTTCACACCTGCAAAACACAGAACTCATGTGATGAGATGCGGTGACGTCGCCCTGCGGCGAGTTTATGAATGAAAACATCCGCGCCGCCCGGCCAGCACGGGCGATTCACCGCCCGCGGAAGTTAAAATTAGGACAGATTGATCTCTCTGTGTGTGTGTGTGTGTGTGTGTGTGTGTGTGTGTGTGTGTGTGTGTGTGTGTGTGTGTGTGTGTGTGTGTGTGTGTGTGTGTGTGTGTGTGTGTGTGTGTGTGTGTGTGTGTGTGTGTGTGTGTGTGTACGAGAGGAGGACTAGTTTCTCCACGCCACTGTGGAGTCCGACGATGCGGTGGAGTTGAGCGGAGCGATATCGGTGTGACAGTCGTAGCCCGCTCAACTCGAACGTTGAAGGAAAATTAACTGACCGTGTACAATGAAGAGAATTGACTCGTATTTCCTAAAAAAGCAAAGCGAAACCGCTGACAGAGCGGACATCGGTGAGAGAAATGTGGGAGAAGTGGAATCTGGGACTGACGATGTTGACTCCGTCGAGCCGGAGGAGATGCCAACAGTTAGCCTAGCTAGCACCGGTAGTGCTAGCAAGGTTTACAAATTTAAAGCCGACTGGATCAAGCTCTTCTCCTGGTTGGAATTTGAGGACAACCTCATGTTTTGTAAATACTGTAAAGGCCAAAAGCAGGCAGGAAATTCGGCATTTGTTTCTGGAAACCCCCATTTTAAAAAAGATAGTGTAACCAAACATAACTACTCCAAGCGGCACATCGCCTGCAGAGACAGTTACATGCTGAGACAAAACAAACCAGCCTTGACAGTGACCGCAGCTCTGGACAGGCAGGTGATGTTGTCCGAGGTGGAGATGAGGAGGCAGCTTAAAATCAAAATGAACATCGCCTACTTCATCGCCAAGGAGGAAGAGCCGTTTGTCAAGTTTGGGCCACTTATCACGCTGCACAAGAAGAACGGCGTTGATATCAACCCAACCTATGACAACCATGTCAGGTAATATTTTCCAATAATATTAATATAGTAGTAATAATAATAATATTTAAAATCATAGCTTTTTACTAAAACAAAGCAATGTTGTCATTCTGGCATGTGTATAGTACCATTATGATAAGTAATGTAACTGCATGTGATGTCAGTCATGTTATGTAACAGTATGTAGCTTAGTATGTGTATACTACATATGCCAGGCTATGTATTTATTTCTTGGCCTCAGTTGCAGGGAGATAAGCAGTTGTTCTGCAACACTGTTTGTATCCAATAAAACTTAAAATTACAAACCATAAGTGTTTTACAACAGTGTTCTCATTCATACAGGTGTGCAAAAATGATTGGACAAGTTGCCGATCTCTTGAAAGAGAACCTAGCTGCTAAGCTGAGAACAGCAAAGCACCTTGCAGTTCTCATTGATGGTGACACTGACATATCAAACACAGAGTGTGAGATTGTCTATGTGCGTCTGGTAGAGGGTGGGAAGCCAGTCACTCTCCTTGTTGGACAACAGACCCTTGAACACTCCCATGCCAATGGTAGGTGGTCACGGTCTAGCAGCAAGAGTAACCTTTATTTTTGTATAGTTTCATAAATGCATAATTGAGTCACTATCTTGTTTGTTTTAAGGCCACAAAAGTTCTTATTGTTTTTATGCTATCCTTCAAGGTGTTCTGGATGCAACCAAGGCTGCATTCAATGCAGTTTGCCCAGACGACAATGGAGGGTCATGGATGAAGAAGATGATCAGCTTTGGGGCAGATGGTGCCTCAGTGAATATGGGCCACCGTGGAGGAGTGATTGCTCTCCTGCAAAGAGAGGCAGGGGAGTATATTATCCCTATCCACTGCATGCCACACAGGTTTGTAACTGGAAAAAATGGTTATGTGGTAGCAGACATACATGCACATTTGTCACATGCGTTTGTGCACACACAACCTAAATTATTTGTCAGTCACACACAAATAGGCACACAGACACACCACTGTAACAGAGCAGGGAAAAAAAGAAGAGGAAGGTGGATAGTTATTTTTTTTAAACTATATTTTGGCTTTCACAGACTAGAGCTGGCGATCCTAACCCTCCAGAAGAAAGAACCAATGGTGTCCCAGGTCTACGATCTTCTGCATCTTGTGTGGAAGACCTACCACTTCAGTGGAAAGTCCAAGAGAGAGCTCCATCAACTAGGGAAAGAGCTGGGTGTGGATGTCTGCACACCGTCTACTGTCAAAGGGACACGCTGGATCCCCCATGTCCACAGGGCCCTCAAAGTGTTCCTGCGACATGGAGCAGACAAGAACCTTGCCACAGACAATGGCCAGTACTCCACTGTCCTGCAGCACATGGAGCACCTGGCTGTTGCAGGTACAGTGGAGGTTCAAGGACGGGCAAAGAAGGTCAGTTTTACAACATTAAGTTAAACAAAATAGGTTTTAAGTTAAATGACATTTCAGACTTGAATGGTTGGCAGATGATGAGGTGGCTAGGAATACAACACTTATTTTGTATTGATCAGATCATGTAGATCATCTACTGCTACACAGGTAAAGAGAGAAATGGAGAGTGCACCTTTTTGTGTATTCTGCCATTTTCTCTCTGACATGTTCGAGGAGCTGTCTTCACTTAGCCTCACCCTGCAGAGAAATGACCTGATCCTCCCCCAAGCTACGTCAGAGCTGAGGAAGACAGTGACAAGACTAGAAGGATTTAAGTCTAGGGCAAAGTCAGGAGGCATGCTGGAGAAGATCCAGACCATGCTTGCTCAGCGTGGAGATGATGAGTGCAGATTCCAGGTGTGTTAGGATGAGTTTGTTAGGATCTAATGGAAACAAATGTTTAGAGCAGAAGTGTGAGAATCTGTCACTATATGAGAATTAGTGTAGGTCTATTCAATGTAAAGATTTGGAGAAATGCAGTCTTTAAAACAATTTTGTGTGATTGTCTCTGTCTCTCTCTCTCTCTCTCTCTCAAAGGGAATACCACTGAAGGGGAATTTGACAGGTCTCACAGACCTCACCCATCCACAGCTGAAGAAACACATGGAGGCAGCTATCACTATTGGTGTGACTGAGCTAAAAGCCAGGTTTGGTGGGCTCCTGAATGATGACGCTGAAGTCAAGACCCCGGTGCAGGCCTTCAGAGTCTTCAATCATGACACATGGCCAGATGATCAGGGCAGCCTTCTGACCTTCGGCGATGGTGATGTGGCAGACCTGGTGAGGCATTTCAGAGAGCCTCTTGAGAGGTAAGAATGTATTTTGCACTGCTGTGATGTGATGTGAACAATGATGCCTGGGTATTTGCTAACTTCCTCTGTTAAATCTCTACAGATCAGGGTGTGACCTGGCAGCTGTTGAGGATGAGTGGCAGGGACTGAAGATCTTGGTCAGTCAAACTTTCAAGGACAAGTCCTACAGTGGCCTGTGGGAGACCATGCTGACCAAGGAGCCATACAGGGAGGATTACAAGGTAAGCAAACACTGCTGAGTATTTGCATGCTGCAGTGCCCTTCTCCTATTATTGGTGGTTAAAGATGAGATAAGTAAGGCCTATCTTAATCCCCCTAGAACATACTGGAGTTGGTGCAGCTGATGCTAGTGTTGCCCATTTCGGCTGCCCAGTGCGAAAGGGGCTTCTCTGCACAGAACCGCATAAAGAGCTCCAAAAGAAGCAGCCTTGCAGTCTCCACCACCGAAGACCTCATGAGGATCACCCTGGAGGGGCCCAGTCTTGAGGACTATGATCCAAGTCCTGCAGTGGACCGCTGGATGAACTCAGCCAAGCGTGCCAGGCGACTTGACTACAAAAAGATGTGGGACAGGGGTGTTCTCTGTGTTTAATTGAGGGTTACAGTAGGCCTTATGATGGCCCTGTGTTTATATGTATTAGTGCACGTGTTACTGTGTACGTGATTTGAGTGTAAAATAATAAAATTGTGTTATTTATGAAATTTAGTAGTGCTCCTAAATTTTTTTCTGTGCTCCTAAATTTTTTCACTAGGAGCACTTGTGCTCCTAGTGAAAAAGCTAAGCGTACAGCCCTGAATTTGTGAAGCCACAACACGCACAACCTTGAGGCGGATGGGCTACAACAGCAGAAGACCCCACCGGGTACCACTCATCTCCACTACAAATAGGAAAAAGAGGCTACAATTTGCACGAGCTCACCAAAATTGGACAGTTGAAGACTGGAAAAATGTCAGAATTTGGCATAAACAGAATGAGAACATGGATCCATCATGCCTTGTTACCACTGTGCAGGCGGGTGGTGGTGTTGTAATAGTGTGGAGGATGTTTTCTTGGCACACTTTAGGCCCCTTAGTGCCAATTGGGCATCATTTAAATGCCACGGCCTACCTGAGCATTGTTTCTGACCATGTCCATCCCTTTATGACCACCATGTTCCCATCCTCTAATGGCTACTTCCAGCAGGATAATGCACCATGTCACAAAGCTCGAATCATTTCAAATTGGTTTCTTGAACATGACAATGAGTTCACTGTACTAAAATGGCCCCCACAGTCACCAGATCTCAACCCAATAGAGCATCTTTGGGATGTGGTGGAACGGGAGCTTCGTGCCCTGGATGTGCATCCCACAAATCTCCATCAACTGCAAGATGCTATCCTATCAATATGGGCCAACATTTCTAAAGAATGCTTTCAGCACCTTGTTGAATCAATGCCACGTAGAATTAAGGCAGTTCTGAAGGCGAAAGGGGGTCAAACACAGTATTAGTATGGTGTTCCTAATAATTAGGTGAGTGTATATATATATATATATATATATATATATATATATAGTTCAAAAGTTTGAGGTCAGTAAGATTTTTAATGTTTTTAAAAGAAGTATCTTTTGCTCACCAAGGCTGCATTTATTTGATTAAAAATACAAACAAAAACAGTTATATTGTGAAATATTATTCCAATTTAAAATGACTGTTTTCTATGTGAATATACAGTAAAGTGTAATTTATTCCTGTGATCAAAGCTGAATTTTCAGCATCATAATTCCAGTCTTCAGTGTCACGATCCTTCAGAAATCAGTCTAATATGATGATTTGATGCTCAAGAAACATTCATTATTATGATCAATGTTGAAAACAGTTGTGTACAATTTTTCAAACTTCTTTGATGAATATAGTTCAAAAGAACAGCATTTATTTAAAATAGAATATTTTCTAACATTATAAATGTCTTTACTGTAACTTTTGATCAGTTTAACTCATCCTTGATGAATAAAAGTATTGATTTATTTTATTTATTTCCCCCAAAAATAAAAATTCTTACTGATCCCAAACTTTTGAACGGTTGTGTTTGTTACAAAAGCTTTAGATTTCAGATAAATGCTGTTCTTTTGAACTTTCTATTCATCATAGCATCATAAAATAAAAATTTAAATAACTGTTTTCAACATTGATAATAATCATAAATGTTTCTTGAGCATCAAATCATCATATTAGACTGATTTCTGAAGGATCATGTGACACTGAAGACTGGAGTGATGATGCTGAAAATTCAGCTTTGATAAGGAATAAATGACACTTTACTGTATATTCACATAGAAAACAGCTGTTTTAAATTGGAATAATATTTCACAATATTACTGTTTTTGTTTGTATTTTGAATCAAATAAATGCAGCCTTGGTGAGCAAAAGATACTTCTTTTAAAAACATTAAAAATCTTACTGACCCCAAACTGTAGTGTATGTATATGTATATGTATATGTATATATATATATATACATACATACATACACACACATATATATATATATATATATATATATACAGTGCAATGCATAAGTGAATACACCCATGCTAAAGTTGACTAAAAAGAGGAATAAAAAATCATATTTTGGAAATTGAACTTAATGCCTTAATTTAAAAAATTAGGAAAAATCCAACCTTTAAGGACACCAATTTTCTTTGTGAATGAATAATGTATCGTAAATAAATAAATGTTCTTCCTTAAAATACATGGTGCATAAGTGAGTACACCCCTATGTTAAATTCCCATAGAGGCAGGCAGATTTTTATTTTTAAGTATTTTTAAAAAAAAAAATTTAGGATACTATGCATCCTGATAAAGTTCCCTTGGCCTTTGGAATTAAAATAGCCCCACATCATCACATAGCCTTCACCATACCTAGAGATTGGCATGGTTTTATTTCAGTTAGCCTAAAAGCTAGTTTGATTTGCATTGAGAGATGATCTTATGGAAAGTACCCCATGCCAATCTCTAGGTATGGTGAAGGCTATGTGATGATGTGGGGCTATTTTAATTCCAAAGGCCAAGGGAACTTTATCAGGATGCATAGTATCCTACATTTTTTTTTTTTTAAATACTTAAAAATAAAAATCTGCCTGCCTCTATGGGAATTTAACATAGGGGTGTACTCACTTATGCACCATGTATTTTAAGGAAGAACATTTATTTATTTACGATACATTATTCATTCACAAAGAAAATTGGTGTCCTTAAAGGTTGGATTTTTCCTAGTTTTTTAAATTAAGGCATTAAGTTCAATTTCCAAAATATGATTTTTTATTCCTCTTTTTAGCCAACTTTAGCATGGGTGTATTCACTTATGCATTGCACTGTATATATATATATATATATATATATATATATATATATATATTACAAACAGACTTCCAGTATTTCTTTTCTTTTATTCCATAGCTGGTGTATGCAGTTTATTTAGCTTGCTTAAAATAATTTTCTCTTGTTTAGTAAAAATTTTTTTTTTTTTTGATTGCAGTCTTTTTCTGATTCCATTGTTTCCTTGGATTTGCTTCTCAGTTCCATGCAATTTTAAGCTTTTCTTGGTTCATTCCATGTTTTATAGGCAACCTCTATCATGCTAATTCAGATTAGCAGTTTGTTTTAAATTAATCTGGTTTATTTTAGTTCAGGACTCCATAGTCCAGGTGTAACTAATCCGTACTTAATCTGTGTTACAGAAAGCATTTTTTTTTAAGACACGATTAACTATTCTAGATTAAGGCCTACTCCTGTCTTAATTTAAACCCTGTCCGGGAAACCGCCCCCTAAACAAGATCCTCAAGATACATAAACAAACAACATCAGACTACTTAAAAGTACAATTTATACCTACCATAGGTTTAAACGATTTAGTTATTTTAAAAACAGTGACAACAATTTATGGCATCTATTTCCAAACCTTTCATGCGTTTCAAATTCACCAAAAGAAATCAGAGTTCGCAATTGCAAATCAGTCTGTAATGTGTTCCAGGTGGCTGGGGCTGCATAACTAAAAGCCTTCTTACCAAGCTTTGTACGAACCGTAGGTACAGATAACAAGTACAAGTTACCGGAGCGTAAATTATAAGAACTGATATTACGTGACATATAGGAGCAAAGATAAGAGGGAAGCATATCCAGCATAGACTTATAAATAAAAATAAGCCAATGTATATGCCTCCTCACTGACAATGAGGGCCAGTTTGTCATTTTGTACAAGGTACAATGATGTATTGATGCCTTACATCCAGTCACAAATCTTAATGCATTATGGTAGACAGTATCCAACAAAGACAAACATCGATCAGGCGCATTTCTATAGAGCAAATCACCGTAATCGAGTGCAGTGAGAAAGGTTGCTGCAACCAATCTCCTCCTGGTTTTCCAAGAAAAACAGGCTTTGTTTCTAAAATAAAATAAAATGTATTGAATTGGTAGTAAAGATTGTCAACTTAAAGACCCTGACATATTTCAATCAAAAGTAATTAAAGAACAAACTAGCATGACATAATTTTGTAACAATATTAGGCAAAAAAAAAAAAAAAAAAAAAAAACATCTTTTGGAGTTTGTTCCAGGAAACAACTTGCCAAACCAAACTTTCCAAAAAAGTTGTCTGGTAAACACCTTCAAACCACCGTTGTGATTATTAGATGTGCTCTGATGTGGAAATCTTTTCCGGTTCAGTTTTTTTGTTCAACCCATCAATATCAGATGCAAGTAGAAACAAATACACTGGAAAGCTGCTGCAAATCTTGTGAAAAACATCCACATTGCTACAATCAGATGCTTTCTTAACAGCTGTTTTCTCACCACTGTGTTTATTTTGTTATTTAGAGGAAAGGGCGCAGCGCATATTTACATAATTATCTAAACGCTGCTTTCAACAGCTTGGGATGCATTGGAAAGTTCGCCAACAGTATACAAGCTGCAAAACTATTTTTCGGACTTCTTTTTAATCCTAAGCGAAGAACAAAAAGAACTTCATAAGTATATTGGAGCTTTAATTCAATAAAAAAGTGCAGTCAAAGAAACAACATAAAAAAAAAAAACTTAATTCTAAAAGTTTTTTCTGATGGGAGACTTATTTTTGAAAGATGTGCGTGTTGACACTTCTGTCAGAGTGCCTGAGAAAAACGCGTCAGATGAGATGTTGTCATGCTATATTTCAGTCTCATTATTCTATCGTTATTTTAAAAATATATATTTTGAGAAAAACAAAGTCTCTCACCTCAGTAAAACGAACTTTCCTGTCCTGTCAGACGTTATACTGTGCTCGTAGCGCGCACTCTTCAATTGCAAGTGCAAATGCGGCGGCGCGTACTGTATATCACTTCACTAAAGGTATACCTTTTTCAAGGTATATTTAAGGTGTACTACAGTACATGATTCCATTCAGAATTACTAAACAGCAATTATAGCAGAGAATTTACATTACAAGACCTACTAAACCCGACCGATAAAAACATTATCCTGAATGTGTTTGGAAACAACGTGAATGTACTGAAATATGAAAATGCATAAATACAATGTGCGATCAGTGTGTCGAGAGCGCACATACACAGTTTGTTTGCGCATCAATACGGACTCGCGCGTGCTTACTGTACAATTCTTGTATGTCACAGTAATCGTCTTTACCTTGATTGCAATCCTCATCTATCAAAACTTTACTAGCGAGACGCTGGTTTGCTTTATCCAGCCGAGAAACGTAGTTTGCATATCATCTGGCCATAGAGTGATGGGATGTTTTGATGTTCCGTTCAGTCAGTATTTCACACACCGCGATGCGTGAGGGCTAGCGGTCTTCAGAAACAATGACAGAATATGACACAGCTTGTGTTTTAAAGTGAAACACACTGGAATGAATAATTTCCTGATAACACTACACGAGTCTCTAGTCTCTCAGCCATCTCTGATGTAATCAGCCTGGTTTTCTTTACATTAGCACTGTTTTGGACTGATTGGACTGAACATTTTCAAGTTTAGCAGCTTAAAATGATCTGATTGCAAACAAAGAAGCAAAATCTTTAATCTTTTTTCTATTAAAATAGAAATTTACATCTACCAGGGTTAGAGGTATTGTAGATGCTCAGTGTTATAAACTCCCAACTTCTAACTGCGTGACGTAAATTACGTTAATGACGCCTATTTCACGTGCTTCAGTAATTTATATGCGCTATTTACGTAAAATTATTTTAATGCGTTAAGGATTTAGTAATTGCATGCGCTAACGCATTAATGTTGACAGCCCTAGTTAATATTAATACGTAACTTTTTTAATAAAAGTGGGAGTTTTTAATCTGTATTGAAATTGGCAATGAGAATCAGGGAAATTCATTGCAATTGGTAGCGATTACTGAAATTATGATGGTTAGACATTCGGGGGTTTTAACACAAACCTTAATTTTCTCCAGCTCTGTCTTCATCTGATCATACTCCACTGTTTGCTTCTCTAAGGGCTCAAGCTTCAGTAGCACCTCATCCAGCTGTCTGTGCAGTTTGCTGCTCTCTCTGTGAAAAACACATCACCATGTCTCAAAGGCATTCTTCAAATACACATTTAGTCAACATACTTCAATCATAATCGACAATTTTTTTGCTATTGTGCACATTACAAACTTATAAACAGCAGCTGCTTAAAACATAAATGTCACCTAAAAATAAATCTGTTACACGTATAACTGTAGTGAAAAAGAAAATAAGGTCTTACCTCTGTGATTTCTGAAGCTGTGACTTTTTGTCAAGGAAAACAAAGATGAGAGAACCAAATAAGAGAACAATGTTAATTTTTAAAGTTTTGGGTTCACTGTTCTCCAGACCAGTGTATGTGAGCGGTACGGAGTGGGTAGTAGAGTGCAAATGTGCCTGGGGCAATGAGCACATTTTCACTTTAGAGTATCTGTGATTTGTATCACAACTGATTTAGACGTTTCTCTCACCAGCAATCATGGAATAGTATATGGAAACCCCATATTGGAGGTTAAGCAGAATAATAAATTAAGTGATATTTTAAAGGAACTAGGAAAGGATATTTTTCATTGCTCTAGTTAAATACAAATGCTTGGAAACTTGCAAAGTTGAAAACTTTGTTTTTGTTTGAATTAACTGGCCAAAATGTTTCTAAAATGTAATGTACTTGATTATCAGAAATTATACGTTTCAAAGAATAAAAATGAAAAGTAACAATTCTGTTGAATGTTAAATATTATATAAGAGAAAACAGGATCAAAATACCTTAATTGTTCCACAGTGGAAACGTCATTTTTAACGCTTTTTTTAACTTTTTTTATTGAGTTCCCAAAAAATTTATGAAACCAAACTTTTTTTCTTCTTTTTTTTTTACTTTATTTTGTTGTAAAAATGAGGGCAAGGCGTATTTCACACATACCACCTCTGTGTCGGGTGAGCAAACTTGCATTCTGATTTTACACCAGCGGTGTAATAGACAGTATAGAAAACAAAATTCTCAGTGCCACTGAAAATTACAACAAAATTGAAATGCAATCACATTTACATCCAAATGTTAACTTATTTTGTTTTAACCAGCTACCATATGGAAAGGATGCTGCATAATACAACGTAAAAATGCCATTTGTGCTTAGATTGAACCAATCAAAAACATTGTTTCTAATTCAGTATTAACTTTGTTTCTTAAACTGTATAAAAATAATATTTCACTCTCAACCATGCTGTTGTAATGACTATCAGCATGGCTGTGATTACCTGAGGCTTAATGTGGTCAGGCTGATATTCAATACAACAGCCCTCCTGCTCATGTGATGTTGCACAATACAGGTACCCAACAACTAACATAAAATCTACAATAAAATGGATCAGTAAATCAACAGACAGCATGACAAAAGCAAGACCAATGTTATCATCTATATAGCTTTGAAAAGGATATCATCACACTTCTCTTTGTATTCACTCAAGAGACGGCTGAAATAAAAAATGTGAAAGTGATTAGAAGATAATAATGTTTTATTTGACAAAGCAGTTAAAACTGAAATGTCAGCAAGTAACATGTTCATCTTTGCCATTAAGCATGAATCTGATTATTAGTTACAGTACTAACAAAAAAAAACAAAAAAAATTTAAATATATTTCTTTAAACATTCTAGATTGGAACGGCCTAAACCTAAATACTAAACGTTTGCAACTCAACTGCAATTACTAAAGTTTGAACCATTTAACAAATGTTATAATCTAACTCTGCTATGTGCATTAAGTCTTAGATGTGCCAACTATATTTTATTTATTTACTGTAAAATGTATATGTAATAAAGTGAAAGTGACATGTGAAGGCCAAGTATGGCAACCCATACTCAGAATTTGTCCTCTGCATTTAACCCATCCAAGTTAGTGCACAAACATTAGGAGCATAGGGAATAGTGAACACACACACACTGCAAACCGTGACAATGTTGTGTTTAAAATTTGTGAATCTTCCATTGACCAGAGTCGTTGATAGAGTTGCGTCACTCCCATAGACTTCCACTGGAATCAGAGAACGCAGAAGTATCATGTGTCGTTGGCCAAACGATAGTTGTGAACTTCGGAATCCAAACAATAAATGGTGCCTGCGATGAACCCCATTAATTTCAGTATCTTCCAAACACATCCGCTGGCAAGTTAATGAAATTACTGTGTTTTTTACATTTTATGCTTTAGCTGACCTCTCATGAGTCTATCATTTTTATTTTGCCAGTTTTTGTTTGATGTTTATCGTTATACAAACCCAAATCAAGAAAAGTTGGGACATTTTGTAAAATGCACTAAAATCAAGAATCTGTGATTTGTTGATTCTCTTTCAACTTTATTTAACTGGCAAAAGTACAAAGAAAACATTTTGTTTTCACTGAACAATTTTATATATTTTGTAAATACAAACATTTAGATTTTGGTTGCTGCTACACACACTAAAAAAAGTTGGGACAGAAGCAGAATAAAAGTGAAAAGCTTATAGAATATCAAAGTTAAACTGTTTTGAAACAGTCAACAATAAGTGAATTGGAAAGAGGTGAGGGTATTGTGATTGCTAGCAAAGATGCGTCATGGCTCATCACTTTGTGCCAAATATCATGAGAGAATTTACAGATAATATTACATATACTACACATTACATGTATTAGTAATAGTAATATTACTATTATCACACCTCTTTTAAACCATCCCTTAGTCTTACCATACAGTACCAGTCCACGTAGTAATTAGTGCACATTATGTTTCGATATTTACCAAAATTGCCTGCTATCTGTCCCACTGCAACCCATTTAAACATGATGACAGCTTGGGTTTGTCTGGAACTATTGAGGTCTACATGAACCACGTAACCACGTGACCGCGTGGCGGCGAGATCACAGAAGAGTGTCGCAATTATCTCTTTTTTCAACGGCTCTGCCAATGACTTGTTCAACTGACAGAATGATCAAAGTTCAAATGTAACCGACAGTAGTGGTGTCACTGTAATACTTGCATAGTAATTCAGTAATTGGTTTGCTTTCTAGCATCTATGTGCATACTAAATTGTGAATATCCCATTTTTCATTAGCAGAAAACAATACGCTGAGAGTCATGACAACAGAGCGTCGTCAGAGCGGTGGTGCAGAAGAACCAAAGTCAGACATAAACTTACCTAAAATTTGTAATACTGTTCTTTTGCATACTTACAAGTATTGGACTAAATGTATATGTAAGGTATTCTTGAATTGACAGAATATAGTTAAATATAATAGTAATAAATAAAGCACTCACTCCGTGTCGACGATCTTTTGCTTGAGAGCTAACAAAGCAGCCACATATTCATCTAAGTTCTGAAAACGTAAACATAGTATTAGCTTTACTTGTAATCAACAGTCAAAACCATGAAAAGTAAATTCATCAAACTAAAAGAATGACACTGGTACCTGCATTTAACACCAACTTAATAAACTAATGAGAAAATATAAACAGTTGCGTGCCACTAACTGGAAATCACATTTATACGATGTGACTGTAAAATTAAAATTGACTAAGACAGGTGTAATATAAACAACATCTATAGCGTATTCATCCACTCAATCTCCATGTGTTTAACAACCAAATAATTATCAAATTATCATATTGCATTATTAATTCTCGTGGCATGGCCATAATTACTGGGGTAACCAATTATGCAAGCAAATGACTACTGGAGTGGACAGTGTGTTAGTTTGAGGAATAAACTTCTCACCTGATTTAAAACAGTGCAGTTTTGACAGGTGCCAGGAGTTGCTTCAGAGGCGATTCCTCCGGCTTTAGACTGGTTCTCCCCCGGCATCATGGTAAAGATTCAATAATATCAGCGGAATCGTATTCGTCCCTTCAAATATGTTAAAACGTGCAACCAAAACAAGCCCCTCAGATCATTGCGCACGCAAACGTTCCACAGCACGTTGACTGAGGACCCCAGGGGAAGGGCCCCAGCTGCCCGCTGTAGACGCCTGATTAAAAAGTGATATGGTTTCATAAAGCTTTAAATTATTGTACGGTGGTATTTCAAACAAAGTTCATCACTTTATAAATTAAAACGTAATTTACAGTGTGAACGTGCACTAACAATCCGAAATATCCGGAACTACCCATGTTTAAGAACGAATTTATGAAAAACAAGGACAAAAAAGGGTGATCTTTAGTTGTGCCTGAGACTTTTCTCAGCGATGGTCACGATTGACCAATAAAAAAATAAAAAATAAAAAAGCCCGCGTCGTCAAGTAGCTACCAGTCCTTGGAATTAATCTAGTTTCTACACTGTGGTGTACAAAACATCGAGAAAATTTTGTTAAATTGTAAAAAAAAAAAAATAATAATAATAAAACGACTCAACTACTGTAAATGTGTCATTTTTAATTTAAAAAGTTTTTTTTTTTTTTTACTTTGAAGTGGTCAGGAATTTGTTGATGTAACCTATCATTGAAGTGTAATATTGCTTTTTCAGATGGCGACACTGTTTAATTTTATTTGTTTGTATTTTCAATGTTTGTACAAAAGTGATTTAGAATCAACATTACATTGTAACATTGATTCAACAATATTACCAATGATTCTTTTTGTTCATTTCAATGCTTCAACAGCAGTGATGTAGAATCAAAATCAGAGTTGGCTTTTTTATATATATATATATATAGTTTCAACATTTATTGCGGGTGCAAAAGTGATATTGAACCAACATACTTAATACTCTTGCATAACAGTGTCTATGTTTACAACTACCAACATATATTAAACATCGACATACACTTAAACCCCCGACATCATTCAATATTACACTTATACAACTACACCTTCACAATAATTTTGATTTCTGATTAAGTGTTTTGTTCAACGCTAAGATAGCCTGATGCACAAAAGAGTGTTTTAGCCTCACCTTGTTGAATCTTGGAACTCTGTACCTCCGCTTTGATGGTAGTAATTTGAACTCATTATGCAGGAATGGGGTTAGAAACCATATAATTAGCCAGCCTTATCAAATTGTTATAATAAGCTGAATCATAGTTTCTCAAGAGGCTGACCTACAATCTTTGAACAGATTTTTAATTTATTAAACAACTTTGTTTTTAGCATAACAGACAAACTCTTATACCAAATAGAGTTGCAATATTGCAGTATACTCATTATCACAGACCTAAAGAACATCAGAAGAATCTGTTTTCTTACTCCAAATGACCTAAGACAATGAAGAAAGTAAATTCTCTGCTTTGTTCTTTTACAGAGAATATCAATATGATCGATAACATATCATCTATCATCACTCCTAAATATTTGTATGTTTTAACCATTCCGATTTTTTCATTATGAATAAAAACAGGCATTATATGAGTATCAGATGTAGACCCAAATATAATCTCCTCGGTTTTACTCATATTAATGACAAGAGCATTATTCACACACCACTCTATCAATTTAGTCACACCCTGTTGATGAAGCCCAGGACTGTCCAAGTCATTCAACACAGATATTAAAACAGTGTCATCAACATCACTTTATAACGTGAACTCAATGCAATTAGCATTAAAGCATCAACATTGGCTTGATTATAGCTCATTGTCATTTGCGCTTGCCGTGATTTCTTGTGAGTGACAGGTTGTCCCGTTCCTGCGCTAGTAAACACGTCATCAGAGAAGAGATGTTGCAAGAGGGAGAGGAAGTTACTTTTAATATAAGGGCACATGAATTTAATTGAATTGATAAACAATTTATAATTAATACTGCAAAATTTCTAACAAAAAAGTCCATTTTGATTTCATAGTGACTTTAGATACATAGTGATGCATCTTCTGGCTTTGCAACCCAACTAAATCCCAGCAACACACTTCACCATGTTGAAGAATGGCAGAGTCTCTGGGACACTGGAGTGCTAGTCCATGAGTGTATTTATGTTTGGGGTATCTGCACAGATTCACTAGTCAGTGCAAGAATTCAGGAAGTGCTTTAAACCAGTAGTTATGTGATCATTACTGGGTCCAAAAGACACACACCAAGGGTCAGTGTGAGTGGTTTAATAAATCTTTGCTTAGCAGTCAAGATCTCTCTCACATACTAAGAAACACAGAGCCAACTATCTGCTTCAGGTCTTATTACATAGGGATGATTCTTTTGGGGCCGTCTCCTCATTGGGGGAGAAAGGGATGACAATTGGTAGATTGTTCTTTGGATAGTTTCATGTATCAATAAACATTTCTGTGCTTCCACCAATGTAGAACTAGCGGCTACAACTGCCGCGGCTACAACTGCCACTGCAACGAAAGCCATGGTGGCATTACCAGTAATGACGAGCCTGGTCCCAATGCGTTTCTGTCTTAAAAACTTGTTGAAAAGATGTCCGAAAGATTACATCACAACATATGTTATTTACTCAAATGGGTAAAGGCTTGGGTTGTAGTCGTCTAGGTCCCTGGGTCAAGTTGTATGAGACAGGCATAAGCCCTGGAATTAGTCATTTACCCCCGGTTTCAGACAAGGTTTAAGACTAGTCCTAGGCTAAAATGCATGTTTTAGCTGTTGAGCTGATGTTTAACTGAAAGCAATTTGCACAGACAAAAAAAATGCCAGTGCCATTGTTTTGTCTCAAGATGCACACCTATGTTTTTTCACTGGTACATTTATTACAGCAACTTAATTGTCCTAATTAAGCTAAGGTGTAATCCATAGACATGTCTCTGAAACCAAGGTTGCGTTCCAGTCCACTTATATACATGCACTTGCGAACTTCCCTAAGCACTTCCCCTCGGGTGAATCCCTGCTGCCATTTTGAAGTGCGTTCCACTTCGTGAAGTGGACGAGGGAAGTTTATATGGACAGACCCTCGCACCCTTGATTTTGACAGAGGGAGCGAGACTACTTAATATGTACACTTCAGGAAGCTCCACATACCACAATGCAACACGATTGTGAAGTCAACGTTTTGTTTTGTTTTTTTACCTATTGTTGGGGTGGCAATACTAAATACTTGTGCAATACACAAATACTTGATTGTAGTGTCTTTGTAGGTAGGTAAACTTTTTAAATTATTATTACATTTTGAATGAATAAATGATTGTTTTTGGCATATTCTGAACAGGCTATGAAGAATTCCAGGATGTCTTGCCTGGATGTAGATGAACACTTGATGTTGTTATTGCTGAATATGAATCTGAACAAACCAACAGCTGCATTCCACCCATCCACTAAAGAGCTATCAAAACAAATATAATTTTTGTTGTGAAAACATACACTGTCTCATAATTTTAACAATTCTGATCTTAAAACGGACTGATCTTAACGTGTATGTAACTATGGCTGCAGTTGCATGACTAAAATCAGGCTCTCTTGAACCAGTTGTTTTTTTAAGGAGGATTTGAGTCATGGAGTTCACATTGCTGTTTACAGGTACAAAACATGACAAATCGGTTAAAATCTTGCATTCAAATGTTATATTTGTGCTGTAACAAACACTGAATAAATCATAGATTAAACAGTTTGATTTCAGGGTCTTGTCAGCTTGCAGGGTTCTGCTTTAGAGAACAAAATCTCCCACAGTGTTTCAACACCAGTGTTCTTCAGCCGCGCTGCATCCAGCTAATTCACAGCTCCACAAAGCTGCATTCTGAATAGAATGCGAAAATATTATTTGGTAACACTTTATATTACGACCCGCAAACTACTGCGTAAGTAAACCGAAATGACAGTGTACGTTTCTGTAATTATAGTGTACTTCCGTGTAGGTATAAGGGAACAGTAATTAAGTTTTGGGTAATAAAGGGGTAACAAGCAGTTATATAACCTGCAAAGAACTTAGTAAGTAAACCGAAATGACGGTGTACGTTTCTGTAATTATAGTGTACCTCTGTGTAGGTATAAGGGAACAATATGTTAGGTTTTGGGTAATAAAGGGGTACAACCAGATATACAAGCAAATTATTTATAATGTAATTATTTTAAAACTAACAGGTACCTATTCTGTTAATATATTCCAGGCAAAAATTGTACGTCTGTTGTATATAAAAGTTTTTATCACATTTCTGGCAAAATATGTTCTTGTGCAATGTAGTTACAGGGTAATTTTGACATCTGTGGGTTGTAAATTAAACTTATATATATGGTTAAACTACTTAATGTTAAGCCAAAAAAATTAGTTTCTGCTATGATTTTAATTTAGAACGTACCATGTAGTACTTAGTACTTACCTTATCACATTGTATTGCAATGACACTTAAATGTCAGGGCAAATATACTGTGTAATTAAAAGTTTTTTTGTTTGTTTTGTTTTCTTAATAAGAGTACCTTTCTCTGTAATTACTGTGCAAATAGTGTTGTTACATAGTAAGTAGTGTTTGTTACCCGTTTCAACTGTGTATTTACAGGGTAAGTGTAACTCCTGCAGGCTGTAAATTAAAGTGGCGCTTGTTACCCCCTTGTTCTGTGTAGTTACAGGGTAAGTGTAACTCCTGCGGGCTGTAAATTAAAGTGGTGCTTGTTACCCCCCTTGTTCTGTGTAGTTACAGGGTAAGTGCAGTAAATATACAATAAAGGATCCCATTTAATTTCTGACTTTTATTTTACAAAAAAAATTCAAAACACTTTTTCATCTTAATAAAACATTGTCTTTTCTACAGTATACTCAAACAACAAAGTAACATACTCTGAAGTTGAGGAGTTGATGGAGTCCCATTGGTCTTGCTGCACTGCAAAAATATGAATATATATACATGCTCTTAGCAAGCTACACCTTCAATTTTAAGTTGTCGAACAATCCTCCACTCTAAAACATTTTGTGCCACCTTATATTACTGTAGTAACTGTAAATTTGAAGAAAACACATTTTGCACCCTGACATTTAAGTGTCATTGCAATACAATGTGATAAGGTAAGTACTAAGTATGGTACGTTCTAAATTAAAATCATAGCAGAAACTAATTTTTTGGGCTTAACGTTAAGTAGTTTAGTAAGAAAAGCCAATGAATAGCATTGCCAATGTTTTTCGAAATCAGCTGTTTATAAAATTGTTTCAGATTCAATTTTTATCATACTGTGCTTACATACAGCCATATATATATATATATATACGTTTAATTTACAACCCACAGATGTCAAAATTACCCTGTAACTACATTGCACAAGAACATATTTTGCCAGAAATGTGATAAAAACTTTTATATACAACAGACGTACAATTTTTGCCTGGAATATATTAACAGAATAGGTACCTGTTAGTTTTAAAATAATTACATTATAAATAATTTGCTTGTATATCTGGTTGTACCCCTTTATTACCCAAAACCTAACATATTGTTCCCTTATACCTACACGGAGGTACACTATAATTACAGAAACGTACACCGTAATTTCGGTTTACTTACTAAGTTCTTTGCAGGTTATATAACTGCTTGTTACCCCTTTATTACCCAACACTTAATTATTGTTCCCTTATACCTACACGGAAGTATACACTATAATTACAGAAACGTACACCGTCATTTCGGTTTACTTACGCAGTAGTTTGCGGGTCGTAATATAAAGTGTTACCCAGGTTTTGGACTTTGGCTGTGTTCCACTTACATTTTTTGATGGTCTTCCCGCACTAACTTTACTTCTACTGAACTTTGTTGACTCTGATGTACATATTTGCTTTCATTGAGCAAGAGCCCACTACTGGTGGAAAATATAACTGGTTTTAAATACAAAAGCCCTAAGCTTATTTATTATTTACAAATTTTCCTTATGAATTTGTTGTACACTCCATTCTACAGGAATGCTTGGTCTGTTGGGGAATAATAATACAATGATAAAATAATAATGATAATACAATTAACTGTGGCTGTCTAAAACAAAAAGTGATCTTAACCCTCCTATTATCTTTGGGGTCTATTTGACCTCATTCAGTGTTTAACATCTCTAAATACATAATTTAACACACAAAAAAAATTAAAGACTTTTTCTAATTTAATGGGGACAACTGGGTAAACATAAAATTAACTTTATATGGTTTCAGTGTTCTGTACACATTTTGTAGCATCGGTGTTCTTTGGGGTCAATTTGACCCCAGGCTCATTTTGCTGTATAAAACATAAGAAATATAAAAAAATTTGTTCTTCACACACTGGTGATTTGACACAAATCACACATTTGTTTTGGATGATATTGATGATATCTGCTTTAGGGCCCAAACCTAACATTACGATATAGGCCTACCTGAAGTATTGCGAGAACCACTGATATTTCACACGATATAGTGGAGGGGGGAATCATAATTCTCACAAGAAATTAGATATTTCCAGTGCCAATTATATATTTCCAGGGAAGGGAAAACATAATTCTTGCAAGAACTATGATAGTGGTGAACCTCATGTTGTCTATCAGATAAATTACCTTCCAAAAATGGAAGGTTATTATGGTCCCACTTGAATGACAGGGTACAGCGGTGGCCAAATGTGAAAACTTGTTGATTCACATTTTTCTAGATTATTGTGCAGAGTGATCAGAGACATTTTATATATTTGCAAAAAGCTTTATCACAAAACCCCTAATTTCACTGTGTTTGTCCTTGGCACCAAATGACCAGCTATATAAAAGGAAGGAAGAAGTGCTTCCAATCATTGTGTTCTTCTGTTAGCAATGGTTTCCTCCAAAGATGTGCAGCCATCATCTTTGCATCAAAATGGCCTCACATGCAAGGAAATAGCTGCAAAGAATTTTGCACCTTAAAGAACCATTTACCAGATCATCAAAAGCTACAAGAATAGAGGTTCAGCTGCAGTCAGTGAAGAAGGCTTTAGGACGTTCCAGAGTGTCCAGCAAGTGCCAGGAACTTCTCCTGAGGAATCAGCTAGGGAATCGTGTCACCACCAGTGCAGAACTGCTCAATATTGGCAGCAGGAGGGTGTAAGAGCATCTGCGCACACACAGCGAGGCCAAGATTTCTGGACAACGACCTGGTGTCAAGAAGGGCAGCAAAGCAGCCACTTCTCTCCAATAAAAACATCAAAGATTGACTAAAATTCTGCAGGAAGTACAAAAATTGGACAGCAGAAGACTGATGCAAAGTTATTGTATCTGATGAAGCATCCTTCTGACTGTTTGGAACATCTGGAAAATCGATTGTCCAGAGAAGAAAAGGTGAACGCTACCATGAGTCCTGTGTCGTGCCAACAGTGAGGCATCCTGAGACTATCAATGGGAGTGAAAAATTGACCACAAACCTATCCTTGATAAAAGAAATTGTATAATATGATAAAGCTATTAAAACACCAAATATTTTACGAATTTTGTGTCAAATCAGTGACATTTTATAGTGATTTGCTAATTTGTCCATAGTCGTGCAATAGGTATTCTGGATGTATAAGGGGCGAAGGTGGGGTTAGGGGGTTGGTGGTAAACATAAAGAAACAAAGTACCTGACTTAAACCTTTGAAAAAATACAAATAAAAATCACATTCTGGGGGTTTAAATTGCTGGGGTAAAATTGACCCCAGTGGGTAAAAAATGTTGGTAGATTTGAGGCTAACAGGAGGGTTAAGGTAGCTATAAGCATCATACCATTAAATCTCCAAGTGGAACACAGTCTTGGTGAAGAAAGAATGCCTGGTCCAAATACTGTTGTACCACCACTGCATCTTTGGGAGCATATCAGAAGCATTTATCTAGTCTAGCAACTGGAGATCATGTTTTGGCACTAGAAATAGCCATGGTGGTATTGTTTAATAAAGTCAATGTCTTTTAAATTAGTTGAAATTACATTTATATATATATATTATATTTATATATATATATATATATATATATATATATATATATATATATATATGACAACAATATATATATCTTAAATTTAAGTAAAACTTTCTCAACAAACAAACAAACAAACAAAAGAACTTTTTTTCTTTTTTTGCCCGAGCTTTAATGATCAGCATTTGGTTGGTTGCACTTTTTGCATTTGATTTCTTGACATGAAATGGGAGGGGGATAAGAGTATGAAAAATAAATGTGCCATGAACGTAAGCAGCGATGTGTTCTGTCACTTTCTATTGGACATTTGAATAGGTGAACCAAAATAAAAATCCTTCTCCATTCTTCAGCCATACTAAAATCAACACTTTTGTGTTATAGTGAAACCAATACTCTTGTATCTGCTCTCAAAAATGTCTGTCCAATCAGTAACAAACTACACAGTAACAATTAACTTCTTTCAGGAGTGAGGCTTACTTACTGAAAAGACTGCATCAAAATGGTGAGAGCACATGATGCAGCACTCAAACCAGATGGATCCAAGGTAGAAATCACACATGAGATCACAGACTGCACAGCCTACACTATAAAACTGTTACAAGAGATACAAAACCAGTGTCCACCCTTGTTTAAGCTGCCACCACTGTGAAGTTCAGCAGCAGTACACATAAGGGTTAACATCCTAGCTCATTTCTTAAGCCTTGCATTGTTTCACACCTATATTGCAGGTATGCAAAAGTCAATCATCCTCTTACACACTCAAACTATATTTACATATACATCTTTATCTCTGCCACAGTCAATTCCACCTCTCTCTCTAAAAAAAAAAAAAAAAAAAAGTGTGTAAGGTCCACATGCCACTGTCCTCTGTTGTTGTTGTTCTTCAGAGTTCAGTCTATATCTCAGTCGTCAGTTGTCTCCAGAACACTCTGACTCAGAGCCAAGTCCCAGTAGTGTTCGGTGCCATGCTTCTTAAAATGTTCCCTAGCCATGTTTTCCGTTGGACACTGCTTAAACTTAACCTCCCCGTAGCTACGTTCCTTGGCTGTACCCTGAGGAATAAAATGTATATATTTAAGAACACAAAGGATTAATAAGAAAAAGGAAATAAAAACATAATATTTACTTTGAATTACTTCATATCACAATGTCTACCGCAGTAAAAAACATGAAATGGTCAATAACATTATTGATCACTATTTTGCCATTTATTGCTGTAAAGCCGCTTAGAAACAATCTATATTGTATGAAGCGTTATATAAATAAAGGTGATTTGGCTTGAATGAAACAGCAAAAATAGATTATTTCTATTACAAATGGTGAGTAATGAAAGTAATGCATAATTTTCTGTAAATGTTCAATTTAATTACATATGAAACGGGTATGCATTTACCTCCCAAACTAAGGTGCATTTATTATTCTTCCTGGAACCCTCATCATCTGAATCTTGAGGTTCTAAAAAAAAGACAAAGAAAGCATGAAAGGTCAAAGGTCAGCTCCAAATCACAGCTCATAAAAGACTGATCATAAATGTTTAGCCTTCAGTCACTCCTCTTTCCCCTTACCATCTCTCTTGGAATTCGGCTCATCCCATTTAATCCTACTCAACATCAGTCGCTTAAACTTCTTCTGTGACTTGGGTCCTACAAGGAGGAAGGAGTCAATTAAAGATAAATAATGATCCTGAAAAAAGTCATTTAAAAACATCTGTGAAGATAATCATCTATAGAGATTCCCATATCACATTCACCAACCTCCCTCCACTACTACGATGTTGAGGTCTCTGTGCAGTACTACAGTGCCAGTAAGGTACAGTTGGTTTGCATTGGCCTCCACCTTAAACTTCTTGGCTGGGTTATACAGATTTCGGATTCTGCAGGCAAAGCAGATAAACCACTTGAGTAAACAACAGGATATAAACTGGCCATGCTATATGTATGTTGTTGTGTGCAAGCAGCAAGAACAATGCAATTAAAAGTTGACAAAGCTGAAATAATGAGGGCAAACAGAAAAAATCTGTATTGAATGTGACGCAACAGAACAAATTTGGACTGTGATATAATAGGCCTAAGTCAGGTAGCACCATATAATAACTGGACAGTAAAGTAAAACTAACCAACTAGTGTCCTCCTTAACTACTATCCAGGGTACATCACACAAAGTTGGTTGAGACAAGAAAATACCAAGAGTAGGAATATTCAGTTGAAATCTAGTGGCTAATTTGAATAAGCTAAATTACAAAATAGTTTTCGATAGTTCAATATTTTTGGCCATTGACTAATTCTCATACAGTTGTATCATAAATTTTTTTTGATGACTACTATTATTCTGAATTGTGGGCTTCAATTCAGAATGCAGCTTTGTGGTGCTGTGGATTAGCAGGATGCAGCGTGGCTGAAGAACACTGGTGTTGAAAACACTGTGGGAGATTTTGTTCTCTAAAGCAGAACCCTGCAAGGTGACAAGACCCTGAAATCAAACTGTTTAATCTACTTTTATCCAGTGCGCGTTACAGGACAAATATCAAATCTGAATGCAAGATTTTAGCTGATTAGTCGTTTTGTACCTGTAAACAGCAATGTGAACCCCATGACTCAAATCCTCCTTAAGTTTCTTCACCTTCTTCTCTTTCCTTTGTTCTGTCGTGAGTTTGCGTGCTGCATTTGCCTCCTCATGGGCCCTGAACATACACAAGAAAACATCACTCTATGCAAATCAAACATGAAAGAACAAAAGTAATAAAAGTAAAAAAAAGTAAAGAAAATCATTTTTTAAATAATCTAAAACATTTTATAACTTATTTTCCAAAGCCAAGCATGCAAAATGCAAAAAGCACACACATTAGGATTCATGCCGGGAGAGAGAAATGCATAAGTTTGTTTGTATAGCACATTTAATTTGTTTGTTGAATACTTTCATTCCTGTTCTGAATACACTTCAATTTAAAAGATTTGTTGTGCAGTGAGGGGAACTAAAATACATGTTTATAATGATTGTAAATGTGTCATTTTGACCAGGTGGGGCTTCTTTTCTGGAAAATACGGTACTATTGGCTTTGATAACAATCCTTTGTGCTTGTGAAACCACTCACTTCTGCCTCTTGGCCATTTGTGCTCTAACATGAGCCTCCACTTTAGTGGGGTCCTGCACAGCTTCCGTCCCCAAAACCCTCATCAGATTAGAGATCCGCACTGCACACAAACATAGACACATGAAGATTGCATACACAGAGAAAAGAACAGAGTACAGAGCTGTAATCTAGTGGCTACTTTGTAGAAGCTAAAATATACAGGGTTCATACACATTTTTACCGATAAATTCATGACTTTTGAGGCAATATTCATGACCTAATGTTCCATGAAAGTCTATGCATACATGTAAAATAAGAATAAAAATCCATGTTAAAATGTATCATAGTATATCTTAACTAAAATGAATGACCATTAATACTATTTGTTTTAATAAGTACAAGGACTGTGCCAGATGCAGTGAACAGAGTCACAAACATAGGGGAATTTCCTTAGGTGACTCTGATAGGAGGGATGTTTTCATTTTAATGATGAATAGGGTATAAGGCTGCGGTCATGGATACCAACTGGATACTCCCCAAGACAAAGTATTTGGCCATTTAAGCGCAAGAAGCCACGAAAAAGAACTCACTTTGACAGAACTCAAGTTGTTTGCGAGGCTGCTTTGTGTGTATGCGCTTTGGCAGAGAGTGCACAGAAAACCATCCCTCGGAGAGTGCAGGAGTACATAATGGTGTAAAATCGCTTGAATGTTTAAATTGGAAAGACTTAAAAAGACATGGAAATTAAACACTAAAATCGCAGCGTGCATGTAGTGCTGACAGCGTGCTAAAATGTGAAGCCATTTTTGCATCCAATAGAGAGAGAGACGACGTGGTACTGCTGAATCACTGACGCTGTTTTAAATTACTGATTTGACAAGTAATTCTGAAAGTGTGGATTCATTTATTGATCTAACCAACAAGTTATAGTGAATTTCCCGCATTATAAGAGCGTAACGTGGGACTGAGCAAATCTATGCGCAATACACTTTTCATTTCTATGCAAGGCCTTTTGTGGCGAGCAGGATGAGACCGAGGTCTATGAGAGAGCAGCGCGAGGCCGGTGGCGTGATTAATGAGCGACACCTGCAAGACGCACCGGTCTCGTATCTCTCGCGGAGGCATAAAGGAGGATCGACGACAGTGAAGAGCGAGAGAGGACAGGCCTGGGCTTATGTTGTGGTTTTTATGTTTTATTATGTGACAGCAGACGTCCGTGAGGGCCGGCTGTCTTTTACTTTCGTTTTGTTGTTGATTTATTGTATGTCATTAAAGTCTTTAAATGTTCCCACCTCCTTCTTCCCATAACAACGAACTACGTTACACCTTTAATTGAAAAATACTAGTAATTAAGAATGAGTAGGTGTGCCCAAACCTTTGGCTGGTTGTTTGACATATTAAACATTTAAACCTGGCTGGTGATGTACCTTTTGGTTCCGGTGGAGGCATAAGACCCAATCGGACCTTTTCCTGCACCTCTTTCTGGCCTTCTCTACGTGTTTGTCTCCTCAACTTCTTTTGTTCTTTCTTAGTCAAATACACACCCAGAGTCACTGGCTTATCTGTATCCACTGAGAAAGAGAAGCAAAAAGACAAAGACAGAAATAGAAACATAAAGGTCAGACCAAATATTTGGATCAATGGGTCTTTTGAAATTCAACCAGTTTCTGTCTGCAGAAGGTTTTGATGTTTAATGCATGCATGGATACCTGGAGGGGCCATCTGAATAGGGTGTTCAAGTAGGTTGGTGACTCCGTGCAGTTCCACCTCATCTAAATTTGTACAAGCAGATCTGAGAAAAAGAACAGAACTTTCACTCAAATATGTTATCAATTATCAAAAGGAACTGCATGACTGCCAGATTATATGGAAAAGACAGCCTTAATTCTTCACAATGTCAATACGACTTTGGTACGGCACAATTATTTTTTTCTGAACCTGTCTTGTATATTTTATAATTGTCTGTAGCAGATTTGAAAGCTATTGACTCTTACAATTCTATGTGGGAAGGCAAGATGTAGGAGTCCCACCACTCTATACGAGGAATCTCCCCCTCTCCCATCTCTTTCTTGGGGGCAATAAGAGCAAGTTTAGTGGAGGCCTGTATGCCTGTCTTCTTGGCAGCCTGAGCAATCTCCATCTGTAGCTTCTCCAGCTGAGCCTGAGGACAGGAGATAATATTATTTCTCAGCTATTATTGAGCAAAGTCAAATTTTGAATCTATGAATTTTTTTTTTTTGTCAAAAATAAAGAGGGATGCTGTTGCCCACCTTGGTGCGAATGCGCTGGGCAATCTTCTCAAAGCGCCCCTGTTCATGGAACCTAAAGCCTTTCTTGGCTCTCTGTGCAGGAGTAAGGGCCACACGTGAATCGAAGTAAGACGTGGATTCCAGGTCATCGCTGGGTTTTTCCTTTAACTGCTGCCGAAACTGTTCCCTCTTCACCGCTCTGATGTTTGCTAGAGACAGAGGGGAAAAAATAAAACAGAACATTAGGAAAAATCTATTTCAAAACAACAAAATGTGAGAGATTCATATTTCTGTAGCAGTGTGTGGTACCTTTTAGAGTGGGCATACGATGCGTGAGCTCAACTTCTTTCCCACTGGCATCAACAGTTCGTCCGAGCTCATCCAAAATGAGGGGAGTTGGCTTTGTAATCTCACGAGGCTCCACTTTACTATAAGCAAATATTAGAAAACTTAAGCGAATAAATTCCTCATCATGAAAACACAATGTAATTTAATAAAAAAATTCTAGGAAACATGAAGCCTGTTCCCAATATTCTTTATTATGTACAAAAAAGACAGTCATTTCTAAACGTTTACAACACTCACGGTGGTGCAATGCCCATGGCGTGCAGGTTGGCCAGAGCTACCAGGTTATGTGGCCCTGTGTTGCCCAAAGCACCAAGAATCCCTGGTTTCATGGCCAGTGTGGATTGGATCTTGGCCTGCAGCTCAGCTGCCTTACGGGCTTTCTCTATAGCGTCATTCATGAAGTTAGCAGCCTGAGAGGGAGCGATGGACTGGGTGGCACCCCCCGCTGGGAGGTTGGAACGTGTAGCACTAGGGTCCGTCTGAGATTGAACCATTCTGGGCTATAGGAGAAAGAACAAAATTTGGTATCCATTTTTAAAGCTTAGATGACAAAGAATGACAGACGATTAGGGACAAAAAAATAACATAAGAGATAACAACATTGCTACTCTGTACCAGTAATAACATGACATTTATTATAAACATTGGAGTTTAGGGCTACACTTGATTGTTTTGATTATTGATTAATGTGTCAATTGTCTTCAATAAATTGATTAGCAGGATGAAAAAAAATGTTATATAGTTATTACAAATGTATAATTGCTGATTGCTTATTTTAAAGCAGAAGTTGGAACTCATTGGAACATAGTAATTATATTTATTCCCCTTCACAAAAAGTCAGTAACACTTTATAAATATACAGTAATTAAGTACTTCTAAATCATTTGCAAACTATTAGTAAATTCATATTTTATAAATTGTGGTCTTTACATTGTTAATATATTAATAGGCTACATACAAATATGTTCATTGTGTCAGTTTTTCACTGTGTGTTTTTGTTGTAATAAAGTTCAGCACTAGTTTACTTGGATTGTTTTGTTTGTTTTCATTCAGTATCCATTTTGAAAACTATCGGTTATTGTCCAGTGCGGTCCAACCTGGTTATTGTTATCGGTAAAATCCACTATCAGTCGACCTCTAATCTAGGGCGTTTTAAAGGTCCCGTTGTATGCCCCTTTTCACAAGATGTAAAATAAGTCTCTGATGTCCCCAGAGTGTGTATGTGAAGTTTGAGCTCAAAATACCCAACAGATCATTTTTTACAGCATGTTTAAATTGACATTTTTTGGGGCTCAGAAAAACGAGCTGTTTCAGTGTGTGCCCTTTAAATGCAAATGAGCTGCTGCTGGACGACCCAGGGGGCGGAGCTTCATGAGCTTGCGCTCAGTCTGTCAGGACAAATTCATCTCATGGAATGATGATAATATCAGAAACTCTCAGTAACGGCGTTCATTTCGAGTCGGACAATAATGCCTACAGAGTCAGAGTGCTGTATAGAGATGAAACAGGTATGGTTTAGTAGTTTAATTACGGTTTTTATAACGTATTGTCATCTGCTTGTATGTATCCATTATTTATTAACAGCCTACAAGTCTGCTGTTTCGGACCAGGTCCGAATGATGATCAAACATGTACTGATGAGTTTAATAAAGTTTATTGTACATCACACAAAAGATGAAGCGTCAGTTTTACTTCAGAAAATCACGGTAAGAGCTGAGTAAACACAGTAGGCTAAGTTATAAGAAGTGCGCAAGTAGCCAGTAGAGTTGAGGGAGCATTCCTGTGGGCGGAGGTTAGTCTAAACACGGTTCTGGTGATGTCACTAATGAAGGAAGTAGAGGGGTGTAGTCCAATCGAGCCGTTTTATGTAGTCAACTTCTGTTAAATAAAATATCTCGCTTGGCATTGAACTTTGAGCTTTATAATTTTACAGATATTATTTATACTCTAACAACAACATTACACACTAACTAAAGTTTGAAACATGGGATCACGTAGAACGGGACCTTTAAAAGAGTGGATCTTGTTAAAAGTTACATATGGTGGCCAAGCTGGAGCATTCCTTAGCCTCAACCCGGTGAGTGAACGGGACTATGAATGCGACTTTACGAGACTAATGATAAGTACAGACAACAAGATGGCGACATTTATCGGATTGGTGAATCCGATATTACAAAAACGATACCCGTTTGACACCCGTAAAATGCTTAAATATTAGACATTAAAGAATAACAGAGTGCACACCACAACTATAACAGCACAGAAAAACAGTCCTTAATTAATAGCAATTTTGTATTTTCCATCTAATACAAATCTAAAGTGAGGAGTATTTACTCCTAATAAACATTACCAGCTCCTTTACTACTGGTTTAGAATACTGTACATCACTTGTATGGTTAATCATTTGTTAATGCATAAAAACCATTATCTAACTTGAAATATGAGTTAATTAAACAATAATAATTTAATAATTAAAGTGACGATGAATGAAGAACTCTTGATGTATTCAAGCCACACTATGTAATTTGTCACCACTAGAGGTTGTTTATTCAAAACAAAGGCAAGGCTTGATGACGCCGCCTTGATTTCGTGGAATCATGGGATTTGTTGTCTACGACGGCACTCGGGCAGAAATCAAATTCATGGATGACCGGTAATGTATTAAAGATTTATTAACTTTACGAAAGCCGCTGGAGCGAAATGAGGCCGCTGGAGCAATTGCTAATGAGAGACAAGCACGACACTCGGCTCGAGAGCAGTGGAGCTTTTATTACACCGCAGACGCTTCAGCTTCTTTCGGTCATGCGTATCTGGGCTAACGTAGCGCCGTTTTATCATATTAGATACATTTGAGTGTGTTGAAAGTTGCGTTCGCTTGGCGGCTACTATATGAGACACTTGTTGCACACTACAGTGACCTAGATCGATATTAGGTATGGTAAAACATGGTACTTGTGTTAAATCAAAAAAATTAGATTTAAACAAAAAGATTAACTGTGTTGAGCTGTATAACAATGATTAGGTTTCTGTTGATGAATGTCAGTTCAAACACAGTTGCTCACCTTTCTAATAAAATACATCATATATTAAAGCATCTTTGGTGTTTCAATGGTTTCGATGAATGTATACACAGTTGCTCACCTGTCTAATAAAACACATAATATATTAAAGCATCTTTGGTGTTTCAATGGTTTCTACAAAATAAATGTAGGGAAATGCGGCTATGATGGTCCGTGTCCTGGTTAAAACTGCTTATTTCTCTGGATTTAAACATTCTTAGAAACATTTGGGATAATATAAGTACACAAATCAACAAAATATATAACATTGTTCTAGTGGTTTTTGGATATTTTGATCCAAAAAAACTTACATAGTGGGCCTTTAAAGTAAAGACTACAGTTTATAAACTATGAATTAACTGAACTAATAGTTTGCAAATGATTTATAAGCGCTTTGTTACTGTACACATGTATTAATGTTACAGGTACAATTTGAAACCTACATTTAACTTCTAAAAAGAAATATTTTATAGCACATATATTATATTGTGAAAAACAAAATTACCTGTGATTAATTTATCAACAATCATAAATTAAATAAACAATAAATGCAAGGTATTTCTATGATTCCTTAGAGATCTTTTGAACACACAGGTAGTACAGGGCCGTTACTGTTAACAGGTGCTTGGTATTGTTTATTACCTGTGTAGAGGGCACAGGAGCCACAATACTTAGCTGTTTCTTTCTCTCCTCAATCTGCCGTGTGGCTGCTTCCATCATTTGCTTTATCTGAAAATAGAGTATCACAGATAGTATTTATGCTTGACACAGGCAGTCCATCAAAAAAATATTCAATTATGAGCAATTATGTAGTGTCCTCTATAAAAAAAGCTGTGAACTTTAATACTTTTGCAGTACAAAGCAATATCTGTTTTACCCAAGTACTTACAAGTCATTAAATGTTCTAAATATTGAAGTGATCACACTTCATCCCATTACTCATTTCATTAAATTGTCAACATTTTATTGAAGTGATCCTTGTGTGTGCTCGATCAGATACCTCTGTCTAGTGTCTTCTTTTACTGATGGTGTGTGTTACCTGCATCTTGGTAAGCATGCCAGGACTCTCTGTAGGGGGTCCAGGTAAAACAGCTGGTTCGTCCACCTCCTCAAAGCGAGGTACTCTCTTCTTCTTTACCCCTGTATCCACACTGTGTCCATCCTTCACTCCTTCCACCTCATCTCCAAACACTTCCTAAAAAAAGGACAGAGAGGAAAAATAAAACAGATGAAAAAGACAAGACATAGTCAGAGTGTCAGTTTCACAAAACAGTGACTTCAATTGATTCAGAACAGATTTAATTTCCTTAATAAATGTTCCTTCTTGCTCAGACATTGGAGGCACAGAAAACTCTATACCTTCAGCTCTCTTTTGCGGTTCTTCTCTCCAGCTCCTTTATTGCCCCGGGAGTTTTTGCTTTCCTCAAGAGCTTCAAACAGACGCTCAACAAAGCTGCTTGCTGAATCATCAAGAAATGGCCTTAGCTGGTCTAAAAGAAGAGAGATATTGATCTTCATTAATGAAGAGTCTCGTGGAATTATCACTGCCTTGCCACAGTATATCAGCCGCATAATAAAATTTGCTCTAAAATTATGAGTAATTCTACATAAACCAGTGAATTCTTCATAAATGTCATTGATGCCGTTTACACTGGACTTGACAAAGCAACCGCTACAAATCCATTTTGTTCTTTGTGTAAGAAGTAGCGTGAGCACTTGAAGTACTTCAGAAATAGAACAGGGCATCAGTTTAATGTCAGGAATTTGTTGTGTCGCGCTGCATCCAGTGTAGAAAGCTTCACTGATTATAATGGGTTCTGTTTGCTTTTGTCGCATCACGCCGCTCACGTCTGGTGTAGACACGGTGTCACATTAAAACATTAGATGGGATAGGTAAAGACATGTCAAGCCAATCAATAAACAGCAATCATGATTCCTTTACAAATTTTTGAAATGGGATAGTTTTGTCTCTAATCACATCTTTATTACAAAAAATACTAGCTTGTTTCCACACACCCCAACTTAAGGCCCATTCACACCAAGAACTAGCAGATGATTTTGTACTGTTTATTCTAAGCAGAATGGATTCTGATTGGCTGTCAGTGTTTTAATCGTTCAAAAGCTGGAAAAATCGTTCTAAAGTAATGCCAAGGATATTGTTTCTCTGTGCTGTTATAGTAGTGATATAGAATGATTTTTATAACTATATCTATTTCCTTATAGTTATCGTCCTTGGTGTGAACAGACCTTTAAAGGGATACTCCACTTTTTTGGGAAATAGGCTCATTTTACAACTCCCCCAGAGTTAAACAGTTGAGTTTTACCGTTTTCGAATCCATTCAGCCGAACTCCCGGTCTGGCTGTACCACTTTTAGCATAGCTTAGCATAGATCATTGAATCGGACAAGACCATTAGCATCTCTCTCAAAAAAAATGACCAAAGAGTTTCGATATTTTTCCTATTTAAAACTTGACTCTTCTGTAGTTACACCGTGTACTAAGACCGACAGAAAATGAAAAGTTGCGATTTTCTAGGCTGATGTGGCTAGGAACTATACTCTCATTCCTGCGTAATAATCAAGAAACTTTGCTGCCGTACCATGAGTCCAGCAGGCGTAATGATATGACGCAGCGCCTGAAAATAGTCCCCAGCTCAGTAACTTCCAACGTGACCGGGACTAAGTTTGTCTAACCTATTAGACCTATTTTCAGGCGCTGCGTCATATCATTACGCCTGCTGCACTCATGGTACGGCAGCAAAGTTTCTTGATTATTACGCAGGAATGAGAGTATAGTTCCTAGCCACATCAGCCTAGAAAATCGGAGTTCAATAAAAGGAGTTCAATAAAAGGAGTTCAAATGAAAGTAATCTATGATACACTTGTAACTAACTACTAATGATTTAATACTGATTTTGGGCAAATTACTCATGTTCAATATTCACCAAACCTTTTTTAGTCCCCAGAACAAAACATTCTCTAATCTGTACAAGTTTAAAAGCAAAGTAATGAAAAATTTAAAAAAGGCAAATTAAGGACCTCTTTAGTCAGTGCATAAGTCTATTTAAATTGCAAAACATTTTGAAGCTTAATGAGAACTTAAACATTTAAGCTGAGTGTGATCATGTTATGTTTCAATGGCAAACCTACACGGTTAAAAATGTACAAAAATTTTGCAGAATTCTTATCCAAATCTATTTCCCGTGTTTATCCATGCAACTACAACATAAATCATCATGACATGAATATATAAAGGAACTTTCTGGATTGCTAGACTCCACCCTATTGTGTGTGTAATAAGCCTCACCACTCTCTTTTGCAAGCTTCAAGCAATCAGGCACAATTACATATTCACAATGAATGTTAAGATACCGTAGAGATCTTATTTTTTAAATCACTGTAGCTATAAGGAGGCTGAACTTAAGTCAGGTTAACCTGATAATCGTGTCAAAGCAGTTTGTATACGGCACGGCTGTACCTGTACATTGCAAGCCAGTGGCAATCGCTTGAGCTTTGGTGCTAAAAACATAAATATTTTCAATGGTGTTGCTATAGCTTCAGATGGGAAAATAAATTAAAAAAAGAATGCTGTGCAAATGATTAGGTGAATAGCAAAGAACAGCAAGGTCAACAAAAACAACTAGAGAGTGTTTTTATGTGTGTGTGTGTGTGTGTGTGTGTGTGTGTGCTAGAAGCCTATGTGATGTGGTTGTATGATCTGGGAACCCAGGACACCCTGTACACTGGTCAAATTCAGGCAGACTCCACACATTTTTTGGGAGGAGCTCGTAAGGTACTTGGTTCAGCTCGTAGTTCCTCTCACACAATACAAGGTGCGACCATATGAGCATAAACAATTGACGTGTGCTTTCTCAGACTAGAAAAAAAATCACTTGCGAGCTCCTACGACAGCAAAAATCACACTGTGTACACCCAGCATTAGGTTTGCTGCAGAAGTAAAAACTGTCTCGAGGACAGAAGAAACATTTCCAATTTGCGTGACAGACTTGTTTCTTCCATCTCCGCAGGCATTCACTCCTACAGTAGAACTGTAATTTCATTGTAATATGATATAGCAGGTAAAGATATAACTTATATCAGTACATAAAGGCAAACATCTTACCTGTGGTTTTTCTCTTGTCCAGGCCTTTTCCCACACAGTGTAACGCTGCTGTGACCACAGTGGGTTCAGAAAAACCAAGGACCTTCTTTACTGTGCGTTCCACCCATGGCCTCAGCTCATCAACCTCACGCTTGGGAAGAGACATTCTGGAGGAAAATCTAATAGACAAACAAACAAAATGTAATACTAATGTTAATGTCACAGACCACTTTCAGTTTAACAGCTTATATTTTACATTAATAGATAAGTCTAATCGTTTATTTCCTTAACAACCGGATATTTATAATGGTTCTCAATTATTTACGGTCTCAAATCACAATCTGCTTATTAGTCCCTCCTTTGAGTGTTTTCAGTCCACAAATCAATACATTTCAATAAATGCCTGAAACCACAATAATACATGGGCCAGAACAACAGTATAAAAACGTTTTGTATTTGGTGTTTGATTTAGTCTCAATTTGTAAATATCTGTGATTCCAACTTGTGCCCGCATTACAGATTTTTGCTTTTGTATAATTCTAAGAGCAACAACGAAGACGATACAATAAAGAAAATGCATTACTTATTAGAATCAGTGAAACAAATATTATCAATGTTTTGCTGCGCAAGATTCAGTTCAATCGTGTGTTACTGGCCTCAAGAGTTCACGAAGACCTAAATATGTCAGAATGATACCAAAGTACCGAATGCATTGCAAAAAATATCATACTGTCCAGTTATTGACAGCACTCAAAAAAAGTACCAAGTTGCCGCCGTTATGTTATATTACAGTAACAGCTATAATCGTAGCAACGATAATTAAATGCCAGTAGTTATAAGTTAGTTACCATGGTAATGTTTTAAAGGGTGTCGGTAGCAAACGAAACGAACCGAACCTTAACACAAACACTTACCTCTAACTTTATTCAGCTGTTTTGCAGCGACCATGCAAGTTTCCTTGTTATCTAAAATGCTCGTCTTTTCTTCCTCCACACCAAATCACTAAAATAAAATTAATCCGATAGTTGTGTAAATAAGGGGAGGGAAAAGAACTGAATTGTTTCTAGACTTCTCTACTCCCACGGTGTTCGCTGAACGTTTTCCAATGGCGAAACGGAAACGGAAGTTGCTGGTGAACGTTTCCTCCGGAAAGACATTGACGCCGGGCACACTGCTGACATCTGTCGACCTGGAGCGGAAAATTTCGTTGTTGTTCAACATAACCTGCTTAAAATTATGTACGATATCATTAAACGTTATTAACCCTTTAATGACCAAACACAGGAAAAAGGTAAACACATTTCTTTGATGACAATTTAGTTTTTGTTTACTAAAAAGTGAAAATAGACTTTCTTAAAGCAACACTAAAGAAACTTTTTTTACCTTAAAATAATTTTTCCAAAATCGTATCAGTGGTTCATCAAGTCGTAACAGGGTAAAATGCACTTCTGTATTCGCTTTGCAGCCTTATATCTGCTATAACCGCACTATGCAATTTTGCCAGATTGGGTAGCGTTTCTGTAGTTCGAATGAGACATAAGAAACTACAAATTTGACTTGCTGTACAGCAAGCGTTACAATAGTCATAATTTTGTTTTTCTTCATTTCTGATGTTGCAATACATCATACTTTCATAAAGTCATGCAACACTCTACCTTGTCTGGACATCGTCTAAAGCCGGTGCTGGATAAACAGCGAGCGTGAGTGCGACAGTAGGCTGTAGGCTAAATTATTTACGACAGTGGTAATGGACAATTCCGCTTACAACCTGTAGGGGGGCCGAAGAGGAAAAGTTATTTAGTGTTGCTTAAGGACACAATTACAATTGCTAATAATGTGTATTTTAAATGTTTACCTAACCATCTCCAAAAGTAGCCTACTATAGACCAGGGTTTGTCCAATCCTGTTCCTGTCCTGCAGAGTTTAGCTCTCCAACCCTAATTAAACACACCTGAACCAATATGATATGCTGTAGCCTATATCATCCATCCATTCATCAAACTGCTTAAATTTACACTAAATAAATGGGTAAATGAAGTATCACCAATTCACTAGTGCTGCCTGCATGTCTCCAATGGTTGGACCTTCTTGCTCAGTGCTACCCAATGATTCACCTTGTCAATCCCAATATAATAACAGTATTTTATCATGCTATGAAAATTAAATATTTGATTTGATCTGTTTAACAAGCCCTCTGAAATTATATTACATTATAAAATATAGTTATCTTTAATATCATGAAAATGAGCCTACATTTTATGATAATTTTTTTTCCGCAAAATATACCGCGCTAGTCTATTTTTGAAGGATATGCTCTACCAAATGGTTAAGAGGTTTTTGGTTCATGTCTGTTATTGTTCACACTGTCAGTCCAAATCCGATCATATCCGATTGAAATCTGATCTAAAATGATTGACGTCCACACTGTGTATTGCAATTGTTCCAATCAGATTTGTGTGTCCGTGCAGCTCCTTCGTTTTCTGGAATATCTGCATTGGTTGCTAATTGCTATGATAATCACATTGCGTTAGTAGGTATAAGCCAAAAACAGCAACAATAACAACTGCAACATAGAGGGGTTTGCTATAGAGATGTTGTCTTATTTATAACACTAGTGCAAAATGCTTGTGCAAAATCAGTTTTTGAGTGTGTATTTAGTAATTGTTGGTTTGGTGTGTTTGAGTGCTCATTGTTACAATTACACAGCAAAAGTTCAGTGAAATTATTTGTATTTGTGCATGGTAGAAAGCACACAGTGAACTCTAAGAAAAATCTATGCTTGAGCAAACAGTTTGTGAAAAGGCAACTACAAATGATGCCCGTGAAAGAGACTGTGAACGCATTGAATAGGATATGTAGGCTAGTTGGTGAATAGCATAGGCTACTATTACACAGTAGCGTTAACATTAAGCGCACCAGAATGAAATATAATATCCAGAAGTAAACATAGCTGACTTATAGATTCAGTTAATATCCACAAATGAATAAGCGCGTTGATTCAGGGAGCAGTGCAAAGTGCCCGTGCAAAATCAGTTTTTGTGAGCTGATCGCAGTCAAAAAAGTTCAGGAGATATTTCTTAGCGATGGCTGATTTCAACAGTTTCAATATGATAAAAAAAAAACCTTTATATTGATTCAATGGATTAATTGCATTTTGGAAAAAAAAATCAGTTTTTATAATAGATCTTTGAAAATCCAAATCTGGATTTGAATTTTTTATGATATTAAAAACCAAAGATGCAATGTGAAAGTTTGAAACAGAAAATAGTGGTTTTCATCTTGCCACTTTCTTGGTAAAGAAAACACATTTTTATTCAAATTAATCAAAATGGATTTATCCCGTTCTGGAACCAAACTATAATATTCAGAAGTAAACAGTGTAGCTGACTAAGTGTTTATGTCAGAATGTTTATTTTTAAACCACAACCTTCTTGGGGCTTCTTTGACCGATACAACCCTCTAATGTCAGAATGTTTATTTTTAAACCACAACCTTCTAAAAATTATATATTTAACAATATATTTTGCATTTCTCATCCAAACAACGACAAACTTGGCACTGCACTTACTCGTGCCCGTAGCGAGACACCTGTCAAGTTTGAAATCCATCGGACTAACGGTTCGAGAGATATGCGGTTAACAGACACACACACACACAGACAGACAGACACACAGACAAAAAGACAGACAGACAGACAGACGTTTCTGTAATTTATAGATAGATAGATAGATATTTAGAGATATATTCGTGTTTTGTTAGTGCAGACTGGCTGTTCTTGAAGATAACATGTTGTTATTGTGTCAGCACCTCTTTATAGACAACACTGCTCAGAAAGTGGCGCTTTTTGTTTGTTTCATCATCTTGAGCAAGAATACGAAGTCTGCTTGATCTGCCAACTCTGCTGGCTGCAACGTAGAATTGACCATGACTGAAGAAGTCTCTTGTGCAGAAGACACCAACACGTTGCAAAGACTGGCCTTGTGACTTATTCACTGTCATGGCAAAGCAGGGTCTCACCGGAAACTGCCTACGTCGCAGGGTGAATGGAAATATGTTGTCAGATGGGATGAGGATGATGCGTGGAATGAGTAATGTGCGTCCAGCATTGACACCGATCACAGAAGTCGCAACCAAAAGATGAGGCAGGATTTGTTCAATGATGTATCTCGATCCATGTTGGTCGAAATTTCGAAGTAGCATGATCACCATTCCCACCTTTAAAGTGATGCGATGGGGAGGCATACCAGATGGGCAGAGGGTATTTAGAAACTCAGTTGGGTACATAATATGGTGACCCTCAGATTCTGCAGTGTCCACACTGTTGCAAACATGCTCTTCTCCAGGAAAATTCTTTGTCATATATCCATTCACTTTGTCAACTTCAGAGTTGGTTGGGCACAGTATGACACGTTCACATAGCCACTTTGGATTGGAAATGTTGACTGTCATGTCATCATATACCCAATTGACAATGTCCTCAAGTTTCTCGCCAGAAATTGATAGTGATTCATTGAGCTCAATTGCAAATTCACCCTCTTCTGGAACCACAGGAATTTTCCCCTCACCAAGGTTCAAAAGGAATTTGCCAAAATCTGCTTTTGTTTGTTGATCTCCAGCAGCTTGAGTGATCCTCATGTTTTCTGTTAGACGAAGAATCTCAACATTTTTCCATAGGTGTGAGCTCTTGAAACACCTCCCTATGATCTGGGTTTGGCTACCATGTGGGACAACAGAAAGGATTTGCCTCCAGTCACCGCTGAAAACTATTGTGATGCCACCAAGTGGCTTGTCTGAACCTCTGAGCCACTGGAATGTACGATCTGCTGCTTCTAATGCACGGCGATCCATCATTGACACTTCATCCACAACCATGAGATGCGTCATTCTAATGAGTGTTGCAGTGCTGTCATGTTCACTCATACTGCAAGTGGACTCGTCGGTGAGAATGAGAGGACATTTATTGTCCTACTGTGAAAGGTTGTGCCTTTCTGCAGTAGGGTAGCTGCAATGCCACTTGCAGCTGTTGCAAGAGCTACTTTGCCCTGTGCACGCACTTTGTTAAGGATGTGGCACAATATGAATGTTTTCCCAGTTCAACCACTTGCATCAAGGGATATCATTTTTCCAAGTCCCTGTTCCACACTTTCCATCACTGTTTCGACAACTTTTTGCTGTTCGTCATTGAGGCTGTTTTCTGTGTCAGTAATGATAGTTTGAAGTTCCTCTAATATGTTGTGCTCAGTCTCATGCTGAATGATGCGGGGAATTTGACTCCGGACGTGAAGTGGATCAGGCTCAGGGAGGCCAAAGTTCCCATTTAAAGTAAAACCATGTCTTTCAACATGGTCCTTAAGGTCAAGTAGCACTTGAGTCACAATAAATTCATCTGGCTCATTCACATTTGCCCTGTGCATGAAATCTTCACACAGCACATGCTTGTGCCTTTCCCAGAACTGCAAGTGTTCCCCTCTAAGAACAAACATTAGCATGTTGGCGAATACCTCAGTGCTGAGCCAAATGTCACATTTGCAGCCTCCTCCATAACAGAATCTACTTCTTGGTCATTTTCAACAATGCCATGTGCAATGCAAGCTGCCAGATAGGTGTCCATGACCACATCTCCAACTCGTCGGAGGTCTTTGAAGCATGTTGGGCCTGGCACGTGGTACAAAAGAATGCGGAGATAGAATAGTTCAGCAGTGTGAGGGTTGAAGGCAATCATTGGAATTCGTCCAACGGTGTCAGCCATGCGGCCATCGTGAGAACTCAGTCTTTTTTTACGCAATTGAAATTTCTTCCGTGTGTATGTGAAGAGTTAAAACACATCTGAGTACACAATGTGTCGCATGTGTGGATGAAGAGACATTGCTTCAAAAAAGGCGGTCAGTGTGGTGGCAGGTGGCCCTGAGTCCAACAGGTTCTGGGCAGCGCCTTCATCATTGAACATGATGACCTGTTCATCCTCTAGATGAATTGCAAGCATCTTTACTGGTGGCTGTTTCTGCTGAATGGGGAAGTTGTATATGCGCCAGTATCCCTCAGATGCAGTGATGTAACGCCCTAACTCATAACGTGTCACCTCATCACGTCGTAGTATCTCACGGGTCTCATCATCAGGCACATCCAGTCTCACCATGCACTGATCAGGTCCCTTCTCCAAATATTTATACAGATATTTGACACTGGAGACAGCACACACAATTTCAACATTAATATGCGCATTGTATCGGAGCAGGATGTACGGATTGTATGGCACAACCCATGTATTATTGACAGGTACATTGACGCCACCTCTTATGGTCTTGATGATGGGAGAACCAGGTGCTCCTTCTGTTCGTCTTCGGTACAATGGGTAGGAGTTGTCTGAAAAGCTTGTGTTCTGTCTCAATTGTTTGGGATAGTCTTTGGTGCACTTTTTGTCTACCATGCAGGGGCTGGCACTGTTCCATTGTCCACATGGGCCGTGAATCATGTGTGATGTTACAATGCGATGTAGTTCCATATTTGTGTTTTTGTCAGGAATCTCTGCAGACACCACACGGTCAATATCGCTGGCGGTCCTGGGTTTGTCGCGGGCTACCATGGTCATGAGCATGTGTATATGTGGAAGATGTCTCTTTTGTGTTTCCTTCACCATCACATATGCATCAATGTGTCCCAAGATGTCACGCTTGAGGAGGTCTGTGAGGAGTGCTTCCACCTTCATGTGAAATACTCGAGCAATGATGTCTGGTCTCTGATTGGTCTGTTGACCCTCAAAAAGTGATCCTGTGATTTCAGGCCAGTTCGGGTTGCAAGAGAAGGTGAGGAAGAAGTCAGGTTTTCCTTTGATTCGTACCAAGGTCATGGCATCTTGGAACTCCTTGGCGTACCATCGGGGTGATCCGTAAATTGTGGGTGGCAGGATGGTTAGGCGTCCAGGAATGATCTCAGAGTGACTATTCAGGGCATCAACAATGATTTTATACTTTTCAGCCTTGATAGACTTCTGGTTGTGGCGGATCCAGTTGAGGCGGTGTGACTAAATTTTTGACATCATGTCACATACATATTGCTGTGTCAGTCTCCCACCACAAAGCAGCAAATTGAAGTGTTGAGCAATGTCACGCACTTGAAGATGGTAACGGTAGAAGCATGTTGGTGTGATACCTGCCAGCTCAGTGTGGTATCCTTGGGAACCCTGAGGTAGAAGAAGCACATATGACAATGGGTCATATGCTGGATGCATGGCGTCGATTGTCTGAAGCCGTCCTCCTCTGAGATGAAGAGTGACAGCCAGTTTCCCAAACTGCTGTGTAGTTGTTACTCCTGGAGCAATTACAGCCACGTCACTATTCAGTGATGGAAGATTCACAGTGCCACGATGAAGGTCATGATGTCGTGTGCGAGCTGTTAGGACAATTTTCAGTTCATTGGCATTGTCATTTTGGGTCACATACTCAATGGCTGACTTAAACTGTTGCACGTATGGATTGCACATGTGAATGGCCTTCTTGCGTCCTCAGTAAAAAATCTTCATTCAGATCACTGTTTGAGGCATGGGCTCGACGGTTTTCCAGCTCATGAGCAGGATCGTGGAAATATATCAGAGCAAAGAGTGGTGAGTGACCTTGTTCAGGAAGGGGGCCGGCAATGTAATGATAAACTTTGCCTTGTATACGCACACCTGGGTTGAAGCCAGGCATAGCTACCTCTTTAATACCAATACTTGCCATTGCCAGCGCATTGTTGTATTGTTTTGCTTGCTTCACAAAACTTTGATCAAGGAAAAGGTCCTTAATAGCATCTGGATGCTGTGGTGGAATTGAGCCAGGCTTGGGATTTGTGGCGTTATATGTAAGGTTAATCTTACTGGAGTTGCAGCAGAATCCTTTTCTCTCCTCTTTCCATACATACAGTACATATTTAGGATTAGTATTACCTGAGGTAATTTTTCCAGACCTTTTTACAGAAGATAAAAGTCGCTGTAATCTTTCAATCTCAATCTTCTGTAATCATAGTCTGTAATGATTACTGCGATAGCACATTCAGACAGGTATAAAATTACTAAGAAACTCGGGTAATAATTACTTTTTCCTACTTCTCCATGTAAAACTAATCCAGTCCGATTACAGCTTTAGGAGGCTGGTATGCGCTGCTTTATTCCGCACTGTTGTCTCCACCGGTTTTAAAACATGTCTCCATTATATTGTCTTCTGCTCGTCCGGCACTTTGCAACAACAAACGTGAGAAAAACACATAAACCACGCGAAATCTGATGAGAGCAGTCAGACTGAAACGGATTTCCAAATAATTTTTTGCAGGTCACACTTGCTAAATCTGATCGGATTTCAATCGGATATGCACAAAAATCGGATTTGGACCTACAGTCTGAACGTAGCCTTAGTCACGTTCCATGTCATCTTGCCATGTCTTGTGCTTCCCTAGTCTTGTGTCATGTTCTCTGATTGGTGCATTGTCTTGATTATGCACAGGTGTCCCTTGTCTGCTCATTAGTCTTGTGTATAGTCCTCTTGTTTCATGGTTTCTTGGTCTAGCTTTGTTCATGAAACCCATTGTGGTGAGTTTGTTTGTTCATGTCTCATAAGTCAAGTCAAGTCAAGTCAAGTCAAGTTTTGCCAAGTCTTTTGTTTGTTTTTGGTTCATGGATTGTTCACGCATTTGGTCAATAAAACTGCACTTGGGTTCTCACTACAACTCGCCTCAGTGGAAATGCACTACAGAAAGCTAGACCCAACTAAAAATGAGCCCAGCCGTTTGCCCCCTGCACCTTCGTCAAGGCCATTAGGCCATCAAGGATTATGTCGAGAGTTTTTTTTTTTACTTTCTCACCTTCGTCATGACTACCAAGTCTGAGCCTGTTCAACATCAGGCCTGCCAAGCCTGAACCTGTTCACTTCATGCCTGCAAAGCCAGAGACTGTTCATGTCATGTCTGCCAAGCCTGAGTTTCTTCAAATCATGCCTGCCAAGCCTTAGCTTGTTCATGTCATGACTTCCAAGCCTGAGCCTGTTCATGTCATTGCCGCCAAACCTAAGCCTTGTCACGTCATGGCCGCCCCGCCAGAACCATTAGCCAAGATGTCCACCGAGCCAGAGTCTTCAGCCAAGATGGCCGTCGAGCCAGTGTCTTCAGCCAACATGGCCACCAAGCTAGAGTCTGGAATCTTCACATAATCACTCCCCAAACATGCAAACACCATCTAGGTCATGGAGTGTAATCCATCCACTGCATTCCAGTAATCATGTGTCACAATGTTATGTTTTGTTTTGTTTATCTAGTCTTAGTTTTTGTTAGCGGTGTCCTAATTCAGAGGCTGCATCCTTCGAAGGACTCAAAGCCCACGAAGGTCAGACTGAGCGTTGTTAAATGGGATGGTCTAGCCAATGGAGGATTGTTCTTGTCTCCTAGCCTAAACTCAATTTCACCCCTGCCCCAGCAGAGGTCTACGCATGCCACTGTGCATAACTATGCAGTCTTCTGAGTCATTTATTCTCTTGCTCTTTCTTCTGCTTTTATTGATGGTCAGGAAAGACAGATCAAGACATAATGAGGCTGAGTGCATTTGCACACTCCATCCTACCGCTAATATCAAAGCACAATGTGTGTATGATGTCTATTTTTTGTGTCTCCATTGTGAGGGTATTTGTATAGTGCTGCATTTGTGAATACATATGGATTCATTGAAGTGTTGAATTATGTACAGTACGTGCATGGAATGATTATTTATGTGCTTATGTCAGTGAATGCTGGCATGGACTACAGTTTTATTACATAACCTACACAGATCTTTACATATAGGTTCTGTCACAGTGTCTGTTGTGTTTCCACTGGGTGTCCACTAGGGGTCCCTTCCTTCCTGTTTCCATTCATCCTGGAACCACATTTCCCATAATCCTGGTTGGTCCCATCACTGGTGATTATTCCCTGCTGTTCCCAATTATGTTGTTAGTGTCTGTGCATATATACCCTGTTTGTGTTAGTTCATGTACGGAGTCATTATTGTATGTCACACGTCTACACTAAGGTCTGTTTCTAGTCTGTTCTCGTTTTTGTTCTTGCTTGTTTTGTTTTATTGTTATTCTGACGGATTAAATGGTTTTCGACACTGGCATGGACGACTACGATTCTGATTATTATAACTTAGACGCTTGCATGGATGACGATGATTTGGACTGCCCTGAGTACTGTGTTGCTGCATTTGGATCCACCCATTTCTCCGCTAGCGATCGTGACAGAATGACTCCGTCACAAAATGGATCCAGCAGCATGAACATTTTGCAGGCTTTTGCATTTGTGGTCCGTCAAAGGGAGGAGGCCATGACGCTCAGGGTTCCTAAAGACCTATCGTTCGACGACAGAGAGTCTTTTAGAGGAGAGCGGTTGGCCCGATTTTCGGGGACCCGTGGAGCTCGCAGAGGAGGAAGTACTAGAGGTGAGCCCCGGACCCAGCCTCTACTTCAGTCTTCCTTCGACCATGGTTCAGTGATACGCGGCCCAGAACACCCTTCGCCGCGGGTCCTGTCCCGTCCTGAACCTGCACCTTGCCAGAAGAGACGACGGAGGAGGAGGAAGACTTCCTCCGTGACAGTTCCGGTGGTCCCAGTTCCGGTGGTCCCGAGTCCGGCGGTCCCAAGTCCGGTGGTCCCAGTTCCGGTGGTCCCTGTTCCGGTGGTTCCCGTTCCGGTGGTCCCAGTTCCGGTGGTCCGGAGACGGAGGAGGAAGAGAAAGGCCTCCTCAATGACCTGTCCGGTGGTCCCTGTTCCGGTGGTCCCTGTTCCGGTGGTCCCTGTTCCGGTGGTCCCTGTTCCGGTGGTCCCTGTTCCGGTGGTCCCGAGTCCGGTGGTCCCGAGTCCGGTGGTCCCGAGTCCGGTGGTCCCAGTTCCGGTGGTCCCGGAGGCCGCCCCCTCCGAGCAGCTCGCTGTCATCCCTGAGATCATCTCGGAGCCGCCCACCATCAGTCCTGCCACGACCAAGAGAGCGGTCTTCCTCTTCTATGCAGTGGCGGTACTGCATGCGTGGAGGAAGCACAGCACGCCTACCGAGCCTGGGTCTTCGGACAAGATGGTCGCCGCCGAGAGTGTTCACGTCACGTCTGCCGAGCCTGTGTCTTCGGACAAGATGGCCGCCGCCGAGCCTGTTCACGTCATGCCTGCCGAGCCTGTGTCTTCGGACAAGATGGCCGCCGCCGAGCCTGTTCACGTCACGCCTGCCGAGCCTGTGTCTTCGGACAAGATGGCTGCCGCCGAGCCTGTTCACGTCACGCCTACCGAGCCTGTGTCTTCGGACAAGATGGCCGCCGCCGAGCCTGTTCACGTCATGCCTGCCGAGCCTGTGTCTTCGGACAAGATGGCCGCCGCCGAGCCTGTTCATGTCACGCCTGCCGAGCCTGTGTCCCCTGACAAGATGGCCGCCGTCGAGCCTGTGTCTGTTCCTGAGCCTGAGCCGGTGGTGTCTGTTCCTGAGCCTGAGCCGGTGGTGTCTGTTCCTGAGCCTGAGCCGGTGGTGTCTGTTCCTGAGCCTGAGCCGGTGGTGTCTGTTCCTGAGCCTGAGCCGGTGGTGTCTGTTCCTGAGCCTGAGCCGGTGGTGTCTGTTCCTGAGCCGGTGGTGTCTGTTCCTGAGCCGGTGGTGTCTGTTCCTGAGCCTGAGCCTGAGGTGTCTGTTCCTGAGCCTGAGCCGGTGGTGTCTGTTCCTGAGCCTGAGCCGGTGGTGTCTGTTCCTGAGCCTGAGCCGGTGGTGTCTGTTCCTGAGCCTGAGCCGGTGGTGTCTGTTCCTGTTCCTGAGCCGGTGGTGTCTGTTCCTGAGCCGGTGGTGTCTGTTCCTGAGCCTGAGCCGGTGATGTCTGTTCCTGTTCCTGAGCCGGTGGTGCCAGTTCCAGTGCCTGAGCCGGTGGTGCCAGTTCCAGTGCCAGTTCCGGTGGTGCCAGTTCCAGTGCCAGTTCCGGTGGTGCCAGTTCCAGTGCCTGAGTCGGTGGTGCCAGTTCCTGAGCCGGTGGTTTCTGTTCCTGAGCCAGTGGTGTCTGTTCCAGTTCCTGAGCCAGTGGTGTCTGAGCCAGTGGTGTCTGTTCCAGTTCCTGAGCCGGTGGTGCCAGTTCCTGAGCCGGTGGTGCCAGTTCCTGAGCCGGTGGTGTCTGTTTCTGAGTCGGTGGTATCTGTTCCTGAGCCGGTGGTGTCTGAGCCGGTGTTCTCTGTTCCTGAGCCGGTGGTGTCTGTTCCTGAGCCGGTGCCTGTTTCGTGGCCACCCGAAGGGTCGTCTCCGCCCTGGCCGCCCGAGGGGTCGTCTCCGCCATGGCCACCCGAAGGGTCGTCTCCGCCCTGGCCGCCCGAGGGGTCGTCTCCGCCATGGCCACCTGAGGGGTCGTCTCCGCCATGGCCACCTGAGGGGTCATCTCCGCCATGGCCGCCCGAGGGGTCGTCTCAGCCCTGGCTGCCTGCACGATCTACTCCGCCCTGGCCGCCCGAGGGAGAGTCTCCGCCGTGGCCTCCTGAAGGGTCGTCTCCGCCGTGGCCACCTGAAGGGTCATCTCCGCCCAGACCGCCTGATGGACTATCTGTTCCGCCCTGGCCGCCTGAAGGGTCGTCTCCGCCCAGGCCGCCCGATGAACTGTCACCCCCAGTGTTCATTCCCTCCCATGGTCCTGGCCCTCCGTCCCTCCCCCTGATCCCCCACAGTTCCACCTCCCTCCTGGACTTTTTGTTGAGTTTTGTTTGCTATTATGGAGCGTCTGGTAGCCGCTCCGTAAGGAGGGGGTTATGTCACAGTGTCTGTTGTGTTTCCACTGGGTGTCCACTAGGGGTCCCTTCCTTCCTGTTTCCATTCATCCTGGAACCACATTTCCCATAATCCTGGTTGGTCCCATCACTGGTGATTATTCCCTGCTGTTCCCAATTATGTTGTTAGTGTCTGTGCATATATACCCTGTTTGTGTTAGTTCATGTACGGAGTCATTATTGTATGTCACACGTCTACACTAAGGTCTGTTTCTAGTCTGTTCTCGTTTTTGTTCTTGCTTGTTTTGTTTTATTGTTATTCTGACGGATTAAATGGTTTTCGACACTGGCATGGACGACTACGATTCTGATTATTATAACTTAGACGCTTGCATGGATGACGATGATTTGGACTGCCCTGAGTACTGTGTTGCTGCATTTGGATCCACCCATTTCTCCGCTAGCGATCGTGACAGGTTCTTAGTAAGAGCCTAAAATGGGAAAAAGTGCTAAAAGTATCCATATTAATAATTTCATTATTTATTTTATTTAGCTTAATTGTTTTTTGATTTATTTATTATTTATTAATTATTAATTTACCCAGATCATAGCCAACATCCATTTACAATGGATGACAGAATAGCATCCTATTCGGTCTTCAACACTTTATGTAAAAAACATTTATTGGTTCACTTTACATTACATTGAATTGAATTGTTTAATTTCTGAGTGAACCATCCCTTTAAATGGGCTAGAATCCTAACACAGCAGTAGAGACCTGTCAGAACTGCTCTGTGTTGGGAAGTTCCATCTTCTATTTTAGTTGGTCATCAGTTATGTGGACCTGTAGTTTATTAGTGTGTGGAGTATGACAGTTTTGTAAATCACCACAGTACATATGTCAGACTCAGTTCAAGAAGGTGAAAGTGTGCTCATAGTACTAAATGTTTGTGCATGTTTCAGGGCACACCTCTTGCATACAGCTGAACTTCTGTCTAGTAATGCAAAAATACCTCATTTACATACTTTCTATCTGTCTGCCTTCTTAATTTAGTAGTCTCTCTGTAGTTGTGTTAGACCAAGGTTAGGTGCTGTGGTCAAACTAACTCAATGACACCACATACACACAGACACATTCATACACTCATAGGGGACTGCTGTCCAAAATACACAATAGACACAGAAACACATACACATGCTGGCCCAAATACAGCAAGCCTGGAGGAGTGTTCCTTTTTAGCATCACTTTTCCACCTTTGCCCCTTTGGAAGAAGAAAAATGACAATACACTGTACATCTTTACACACACACACACACACACACACACACACACACACACACACACACACACACACACACACACACACACACACACACACACACACACACAAACAGCTTAGAACTTACAGGGTGTCACAATCATCACTCAATTCTATAAGAACAGAGAATGCGTTGGAATGCCAGGTGTTATAGTCAGACTATATCAACAATACCCTAATCCATGTGGCTCAAAGTCAGAGCATCAAGTGATTTGGCTACTCAAACACTGGTTTACTAAAACCAACACATATTCTGCCTGTTCCACTAAACAGTGGCATAATCACTGCAGCCAAGCACGTGCCATATTAAGGAGGTGTCACTACAATACAGCCAATCAACAGCTATCTCATGTATCTCTATTTATAAAAGAAAATAGCTCTGTAGTTATAATTGTAAAAATGATGATAATTGTGACTGATGTATTTGCATGCATATATTCATGTATATAAATACTATATAATTTTGTTCAATATTTTATGAGGATTTTTCATGTGTGTGTGTTTGCACGTGTGCTTTAATTTGCATTTGTGTGTCACAGGCACAGCAGTGTTGCAGAATGTGTGTGTGTGTGTGTGTAGTCAGCTCGCGTGAGTACTAATGGAGCACTCTGAATGAACACAGCAGGGGAGAGAGACAGACACGACAGAGCTGGGCATGATGAGTTACTTTCTCCAACCTTTTCTCCTCCAGACATATAAAATAATACTAGCGGTTTACTCCAATTTATTTCTGTTATGTTTACCCCAATTCATCTCTGTTAAGATGCACTTTAACATTTTGCTTTGTAAACAAGCAAAATATAATATATTACAATAGATTACAATTTTTAAAAAGTGCATTTTCAGTATAACATTTCTGAAAAATTAAACAAGAAAATCAATTATTATGTTGTGTACATAAATTAATTTCCTGTTTGTACATTTGGAAGTTGTTCTATTTTGTTGAAGAATTTCACAAAATTTCATCATTTAAGCATTCCAAAATAATATGAAGTCACCTTCTCTCCTTAAATGTCCTACATAGTAGTACACACAAGACACAGACGCAATGCATTCTCCACACCCTCCCCCTGCTTTTTCCCCTAGTTTCTTTCCTCCAATAGAAGAGAAAAGGGGCAGATGGAGGGTGGGGTAGGATGTTGTGGTAGTAGGATGGGGGTTTGGGGGGTGGGGGTGGATATGGGTTGATCTCTGCCTAAAACTGCTTAGATACAAGAGGGGAGGGGTGTCTGTGTGTATGTGTATGTGGGTGTGGGTGTGTGTCATAGAGAGTGTGCGTGGCATGCTTTATTACCGATTTGGAAACATCCATAGTGAGTTTTTGTATATGTAGATTTGCATGCATGATTTTCTGTAAATGCATTTATAGTGAAAGTGTGTATATAAAGTTAAAAAGAATGAGAGTGTGTATGTGTGTGATATTTGTGGAGTACTAGCACACTGCCTCTGTGTAGGAGTTGTGGTGATTTAAATAAACCAAAAACCTGGCCAGTCATGTGGTATTTTGTGGGTCTACAAAAAAATAATATTTTTTAATCAATTAACCATTTAGGCATGTATGTAATTAACCATGTGAATTAATTTACAAAACAAACTAAAATGTTATAGTTTTATTTAAAAAGGCTGTTCTTTTGTGTGTCTCTGTGTGTGTGTGTTCATTGCATGTACACACATTTGAACACCTGAGCATTTGTCACATAGCAGACTAAGGATGGTGATTATAAAAAATAAAAAATAAAAAAAAAACTGGAAAATCTGTTTCATTTGCAGTTACCATGGCTACAAGAAAAGTTTTGCCAAAATTGAATCTGGTGGTTCAGAACCAGATTTATATCAAAATATATTCTAAATTAATTCAACTCACCCCTATTGGGGGATAAAAACTACTCTTGTGTATTGTTTGATTGAATAGAAATGCAATGAAGCGCTTAATTCCCAGACTAAATCACCCTGAAGGCATTGGCACATGAAAACAAACACACAGCTCATTTTCTCAAACATACATCTACATGAATGCCACCACAGAGTCATGGGTACCAGCTGGGATGAGGTTAAATCCCACTCAATCCAAACAGATTAAAACTGTCGAGTCTTTCTTCCTCTAGACCTGTGCAATATCTAAATCTGTACCCCCTGCAGAACACACTTGGCTCACTGAAACTATGCTCGATTAGAGAACTACCTGCCTCAGTCAGTAAAGACCTCTACCTCTAAAGCTCTGGGGCAGTCGAGGCCTAATGGTTAGCGAGTCCGACTAGTAACCCAAAGGTTGCTGGTGCAATTCCAATACCGGCAGGAAATGGGTGTGTATCACAGTTTGCAGTGTGTGTTCACTACTCACTACTCCTAATGTGTGTGCACTTGGATGGGTTAAATGCAGAGGACAAATTCTGAGTAGGGGTTACCATTGGCCTTCACATGTCATTTTCTTTTTTCAAAACCTAAGCTCATTGGAAAAACATACCTGTGGTGACATTTCTGCACAATTATATCATATTGCTTCTTGCACGTTTCACAACACTTTCAAAGTTGAATCCGCAGTGGTCAACCATAGGTGTCCCATTTGTCAATTTAGGTTTCAAGGGTAAAACTAGCTGGAGCTGTAGGGATGGAGTCTTCACAGGTCCATTTGCGAAGGTGGTGCCATGGTCCGAGGGAGCCCGGCGAGGCCGAATGCCCGATGGTCCTTGCTGGAGTCGAGGGAAGAAGGAGCCCAGATAAAGGAGCCAGGGCAACGGGTCGTGGTGGACTGGAGCGTTCTGAGGCCGAAGGCAGAGCCACGGACTCCCCACGCCCAGGAGGAGGTGGCTCACAGCAGGCACAAGGTATAGCCACTCCACTTAGAGGAGGCTGGGATGGTACTGAGGGGATGATGGGAGACTCTCACTCTCAGTGGCGGGATGGTGGGCGGGGCTCACTTCCATACCCTCGTACTCCACGAGGGCTCCCATGGCGAAGGATGGGGCAGCCGGCTTGCACACCTGGTCAGAAGCGGCTAGCTCAGGCTCCAGGGTGATGTCCAGCTCGATTGCTCCTCTTGACGCAGGCTCAAACATTGCGGCGGAGCTGGGCTCTTGGTCTGCGGTGGGCTTGTTCTGTTGCTCCTCGCAGCGGGATGGTCTCTGGCTGGGCACTGGGTTGGGAGTGGAGATGGCGCCATTGTCAGCTGGTCCGATGGTCAGCGATGATCCGCAGGATACCAGCATCCATTCCACAAAAGCGTCAAAGCTCCCTTGAGGTACCTTCCCGGACAACTGCGCTTTCGAGGCAATGTTCAGGTCAACATACAAGAACTAGAACAGACAGTCATTCGGGAAAGATGTCTGGTAGGCGAGATCGAGAAACTCCTCCATATGTTTCTCGAGGGAGCGTTGTCCCTGTTCAAGGCATGTTAACCGGAATGAGAGAGAGTCCATGGTGAAAAACTTTCTTTTTTTTTTAAACACGCAATGGGAAATAGAGAAATATCTCGCTGTGTTAATCACTTTTGGGTAGGATCTTCTGTCATAGATTGTGTTGCTAAAACACACAAGAACATGAAGTTAATTAGGCAATCTTTAATAAATCAGATCTATCACAGGCTCAGCTCCCTCCTACTTTCACTCACTCCTACGAGCCTACATCCCTACCAGACACCTACGATCGATCAACGAGCGACGTCTCGTGGTTCCATCACAGAAAGCCACAAAATCACTTTCCAGAACATTCTCATTCACAGTTCCATGCTGGTGGAACACTCTCCCCACCCTCATCCGGAATGCAGAATCCCTGACAACATTCAAAAAACAGCTGAAAACCCATCTCTTCCGTGAGCACTTACCTTCATAAAAAAAAGAAAAAAATCACTTATCGTGCTTTGCTACTCTGAATAATGCCTGAACCTCGTATTTTGAGCACTTCTTGCGTTGTTGTTGTTTTTTGCCTCTTCATGATGACTCGCTTAATTTTAGTCCTAATTTGTAAGTCGCTTTGGATAAAAGCGTCTGCTAAATGACTAAATCTAAATGTAAATGTAAAATAAATCCACAGGAAAATCCACATAAAGAGAGTAGTGTATAGCACATCCAAACATTGATGAGAACCGATGACAATGAACAGAAACAAGGAAACTAAAATACACAGGCAAACAAGGATGATTAGACACACACACCTGAACTGAGTGACAAAATCAAATCTGTAACTATATCAACAAACAAGGCAGGGGAAATGGTGAGAACACAAACACAGTTCAAACTGAGGTGACTGACACATATTTAGATGGGGTTTCCTGTGAAAAAAATTCTTCATGCCTTAAAATGGCTTGCTTAACTCTACAGCCTTGCTTCGTTTAGAATATGGTAATACGTTTTATGTATCACTCTCTGCAACGTTGGAGACATAGCCTAACGGTTATTAATATGATTAGTCTCTTGCTTGACTACGTTATCAAACAGCTAATAATATGTTGCTAATGTTTCACCATGTTCCCGTTCACCATCTCAGTCTGCCTTCTAAAAATCAGAATCCTTAGAAATGCTTTGAACATCATTGGAGAAAGGCATATAGTTCATTATAACATTGTAATATACATTATATACATAATTCACCTGCTATATTGCTAAATGTACCCAATTTTTCATATCAATAGAAAAATCTACTGGGATAACCTGGCTTCTCTCGAGACTCCCCTGCTTTGCAGCATAGTTAATGATATGCTAAAGCCTGCCTGCACGTTGGCGGGATTGGTTAACAGCTTTGTGATGTAGAGAACAACGCCGATTTCAAACCACGTTTTTGAGACTGTCATTGGTTCACTGCCGTTCCCATTCGAAAGGGAACTCACACTGCGCCGATCGACGCTTTGGGGAACACTTCAGGCGTGACAGGTGTCTGAAACTACTATCGAATCACGGCAATCCTATTAACCGGCGACAGCCCATGACATCATCAACGTGAGACCTGGAAGTATATAACATGACATGCCTTGCAAACATGACATTCATCTTTTCGTCTTCAGGGACTGTTCTGTCTGAAAGCGTTAAAAAAAGGTAATTGTGAAATGCACTGAGAAGGCTGAGTGCTTTCAGAAGTGTGCAGACCCGTGCCCAAGGTATTTGACGTCACGTGATACACACGAATTGTGCGTTTTTTGTCTGGGGAAGAGCACGCACAGGCAGTTCTCGAGGGAGCTGCCTGTGCAAATTGTGAGCGTTTTTCTTTGAAGGCGAAGGCGCGCTCAGCTGTGTTTAAAACCTGTATACCGCCGAGATCCGTGTCCACACCCAGACAGGCGGGAGGCCTGGCCCGTCACAGTCTGAGGACCATAGCCAGGGCTAGAGAGCCAGCTTCGCCTCTCGTGCGCCCCCCTCCGTGGAGGAGTAGGTCACAGAAGAGGCGGGACTCCCGCAAGAAGAGGAACCTGAGGGAGGTGATCCAGCACAAATGCAAACAGCATTGCTGATGGATCACCTTCCCTGAGGGCGTAATTATATCCTAGTCCTCTCCTCTCTTCCACGATTCCCCAGGCGCTTCTTACATCAGGCCTGAGGCTGGGCCCATGATGAGTGGTACGATGTTCTGACGGCCCGCCTTGGCTTGGTTAGAGAGAGTGCCTCTTTCAGGCATGTAATGGTGGTAGACCCCATGTTCATAAAGAACTGTGTGGTGAGTCTTCACTTCGCACGCCACAGGTGAGAGCTGAGTGGGTCTTCTTTTTTTGTGTGTGCAACTAATACTAAAATGTATTTCTCTACAGACCTTCGTTCCCCAAAAGACGCAGTGTCTCGTTCCCTGTTCTCAGGGAACAGGTTACAGTGGTAACCTAGACGTTTTTAGGAGAAAATACTCCGTAATGTTGTTGGCATGAATTTACACATGGTTTGTCTTAAAGCATATCAAAAACACCACATAGACAAAACAACATTAAAAACTTGATTTTTGATGTAAATACACCAATAAAACAGAACTCATTCAAATAGTACATTCCAAAATGTATTATTTATTAAAAGGTTTGTCTTTGTTGAAAAAAGCATGAATAACAGTAAAAAGCAGAGAAAAAGAACGTGACTGGACACAACGTGACTGGAAAGAAGGACAGACAGCTGAAAGATTCCCAGTGTGTAGAGTGCATGGTATAACAGTTATTTGAAAATACAAATTTAACAACCAATATACATCCTTTATGAATCTTTATGCTCTTGGTCTTTGTCTTAAATAACCTGTACAGTATAAAACATGACAAAATAAAAACAAGTGCAACTTCTACAAAATCATTACATAAAAAGTAAATTACATATAATAAAGGTGATGCAGTTATCAGTTCTAATGTTTTACCATGGCTAGAATTTCTATAGCTATAGGGCAGCTGGACACTAAGCAATTAAAATCTCTTTTTTAAAAATCAGTAATTTAGCAGCATGTGAAGTTGATGCAATTATTGTCCCATTAATTGATGCATAAGTGCAATTCAACATTATAATTCATCAGCTCCAAAAATAATGATCCAAGAAATTTGATGGTTATATGATTCAACTGATTGCAGTGAAATTATTAAATGTAAATGTAAAATACAGCACCACTTTGAATGTTGCTATGACAACCAATTGACTGACATTTGTCATTTGTCATCTAACCATTTGTTATCGGTTACTGTAATTCACTGTGCTTTTAGTGGTAAATGGATAATTTGTGTCCAAAGGCAGTTTTCTCATGAATAAAAGTGTGCATAAGAAAGTTTTGAGATTTTGTGTTCTCTACCATTTGATAAAAATACACAATCAACAAATACGAGTATGAATATGAATATCCTTTTTAGAGAAAAGGCACAGGTTTTCCAATATCAGATTTCCTTCATTTTTTCCTCTACTTTCCGTGCAGCAACTCCATGAGAAAAATACTCCATGATTGATCAAGCTCTAATGACTTCAGCTGCCATATGGATA